>NC_138054.1:53832271-55032271 GCF_964194185.1 Rhinolophus hipposideros
TGTACCAAATGCCTGTTCTGAATGGATGTGCTCACCTCTAACTCAGATTAGGAAGATGTTTTGAGGAAATACTATCAGGTAGTTTGATGTGTTTTTTGCTGATATACCGTCACTGCTGATTTCAGTACCTTCCAAGCCAACTTTCAAAATGGAGAAAAACTTAAGTGGAAATAATTAAAGTTATCTCTACCCACTGTTGCTTGGAGATATGTTGTAAAGCTTTAGGATTGGCTATGAGATTTGGAGTTTAGAAAAGGAGTTCTTTTCCTCTTTGGTCTCACCCATAATGTTTTTTCACTGAGCTCTGTTGAGTCAATGATTGTGTGACTACTGGGATGGTAGGTAGGGCTGTTGAGACACAAATCTAGTTTTGCACTGAGTGTTCTTGGTGTGCGGTAGCCCTGATGACTGCTAGCTGTTATTGTCATTGTCTCCACCGTCACCACCACCATCATCATCATCGCTCTCCAGGAGGAACAAGTGTGAATTTGCTTACTACACCTTCCTCAGCAATGAGGGTAAAATTGTTCTCCTTGTGATGCTTAGTATACCTCTTTGAGAGTCCCATTTTCTCTTTATAAAACAAATGACAGAAATGAAGACCCCGGCTCATAGGGGGCTGTGCTGTCACTTGTAGGCACAATGAACACACACACAGGCTGGTGTTTGTTCATAAGGGCGCTCTGGCGTATATAAGCCATTGTGTTCTAATAAGCAATGCTCAGTCTTTTGTGTTAGTTGTGGTCATGTGCCACCTGCTGTCATCTCACATCTTTCAGACATGCACTGATTTCTGCAAGGCAGGAGGCAGCTGCTCCTATGGGCCAGTGAGGGACCCAGCCCCTGAGTCAGGATGATTCGACATAAGTAGGTTGCAATCTTGGGCCCTGCTAGTTAACCTAAAGACCCGGTTCATGGAAAACCAGATTATTGCTAATCAGAAGCTCAGTGTGTGTTGTTACAGGGAGAATCCTCTGTTGGAGGGGCAAACCAGTTTATCCAGCAGGATATGCTGTGTCCAAAGTGGGTTATCTATCAACGCCTAGTTATGAGGTCAAATTACTGCCAGAAAACTAGGGGAGATGAGACCGAGGGGCTACCTGTCACAGAGGGAGGGACAGGAAGTTGGTCAATCAAGCCAAAGATGGAGACTTTGGTAGTGGGGCTGGGGCCATGCTGGCTACAGCAGAAACTTCTATTTTAAAAAATTCAGCATGCATTTGCTTTAGCAAAGCAAATGTATTTAGTGAACATTTATGAGGTCCCTGTTATGTGCCTGGCATTGTATCAAGTATTAATAGACAGTGGTGAAGAGGAAAGACGATGCCCTCTCTTCATGAGCATAGGGAGGCATTAAACAAGGAATCACAGAATGAACTACCATTCTAAAATGTGGTAAGTGCTATAAAGAAAATAATCGGAGTTCTATGAGAGAGAAAAATGGGGGTGGGGGGCTCTGATTTGGGTTGAGTGATCAGGAAGGTTATTCCAGGAAAATATTTAAGCTGAGACTCGAAGGACTAGACGTGTTTAGTTATGGAAGAATGGATGCGGTGGCGAGTTCCATGAAGAGGGAGCTTCATGTGTCTAAGATTTTAGAGAAAAAGTACAGAAAATAACAAGCACCAGTGAAGAGGACTAACCCTGGGTCAGAGGACAAGCAGAATTATTTAATGAGGATATCCTTTGGCTTAACCGTTCCACCTCAAAGAATTTACCCTTGGGAGATGATCAGACACGTGTTCATTCCAGTATTGCTTATGACAACAAAACACTGGAAATGTAATACGTGTCTAGCAAGCATGGTACTTACAGTTGATTTTTCTCTTGCTGTTTAGATTTTTGTGTTTGTCTTTACCATCCAACTATTTGATGATGATATATGCAGGTGTGGGTCTATTTCTCTTTTTCTTACTTGGGGTTCATTGAGCTTCTTGAAGCTTGTAGGTTAAACTTCTAACAGTTGAAGTTGGTAGATTTTCACCGATTTGGGAAAATTGTGGCCAGTGTTTCTTAAAATATTTTTTTCTGCCTCTTTTCTCTTTCCCGTGTTGCTTACATACACTCGCCACAAATTTCAATCCCTTCCAAGAAAACTTTGCAAAGTGGAGAAGAAATAAAGTGGAAATAATTAATTATTTCTGCCCACTGTTGCTTAGAGATGTGTTGCAAAGTTTGAAATTTGTTAATTTTGGACTATTCATGATTGCTGCTTTGAAGTTGTGTTCTGCTTAATCCAACATCTGGGACACTCAAAGACGGTTTCTATTGATTGTTCCCCGCTAAGTCTGGGTTCTACTTGTCTGTTGCTTTGCTTGTCTCCTAATTTTTTGTTGAAATCTGGACATTTTAGATAATATACTTTAGGAACTCTGAATTGTTATTGCTGCTTTTCTTGTGTTGATTTGTTTGATCCTTTGTTTGGTAACTTGCATAAGCTTAATCTGTGAAATCTGTCTTCCCTCCCCCCACAGTGTACAGCTGCTGAGGCCTATACTCAGTGCTTTGTTGTTGTTGTTGTTTTCATTTTTAAGCCTAAGCGTTTGCCTGTGTTTGCATAGCTTATAGTCGTCCAATGACTGGACAGAGGTTGCATTTGAACACTTCAAGCTAGGAAGGCTTCCTTGGTTGGAACTGTGTGTGGGCAGAAGAACACACTCAAAGTTCAGGTATTTTTCGAAGCTTCTCTGGCCTCGACTTGCCACGGTGCCCTTCCCTGGGACCTGTGTCTCCATGCTCAGTGTCAAGATCAGCCAGGAGTGTGTGAGCAGCTGGGCCCTGTGAGCCGCCTCGGCCAGGAGCATGTGTATTTCCACTAAGACTGCAACCTCAGACTAGAGGAGCTGCACATGGCCGTGCTGGCCACCTCGAGGATCACTGCTTTTACTAAGAACACCCCCCTCAAGCCCAGCAGCCCCCTTCCACTTGGTAGAGAAGCTGCTGGGCTTTGAGACCTGCCCTGCCTCCCAGACCTTCCACATCAACTGAGCCTGAGAGCTGATGGGAATGGGGACAGTCCCAGGCAAGAATGCAACAGATTTCCACTGTCGTAACCCAAAGCTCGGCAGATTTTCAAGCATGTTTTATTATTTATTTATTTATGTATGTATGTATGTATGTATGTATGTATGTATGTATTTATTTATTTATTTATTACTGTTCCGTGCTGTTAGTCGATGTCCAGAGTGCTTGAAATGGTTGATTTTATTAATTTTGTCCAGGTTTATCAATGTTTTGGAGGGGAAGGATTTGGCCATCTCCTCACCTGGCTGTAGTTGGAACTCATGACAGACTGTCACAAAACAGGCAATGGAATACCACCTGGCCACTGAAAAAGATGGCTTAACTCCATAGTCAATGGCTTTGAAATATTTGCATAGGTGAAAAAAGCAGATTTCCAAAATGAAAAGAAGAGTTGCAATGTGTATGATTCTGTGACTGTGTGGTGTGCGTGTTCTGTGCGGTCATGAATGCCTAGAAAGCCCTTTACCAGGTGGTAATGGTGGTGGGATTGCAGGCAACTTTTATTCTCTTTGTATTTTTCTGTATCACTTGAATTTTCGGCACATGCATTTGTTATTTCATAATAAAAAATAAGCCACTATGGTTGTACTTATTTGAAAGAAAAAGAAAGGAGGAGGGGAGGGAGGGACCGAAGAAGGGAGGGAGGGAAGGAGGGAAGGAAGGAAGGAAAGAAAGAAGGAAGGAAGGAAGGAAGGATCATTGTGGAGCTGACAGCCTGTTTAAGGATGGTTGTTATTTGGATCAGCCTTCTAAATTCACACACTGGGGCTCAGACTTGACAAGAATGTCTTCAGTCTCATATAACTCTGTTCTTTGTCATGATAAGACTATCCTCTTTTCTCATTACTTTAAGGGCAGGATCTGCCTGTCAAGACTGAATCTGCGCTTTGAAGGGTCTTCCTTTACACCTCCCTCTCTCTTATACGCTCTCTCCTGTCTGTCACCAAATGTCATTACCTCTTCCCCTTAAGTCGCCTACCAGCTCCCCTCTGCCCATTGATCCTTCCTGCCGTCAGCTCCTCAGCTCCTCTTCCCTGCACCACTGTAAGGTCTCCTAACTTGGCATCTGTTCTTGGTTCTGTAACGATCAAATTACATTCTACATATTGTCGCCAGCCCAATCTTTCTAAAATGTAAATCTATCTATGTCATGCCTCAGCTTTAAAAGCCTTCAGTGGATCCCCATGGCCAAATAATGAAGTCAATAGCCTCCAGTTTCCCGGTGACCATAAAGTGGCCACGGTACTAATTCTGGAGTTCATATCCTTTTTTAGTACTAGCTGACTGATCTTGAGTTACTTAACCTCAGTTTTCTCCTTTGTAAAATGGGGATGATAATATTTCCTTGTATAATTACTGAGAAGATGAAATGAATTTATACACATAAAATCACTGAGAATAGGGTCTGGCACTCATTACGTATTCAATAAATGTTAGCTTTTATTATTGCCTCCCTTCCAGGAATCCCATCACTTACTCTGGACTTGCTACACCACCATTTTCTAAAGCACCTTGCTATTTTAAACTTCTGTGATTCTGAGTAGTGCTATTTCCATTGCCCAGAATGCAAGGTCTAGGCCTTTGTCTTCTCTGCTTAAAGCATTCTTAAGTCCCAGAAATAAACCTCTTCTATCTCTGTCCCCAGGATTCTCTCTGCATTATGTTCCTGACTATACATTGTGAATGTTTACAAGGCTTTCTCCTCTACTGAACTTGAAGTCCCTGTGGCAGGGACCATGCCCCGTTCATCACATTAAGTGTCTGGCTCATGGTTGGCATTTGGTAAATGTTTCTTATGTAGATGAAAAAAGAAGAAGACTCCTTTCCTTGGAGACTCACTGAGCACCATGGTCCTCATCTTGGTACTAAAACTTGCTTCTAGCTTACATCTCCTCTTCCTGCCTCCATTCTAACCTCGTTTGTAGCTGGGCAATGGATGACCCTTATCTAGTCCTAAATATCACTTGGCTTAGGACCATAGACACACCCTACACTGGCTCAGTACTGTTGCTGTACTACAATTAGCGCATTTCCAGATTGTACTGTTGTTGGTTGTGCATGTGACTAGTCTCTCTATTCAACTGTGTCCTTTTGCAAAGGCAGGGACCGCCTTGTTCATTGTCTGCCAGCCTCCCAGCATGTATTAGTAACATGTGCTGATGGTTGGGCCTGGGCACGCCAAGCATGTCTTATTTTGTACAGAGCCTTTCTCACGTTAATCTGGTAACTGTCCTAAGTTATGTGAAGCCTATAGGACCAGTGTCATAACAACGTGATAGAACTTTTTTCTAGACCTGTGATTCAGTTTGAAGTGCACATGCTATGCTTGGGTGATAAGAGTGGGATTGGTTTTCAGTGATGTAGGTCGAGCATTGGAGGGAAACTTGTTTTGGGGAGACCCAACACGTGGGTCTCGGTCTGCTCTCCCTAAGAACTGTAACTCCACCCCCAGTCGGCTCTGTGAAGAGTTGGCTATGACCTTCTTGGAGAGGCTTTCCCTGAATGTCCTAAATATATAGCGCGCACCTTCGCTCTCTCCCCTGCCCTGCTCCATTTTTCTTTCCTCCACTGAATTGTACCCCTCCATTATAATATTTCTTTATTGCTTTACTTGCTTATTATCTGTTTCTCCCATTAGAACATCAGCCCAGTGAGGGCAGGGTCTGCCTCTGCATCCTGGGTTCCTTTAATTGCTGGATACATGGTAGGAAGCCCCAGAATGTCTGATGTCTTATGCAGAATAGCCCGAAGTGGCAGGGAGCTACCCAGCTCTGCTCCTAAGCCTACAGAAGCTCCCCGATGGAACCAAGTCCTTTCCCTTCCAGAGAAAGCACCCAGAGCTTTTCAGAGGCCACAGACAAGTCCTACCACCTGTCCTGCCCCCCTGCCCCATCCTGCTGCTGAACCTCTTAGGGGTAGTGGGAATGGTGACACTCACTCTGCCTCAGACCACAAACCCTCTTGGTTCTACTTGCCACTGGAGCTCAGGGAGACTGCACGTGGCAATTAAGCTTACTTTTGATCATTCATATTTGGAAGGTTTGTTTCTCTATGGAAGGACTCATTTCAAAAAAGAACCTACTTTTGTTTCCCCTTTAGGACTAGGGAACAAGTCTCTAAATAGATTTAAAGATATTATTGAACTAGATTAAACTCTCTTGGAGTATGACGATTTGCCTGCTGTCCTGACTCTGCCCTCACCAGCCGGATTCATGGACAAAGGGCTTCACCACTCTTTTGAGTTTTCACCTCCCGGAGGCCCTCAGCTGAGCAGGAGGCACAGGAATACTCTTCTGCCTGGCTGGCAGGAACAGTTAGCCTGAGTCCAGCTTGCAAGGGTTGGGGTTCTAATAACCTCCACACACAACGCATTGCAAAAAGCATCAGCCAACACGTACCCTGAATTCGACCCAACACTCTTTACTCCCTGTGACTGCCGTCGCATATGAGATGACCAGTGAGAAGGCTGAAGACCTGTAGGCTCGGTCACGTTGCTGTTACTGATGATAAAGGTGATGATGCTGCTGACTTTTGACTTGTTTTCGGATGAGATTAACGGTTATGTAATACGTCCTCTGGGCTAGACGTTGTGCTAGGCACGCCGCAGGTCTATTCACATTTTCTTAAAACAAAACAAAACAAAACTTAGAAAAAAATTAAAGTGTGTTATACAAATGTACAATGTGTTACACAAACATTTGTGTTCAAAGGGCATTAATGGTAAGTGTACAGTGTAGAGAATACTTACATATGTATACACTCATATAAACACCATAGAAATATGTAGACCATTCCCAGTATCCCAGGAGTTTCACTCATGCCCTTTCCCAGTCCACACCCCCAGAGGTAGCCGCTGTTCTGACCATGAATTAGTTTTGCCTGGTCTTGAGCCTCGTAAGTGGAATTATACAGTGTGCTCTCTTTGTCTCTGGCTTCTTTTGGTGCAGGTGACCTCCATGGGATTCATTCCAAGTTTTGCATGTATCGTAGTTCATACTCCTCTGTTGACTTGAATTTGTCCTCAGAGTGAGCCAGAAACTGTTTTAAGCGGTTTACATGTGTTATCTCCCTTAGTTCTTCACACTACCCTGAGGTACGGACTCTTATCTTCCTTTCACAGGTAAGGCTCAGAGAAGTTAGGTAACTTGCCTCAAGTCACAGAGAGCGATTACATGGTGGAGGACCAGTTCTGGTTACAGAGCAGGAGCTCCGTAGGGAAGGCAAGGGCTTGACATGTCTTCAGAATTAGATTCAATCCGATTTGTTTCCAGTTCTATACTGAAAGTCATGTCATTATTTTGTGGTTATTCCCAAAGGCGTCTCCAGGGGCTCTCATTTCATCTGAATATTCCATCAGAATATTTTCTCTCTCTTGCTTAACCTTCAGGGCTTCTGGCTGATGCACCCTAGATTGGACTCACATGCCCTATCTGTGCTGCATGGCTTCGGGACCCAGTTGGGCTTTTTCTGCAGGAGGCTGCTTTCTCGGGCCTTGCCTAAAAGATTAAGCTGCTTAACGACGTCTTCCTCCTCCTTCCAGAATGTGATCTTGGATGAAGGAATCAGGAGGAGTTCTGTCTGATTGTGTGTCTGCTTTTCCAGTCTTAGTTTGTGGGAGTGTCTAAGGAAACGGGGCTGTAGCAGATTTTTCTCTCCGCTTGTGTAACCTGAGTTGCTGTCCTCCCACCCTCCAGTCTCACCTTATCCCCTGGGTGATGGATGGTCCTTGTCTTGGGATGAGCTTGAGGGTGGGACAGCCTTTAGCAGAACACAGGGCCCATCTCAGATGTGGGCTGAGAGTCCTGGCTGTGGACAGCATAAGACCTGACCCCTGGGATTCACATGGCTTGTCTATAATCTTACTAGACTTTTCTATTTTATAAACTCATTCTCTGAATTCATATCTCCAGTCGGGATAGCTTTCCTTCTAAACATAGTATTCATACCTTTCCCCCCCGGGATCTGACTTAATCTATTACGTTTGGGTAAGACATAGACGATAGGTAAATGCCCCCTTGCAGGCTGGAGAATTAAATAGATAATCTGAGCTCTGTTTGGGTCTGTGGCTTAGTGCATGGAATAATTGGTAAGAGGCTTTGGCTTTCCTTCATGCAAATGAAGAGAATAGTGAAGGCAAGAAGAGATGGAGGTTAAACCTTTTTGAATACTGGCATTAGAGTCACTAGGACAGGCAGAATATGGCTTTTCATTTAACCCCTTGTGGGTGGTTGTCCCTTAGCAACTTGTCTTAATCAAGAAAGATCAGCAGTTGCACTGATTGCACAATTCCTTACCTAGCATAAGTTCCATGCACGATACATTGTGCCTTGTTTGTTACTGTATCCCCATGCCTATAAGTGTTAGCTCAGAGTAAATATTTAATAAATATTTCTCAAATGTTCGCAGAGTCATTCATTAGCAGTGTCAAAGTTATTTGGGTAGGGAGCTATTGCAACGCAATAGAAAGATCATGGGGTTAAAAGATGATGATGCAAACCATTAACCCTGGTGATCTTTAAGGTTCTCCTGGATTTGGTTCTGCATTCCAGCAACTCAAAGTTCATGTGGTCCAGAAGACTGAGTTCTGGAACTGTTGTCTGCCTTCCTCCTCAAGCCAATTCCCGAGGCCTGGGACACCCTCCTTTCAAGCCGCCTCCTTCTTTACAAAGCACTCAAACAAGAGGCATGACGGCACCTGTGCCCACACCGCCTGGGCCCAGCCATCCAAATGCAGTGACTTGGACCCAGTGAACCCACAGGAGGGAACCACAGATCTTCACAAAGAAAACTGGGCCTGCTGCTCTCAGTCGCCATTTCCTCGTGCTGGCCTCAGCATGGCCTCTGAGAGTACAATGTACACAAAATTATAATGTTATCACACAGGCTGACACCCATGGTGCGGACAGCCACTTAGGAAGGCGCACACCAGGGGCAGGAAGACACAAAGGCCATTTTGAGGCTGAAGTCACTTGTATTTATATTTTTAGCAGAGGGGGGCTGAAATACAATTTCAATGAAGATTGCATTGTGGAGTATTGCTTGAGAAAGCTTTGGCAAAGGACTAAGGAGAGTCTTTATGTTCCAAAGGGGGCTTTTTCTTCCACAGGGGTTGAGGGAAATGTGAGGAAAGAGAAGGCTGCTGCTTCTGTTTTCTGAAGCTGACTTGGGATGTTGTAGTGATAATATGTGACAGTTTCTTAAGCAAATCTCCATGCCACTGTGTGCGTGTGTGTGTGTGTGTGTGTGTTTTGTTTAAACAACTCAGACCTAGTTTGGTAGTCAGAGTAGATGCTGTTACTACCATTTTACACAGTGGAGACTGAAACTGAAAGCAAATAAATGACTGTGTCACATGATTAGTACCATGCCAAAGTCCGAGTTCCTGCACATAGCTTACAAATCCCTTGTCTGGCTCCTACTTATCGCTCTAGTATTCCTTGCATATCACGGTTTTCTTCTTAGTCTAAACTTCTTCCACAGTCAACTTGGACCCCCTTCATGTGTCATGTTCTTTCTTACCTCTGGACTTTGCACATGCTGTTCCTTCCTGTCTGTCCTTCCATCTCCTTCATCTGTTTCCCTCCTTTCCTTCAGGTTTCACCTCATGCAGAAAGACTTCCCCGATCTCTCAGGACTAGGTCCCCTGCCCTGTCTATATGATACCACGGGTCTTGAGTCCATCCGTGAACTCTTCTGTCTTTCACACTACACTATGTGTCCTTGGTGGAAAACAAACATCCTAAATTTCTCCATTGATTCTGCAAGTGAGTGGGGATTGAAGGCATGGGAGAAACAATGGAAGGGTTTAGCATACTGTAAGACTACTGTCTGTTTTAAGCCCAGTCTGGTGCTGTTTCCCCCTCCTCACTTGATGCCTAAGTTGCAGCCTCAGCGAGGCTCAGGATAGACTCTTGGGCATTTCCTTCAGTGACTGTTCCATTGCTTTGCCACGACAACATTCAGCACCCTCCTTGTGTTGAGTTTCTCTTAGCTGGGTCTCTCATACTCAGTAGATATTAAGCTCCTTGAGAATTGGGTTTTGGGGGCATAAAGGCATTTCTTACTAAATATTTGTTGTGAATGAATTGCTGAAAGGAAGTAAGGGGTGTTTCAAGGGAAAGCCCTTGAAACATGGGGAGAGTTTATAGAAGTGGAACCTTCGTCCTTGATGGGGGTGACGGGGTGCAGATGGGGTGGGGAGAGGCAGAGATGTTGCTTCGGGACTCATGGACTGTTGTGGTGTGGTGGGATCTGGGGCACCTGGAGAGGAAGTGGGAGATAAGGCTCCAGAGTAAGTAGGATAGAGATGTTGACTACCCTGCAAGCCAGGTGGAGCGATGTCTGCAGTCTTAGCCGGCACCGTCCAGTGGTCCTGGTGGAAGGGAGTGGCATCACCAGACCCCACTTTTGGGAAGAGTCCTTAGGGTGCTAGAGGCGAAACTGGTGGTGGAGGCCATGCAGGAAAACCTGTGTGCTGTAAAACCCAGGGGTTAACACACAGGGTGAGGTTCCCACTGTGCTGACAGTCCTGTTCTTTGGGAAGTGGATTTGTTTTGTGGAGGAAGATGAATACTCCATGCTGGAGACAATGGAGACCGACAGGTGGGGAAGGGGAAGAATAGGAATGTGACAATCACCCCAGGTTGAATGGTTTAGCATCCGCCTTTTTTCCCCTTTTTAGTCTAATTTTCACCGTTTTTCGGAATGTGATAGATTTTGTAAGATATGAAAGCTAATAACAAAACACCGTCTAGCTTGGCTCTTAAGCAGACTTGTGTGGCAGGGCCAGCAGCAGTGTGTGGAATTCAGCTGGGTTCTGTTTCAGGAGGGAATATGAGTCCATTATACTTCTTAAAAGAAAGAAACTAACAGCAGCCAGGGTGTGACCTGCATATTGTCATCTGTTAAATGCAGATAATGATATCAGCTTTCCTTTATGTTCCAGGGCTTTTTTGAAAATCAAATAAGACGAAGGATGTAGAAGTACTTTGCAAATCATTAACTGCCTACAAAATCCATCTATTCATTCAGCAAACCTGTATTGCGTTTGTCTGATACGGCAGGAAAGGTGGCAGGCACTGGGGGCGCAGGTATGAATAAGACCTGGTCTCTGTCCTTTGAACCTCTAGAGCAGGAGTGTCCAAACTGCAGCCCGCGGGCCAACTGCAGCCCGCAATCTATTTTTTATTGGCCTTCAGCAAATTCCAAAAATATATTTAGTTTACTTAAATAAACCAGGTGAAGCAATACGTACTTCACCTCTAGTGAGTGGCCCAGCTGTTTGTGTATTTTACCGCATACGGCCCTTGGCGAAAAACGTTGAAAAAAGTTTGGACACCCCTGCTCTAGATGAACCATCGAGCTTTGACAAAGAGAATTGCCATGCCATTGTTACTAATATTGCATTTAGTAAGGTGGGCTTTGTGGCTAATGGCTGCCACGTTAATGTTTTCTGTTTTTCTGGATGAGTGCTCAGAGTGCCAGGGCCATGAAGTCGAAAGGAAGGAATTGGGCTTTGCAGACCAAGAGTGAGCTTGTAAGCTTATCCTCTGTCACCTGATGTGACTTTGGTCAAGTCAATTGTTTCTTCACCTGTCTCACTGACATAACTCCTTGTATCTAACTGGAAGGTTACTGAAACCACTGTATCAGCTAACAGATGTTAAAGTGCTTTTCAAACTGTAACATACTGCACATATGTTGCGGATCATTTATTAAGAATAATAGACGAAACTGATAATATGATTCTCCATGGCCATTATCATGAATGGTGTTTAATTAAGGAGAAGGGAATGGTAACTAACATGTATAACATACAAGGAAATGCTATGTGTCAGACTCTGCAATAAGCTTTGGCACGATAAATCTCGTGTGATTTTAATAATCCTGTGCGATCAGCATCCTCCCCATTTTACGGGTGAGGAGACTGAGACAAGAGATTTTCCTACACTTTCCCACGGTGTACACGTAGTCCTTAGAAGAGCCAGGAGCTGCCCAGGAGGAAGCCTCGTGCCTTCTGTGGCAATGGGCAATATTCTTCAGGCTTCACTTCCCTTTCCCACTCCCCATGGCTTTATTTGGGATACAGATTCACTATAATGTTTCTCTTACCTTTCTCTCTGATGAACCAGTGGTTTTGGGGACACATCTCACTAGGCAAATACCTGCCGAAGAATTAGTCCCTCACATGGACATGGCCCCAGGGAGGATGGAAATCCACCCTGCAGAGTGGGGGAGTGTAGACTGTCCCTCTGTGGGCTTGTGAGAATTTCCCTTCCCACTCGTGTCCTTCTCAGTGCATCACTGGGTAACATGGAAATGCGTAGCGAAATACTGATTTTACCCCATGCTCACCTGATGTATCTTGAGGACCTCTTTTCACTCTTTGAATCATTTTCACCCTGGAATCAACCTGTTCCTGATTTCCATTCTTTTGCATACTCTGTCCACTCTACCTGGGATAATCTCTTGCTTCTCACATCGCCAAGGTAGACCTATCTGTTTTTTAAAACCCAGCTCAAGGAGCCCTTCCCTCCCTCCCCCCACAGAACTGGTTGCTTCTTTCTTTCTTCAATTGTTCCTCCAACATGCTTTTATTGTTTATCCAGTTATATATAAAGGTGTGTTTACTTGTCTCCCTTAATAGAATGAATTCTCTGGGGAAAGGAGTTGCAGGTTATTTCCTTCTTCATCCTCAGTATGTAGCAGGTGCTTTTCACGCAGGAGGCATTCGGGTCCCATTTGCTAAGTGAGTGAATGAATGAATGAATGAATGCACCAATGAGTGCACGAGCTCATAAAGCAATGTTCTGGTCAGGGGTGTATAGACTAAGGGCAGCCACTGTTCCAATGGCCTTTTAGGCAATTTCATTTTCTTCTATACAAATTATCAAGAGAATTGATATTTTTTGGTTGACTTAGAAAAGCTTAGCAAAGGCTGTGGTCTTCTTATTCAAGATCTGGTGATACTTACCTTGGGCCCATTTGGCACAGCAAGGCAGGCCTCCCACCCCTGTTCCCCCTTTGTCTTAAGTTGACATATCTTTGTATTTTACCCAAAGGCAAATTCGCTGCTGCAGAGCGTGTGAGTCCAGGAGGAAACCCCTTTGGGCAACTTGCCACGTTTTATCTGTTCACCTTTTTCCATTCTAGCCTGTCATCCAGTTATTTTTGGCAAAGTACTGCTCTAGTGGGAGAAGCTTGGCTATGAATAGAGGGTGGAAAAGAGCTGTGAAGGAGCCTTGCTCAGACAAAGGGACCACTTCCTTAACTACTACATTCTTTAAATTTGCCATTACTTTTCGGTTTTGTAGGATCATAAAGGCTGTGAGTGCAAGATCTGGACACTTTGAAGTTTGAGGGGTGCTCTGGTCTGAATGTTCGCATCCCCCCAAAATTCATATGTTGAAATCCTAATCCCCAAAGGTGATGGTATTATGAGGTGGGGACTTTGGGATCTTCTTACATCATGAGAGTGCCACCCTCATGAGTGAGATTTGTGCTTCTTTAAAAGGCTCCGAGAACTCCGTAGCCTCTTCCACCCCACGAGAACACGATGAGAGAATGAGACCATGAAGAGAGCCCTCACCCAACCATGCTCACACTCCAGTCTCAGTACTGCCAGTCTCCAGAATGGTGAGAAATCAATTTGGTGTTTATAACTCACCCTCTGAGGCATTTTGTTATAGCAGCCCAAATGAACTAAGATGAGGTGGGCGTAGTAGAAAATCCAGGGGCCCCAGAGCCAGACAAACCTGGGTAGAAGTGTTGGCTCTGCAGCTTCCTGGCCATTAAGCTCGGCTAAGTTTACTGGCTCTCTGAGGTCCTCTTACTTCATCTATTTTGCAGGGATACCCAAGAATTAGAGATAATACATTTAAAATGTCTGGCTCGTAAAAGGCTTTTAATAAATGGAAGTCATTTGGTCATTGGCTCTCTCCCCCTTTTTTTGAGTAACCATAAAAATTTGCCCTGAAGAATATTTAACCTCTCTTCATGGCTGAAAGCATCACCAGTGAACAGTTGACTTAGAACCACTGTAAAAAGAGTTCTGCCTATTTCTATTATTTCTTATATTAGCTACCTTGATTTCAAAATGAAAGTGTGGCATTTTATGGTCAAATCCCCATTTATCAATAAAAGCCTGCAAAAATATTACTGAGGGTGGGCTAGGGAGGGGAGCAGAGAAGTAGGTTTTGTGAAACAGGGTTTCAACACTCTGTCAACTGAAGGTTCCATAGGTGCTGTTTTGCCCCGGGGTGCTGCTATGTCTGGTTGGTGGTTCAAGATTGGGATCCAAAACTCTATATAAACCCAGTTTAGTATTCAGGAAATATATCCATAGAAGCTGCTGTCAGGACAACTACCACCAAGGGTGATGGCTTCCTTCCTGCTAGGGATGTCTCCTAAACAGTCTTAGAAATAGCACTCTCCCCCACCATTACCCATTTGGAAGTCAAATGGAAGAAAGTTTTTTTTTCCTCTGTGTAGATAGGAACCCTCATCTCCCGTTGCCATAATTCTGCAATGATAATCAGCACTTCTTCCTCCTCTTAGGAGGCAGATACTATTAGAATCTTTCATTCACATCCTTTTCATAAAACTTGTAACTCTAGTGCTTACTGTGTGCTGACCACAGAGGTGGAAAGTAAATGAACAAATAGACAAGACACTTTTAGTCAATGAGAAGTGCTGTGAAGAAAATGGGGTGTGATGAACTGATAGGGTGATCAGGGAAGGGCTGTTTGTGGAAGGGACATTTGAGCCGAGACCTAAATGACAAGAAGCAGCAGCCCTGAGAAGTAGTGGGAGGACAAGCATTCCAGGCAGTGCAACAGCTGGCACAGGAGGCAGGAGAGAGTGTGGTCTGTGTGATGGTCTAAGTGTTAAGCCCAGGGAAGAAAGAGGCAGCAGATAACATCACAGAGGCAGGTAGAGGTCAAATCACGGGGGACCTTGAAGACCACAATAAAGAATTAAGAATTTACCCTAAGAAAGTGGGAAACCCATTGGCAGGTTAAAGCAGGGGAATAGTATCATTTGACGTATGTTTTGAAAAAGATCACTTTGGCTGTCATGTAGATAATACCCGAAAGGGGTGAGCGAGCGAAAAAGGAGACCCGGAGAGGGTAGGCAGGAGTCCTGGCAATTGGCAGTTGCCAGTTGGACTGGGGCATGTGTGGCTAGTGATGACGGCGGTGGTGGTGGTGGTTTGCAGATGGTAGGGCAGACTGTGGACACGTTTGGCTCTACCCATGCTGGTGAGGCCATTTTATTGACTTGCTGACTCTATAATACTTTCCCTGGTTTCCTGAACTTTGAACTCTACTTGTCCTTGTGAGCAATAGTAATAATAGCTTTGCTTTCTTCAGCGGACTTTGCTTTTCTGTCTCCAGCTATAATGGTTCTTAGTGAAAGATCATGGGTTTCGGAGTGAGATAGACCTAGATTAGACTCTGTGCTCCAACACTTACTAGATGGTTGACCAGGTAGCTTTTTAACTTAATATCTCCACTTCTCAGTTTCCTCAGCTGCAACATGGACTTAATATGCTCAAGAATCAAATGAGCTAGTGGTTGTAAAAATATCTATCACATAGTAGGCTCTCAATGAAAGTTATTTGGCTTTGACCCTGAGTCATCTCCTTCAACCCTCTGCTTTTCAAGACTGGAGTCAGAGGCGAGATGCTTCTGCTTAAACCCCGTCCCTCATGTCAGTGAAGCACACGTCAGTGGAACCAACATTGCGCTAAGAAGAGGTAGGTAGACCTGCTTTTCTACTTCCCTCCTTGTAAAACACTGAGTGACTTTGGGTTATCCCCTATCCCTCTCTGGGCTTCAATTCCTCATCTGTAAAATGAGTAAACTGGGCTAGATAGTGTAACTAATTACAGTAGAGTCGCATGACATCATATGAGACCAACATTAGCAGCAGCAGTCATTGGTTATGGCACACCCACTGGGGGGCCAGACAGTGTGCTATATGCCTTCTATACCTGTTATATATAACCTTTAGAACAGGCCGGTAAAGGGGATACTATCACTGTTTCCAATTTACAAATGAGAAACTGAGGCAGAAAAGTGAAAACATCATGTCTTGCTAAGAATACAAGCCAGACTCTGTGCAGTTCCACTCAACAAAACTTTGGGGGATTCTAAATATGCCAGGAATTGTGTAGGTCCTGCAGCTGCTGGCAGGGACCTTGCCCTCAAAAAAAACAAAAAAGCAAAACAAAAAAAAACACACAAAAAAAACCACACACACCTGCACAAAAAACTCATGATTTAGAAGTCTAGGGAGCCATGCAAAATCTGGTTGTTCTTGTGTCCTCCCATGGGTGGACACAGCACTATGAGGGAATGTCTGCAGTAGCAGTCCTTGGCATGGGCTGCTTCTGTCCCTCCGTACAATGTGGCTTTTCTGAATTTAGCAAATACAGACGGTCTTCATGTCCTGTCTGCATTCTCCCGAGCTACTCAGCGCTTCCGCCCCCTCACTATTGCTTTGCTTCTGTTTATATTCTTTTTCAGTAGCACTTATTTCTCATTCTTCACAATTTTTCCTTCTCCTTTTTTCCCCCTGGGTTAATTATAGACAGAAAGTTCAGCTAGATATTATACAAAGAGTTGTGGCTGCAGAAGAGGCAGCCTGGGCCAGCCAGGGGCCTTTGTCTTGCTTGGGCCTATTTGGGGACCGTGTGTCAGGGGCTGGCAGTGGTTGTCTCGGGACTGGGAATCATGACACCTGGGTGCACAATTCAGGCTCCATTACTTCCTGATGGGTGACCCTTGGCATGTCACGTCGCTAAGCAGAGCCTGAATGTCTCCTAAGAAATGCTGATATTAATCCTAGTAGAATCAGAGTGCTTGGGTTGACATCTTACATTTACCTCTTAGCAGCTGTGTGACCCTAGTGCAAGTCACTTAGCCTCAGGTTTTGTTTATGTCCAATGAGGACATATATGACGATAGTTATGAAGATGAAGTCCATGTTGGATGCTGGGCACAATGCCTGGTGTATCGTAAACTGTGCATAAACATTGGCTGTTAGTAATGACCATGCTGATTACCTGACTTAATGGGTGTGAAAGCGTTTTGTAAACTGTAAAGCACTGTACATGTCTTAGTTATTATTTTGGTGATGATTGCTATTTTGAAAGAAGTAAGAACTTTTGATAATCTTTACTTGTCCAGTCAGTTTTGTTTTTTTAAATTTGAGTTTTATATTTATCTCCCGCAATAACCTGCTATTAATATTATATGAGCTCCTTCTGGGGCATTATTGTTCCAGAATCTAGGGCATCAAAGGCCATCCCATGCCTTTATATACACAGAAATGGGAAATCAGCCAAAAGGCTGTGTAATTTCATTTTACCCTTTGCATTTCTCATTGAACTTGGTAGTTCATGTCTAAATGAACTGAGTGGCTGAGCTTTGAATTCTTTCATCAATGGCTCTAGCAAGCCAGTGTACGTTGTGATTAAAATGCACTGACCCTCCTTGAAGAAACTAAATGGAAGGAAAGGATTAAATAGAAAAATAAGCAATATGGAGAAAAAAATACTCTGGCAAGATGTCATTCTACTTGTCATCAAAATCTGGTGGTGTGGAAAAAAAACGCATATATAGATATATGGTATTATCAAGGAGAAAAATCTGTGGTAGAAAGGCTCTGGGTCATAGGACTGTAATCTTTAGTTTTGGAGCTAGGAGTCTTTCTTGAAGAAGGAAAGGAAAGTGAAACCCTTCACAATGCTGAAATTGGAGGAAAATAATAATAGCTTATAGGACAGCTGTGTTATTTCATGCTTTTCTTCGAGGTAGTTTTTGTGTTCCCGGGAAGAGAATTTTGACCTGCTCTGTATTGAATCCATAGAATAATCAGCACTGTCATTGCCTGCCTCATCTGCCTGGACTCCCGACCCTGTAGCCTCCATTCTCCACGCCTGTGAAACAGTTTATGCAAACAGAGGTCTTAGAACAGTCCGACCAAATACCAACCTTAATAATGAAGATCCCCTGGCCATAAACACTCCAGGAATGTCTCAGAAACAAAGCAATTATCAACTGATTTGGAATGAACACCTGCTGGTATCTGGAATGATCTTTTGAAACATTTTATCTGGTTTTAGATGGACTAGTGAAGTGGAGAGCTGGCTAGTTCCATAAAGATAGCTTATCTTCTTTTCCATATAGACTATAATTAGCATGTGAGGGGCTGTATTATTAAACAGTTCCATTCAACAAAGCATTTATTGAGGGCCTACTGTGTGTGTGTGTGTGTGGCAGGATACTTTACCAGGTGCTGTAGTTTCCTAGTCCTACCCAGAAAGCAGTGCTCCTCAAACTTTAGCATACTTTAGAATCTCTGAAGGGCTTGTTAAAGCTCGGATTGCTGGGCCCACCTCCAAAGTTTCTGACTTAGTAGGTCTAGTTGGGAGTTGGTTTGAGAAGGAAGAATGGCAACAATTTGCATTTCCAATGCGTTCCAAGGTGGTACTGATGCTACAGGTCCAGGATCCCTTTGAGAACCACTATCTTAAAGAGCTCACGGCACGTCTCAAGGTTCTTATAAAAATCAGACTGTTAAGATGAAGTCATGCATAAAAGGCTCTGGCTGCAGAGGGACAGGCGTGATTTATGCACGGTGGGGCAATTCAGAAAGGTGAAGAGAGGTGTGATTTATGCACGGTGGGGCAATTCAGAAAGGTGAAGAGAGGTGGGAGCATGAGAAGGGATAAGGCAGATGATAAAAGGTGTAGGAGGAAGTTTCTCTGAAATATAGCAGGTGAGGGGGACAGAAAAAGATGCTTTAAGGTTTCCTGCTCTTCCTTTTCTTCCCTGACCTGGGGAACTAAAAGAGCAAAGGGTTAGATTCAAGGAAATCTCTCCCTTTTTATTTAAAAGCTCCAAGTTCTGCTCTCATGTGGGCCAGGAATGAGACTGCAATTTTAATGGTGGTGTCCATCTCCCCTAGATAAAGGATGAAGAAACTCCATTTCCTGCAGAAACAAAAACACCATCACTCAGTCCCCCAGGGAACCTCAAAGGAATTAAAAATGGAATTAACAGTTCATCTGAAAACCTTCCTTTTAAAAATCATATGCTTAGCTCACTGTTCCATGAAAGCTGTTTCTGAAACACCAGCTTAGTGTTCCTGGCATCATATTCCTGATTCATCCCCATCTGACTGAAGTACAGAGGGCAGTTGAGTGGCAGGGGGATAAATGAGGTGTGGCTGGAGCTTGACAGGAGAGATGAAGAGGGTGAGAGCATGACCCCTGGCCCTCTGTGGACGAGCCAACTTGTAGCGGATGTCCATGGCCGTTCTGTCAGGGGATGCAGCCAGCACAGGAGGCTATTGGAGGAATGACAATAACTTTGGCTTGTGAAGGGTGGTGAAGACTTATTAGACAGGCAGCGAGGGGGAGAGCAACCAACATGAGCAATCTGGTGATTGACAAGGGCCGGGCATGTGCTGAGAACTGAGTGGAGGTGTATGTCCCGGGAATTGTGTAAAATCAAGTAGGAAAGTCAACTGGGGAAAGAAAGTGGAACAAACTTTCTCTAGTTCAAACTGACTACTTTTAAATCTCTGAAAGTGCTGTGTTATTAAGTATATACCTCTGCACCTTTGCACGAGCAGTTCCCTTGGCCTAGAATACCTTTCCATACCATTCCAATAATAGCCCTCTGCCAGGCTCCTTTTGTGCTTTACATTTCTTTCTAGCATAGTATTTAACATTGGCATTATCTATTTACGCATCTGTCTTCTTCACTAATTACTTTTTTCATTCATTCAACCAGTCATTTATTCACTCATTTAACAAACACAGACTGAGGACTTGACTATATATGCCAGAAATTCTGCTAGACCATGGGGATAGCGGATAAACTAAACAGTCTCCTCCTTCGTAGACTCTTAGGCCAGCAGGGGAGATAGGCATTAAATAGGGAAATACCAGAATGTGTATATAATTAAAATTTTTCTCAGTTCACCTGTGAACTGTTGAAGGGGAGCAGTGGAGAAGCCAGAGGGGTGTCGTCGGGTCAGAGGGAAGAGCATGAGCAAAGGGAAGTAGTTTCACTTGGTCTGCGATGTCTTCCTATTTTCGTGCTTTTAAGGATTATCTCATCCTTTGCACTACTGTAACGTCGTTCGGGGTGATGGAGGGAGAAAAACACTGCAAATGTCAGTCCTCTGCAAGTACTTACTTACCCGATCATAGCATTGCCTCTTGCAAGCTCTGCTAAATATGACGCTTCCCTTTGATGTCAATGCTAAGGATATAGTTGTGACATCTGATTCCATTGCTGAAACTTGGGAAAGCTAGAGAGTTCAATGCTATCCTGTGGCACCGTAACCCAACAATGAGAAGTTGTCTCCACAGAGAGAGAAGTGGGAGGTGAGAAAGATGGGGGTGCCCATTGTGAAATATTGAAAAAAGCACGTTACATTTGTGGATTTTTGATAAAGAATGATGATGGTGGTGTGTTAGCAGGGGGGAGCTAATCTTCCAGATATAAAAAAATATGCCATTACAGAAAGAGGCTCTGTTTAAGGGGAATCAGGCACCCAATGATGCTTGAGAAAAGGAAGGTGTTAAAACGAGCCCCATAGGAATTAGAAGATCATTTAATGATACAGTTTCTATTTATTGAGCATCTACTATGCACTGGCTACTTTATATGTATTAGCTCATATAATTTCAATAACAACCCTGTAAATTAGTGTTATCACCATTTTATAGATAAGTTTGAATGCGATTAAGTCACTTGCCCAAGGTCTCACATCTAAGAGTGGTCTGGCCAGGTTCAAATCAAATTAAGCCTGATAGCGAAGCTTAGGTTTTTTGTAGACATAGTATCGTATTTTTAATACAGTGTTCAGTAAATGTCATGAAATAAAAGAACAAATGACATTTTTTACAAGGTGATGTGCAGAGTAGATGAGTGAGAGGTTTCCATATTATGGCCTTTCTATCCACAAAATGGAATAAAGTAGAGATTGCCAGGTCTGTAATGACTGGTTTTTACTGAGGTCTCATTAGGGAAAGATCCCAAAATTATACACACTGCTGATGGAGATCAAAGGAAGGGAAATACATCCTTATAGAGAAATTCTAGAACATGCATAAGTAACCGTTCTGTTATCTACCCACCCACTCATTCATCCATCTTTCCTTCTTTCCTTCTTTCCTTCTTCCCTCCCTCCCTCCCTCCCTCCCTCCCTCTCTCCCTCCCTCCCTCCCTCCCTCTCTCTCTCCCTCCCTGTCTGCCTGCCACCTGCCCACCCATCTATCCAACCTCTTTAGCATCTCCACATTCTTCCTTTTTCTTTCTCACCGTCATCACCCTGGTTACATTCTCATTCCTTCTTTTCTAGAGGAGTCTCTTAAATGTTATCCTCTTAAAGTGTCTTCTTCCTTCAAGCTTTCATACTTTTAACTACCAGATTGAATATCTTGAAAGCATGGATTTTATTGTGTTACTTGCTCCAAAACCTTCAGTGGCTCCCGGCTCCAAGGGTTAAGATCACGTGTTAGAACGTGACCCCAGTCTACTTCCCAACTCACTGCTCTATCACTACAGCCCACTTACTATTTCCTGAACGTGGCCCATGTTTCCGTGTTTCTCTGTCTTTGCTCAGCTGTTTCTCTTCTGGGGATGCCCTATTCAGCCCTCCCCACCCTCCAGACTGCTGCCTTTTCTGGTTGTTGTTGTATTCTCTGAGTCTTACTTAGAACACTATAGCAAGGAATTACTCTTTCTTCCTTTGGAGAACAAACTGGTTGGGAGGCAGCTTCGAAGTCCAAGAGGCCTGGGTTAAAATCTTGGCCCTGATACTTAATATCTAAGTGACTATAGGACAGTTACATATCTCTCTGAGCTCACTTTTTGCACCCATAAAATGATGGTGAAGGAGATATTAATATCTACCATATAAATTTATTATGAGAATGAAAATGCATAGTCGGTGCTCAACAAATATTTGTGAAGGCATAAATATAATTGGGCCAAAATTTTGCCATATTCACTATTGTATTTTTAAATGAAATTTAATATGGTTTTAATGAGGAAAATATTTTTTTCAGGCCAGCTCTAAGCTAGAGTTACAAGTCTTGACTAATTCCTAAGAGTCAGACCATGACATTCTCACAGTCTCTGGCTCAGATGAATGCGCCTGCCGTCAGTTCAGCACCAGAATGCCTCTGGATGCATTTCATGCTGAAAACGATGGCAAGCCCAGGCCCTGTAGAACCTTCTTCTCATCTGGTCCATTATTCTCTGTGACACTTGGCTATGTAGCTTGCTACTATGGAGTAGAACTCGGGTTCAGATTCATTCTTATCCTGTGTTTAGAGGTAAGAACATGCTGCTGGAGTAGACAGGAAGATTGGAGTTCTTAGGGATCTGGTTTAGGATCTGGCTTAGAGTGGCTACGAGGCCATGGTTAGCCAGAAGGAAGGACGACTAGATGAGCAGATGGATGGAAGATGGATGGATGGATGAGGTGTGGAAAAATGAACTAATGGGTGAATGGATGGATGAATTGAGGGTAGGTGCCAAAAATGGACAGCAGATGGCTGGATGGACTGTGATGGAGGAATATGAATGATACACGTACTCTCTTGGGTTGTTAAAAGGCTGAGAAACCAGGTGATGGGATGTGCAGTAAACTAAGAAGCACGGATACAGGCTGCCTTACTGTATGACCCTAGGCAAGTTAAGGTGTCTGAGGAGTCCTTCTCTGTAAAGCAGTAGACTTAGATAAGATGATCATAGGCTGTGGGTCTATAACCCTATGAAGTAGATGTAGATCAACATATGTATTTTTCACTTGCTCTTAAAAATAGATATAGGTATGCAAGCATTTAGTTTTGTTGTTTCCTCAGAGATCAAAGCAGGTAAACACATATAGTTCCTGGTTCTCCATTCTGCCACCTCCCACCATTCTTCCTTATCTGTCGTGTGTCACCTCTCCATACCCTTGTTTGCTCCTAAGGGTCGAGACAATTCCTTATTTGTCATCCATAACTGATACAGCAGCTCGTTTTAGTGAAGGTAGCTCAGACTTCAGAATCAGACAGATATTAGAATCAAATTCTGGATTCTCTACTTATTTGTGATGTTTGGCAAGTTATTTACTTCTTAGGCTTCCTTACCTGTCATATGGTGTCACCAAATGCCTCATAGGTCTTGATAACTCAGATATATGGAAGTCCTCCCATCCCTTCTGCTCTGTACAGAGAAGCTATCAGTTCCTCAGCAGATGTTCAGAAAGTACTTGTTGAGTCAGATGGATTTGAATTCCATCCAGTCTCTGAGTTTTACTTGCTTTGCAGCTAATGCTTTCAATCTGTCACCAGCAGAGTAGGAAATGCAAATGTGAAACTTTGGAGAATGGTTTCCGTGTGTTATAAATCTGATATTTTGAGAACATGACAGTGAATAGTTAGCTCAGCTTTTATGTCATGTGGCCCAATATTAATGCAGCCCCGAGTATTGGGAAGCCATGGACACTGACCTTCCTGGTATATGAGAGACTGATGATGTTTGGCTAGTGGTTGTGGGTAGTAGGGGACATAGTAAAATTAGTCAGTGTGGAAAGAGACTCAGCCCCGGATAACTTGTGTTTAAGTCACACTTGTGTTAAGAGCTAAACTGGGCAGCTCGTGGTGAGGGCACCTCCCCCACCGGCAGTCTTCTTGCATAGGCTGCTCAGAGGCTTACCCTCAGTTCTACTGTCTGGGGCCCTATTACTGGGGAAGCTTGAGTTCCAGATGACCTGCTCCTGAATTGATTATCTGAGAGCGGGGCACTGCTGTGTTTTCCTGTGACATCAAATATGCATGCTGCCTTGTTCTTCCTTTTCTTTCCTTTCAGCAATTTGTTGCAGTGATCTGGGCTTCTTTGACTGGTATCTGGTGGTTCTGATGCTGCTACCATCCAGCCCTGCATTTTACACATGAGCAAACTGAGCCTGGGAGAATGACCGAGGGTCACATGTGGAGCTGGTGGCAGAATGACAGCTGCAACTCAGTGGACCTGACTGCAAGTCACAACCTCTCTCACATTCCATGACTCTTCTCCAAGGGCTGGGTTAGACACAAACATGTTGAAAGCATGTTTCATTTCATTTGTCCCAAGATAGTTTCCTATTTCCTTAACAGTATCTACAAATTCCTACATTTTTTTTTTTTTTTAGTTTTAGGTGCACAAAACAATGTAATAGTTAGACGTTTATCATTTATATCCCTCACACAGAGACAACTCCCCTCCCCCATCTACTACTCCTCTGACATCGCACACAGCCATTACATTTCCACTGTCTCTATTCCTAATGCTGTACTCCACTTCTTGTAACTATATATGTATATGTATGTGTATATATATATATATATAAAATTGTAGTTGACATTCATTATTGTTCAGCTTCAGCTTCAGGTGTACAGTGCAGTGATCAGGCATCTACATCATCCCTGAGGTGGTCTCCTAATGAGACAAGTGTCCATCGGATACCCTACAAAATCTTTACAACATTGTTCCTTTGGTATAAGGCTGCGTTTCCCAAAGTATGCTCATCTGATATTCTATAAAGCAAAAGGGGGTGGTGGCCCAAAAGGACTGAAAACCTATAAAAGTATGTTCCCCTTTTTAGTCTCACAGTGCGTGGTATGGTGGCTAGTCAAAGCAGGGCCCTGCTCAGCAAAAAAGCTTCACTGAACTTTGTTATCCTATTGTTTCTTCAACTGATTTGACCACAGAACCGTACTTTCCCTACCCCTTCATTCTTTACGTTCTGTAAATACCTCCCAGAATCTAGTTCATGGAATGAACTTCGGTAAATGGTGGTTTAAGACGTTGGGTACCCTCACTGATATTTATGATTTGCTTTAGAATGATCATAATGATTGCAGAACTTCAGATTCCAGAGCTCTTTCACACCTATTATCCCTTTTGATTTATAACAGCCCTATCAGGGAGATAATGTCTTGTCCTAAAAAACCAAGCCAAACCAAAACAAACAAACAAAAACCCCACAGACTTAGATGCTTGACCGGACTGAAGATGGGAGATGAAATTGGACTGTAAGTTTCAGACAGCACATTTCATGATCCGCCACTCTTCCAATCCTTCTATGGTGTTGACCTTTAACAAATAGACAGCCAGATAGTTCTCCAGCAAAATGGACTTATTTGCAAACAACAAAGAATCACAAATAATGGTGAACCACACCTAAGACCAGAGAAACAAAGGACAGACCTTCTCTTTCATGGCCTTCAGAGAGGCTATTGAAAATGAGGAGTCTATTGGAGGAGACTGACAGTTCGAAGTATAGTGACTTTTCATTGGCTGAGTTATGGCACTCTCCTATTGATTGAGCTGTTACTGGGCAAGGAGGAATCCTTTCTTCTTCCAGCTGTGGTAGTAAAATCGGCATCACTTCCTGTCAGAGATGCCAGGTACTTCTCTTCTTGCGGGGCTCAGTCGTGTGTGTTGACTGGCATGTGCATGAGACTTCTTCCTTCTAGCCTCCCAACTCCATTTTAAATGGGGTTTCTGTTTATTAATTTTCACAAGACAGCTTTCTTAGTCTACCTCTGCTGGCCAGGCACTGTGTGTCTCTTGGGCTTTGAGTCAGTGATAGACTGCCAGTTTCCATCCTACTTCCTTTGACAACAAAGGACAATGAAGCTCAGACAGGGGAAGTGATGTACCCAAGGTCACACAGCTAGTTAGTCGGGGAGCTAGAAGCAAAGCCCAAGCTTCTGAGAAGCCAGTTGGGGATGAGGGCCCTGTGTTCATTGCAGGTGGGGAAGTAAGCCTGGAAAGAAGTGCAGAGCATGAAGAAAGGGCGGGGGGTGGGGGGCTGAAAGACCCCACGGATGAAATTGGCAGTGTTGCTTATTCCCAGCTCCGTGAAGAATAGTTGTGTT
This sequence comes from Rhinolophus hipposideros, assembly GCF_964194185.1. Lineage (NCBI taxonomy): Eukaryota > Metazoa > Chordata > Mammalia > Chiroptera > Rhinolophidae > Rhinolophus > Rhinolophus hipposideros. The sequence continues at coordinate 53,858,235 of NC_138054.1, forward strand.
CACTGATGCTACCAAGCTGCTGTCCTTGTACAGCGTGTGGCCGCCAAGTGTAGACGGATCAAAGCAGGACACTTGGAAACTTGACAGAGCCACTTACCCTTACTTGGAGGTTCCTCATGTGTACAGCAACTTTATCTCAAAAATAATTGAGAGTCTTAAATGAGGATAAAAGTTCTCTGAGCAACTTAAAGGGATCAGTCAACTAATTGCTCAGTTACTAAATAATTGAATCAAGAAAGAAAAAAATGTATGAAACAGCAACCATACACAGGCCCTGGAAACGTGCTAACAGGCAGAGGTTAAGACAAGGTCCCATCCTCAAGGACCGTAGAGCCAAGGATGGGAAAGAGACATGTAGGCAACCATGATGGGAGCCTGTGACAGAGGATATGAAAGAAAATTCAGTGCTGTGGGGTCTCTGAGGAAGGGTGTCCAAACCAGACAAGTCAGACTAGGCTTTGGGACGGGAGTCCTGGAGCCTGCAATTCTTGAGGGGAGTTTCGAAGGACAACTTAACCAAGTAACAGAGAGAGTAAGTAAAAGAAACTTAGCCTCTGGAGAAAAGCACAGAGGCATGAAATAGCAAGGTGCTAGCCAGGCAAGGGTATGTGAGATGCGTGGTGGGGAAAAAGCAGGTGTGGAGACTAGAGAAGTAGTCGTGCAAATAGACCAGAGAGGCTTTGTGTGCCAGACTCAGCCCTTCCCTAAATCATAGCAGCTTAGATGCTGAGAATCAAAGACACATTTAGTTTTGAAGAAATAACAATTACTAATGGTCTGTCTGTTTGTGTGTGAGCAGAGGTATGCCCCCAGAGAGAAGAAGCTCCTAGACAGAAGAAATCCCACTGAGAACTTTAAACTGAGGGTCATGAAATCGAGCAAATATTCATCTAGATCTCAAAGGGCAGGAAGGTCAGAGCTAGTTCGGGTTATGTTAATATGCTTAAATGATGTCCTTGAGGGCAGGAACTGCCACTGAGCTTTCTGTTAGGCTGCAGACCCACCAGCACAGTTTAACCAGGAGTCCACTGGGCAGCCTCATCGATTCCGTTTCTCTCTCGGGGCTGGGTGTCCTCCATGTGGGAGGGGCATTCTCAGAGCACCACTGGATCCTCTGTGTACTACCTGTCAAGCAGTCAGTGCTGGGAAGAAAACCGCAAAAAGCCTAGGTGTTCCTCCTAAGGGTGACATTGATAGATCAGGGTGACGCAACTCAAGAAAAGCAGACTGCAGGCAGATTTTCACAGACCGCTGCCTGTGTTATAGGGAGAGGAGCAAGACAGTCCAGGGAGTGTGTGTGTGTGTGTGTGTGTGTGTGTGTGTGTGTGTGTGCGCGCGCGCGCACGCACGCATTTAAATTCTACTCTTAGCACATTTCAATTATAAAATGATATAAACTATAGTCATCATGTTACAGATTAGATCTTCAGATTCATTTTATGGCTGAAAGTTTATGTGCTTTTACCAGCCTCTCCCTATTTCCCCCACCCCCAGCCCCTGGCAACCCCTTTTCTCTGTTTCTGAGTCCTCCTTCCTTCCTTCCTCCCTCCCTCCCTCCCTCCCTCCCTCCCTCCCTTTCTCTCTCTCTCTCTTTCTGGATTCTACCTATAAGTAATGCCATACAGTATTTATCTTCTCTGTCTGGCTTATTTCACTTAGCATAATGCCCTCAAAGTCCATCTATGTCATCACAAATTGCAGGATTTCTTTTTTTCTTGTGACTGAATAGTATCCCATTGTGTGTGTGTGTGTGTGTGTGTGTGTGTGTGTATCTGTATATATGTATACATACACACACGCAAAGGTCTGACAATTAAGTTCGCCAATTTGTTGCAACAATGTTACTAACCTTTTTTGAAATCAGAGAGATTATTCATTATGAATTTGAACCAACTAGACAAACAGTTAATCAAGTTTACTATTTGGAAGTGCTGAAAAGGCTGCATGAAAAAGTTAGACGACCTGAACTTTTCGCCAACAATTCATGCCTCTTGCATCACGACAATGTACCAGCTCACACGGCACTGTCTGTGAGGGAGTTTTTAGCCAGTAAACAAATAACTGTATTGGAACACCCTCCCTACTCACCTGATCTGGCCCCCAATGACTTCTTTCTTTGCCTGAAGATAAAGGAAATATTAAAAGGAAGACATTTTGATGACATTCAGGACATCAAGGGTAATACTACAATAGCTCTCATGGCCATTCCAGAAAAAGAGTTCCAAAATTGCTGTGAAGGGTGGACTAGGCTCTGGCATCGGTGCATAGATTCCCAAGGGGAGGACTTCGAAGGTGACCGTAGTTATATTCAGCAATGAGCTATGTAGCACTTTTTCTAGGATGAGTTCACAAACTTAATTGTCAGACCTTCGTTTGTGCGTGTATGTCTTGGCTATTGTGAATAATGCTGCAGTGAACATGGGACAACAGATATCTCGTCCACGTTCAGACAGCTGCATGGGAAAGAAAGTGGATCCTTGTGTCATATCATACACAGAAATCAACTCAAAATGAATTGAAGACCTGAGAGTAAGACCTGAAACTATGGTGCTCTTAGAAGAAAAACCTAGGGGGTAAGCTCTTTGTCCTCAGTCTTGGTGATTTTTTTGGATTTGACATCAAAGCAAAGGCAACAAAAGCACATATAAGCAATCCACTTTTAAAATCAATATTTTGAAAAAGATGTGCCCCTTCCAAATGGGAAGTAGCGGAACTGCTATGTGTCACTTTCTTGGTGCTCTGGAAGACTCACGGGTTCAAGCTGAGCCTCAAAGGACTTCTCCTGCCCCAGCCTGTGGGGAGTCCTGAGGGACTGGCTTGTTTGTGGAGGCTCCCAAGTATCAAGGGGCTGGTGTGTTCCCTCCTCCACTTCCTGTTACCCTGACAGGAATCTTGGCCCTGGTCTAGTGAAGGGGAACAGCAAGACAGCCATGCCAAGCGGGTCCTTTGAGGTCTTTTCTTTGTGTGAAGCACATTCTGTGGGAAAGGGCCAGACTGACTGCATTCCAAGACCAAATCAGTTTGATGCTTGAAAGCTCTTTTTCACAGAGACATAAAATGTTAAGAGGGTAGAAAGGGTCTTAGATAATCGAGTTCAGTGTTTCACAAGCACCCCTGCTCCCTTCCTCTGGCTCCTCTATAGTGACAGCCTGTCCCCTTCTCCTTTTTCATGGGGCCTGTAATAGAGATTTTAGATTGTTTACTGGCCTCCCCCCTCAGCTTGAGTTGGTAGTACTATCAGAAAGCTGCCTCATCTCTCTCTATTCCCTCACTGCTATAGTGTTCCCATCTGTATAATGGGCTGAGTGTCCCTGACCCACATATCTCAGGGAGCTCAGCAGAAGAGAATGTACTTAAAGTCCTAAGAAAAGTGTCAAGTTACATATAACTACTATTACTATGTTGCTCTTAGAATTATCATTGTGCTCTTTTCATAGGGATTTCTTGAAAAAAAAAATGAAAGGAACTTATGTAAACTAGGAATTGAATTGAACCCAAGTATAAAATATACTGAATTTCAAATGGAACTAAATCAAAATTCACATGTTTTAAGCATTGTACTAATTAAAAAAGAAACAAATAAGCAAAACCCATTCAACACAACGAATCCATGCCTAACAGCACTAAACCCTGTGCTGTTCGTTTCAAGACCATTGAATTGTCTCCTGAATGCATGCTGAGCGGGTTAATATGTCATTCAATACAAGCCCCTGATGAAATAATTCAGTCTATACTATTTTTTAATTTCTGTTTTTGTTACCACATAAGCACACTGGAAAAATGAGAAAACTAGGCCCAAATCCCCCTTGATTCTCATGTAGTAATAGTGGTAATAGAAATGGTAATAATAACAATAAAAACAACAATGACAGAGTGAGTCTAGAACCAGAGCCGTTACCACCACCACCACCATGTTTTCTGCCTCAGATGATAGCGGTGGCCATGTTCTTTCTAATTGCTTAAGAATGTGCTGGGCACTTTGTTAGTTACTTTATATGAAAGAGCTCACATAACCTTCAGGTTAGTTACCCTATGATGACCCCTGTTTTATAGATAAGGAAAATAAGGCTCAGAGAGGCAAAGACACTTGCCTAAGCACACACAGTGAACAAGACTGCATCCAGGTCCATGGAACACAGTCTGAAACTATGATGCGAAACTGCTTCCTTGTGGAAAATATGAGGAAGCCCCAAGAAGAAACCAAATGTCCAGTATTTAGTCATTTATCTGGTGATTCTTTTTTTTTAAATTAAACTTTATTGGGGTGACAACTGTTAGTAAAGTTACATAGATTTCAGGTGTACAATTTTGTATCACGTCATCTATAAATCCCATTGTGTGTTCACCACCCAGAGTCAGTTCTCCTTCCATCACCATATATTTGATGCCCCTTATCCTCATCTCCCATCCCCATCCCCCTTCCCCTCTGGTAACCACTAAACTATTGTCTGTGTCTATGAGTTTTTGTTTCTCATTTGTTTGTCTTGTTCTTTTGTTGTTTTTGGTTTAAGACATTGTGGAGGTTCCTCAAAAAATTACGAATAGAATTACCATATGACCCAGCAATCCCTCTCAAGGGTATCTACCCCAAAACTCTGAAAACATTTATCCATAAAGACACGGGTGCTCCAATGTTCATTGCAACTTTGTTTATGGTGACCAAGACATGGAAACAACCAAAATGTCCTTCGATAGATGAATGGATAAAGAAGTTGTGGTATATATACACAATGGAATACTATTTGGCGGTAAGAAAAGATGAAATAGGACCATTTGTGACAACATGGATGGATCTTGAGATTATAATGCTAAGTGAAATAAGTCAGACAGAAAAAGCAGAGAACCATATGATTTCATTGATATGTGGTATATAAACCAAAAACAACAAAAGAACAAGACAAATATCTGGTGATTCTTAATGTCTAGCCCATTGCCTGTAATTAATCAAAAATAGGCAATTTCGAAACCACAGATATCCCACTATGATTCAGGTCGACAAGTATCCTGGCAAAGCATAGTCCTGTGGACACAGGTTGCTCATCTTCTCTCTAACACGATGCAGCCCCTAAGTCATTTCTGATGTCCAGCCCAGTGGAGCAGCTGATGTTTGTAACGATGGCTGGGCCTTTTCCATATTGAAGGGGTGAGAAGCACACACTATAGCAGAAAGGTTATTTTTATGAAGGTAACTTTTTAGAGTCTTTCTGTTTTACCTTGTCATTGCTCATTTCTGTAGCAGTTCATGAGTCTGGATAAATAAGGTCTTGTGAGTATTTTATATAGAGAAATCTAAGATAATACAGCAAGTCCTGGAACAACAGCATTTTTTTTAAATTAGATTTACTGGGGTGACAATTGTTAGTAAATTTACATAGATTTCAGGTATACAATTCTGTATTATATCATCTATAAGTCCCATTGTGTGTTCACCACCCAGAGTCAGTTCTCCTTCCGTCACCATATATTTGACCCCCTTACCCTCATCACCCACCCCCTACCCCCTTACCCTCTGGTAACCACTAAATTACTGTCTGTGTCTATGAGTTTTTGTTTCTCATTTGTTTGTCTTGTTCTTTTTGGTTTATATACCACATATCAGTGAAATCATAGGGTTCTCTGCTTTTTCTGTCTGACTTGTTTCACTTAGCATTATACTCTCAAGATCCATCCATGTTGTCACAAATGCTCCTATATCATCTTTCCTTAACGCCGAATAGTATTCCATTGTGTATATATACCACAACTTCTTTATCCATTCATCTATCGAAGGACATTTTGGTTGTTTCCATGTCTTGGCCACCGTAAACAAAGCTGCAATGAACATTGGAGTACACGTGTCTCTATAGAGAAATGCTTTTATATTTTTTGGGTAGATACCCAGGAGAGCGATTGCTGGGTCATATGGTAATTTTATTCGTAATTTCTTGAGAAACCTCCACACTGCCTTCCATAGCGGCTGCACCAGTCTGCATTCCCACCAACAGTGTATGAGAGTTCCTTTTTCTCCACAGCCTCTCCAACACTTGTTGCTATTTGTCTTGTTGATGATAGCCATTCTGACTGGGGTGAGGTGATATCTCATTGTGGTTTTCATTTGCATTTCTCTGATGATTAGCGATGTTGAGCATTTTTTCATATGTCTATTTGCCATTTGTATATCCTCTTTGGAGAAATGTCTCTTCAGGTCCTCTGTCCATTTTTCAATTGGGTTGTTTGTTTTTTTTGTTGTTGAGTTTCATGAGTTCCTTGTATATTTTGGATATTAGCCCCTTATCAGAGGAACCAACAGCATTTTTTAAAACATCGTTTCCTTATAATGTTAATGAGAAACAAAATGGATCCCTGGTTGGGGCCACTGTCCGTGTGGAGTTTGCCCACCCTCCCCATGTCTGTGTGCGTCTTCTCCAGATACTCAGGTTTCCTGCCACGTCGCCCAGATGTGCACGTGGGGTGGTGAATTGGCATTTCTGAGGTGTCCCAGACTGTGTGAGTGTGAGCATGTGTGAGTGGCCTTGAGATGGAAGGGTGTGCTGTCCAGAGTGGGTCCCCCTTTGTTCCCCAAGCTGCTGGGATACACTGGGGTCACCCTTGACCCTGAACTGGAATAAGTGGGTGGGAAAAGAATGATCTTCCTTGTCTTATTAATGTTTCTCAAATGTGTGTATGGTTCACATTTATTTCAATGCTTACTATTAGGAGTGTTTGGGGTCTTTATCAGTTTTGTGAGGTTTTTGTTACCAGAAATATGCCATAGGAGCTTAATTCTTGTTTATATCAATTAGCCTATGGGGAAATTGGTTTTGTTATACATCATTTTGCTTAAAGTTGCAGTTTTCAAGAACCTTTTGGTGATGTTAAAGTGAGGAGTGACTGTATGTATATTGTGATAGCAACCACTTTATTCCCTGTGCATCCAAAACTTATTGCTACAGGGTACGAGATGCCACATACACACATACACACAGACAAATACATACATAGGCCTGCACACTGACACATCTGCACACATATGTATGTATGTTCACAGTAACCGAGGTGCTGAAACGACAAGTTACTATGAAAAAACTAGATGTTTATGCTCCATATTTTAAAATAATCGATGACATTTCTACCATTCGTATGATACTCATGACACTGTCTTGCATGAAAGTTGTGTGTGCGTAAGTGTGTGCATACACACTTGCAGATGACTTCATGTAGTAGGCTGGGAAAAGAAAGGATCTTGGCAGACCTGAGACCAAACCCTGGCCCTACGCCTGACTAGCCGGGTCACCGTGGTCAGTTTATTTGACCCCACTGAGCTCCTATAAATGATGTTAATCCTAAGTTTGGATGGGGCTGCTTTTTCTACATGAGGGTCCCCATTTCTACAGAGGAGGGAGCTTCTGTTCCATTCCCAGGAAAGGAGAAGTGGAAGCAGAAAACTCCTGCTCTCTCTCCACTTGCTCCTTGGTGCCTCCCAAAGGACCAGGAATGCCTTCCCTGCTTCCTCATGTGACTGATGGACTGTCCCAGAGTGTCCAGCCCTGTCCAGGCGTTCCCTCTTGCGTCTGATAGCTTGCAGGACACCTTCATGCAGAGGTCCTCTGCCAGGGAGTCAGGGAAAGGGAAGCTTGATTCTGGTGGCAGGCTGGCATTTTCTCCAATCCAGCTTCATCAGCAATAAAGGTGAGAGTGTGATCTCTATCAGGCTGACTCTTGTACGGGTCTCTCAATTGGTTCTGGACTTGGAGGTGTGTCAGCGAGTGGTAGTCACCCCGGAACACTCGAACATTCACAGGGCTGAGGTAATGGTCACAAAGACAACGTAGATATTAAGAGATTAGTACAGTGTGCGACCTGAACATGGCCCAGCCTGCATTTTACAAATGGTTTTCCCCCCACTCCCCAGTACTTAGCACAGATGCTCAAATATGTGCGTAATAAGACTTCTAAGAATGGGAGGAAACTTAGCAAATCAGTTAGTCAACTTTCATCATTTTCCAGATGGGAAATTTGAGGATCAGAGATGCTAAATACCTTGCCTGAAATCACACAGTTAGTAAGGGCACACCTTCCTAGCAAGGGCAGGTCTTGTCGCTCAATACTGCACGATTTCACAGAACAAAGGGGGACTACATCTGCTAGAAAGGGTAAATCACAAGGCTGCCAAACTGGAGAGCTTTGTCAAGGTAAAATGTTTCCATTTTGATAGAAGAATAAGAGAGCTCCCAAAATACTTTCTTTTGACCTACTTAGCTATTATTCATCTTCCTCCTGCCCCCGCCCCTATCACCTATTTCTTCTTCTCGGAAAATCCTGTGATGGTTTATCATTAGATCTGTGGCTGTGGTTTTAAAGATGTCCCCAGGTGGAGCAGGGACTTCAGAAAACATACCCAGGAAGGCTCTGAGAGACAATGGGACCCTATCATACCTGTGCGTACGTCTCTGAATGTCTTGACATATCCTAATCCACTTGGCAAAATGCAACTGAGCGACCCTGGAAGAATGATAGACAGTTTCCATCCTCACAGAGTCCCTTCTCCATGGGTGTAAATGATGTCATGGAGATGACTTACCCTGAGAAGCCAGCACTAGAGAATGATGGTGGCCGTATTGAGTGAGTCTATTTCTTCCCTACCTGGAGTGGATTGTGTTATGAAGACGTAATCTCATTCACCTTAAGACTGTCTCAAAAAATAGGACAAAGGAAACATTGTGATTCTCGTATAGGAAAGCAGAATGAAGAGAAATGAAGAGATTTCAAGATGTTCGAACTTCTGCCATTTACTGCATTTGCTATTGTTGTGTTTTCCTGGGATATTCTTTCCCTACTTTATTTTCCTATTCATTCTTCAATCGGAAAGCTCCTATTCATTCTTCAAAACCTGCCCTTTGATGAAACTTACTTCCTCCTTGGTGTTCTCATTGCATTTTCTTTGCTATATCTGGTACTGTATTGAGCTTTTGTGGATTGATCATTGATGTTTCCATCTTTCAGAAATGCTTTTGTCTTGAATAATGATTACAAAAACATTAGCATCCCCATTTTATGAAGAAGAACGTGAAGCTCAGAGAGGTTACATATCTCACTCAGGATGACCTGGACAGCACATGATGGCATCATTTCTTAAAGTCGGGAGGTTAGCCTGCAAAGCCCCATCTCTCTACCATCGTGTTAAACCACATTTTTAATAACAAGGGATCCAGACATGAGAAGGCATTTTACCCCTAGCTAATTTCTAATACCAATAACTAATTACTGACTCACATTGATAGAACGCTTTAGGATTTACAAAGCACGTTCCCATCTACATCTCATTCGATCCATAGAACAAAGCTACAAGGTGGGGTTGCTCTACAGTGTTAAAGTTCACAGCTTTTCGGTTGAGAAATGGAGGCTCAAAGTAGGGACTTCCAAAATCCATCCTGCTATTTTGCAGCAGTTAGCAATTTGCAGGAAATTAAACCCACATCTCCTAACTCCAAATCTCTTTGCCATGCTGCAACAATCAATTCAGGTCCACAGTCGGTTTAACATGCAATCGTGGCAAAATCTCCAAATAAATAAACTGCATAGTACTTTGGAGACCAGAGCATTCTCTTTAGTTTCAAATGTCAAGTTTTTCCTCCTTTGGCCATGGTGTGGTATAGTGAACAGTGCTGTTCATCAAAGACAGGAAAAGAGTTCCAGGCCTCAGAATGTGATCAAGAACAATCATTTATCTTCTGTCTTTCTCATATTGTTACGTGACTTGGTGTTACAGAGTGGCAGTTCTCAAGCCTTTTATTTTTCTTTCAACACACACAAGACACATACTTATGGGAGAACTCAGAGGTATGCATAATTCCCCAGGTTCTACTCAAGAGAACAAGGAAAATGCTAAATCTTTTATTTATTTTCAATACTTTTTTTTTTTCTGGCCAAAAGTGGCATCTTAGAGGAAGCTTCTGACATATGTGTTGTCCGATGCAGTCGTAGAGAATAAATAGTTAACCATCAGGGCTCTGTTCTCAAGGAGTTTACAGTTGGGGAGGGGCAGGCAGACATGGGCCATTGACTGTCATTCAAGACAGGGAGTCTTCGTACTAAGAGTCCCTGTACTGGCAGTGCAAAGAGGGAATGGGGGGGAGGGCTTCTCATTGGGGAAATCAAGTAAATTTTGATAGAAAACTGAATCTTTGAATTGAATCTTTAGGGATGAGTGATGTTTTCATAGGTAGTAGGGGAAATTGAGAAAGAAGATGGAAACATGATGACTATCATGATACTTTCTGTTGGGCCTGAGGGAATGTTAAATGGTCCTGTTACAACCTGAATAGACATATTGAAAGAAGGTCATATGAAACTGAGTTCTGAAAAGCAGGTAGCACTTGAACACCATGCTATTGTGTTTGGACGTAATCCTATAGACAAGGGGGAACCATTACAGCTTTGGACTGGGGGCGTGACATGCTCCAGGTCCTGTTTTTGGAAGATTACTCTGGCAGCTCTCATCCTGTGGTACTGATGAGCGTGACCTGACAAAGAACCTTGCAGTTCAAAGTGGGAAACTGGAAGTGCTAGCTGATGCACTGGGAAAAAAAAAAAAAAAGAAAGAAAATCAAAGATCCCATTTTCCTACTTGTGTCAAGTCAAATAAATGGAGCCAGATAAACGTGGAAAAAAAAAATCAAGATAGTAGCAAAATTGCCTGGAAGCAGAATGTTTTTCAAAGTCCCTAATGAGGTGTCAGTGAACCTAACGAGATGAAACTCCCTACCCTACACCTAGTTTTTCACGTTGTCCTTTTCTTCTAGTCATAATTAAGTTGTGGAATTGGAATTATATCCTATCATTAAAGACGGAGGCCAACGCTGCCTGGCTCTGGCTTCTCTGAAGAAGGTAATTCTGAAAAGCACTCTCTTCCATTGCTTCTTCTCCCACTTATGCTTCCCCTGACATTGCTACAGGCAATGGCGTCATTTTAGATTTTGATTAAGAAGGTCCACGTGGCTCTTCTTCGTTGATTTCTGTATTGAATTCCGTCATTCTTAGTTAGGAATTATTAGGCAGCTGAAGTTGAAAGGAAAATGCCACAGTCTTTGTAGTGCCATTGGCTTATCAGCAGAAGGGAAGGGTAAGCAAAGGGAGAGAAGCTTCCACCATGGGCCAACTGTGTGTTGGTACTTCTACGTGTTAACTTTCAGGGTATTAACACGAGAGAGAAGCATTGTTCCCATTTGTTTGGATGTGGAAACTGAGGCTCCCAGGATTGCAGGCGTGGTAGTATAAGGTCTTCCAGGCTTATTCCAAAGCCATGCTTTCCCTTCTCACTGTAGTAAAGATGGCTATTAGGTATGTATACTAATAGGGTCCACTGAGAGGAGGGTTAGCTCCATCAGTCACCACTCAGTGAGTGTCTTACAGTGGCCCATGCATTGTGCTAGGGCACTTTGAGGTGCCTTATTTATCCCTGCAGGAACCCTTTGAAGGGGTGTTTTTTGCTTCTTTCTATGAGTGAGCTAATTGTGGCTCAGAGAGTCTCAGTGATTTACCCCAAATCACACAGTTAGGCAGTGCAGCCTCCATCTCACTGCATTGCTTTGCAAGTTGGGACCTCTATTGGATCAAATACCCAATCTGAAAGAACAGGGCCAGTAAGAGACGTTTTCAGGACTAGGGCCAACTAGCAGTATGAGAGAGAGATTTAGGAGGCAAGACCGTTTTTTCTGAAACCCTGAGGTTCTGGAATGTAGGGGTCGGGTGGGGAGAAAGCTGAGCAGAAGGGGTCAGACCCTGGCTGTGCACAGGGGCAGTGGCTTTGTGCAGCGTCAGCCTGGGCTCCCAGAAGCATGTCTACAGGAATCACGTCACAGAATCTATAAGGACATCACATCCCTTTCCTTGCAGGACTGTTTAAATAAACGTATTGAGGTGAGTCACAAAGCGACGAGTGGACATGTGGCTGCCTCAGGAAGAGCCCTGCTGTGGGTGCTCCCTTACCCCAGGATTGGGTCTGTCTGTTCCCCACCGGACGGCTCCAGCCGCACCCGTGCCCCAGCCCGCCTCTGCAAGAGCAATGCTGCTGAGAACTCAGGCGTCCAGGGCAGGCCCGGTCCTCTCTGCTCCGCCCATCATAGCTGGCCTGGTATAAAACTGCAAATGTAGGTCCCTGATTTCCTAGTTGAAACCTTAGGGGGCAGAGGTGTGTCAGAAATGTAGAATGTTTTAGCTCTGAGAAAGGCAACATTACATGTATATTACATATTATGGGACACACCCCCCTGCCAGGCTTGGGGCAGCACCCATAATCAAACACATTCATGTCTCCACAGTAAAATGCATCACAAATAAATGTAGGATGAATAAACACTATAAGTAGTGTTCTGTCAGTTCAAGTCAGTTTGTACCACCAAATTAATTCAGATCAGCTTAGATTTGCTACCAAAATGTATTACACACACACACACACACACACACACATACACACACGTGCATGCATACACAAAACTCAGTTTTCAAAACATTTTGGATTTTGTAATTCACCAAAGAGATCGCAGATCAATAATTGTTCATTATTTATCCTGTTAAAAGAATAGCTGACGTGGGCTGAGTGCCCACTATGTGCCAGGTACTGTACGAAACAGTTTACAGACATTTACTGCACAAGAGCCTCAGAGCCGCTGGTGACTATAGTGTGACTGCCTGCATTTTGCAATGTAGACACATGCTGTGCAGTCAGGAGCCACTAGTCACATATGGCTACATTTAAATGAATTAAATTAATTAAAATTAATTTAAATAAAAGAAATCGTTTCTTAGTTGTACTGTCAAGTGTGTGCGGCTAATGTGTGGCTAATGGTTATGTGTTGGACTAGCTGTACGTGCCTCGTTTTACCATTTTGGGTAGCACAGAACATTTCCTTCAGAGCAGGAAGTTCTATCAGACGGCGCTGGTCTGCAGGTCGTACAGTGTAGCGTTTATGAGCATGGATTCTGGAGCTGTCCTGCCCAGTGCCACCATGTCCTAGACATGTGGCCTTGGCCAAGTTCCTTTAACTCTTGGCACCTCAGTTTTCTCATCTATAGAAAGGGGATGAAAACGAGTGCGTCCCTCATTTGTCCTTTTGAGGATTAAATGAGTTAATACTATAAAGCACCGAGAACAGTGCTTGGTAGGAAGTTATCTCCTAATAACTTATTATGACTATTATTAAAGATGGGGAAATCTAGGCACAGAAGGATTTTAAGCCCCACCTCCCACGTTCTTACTCTGAAGCTGACTGTGCCCCAGCCTCTCCAGACAAGTATCTCATTCATCTCCCCTCCCGTGCTGCTGAGGAAGTGAACGAGTGAAGGGATGAGAGCGTCTGAGAGTGGAGACCTGACGGCCAGGAGCAAGGAACAGCTGTGTGATAGCCTGGTCTTTTGGGTTAGACAGGTACAGAGACCCGCAGTGAACCATCTTATCCTTTACGGAGTCCTCAGACCAAGACTGAATTCATATATTTTCTTTCCACTTCATTCCTTTTTCCTGTTTCTAATCTTAATTTTTTAAACATCAGCCATAACTAGGCTATTGTGAGGCATTGACCTTGCTGTCAGGACTATATATATTTGAGGTAATACGTTGAAGCTTCATTGATTCTGTGTGACAGCGGTCGAAAACACAAATAGAGTGGAGCTGCTGCCTGGATGTCACCCAATGAGGTATTGGATCACTCTGGAGAGAGGTACCTGCCAAATGTGCTTGGATATAAATGTGGGCAACACCTGGTATGGAGCAACCCTAGTGGTAGTGTTTGCTGCAGGACCTCCAGGCTGGGGTTCAGTTTCGGTCCCGAACCAAACCCCGGAAGCCATGTCATGTCGCTTAAGCTTTTTGAGCCTCAGTTCCATCTTTTGCAACGTGGGGTAATAATTCTGCCTCTGTCTCCTTCACTTGCTATCATGAAGACCAAGTGCAAAGTAGATTAAAGCACGTTCTTAATAATAAAGCAACGAGCACACATAAGTCACTCACAAGTACAGGCAACACTTTTCTCCCGGTAGGAACGGAAGCCCCTCAGCTTTGGGAGCGGCAAATAGGAATATCTGGCATATATTAGTAACTGACATTGCTTTTGAAATGTCAGTCATCGTTTGTGTCTTAGTGGCAGAAGAGAATATTGTGCGTAGGTGTTATTGATATCCCTTCACAGATGAACAGACTGTCTTCCAGGAGCAAATCGTATGGTAGCATCGGCACCGCCCTTCGGGGCTGACTGAAGGTCACTGGTGGGTATTATCCTTTTGGTGGTCTTTTGTCTTCTTTACACATTTCAGATTTTATAGTTTGAAATCGCCTCAGTAAGAAGCGTCCCGCTTATAAGCTTCTATTTTTCCTTTTATCAAACAATGAAGAGTTATGTCACCATTATTCCCTCCCCACCCCTGGAAACTTGTAATTATTGTAAAGCTCATTTGCAGTTGTCCCTCTACTTACTTTCGTTATGCCGTATTAAATGCTTAGAATTAAAGAATTAAATTACAGCATAAGGACAACAGGAAAGACTAGCAATTGAAGCCTTGCTTCTTTATGTTAGAGGTGAAGAAAGTGAAAATCTAGAAAGAGCCAGAAGGCTACTCAGGGATGAAGGGTCATTCAGTGGCAGAACTAGGACTAGCATTGCTGCGTCTGACTCACAGCCTATCCATCACACACATTTGAATAAAAAATTATGTGGTGAACATTGACGCCGATCAGAGGAGTCAGAGGACTCTAATGTACATTGGAAGAGCTTGATGGAGCCATCTTACCCTACGGACGATCTTGCTAACGGGACTTATTAGTCCTGTGTTAGTTAGGAATGTGTGTAGCACCAAATCATGGCTGCTAATTAATAGTGGCTGAAACAAATAGAATTTTATATTCCTTACCTAGAAAGAAGTCTACAGACAGCAAGTGGCTAGCAGTAATTCAGCTGTTCAAAGATGCCTCCCGGGACTTAGGTTCTTTCTATCTTTCTACCTCTTGTTCACAAAATGGCTGCCTCAGTGCCAGGCATCATATCCCTTTCTAGGAAGGAAGAAGGAGGAAACGCCAAAGCTTTTCAGGAATCCTTTGAGCAGACTTCCATTTCTATTTCATTTTTAAGAACTGTGTCACCTGGCCACATGTAACTTACAGGGATGTTGGGACACTGAGTATTCACCTTCCTAGCCTCTATCACTGGGATAATATGTTAGAAAATGTAACCACCTGTGGAGCACAGGCATGGATCGAACATAGTGGATGCCAACTCAGAGCACCTGGCGTAATTTTAACCATATACACAGACTGAATATTAGCCTCGCCTATTGTAGGAGGTGACCAGGGAGAAGGATGTTAACAATGGATGTTGAGTAAGTCTCCACAGTATGTGGCATTGTATAATGTTCTACATCAGGGTCAGCAAGGGGTCAGTAGTAAATATTTTAGGCTTTATAGCTTTATGATCTCTTTGTAATTGCTCAACTCCGCCATCAATGTGTGCCGGCAGCCCTAGACAATACATAAGTGAAGAGGCATGGCTGTGTTCCAATAAAACTTTATTTACAGAAACAGGCGGGAGGCCAGATGTAGCCTGTGGGCTGTAGTTTGCTGACCCCTGTTCTGCATCCATCTCTACTTCAGGGAGGCCCTGGCCGTGAGCCTGGGATGCCAGAAGTTGGTTACTTGTAGCTGTCTCTCTCTTTGGGGTATCCAAATGGGCATTGCCAGCAATTTTCCACTTGGATTTGATAATTCTCCTTCCGGCTTTAATGAATAGAGGCCATTTCTTTCTCCTTCATGCTCTTCATACCTCTGCCATATACTTACTATGAATAATGATGTGGAAATTCAATCTATATCTTTCAGTTTGGGGGGCACATTCTTGTATTACCCAAATATTGTCATCTTAAATAGTCATAATGCTTGGGAGATTCAATAAAATAATAATTATGAATATGGTTTGTCAGCTCCAAAGCAGTGTATGAAAACTCCTCCTCACAACAGCCTTGTTATCTGCAGATGCTCCCATGCTTCAAGGACCTTCTGTACTTTCCAAGGACTGTTCAAATTTCCTGGCATCACTTGTGCCCCTATTTGAGTGCAGCTTATCTTTTCTTTTGCAGCACAGTCTGCATAGGGAGTGCATTAATTACCACGATAGGGTCGTCGTTGAAGTGAGCTCTTCGTTTACAAGAACCCCCCAGGGATTCCAGACACAAACACATACCCACACTCATACACTCTCATTAGACAGAAGTTCTTCCCATTCGCGTCTCAGCGTTTGACAACAGACACTTTATGATGGCAGAGTGGACGCTAGAGGAAAAGCTAGGGTTTTTAAGAATTGGATATTTGCTGGAGGCCAATTATATAGATCTGATGTCCGTCATAGGACAGCCAGTCACGTAGAGGCATTTGGAAGGCTTGCATTTCCTGGACACCACAAATCACAGGATTGCCCAAACCAGAATCTTTGCATTAACCCAAAATACAGCCCTTTCCCCCATAGCTTCCAACCAATCAGCAGCTTCATGCTTTGTGACCAGAGTCGTAGCCACCAGTGTTCTGCTCTTGCTGAACCCTCCTCATTCTTCACTCTTAGTCTGGGCATCACTTCTTCCAGGAAGCATTTCCTGCCTTCCTACACCTGTTCCACGTGCCCTTCTCTCTGGCAGGGTGGCATCTCCGACAGCACCGTCCTACTACACTGTAATTGCATGTTTTTCTGTGTCTCCCCCTGGGCTGTCTGTGAGGTCGGGGAGCATGTATGTCTCACTTACCTTTTCTGTCCGACATGCATGATGACTGGTGTTTGCTTGGAAGTCAATAACTATATATCCATTCCTCTCTCACAGGCAGGACTGCATTTCAGAGCTGTGGCCTCTCCCTATTTTTAAGAGCTTTGAGGAGGAGTGTACCACCACTTTTCAGAGCTTTTGTTCTCTGGGCATCACCTTTAGATCCCTTGGAGGGATCACGGCAGACTTTGGGAACATGGCTGTGGGGTTTCGTATATCTGATTGGCTGGGGCATATTTAGAAAAATCATTCATTTCATTGGTTTGTTTATTCAGTGAATAATCATTGAGAACCTCCTCTGTGCTGGGCACTACATTAGGAACTGTGGATTCCATGAATACTGACACGGAAGTGAAATTATCATCTATGTGCTGTATTTGCCAGGCACTTTTGCTAGCAACATATTAAAGGTTCCATTTGATCTTCATTACACATCTGTGAGGTACCTACTCATTTTTTTAAATTAAAATTTATTGGGGAGACAATGGTTAGTAAAGTTACATAGGCTTCAAGTGTACAATTCTGTAATACATCATCTATATGTCACATTGTGTGTTCACCACCCAGAGTCAGTTCTCCTTCCATCACCATATATTTGACCCCATTTACCCTCTTCTACTACCCACCCCCGCCCCACACCCCAGCCAAAGTACCTATTCTTATCTCCATTTACAGAAAAGAAAATCGTCTTAAAAACGTCTGGCATCACACAGGTGGAAGTGGAAGTGTATAAAACACGGCCTCTATTTTCAAGGAACTCCATGTCTACTGGGGAAAATATACATTCATTCAGAGAGTACTTATTGAGTGCCTCGTTTGTGCTTGGCACTGTTATATTAGGTTTGTGCAAAAGTAATTGCGGTTTAAAAGGATAAAAAAGTGGGGGGGACAAAAACGGCAATTACTTTTGCACTAACCTAATAGATTCTTGGGCTACAGCCGTGAACTAGGCAGACTAGGCCCTTGTTCTTAAGGACTTTTTGTTCTTTCAGAAAGGAAGTAGGCAATAAAT
The DNA here is from genome assembly GCF_964194185.1 of Rhinolophus hipposideros. Classification (NCBI taxonomy): domain Eukaryota; kingdom Metazoa; phylum Chordata; class Mammalia; order Chiroptera; family Rhinolophidae; genus Rhinolophus; species Rhinolophus hipposideros. The sequence continues at coordinate 53,876,023 of NC_138054.1, forward strand.
GAGTGGGCATGTACTCGTATGTGAGGGAAATGCTGGGATGCGTGAAAGAGTGGCTGAGGCATGCGTGGCTATTCCAGTTGGAGAATCAGGGAGGGCCTCTCGAAGGAGATGATGCTTGAGCTGAGACAAGGGGATACGTGATGTGAGGACCCGAGGGAATGGAGAGAAGTGCGTAGATCCAGGACGGTGCCGCAGAAATAGGACCTATGAGGTAAGAGGAGACACTGAAGTCACCAACGGGGCTCTCTGGTACACAAAGGAAAGCACAGAACAGTTAATCATCCTGTGACCCAGGGTTTCCAATACTGTGTTCCAAGAAAACACCATGTCCTGTGGGATGGTCAAAGTTGTTCTTAGAAGAAGATCAAATTCCTTCATGGTCAAAAAAAAAAAAATGGAGTTCTGGATCCTGCGTTGCAGAATGATGGAGAGCAAACAGAATAGTCAAGGCTCCAGGAAACTAGTAATGGAACCAACTGAACTTTAATGTGGATTTTCTCATGTTTATTTGATCCCAGAACTCCTTTTTTACAGAATGTCTTGTGCTGCCCTGGCATTCCATGAAAAGGGTTTGATGGGGCAGGGTGATCTAGAACAGCATTCTTATTTGATTCATGGCGAGATGGTGGCTCAGAGAGGAGAAATGACTTGCCCAAGATCCCACAGCTCAGTAGAGACAGAGCTTGGCAGGAATCATAGCTTCTCTGACTTAAGGCACAGTGCTGCTTCTCCCCCAGGGTGCCATCTGCGTCTGCAGACAAGACTTGTGCTGTTGTATTGATATGGCCCCGACTACAAATAACACAGCATGAACAAAGCATTCTGCACACACTCCATCCTCCCAGAAGGGTCCTAACTCAGAAACAGTGATGCGCAGTTTCCTGGTCAAGATGTCAGGCTTATAAATTCTTACCCTAATGAACAACAAAGAATTGTAAAAACGGCTCACAGAGAGACATGCAACAGTTATGGTGGCCTGAGGGGTCCAGAGAAATATTGAAACATACCGACATATGCTTGCAAACTCTACTCCCTGGCAGCATTCTAAATAACAATGGGATGTAATGAGGGGCTCATTAACAGAGTCTAGTCTCAGCAAAAGAAAAAGACTGGGTGGTGGGGGAGGATGGGGGGAAGGGAGAGGGGGTGCAGAGATGCAACCTGACTGTAATTCTGGGTAAGCTCCTAGATCTCTCCATTGTTGGAAAGAATAGAGTACCTCTGTGCTTCTGGCTGCAGAGCAAAGAAAGTGTGTTTCAGGGTTAGATTTTAATCCATATTTTGCCATCTCCTAGCTGGGCAATTGTGTGGGAGTTGCTTAACTTCTCTGGCCTCATTTTCTTACCTATGGGATGGAGATAATATGTCCTTGCATGGTTGATGCAAAAAGTAAAGCATATAACGTGTGTCAGGTCCCTAGCACCTTGACTCAAGCTAGGTGCTAGGTGAATGAGAGCTATTAGACTTATGCATGTGTTATCTTCCTCTTCTAAACAACAAATCATTCTGATGACATTTATCCCAAATGGACTTGGTGTTCAGCTATTTATGCACTTACATTGCTGAAGATACATTTGATTGCGAATGAAAGAATCCCACTTTGAACTAACTTAGACCAAAGAAGTATTGTGTCTTGCTCTTTTGTTGTTGGAAATAGGAAGTTACCTTATGTCATAGTGGCAAGGACAGGAGTGCCATTTGGCTTCAGGGGCAACTACAGCCTGAAGCTCAAAGAAAGCCATGCTTCTCTTTTTCTCTCAACTTTGTGTCTTCATTCTCTGTGACCAGCTTCCTAAGTGTGGAGGGGAATGGCTATTGGCTATACTTGAGGACTCAGTTTAAAGTTTAACTAGCCCAGGGAGAGTCTGTGATTGGCCTAGAATGGGTCAGGTGCTCACCTCAGAATGAATCAACTGTGACCATGGTGAGTGAGCCTATGGGAGAACATACCAGCATCTATTAACATCACAGAATGAGAGAGAAGGATTACTAGGGAGAAGGCTTCCGAGGTTGGAGCTATCTGGCCGAAAGTATCAATCCCTCCCCTTGGACACTAAGCTCTTTGTGGGAAGTCTAGTGGACAGCCACTCCTTTTGCTTGTTCAGCATCTATCCCACCACCCTTGGTCAACATACCCTCTTTGGCATTGGAGAACTACCCCACCCTTCCCATGTGCTTTGCCTGGGAATCTACTTTCCTTGAATCTACTCTGTCATCAGCCCTTCCATATTCCCACTTTTTTTTGGCCCAGGTGAGTATCATGCAAGTTGGTTCAATCATACTTTAGCTTTTCCCCGAGTGTTTGGTTCTTGAGAGGAGCGACTCACGGACTGGAGCAGAATCATTCTGTTGATAGTATGAAGAACTCTATCCATGAGCTCTCCCTGCTTTGATCCCCAGAGCTCCTGGCTCTTGCCTAACCTCAAGTCTGATTGGTCAATTCTCTGATCTACACGAGAGCTACCCTAAATCATCTTCTAGGAGATCCCACAACTCATTTCAGTTAGCCGGAGTTGATTTTTGTTGCATACAAAGATCTTTAATAGATGCAGGAAGGAGGGAGGTGTACATCATTCACATCAGTATTCTGCACGCTCACTGAGTCCACCTGGCACATAAATGCTCTGAAAAGGCGTGGTGGACTTGTTGACTGCATAAACGCCTTTCTTTGATTTCTCTCCATATTTCCCATCCCCTTCCTTCAAAGACAATTCTAAATCAAACCCAATATGTAAAACGGTTAAAAGAGAGCCTGGGCTACTCGAGTTGAGGAAAACCCAAACTGTGAAGGTTCATCCCCTCCTTTGATCCTTCGGGGCACTGAAGGGACCCTAGTGGTCTCTGGAACACGATGGGAAAACCTTTGGCCTTGAGGGTGTCTCAGGCCCCTGCCAGCACTACGGTTCTGTAGTCTGACCCCACGCCAGGGCTTCCATTGAATCCTGGGGTGTCAGCCTCCTTCCACCCAGAATCGTTCTCTGTATCTCAAGCCTTTTCCATTTGGGCCCCCCAAAGACACCCTTCTCTAACGTAGTATTTTGACTGAAAAGTGTCTGTCAGTCTCATTCTCAGCTAAATGTTTTATGTGTACTTGTCACTGGGGTATTTCATACTATTTGGGGCATTCATATGTCATTAAGCATAAGGTAGCCCAGGTTAATTGAAATTGTTATTTTTGGAATTGAAATTATTATTTTTTTTTATTAATTGAAGCTGTTCCCCAGAATAAAACTGTCACATGCTGTAGATTTAGAGTTCACAGCAGTGCCTCTGAAGACTGCACACATTTAGAGCACTGGATCTCAAATACAGATTTCTGGGCGCTAGGTCTGAAGATTTGGGTTTGGTATGGCCTTAGTGGGTCCTAGGAATCTGCCCTTGTGAAACAGGGGGAATCACTGTGCCAGTATCATCGAGTTGTTTTCCCTCTTAAATGCAGTAACATATTAAAAGTTCTTGGCCTAGTGCCTAGCTTTATCCTAAGGACTTGAGAAGTAAAACCATTGTTATTGTTAGCTTTGTTTGTGATACAGCATCCAATGCGCTTACCCAGTACTGATTCAAGCAGGTGTTGAAATCAACACGCAACGCTAAGGGTGCGATCTCTCAATTCTGTCTATTCTCCGCCTCTCCTGTATCAGCTTAAGTTCGGTATCATCTCACCTCTGTTTCATTCCCACAGCTCTGCTTGCAAATACTCAGCCCCGGCTTCCGTCTCCTTGTTGAAATTCAGTCTCAAAAGAACAGTCAGAATTGTTTTACTAAAAGTCAAATCTGACAGTATCACCTTCTGCTGAAAATCCTTGCTTGTCGCTTGTTGCTTTCAGAATGAATTCTAAACTTCTCACCTGTGCTCTGCACAGCCTGACTCCTAAGTTCCCAGCAATAGCTTCTCTCTACTTCATCTCTTTTCAGCATAATCTAGTCACCCTAAACAAACTGTATGTAGGTCCCCTAAAGCTTCACACTCTCCCCACAGGCTTTGCTCTTTTGGTCCCCTCTGCCTAAAACATACTGGCCCCCACTGCCCTGGACAAATGCCCTTAAGGGTTCCTTTCGGCTGTTACTCTTTTGTGAAACACTCCCTGGCTCCCCAAAGGCTGAGTTAGATTCTTTTTTACGTGCTGTTATGGCTTCCTGTCATCTGTACTGTCATAGCACTCATCACACTACAAGTATATTTAAATGATCTGGGTACTTTTCTCTGTCCCCCACTAGGTATTGCGCTCCAGGAGTTAGGGACTGTGTCATTTTACCCTTTAATCTTGAAGGTCCAGCCCATTGCCTAGGACATAGTGGATGTGGGTGCTCCATAAATGCTCTAGAATGAAGGAAGGAAGGAAGGAAGGAAGGAAGGAAGGAAGGAAGGAAGGAAGGAAGGAAGGAAGGAAGGAAGGAAGGAAGGAAAGAAGGAAGGAAGGATAGAAGGAAGAAAGGAAATTTATTTCAGCTGGACCTCAGACAGTGATGGAAGGTAAAGAGGCCAGGATCCAGCTCTACAGAGAAAAGAACTTACAGGAGTGAGAAGGAGTCATGGTCTCGGCAAGATGGCTTAATTCAAGGCAGGGCCTCTGTCCAAGAGGACGTCCATGGCATAAGAGAGGAGAACTGGATTTGAGTAGAAAAGTCACAAGTTCAGTGTCTCCCTGTCACTGAAAGCTCATGAGGTTGGCGAGTCACTTCATTTTTCTGGGTCCTCAAAGTCATCATCTTTAAAATGGAACTAACAGTACCTATTCCAAACTGTTGTTTGAGGATGAGATAAAAAACTGTTTATTTAAAGTGCTTTGCAAACTGTAAAGCTGTGGTCGTCTCTGCTTGTCTGTGAGCTCCTTGACGGCAGGAGATTTGATTTGATTGCTGTCTGTTTTCCTGTGCCAAGTACATTGAAAATGCGAGATGAAGGTTTGTTATAAACAAACAAACAGACAGATGGACGGACGGACGGACGGACGGATGGGTGGATGGATGGATAGGGAAAGTCTGGAGCATTAAGTTGCCTAAGCAGGAAATGGCAGAGAGGCTCAGAATAGCTTTGTTGAGACGAGTTGCATATGTGCATTACTTTTTCTTTCTCCATGGAAGGTTCCTTGCATTTGGGACTCTTTGCTAAATCTCTCTACCACTTTTGAGTGCCTTGCACAGCCTTTTAGTTAGTGTTTAAAAAACACTTAGGAACTTGAGGTAAATGCATTCACCGCATTACGATTTCCCAGTGGTGTGAGGTAGGTATGTATCTTCACCCCCATTTTATAGATGAAGGAACTTTGGGTCAGAGTGTTTAAGTGAACTGCCCAAGTTTGTATGGCTGTCAAAGGCTGGATCCCAGGACTAGACCCAAGTCTTCTCTGTCTTAATCCAGTGCTCTTTCCACCAAGAAGTTTGTTTCTTTGCCTCTTAGCCTCCCCTGTCGGCAGTGTTTCTGATAGGAAACCGTGCATGCAGGCACCCAGCACACAACAGGCCCTAAAATAATGGCAGCCCTATGGTAACGAGCAGTAAGGGACTCCAGTAAAGAAGATGTTTCTAATGGGTGTTAGTAAGTGTTTACAGATGGCGTCTTGCTTGTAACAGAATGAGACCTACTTTTAAAATGCATTCAGTTATTTTCAATTCTGGGGGCATTTGGAAACAACCATTGCTAACCACCAAAGGTAGGAATGTTCCAGGACCTCAAGACTCTGCCTTCTTCAGCAGCCATCTTTTTCAGGGCTTGACCTCAGACGAGAGTGCCAAAGCACAAAATTGATGGAGTCCTAAGAGTTTTTGTGGTCGCAAATCACAAGACTTTATCAAACAGAGAGGGAAGCTTGCCTTGGAGGGTCAGAACATACTTTTCAGACATAGCGATGGGAATACAAACAGGCCAATTCAATTTCTTTTGGGGTCATGGTTTGTAGCTTTATTGAATGTGCGACATTCCCTTTTGAAAGTCCATGGGATGTTTGCGCTTTAGACGATAATTTCCACATCCCATTCGACACCAAAAAATGGGTAATTATTATATCACTTGGTGGTTATTTATCACAGTTTGAATGGAAACAAATTGCTTCAAAGTGAAATCATGCCACAGAGTTACCTGTCTGCTCCATTAATCTTTCATTTAATTTTCTTTATTTTAATGTGCATACACCGTTTGTGACCTGTCTCATCTGTCTCCCTCATAATTCCTCCAATGGATTTAAATATGTTAAGGAAAATTAAATAAGTGGGTTAAAGGCAGGCTCGGGACTTGGGAAATGGAGGTTTAGCTGGGAGCAGTAATTTATTTCTGAATTGGCTCTCTCAGTTCCCGTGGAACAGGACCATACTGGAAATCAAAAAATGGGTAAATCACATAGATTTTCCTGCAATAGTTAGGGTACAAGGGGTGATGGTCTATTTTCTGGGTCCAGCGCTATCCACAATGCACACTTTAGCAGTTTTCCCCAGTGATTTCATTTCCACTAACAATATCCACAAAATAGCACTGCCTTTCTCTCACGTTAAGGTCAGGAAATCAGTCTTTCCCAGCGGCCGTATTTCCGCCCTAGTCCTCTGCACCCTGAAAATCTGCACGGAAGGGCCAATCCCCGTCAGTGTGACACATCCCTATTGGGGGCCCACCATGTGCTAGACATCGGGACAGGGAGGTCCTCGCCCTGAAGCGTTCACAGTCCGGTGGGGGAGAGCTCTCTATTGCATTTCCCCCTCTGTGCCTTGTGCACTGATGCGCGGATGTGAAATAGGCAGTTTTCTTAGCGATGGTTGGAGAATTCTTCTTAGGGAGATGTCTGCTGCGTTGGGAATATTTCCAGGTATTAGCACTGGGAGCAGAAGTTAATCCTTCAAGGGACCTGTAGGTGCGAACTGCCCAACATGGGACGCGGGAGGGATTTGTTGTTGCTCCCAAGTGGAAAGGAAAGGGAGAGGGTCAGGGAGCCAGGACATGACCCCCAGCATGAAAACATGCAGCCAAGTCACTAGGACTCAGTGGGGCCATTGGGGAAAAACGACAAAGGGACTGGCTCAAGGATAAACAGACACAGCGTGTAGGTTTGGAGCGTGAGGCGGGGCCCACACCCGGGCGACACGAGGGAGGCCGCTAAGACTCGACCGCAAAGTTGAAGGAGGCGCCAAGAACCCAGTAATCAAGATAAATGGGATTTGAGAGCAGTGTTATAAAAAGTCACAATTGATGCCAGAAGTTCCATGACGAGCCCATTATCAAAAACTGAAACGGTGACAAGATCAGTAACCGCGCTTACGTGGAGCCACACTGGAGCCCGAGGCGAAAGGAAAAGTCGATGCCCCTGGTCTTTTCTTTCTTTAAATAGTTCACATTTGTTTAAGTGTTTTTGTAAGCAGTTTTCTTGGACCCATGCCTGTTCATGTACACATTGTCTGTGGCTGCCTTTGAGCCACAGCACAGAATTTGAGTAGCTATAACAGAAACTATATGGCTCCCCAAACCCAAAGTATTTATTCACACTCAGGCCCCTTCTAGAAAAGTTTTGCCACCTCCTGGACTAGATGGGTGATCACTGGGCTCCCTTTTGGTTCTGATATTTGAAGATTGTGTTTCCAGATGATTGAATTAGTTGCTTTCAATGAAAGATGAACCCTAGCCTTTAAGAATACAGTGGTACCTCAGTTTTCGAACGTCTCCATGGACGAACATTTTGGTTTATGAACGCCGTAAACCCAGAAGTAAATGCTTTGGTTTTCCAACACGACTCAGAAGTCGAACATGTCACCACGTGGCTTCCACTGAGTGCAAGATCCTGAGGCCTCGCTGTTGGCTGTTTCTGAACATTTCAGAACTCGTGGATTACATATGAAAACCGAGATACCACTGTATTTGATTGAATGTTTTGTAAGCATTGCCTCTTGTATTACATTAGATAAGCTTTCAGAGAAGGACTACAGTGTATCAGGTGCCGCATGAAGTCTTGGGGGATAGCTTGGTGCATTCAGCCTGTCTCCCCTTTCCCCTTATTAAGCTGTGGGCTGCTGGAGGGTCCGTGGGGTATTCAGCCAGTGTTTGTTGAATTTGCCTGTATTGGTCACCAGTGAGTCTCAGCCTGGGTAAGTCCTGTTCCTCTTGGAGGAAATGTGTGTGGGAGGGTGGTTTTGATGGTTACAGGACGTTAGGTTTCTACTGGAATATAGTGATTGGGGGTCAGAGATGCTGAACATCCCATAATATGTAGGATAGTTCCATCTAATGAAGAACTGTCTGGCCCCACATGGCAGTAGAGTCTGAAAAGCACTGAGCAACCCTCTCTTCCTGCAGGAACCCCCTTGCCTTCATCTAGTGCCAATTTTTGCATCATTTTCCTGAGGTGATGGTAACATTCTATTTTTCTGCATCAGGTTTATCACTTTAATGGAAATGCTGGCTTCAGGAATTACAAAAATGACTAGTTGAAAGACTTTGAATGATGCTTACCAGTATTTTCAGTTATTATTCTTTTTTATTGAGTTGTATACATTCTAATTCATTACATTCATTAAAGAAAAAAGGCAGTGGTAATATGGGCAACTCTCTATTTCCCATCATTATTCACAAAACATAGATTTTTCTTGTTTCACTAAAAAAAAAAAAAAAAAAAAAAAGAAAAATCCTTTGGTAAACTGACAGCTCTTATTTTTCTAGAAAAGTCCTGTTAAGGAATATTCTCATCTAAGATCTTGTATAAAAATAGTGTCTCACCATCTCTGGATTAGAAAATGTGGAGCCAAGAGAAACTGTCTCTTTAGAGGTGGTTCTGGGACTTTGGTGGGTTCCTGGTCCCCAGCAGCCAATGTCACTCAGGAGCTGCCTTGCCTCTAGAGAGTCAAGTGCTTTCAGGGGTCTAGCTTGATCATATTCTCTTCCTCCCTCTTTATCTCTTCTTTCCTCTCTCTTGTCCCTCTCCAATAAATCACCCCTTCTTGGGTCCCATTCAGCAGCACACAGTGCATTCTATGTTGTAGGGAAAAGCCAAGGCCTTGGAACCTGGTAACGGGGTTTGATTGCAGGCTCTACCACTGACTAGCTGTGTAGCTTTGAGGAAGTAACTTAACCTTTATGTGCCTCAGTATTCTCATCTCTAAAATGGGGATGAAATAAGTTAATATGTGAAAAGCACTCAGAAGACCATCTGTCACAAAGTATGTGCAGAGGGAATATCTGCCATTGCTGTGTGGATGCATGGCAGAGCTGGAATGAACGCAGGAGTCAGGTGACCCAGGGCCTGCAGACTCTCAGAGCACGCAAAACAATCAATTCTTAGCCACTGGGAAGCGGAGGGCAGATAGGTGGAGCTTTTGACCTCCAGCTCCCCTTTCACATGCCCTGTGTGTTTACTTTTCTGTCTGGAAGTCCGAAGAGGTAACATGTTTCCATAGTTTAAAATAATGTTTAATTCATTGATCTCTTTATATCCATTATATGTATAGATTAATAAGTTACACAGAAAAAAGTGACTTGCCTTAAGTCATACATCAATTTAGTGACAGGTTGGGATTAGAAACCAATCAATTCACAAATATTTGTTAATGCTTAATATATGCCAGGCACCATCCTGGACCTTAAGTTTAAAATATTGTATAGGAAGCTCCATGGTTTTCTAAATCGAGCCGGCCTCCTTACCCACTATTTGGTGAGCCCCATTTTAAAGGCTCCTGGGTACCCCTGTGTTGTTCTCACTTTCTGACCTGAACGGCTCACCTTGTCTCATCCTGGATGCCTCTTCCCATAGCACTGTTGGTCCCCTTAGCCACTGACCCAGTGACAGCTTTTCTTGTTTGCAGTCTCTCACAAACCCTACAGACACTCATTATTATTTCCCCTACTCTGATCTCTCATTTCTCTCCTTGATCTCAGTTTTTCTCCCCTTTTGATTTTGTTTCTCTGGATACCCTGGGAAAAGACCTTACTCTACTCTTTTGGTCCTGGGACCCTTGAACTCAAGGCCAGGATCTACACCAAATCCTTTTCTTCCTTTTCTTTCTTTCTTTCTTTCTTTCTTTCTTTCTTTCTTTCTTTCTTTCTTTCTTTCTTTCTTTCTTTCTTTCTTTCTTTCTTTCTTTCTTTCTTTCTTTCTTTCTTTCTCTCTCTCTCTCTCTCTCTCTCTCTCTCTCTCTCTCTCTCTCTCTCTCTCTCTCTCTCCCTCCCTCCCTCCCTCCCTCCCTCCCTCCCTCCCTCCCTCCTGTCTCTCTCTCTCTCTCTCTCTCTCTCTCTCTCTTCTTTCTTTCATTCAACCAATATTTACTTTGTGTTTATTGGTGACAGACATGTTCTAGGCGTGGGGAGTATAACAGTGAACCAAACGGATAACAATCCCGGCCTTCATGGGTGTGTGCGTCCTAGCCTAGTGGGTGGTGACATTTAATAATCAAAATAAATTGCTAAAACATGTAGTATGATAGGTGGTTATAAAGGCTACAGAGATGGAGAACAGTTTGGCAGTTTCTCAAAAAGTTAACTTTCAAATTGCCATATGATCTAGCAATTTCATTTCTAGATATAACCCCCAAAGAATTGAAAGCGAAGACCCAAACAGATAACTTGAAGACACATGTTCTTGCCAGCATTTTTCACAACAGCCAAAAGTTTCGAAACAACTCAAATGTCCACTGGAAAATGAATAAACAAACAAATAAACAAATACAGACACATACATGCACATACACAAGGGATTATTATTCTACCTTAACAAGAAAGGAAATGCTGATACTTGCTACCACATGGATAAACCTTGAAGACATTATGCTAAGTGAAAGAAGCCAAACACAGAAAGACTGATATTGTGTGATTCCACTTATACAAGGTATCCAGAATAGGCACATTCATAGAGACAGAAAGTAGAATAGTGGTTTCCAAGGGTCAGAGGGAGAAGGAATGGGAAGTTACATAGTTTAATGGGTATAGAGTTTCCATGTGGGATGATAAAAAAACTTGTAGAAAAGGATAGTGGTGATGATTTTCCAACATTGTGAACTACTTAATGGCACTGAATTGTATACTTAAAAAAGATTAAAATGGCAAATTTTACTAAGTATATTTTACCACCATAAAAAAATGTCAAAATAAATCCCACGGGGAAAAATAAAGCTTGAAAGGGAGATAGTGTTGTGGTGGTGGTAGGGAGGTTATTCGTAAAAGGGGGAATTGCTGAGGAGATGACACGTAAGCAGAGTGCAAGAAGCCCAACATGTGGCACAGTGCGGGGAGCACGTCCCAAGGAAAGGGACCCCACAGGCAGTGGCAGTATGGTCAGGCTGACCGGCGTGGTCTGGGTGTACTCTAGGGTGGGGGTTCCATTTCCCCACTTCTTTTCTGCATGACCTTGCACAACAAACTTAACTTTTCTCAGCCTCCAGTTTCTAGTTTTTATAATGAGGGTTATAAAATCTACCTCCGTTGGTATTTTGAAGAGTCAATAAAATGTTGCACAAGAGATCCCTCAGCACAGTTCCTGGCACCACACTGATCTTTAGCAGCAGTGCAAGCCCCGCCACAACTGGGTTGACGGCCAGCATCTGCTCTGCTATGTGGGCTGGTGCCCGTGCTATACTGGTTGTTAAGTATTTTGCTATCACCCCTGCCTGGCACATAGTAAGTGCTGAATAAATACTAATTGTTTTTCCTGGCTCTTGTTATCGACTCAGGCAGTAATAAAACATGTGAAAGCACTCAGCATAGGACTTGGCACATGGATGGTAATCAATAAGTGTTAAGTTTTTTTCATTCAGCCCATTGGTCATTCTTTCGTTCATCAGAAATAAATAAGATGTAGTCCCTGTTCTCAAAATGCCCATTATCTTACTGCAAGGCAGTCTAGTATAACCTTAGGTGAGAGCTCAGACCATCTTTGGGGACTCAGGGAGGAAGGAGATGTGGCCAGGTGTGCACAGAAAGGCCTGAGAGGGGAGCTGGACTCTCGAGCCTCCCAGCATGGCTGGGATTGGGGTAAATGGTCAGGCAAGGTAAGCGCAGGTCCGATGGGACTCCTGTGTTCCACAGTTAGAAAGGGAGAGTGCAGCTGTGGATAACAATTACTCAGATGGAATTTTACTAGCCTTATTGATATTGTTCTGGGAGATTAGAAAATACACATTTCCAAGGGGTCTGAGTAGGAGTTGTGCTGGGTTTCTTTCATTTTCCCCTCCATAGCCTCTCTCCTTCCTTCTCCACTCTGCTCTGTGCCTCAAGAGGTTGCCCTGTATGGACCACATCAACCTGCTTCCTTGCCCTCTGTGTTAGTTTCCTAGGGATGCCATAACAAAGCCCCACAGCCTGGGTGGCTTACACAACAGAAATTTATTTATTTTCTCACGACTCTGGAAGCTTGAAGTCTGAAATCAAAGCATCGGCAGGGTTGGCTTCTCCTGAGGTCCTTTATCCTTGGTTTGTCGATGGTCGTCTTCTCCATGTCTTCATGTACACGTCTGTGTCCAAACTTCCTTTTTATAAAGATACCAATATTGCATTCGGGCCCATCCTTTTGACCTCATTTTCACTGAATTATCACCTTAAAGACTGTCTCCATATATAAACACAGTCTGAGGTACTGGTAGGGGGTAAGACTTCAACATGTAAATTTTTAGGGAGTGAAATTTAGCCAGCCCATAACACCCGCTGACTTCTGGTTGGTTTGGCCAATGGGAAGCATCAGCAGGAGGTTGGGGGTGGAGTAGAGTGAACTGGGGTATTTATTCCCCTAGTTGCTGCTCTGTGGTGTCACTGAGGACTGAAGGTCAGGTGGCCCCTCCACCCAGCACCTACCACACCAGGTCCTCCAGTTACTGCTCCCTCCCCTTCTCCTTCAGAGCTAAGGTCATAATGGAGCCCAATATTACGATCACTGCCGATTTCCCTTTACCTGCCCTACACCTTGGCAAATAGGCCTTATTAAACTCTCCTCACATTGCCCAGTTTGAGTGTGCTCCCTGTTTCCTGACGAGACCCTGACCGTATGTGGGGTGGGGTGAGGGGTGGGGAAGGCACAGTAAGAAATGATTTCCTTGCAAATGAAAACCACAATGAGATATCACCTCACCCCAGTCAGAATGGCTTTCATCAACAAAACAAATAGTAACAAGTGTTGGAGAGGCTGTGGAGAAAAAGGAACCCTCATACACTGTTGGTGGGAATGCAGACTGGTGCAGCCCTTATGGAAGGCAGTGTGGAGGTTCCTCAAGAAATTACGAATAGAATTACCATATGACCCAGCAATCGCTCTCCTGGGTATCTACCCCAAAAATATAAAAGCATTTCTCTATAGAGACACGTGTACGCCAATGTTCATTGCAGCTTTGTTTACAGTGGCCAAGACATGGAAACAACCAAAATGTCCTTCGATAGATGAATGGATAAAGAAGTTGCGGTATATATACACAATGGAATACTATTCGGCGTTAAGGAAAGATGATATAGGAGCATTTGTGACAACATGGATGGATCTCGAGAGAATAATGCTAAGTGAAATAAGTCAGACAGAAAAAGCAGAGAACCCTATGATTTCACTGATATGTGGTATATAAACCAAAAAGAACAAGACAAACAAATGAGAAACAAAAACTCATAGACACAGACAATAATTTAGTGGTTACCAGAGGGTAAGGGGGTGGGGGGTGGGTGATGAGGGTAAAGGGGATCAAATATATGGTGATGGAAGGAGAACTGACTCTGGGTGGTGAACACACAATGGGATTTATAGACGATGTAATACAGAATTGTACACCTGAAATCTATGTAAATTTACTAACAATTGTCACCCCAATAAAATTAATTAAAAAAAAAAAAAGAAATGATTTCCTGCTACTAATGCTTCTGGTGAACTTTTCAAGCAAAGGAGTTGGCCTCGATGTACTCTCTCAGGCCTTGTTTTCTGGGGCTTTTTGTGACACCCTGTACTGATTGCTCTGTCCACTTATTTTGGGGGCAGCAGGAAGTAGTGGAAGGAGCAGCCATGTTTGCGTAGGAAAGATGTGGACTGAGTGGCAGCTCCTTCACATACCAGGGTACGATCGTGGGCAGTGCGTCCCTTTATGTCTCTGATCCTTTCATTTCCATTATTGTAAAGTGTCGTAGACGCCTCAAACATTTTGTTGTGAGGAACTGCTTAAAATACCTTAAATGAGAGAACAAATGTCCAAGGAATGTTTCATGTGCTTCCCTAAGTAGACAGAGTCCCTGGTGTAACTTTTTTTTGGAAACACCTGTAGGAATCCTAACTGAGCAGAGGCCTCAAGGATAGAGAGCCAGAGTCAGATCTTCAGGACTCGATGGGCCACATATAGGTTCTTGGATGGGTGGTTTTCCAGTCATTTGTCTGTTCTCTGCCCTGAGTCCCCATCTGCACAAGAGATGGTGGCAGCATCCTGTCCCCCTCCCATGATGGCCATTGGGTGCCGACATCGGCCACCTCTGCAGCCTCATCTGCTGCTCTCTAGCCCTCTGAACACCACCACACTGGCTTCTTGCAGATCCTTCTTCATTTCTTGCTCCTCCTGGCCTTGAGGTCTCCTCCCCTCATCTTCCTTTCGTCTGGGAGACTCTCCTCTCTCCCTACCTGGTGACCTCCTGCTTATCCTTGGGAACTCAATGCCAACAGTTTTTTGTTTTTTGTTTTTTTTTTTACCAGAGAAAAAGCCTCCCTGACACCCTTCTCCTACCCTACCCGAATCGGATCCCCATTACCTGTTTTCAAACCTCCTGGAACGTCTCCTTCATCTCATTATTAAAATCGTGATGAAACCAGTCACTTAAAATGCGTGGTTTGCCTCTGATTTCCCTTTACAGCCGTGCCCCACGGTAACAACGTGGCATGTTCCAGGGTGGTCCCGTGAGATTACAACAGAGCTAAAAAAGTCCTGTCACACTGTAGCAATATCCTAGCACAAACACATTTGTGGGGATGGTGGAGTAATCAAACCTACTGCACTACCAGTCTTATAAAAATATAGCACATACAATTATGAACAGTGCACAATACTTGATAATTAATAAACCAATATAACATCGGTGTATGTATTTACTATACTATACTTTATATCTTTTTTTTAGAGTATACTCTATTTGTTAAACAACAACAACAAAATGCTTTCTGTGAACCATAGGCTGAGGTATGCCGGCTCCAGCCTCCTGCATCTTGTGTTTACCATGACTCTCGATTGTATCGTTTTCTCTTGATTTAATCTCATGTTGTTTTGTACAGGGACACGCTGTACAGGAGGTAGCCTAGGAGCGGCAGGCTGTATCACATGATCTAGGTGTGTAGTGGGCTGTACCATCTAGCTTTGTGTTAAGTGCATTCTATGATGTTTGTATAACAACAAAATCTCCTGACAACGTACTTCTCACAATGAATTCCCACCACTAACTGGCACGTGTCTGTACATGGAAGCTGCAGGAGGGCAGGGTTTGTGTCTCTCTTATAATTGCCGTGCTTATGTCGGGGTCTATTCCGTTCCAGCACTTGCTAGCTGCACAATCCTGGGCTTGTTGCGGTCTGTGCCTCAGTTTACTCATTTGTGAAATGGGGATAAGAATAGTCCGTACTTCCTAGGGTCCTCATGAATATTCACTGCGGTAATGAATGTGAAACTGTCATTGCAGGCCTGGCACATAGATGCTCGCTATTGCCACTGAGTTGTCTGTTGGCCTTTGACAAGTATCTGTAGAATGTAAAGAGGTTCAGAGCAGGTGGTGGGACAAAGGTAAGGTGAGGCCTGCCCACGTCAGGGTAGCCTCTGTGCTCTGACAGGCTCAGGTTCACAAGACAAGGGAGGCTCCTTGGCCACACTTCCGGTGCTAGGGATGAGCCAGGGAACACTCCCTAAGGGAGCCTCAGCAGTGAGAAGCCTGGCCAGTCACTCCCCGTTGGGACCGCCACACCCATTGTCTGGAGAGCTGTGCAGTTTACAGGTTTGTGAAGGCAACCTAGATCCCTGCTTACCTGTACATGGCAGCCTGAAGAGAAGGTGGCTCAGATGTCTGGGATGTCTGTTTTCTAGGCAGAGGTCACCTGGGGACTGTTTAAAGGCCTCACGTTCTTTGTATTCTGTATGTGTCTTCACACTGTGACTAGAAATCAGGAGTCCTAGTTTCTGGGTGTGTATCCTGGTGGAAGGTGTTCGACCATCTAAATGTGTAGTTGCCTCCTTCATTCTCCCTGTTCTCACACCACCGCTGAAATAGCTGTTACAAAGCACATGCATTAGAGCTCATCTTCATTAGTTAGAGAAGTCTCTAAGACCACGACGTATGATGATCAATTTACACCTGCTTTGCAAACAATTATAATAATCCTGATTATCTGGTTTCTTGGTTTGAAACAAATTAGAATTTGGTAGGCATGGTGGACCCAAAGGAGGCAATGGGAAAGAAGTAATAGTACTGCCTCAACAGGGCCACCAACCGCGCAGAACTGACATTCATTTTTAAATCCTGGTACTTTGGGGTCATTTTCTGTAAGGACTTCAAAACTTCCTTCAAAATCTGTTTGATGATATCATTGTTTTTTAAAGCAATATCATTTTGAAACCAGAAGGATCCAATTGATGCTTTACCTGAGTCAGGGTGTGAGCCCCAATTCTCTGATGCTCTAACTGTATCCCTTTGCTCTTTCTCTTATTGGTCAGCACATACATAGTAGACACCTTATGTGCCCAGGTCGCTACTGGGCACAGCCTCTGACCTCCAGGGACTTACAAACTATCAGAAATATCTCTCTGCATGAAGGTAACTGCTAAATTATTAATCCATTTTTAGGCATTTTTAGATATGATAATTGGTACCTTCAGGCTCAGCTTCTACCTATATACTGAGGACACGGAGATCATTAAGATGTTTTCCTTGTGACCCAGATTCATAGCAGTGTGTGTTAAGGGTAGGGCACGTACAAATATCAATGAGGAATACTTGGTAAGCGCTTACTATGTACCCAACACTATTATGGGGCTTTAGAGTGATAGGGGAAAAGAAAGTAAGAGGACTGATATGTCTCCAGCTGTCCAGGACATGATACTATTCCTAGAAAACAAATGTGGGAGGGGGGCTCCAGGGCAAGGTGACTGCTAAGTGGTAGAGAGCTTGGACTCAGAAATCTCCCCTGACCTGGTTTTCCTGTGACCAGTGCACACAGGCCAAACCTTTGTGAGCCTTACAGATAGTGTGGGGACAATAATAAGACCTCCTTCTCAAGGTTGTTGTGAGCATTAAAGAACAGGACACCTATCAGGTACTTAGAGCATTTCCTAGAACAGGAAACAATAAATATGAGCTGTAGAGTTTCCAATTCTGCAGTGAAGACTGAGTTGGCTCAATCGCACATCAACTGTTTCTGGCGTGCCTGCTCTGTGCCAGGCTCTGGGCTGGGTGGTGAAAATAAGGAGGTCCATAATGTACATCCCGTCCTGAGACCATTTCCAGCCTAGAGCAAGAAAATCAGTGAACTCCAGCGCTGGGGCCCAATCCTACCCACGGTCTATTTTTGTCAAGTTTAGTGACAGAGCTGAGTAGTTGCCGCAGAGACAGAGTGACTTCCCTAGCCTGAAATGATTCGGATAGGGCCCTTCACAGAACACATTTGCCAGCTCTCAGACTTGGGGCTTGCTCCTCCAGGTGTGGTCCTGGACCACAGCAGCCGATCAGCCGGAGGCAGTGATAGAAATGCAAAATCCCAGGCCCCACCTCAGACCTTCTGAGTCAGAAGGTACACTTTCATTCATCGCTGAAGTCTTTGGATGCGCCTTCAAGTTTAATAAGCCTTGAAGGTACATCCAAAGAATTCAAAGATATTTAAATAAGTCACTCACCTACTTCCAGTGAAAAAAGGGTTACCATAGAGGCAGGTATAAAGGACCATTTCTTGAGCAGTTACTTTGCGTCAAGGGCTGGCCTAAATACGATACATACAATATAGTCCTGACCACGGTGAAGAGAAGGCTACTACTTTTAACTTCAGTTGAAAAAAAAACGCAGACTAAAGAGGCTAGGTGATTTTAACCAAGGCTTTCAGTTAGTGAACGGCAGGGCTGGAGTTTGAATGCTGGTCTTCCAGACGGCCAGCGCTTTGCTGTTCTCCATCATGTTGTTCTGCTGCTTAAAAGCCACACAAAGGAGAGAATAAGGAGAGATTTCACAGAAAATCTTACAGAGTTGGCTCGGTGCCTCCATCCGTCAGGAAACAAAATCCACTCAAAGAATGTACAACAGAATCAGGAAAACATAATCCATTCGAAGAATGTAAACCAGAGGAAATTTAATTCGAGAATTGGTTACAAGTGATGGAGGAGCTGGAAAGCCATCAGGAGATTGTGATGCATTCTGTGATAAGCAACAACAGGGAGCTGCGGCCACCCTTAGACTGAAGGGAGGGAGTAAGGGGGTGATGTCCCTACAGCCAAGCAGCCAGAGTCACCCGGGGAAGCTGAAGCCCAGAGGGGTCCTCCAGCAGCGGATCCAGCCATGGGGCCACAGCGCTGATGGTGGCACTGTTCAAGGCAGACGGAGCAGGTAATGAGCTTCTCCCTTCTGCCCTCTGTTGCCACGCTAGCTAGAAGCCCGCTCATGTAGGAGCCCAGATCATGAGGCTGGCACAGAGCAGACTTTTGCAACAGAAAACAGCAAGCAAAGGGCAAGCAATGCACCTGAAAACAAAGGGTCCTGGAGGACCTACAGAGCCCTGTAATACCCTCTGCCTGAGAGGAGAAGGCCCCAGGCATCGTCACAGGTCCCTTCTCCAGAGGCTCAGGCAGCCTCTCAAAAATCTTTTCATGTCCCATATTGCTGCGTGTAGATTGCTGTTCTTGGGCTTTGTGTCTAGTTTCCTTCCTTCCTTCCTTCCTTCCTTCCTTCCTTCCTTCCTTCCTTCCTTCCTTCCTTCCTTCCTTTTTTCCTTCCTTCTTTCCTTCCTTCCTTCCTTCCTTCTTTCCTTTTCTTCCTTCCTTCCTTCCTTCCTTCCTTCCTTCCTTCCTTCCTTCCTTCCTTCCTTCCTTCCTTTTTTTTTTTTCTTACTGGATGCATTCTTTATTTAAACAGTCATGTTCCCAAATCCCCTTTTGTCTCTAGCCACTGTCCTCAGCATTCTCAGCTGCATCCTCAGCTATCTTCGGGTCAAATTTGTCGTACGCTCACGACCAGCCACCAGATTCTGTGCTTTGGCACTTGGTGTGTCTAGGAGCAGGAGCAGAAACTCCTGAATGGGGTCTGGAGTTCTGCGTAGAGTTCTTAAGGCAGAAAGGGGTGATCTGGGGTTCCCAGCGAGATGGGATAGCATGCAATGGGAGGCAGGTAAAGCTCTAGGCCTAAGTGGGGGTTGTATGCTACCCTAAAGTGTTTGGACTTTATTCTGGCAGGGAGCCATTGAAATATTTCAATAGAGAGAAGATATAATTATTTGTATTATGCACACTTCACTCTAGCTGCAGAATGGTTGTGGGATGAGAAGAGATTATGTTGGGAATAGAGAGTCCGGTTAGAAACCAGTTGCAAAAACCTAGGAAAGGGATGATAGCTGACTGAGCTATGGAATGTGGGGAGTGGAAGAGGAAGAGGAGACGGGTAGGAGAGACTGGGGCAGGCACAGCTGGCTACCACCCAGTTCTGTCCCCTTCCCTCCTTCTTCTTGCTCAGAGAGACCTGATTGACTTGTGTGCTCACTGTCCACTTAGTGCTCGAGCAAGGGACCCTCCCAGGTCACCAGTGACTCTTGATCAGTCCAGTCATTGCCACTATCTTCTCTTTACCAGTGTTTTGGTTCAAAGGGACACGTGATGCAATAGCCAATGAAAGGCATGGACAGTCCGCTGGTGGCTGGGGGTCGGGGCTGGCGGGGAGTACCTCAGGAGTTTCTGACTCTTAAAAAGAGATGGGCAAGGAGAGCGTCATCTTCTTGGCCTCTCCTGAGGGTGAAACCACAGGAGTAGTGGTGGCCATCTTGGATCCAGGAGACAATCAGCTGAAGGAGACAAGACAGCCCTCTGGGGAAGGAAAAAATGGGCTTCAAAAGTACCATTGGATTTCTTAATTACAGTTCCATCTCTGGAACTGTCCAACCTCTGGAAATCTGTGCTGTGAGAGAATAAACCACGTCAAGTTTAAGCTTCTTTTAGTCTTTTTTTTTTTTTTAAGTAACTGTCAAAAGCATCTTAACAGATATGGAAAAATTAGGAGGTCTTAAAGGACTTGGTGGCTTCATTGATTGTGGGTGGTAGGGAGAGAGATGAGTCATTAGTTTTGAGCTTGGGTCATTGGGTAGAAAAGAGTATTCGTTACTAAGTTGGTTTTAGCAGAATGTGTGAGTCAGAACAAGCATGTTTTGAAAAACAAACCAGAAGTTTGGTGTGTAGGATATATACTCGCGTAACTGAGGCTGGAAGGGACAGTGTAGTCATATGTTATGTGTAGGATGGATCCGAGGTCTGTTGTTTGCCATCTCTGTGACCTTGGGCATATTGCTTAACTTTTCCATGCTTCAGTTTTTTTAATCAATGAAGTGAGGCTAATAATGTAGTCATTGTAAGGGTGAAATGCAATGTGTACATACACCAGATATAACAGTTATTATTTAGCGGAACACCCGAGGGGAGCCTGGCAATATGCTGAGGACTGCACTGTCAGCTGGCAGGAGGGCGGTGACATGGTTAGAAGAGCAGAGGCAGGGCACAGGAAGCTCACGTCCACAGTCACTGCTGAGGTTTAGACCCGTAGTTGTCAAACATCCCATAGGCTCTGGATCTTTCATTGAAGAGAAAGCCTATTCAAAAGAGCAAATAAATAAAACTGATAAAAACAGAGCTGCTGTATAAGAAGAAGTCGGGAAAGAGGGGCCCAGAACAATCTCCCTTCTCACCCTTACCGTAATCACTCCTGAAAGCGGTCCCAAGGAGTCTGTAGATTTCTGTGGGAAGCAGGTTAGAAGTTGTTAATACAGACAGGAAACACTGAGGACAATGGCTGTCAGAGGAAGTAACAGAGTGTGGGATATTCAGGAGAAACACCTTATAGGGAGCAGGGGTTAATAAATGTGTTTAACACTGAATCAACTCATTCAACTAAACTTTCAAATCTCCTACCCAGAGAACTCCTGCTCATCCTTTAGAATATAGCTCAAATGTTGCCTCCTTCAGGAAGTCTTCCTTGACCAGCACCATGGTGTGCCCTCTGCCAGAGAAATTGCCTCCTTGTTAGTTTGTCTGTCCTCCTGACTCTGAGCTGGGATGTGTCTGATTTATCTGTGTAGCCCCTTTCGTGCCCAGCTCAGGACTTTGCATTTATCTGGATTGTCCCTCTAAATGAGCAGTGGGTGGCCTGGATAAGGGGCCAGCCTGAGGGTGAGAGGTAAGAACGGGAGTCCTAAGGGCTGAAGGTAGGATTGGATGCCCACCTCCAAGAAAGTCATAGTTTTGGTTAAGGGCAAGAGAAGGGGAGATGGGGTTGTGTTTAGAGCCCAAATACCAAAGACGGAATTTAAACCCTAAAGGAGAAAAACCTAGCGATCAATGAAAGGGAACAGGGGCCTGATAGGACTAGAAGAGACAAATAAGACATACAAAGCACTGTGTCCAAGATCCAACAGGCAGTAGCACCACAAGTGGACTTCAAGCCGGGTCTCTGACTGGAAGTCCTGCAGCCCCTCTTCCCACCCCTCCCGCCTCCCCTTCTTTGTCCCTCCAGTGGCCTACTCAGGAGTGGGCCTGGGGCTGCCTCTCCAAAAAGACTTGTTGATTGAGTGATTGAAGGAAACCATTCGGTCTTGATGCCTTTTCTAGATTTCAGCAGCTTGTGTAAATGATGTTTTTCTGACCCCGCGTGGCATTTCAGCCACGCAGCATCAGTGAGCTACACATTGTTACACATCAACACTGGCCCCTCCTCTTTCCCCTGCCTCCCCCACGCCGGTTCTCAGTGTCTAAGATCAAAGAGAAATAGTGCTCAAACTGTAGATGAAGAAACAAGGCTGGTTGCCTTTGATGTCAGGCAGCGGCAGTGTAATCTGTGCCCCCGACTTGCTTTTACTGCCATGTAATTTGCAGCTGCGATGTTGAGTCTAGGTAATTGTTTCTCCAACCCAAACGCCACTAGTATTTTTTATTTAAGTGTAAATTTTCATTTGGCTAAATAAACAGTTCCCGTCTGCCCCCAGTGGCTGGTGGCCCAGAAACACGGGGTGCGCAGGGGGTTTTCATGGAAACAGAGCCCAGGTAATCAGGAAGGCCTAACAAGAGGCCATTATGTAGAGTGCACCCTTCTTTAACTTTCCTTTTTATTGGAATAGTGTAATTTCAGTTTCATAAATACTAAGAGGTTTACCGCTGGGCACTGGGGCTATCCATCTCATTCATCTCAGAAATTAAGGCTGCTGCCTGCCCTGCAATGTTTTTCTTTGTCTCTAATATCACTTTAGCTGCCTTTAGGAATCAAGCCAAGATGTAAAGAATTCAGACCATTTTATTTTTTACAAGGTCAGATTGCTCATGATTTTTAATAGAGAACATTGAAAACCTTTTTTATGGAGGGGAAATCTTTCTCCTAATATATCTCTCCTTCCAGAAACGGTTGCAGTCAGACATTCACTTAAAACCTTAATCTTTGTTCAAATAATAATAGTAGGTAGTAGCAAGAATAGTGGCGGAGCCATGTGCTCGTAAACATGTAACATTCCTGGGGGCTGCATGCACATTATCTCATGTAACCCTTGCAGCAGCTCTGCCAGCAGTCATAGGAGCTTTATTTTGCAGATGAAGATGCAAAGACTCAGGGCAATTAAATGCATCCCCCCCCCCCCCGCCAAATTACACAGTAAGAGAGGCAAAGCCAGGGTAGGAGCCCTTGTTTTTCTACTATACTTTGGGACTGTGTTTTTCCTAGGATGTGGTGGGGAAGACGGTGTGGGTTTTCACAAGTTCGTAAATTATAATCAAGTCAAAAGCAATGACATATGTGATGGGTAGAGAAGTAGGGGGCCGTATCCTATTTTCCTGAGTTGTGGCTTACTAAGCCCTTGAATGCGAAATTATCCCGTGCTTCTTTCCTCTGCCCAAATGTTCTGAGCACTGTGTGCTGCCCTCCTCCTCCTCCTGTCCCGGGTTCCTTCCTGGGAGTCTTCCCTGATCTCATAAACAGCCCCTCCCGGGCGCTGTCGCAGCTGCTTCTGCTAACTTTCCTCATGCTGTTATCACGTCGCTCTGTAGCCTTGACCGCTGTGACTGTGGCCTCCACCAGGCAGTGAGCTCCTTGAGGGCAGAGATCATGTCTTGTTGGACATTACATCCCAATGCCTGACACCGTGCTTGCTGTATGGCTGGTGCTCGAGAAACACTTATTGAATGAATGAATGAATGAATGAATGAAGTGAATAAATAAACAGGTAGATGAACAACCTACTGTGTCACCACTGAGATAGTTAATATTATTTCCCATCGCACGTGGTAGAGTATAATTCTAGAATCACACTTATTTGCTAGAGTGGGTGTCTCTTGCTTTCCTATTTTCTACCCTGAGATGGGGTTGGGAGGGTCCTGAATCCTCCTCTGTAATGCTTTTCCCCAAAGGGTTCTGTTAAAGAAGATAGGAACAGAGCCTCCAAAGGACTTCATTCATTAGAGCTAATCAGAAGATGAATTTTTATAGATGGCTGAATGCCCCTAAACACCTAACACAAAGCAGATACTGAGTAAATATAGATCCTTCTCTTCCATTTGGATTCTTCTCAGCAAGATGTCCCTATTCTATCTCTCATTTTTTCAGTGTCTTTCAAGATATTCTCCACAAAAATATGAAGGCAAAGCTCTTCTTCAAACATAACTTAATCTTCTAAGGTTAGAGAGAAGAGTGAAGGGCTCTAAAGTAAGAAAAACTTCTTGGAGAGGGATTGGAATTCTCGATTTTGACTTCTGAGCTGTGTGTGTTCCATTTTAAACTGTGGTTTAAGTAAGGGAAGAACCCACCTTTCTCTCTTGATTTGCTTAGCATAGTAATGTCAGGCTGCCATTTACAAAAAGAACCACACTACACATGCGGGGAGAACAATGGAGAAAAGGGTTGATAGAAATAAACAGAATAAAAATAGTCATACATTTGCCTTTCCCAGTAGAATGTGAGATCTAAGAAGGGAGGAACTATGCTTAATTCATGTTTATGTTCTACCTCCTCAGCTGGAACACGGTGGTTGTTCAGTAAATGCTGGAGTGAATGAAAAGATGAACGTGGAACAATGGATAAATAAACCAAATATTGAAGAGCTTGAGTAGGCCCTGATGTCCATAGGTGATATCATGTAGGCCTTGACAAATTTGTGCAAATCTCTCTTTCTTCCCTTCTCTCTCTTTCTCTTCTCTTTTCATCTCAGCTTTCTGTTTCCAAGTGGTAAATGCCATTCTACTTCCTGTCCTGTCCTGGGTTGAAATCCTACTCTCAGGTCCACTGACCCTCAAGCTCCTGCCCTTCCTTCTAGTTTCCTGCCTCAGGATCATGCTTGATTTAGAGCTGATTCGCTCAGCAGATGTGATGGACATTCACTGAGCCTCAATGTCAGGTTGAGCTCCTCCAGTCCTCTTCCCATCTTCAGAGCCTTCTCGATAAAGCCTGTGTTTGGCAGAATGACCTAACAGGCATATAATGAGAATGCTATGCAGGCAATAACAGAACAGTAATCCATTATTTTCAGTTTCTGATTAATTGATTCGTGCCAAGGTTTCCCTCTGCAAGTGCTACTCCTTTAAGTGTTAATTGCCTTTAAGAGGGCACACCTAGAGAGTAATAAGTTTCAGGACATAGTCATTGAGTCCCATTACAGAGCTGGGGATACAATAATAGCTACTGCATAGTGATACCTTCTACATGGTAAGAACCTCACATATAGTATGCGATTAATTGTCATCTCAGACATGCTATGCAGGTATTATTATTGTTTCTGTGCAATTGTCCCCAGGGTATAGCTGAGGAACCTGGGACTTGGAAAAGTTACACATTTGCTTAAGGTCAGATGGCTAGGAAGTGATGAAGCCAGAATTTGAATCAATGACTGTCTGATCCCAACGCTCATGTTCTTTGTGCTCTAGCAAACAACCATTCCAAGGGACCACACGGTATACGTATAATGGCACTATTTGGTGGGAGATGCGATGGAAGAGTTAGATACCAAATGTTGCTGAAGCACAAAGAGGAAAAGGGCAAAGGGCAAAGGACAGGTAGTTTCTAAAGGAGAAGACATTTTACGGGGCTTTGAAAAGTGACCAGGGGTTGGCTGGCCAGAGAACAAAGGGGAGGAAATTCCAAGCAGAAGGGACAGCAGGGGCAAAATTACAGAGGCATGGGACTGCATGCCCGTTTGTGAATGCCGAGTAGTTCCAACGAGAAAGAAAACATGGCGTAGGATGGCTGAAGCAGTGGGAACAGAGGTGGGGGACAGTGGCCAGAGGGAGGCCTGGAGAGGTAGGTTAGAGCCTTGGAAGCTCAAAACTTTAATCTGTGGTTGACGAGATGCCATCAAAGACTTCTAGTCATCATATCAAGTGGCTGGATGATGTCCTCCTTCCCAGGGCCATGCTAATCGTGGAACTGCACACATAGTGACAGATGGACAAGAGAAAGGGTGTGAGCTGGGGAAATCTTTCAGCAGTATGCTTTAGATCACTCCAGCTACATCTACAGGTAGGAGACTTCACACTGAGAAATACTGTTTAAATAAAATAAACAAGCTCTGTGTGTGTGTGTGTGTGTGTGTGTGTGTGTGTGTGTGTGTGTGTGTGATGACAAACTTCAGTTAAAAGTATTGAGATGGAAATTTGATTCCAGGCAGTGGAGTTATCAAGGGAGGTCAGCCCACAGCTTTCAGGAGCTCTGCTAATGAATTCCTTTCCCAGACCCCCTGTTTGAAATGGAACATAATGAGAGTGATGATTCTGCCCCATGCAGGGCAGACTTGGAAAATAATGCCTTATCACCATCTAATTAAAAACATTTAAATACTGTATTGGAAATGTGTAACATGCCCCAACAGGAAAAGTGGAGGAGGGTTGGAGACTTTAGGAGAAAACAATTTCATTTTAGTGGGAGATCTTAGCCCCTTTTTAAAGGAGACTGACTGTATTTAAAATACGACATTTTACACAGTGTTGTAAATTAAGAGAAATGAAACTATCCAGATGACCTGGAGCTATTGGATCTCTTACCCACACAGAGTGCAACAGCTTCACGGCACGTGCCTTACTTTCTGAGAAGGAGCCTCTAACCCAGAGAATTCTAGAACAGATCCCATGACGGGGGTGGGTACAGACCTGATTCCTCCATCTGTCCTGTCTGCACGAGGGCCCACTGCTCCTGGGTGAGAGGCAATTTCACAAACCAACATCCTCCATAAAAATGGATTCCGTTATTTTTCCTCCTGATAAAATACCATTCTTTCCTTCCTCGTTACAGGCCTCATGTAAAGTCCCAAGTGTATTTTACCCATCTGCGTTCAAAGGCAATCTTACAGTCACGTAACAAAATGTACCTACGTGCTGTTAACCCACTTGTGTGAGGCTGGCCTTTGCTTGTATGTGATTTTTCAAACGTGTTTTCCCTGATGTAATCATTGTCATTTATTCCATATGTCCTGTGATAATCCCATGTTTATACAACTTAAATATGTATATGTGTGTGTATATATATATATATATATGTATATATATATATATATATATATATATATATATATATATTTTCTTCTCTCTCTCTTTCTCTGAGGTGAGTATGTATTTCCCCATTTTTGCAGAAGGGAACTGAGGCTCAGAGAAGCAGAAGAGACTTGCACAGGTACCCGCTGGCCAGTAACTGGGGAGCTTCAGGCCTGAATCCAGGTCTCTGACAGTCAACACGTAGGCTTTTCCTCTATAACATGCCACCCACCACATATGCTCAGATGAAGGAATGGTTCTAGTTCCCAGCTTCTGTTTAAAAACTGGAACTACATAGCTCTCTGGCTGAAACCAAATATGCAGCGTTCTTTACACTGGGACACGGCTCCTCAGTGATTCATCTTTTAAAATGGGGTTGTTTAAGAATAACTCTTAAGTTGTTCTTAAAGGGACCATCTCCTTTCCTCCCTGAAGCAAAACGAAAGACAGAACCACAGAAAGGAGACAGTAGCGCCCAATGACATCCATATGTGTAGCAGAAAAGAAAATAAGAGGAAGGAAACCTTGAGCTTCATAGAAACCTCCAGACGTTGATTCTAAAGCAAAGAGACAATAACAATAATAACAATAACAATAGCTAACCTTTACTAAACATGTACTGAAGATTATCTTGTGCTAGGAGCATTTCATTTGATCCTCTCAACAATCCTATGAGGTACAAACAGTTTTTCCCATTTTACAGATGAGGAAATCGAGGCTTAAAAACTCAAGATTTACAAAAGCGATTTAAAGGCTTTAAGTATGTAGTTTTGAAACAGGCGATTTGGAGGCCCCACCTCTGGCCCCTGGACCTCTTTGACTTCATTTTCTCCTCTACTGCCCTTTCTCTGGCTACAGTGAATTTTTTGCTTTTCTGAGAACCCAGGGAGCCGGAAGCCTTCTCCAGGGCCTACACTTGCTGACCACCCTTCCTGGAATGTTTGGCTTAAACATATTCTCATGGCTTTTGCTTTTTTACTGTATGTTGGTCTCCTCCCAAATGTCACCTCGTCAAGGACACCTACCCTGACCACTCCTGGTCACTCCCTGTTCTTTTCATGTTGCTTGATTTTTATTTTCGGAGTAATTATCCTACCTCTCATTGTATTCTGTGTTTGTCTGCTTGTTCATTGTTTGGCCCCGTCTCTAGAACATAGATGTCGTAAGCAAGGGTTTTGCCTAATTAGCTGATGCACCATAAAAGCTTAGACCAGTGCCTGGCTGGTGATGACCATCCACATATTCGTTGAACGATTTCTTAAATCCACATTAAATTTTACCATAGGTTAACTTCCTCATAAGAACTTTCGCACAACTAAATGCACAAAATAGAACTAGGTCCAAAATTTGCAACACTGATTCACTGCCCTTTCCATTATTCAGCCCTTTCTGAGCTCCCCCAGCTCCAAGCTCTGAGGCATAGGCAATGAGACACAGCCCCGCCTTCCCTGTACACAGGGCAGCGAAGACAAAACTCGGGAGCGCTGGGTGGTAAAGAGCATGGGGTGACGGGGTCTCCTGAGGAGGGAAATGTGGCCTCCTCTCCTGACGTCTCGTGCTGCGTAAATGCAATCTATCGTTTGCTCTTTAAGATGAACTTGCTTATTCCATGATTAGGGGAAAAAAAGAAAGAAATGAGCAGCTGATGTGACTATTTTTTTTCACCAGAAATAACCCTCCTGCACAGGCTGAAAAGGGAAAGAGATGTAAAGAAATACGGGCGCCTCCACTCAGGGAACTGAGGAAAAAGAAGCAGCGGCGTGTGCTGGTGTACTGACACCCAAGAACACCACTTATCAAAAACCACAACTTCGAGCCTTGTTAAAGTGGGTTCATTTTCTCCCCTACACCACTTGACAGGTTTTTGCCAGAGAAGAGTAATTTCAAACTTTTAAAAGCCAGTCTTCCCGCACTCTACAGACTAGCCACAACAATAATAGGGACCCCTACTCGTTCAAGCTTTCGGATCATGGATGGCCAGACTTCTTGGCTTAGCTCACGAAGGCCTGGAGACCGGGCCCCTGCCTGCCTCTCGGTTACCTCCTGTCACCTCCGCATAGATGTTTGGGCCCCCCTGTCTCCTGAACAAGCTCTGCCGTTTCTCCCCTCCAGTTATCTGTCCAGGCCCCTTTTTCTGCCCACAGTACCCTTCCTCTCTTCTTCCTTTGACTATCTTCCCCACTCCTCTCCATCATCCTTCAAGGGTTCAGCTCAGGTACAATCTCCTCCAGGAAGCCTTCCCTGACTGCTTCCCATGCCACCCCTTTTCCTGTCCCCATCCCCACTTCTGGGCTCCCACAGCACCCTCAGAGTACCTTGTACTTAGCCATGTTGGTGTTGTAATCTGTCTGTGCACTCACGTCTCCTGTCTTACTAGACAGGAAGCTCTTTGAAGACAGGAATTTTGGTTTTGTTTTGTATTATTATTATTATTATTATTATTATTATTATTATTTAATCTCAGTTTTCCTAGAATCTTTCCTCAGGACCATTAATTAATACTTTTTGAATTAGGCCTTTGCAGACTAGTTAAAGAATTGTAGACAACCTTTTATTTTTCCATACTTGATGACTGAGGAATGCTTTTTGGATATAGCTACTATGTTTCCCCAAAAATAAGACCTAGCTGGACCATCAGCTCCAATGTGTCTTTTGGAACAAAAATTAATATAAGACCTGGTCTTATTTTAATATAATACAAGACCGGGTCTTATATAAGACCAGGTCTTACATGATATGATATGATATGATAAGATATGATATGATATGATATGATATGATATGATATGATATGATATAACATAATATAATATCAGACTGGGTCTTATATTCATTTTTGTTCCAAAAGATGTGTTAGAGCTGATGGTTTGGCTAGGTCTTATTTGTGGGGAAACATGGTAGATCAATGGCTCAAAGAGCTTACAGGAAAAACCAGTTACCCACAGTCAGTCTGGGTTTGGTATAAACATTGCACATCAGGACGAGAAACCAGGGGAATGGAACATAGAGCACGGTGTGGCTGGGAGACCAAAGATGTAGACGCTGGTCTGGGCCCTGCCACTGTTTTGCGTGTGACAGTGGGAAGTCATGGCCCTTCTCTGTGCTTCTCTTCCCTCCTCTGAAAAAATGAGCACGCGGGCCAAGGACAGCTGGATTCCTTACAGAACTAAAATTCGTTTTTTCATGGCCTCATTCGTTTTTTTCATGGCCTCAAAATTTGCATTATCATTTCAATGTCTTGGGATAGTGAAAAATATGTCCCTCTACTGCATCCTGAACTATGAGGTTAGGCATGCAAACCTCTGCCCTGGGCAGACAAACATATGTTCCCACCAATCACATTTCTAAGTACAAAGTGCATTCAAATAGTGGGGCGGGGGGAGAGGAGGCAAGAAAAAAGCTGGGGAATTATTCATTCACTGCTTTTGAAGGCTTAAAAATGTAGTTTATTGTTTATGCTGTATTTCCCTACATATTTTCTCATTTAATCTCATCAGCATCCCTTTGAGGTAGCCAGGATGGGCAACTCAGTAGCCATTAATGCCCATCACCCAAAGGTTCCAGCTCTCCATTCTTCTAAGAGCATAGCAGGAGCGTGATTCCTGGCCTGCGGTGGTTGGGGATACCATGCAACCAGTTCTGTCCAAGGAATTGTCAGCTTCCAGAGGTAATGTTTGTCGACTTCAAGCTCAGCATTTCAGTGCAGGTACTAGGCCATTTGGGGTTTTCTGTTCCCTCTGCCAGGGTGCTCAGAAGTGATCCCATCAGTGGCTATGCCATCAGCCTAGGTCCTGGAGTGATGATAAGATAGAGAAGAGTGCCCAGATGAACTGAGAGAGATATAGCATGAGCAAAAAGAACTTTATGGTTTCAAGGCACTGGCATTTTAGTGCGATTTCCTCCTGCATCACAACTTACCATTTCTTAGACTGACACAGCCATTAGCCCCATTTTTCGCATGGAGAAACTGAAGCTCAGTGAAGTAAAATTAACAGACTTTCTCAGGGACATAAAAAACCTCATACATGCCCAAGCCTGGGATTTGAGCTCAGATCTTGTGACTCCACATTAGTGCTATTTTCCCTATACCACAGCACTGCCTTCCTTAGGATTAAGTACTAAACTTGATTTCATTGGAGCCCAGCCTGTTGGTCCCAGTTTTCATGATGGATCTTTGCAAGGTAAAAAGGGATAGTGATAAGATCACAGGCTTTGGAGTTAAGCTTGAGTCCTGGTTTTGCCAATCATTCGCTTAGTGTCCTTGGCATGTTGTTAAAATGTGATTTCCTAGGTCTTCTGATTCAACCAAGACTGCAGAGAGTGGAAATTCTTAACGGTAGGGAACACTTGTGCTAATGGAGTAACATCAAGCATCAGTGGCAGGATGGGTAGATATTTTGGTAGACATTCCTCAAATCAGATAGACTAAGTGACGTGCCTGGGTCATGTAGTAAGTGACAGAGCCTCAATCCCAATCCACACCTCTCTGATTCCTTCCAGTATGTCTCACTGCCTCCAAGACATAACTAGCTTTGCTCAAACGCTATATCAGTGAGACAGGGGAAGCACAGCCCGATTTTCATGATTGACTTCAGCATGGAGAGCCTTCCCAGTTCTGTTCTTGTTTGCCTGGGAGCATCAGGTTGATTTACTCTTTGAATATTCCTCTCCTTTCTCTTCTTCTGGCTTGGCATTGAGAACAGCAGGCATTGACTTGGCAAGGTTACAGGATAAACTCGCTGCTTTTAGGACATCTGCATCCAGCAAAACCTTTGTTTTCTATCCCTTGGGCATAATCTTGGAAAAACACATCTGTTATTCCGGGTGCTTACCTGGCTGGGCTTAGTGTTTCCTCCCTTGGGTGACTAAATGTACTGTCAAGTTATGAGGAAGAGTTTTCACACCCTCTGAAGTCACAGACCTTGTGAGTATTAAAAAAAGATCCCTCCGAATCTTGATTGAGTCATAAAGTTTTATTGAGGAAATGAGAGCGCCACCTGTGTTCCAGAGTCCTTCAGTTCCTGGTTTCAAAGTCACTGGAGATGCTTTCTCTTCTGACTGAGTTACTGTTGGCAGTGTTTGGAGGTTTGAGTCTATCCTAAGAGGCAGGCTCTACATTTCACAGATACCTGCCCTAGGACACACACACACACACACATACCCACACACACACACACCCACACACACACACACACCCTTTCCATTGGCTAAGCCACATTTACACAAGGCTGCCTTCTACCTCATCCTCTCCAGTAAACTTTCCAGTACCTGGGGAAGAGAAAAAAGCCACATAAGAGTTAAAAATTCAGTTATACCTCGTTCATTCATTCAGTCATTC
The DNA here is from genome assembly GCF_964194185.1 of Rhinolophus hipposideros. Taxonomy (NCBI): domain Eukaryota; kingdom Metazoa; phylum Chordata; class Mammalia; order Chiroptera; family Rhinolophidae; genus Rhinolophus; species Rhinolophus hipposideros. The sequence continues at coordinate 53,907,998 of NC_138054.1, forward strand.
ATTTTAGAACAATTATCGAGCATGTACTATGTGCCAGGCACTGTACTAGATATCAAGGAAACACTGGTAATCCAATCCCTGAGCTCCCTGAGGTTTTAAATAGTGGAGATTTGAAAAGGGAGGAGACAGTTATGATATGGTGTGACTAATTGATTCCCTCATCATTTATTCAGCAATATTGAGTGCTGCTCACCTACCAAGCACTGCTTTCAATGCTGGGGTCAATGTATAGCCGTGAGCGAAAGAGACATACATCTCTGCCATCATGAAGCTTACCTTCTGATGATGTAGGTCAGTAACAAAATAGGTGAGGACATGGTGCAATGGGAGTGACAACGAGCAGCATGATGAAGAAAAGGGCGGTGCAATCAGTGGAGAGGGTGACGGCGGGTGTTGTTTAGATGGGTGTTGTTTGAGGAGGTGATGTCTGAGAGTCACCCAGTGATGATAGCAGCCCCAGGAGACCAGAAGCACAGCGTCCTGTGGGGGCACCTTGAGGGCTGTCTGACCCACCCACGTCTGCTTGGCTGAGCCACTTAACTTCTCTGAGCCTTTGTCTCTTCCTGTGGACCTTGAGGAGATGTAATGCCCTGCCCGCCCACGTCCTCTGCGTGTAGACATAAAGGGACAGACTTCCTGAACGGGCTGCCTCGCTCTCCCTACTTGGACCTGGGAATTATTCTCATCTCCCTGTTCTCCAGAAGACTGAGACTCCTAACAATCTCATAGCTTCAGTGGTGCAGGTGAGGTCACAGACACAGTTTTGAATCCTGCCATGAAAAAGCAAGTGCCCCAACTTCTCTGGGCTTGATTCCCTCTCTACCGTGGGGCTAATGCACAGACCCTGTTTGTTCTGGTTAGTGTCAGGACTAAGGGAGCTGGTGTGTTTAATGCCTACTCATGGCAGTGCCCTGTACAAAGGGCTCCAGCACTGTGTTCGCTACAATCATGTCACAGCCCTTATATTTATTCATATTAAAAATAACAGCAACACACGTTGATGCCTCAACATACGTGGAGCATGTCATTGATACTCAGCAAATAGTGCCCCTTCCTCTCTTCTTCTTCCTTCCCGCTCTATTTCCAATGACGCTTCCTCTGTTCTGTTTGATCCAGAGCCCAGGTTGCAAACAGCTGGCATCTTATGTTAGGCTCAAGGGAGAGAACAAGGTAAAGAAACTCTTTAACTTCCTTCTTCTTGGAAATTTTCATTGCCCTTCCACGGAACTCTAGGCTCTGTTCTAATCACTTTACATATAGATTAATGTTTTGATCCTCACGTTGGCACTATAAGGTACATTTGTCTGTTGTCCCCATATTATAGGGATGGAAACTGAGGGACAGCAATATTAAATAACCTTTCCAAGGTCATTGAGTTTATTAGTCAAGGGGCTGTCCACCCCAAGCCCCCCAAAGAAGAAAGGATTTAGGGACTCAGGAGAGTAAGGAATTAAGAGTAGATGGAAGGCTTCTCAGTGTTGTGTCTCTTCACAGCCTGAAAGTTGCAAATGCAGTGCAGGGGGAGGCTGAACCCCAATATGAGAAGGCACCCCATGCTGGAGGGCATGTGGGAGAGGGGTGCCCCCTGCCACTTGGGTCCTGCTTACCTTCTCTGATCCACCTCTCTCCTTTCCTGGGGATAGTAAGCATGTCCACAGACAGTTGTAAATTGCTAATCTCTTCGAATGGCGCTGCAGAAAGCCAAAGTGAATCACTAAAGAGAAAAAATGCAGCTGCCTGTGCTTGAACTCCCAGACTTTCAAGCATAGCAGGGCTTGCAGCCCAGCACTGCTTGTTTCAGACTGCAGGATCAATAATTGCCAACTCCCTATATCCTGCCCTCTGAGTAGTGAGGTGGCCCCTGGGCGCCAAGAGACAGAGTGTGGATTCCCAGGCACAGAAACAGCACCAGGGGGACTTTGTCCCCCACTTTTGGAAACTGCTGATCTTTCCTGTCCTTTTTTCTTCTTCTGGCAAAGCAGCTGCTTTGTGGGATAGGAAGAGTACTTAGTCAATTAGACTGCTGGCACACCCATTGATCTTTGGGGAGCTAAGGTCAGGAGAACAATTACCCAGCCTGGAATCCGGCTCCACCTTTCTCTCCTCTAGACCCACTGGAATTACGTAAGATTGTCAGTGCACGCTTTGTTCTCCTGGCGTCTCTCTCCCTCCTGCTATTTCTCTCTTCCTGTCCATCGCCGTCTCTGTCTTCTTCGTTCTCATTATTTTCCTGACTTCCCCTCTTTTCTTCTCTTTCCTTTTCATCTAGGGAGTAATGAGCCCATTTGGTCAATGTCAAGGCCATTCCCTGGCTTGCCGTGGATGATCTATCCGCTGGGGTGACAGCACTGGGCAGGGGAAAGCTCGGGGAATCAGACAGATGCGAATTCAAATCCTGATTTGAGACTTATTTGCTATGTAACTCGAACAAATCATGTAGCCTTTGTCGCTTCCTCTTTACATATGGCTCGGATGAGCTGAGGATGCTTGGGATTGGCCCATGGCAAGTGATCTGCTGATGGTAATTAGCACCATCGCTGTTGTTGGTATTAATTATTATTCTTTCCTATAGAGAAGGGTATAGGTGAGTCCATCGCTGCCTGCCCCAGCCCCACCAGGTCTCAGCAACAGTCATTGCCCCTTAAGGCTCTGCTTCTCAGAGTACACAGTCTGATGGAATATTAAGAGCTCTGTCCTCAGCAAAAAGATCTACAGAAGTCAAATATGCAATGACCCAGAGTGAAGATGGCCGAGAAAGAATTGCCCATCCTCCCATGAGCAACACTGGGCTGCAGCTTCCCTATGGGACATCTTCAGGTGTGTCCACTCTGGCCACCTGGCCTGCTCCCAAGTTCCTGGTTCCAGCTCCAGTTTTCGGCTGTGACAGGAGCCCAGCCAGGAAACCCTAGCCTGGTGAGATCTCAGCTCCCAGCCAGCTTGGAATTCCAGAGCTCAGGGTTTCTTCTTCGGTGGGGGTTACAGATGATGCTAGAAAAGCTTGGTGCTGGGCATGTGTAGCTGGAGGTTGGCTTCTCAGCTTCCCCGGTGACCCTGCATAAGAGGGGCCTTTGTCACTACCTTCCAAGCCATGCTTGGAATTACATGTGGTAATGTTATTTGAAGGCATGGAGAGGGAGGGGAACAGGATTTATTCATAATTCTTGACATCGGCAGAAATACCTTGGTGCAGTAGAAAGGAATGAGCATTAGGTTTAGAATCAGAAGACTGTGTCTGAGTCCTGGCTCTGGCATTTACTAATTATAAGAACTTGGGCAAGTCATCTAACTTCTCGAAGGGCATTTTCTACCATTAAATGATAACGACCGTTTAATGTGGATGCATCTAGTGCTTGGTAATGCTGGCTCCTTCCTTTATTAAAACACTCTAGAGGAATGGGGGATATTTGTCATGGATTTCTGCTCTGCGGGGAGAGACAAGGTGTTTATATGATGTCAATTACGGTATAAAAGGCAGCATGGCATCGAGGCTAGTGTGACAACTCCTGTGTGAGACTACCTGGGTTCACAGTTTGGACCTGCTTATCAGCTTTGACCTTGAGCAAGTTACTCAATGTATCTCCATTTTCTCATCTCAAAATGAGGCTTGTCATACTAGTACCTACCTCATAGAGTTGTTCTGAGAATTGAGAGATTTAAAGCTTCTAGAACCATAACCATTACAAGAGTCTTCGTCTCAGTGTTAGCTACTATTATTATATGCCCCACTCATAATAAGCAACCTAAATGCCTCCTTCATTGACAAACATTTTCTTCTTTTCACTCCCTGGCCGTATTTGATCGGACTAGGGTGGACCTCGGATCTTAAGTCCCGTAAGTTGATTAGTCTCTTTTCTGGTAATTTGGGAATGAAACCAAGCAATGGTGTGTGTGTGTGTATGTGTGTGTGTGTGTGTGTGTGTGTGTGTATGTGTGTGTGTGTATGGGAGAAAGAGGGACTTGTGACAAATACTCACAGGAGGTGAAATAGAGGGAGGCCCACACAGATGGAGACGGAGACACAGAGAGGCAGTCAGAGATGGGGGGAGAAAAAGAGAGACTGACGCGCACACACAGAGTGGACACGGGTGTGAGACAGGCAGCTTGACAGGCCCTGGTTGTAGGGCCTTATAGAAGCCCAGCTGCATTTCTCACCTTGGGTTCCAGGGAATGCTCCTGTGTCCTTATAACAAGTCCCTCTGAGTTGGGCTGGATAGGCTGAGTTATGTTGCAGTAGCCAACAGTCCCACATCACATTGGTTTTATACGACACAGGTTCCGCTCATTCTGTGTGCCAACCACACGCTCCCAGGGGTGCAGTCTGTGTGGACATCTTCCCCAATAACGTCAGTAGGGAAGTAAATAGGGCACATGTACACTGGCTCTAAACCTTCCCTGTGGAAGTGACCTGGCCAAACAATTTCATTGGCTAAACAAGTCACATGACTACACTTGTCTTTAAAGGAGTGGAGAAGTACAACTTTACCGTGTGTCAATAAGGGGCACCCAAATTACGTTTGGACATCCTCTAATACCTACCATCCTCTCTTTTCCTCTCAATCCACCCGACATTGCTTTCTATTAAGAAAGCAAATAAATAAAAAGTCCTACCCAGCAGAAATTTTAAGAAAAGAAATTCTCAGTTCCCTCGGTGGTTGGATGTTTCATTGGCTGGGACAAGCTGTCTATGTTTTTGGATCCCAGAGAAGGAAGAGATCAAAGCCGGATAGAGTTTTGGAAACTGGATGCGAGAGGTTATATTTGAGCTGGGCTATGGAGGATGGGAGGATTTGCCTGGCACCTGCGTGAGGCAGACTTGAGAACTTAAAATTGCACATGATGTGGTGGACTTTGGGGTCACTCAGGCTGGAGTCTGCATCCTTGCTCTTTAGGGATAGAGTGTGCTGATGGGTGACGAGTACCTAGCATATTACATGGCACTTATTAGCAGTGGCGGGAAAGTTATTTGTCTTCCCTTATCTCCTTACACCCACACTCTTCTCTTTTTAGTTTCTGCTGTTGCATGCTTTTCTTCTTATTTTTCCCTGGGGAATCTAAGCACTTCGTACTGGCAGTATAGTTGGGAACTATGAGATTGAAGGGTTTGCCATTTTACTGGGAAGACTCGTTTAATTGTTGGCATAAAGTTCATTGCCTTGGTGTCAAAAGCCAACAGACTTGAGGCTCCGAGATTCGATCTGTTTCTCAAAAATATTTTATTTTCCTGGAGTCTTCCCTGAGAATATAATTTTCCACTTCACTTCAGAGGTGCATTTTATTTTACCTATTAGTAGAAATTCTGAGATGTTATGATTCTTTTCTTATGAATAATAACCCGTGAAACTAAAGACAAAGAGATGTAGGTATGGAATAATAATTGAAGCTAGTGAGATAGTTATATTTCTAAACCACAGCTCTGAAAGTGGCTCTCCTGTATTCTGAAACCACCAATGGACCCCCAATGACCACAGAGAGAAGCTCGGGTACAATTCCAGTAACATATCCCATGATGTTTTGTATTTCACTTTTTGCTTTTGCCCATGCCATTCCTTTAAGTGGTACCATTCCTCCCATTGACAAGCACTGAAATCAGGGGGACAGAAAAATATTTAGAAAGCATTTGATTGTAAGTAATAGAAATCCCAACTGAGAGAGACTTAAAATATCATGGAATATTTTGGCTCATGTATTGAAGAAGTCCAGAGGTGTGGGAGGACTCAATGTTGGTTTAAACTTGTGGCTCATCAATATCACGAAGGTATGTACTTTCTGTGAGTTCTTGTCAACCAACTCCACGTAACTACCATTTATGGAGCCAATTTTACTTCCTTGAGGTCTCAAGGTAGCTGATAATATCCCCATGGTCTACATGCGTGCTGCTTCCCTCACTGAGCAGAGTAACATTTCTATTCCTCCAACTTCTGAACTAATTTCCAAGCTTCCTCTGATTCTACCTTTATAAGTCGCTTGCCTGCTCTGGATTACTCTAGCTCATGTAATGGGTGGCACTGAATGCTTTAAGCCGTTATAAGTGCATTCTTGAACAGATCACAGAGACTGTTGACTTAGGACATCCCCACCCCAAACCCTACCTGAATTTCCTAGTTTGAAATTCCCCATTTGGAATTTCCAAGTCTGTAAGAAAGGACCCAGGAAAGTGTGCCTGGGATAGTGGGGCTGCAACTATCCACATATCTAATACAGTCAATACTTAACCTTGTCTATATACTTAACAAATATTTATGGAGAACCTACTATGCTCCAGGTATTCTACCAGATACAGTCTTAGGCTTAAAGGAAGTCACATTTAGTGGAGGGGAAGGACAAAATCAGCACATTTTGAGTGTCTGTCCAGGTGCTATGATAGCAGAAACACGAGGTGTTGTACGAGCCCAGAGATGAGGAGAGGACACCCACTATGGAGATCGGAGGTGTATGAGGTCAGAAAGGGCTTTCCAGGGGAGATAATGATGAGCTGAGTCTTGAGGGAAAAATCAGATTTAATCATGAGAGAATGTGGAAAACAAGAGTAAGGAAAGGATGGTATTCCAGACATAAAGCACAGTATGTATGAAGGCAGAGCAATGGGAGAAAGACTGGCATTTGGGTAGTGCAACTGGTTCAGTATAGCATAGTGTCAAGAGTGTGGACTCTGAATTGGGAAGCCTGGTTCTCCCACTTAGGGCCGTGTGATGGGTACGTTACTTGCCCTCTTTGGACTTCAGTTTTCCCATCACACAGTAGGTATAATAGTGAGGACTGGCTGAGTTATGTGTAAAGTGCTTGGATTATGTTCTACCATAGAAGTACTGTAAAAGTGTTGGCAATTATTATCATGGCCAGGGTTGCGTATGTGTATGGGCACACATGCCTACTATTTGAAAGAAACAAAATCTGGCAAGTGGATGGGAAACCTGGGGAAATTTGATGTTATATATAATGTTGTCTTGCTTTCCTTTTGGTTTCAGCTCTGGCAGAAGTTCAAGGTCTGAGAACTATAAAGAATGCCATTGTTTTTTTTTCTAAATTGATTGTCTGGCTACTGAGTCAAGGGTATTTTGTCTGATCATATCTATGTTGTAATCTTATCATTAGTCTAATCACTGCTGCTTAGCGATTTTGTCAGCTCAAAAAATGAGTCAGGATAGTTTGTGCTTTGGTATCAGACAGATGTATCTGGTCTGACTCCTGCCTTGTCATACTCGTATGTGTTTGTCTTTAAGTTCTCACACCAACTCTGTGAGTTCTTGTCACTCTCATTTTGCACTTGAGGAAACTGAGATTTTTGAGAAGTTAAGCAACACACCTACTGTCGTACAGATGGCAGGGCTGTACTTCAAGCCCAGAACTATAAGAGCTAGGGTTTTTTACTTGTGGTTTTTTTCTTTTTCTTTTTAATCTTTATAATTGTAAAATAATAGTAACTACCTTCATATAAGTGTGAAGATAAAATGAAATAGTGCTTGTGAATCAATTGACACCATGACTGGCCCAGAAGTCAATCTTTGATAAATCAGCTCTGGTTATGATGGTGACATTTGCCTTTCTCATATTTTTAATAAGGATCGTATTAACTAATGGATAGGGAAACAAATGTAGGGAGGAAAGACCACTCACTGAGATGGCTATGAAATGAGTTCGTGATCATTAATCTAGTCAAAATTGCAACCTTCCAGCATTCACCACCCCTATCCTGCTTTATTTTTCCCCAGAGATCTTCTCACCATCTAACATACTATATTTTATTTATTTGCCTGTTTATTTTTTTATATTCCCATCTAGAATGTAAGCTCCACAAGGGCAGGAATTATAGTCTGTTTTGTTCTTTGTGATGTCCCCTACCCCTAGAAAAATGCTTGGAAATAATAAGTGCTCAATAAATATTTGCAGCGTGAATGAATTAATGAGCAAATTAATACATCAATTAACAGTTAGAGAAATGACATTTCAGGTCTCTTCCGGTTCTGAAATCCTATGAATCTGTGGGTTTCCACAAATTTCTCAATCATTCCTGTTTTCGAAGTTTAGGATAGGGGGAAGGTATCAGTCTCGGTTATTTGGCTGGCACGGTCCTAGAGCATGAATTTCAAGCCTAGAGCCGTCCTGAGCATTATTCTCCAAGTGTTCATTTTTTAGGCTCCGGAATGACTACTTCCATATTTGACTGGCATCAGCTGTGTGCCAAACATGACTGCTTTGTCAAAAGGCAATAACATCATGCTTTGCTCAGCACATGCTCACGGAAATCACAGCCACCGTCCTTGGGTACTCTTCTATTCGCAAACTAGCGACTGGGACTTCACACCCTTCTTACTTTCTCCTTTGATCTAGACGGAGTTCTGACTTGTTTCTCATATGGATTCTAGATCTTTCCCCGTTGTACTGTGTGTTTTCCTGGGATAATACAGATCACAGTAGAGATAGTGTTTTCTCAACTGGATTAGCATCTGCCTTCATTTCTGAATACAGAAGAGGACTTAGTCTTTTTTTTTCTAAGTTAATTAATTATTTTTCAATTACAGTTGACATTCATTATTGTTTTATATTAGTTTCACGTGTAGACCTAGTGGTTAGACATTTGTATAATTTCCGAAGTGATCCTCTCAGATTGGTCTAGTACCCACCTGGCACTACACAGTTATTACAATATTATTGACTATATTCTCTATGCTGTACTTCACATCCCCTTGACTGTTTCGTAACCAACAATTTGTAGCTCTTAATCCCTTCACCTTTTTCAGCCAGCCCCTAACCCCCCTCCCATTTAACAATTATCAGTTCCCTGCATCATCTGTTCGCTGTCTGTTTCGTTTGTTTTGTTCTTTAGATTCCACATGTAAGTGAGATCATATGGTATTTGTCTTTCTCTGTTTGACTTATTTCACTCAGCATAATACCTTCCAAGTCCATGCATATTGTTGCAAATGGCAAGATTTCATTCTTTTTTTTAAGGCCGGGTCATAGTCCACTGAGTATAATATGTACCAAATTTCTTTATCCAGTCGTCTATTGATGGCCACTTAGGTTACCGTCATATCTTGGCTATTGGAAATAATGCTGCAGTGAACATATGGGTGGTTATATCTTTTCGAATTAGTGTTTTAGATTTCTTCGGGTAAATACCCAGAAGTGGAACTGCTGGATCATAAGGCAGTTCTGTTTTTTTGAGGATCCTCCTTACTGTTTTCCAGAGTGGCTGCACCAATTTGCAATCCCACCTGCAGTGCAGAACCTTCCCTTTTCTCCACATCCTCACCATCACTTGCTTATTGATTTATTGATGGTAGCCATTCTGACAGGTGTAAGCTGGTATCTCATTGTGGTTTTTATTTCCATTTCTCTGATGATTAGTGACGTGGGACATCTTTTTTAGGTCTATTGGGCATCTGTGTAGAGGACTTAGTCTTTCATAAACAGATGCAAATTTTTCTTCTTACTTTCTGTCCTTCTGGGGCCACTCTTGACAAACTTTTTTTTCTTTATTTTTGGCGGCAGGGGGTGTGTGGGGGGGTGTTGTTCTTCTTGGTTTCCCCAGAGCTCTGTGCTACTCCCAACTCACACATCTCACTATAACCCTTCTGATAGCAGTTCCATCAACCTTCGGCTTCAACTGCCAACTCCATGCTGATGACTTCTCCATAGTCCAGTCTCTCTCCTGGGCTCCAGGCCCTGATTTCCATTGAAAGCTGGACATCATCACCTGGAAGTCCCACAGTCGCAACATGTTCACAAGTAGTCATCCATGCTCTTAAGCCTGTGTTCTTTCCTTGCTGAATGGCAGCACCATCCATCTAGTTAGACAGGCCAGGAACCTACGTGTCATCATAGATTTTTTTTTTCCTTCTCATGCCTTTCCCACTTCTCGGCCTCTAATTCGTCTTCTAGAGCTGTCGATTCAGCATCCTGATGACCCACAGGTCTAGCCACCCCTCATTTGTATATCTTAGTAACAGGCCCTCATCATATCTCAAATATATACTTTTAACTCCTTTGCCTCCAGTCTTTACTTTCTCCAATTCATTCAGTTCACAGCAACAGAGTGATTTTTCGAGAATACAATTCCAACCATGCCACTCTCCCGGTTAAAACTATTTGTGACTTCTGCAGGGCTGAGTCTAAGCTTCTTGATCTGGCCTGGACCTACCTCTCTGCCCCATCTGCCACGGCAATCCTTAGTTTCTTCTCTATAAATTACAAATATTAATCCTTTTCTCATAGGATTATAGTGAGGATCTAAGGAGCTAACTCATGTAATACAAGGTGTGATCAAAAATACGGTGAATGTTTAAATAAAAATAAATCATTACAGTAAAAGGCACATGGCCTTTGACCTCCCTCAAAATAACCCCCTCGCTTCCAACACACGTATCCCATCGTTCTTGCCATTTCTGAAGCAGTTCTGGAAGTCGTCTTTCGTGAGTGTCTTTAGTTGCGCTGTCGTGGCTGCCTCGATGCTCAGAATCAATTCAAAACGTTTATCTTTCACAGTCGTTTTGACTTTGGGGAAGAGCCAGAAGTTGCAAGGCACCAGATCCAGTGAACAAGGTGGATGAGGACACACCCTAATGTTTGTATTGGACAGAAATTACCGTTTCCAGAAGCGATGTGTGACATGGAGCGTTGTCATGATGGAAGATGAAGTAAGATATTCAGGAAAGAGGACTTCGAGAACTGCTTCAGAAAGTGGCAAGAATGATGGGATGAGTGTGTTTGAAGCGAGGGGGAGTATTTTGAAGAGGATTAATGGCAATGTGCTTTTTACTGTAATAATTTTTTTTTAATTTAAACATTCACCATATCTTTTGATCACACCTCGTATGTGTCATATTTGCCAGCACAATGTCTGGCACATAGTAGGTGCTCAATAGATGCTAATTCCCTTCCTACCTTTTTCCTGAACCAGCACTTGAAATAGATCATGGACTTCAGTGGAGAGTTCTGTCTTGTAAACTGAGCCTGAAGCATTTCAGGCATTTCTACTGTCTTTCCTTTGATGAGCCATAAACTGACCCCCCACCCATTCCATCTCCGTGATGACAGATCAAGTAATTAGGGCAGCAAGCATTTGAAATTGTGTCAGCTCTCTAATGGTTCAGTTTCTAAGTGCCTGGCCTAGTACTGAGTAGACGTGTGCTTCTCTCCATTTTACTTCTCCAAGAACCCGGGCCCCTGTCTGGGATGGAGAGAGGAAGGAAAAGGGAATTCCTGGGGTACTGATGCCATGGACAATATCAGAATCTTTCCATCTCTCCACAGGAGGCTTTTAGGTGGGTATTTGGTAGCGAGGGTTAATGAGAAAAACGTGTTAGAATCAGAAGATGTGGATTTGAGTCCTGGCTCAAACCCTTAATATTGTGTATCTAATACAGTTTAAGCCTCTGAGCCTCAGTTTTCTCAGCTCTGAAATGGGAATAATGTTCTTTAACAGGGTCCTTGGAAAGATCAAATTAAATATTGGATGAATTATATAAGATGAATTTCAAAATGGAGACACTAAATATTGATATTTGGTGTGCTATACTGAATAAGCAATTAGGGACACAAAATGGTATCCTCAGAGCAACTTCTACTTATTGTCTGGGTGAACCTGTTAATTATCATCTCTGAGTCTTAGTATATTTGTTTTTAAAACAGGGATAATTGCCCTCACGCTCCACAGGATGGGTTATGTATATGTTCTTGGTAAACTATAAAGTACTAATGATAGTTATTATTGTTATTCATGCTAATAGTGGTGGATATAACTGTTTATCTTTATTAAATCAGGACAGTGAGTAATATTGTTCTTAGACGATAGCGCCCCATTTGGAAGCTCTAGGCAAGTCACTTAATCCCTATGTGTCTCCTCAACTATAAAGTTAAGAGGATGAGTTTAATGGGTACCTAAAATAGGGCCTGGCACACGGTAAGAGTGTAATAAATAGAAGCAGAGTAAATGCTCAATAAATACATGTCGGATAAATTCATGAGTGAACGAAAAATGGAAGTAGTTCATGGGGTTATTTTAAAGTTTATATGGAATGAGGAAGTGCGTTATATACTGTGGAGTGAGTCACGTGTAAGGGAATAGTGTTATATGGCCGACCCCTCGTATAGCATGCCAAGCTTTCTCTTGCCATCTCCCATCAGAATCACCTCCTTCAGCATGTCTGTGTGTGTGCCCTTCTAATGCAGCAGAGATGGGCTCCCCACATCCAGCCCCCTGGGGACAGGGCCAAGGCTGACTGTGAAGCGCAAGGGGACTGTGGTGTGGTGCTGTGTGCAACACCGAGCAGAAGTGACAGTGACCAGCACATCGGAGGTGCCTTCGCCTCCCTCCCCTCCCACTTGTTTTCTCACAGCCCAGTGAGGAAGAACGCTGAAACCAAAATTCAGAGATTTGTGATGTTTTAACTCACAGTGTTCCTGTTGAGGTTCTAGAATGTTCCAGAAATCTATAAAGACATCTTTTTTAAGCTTTGCTGTGTCCCTGACAAATGGTGAATAAATACGAGTATGTTCCCATTTTAAAAAAAAAATGGAGCTGAATTAAGGAAAAAAAGACTCTTGCATGGAATTTGAAAGCATTAGAGACTCTTACTATCTCCGTATGTTACAGACACAAGGACCCTTAGGTAAGGGCTTCTACCACAACCGCCCACCCGGTTTCCTCCCCCTCCTCCTTGGCAGGTGGCCGGCCAGCCTCTGTGTTCATACTTCCAGAGATGAGACACTGCTATTTCATTTGGCATCTCATCTGCTGAGCACCGATCAGCCTGCCCTGAATCTTACCTCCATCCTAGCTCTGCCCACAGGAGTCTCATAGTAGAAACTTTGCTCCTCTTCTGGTATCCCCACTTCAAATGTTTGAGGATTGTGCTCCTGGCCTATAGTCTCCTTTTGTTCATGCTAAGCCTATCTTTAAATTCTTGCTATTTCTTGCTTGTGATAATTATATAGGAGGTCTGACAATTAAGTTTGCAAACTGGTTGCAACTATGTTGTTAACCTTTTTTGATATCAGAGAGATTATTCACTATGAATTTGTACCAACTGGACAGTTAACCACGTTGACTATTTGGAAGTGCTGAAAATGCTGCGTGAAAAAGTTAGACGACCTGAACTTTCCTCCAACAATTCATGGCTCTTGCGTCACAACAATGCGCCAGCTCACACGGCGCTGTCTGTGAGGGAGTTTTTAGCCAGTAAACAAATAACTGTATTGGAACACCCTCCCTACTTACCTGATCTGGCCCCCAATGATTTCTTTCTTTACCTGAAGATAAAGGAAACATCGAAAGGAAGACATTTTGATGACATTCAGGACATCAAGGGTAATACGACGACAGCTCTGATGGCCATTCTAGAAAAAGAGTTCCAAAATTGCTTTGAAGGGTGGACTAGATGCTGGCGTCAGTGCATAGCTTCCCAAGGGGAGGACTTCAGAGGTGACCATAGTGACATTCAGCAATGAGTCATGTCGCACTTTTTCTAGGATGAGGTTGTGAACTTAATTGCCTGACCTTGTACGACATTGTTGGAGATGAAGCTTAATGTGTGCCAGACTCTGTCCTAAATGCTTTATTTATTTTTCAGTCCTCACCCACAACCCTTGAATATGGAACTCTCCTTCCCCTGATTTTACAGGTGAGGCAGCTGCAGACCAGCCCAGGTAGTAAATGGCACGACTGGGGTCTGGTTCTACGGTGTTGACTACACCGTCTGCCCTCCTAATGCCTAGTCTATTCCTCCCCCCTTTTTGTGATGTTACTAATAAAATACTATAAATAGTGTTATTATAGGTGGCAATTATTGGCGGGCGGCTAACCGCTGGAGTCCGCTACGTGTTTATCCATGAGCTCTTCCCCTCACAAGAACTATGCAAGGAGACCTCATTGTTTACAGGAAAGGGACCTAAGGTGTCAGAAGCGGGAATTACTCTGACCTCCCTCTTCTGCTCTGCTGGTGAAGCATTCGTTCACGCTTGCATTCCACGTCATTAGATGACTGCCGTCGCTGTGCCAGGCACTGGGATATACAGTAATAGCCTGAGTCCTCTCCTCATGGGACTCGCATTGAAGTAGGAAAATAGGCGTGAAACCACTAATGGCGCCGCCAATTGCTTATTGAGTTTATGTTGTAATGTGAATCAGTCACGTAAGGAATTAACAATATATTGAGTGCTATGGAGAAGAAGTGTAGTGTGTAGAGATAGTAAATAGCAGTGGGATCCCAGACTGTGGGATGAGAAGGCATGAACTAGTCCAACGGTGAGCAGAGATTGGGGAAGGAGCAGAGGGAACAGCCTGTGCGAAGGCTCTGGGGTTTGGAGATACAAGGGGAGTGGCGTGTAGGGCCAGGCTGGAGAGGCAAGCCCAGGGCCGGACCCTGCAGAGAACCTGAGGGCCAGAGGAGAAGTTGAGCTTTTGAAATGGGGTATGGTTGATTTTGTTTTGAAAAGATCACTCTGACTTCAGGCTGGAAAAGTAGGTGAAAAATAGGTCATCATAATTTCAAGTGGTATCTGATGAGCAAGACTCTCGCACCTTGAGCTGAATCCCATGCGTCTCTGAACACAGCCAGCGATCATACCTGGGGCAGCCGTGCCTGCAGTGGTCAGGAAGCCAGGTACCTGGGTTTGGAGCCTGGCTCTGCCTGCTGCTAGTTACACCACCATGGCCGGCTTACCCAACCTCTTTATGCCTCAGTGTCCTCATCTGTCAAAGAACACCTACTTTAAGTGGTTATGGTGAAGTGATGTGAATTAATATATACAAAGAACTTAGAACAGGGCCTGGCTCGTGCTAAATCCTGTCTTTTTCCACATTTAAATGCTGTAATTATTATTATTTTTTAAATTTTTTATTATTAGTTTCAGGTGTACAAAACAATGTAATAGTTAGACATTTACACTCCTCACAAAATGATAACCTCTATCCCCCAATCTGCTGCCCCTGACATCGCACTGAGCCATTACATTTCCACTATCTCTATTCCTAATGCTGTACTCCGCTTCTTCTGAATATATATACACATAAAATTGTAGTTGGCATTCATTATTGTTCAGCTTCAGCTTCAGGTATACAGTGCAGCGATCAGGCGTCTACCCCATCCCTGAAGTGGTCTCCCTAATAAGACAGGTGTCCATCGAATACCCTACAAAATCTTTACAATGTTGATTATATTCCCCAAACTGTCTTTCGTATCCCTGTGGCAATCTTGTGGTTACCAATTGTGCTTTCTAATCCCCTCACCTTCCCCCTTATCCCCACCCTCCTCCCATTTAGCAACCCTCAGCTTTTTTGTAATTATTATTTTTAATAGCCACACACATTTTTGATTGAAAGCAATTGTGGTTAATTAAATCTGTAAGACCATATAACATGAACAGAAGTTTGTGAGAGTTTTCAGCCTAACAAATTAGTCCATCTTCCCAACCACACACCACAGCTCGTGCTGAATGCTTCCACTGCTTGCGAGGGTCCCATCCCCTGGGCGTGTGTTTAGATGGAAGTTGTGTATATACTTTCTTTTCTGTCTCACAGTATATTATCTTACCCAGTTACTGTTTGGAGGGTCTGCCTTTTCTCCTGTACAGGAAGAGCAGTCCCCGGCTTGGGTTGCTCTTGGACTCCCTCATCACTTGCTCTAATCCATCCTGTTCTGAGGGATTTAGCCTCAGAGAGGCCCCCATGCCCCGTGGGAGATACTGAAGGTGCCATCTAGGTTCCTCTTCATAGGGGGACTGGTTGGCCCAGATGGTGAGACTGCAGTGGGCAGACAGCTTTGCTTGCCGCCCCTTCCAGGATTGCCTTAGCTTCTGAGAGCTGCCTCACCCCGGTCACCCCTTCCCTGGGACTTATCCAGGGATTTACTGAAGTGGAGGGATAAAGTTCCAAGTAGGACAGCTCTGCGTGGCAGCTCAGCTCCCAGACTCCTCATGGGGTTGTCCTTGGGGTTGCATTGCAGCTTGATGTCTCCCTATGTTGACCCCTGCTTCCTGTCCCTTCTCCATGGGCATGGACTCCAAGAGCCCTGGACAGCCTAACGAACACCCTGCACACTTCTCTGTCTTGGAGCCTGCCTCAGAGAGAGCCCACCAACCTGCAACTATGCCCACTGCTCCCTCTGAGCAGGAAGGGGACCACCTCGCCTTACTCTAACCCTTTATATCAACGCACTCTGTACAATTTCTTTATAGCACTAATCACCGTCTATCGTGAACTGGATTTGTTTATCGATTATTTCCCCTCACCCCCAGTACCCTTTCCTAAAAATCAGATTCTTGTTTGTCTGAAGGCACTCAACAAGTATCCGGTGAATGCACGCAGTACAACGTCATGGTTAAGTTCACCCAGCAGCTGAAGCTCAACTTCCTAGGTTTAAATCCTGACTGGGACACTTCCCTGCCAGTGATCTTGTACAAGCTTTTTAAGTGCCAGGAACTACCAGTGCTTGGCCTATAACACGCACAGCACAGAGTGTGTGCTCAACAAATCTTTGTAATAACAAGTCCGTTCCTTCCGGGGTGGTTGTGAGGATTAAATGAGAGAATGCCTGGGAATTGCTTAGTTAGCACCGTGCCTGGCTCAGCGTAAGGACTCTGAATTGGCATCAGGGATTGTCCACCCTAAGTGACCGGAAAGCAAGTCTGTGTCCTCAGCCTCAGCCTCCAAGCCCCCTGCAGCTCCAGGCACCTGGCTGAGCAGACTGAAGGTGTGAAATAAAGGCTGGTCAGCTGAGCAATCCTCCGTCCCAGCCCTCTCGGACAGAGAGTGGCCTGACTTTACTCCGAGCATCCCACCCTGCCTTCTCCCAGAAAACACTTCCCACATGCACTTTCTAGAGGCGGTTGGAACCCAATTTCAGTGGCATCTCAGTGGCTCACATGTGGTCTCCATGGCGATTCCCAGCCCAGCAGGTTGAGGAAGGCGTTCAGATCTGGGGGCTGGCACACGGCAGCCACCAAACACGTGCCATATTTTTTCGCCTTTCTCAGACAGATTGTGGGTTGTGTGTTCATTAATTAAGATGAGAGTAATTGGTCCCAGCAAATAGTCTGCACATCAGCTTGCAAATTGTATGCACAACGAGGCCCCGTGGTTCTTTCTTTCCCATCTCATATCTCTATAGCTGTTCCTTGGCTCCTGTTTCCCAAAATCCCCAGGCCCTCGTTTTACTGTAACCGTTGAAGAATAAAGGGAGCATAGGATTCAAAATGGAATTTCCTTGGCTTATTGGAAGTCAATTCCTGCCCCGGGAGGAAAGAAATAACAACTCCCCTCCCATGTTTAAAAAACGCCTTCACATATGCAATTTCATGCATTCTTCATCAGTGGGAAGCAGCTATTATTATTACTAAAGGTGCGAAAAACTCAGGCTGTGGAGCTCAAATCTTGTCTCTTCCGCTTAAGTAGCTGTAGAAATGGCCACTTGCTTGATCTTTTCATGTGTCACTTTCTCAATGTGAAATATCGCGATAATTTAGGACCTAATTCACAGGATTAAATTGTGGGCTCAATGAGACAACGCAGGGAAAGCACAGAATCCACATAGTGGGCTCTCAAGGTTGTTGATGTGATTATACCTATTTTACAGACTGGAACTAAGGGCACTGATGTGTCCAGTTACTGAGCAAGGTCTCTAGCTTGTAATGGGCTTGAAAAAAGTATAGGCTTCAAGTTCTCTGGCTCCTAAATAGACACTTAATGCTAGTTACCGTGGGTTGCGTGTGTGCTGAATGCGGAGCCCTGGGCTTTGCACTGGATTTTGATTACAGTGCTTCTGGTCCACAGGGTCTCTGAGGGGGTGTTATGTCCAGGAAGCCGCGCTCCCGTAAACTATTTCCTTTGATTTTGTTCTACGATGAGGTTAATTTGTAGCCATTGCAAAGGTGTCATTTTTTCCCCCTCACATGATGAGATGACTTGTACCCTTTCACAGTTATTGTACCCCCAGGCCACTTTAACGTGTTGTTATTTATAGCATTGTGACCCCAGAGCAGCCAAAAGGCTCTGCTGCTTGCCTTACTTTCTGTAATTATTTTGTTGTTTTCTATCCCTGTAACAACCTGTTTGGTTCCAACGGAATGGGCCTCTCCTGACAGTCTGCTGTCAAGGACCAGAGTCTCCCTGGGGCTGGGGCCATGTTGTCCACCTCACTGTGACATAGCGCCAAGCACAGGACTATCACACAGCAACCCCTCAGTCAGTGCTTGTCACATGGACGAATGAACCCGTTGATGGATAAATCAAGGGTATTGGCTCATATGCTGAGATTTTTGGATTCTGGCCTTCTCTAGACTATTTAGGATCGCTCCTTCGTTCCCATATGCAGTTGTGTCTTTTTGTGTGCTTCCTGATGTTTCTGGCAAACAGCTCACCCAGATCCCGGTGCAGGTTCTTCTGGACTCACCCACGGGAGGGTGAACATAATGCATGATGTCTACCCATCTCAGGGTTGTAAGTTGCCAAGGTCTGGGAGACTTTGCTAAAGTAGAAAGCCACCTGGGTGCCCAGGCAGGCCCTCTGTCATCCGCCCCATCTGACCCTGTGGGAGGGTGGGGATTCCCGGCACCACAGAGAGTGTGTCCACCCTGGACCAGGAGCAGAACCTGGGACCTGCTTGGTTTCCCATGTGTTAGCTCTGTGTCTTTGGATGTGGTTGAGCAACAGAGCGGCATGGTGAAAGATATGTATTTCGAAGAGGAATCTAGGATAGCTGTGTGGAAGGTCTCGGGGGCAGGGAGGCCTTTCCAAGGTTGGCGGGATGATGGAGACAGAAGGCCAACACCATCCCCAGAAGCCCTCCCTGAGTCTTGCGTAGTGTTCCCCCTCTGGAAGTGACTGAGAGCCACATGGAAAACCATGCTAGTGGAGGAGAAAGCCCCGGATGAGAACTAGTAAGACTTAAATTCACTCTGTGAACTTTGACACGCTCTGTAGCTATCCAAGCCTCAATTCCTCATCTGTTCAAAGGGGGCAATTTATCCCTGCCCTGGGTTGTTTTGTTGTGTTGTAGTAAAGCTTGAACAAGATGATGGCTCTAGAAGACATTTAAGAAAGACAAGTTACCCTACATGAAACAAACTCTTAGTGTTATTGTAGGGAAGTGAGGAGCTATATATAGGATATTTTAATATAGAAAATGGTTCCCTGGATGAAATGGCTTCTTATTCCAAGGAGAAAAATTAGTTCAAGCCCAAGGCTAGTCATTAAATCGGTAAAACGATTTTCCTTTTGTTGGCCTCAGTTTCCTTACTATTTGAAATGGATGTTAGACTAAATGGTCTTTCAATTCCTACTAGGGGCATGTTGGGATACTAAGTTCAGTTAATTTATGGACAGCAAATTGACTACATGGAAGAGAAGTCTCTCCCCACCTTTGGGGAAGGAAATCACATTTACAGATTCCTAACCACTCTGTGTCAGGTACTTACCTTCCTATTCATTTAACTGCCACACAGCTCTATGGAGCGGGCTCTATTATCCCTTGTTCCACTGAGAACAACATTCTGGGACAAGGTTATGAGTGACATTCCCTCCTTCCCCCAAATCCATGTGTTGCAGTCCTAACATCCAGGACCTCAGAATGTGACCCACTTTGGCAATAGGGTCATTGCCAATGTAGTTAGTTAAAACGAGGTCATTAGTGTGGTCGTAATCCAATATGACTGGTGTCCTTATTAAGGGGAAAATTGGACATGCACACATGGTTACATGGTTATACACACACATACACACACACACACACACACACACACTCACGCGTGGAGATGCCCTGTGAAGATGAAGGCAGATCACGGTGGTGCCTCTATATGCCAGAGAACGCACAAGATTGCCAGTAGACTAGAGAGTCCTGGAACAGGTTGGGCCTCCCAGCCCTCAGAAGGAACCAACTCTGCTGACACCTTGTTCTAGGACTTCCAGCCCTCAGCACTGTGAGACAATGAATGCTGTGGTTTAAGCCATCCTGCCCTGGTACTTTGTTATGGCAGCCCCGGGAAACTAACACAGAGAGGCTAAGCAACTTGCTCAAGGCTGCAAAGCTGGCACTCAACTCCAGATCTGTTTCATTCCTGAACCGGTGGACTTCTCGTTGCACACACCCTCCACACGCTGGCATATCACACCCACGCACGTGAAGGCGTGGGGCCAGTGGGGAGGTTCTGGAGTTCATCTCAGACCCTGAGCACGCTCCCCCTGGGACCACTGCTGGCCCTCTGCTCTGCCTGCTGAAGCGGGTGGAGCCAGTGTGGGTCATGCGCCCTTCCTCCTTCCTCTGCCTTCTTGCTGGCAGCACGGGAGGAAGCCGCAGGGAGGCAGACAGCCCCTGGCTTGGCTGGCTTCCCTAAACCAAGGCCTCCCACAGTTAGAATGTGGCACCCTTCTGCCGAGGAACCAGATGCCCCACATCGGAATGTGATTTCACTGCAGGAGGGGTTGTTCCAGCAAAGGTAATCCTGGAGAAGCCGCTCAGGCTAATGTCGCCCTTTGCGTAATAGTCGGTGGCTCCTGGCCTAGGCAGCTGAGAGCTGGCAGTTTACCCCAGGACTTCTGCACACTCACTTATGAAACCCGGCATGTGCTTCCCGCTGGCAGTCCAGAATGGGCACTTGGGCAGGGGGCTCCCACAAGCCCTCAGGGGCTCCCACAGCAGGTGAGGCAGGACAGTGAGCGAAGGACGTTAGATTAGGAAAAAAGCCCCGTTTGGTCCACCTCCTGTGAGTCTCCCTTACTGCTCACACAGAACGCGTCACTGCTGACACTTCTGGCCACCAGCTAGGTCGGATCCCACAGGTTAAGGGCTCAGTTTCACAAGACGGCTTGCCCCCCAGGTCAGACGCCAGTCGCAGGTTCCCCACAACTTCTGTCCAATTTGCCGACAAATTTGAGGTGCGCCTGACCCTCTTCCTCTTCTTCAATTAATTTGCTAAAGTGGCTCACAGGACTCAGGGAAACACCGACTTACATGTACCAGTTTATTAAAGGACGTGAGAAAGGGTACAGATGACCAGCTAGATGAGGAGATACATAGGGTGAGATTTGGGAGGGTCTTGAGCGTCTGGGGACAGGAGCTTCTGTCTCCATGGAGTTGGGGTGCATTGCCCTCCTAGTACGTGGATGTGTTCACCCACCTGGAAGCTTTCGGAAACCCATACTTTGGGGATTTTATGGAGGCTTTATCATGTAGGCGTGATTGATCGTTAACTCCGTTTCCAGCCCCTCTCTTCTCTCTGGAGGGTGAAGATGGGGCAGAAAGTTCCCAGCTTCTAATCATGACTTGGTCTTCCTGGTGACCAGCCCCCATCCAGAAGCCATCCAGGAGCCCACCCAGAGTCTTCTCATTAGAACAAAAGACACTCCTGTCACCCAGGAACTTCCAAGGGACTTAGGAGCTCAGTGTCAGGAACCACCAAATATTAGAACAAATCTAATCGCTTAGCAAATGACAAGGGTTTTAGGAGCCCTGCACTGGGAACCGGATGGAGATCTTACCTGTGATCTCAAAGAGGCTTAGAAGGAAATCATCCCAACCCCCGCACATGCTATATCTCACCAAATCCTCTGACCTATCCTCTCTGTGAGGCAGCTTTAACCAGTTCCTCTCTGCACAGGGGAGAAAAAAGTGGGCTCAGAAAGGTGAAGTGGATTTTCTAAGGTTACATGGCAAGGAGCAGGGCACCTAGGATTAAAAACTGCTCTGCCTACAGGAGTCTCTATGCTTTTTTCTCAGCAATACAGACCTTAATACAGAAAAGCAGTGGGCATGAATCTGGCTCTCTTCTCTGCCTGCTTTTCAGCTTCGAGGGCTGACAGAGGATGGAGAGAAAACTTAGTACCCTGTGGGAGACAGCTTGAACTTTGGTTTTCTTTCTAAATTCCAG
This sequence comes from Rhinolophus hipposideros, assembly GCF_964194185.1. Taxonomy (NCBI): domain Eukaryota; kingdom Metazoa; phylum Chordata; class Mammalia; order Chiroptera; family Rhinolophidae; genus Rhinolophus; species Rhinolophus hipposideros. Next base: position 53,929,859 of record NC_138054.1, read on the forward strand.
ATCTTATCATGTGTTTTCGCAGGTGAGCCCCCAGTGGCTACCAGAAAAAGTTCCTACTGTATAAACTAGACTCAACCTAGCTCTTAGCGACTTTCCCCATCCTTCCTCTTTCCTCCTCTCTCTGACACTTACCCAAGGCAGAGTCCAGCCTCCGGCATTCCTAAATGAACCCACTTCACCTGAATGTATGCTCTTCCCACCGCTTTGCTCAGGCAGTTCTTTCCCCGGCTTGGTGTGACCGCCCCAGCACTACACAAAAATCCATCTTAGATGTCAAAAGTCAATCTCCTTCGTGCAGTTTTCCCAGACTCTCCCGGTATGTCCTCCTATCTCAGTTCTCAGTGTTATGACAGCAGCATGGCCCCGGGGCTGTGAGCATAAGCTCTGCAGCCAGACTGCCTGAGGTTGGATCCCTCCCTGTGGAACCTTGGGAAAATTGCTTCACCTCGCCCTGACTTCATGTCCTCATCTGTGAAATGGGGGTGGTGGCAATGAGTGCTGTTAGGTTATTGGAAGGGTCAAAAAACACAAGCATATAAAGGACTCCATTTAGTGTATTGGGCTGTTATTAATCCTCCCTTGCTTGTCTGCCCTGGTAAAGGGTGTGCTCCTTGAAGCTGAGGACTTTCTCTTGTTTGCCTCTGTACTTCCCATAGTCCTAACAGGGCCAGGTGCCTGGTCGACGCATATTTGTTAAACAAGCAAATGAGTAAATAAATATGTATGTAAATAAAAGAAGATGACAAGCGTTGCAGTGGTCATGTGTGTACCCAGCATCGATCGAGTGATAACATTAGTAATAGAATTGGCTGATGTTTATTGAGTGGTTATTATGTGGCGTGCACTGTTTTAAACACTTTGCCTATTACCTCATTCAATTGTATCAACAACCCTCTGAAGTGGTTACTGTCATTTTCATTGTCATTTTATGGATGAAAAATCTAAGCACCTGGGGAAGTCACTGGTGACTTCCCTGTGACTTCCCTGTGACTATACAGTTAGAATACAGCAGAGCTGGATTCAACCCCAGCCGCCTGGAACCAGCGTGACCACTCCGTTGCACTGCTTCCAGGGAAGGTGGGATGGCAGCGAGTAGCCCAGGGAAGCAAGAGGAGGACCCTGAAACAGCAATCAATGCTAAGAGGCAGGATGGAGTTGGGGAGGCAGGGATTGGACAGGGCTGTGTTTGGAGCAAGCAGATGGGGTTGAAACCTTCACTGCAAATGGTTCTGGAAAATTCCTCACTTTTCTCTGCAAGGCAATCCAGTGTCTGAAAGGAAATGCAACAGAGCAGATGGCCAACAGGCAGCAGGTGTGATCCTACCTGAGGACAGGAAGATGATAAGATGACTCCTTCCTTGTGTTTTGTGTGGTGTTCCTAGTGTCCAGTGGAATGCACGTATTTAATATGTGACAGTTGAACGAATGCATGAGGATTCAGGAATTCTAAGATTCAGCCGCATGCACAGGTCCCCAATTTCCATTGATGTTACTGTAAACCACTTCTCATCTGTATGACAGAAAGCCCAGGTTAGGGCAGAGGGGGCCTTGACCCTCTGAGAAGCTTGGAGATTTTGCTTCTCCAAGAAGTACGTTTCCCATCACCGGCTCATGCAGCAGCCATCCAGCATCCTGCATTTCGGAGCTCCGGCGGGTGGCATTGCTATGAATAATGAGGCCCCTGGATGGTCTCAGTGGTGAGCAAATATTAACACTTTGAATCAATTGCACTGTCTTGATTACTGGGAAAACTGTTCAGAGACCGGCAGAGAGTTATTGCACCACGTAAGAGTCGAGCGTGGGTGACAGAGTGGGCGCAGGCAGCATAAATGAGTTTAAGGCAAAGATGCATTTACACTTGGAAACGGAAATCATATGGTGGGTTTGCTCGTGGAATTGCAAAGTACACCTGGAAGAAGGCCAAGAATAATGCAGATGGGCCACTAGCTGTCTTAGTCGTGCTTTCAGATGTGGCCAACTGTAAAATGGGGGAATTAATAGTAGCTACCTCAAAGGGCGGAAAGGAGAAGTAAATGAGTCAATACAAAGAAAGCACTTCGGTCAGTGCTGAGCATATTGTAAGCGCCCACTGAGCGTTAGCATTAATACGTGCTAGGGACCAGGAATAAAACCAAGAATAAGTGACTGGGTCATATTGTCCTCACAGACTTCACGGCGCATGAACAGCCAGTCACGTAACTGTTGTGCAGTGGGTTAGGAGCCATCATGGCACAAATACACGACATGGGGCAACTTGGAGAAGGGATTTCCTTAAACTGGAATTGGAGGGTCAGGGAAGACCTCCTAGATGAAGTGGCACGATGGAAGAAATAAACAAGCAGGAGGTGGTCAGGTGGAGAATGGGAGAGCAGATGGCCCTAAGCAGAGGGAAAAAGCAGTGCATGCAAAGACCTGGAGGTAAGAAAGAGTGTGTGTTTTGGGATCTCAGAGTTCTGGCTGGCTAGAATATGGAGTTGATGAGGGTATTAGTTTGCTAGTGCTGCTGTAACAAATACGACAAACAGAGTGCCTTCAAACAATGCAAGTGTATTCTCTCACAGTACTGGAGGTTAGAAGTCAAAAGCCAAGGTGTTGGCAAGGCCATGCCCGCTCTGAAGGTTTTAGGGAAGAATCCTTACTTGCTTCTGCCCAGTTTCTGATGGTGGCAGCTCCATCACTTCGGCTTGCAGTTGCCTCACTCCAGTTTCTGCCTCAGTCTTTCCCTGGCTGTCTTTCTTCTGTGTGTGTCTCTGTTTTCTCTTCTTCTAAGGACATCGGTCATTGGATTAGGGCTCACCCTAATCCAGGATGAGCTCATTTTAATTTAACCAATTTTGTTTGCAAGGACCCTATTTGCAAATAAGGTCCCATTCTGAGGTTCTGGGTAGACATGAATTTTGAGGAGATGCTCTTCAACCCAATGCAGTGGGTGTGGCCAAGGGGAGTAGAAATGAAAGAGAGTAAAAAGAAGACAAACTATGAAGGGATTAGTAAACAATAATAATAATAATAATAATAATAATAATAAAGCAACGTCCATGAGCACTTACCATGTACTGAGAACTGTGGTGAGCAGTTTACACACATGAAATGCAGATTCCCTTTGAAGAAGAAAGAATCCCACTGAGTGAGGCCAGAGGGAAAAATCAGAGCTCTGAGTTCCCAAAGTGTATCATCAGTCAGGTCCCCATAGGACACACATGGCATGCTTGGCTTAGGATAATTCACGGAGGGCTTAATGACGGGACTGTTTACGGAGCTATGAACACGGCATTGGGAAACCACAAGAAACAGAGCAGGACCCCAGGCTGTACGTGGGTCTGAAGGATGTAGATGAAGAAGCAGGTTCTGGAACCCAGAGCCAGCACCTTGTGTGAAGAGGGCCACCTTCAGAAGAGCTGTGACCTTTGGTTGCCAGAGGTAGCCAGCCCAAGGTGACACAGAGAGAGGGAGCCAGGAGAACAAATACCTTGATGTGATTCCTTCTCCCCTCTGGTCTCTTGTGGAGACTCCATTGGCCTCTCCGCAACTGGAAGCCAGAGGACAAGAGGACGCTCGGATGTAGTCTACACATATCAGCCTCGTGGGGCACTGAGCTCAGTGCAGAGGACCAGACAGTGCATCCGGAGAGACAGACAGCGTCTTGTACTAGGACACGGATAAAAAGGCCATGCCAGAACACAGGCAGGTTAGACTGTGATGAAAAAAACAGTCTGACCTAACATTAGGGATGAGCGTGGGATCTGCGGTGACGCCAGCTTGCATTCAAATCACTGACTTACCATCTCCGACCAGCTGAGTGACTTTGGGCACTTGCCCCCTGACGGGGTTATGGAGGTGACTGCACACAGCGGGACAACTGAAGCGCCTAACTCAGTGCACGGCGCCTGTAATAAACCCTCAGAAAGCATCACGCCTGTTGGTGTTATTCTGAACAGCCCAGAACAACCGTCTGTAGCAGCGGGGCCTCCCTTGAAGGCCTGTGGCAGGTCACTGTCACCCCATCCAGCACTTACTCCCTCATCCGTACCTGGATCCACTCAACATGTTCTCGTGAGCACCTACTGCGAGCTCATCACTGCTCTAGCGCGTAGTGGCACACAACGCGGACACAATCTTCTGCCCTCTTGGAGCTTACATTTTGATGGGGAACATAGACAATAAGCACAGAAAACCAGGAAAATAGACGGTCAGAAAGTGATCAGTGCTGTGGAGAGAAACAAAGCAGAAAAGGGAGACGTGGGGTACTTGGGGCATTTGGGGCAGGGCTGCACGTTGCCATACAGTGGTAAGAAGGATCATTGAGGAGGTGATGTTTGAGCAAAGGTCTGAATGCAGTGGAGAGAGGAAGTCATTCTGATACCAGAGGGAGCAGGGTTCTCAGAGGAGGAAGGAGAGCTGCAGATGCACTGAGGCTGGAGCTCTGGGGCCTCTGAGAAGCAGCAAGGATGCAGCTAGGTGGGAAGTGAGTGTGAGGGCGTCAGAGAAGTATCCGGAGCCAGAGCTGCAAAGCCCGTGGTCTCTCAAGGACTGTGTTCTACGTGACCCAGCAGTGTGTGCACATCCTTCAATCCTAGGCGTCTCACATTAACACTGTTCCCCCATCTGTAAAATGGGGATAATTAACCCCCATTTTGTTTATCTCTGAGGTGAGTGCAAGGGTCCGGGAGAAAGATGGGTTCTGATGTTGTGTCGAAAATAATTATTAGGCGAGATCATGTTTTTCTTCCTTAGTAATTTCGTTTGAAGCTACCTGCCGCTGAGTAGAAGGGCTTCCCCTGCCCTCAAGAATGTGGCCGTGCTGGACCATTGATTGACAGTGGGTTGTCATCTCTTTTACACAAAAACTCATCTTTTTCCTTTGCCTCTTCTACTCCGGGGCTCGGTTTTGAAAACAGCACTTTCTCCCCACTGCATTCCATGCCCCAAACCTCCTCTGTGGAATTGCACACAAGTAATTCACAGAGGCCTGTTATTTATTCTATATGCAATAAAGACTTTCTGTAAGTTATAGGAAATAAATGTGCTTTTTACCGTCATCCATGGTTCTTATTAAACTGGTCCCCTCAGTAGGGAAATACCTTTGTGGTACCAAGCGGTTTTATGTCCAAACGGCCAAGGAGCTGAGAATGGGTTTTATGTCAAGCGGTAACCAGCGGCCTTGTAGGCAAGCCTTTCTTCATTGCAGTCAGGACATGTGGGTTTCTCAACCCACAGCATGCAAATACTTCTCATTAATGTGGTAGCCTGTGCTTGTAAGTAGAGAAGCTGGTGTCCCCATGCATATCTGCTGGTGGAAACATGAAATCTGAGAGGCGTTAGTGGAATTGAGGCAAGAAACCTGGACCAAGAATGAATGGCATGAGCTTATGAAAAAGGATGGTACAGTGGACAGAACACGGCACTGGCGGAGTCTTTGAGCCATGAGTAATTTTTCTTTTTCTTCTTTATTATAGATACGGGAGCTGCTCTGTTATCTCTCTTGGTAGGGGCATGGAAGGAACAAAGGCAACTGAAATATATTGATAATTATTCTGTGCACCAAGCGCTTATGTAAACCAGGATTTTTGATCTACAAAAAAAAAACCAAAAAAAAACCCTGGTGAAATCAACATTTTAACCCCAATTTTATATATAACGTGAAAGAAGATTTAAGATTAAGAAACTCATAGCTGATGTGATAACCCAGCCAGGGTTGCCACATCCAGTCAGACAGACGAGCTTTTCATTCCAGGAAACTCCGTAAGACTTAATGTCATCGTCTGTAAAGCAGGGAGGATAATGTCACAGCTGTACATTTGTGGTATAACGGGCCAGGAGAGTCCTGGGATAGAGGTCGTGTTTGGCAAGAGAGCCGTGACTTTTGGGTGGAACTTTATTCCTCTTTGCTAAATTCTTTCTTCTCTTTCTTCCCTTCAGTTTTACACACTGAAAGTAATCAGCAGGCAATACTGTGGGACCATGGCCTAGGTGAGATGATGGGAAGTCAGATCGAAGCCTAGGTGTTACCAGTAGAGAGGGTGGGTAACACTATGGGAGTCTCGGACTTTTGTTTAGAATCACAGTATTGGATTAGCTGGCAGAGTGATTTCATAGAGAGGTATTTAAATGTACATATAGAAATGGGTCTTCTTTTCATCACCATTGGGAATGGGAGGAGGAAAGTGAGTGAATATCCGTCGGTACCTACCATGTGGCAGCTACTTGGACATATTATCCTTATCATATTTCCAAGAGAATGTAAGTTCCATGAGGACTGGAATTTTGGTCTGTTTTGTTTACCATGATACCCCAGCACCTAGGTCAATGTGTGCCATGTAGCAGAACATAAGGAGATATTTGGTGAATAGACTGCGGCTATTTACGAACAGCACAGCACCAGGCAAAACCTATCAGCTCCATGCCACTGAGCAACTCGTGAACACAAAGCCACCTTCTCTCCATCACACATTAATCCCCTTCTCTCTATCACACTACCGCACGTCGCATCCCAAAGCCCACCACATTTCACCCTTACTCCTGCTGTAGCCTCCACTTTCTTTTCCACACCATAGCTGAAGCTGTCTTACTATGTCTCCAGAGAGATGTTTTTGAAACTGCAATGTCGCTGTACTGTTTAATATCCACCAATACCTCCTTGCCTTCTCATGGGGGCCTACACCTTTTTAGGCTCACAGGAGCCTGTGGATCTGGCCCACGAATCTCTAGCTCTACTGGTCTCCTCTTTCTATTCTGTAGTGAACTGCTTTTAGGTCCTTAAATGAGCCGTGCTCTCTCTTGCCTCAGGGCCTTTGCACAGACTGTTCTGTCTGCCTAGAACACTGCGCCATCCACTCTCCACACCTCTCCAACAATTCTTTGTTTAGAGGATATTTATTCATTATTAGTTTCTATTTAATATCAGTTCTTCAAGGGCCCTGCTTGAAATCCACCCCATAAGTTTCCCAACTTTATGGGAACCATGACTCCACAGTTCCCTGAATGTCTTTTTTCCAAACATTAATAGTTTAGTTTAGTTCTTTTCCCCACCAGGCTAAAAGCCATATAGAGAAAGAGATAGAATGCATCTCATTTATTGCTGTATATATTGCACCTTGTGCGAAAACTGGCATATGATATGTGCTCAATAAATATTCATTGACTAAATAATCATCATTTTACTACTAAGAGTATCCTGCAAACTAAGAGTCATTTCCGCTTTTCAGATAAGGAAATTGGAGTCCAAAGAGATTAAATTTCAAACTCAAGGTCATATAGCAAATAACATATTTAAGAGTCAAATCTAAGTCTGACTCCAAAATCTGTGCTGTTTTCACTCTTCCAAAATGAATTATTCCAGCAAATCAAATATTCTGCTTACGAGAAGGTCACAACAAATGTCATACGCTTGGTACCAATTTACAAAGCATCACAATCCACCAGAAACAATCAGTTCTTCCATTAATGACTCAAAAGGTCCTGCAGAACCTTTCGGAGTGGCTGCTAAGTGACTGAGCATAGTTATCATTGGAAAGGAGAGTAACACAGTTCAGGTTATGTCTCCTTCTTTTTCTAGATTTGGGATAAACAGTCTTTGACTAGACTTTCAACTCAGAGAAATGATCTAGTTTACTTTCTGCCTGCGACACTGTCAGGAGACGCGTCCATATTTCTCACCTGTATGGGATGGAATGAGGGTCTTTCATTCATTCGTTGGAGCTTACTTTCATTCCATCTCTTACCGCTCTCTGTTTCAGATTTGGACATGTGGTAATGGTTAGCAGGTCACCCAGGCTCAGGACATCATTGCCCCAATCCCACCCACCCTATGACGTGCCACTCATTGGCACAGCCACCAGGGCATCAGCAGCAGGAAAGGCCAGTCTCCCCCCCCCCCCGCCACACTTCATACCACACTGTCCAGCCACAGGCTGCACGTGGCTGTTGAGCACATGCGATGTGGCTAGTGCCACATGTTTGAATGATAATATTTGGTTAAAGAAAATATATTGTTTAAATTAGTTTCACCTGTTTCGTTTTACTCACATACACGTGGCTACTGGAAAACTGAAAATTACATACGTGGGGCTCACATCCACAACCCACATTGTATTCCTATTGGCTAGCACGGCTTAATGTCATCCACAGAATAAGAAACCTGAATTTTCAAAATTACTAAAATTAGAATACAATGGTTTCAGTTTACAAGTGTGTTGCACCAATATCAGAACATGGTAAGAATTAAGAGGGATCTTGGAGTTTATCTAGGACATATGTATTTTGAAGCTAAAGGAACTGAGACCTGGAGAGATGAAGCAACTTTGCCCAAGATCAGTACGTAAACAACAGAATTAGGCTTTGAACCTAGGCTACCAGCACCAAATCAGCTTCCTTCATTCAATGAGTGTCCCACAGAATATAGGACTCGTGGGACTTAGAACATATCTCTGAGAGCCTCCCGTCTCTCTGACCGAGCACCAGTGTCTGGCAGGTGGCAGGAGCACTTTTATTCAGCACCTGCTTGGTCTGAGACACTTTACCATACGGCACGAAGGATACAAATATAAGTAATTCTCAGGCTCTGTTCTCTAGAAATTCACGCTGCTTTAGAGATGATACTGGATGGACGATAGCCAGTTACAATAATAAAACAGAGGTACTGGCAACATGCAGCTGAAAGCTACTATGGAAATATATTCAACTTCACTAGTAATTTAAAAAGTGCAAATAAAAATCATGATATTTCATTGTTTACCTTATTCCTCTTCTTTCTAGTGTCACAGGGATTTAACGTAGTTTGCAGTTGTATTAGGAAAAAAAACAATAGAAAAGAGAATCAATAGAAAAAATATATGGAAAAGCAAAACAGTATTCTTTCTGTGAACATGTCCTGTGGGGCGTGATGAGGCTTCAGCCTGAATAAGTGGCTTGGTTATATGAATATTTCAAGCACCATGGTGTCCAGGACCCTAGTTTCGTTAACTTTAGAAAAAAAAGTTAGTTATATGCCATTGGATATTTAATATGCACCAGGCAAAACATCTGTCTTTATTGACTTTAAGAAAATCCAGAATTGCCTGGCTTTACTTCAGTATAAAAAGGAGAAAGTTCCTTTGGAGAAGAAACCAAGTCTTATCCTCACCCCAATGCCTTCTACAAGACCTCACACATTCTGAAGACTCAACTCAATAAAGCTTTGCTGAATACAGGAAGGGACCCACATTACTCTGTGTCACGTATGGGCCCGGGCACTTTCAACCTTCTTTATATATAGATGAACTCATTGAATAATCTCAAATTTGAATTTGAGTCTCCATTCACAGATAAGAAACAGAAGCTCTAAAAGGTTAAGCAGTGTGACCCAAATGTGTCGCTACCAGGGATCGGAGCTGGGATTTGAACTGAGAATGTATCTGGTTCTAAAACTTGTATCATTATGTCATGTGAAGTCATTGAAAAATAAAGAAAAAAAGTGAAAGAATGAAGGGGAAACAAAAGAGAAAAGGGGGACAAAAAATGTAAGAGAGAGATAGAGAGAACAAAGATGGGAGGGAAGGGAAGGGGTGAGTGAGTATGAATTAAAAGTCTTTTAGCACATAGTCTAAGAAGAAAGACAAAGAGAAGGGTCAGAGTTTCCCCGGAAAAAAGCTATTCCTGGAAATTTAGAGAGAAATGTTCTAAGATGACAGGTTAGCAATGCAGCTACTGTTGAAGGCTTTGCTGTCTGAAGTTCCCCTAGGACGGTCGCCTCTCTTGCCACCTCATTATGGCAGAAACAATCTGCATGGTCAGTAATGAGGGAATCTTAATGCCTGCAGTCTCAGGGTGGGTAATGGCCTTACCAGCCTGTCTCAGGTCACAGGTTCAGGCCTGGATGCTGTGGCAGGAGCTGTGCAGAGCTGCCACCTGTCCCCCTGGCCAGACAGGCCATTAGCCCTTACCCCTTCAGCAGGGCAGTAATGAGAAGGTGAGCCCCACATCGCAACCCCCTGCCAGCAGATCATTGGGGTGGGGCTGTGACCTCCCCTATAGCAAGCACGCCCTGCTGTTGACGCTGAGCAGCTAGCTCTCACTACAGGGCTCTGGGTCTGCCTCTAGGATAGCTTTTGTCAGGATTCTGGCTCCTCCCAAACGCAGCTCTTAACAAAAGTGCATGGAAATTATTAGGGAGCCAGATAGCTCTGGCTTTCACTTTACATTTGTAACATTCTTTACAGTTTCCAATTGTATGTTTCTATGAGCCCCTTCTATAGAGTGGAAAAAGCAAAGACATTGGAGTTGGAGTTTTAATCCTAGTATCTTTCTCTCTATATTAGCAATGTGACCTTCGAACCTCAGTTTCCTCACACGTCTCGAGAAATAATAGTACCAGCCTCATAGGTTTGTTTAGAATATTGTTATTTTTTGGTATTCATAATAATAGCTAACATTGTGTCCTCTGTGCTGGGTTCTGTGCCAGTGGCTTTACACATATTATTGACAATCTTCACAATTCTATATGTAGATATCACTCTTATTCCTAACTCACAGAAGTGGAAACTGGGGCTGAGACTGAGTTAGTACATGCCAGAACTGGGACCTGAAGCCTGCTTTCTTCTGACAAGGTTTGTAACCACAATGCCTTACTGAAATTTTGAATTAAAACATCAGGAGCAAGAGCCTGACAGAGAGTATATTGTCAATAATATTTGTTATTTTCTCAGCTCTTTTTTTCTTTGATTAATGTATCAGTTAGAATACAGTCAGAAAATAGAAATCTTTCTAGGTATTTCAAACAGAGGGAATTTAATATGGGAGTTGGTTGCATGGGTGATGGAGGAGCTGAGAACCCAAAGGAGAACACTGAAGCAAAACAGAGATCAGTAATGGGAGAAAGCCACTGTATCCTTTAGGCTAGAGAAACAGAGGGAGAAAGTGGTGCCATCGAATCCTAAAGACTAAGGTCACCTTCAGAATCTAGAGCTGCAGAGGAACCACAGAGAAAAGCTACCCCTCCTGGAGATGTGATCCAAGCCAGAAGCATTGGGGGTAGGAATACCCTGACCTCTTTCCTCCTTCTATCCTCCAATCATCTCACAGTGCCTCAAATTGCTCATCCATACTCAGAAAATCTAGAGCAAGAGAGCTTGGGAAATGTCATTTCCTACGAGTCTGATGAAGGAGGACAGAAAACAGGTCTAAAATCAAATAGGCAGGTGCCTGGTACATCTAACAACCTATGAAATAGGTAGGTTGAGTTTATTCTCTCTGTTTGACTCTGCCAAATATTCAGTCCATGACACAATAGCGATCCCATTTTACAGATAAGACAAGTAAAGGCCAGACATTCAATACTACCAGAGCTCCAATGAGGGAATGATTAATTCTATGGGATTCAAGGCAAGCTTCAGAATGAGAGGGGCTTTGAAGATGTCATGGTTTCTGGACAAGTAGGGTTTTGTCAGATGGCTCAGCTTAGAAAGGTACTTGAAGTAGTGGGAACAAGGGAAGTAAATATACGGATCCATAAGTTGAAGGGTCGGGGCTGTACAGTCTCTGAATTTCCTGCCAATGCCAACTATTTTTTTGTTTGTTTTAACCTTGAAATTCTATTGGGTATGGAAGAGATACGTAGTCCATGTTGTTTTCATAGTACCTTAAGGGAGCCACTTTCTAATACTGAATTACATTCCTAGATTCCTGTTTACATTGACTCCATGGTATTTCTCCGATGGAGAAATCGATTCATTGATGAGGAAAATGTTGCCAACAAGATCTGCCCAAAAGGGATAGAGAACTTTGGCTCCTCACTGGCCTTCTTATTGCTGTTATGTTATCAGTTGGGAAACAGCAACAGAACAAGCATACATTAATGTTTGTGTGATCCATTCCTTCTAAAATGTGTTGTCAGGACATTTGATCTGTACATATGTCCATTATACACTCCTTTGTACTGAGTCTGATGGATACACTTAGCTACTGAGGTCACACAGCACATTTCAGCTGTCATCATGCAACACCCTCCCACTTAGCGTGCTTCCTTCTAGTTTCTCCTGGCTCCAATCTTCACCCCATTCCCTGGTGGATGGAGTGCTCATTTTGAAATGCAAATCTGATTATAATAAAGCCTTCAGTGACACCCCAGGCCTTCAAGATAAATCTAAGCTCCTTAGAATATCTTGGCTTTCTCTTAAGTCTCTGAATTCTCTGTCCTTGAACTCTGAGTTTCAGGTATATGGAATTACTGACCATACTATTTCATGCTTCCTGGTGAACGGACTTTGCACATGCTCTGCCCACTGGAATAGCCTTTCCCAGCTTCTGTCGCTGGCAATGTCTGTTGCTTCCAAGGGGATTTCCCCCTGCCCCCTCCCTCCTCCTTTCTGGGTGTGTTTTCAGTGTGCCATGTATGCCTTGCCAACACAGAACTACCACTCAGTATTGGTAGTTGGGGTGCACACAACCTCCTTCAAGGCCAACACATAGTAGAAGCTGGTCAATGGTATGGAGGGGGAGGGGGTTACTCTTGCTGTGTTTTATTCATTCTACTTTCCTAGTACCTAACGCATTATCTGGCACATAGTTGGTACCAGATAAATGTTTGTTCAATGTTTGAAGAATTGGAGACTTAAAAACAAAACATTTGAAAAGCCTCCATTTATTAAATATGGCATTGTTAAAAGACTGTCCTTAATTCAGGCCTGCCTCAGCACCTCCAGGTAGGAGCATGCTTCCGAGGTAGTTGGTAGGAAGTACAATTGTGCTGTAGTCAGAGGGACATTACAGAAGCCAGCTTCTTCTTATGCGTGGCCCTGTACTTTTATTTTGCTCCCTTTCCTCAGCCCTGTCGCCAGCTATGACAGGCCCCCAGGTTAAGAAGCAAACCCTCTTCTTGGGGCAGAGCTGACCTGACTTGTGACAGAAAATAAGGAAGAGCTTGGCAGATGCTGCTGCATATTTGTGTCTTCTAATTTATCAGCCACCCAAAGGCCCCACCATGTGGGCATTGAAAGCCCCAGCTGGGAGACTGGTAGGGGGCCCAAACCCCTTCATTGGCAGCGGTACCTGACGGCACACCCAGCAGTCCCACCTCAGTTCTATGTTGTTCCTCTGTCTATTTTGGAATGGCTCACTGATCAGGGCACTCGTTCCCTACCAGCCCTGACGCAGCCTTCAAACCCTGTATCCTAGAGCACACTGGGACGCCAGCAGCAGTCCCAGCACACTAGGGGAAATCTTAGTTGCTAGTCCCAGGGAGTTGCCAGGAAGTCCCTTCTTTGTGAGCAGTGTGAGGTCGTGTTTAGGCGTCTGTGTTCTGCTGCCAAACTTCCTGGACTGGAATCCACGCTCTGTGCTCCATCATTTGTTAGCTGTGTGACCTTGGGCAGGTTACTTCACGCCTCAGGTTGTGCATCTGTTACCTGGGGATGATGATATGAATAGCCTGAGTGTTGGGGATTTAAATGGGTGTACACAGGCGTTATGCTGTATAGAGCTCTGCCTGAGCTGTAATAAGCCTGATGTAAGTATGGCTCTTACTAGTCGTTCCACAAACATAGGCAGAAAGCCCGCTATACGACAAGTGTTGTTCTAAATGCTGTGTAGGAAAACAGATGAAAACACGGACTTCTGTCCTCAATAATCTCAGCCTGCTAGCAACCAGAAACACGTGAGCAAATCGTCGCAGTGGAGTCTGATGACTCTGAAATACAGGCTTGCACAGGATTCCGTGAGGGCTCAGAGCATCTGCACAGGACAATGAGGGAGGATGTTCAAGTCTTCTCGGAGGAGAAGGCACTGGAGCCGACTGAGAATTTGGAGTGGGAATTTGGCAGAAGGTCCAGGAGAACAGAATACTCCAAATGGGTAGTGAAGCATGTGCAAAGATTCAGCACTAGGGCCCAGTGTGGCTTGTTTGGGGAACCGGAATGCGTCTAGTACCTCGGTGTGACAAAGCAGGAACAGGTGAGACGGGCAGTCAGGCAAGGTCCGCTCCTTGCGCCCCAGATACAATTCTTAGAAGCTGGGACACAGGTTCTGTGGATAATGAGGACTCCCCGAGAGTTGTGAGATTTTGTGAAAGAAGAGAGAATTGAGATGGATGTTTCTGGTTGCACTTTGAGCTACTGTGTTTATTTTTAAGGGGAAAATAAATGAATAGATCAACAATGAAACTTTCATGAGCTTGCTATTAGACCTGTTTCAATACATTCAAATAGAATAGTGGTTCATGAGCTAATTCTATTTGGGCATGTTGTGTATTTTTAACACCATGATTCTTCTGACCAAGTTTCTCAATCTAATGGAAACTCATTTAGCGTGAAGGTTCTGTACCAATTACATAGTTTTATAAGGTCAAAATAAAAGTTGGGAGTCATTGTATCTTCCTCTGTACTGGTAGAAATTACAGAATCAAGCTGCTTTAATGAGAAAAAGCACCGAGAAGGTGAAAGTGAAAATAGAAGTGTCAGCACCATCAGAGAATTCTCTGCGTTCGGATGCGAGAAGATGAGGCCAGGGCTGGGCTGTGAAGTCCTTTGTCAACACGGCCACTCTCCCCGAACAAGTTGCCAGGGCTTCAAGTGGAACAGACTTGAAACACAATGTCCTTCCACCCTTATTAAGATTTAATCCTGCTTTCAACAGGATTGCAATGTTATTAAATTAGATTTTTTTTTCTTCTTCTTCCTTAAAAAGAGATTTAACTTTTGCTTTCCTGACATCATAATCAACATAGAACAGATTCAAAGGGGAAATTGTGCGACCATTGGTAATATGGACCTACGCTTCACATGTAGCATGTGAAGTTATTAAAATGGAAATTAATTCTCCTTATTACAATCATGCCCTATCAATTAATTTGGTTGGAGGTGCTTATGAATATGCAATCATTCCTCCCAGCTGCCTGACCCTTATTCTATGTGTGTGGAAGCATTGGCAAAGCAATGCTTTACCAATCTAAAGTATTTTCGATTCTGTGGCTAATTTGGCCAGCAGTGTTCTTCTTAGCTCCCTAATCATACTGATAACGGTGATAACTAATAGTTATTGAATTCTCTCTAAGTGCAGAGCACTGTTCAAAGCACTTTACATTGCTTGCCTCATTCAATCCTCACACTACATTATTGAGATGGGTATTTTTATTATCCCTATTTGAAGAAGAGGCCCACAAAGATAAAAGCAGCTTCTCCGGTCCCCCAGGCATTATGACTCCCAAACTGGAGCTCTTTACTACTGTGCTACCCTGCCTCTGGCAAGTTCCAGGGAAGAGACTTAGACACCACACTCTTGTAGGCTGTGGAAGGGTGTGGGGAAACTGGGATGGGATAGAGGGGGCTCTGAGTAGGGGAGTGTGTTTCATAGTATCGGTTTTATTATTATTTTATGGCAAAGCCAGCAGATCAGGAGGAGACTGCTATTAGTAGTTTGTTACAGATCCCAAGAAGTGGGAACATATGGGAAGCCCAGACTTGGTCAGAAGGGAGGGAGTTGGGGTGGGGAGAAGCCGTTGGCAAGAGCGTTTATGGTGGTTTCAGTGGGAAGGAAGGAGAGGCTTAGGATCAGCTTCTTTGAATAATTTCAGCAAGTTCTGGGGCATAGGGCTGTCCTTAGTTGTCTGGTACCTGGCCCTGGGGTGACTAAAGCAGGCAGATAGTGGCCTGGAGTGTAAGAGGTTGGAGGCATGTGATTGGCTGCGAGGGGCGGTCCTGGCAGGATCAAGACCCCAGATATGAAAGCATTAGAAATACCGAAAATAAAAGGACATGGTTAATAGAGCCAGGGCTCAGTGAGGGGAAGGTGGGAGGTCCCCCACCCCCGAGGGTGCCCAGGCTGGGAAGGAGGTAGGTAAGGCAGAGAGACAGGACTGCCAGTAAGAAAGGCCTGAACAAAACAATAGTGTCTGCGAGGCAAGGCCAGGGCAGGGAATCGGAGACACTGAAATTAAGCTTCAAAGTATCTTTTTCGTCTTCTGATGTTATCTGTGATACATATTTAACTTCACACATATTCAGGCATATTTCCTTTTTGGGAGTGGAGACTCTGTCTCGATCATGCTTGCACATCCTACAGATCCTGATGTAAGCCTTGCTGTCACAGAATAGGAAGGCCCTGGTTCATGCCCCTCTGTAAATCCTGCTGCCTCAATAACACACCATCCAGCTGTCTTTCTTCAGGTGCTGATTGCACGCTGCAGTTTTGATAAGAGGGAGCCTATTCACCTCCGCCAGTCAGAGGAAAGCCAGCTGAAGGTTATGGTCATGGCTTCAGTTTTCATTGCTGCTGGATTCACATGGGGGAGGAGGGCCAGCAGCTGGAGAACACCAGATCATCTTTTGGACAAAAAGACAAAAGCAAGGACCAGAAGGACTTGAATCAGCTGTCAAGCATGTCATCAAAGTTCTTCTTTGGGATGGGAAGAAACAATTCCTGGGCTAAGTGCTCCTAGAACAACTGTAGTCTAGAAACATTCGATCCTGTTCTCTGTTTATTTTCCGTTTGATTTTCCCATTCTTACTGTGGGATGGGGCAGACTAGAACGAGAACCATGTCCCTAACACTTAAGGTGGAGAAACTCTTGTATTAGTTTTCTACTATCGCATAGCAATGACTCCAAAACTTAGGGGCTTCGTTTAACAACACTTACTATTTCACAATTTCCATAGATCAGGAATCTGAGGGCAGCTTAGCTAGGTTCTCTGGGTTTTGGCTCAGGCTGCTCTATTATTCAGGGCTGTCGTCATCCCAAGGTTTGACAGGGGCAGGATCCATTTTCAAGATTCCTCTGTGGTTATTGGCAGGATTCAGTCCCTGGCAGGCAATGGGGCGGTGGGCTCCGTTCCTCGGGCTGTTGGCTAAGAGGCTGGTCCCCGTTCCTTACCACATGGGCATCTCCATAGGGCAGCTCACAGATATGTTAGATGGCTTCATCAGAACTAACAGGCAAGAGATATAGAGAGAGTGAGTGACTGCCAGCCAGACCGAAGTCACAGTCTTTTGGAATTGAATCTCCAGCACAATATTCTCTCACCTTGGCTGTACTTGTTTGTTACAAGCAACTTAGTAGACCCAGGCTACACGCAAGGGTAGGAAATTACACAGGGGCACGAACACCAGGAGGCAGAGATTGGGGTGACCATCTAAGAATTTCAACTATCACTACTCCTTCCAGCAATTTTAGGGTCCTCACATGTCACTCCATCCTTAGACATCACACCACCATGCATTGGTTATAATGAAGGGTACTATGTGTCCCAGTTTGCCTGGAGTAGGCCCAAGTTAAGTGATTAAGGGGAAAAAAAGTCACTCTAAATGTAAAATAACAATGCCTTGAATATAAAAAAAAAAGACAGTAGAAATTTTCTTCATTTTCATAAGATAGCAATGGTTTGCATAAGAAAATTAAACTTTGTCATCTTCATTTATTCAACAAATATTTATAGCATGCTTTCTAGATGCTGTGGCTACAAAGTGGCATAAAAACCCTGTCACTGTCCATAAAGAAGTCAGAAGGGAACATAAACCTTAGCAGTGCTGTGTAAGAATTCTTGTGAGAGGCAGCCCAAGGTGTCGTGGAATTAGAGATGGTTATCCTTGGATTGTTCTGAAGGATGAATAGGAGTTAGTTGGATGAAGAGATTTTCCAACAGGTTTCTAACAGGAAACAAGGGGTACCTTCAAAACAGGATCATCGGAGGAGGATTTCTTTCCAAAGATGAGGATATAAGAAAACCAGAAGGAATAGTGTTGTTGTTTGGTGCTCAGCTGGTACCATGCAGGCGCCAGGAGGTGAGAGTAGGCTGCAGTTACCTGAATCTGGAAAGGGAACGTCCTGTAGCATTGGTTTCCATGTGAGAGGAGACTCTTCCACAGAGGGATATAGCCAGCTAGTCAACCTTGTAGGGAAGAGCCAATGGAATACATACTTTGACCTCACGTCCCTCTTTCCCTGTCATTCCCGGCCAAACTCAGATGGAAACTAGAGGACCTGGAACCCTCTTTGTGGCTCAGGCAGAGGAACCTGCAGGGGCGCAGAGAAGATTGGAAAGGTTAAAGGTGGTTTGGAATGACAACTAGAAGCTATCTGATACAACGGGGTCAGCCAAACCCTTTGTCCCGACAAAGGGACAATAGTAAATTGAGGGAGATATGAAATGATCTGATGAGACTGACAAATGTGACCTGGAACAAGAGGAAAGGAGGAGCTGAAGCCAGGGCAGCAAGGGTTCAGATAGCAGAAGCCTCCCTGGGACTTCTGCAACATTGCCCTGGCACTGCCAGGCCATGCCCAACCTGTGTTCTGTTGGTACCTCTGTAATATAGATCCAGTCACACCAACCCCAGCCAAGCTGCACAAAAGAGCTTGAATTACACCCTGAAGGTGGAAAAATAATTTTTAGCAGGGCACATGCGTGATCTTTGCATTGTGGACAGGTGGCTGAGGGGTGAAGGATGGATAGATGGGCCTGGTTCAAATTCCAGCTCTGCCCTTACTGACTTAGGACTTTCCACAAGTCCTTAAACCTCTTTGGATCCTAGTTTTCTCGTTTGTAAACATGGCTGGCAACCCCTGCTGTCTGAACATGAGGATTAGATGAGATAGACATTTTACAAAATAAAACACGATCGACGTAAGTTACTAGTACACAGTTCAACAGTTGCTTTTAGTAGGGAATAGGAGTGAGAAGGGAATTATATCCTCGTCCCCCACCCCCCACCCCATACAAACGCACAGATACATGCCAGGCATTGTACTTGAACATTTTACATGTAGTATTCCATTCATTCCATGCAATAGCCCCTGAGATAGCTATTACCTCATTTTACAGAAGAGGAAACAGAAGCCTATTTTGATTACCAGTTATGTGCCATGCACTGTGCATGGAAGATACGAAGGCAAGTAAGAAATAGTCCTGGTCTTTAGGAGATCATAATTATGGATGCTTCGGTCATTTAGATCAGTGCTTCTCACGTTATAATGTGCACACAAATCACCCACTTGGCATCTTGTTAAAATGCACATTCTGACTCCGTGGTACTGGAGTTGGGCAAGCGATTCTGTGTTCCTAACATGCTCTTAGAATATCCAGAATATGTTGATGGTGTTGGTCCGTGGACCATACTTTAAGAAGCAGAGTTTAGAGGGTCAGATTCAGCATGTTTATGCACGTGCGTGGGCCTGCACACACAGACACACATGTTTTTATCAGTACTTGCAGCCGTGATAAATTGAAGCAGAGGAAATATGTTTTACAGCAATTCCAGCTTTAGGAAATGGGAACATAGAAGGGAACAACCATGTGCCCTAATATTGTCTGAATAGCAGCCACTAAGGGCAGGCATTCTGCTCTAGAATCTAAACCTCCCCTTGTTTGGGCTGAGCAGAATATTGTTTTTCTGCCCCTTGGATATATCCATTATGAGCTTTGATCAAAGCAAACCTTTCCCTTTGAGGCTTAGGGCACATGTTAATGGCTTTGTTACTGGCATGTATCTGCATATATTTGCAAAGCAATTCAGCTACTTCCGAGGGGGGAGGAGGGATAGGGGCTAGTGCTTGAGCCTAGGGTGTAAGATCTCTCTAAAGCTTGGTCCTCAGCATCTCATTATAAAGGAAATCCAGCCGCAGAGAGGTAGAGCAGTCCTGGTGATTGAAGAAACTGAGAGTCGAGATTCCAGCTGCTTAGCTGGTTGAATATTCCCAGATTT
The DNA here is from genome assembly GCF_964194185.1 of Rhinolophus hipposideros. NCBI lineage: Eukaryota > Metazoa > Chordata > Mammalia > Chiroptera > Rhinolophidae > Rhinolophus > Rhinolophus hipposideros. Next base: position 53,949,524 of record NC_138054.1, read on the forward strand.
TTACTGGAGATGTTTTTCCACAGGGAGTTTTGTCACTTCAAGTCCTGCTTCCCCCTCTTCCCATCCATTTTACCCACTGCTGCCCAAGTCCCTGTAAAAGTACTTCTCTGAACAGGTCACTCTCGCACTCAAAAGACTTCCCAGTGTTCTCCTGTATACTATATATCTATGGGAGAAAGCGAATCTTTAACAGGACATTCAAAAGCCTCCCCACCTAACCAGGTCCCAGTATGGCATCAGCTCCCCTCCCCTGCCTCCTCAGATATCCATGCTTTAGCCAAACTAAAGCATTGTTTTGTTTTCTTTAAGCCTTATAAGTGTCCACCTTTGAGAGTTTGGCTTGTGTCCTTACTTCAGTGAGATGCCTTCTCCTCACCTTCACTAATGTCCAAATTCTCTCCACCTTTCAAAATCCAGCTCAAACCCTACTCCCTCCAGAGAACCTTCTCAGAACTTCCTACCTGGAGAAATTCTTTCCTCTTCTGAACTCCCTAAACATTTTATTCATAACTTTCTCATTGCATGAAGTTCTTTATGTATTAGGATTATCATGGGCCATTGCAGGTGTCCATGCCTAGTCATACATTCATTCACACACACACACACACACACACACACACACACACACACACACACACGGTGTGACAATTAAGTCTGCGAACTCATCCTAGAAAAAGTGCTTATATGCCTCATTGCTGAATATCACTACGGTCACCTTTGAAGTACTCCCCTTGGGAAGCTATGCACCGATGCCAGTGCCTAGTCCATCGTTCAAAGCAATTTTGGAACTCTTTTTCTGGAATAGCCATCAGAGCTGTCTTCCTACTACCCTTGATGTCCTGAATGTCATCAAAATGCCTTTCATTCAGTATTTCCTTTATCTTTGGGTAAAGAAAGAAGTCATTGGGTGCCAGATCAGGTGAGTAGGGAGGGTGTTCCAATACAGTTATTTGTTTACAGGCTAAAGACTCCCTCATAGACATTGCTGTATGAGCAGGTGCATTGTCATGATGCAAGAGCCATGAATTGTTGATGAAAAGTTCAGGTCGTCTAACTTTTTCACATAGACTTTTCAGCACTTCCAAGTAGTAAACTTGGTTAACTGTCCAGATGGTACAAATTCGTAATGAATAATCCCTCTGATATCAAAAAAGGTTAGCAACATCGTTGCGATAAGTTTGTGAAATTAATTGTCCCACCTCGTATACGCAATGGGACAATTAATTTTCCGAACTTGTTACTCATCTGCTTCATAAAACTTTGAATGAGTGTATGAATGAATGAAAGATGAGGCTGATGGCATCTGAACTGTGATTTCATGGCAGCATATTTTCCAGTGTGTTTGCTCGTTCTCTATATATTTATTGAGTCCTGCTCTGTTGCAGGCACCAAGTTCTCACAGTACAAAGGTGAGCGAGCGGAGTCCTGGCCCCACAGGGGCTGTTCTGCGGATAGGGCCATCTCATGTTCTTTGTTTAATTAAGTTGGCTACACTCCAACTAGTTGCTTAATAATAAATGATTTGAAAAATCTGAAAACATCTGATATTTTTACAGATCAGTGACCTGTTAGATGAACAGGCTAAATCTTGTTTAATCTATGCTTCTGTTCATCAAAGCAGTCTTTTGGTGTAGAGTGTGGCAGCAAATTGGATTGTACTTTCATTGTGCTATTTGTCTCCTCATCTTAAAAAAGACACTACTGTATATTTATTGTAAACACCTTTTTTTATTTATAGAATAAAAAAATTAATAAAAATCACCCATAAATTTCACAAAAAAGAAATCAATGATATGTTAACAATGATTGTTAACTTATCTGCTTTCAATTTTTTATTTCTGTTTTTAGGAATATGCACACACAAACACAATTCAAACCATACTTGTCGTATTCTGCTTTTACTTTTTTTTACTTAATATTGCACTTTGAGTATTTTTCCATATTAAAAATTCTTAAAAATAATTTTAATTACCTTTAGTATTTTAATGTATGGGTATATCATCATTTAAACCAATTCTCCATTATTTATAAAAGCTAAAAAGTAGAGACAGCTATACTACACATCAAGGTGTATACATCCACGAATATTTTTATGCATTAGTATTTTTCCTGATCTGTTCATTTTGTTAGCATTCTTGAAGTCGAATTAGTGAGTTAAAAAGTATGAATGTTTTTAAGTCATTTCTTTCCCTCTTTACTGATTTTTCTTTTTTTTTTTTTTCCTCAGAGATGGTTAATTCTTCCAATCTCATTTGGTTGAGTCTGGCTTCAATTATTAAATACCCTTTTGTAATTAACAGCGAGCCTGTGGGCTGTAAGCCCCTCTCCCTCCTTAAGGCACGTTAAGGCACATCGAGTAGTTTCAAGATTGTTTTTGAGACAATACCTCCATTCATCATTATCTATGCCGCTGGCTAACGGTGAGGGTGTTGCTTTTTGTGTGGCCCTGGGTGGTGAATAATTGTAACAGAAATTGTAAATGGACTTGACATCACAAACACTGTTTTTAGTGTATACAACCTACATTTTGATCTTTTAACTAAAATATACCGGAAGTACTTCTCTTGCTTTCAGAACCCTAAAAGAGTAATCCCACCGAGGGTGAGATTGAATGAGTGAGTGAGCTTGAATCACCAGCTTCTCGTTGCTTGCTGGGATAAGGGCTGCCCAGCCATGGGCCTCCCAAGCTTCTGGTTCTCAGCTTGGTCCAGTATTCATGCAGATTTATAGAACAGAACTACTGCAAATAATGAGAATTGATTATTTTATGAGGTTGCTGTGTGTTTAAAGTAAGGCTGTGTGTAAAACACCTAGTTTGCTGATAGTTGTATCACTTTTCATCACACAATGATCCTGTGAAGGAAGCATTATTGTGATTGTTACCATTTTAGAGATCCGGAGCAGTTAAATAAACTGCTGAAAGTCACAGAACTTGGAAGAGGAGCAGAGATAGTAATTCAGCTCTTTCTGATTCCAGAGTCCCCATTCTCAATCTTGACGTCAGAGAGTCCCAACCTCTGGGAATTTTACGGCCTGGTAAAACAACCACCAACAACAAAAAAGTGGAGAAGGCATCTACTTTTATTTATCCAGGTAAGGACATTAAAGAAAAAAGTTGGCAATGCCTAGTATCCTTATTTTATCAAGAAAGGTAATCTTAATATCATAAAGGTGTAAAGAACGTAACCTCAGATTGAAAAAAATTCAATCCATCCGACTTTATGAAAACATCACACGTAGTTCTTCTTTTTCTCATTTCACCCAGAACAGGGCTGTCTTTGTCACAGATAAGTGGCCTTTGACAAGCACACCTCTGTACTCTATCCTAAGTTATTTCCCATGATCTAGGCCAAAGCCTTGTCACACATCTAGAGCAGGGATTGGATCGAATGGTATCTAAGATCACTTTTCAATTTTAAGGATGATTTTAGAGTTTGGCCCATTTCTCCTTCCATCCTATAGACAAAGAGAGGACGCTAGCCTCATGTCAAGTCAGCAGCCGCTGATCTATCAATTTTGCCCTCGACAGGAGCAGGCAACTTGCGAATTGACCTCCAGGAAAAGAATGAATGCTTAGTGATGGCAAATAAGTTGCTTTAACTATTGGGAAACAGAGCACACACATAAATCTCCTGTGGATCTATATTACTTAAGGAAATTCATCAGGGAAGGAAGGCAACTCATGGAACATAACTCTGGCTTTTTTCCCTCCTGAGGTGAATACCCTTTAGAAATGGAAATGGCCCATGAGATAAGTTAGCTGAAGGACTCTCTCACTTTTCTACTCGCCCATAAACCAGGAATCTTCCATTGTCCAGGCCTGTGCTCACTTGTCCACACATTAGTAAGACTAATAAGAAAGAGCTAAGATCAAGTACAGGTTATTATTGTGAATAGGATACATTCTGATGATGTGCTGAGTTCTTAGCGTGTTGAACCCTCATAACAGCCTTTTGAGGTCATACCGCCATCTTTCTCGCTTACAGATAAAGGAAAGGAGACACTGAAAGGTGGAGTACATTGACCCATCATCACATCACTAAGAAGTAGGAGAGGTGTGGACACACATCTTCTCCTAGCCCAGATGTGTGTCTCCAGAGCTCCTGCTTCTAACCAGTGCGCTGTGCTGCCAGGTCTATTCTCGATGCCCTGTTTCCTTATCATTTCCAGATTTGGCCACTAACTGTCCAACTTTCTTATTTTCCCCTTTTGGTAGAAAAATAGCCTGCATCAACTCAATTAACACATATATATGAATCTTACCGTGGACCAGATTCAGAGCTCTGGGGACACAGATGCAAAGGGCAGGCCTCTGCCTTCAAGAAGTTCCCATTCCATGAGGGAGACTTGTACACAAAGGGCTGGGATATAAAGTGGTCTGTAAGAGAGGCATTAGAGATGCTGCATGAATAAAATGCTATTTGAGCTACCACCTGGAGGATGAGTGTTAGTGGCAGTGCCCTCCAGGTGGAGGTAAGAACAGGAGCCATGCATGCTGTCAGAAAAAACCCCACTCAGTCTTTGTGGTAGTTGGGCCATGGGAGGTATGTCTGATTGTGGTGAAAGATGGTGCTGCTGTTATCCAGGGGTCATATTTCAGAGGGACTTGGATGTCATACAGAGGAGATTGGATTTTATGAAGTAGGCAATGGGGAGATCTTGAAGGTGTTTGGACATACAAGGACCATTATCAGAGCTGAATTCAGGATAAATACATTCCAAATGTATGGTCATAGGCCTTAGAAATTCTCTCCAATTCATCTACATTTAACAGGAGACAAGAGAGATAAACCAAACCTATGAACCTCAGGTGATGGAATTTCAGACACCAGGGCAGATCCATGGGTCCTCGTTCCCTTAATCAAACCATTTAGATGGGTACTTCCCAAATGTGGTTAGACAGGTGAAGTGCTGGGAAGACCATTAGAAATCCAGGTTCCTGGGCTCTGCCCCCTCAACATACTGATTCAGAAGATCAGGTCTCGGGCCTGGGAATCAGTCTTCAAAGCTGGCCAGCTGATTCTAATAACCACTGCCTTACATAACTACATAACTACTTCTAATGGATGCACTGAAAGTACTTCTAGCAATGTAAGGAATTTTATTTAAAGAAGATTATCTCTGAAGCCCCCCAAAAGGGTTTATAATGAAGATGTGTATTAGTCAGGGTTCTCCAGAGAAACAGAACCAACAGGACACATACACTCACACACATACACATACCCTATTGGTTTTGTTTATTTATTTTGTATTTATATATTTACATATATTTATGCATAAATAGGCTTTAACATTTATATATATATATATATAAATATATATAAAGAATAAATATTTATAAAGATATATATTTATATCAGATCACAGAATTATGGAAGCTGATAAGGCTTAAGCTCTGCAGTAGGCAAGCTGGAGATCCAGGAGAACCAATGGTGTAGTTCGGTCCTAACGGTGGCAGATTCCAGCCCCAGGAAGAGCTGACACCTCAATTTAAGTCTGAAGGCAGGAAAAAAACAGTGCCCAATCTCAGTGCAGTCAAGCAAAAAGAAAGTCCCTCTTACTCAGCCTTTCTGTTGTACTCCCGTCTTCCAGCTGATTGGATGAGGTCCACCCACATTAGCAGGGGCAAAATCTGCTATACACCGTCCCCCATTCAAATGTTGATTTCACCCAGACACAGCTTCATAGCTACACCTGACATTGATGTTTATACTAATATCTAGTTGCACGAGACACAAAGAGATGAGCTAAACTGTCCAGGGACACAGAGGAAGGGACAGGGCCAACTCCAACCCAGAGCTTCTTGTATGATCTTTCCACTGTATGACACTAATTCATTGTAGATTAATTACAGGCAAAGCCTTTCACATTATCTTCCCCTGACCATCAGCAATTTTCTGAACTCATGACTACGTCTATGGCTATCCCTACAGATAGGAGACACATAAATTAACAAGAGAAAACCAAGAACTATGCTTGTACTTATACTACTAACAGGCAGCGTAATTACAAGACAGCTGAGAGTGTTGCTTGACAAAGGAATTAATAAAAAACTCTCATGCCAGTCTCAAGTATAAATTAGACACCAGAAGGCAAGGAGACTCTGGGTTTGACAGTTGTGGGATAACAACCTTGAAATATATCTACACTATAAGGGCGCTTTGGAAGTCTGTGTTTTGGACATGGTTAGAGACCATGCTAATGAACCATCTTAATGTTCATATTTTTGCAGGACCTGTCTATATTTCTCTTAAGGCCAAGCTTTACCACAATTGGGAAAACCGCTTTGTTAGATATGGGGTTCTAGTCCATTTTTATGCTTGACGTAGTTAAACAAACCTGTCCAGTTAATCAGAAGTCATTAGATTAATATATAGTTGTTTGTCTCATAACAAATTCTAACAAACTTCTATGAGTAGACGTATGTAAATTATTCTGTGTATTTATGTTTTGGTTTGTATTTCTTTCCTTTGACAGCTATTTATTGAATGGTAAGCTTTGCTAATAACTAGAGTTGCAGAGACAAACTAGAGTCCTTGCCATCTAGTAGCTCACCATTTTGTACAGTGGTTCTCAACTTTGCTACATTTTAGATGACCAAAAATCATTTAAGACATACCAATGCCTAGGCCCCAACCCAGAGATCCTGATTCCCTTGGTCTGGAATGGAGCCCAGGCATCAGTATACTTTAAAGGCTCCCAGTTGATTGTAACACACAGAGCCCAGCTGAGAACAATTGTACAACCATATAAGGTGCGCTGTATTAAGTACAGGAAGAGAGATATGTGTCACCAGCTGTGAGATAGGATTGCTGAATTCCTCCAGGAAGGATCTGGAAAGGTTTTATTGGAGCTGTTATTTATATTTGAGGGTATCCGAGATGTTCGTTTTTCATTGTTAATAATATTTTATTGTTGTATTATTCGAGCTGCATCTTGGAGAAAGGTCGATGAAAAGGGAAGGGGAAAAGAATACCCCGTAGAATATGCTGAAGGCACTTAGGGGGGAAAAAAAGTCAGTTTCTTCAGAGACTTTTAAGTTGTTTAGTTGGGCGGAAGTGTTGAGTGGTTGAATTATCATTAGTTCTTTCTTTCGAACAATATTCCTGCGGACCTATGCTGTCTGATCATTGTGTTAAGTCCTGTTCGGGATGCAAAAATAAGACCAAAGAGATCCTACCCCCAACAAATAGCTATTTAAGGAAATACATTATGAATGAGGATATACTGGCAGCAGTGATGGGGATGATGATGAAGGTAATACAGTCAAGGTAATAACTTGACTGGATACTGAAATATAAAAGAACTGGTATTCCACAGGGAAGTGCCTAATTACAATTGTGCAGATGTTTAGAGGAAATGGCCTAAGGTTGAAAGAGTGGAAAGGAGATGAGTGATGAGATTTCCTTTAAGAATGATCTTGTGGAGTCCCACCAACTAACACGGGGGGAGGAGTGGGAGCCGTGATGTACGTCTAACCTCATACCTGGTTAGAGGTAAGGCATCTGCCTTCCCACCTCAATCCCAGAGGGAACAGCCTATGGTGGGAGCATAGTGAACCGGCTTCTGACCTCCTTTCTCCCCAGAAGAGCGGGAGTCGGGGTCAGCAAACTTATTTTGGTAAAGGACAGGTAGTAACTTAGGCTTTGCTGGAAACATAACCTCTGCTGCATAGTCTTTGTGTTTTTCCAGCTTTTCAAACTATGAAAACCATTCTGAGTTCTGCGGGCTACAGTTTGCTGACCCTTGATCTCGGGGAGAAACAGCCTGACCCATTTTGAGTAGGGAGTCCAAAACACGGATGAAGAAGGAGCCCCCAGCTCCTACCCAGGGTAGGGAGATACAGGCAGGGTGGCCATATGATTTCTTATACAAAAAGGGACACGTGGGAGAGTGAGAGAGGGCACTACTAACCAAGTAACTGAATGAGTAGTAACACCCGGACAGACTGTCCTATGCAGACTGGGGTATGTGCTCAGGACACTTAGCATATGGCTGAGGGATCTGCAAGCCAGAAGTCTCTAGGGATGGGGGCCTCTAGACTACGCTGTCCATTACGGTCACCACTAGCCACATGTGGCTGTTGGGCACTTGCAATATGGTGTCTGAATTGAGATGTATTGAAAGTGTAAAATATACCTGAGTTTCATATTAAAGGCTTAGTATGAAAAAGAGAGTGTAAACTATCTCATGAGTATTTTTATATTGATTGCCATGATCATTTTAGACATGTTAGGTAAAATAAAATATATTCTTTACATTAATATCACCTGTTTCTTTTTACTGTTTAATAGGTAGCTACTAAAAAATTGAAAATTACATTGGAGGCTCCCATGCATGGCCCGTATTATATTTCTGTGGACAGTACTGCTCTAAAGGGTCCTCAGAATTGCTCACTAGACCAAGAGGCAGCCTTAAACATTTGCAAGACCAAGAAACACTAAAGCCAGTTTGCCTTACTATGGCAAGCATGAGTAAGATCATGCCTGCCTCTTCTTTCTCCTCCTTTTGCATCTCCCACCCCTGGTTGGGGAAGAGGGGAGAAAGAAGAGGGGAAGAAACCATATTTAGCTCACAAGCAGAGGCAGATCAGAGAAATAAATCAAAGGGAGCTTGAGCCAGCCATGCCCAATCCCTTTCCCTCTGTGAGTCTCCATCCTAAAATGACCAGAACTGAGAGATATAAGATCAACACTAAATCATGGTCAGGCTTTGATTTATCCCTTGGACTGGACATTCTCATTTCTGAATTGAAACTGCATTCGTGATTTAAAGATCTTGTAGCACTGTCTGTTACCTAAGAGTGAGCAGGAAAGTCATGGAATTTTAATCTAGGAGCAGGGAATGACTACCCCCCTGAATATATTTATTTTCTATTCTATTATTTATTTCTTAAGCTTTTACTGTGAACATTTTGAAGCATGCATTAAGTTAGAGAGAATAGTATAATTTATTCTATTTTTCAAACTCCCATTTGACCATTATCCAGTTTCAACAATCTCGACATTTTGCCAATTTTGTTTTATCCATTATCTTTGTTTGGGCAGTTGGGGGAGAGACTCAAGTATTTTAAAGCAAACCACAGACATTGTATTATTATACTCAGAAATACTTTGGTATATAAAGGATAGGGATTTTGCTTTTAACATAACTGATTTTATTTTAAGGGGAGAATAGGAACTTAAAAAGTAAGTGTATTTCAAATAGCTAGTAATAACAGTAACAGGCAAACTGCAGGAACCTTAGAAATTACTTGGTCCTGTCCTCTTATTGAAGTTGGGAGTGGGGAAGTGACTTTCATGGAGTCCCTGGACTTCTGGGACTCAAACCTAGTTCACCCTCACAAGACACAAGCCTACTCACTTGAATCTCACTTGGAGAGATTTGGACTTGGCTTCCATAGGGCCCTGGAACTGACCGTCTCCAAGGCTTCCCCGTTGTATTTCAAGGAAATACATTGTGATTGAGGATATATTGGCAGCATTGATGGGGATGACGATGAAGGTAATACAGTCAAGGTAGTAACTTGACTAGATACTGAAATATAAAAGAAATGGTATTCCAAAGTGAAGTTCCTAATTATAATTATGCAGATGTTTAAAGGAAATGGCCTAAGGTTGAAAGAGTGGACATTTCTGTCCTGTAAGCTGAGAATCAAACAGGAAGCTCCTCAAATATCAGTTGTAATTTTACCAGCAGATTAAGTTTGGAGTCTGCATGGGGCAATTGTTTGGCACTTGATGTCTTGGAGAGCCCTTGAATAATGCTTCAGGAAAAAGTCAAGAAGCCAGCAGATCATTAAGTCATCCGGGTACTTTGAGGTTAGAGGCTTGGCTTCGGAGGAAGGATTTTATAAAGGGCTTTGTCCATGGGCTCCCTCTAGGTTCCTCAGAGAGGGCAGCTAATAGCCTGAATTCTCTAGCAAGAAGAACCCTTCTGCCAATCTCTTGGAAGCCATCATTCCTAGACTGTCAGAGGAAAAAAGAAGACGATCTAGACGAAGTGCTCTATGCCCCTGGTCCCCAGCTCTGGGTTTGTATTAATTACCATGATCCTATTTTAGATATGCTGGGTTAAATCAAATATATTGTTTCAATTAATATCACCTGTTTCTTTTTACTTTTTAATATGTGGCTACTAGGACGTTGAAAATTACGTTACACTTCTGAGCACAATGGCAGTTTCAGCTCCTGAGTTCACATCACCTCAATTTAATTGGATGCTACATGTTGCTTAGAATTGACCCAGATCGTTCCCTATTGTTCTTTCAGATCCACTGCTCCCTGCTTTCATTTTACCTGATTTTCCACTCATCCCACTGCACCTACTCCTGCATTTGCCTCCAGACTTCCATTCTTCTAGGCCAGTTCTGCTCTGATGATACAAGTTGCCCTCTTGTCACCATCCTCTGTTTTGGTCCTTTGGTCACATTCCATGCTTTTCCCATTTTTCGAGCTATGGCTATTGCATGCTCACATCCCTCTTGTTTTTCTACTTGATCCCTTGAGGGGTTCTATCTGTCCTTATTGGTAGGAATTTGCTTATCCCCATTTAGCAGTCTACCTCGCAATAGCTTTCTCTGAATTATCTGGAGTTCTGTCCTGGCTCTACCATTTACTATGAGCTTGGGAAAATTACTTAACTCTCTCATCTTCAGTGTCCCCATCCATAAAATAGTGGTAATAAAGTAACTACCTCATAGGATGGTCATGTCGGTTATACACACGCTCAGCTCTTGTGCCTGCTGTGTGACAACCACACGAGGAAGATTAGGTCTGGAGGGACTTCCAGTCTCCACCGTATGCTGGGTTCAAACCAGACTTTACCATAAGCCTCCAAGCTATGGTTTGAGCTTGGGTCACAAGTTCAAATGATCTTCTTTCTATAATAACATCACTTTTGCAATACTTGCTTTGTGGGTCGGCGTCATTTGGGAACTAGCAAGATCCTGGACTCTTTCTTATCAGGAGACCTCTTGACCCTAGCAGTTTTACACAGTTTCTCACTGAGGATCAGTTGTGCTGTCAGGTCACCTGGGGAGAGGAAGGCTTTGTCCACAGGGCCCTCTGTACTATTTCTCTGGCAGGAACCATTCACGGAAGTTTTAGTCTAAGTTGAAGTTGTTCATTTGTTGGACATATAGCTGGAATTTCTTTTGATTAAATACTAATAATGATGAAGATAACGATGATGAATTCATATCATGCAGCATTCTGTAACACAAACGTCCTTACATGAAGACATAGTCTCTGTCCTTAGCTTATTGTCTAGTGAGGAAGCTCAAATATATTCGAAGCTCCTTGTAAGAATTCAGGAGAAAATGGCTATAAAAAAAAGTAGAAGAAAGAGTGATTTTAGATAATTAGTGGCCATGAATTCATGTAGAAGTGGTGTTTAAGCACTTTTTTGAACACATCCAGTAGAAAAGAGGGAGCTCGTTATTAAGCAGGGTAACCCAGCTTAAAGTTGCCCAAGATTACAAGTGGATATTTCTTATGACTATTGAATTAAATTTCACATTTCTCATTCTACGTCTTGGGATTGTGCAAATAGTCTTCATGCAGAATAATGATTCTATGGTCATCAGAAGAATGAACCAATGATAGCAGTTGGGGAGGTTAGGTTGTAGAGTCTTCTGAATTTGAGAGAGAGGTTATTTTTCTTGGAAACAAAGACAGTTGTAGGAAACATTGAAAAGAAATCACACATTGCAGCTTCTCTGGGGAGGAGGAGGGTGTTGCTTAGTGATATCTGCTTCTTATTACTCTACTTGCAGTGATTTAAGGTCATAGAATCATTGACTCTCAGATTGGAAGGGACTCCAGCGTCCATGCATTCAGGATCTACTCCAGGTGATCCCTCTTACAGCATCCCTACTTGCTGGTTGATTAGTCCCAATGATGGGGGACCCTCTGCTTAGTAGGAATATTCCAGAAGTGACACTATAGGAAAAATATTGGTCTGAGTATCAGACAGACCTGGGTTCAAATTACCTTATTAGTATGTGACATTGAACAAGTCACATCCTGTTGGGTCTCAGATTTTTCATGTATAAAATGGGGAAAACAATGCCTACCTCATGGTGTGGTTGTAGGCCTGAGATGAGATAATGTAAGAAATATCTCTGACCTAGTGACTAACTTGTAGTAGGTACCGAATAAATGGTAATTAATAGTAAGTAGGCAATGAATGTTAATTTAGTCTCTTCTTCCCATACTAAATACTTTCTTGCCTTCGAGGTTGAAAAATGGACCACATTACTGATGACGTAAAAGTTGTTAATAAGGCTATAAACACAAAAGCACAGTTTTATTCCCTTTCTATTTTCTAAATTTAAAGCCTAATGGTATAGCTTTGAAGTCATGGGCATCTATTCTAGCAAGGAATGGGGCTTCTATAGCTGGCCAAAGGAACTTTCCTATAATTTAAAAATAAATAAAATATGAATTGCCCTAGTAGTCTGAATCACCGTTCATTTTTTTTTGACATCAGAATGTCCCAGCCATTTTAGCATCTCAGAACATGAGAGCTGGGAGTCATCTAGAGGTTATGTTATACATGGACCATTCATTTTATAGATGAAGAAACTGAGGCCCTGAAACATTAAGTGACTAGTGCAAGGTCATGCAATTAGTTTGTGGTGAAGCTGGGATTTAAACATAGGTCTCCTAACTCCAAATCCCAAAGCCTTTCCATGGTATCATGTGGCCTCCCTCTAGAATAATAATATTTTCAAATAACACCTTCATCTTACTGCTTCATCTCCCAAGGCAATAATTATACAACTGGAATTTTTTTCCCTCTTTATGCATCAAGTCTTACCCTGAATCTTGCCCACAGGAGTTTGACAACACAGTACTGCTTTGAGTTTCTCTAGAAGACTACAAAGGGTCTGGAGGAGGGAGAAAGTGTCAGTGTGGGCTTGGAAACTTGAAGTGATTATGAAAACAATGAACACCTTTTGATTCCAGAAAAGCGATTGATAAGCATTTAAATAGGAATTGAAGATCAAGTGAAATGAGTACTGACTGACATGTTTGCAAACATACGTTGACTCAGTTATTCTGGGACATGTTTTCATCTTTTAGAGAAACAAACAACTATATGGCACGGCTTCAAACTCTGTGTCATTTAACCAAGGCAATCTAAGACCTTGCTAGTTTTATGTGCTGTGTAATAAAAATGAGTTTTTTTGAGGAATGTTTAAGAGGTGTCTCCGTTTGCTTTCAGATGTAGGCAGGGGGTAGGAGATTGAGATGGCAATTTGAAATGTTATGAAGATGCTGTTGAAATGCGTTTATTCAACATGTATTTACCTATCATGAGCCAGACTTTGGAGTAGATATCAGGAATCACACCATACTCATTCACTTAGTCATTCAACAACTGTCTGCAAGATGCTTGACAAGAGCCTGTGTTTCTTAATCATTTTTATGCCGGTATTTACTCATGCGATAAGTACTTCAGCATTCTGTGTGTTCCGGGAGCTGTGTTACACAGTGCGCATTGGGTATTTCTGGCTTTCTGGATAAGACTATAGGAAGAAGAATCTATCTACTTAAGCCCTGTTTAACCTGGCTCTGACCTCATCACTGCCACCAGACCCAGCAGAAAGTGCCACTGGTCCTACCATCAACTGGATTTGAAACCAGTTCCCACCATGCCACAGGCATATGTAGTGTCCCAAGTTGGAATCTGTGACTGGCTTATTTGTTCCAGCTCACAGCACTACCCCGCCTGCTCTCCGAACTCTTTTCATCGCTCCCTGAAGTTGTTTCTCTCAGTAGACTGGGAACTGCCTTAGAATGAGTTGGTCTTGTTCATCTCAGTGCTCCCTCCTAAGATCTAGCCAGTAGACTGTATACAGTTTTCCCCTCTCCGTTATTTTTCTTTTTTTAAAATTTATTTTTTAAAGGTTTTTAAAATTAAAATACAGCTAATATTCAATATTATATTAGTTTCAGGTGTATACAATCATTATTCAACATTTATATACCTAAAGAAGTGATCATTATAAGTCCAGCAACCATCTGACACTATACCACTTTGTCACAATATTATTGACTATATTCCCCATGCCGTATGTTATATTCCCTTGACTTACTTGTTTTATACCTGGAAATTTGAACCTCTTACTCCCCTTCACCTTTCCCCCCCTTTTTAATTTTTCAATTACAGTTGACATTCAATATTTATATTAATTTCAGGTGTACAGTATAGTGGTTAGACATTTATATAATGTAACCCCTGACTAGTCTAGTACCCATCTGGGACTATACATAGTTATTACCATATTATTGACCATATTCCCTATGATTTATGTTACATCCCCATGACTATTTTGTAACTATCAGTTTATATTCCCTTCACCTTTTGCACCCTGTCCCCCACCCCCACCCATCTATCACCCCAACAAATCTAGTACCCATCTGACACCATACATACAATATTATTGACTGTATTCCTTATGGTATAACCTACACCCCCATGATGACTGTGTAACAACCAATTTGTACTTCTTAATACCTTCATTTTTTTCACTCACCCCTAACCTCCCTCCCATCTGGCAACCATCAATATGTTCTCTGTATCTATGAGTTTGTTTCTGTTTTATTTGTTTATTTTGTTCTTTAAATTCCACATATAAGCAAAATCAGATTGTATCTGTCTTTCTCTGTTTGACATTCCACTCAGCACAATACCCTCCAGGTCCATCCATGCCGCTGCAGATGGCAAGAACCCATTCCCTTTCCTGAACGAGCAATATTCCATTGTATGTATGTACCACCTCCTCTTTATCCATTCTTCCATCGACAGATACCCATTTTGACCATTATAAACAATGCTGCAAAGAACATATCGATGCGCATGTTCTCTCGAAGTAGCACATGGGTTTCTTCAGATAAATACCCTGAAATGGGGTTACCGGTTCCTTCTTATAGCCTTTGTGTTAAAGTATATTTTTGTTTGTTTGTTTTTTCATTTTCATTTTCATGAACTATCTTCTTCCATCCCTTTACTTTCAGTCTGTGTGTGTCTTTCAATCTGAAGTGAGTCCCTTGTAGGCAGCATATGTAAGGATTTTTTTTTATTCATTAAGTCCTCCTATGTCTTTTGAGTGAAGCATTTAATCATTTATGTTGAAAATAAGTGTTGATAGATATATAACTATTACAGTTTTATTCATATATTTTTTTTATCTTAAGTCCCTCTAACATTCATTATAATACTGGCTTGAAGATGATGAACTCCTTTAGCTTTTTTTTTTTTTTTTTAAATCTGAGGAGCTCTTTATCTGTCCATTGATTCTAAATGACAGCCTTGCTGGGTAATCTTGGTTTAGGTCCTTGCTTTTCATCACGTTGAATATTTTGTGCCAATGCCTTCTGGCCTGGAAAGCTTCTGTTGAGAAATCAGCTGACAATATTATGGGAGCTCCCTTATAAGTCACTAGTTGCCTTTCTCTTGCTGCTTTTAGGATTCTCTTTGTTTTTAACCTTTGCCATTCTAATTATAACGTATCTTGGTGTGGGCCTGTTTGGGTTCATCTTGTTTGGGACTCTGTTCTTCCTGGACTTGTCTATTTCTTTTATCATGTTAGGAAATTTTTCAGTCATTATTTTTTCAAGTAGGTTCTCAATCCCTTCCTTTCTTTCTTCTCCTTCTGGTACCCCTATGATGCAGATGTTTTTACACTTGATTTTGTCCCAGAGGCTTCTTTAATTCTCCTCAGTTTTTGGATTCTTTTTTCTTTTTGCTGTTCCAATTGGGTGTTTAATGCTACTTTGTTTTCCAAATTACTTATTTGATCCTCTACTTCATCTAGTCTGTTAGTGATTCCTTCTAGTGCATTCTTCATTTCAGTTATTGTATTTTTCACTTCTCCTGGTGCTTTTTTCATGGCTTCTGTGTACTTTTTTATGCTTGCTGTCTCTTTGTCGCAGTTCTCACTAAGTTCCTTGAGCGTCCTAATAAAAGTTATTTTGAACTTTGTCTCTGACAGATTGCTTGCATCTATTTTGTTTAGTTCTTTTTCTGGAATTTTCTCTTGTCCTTTCATTTGGGATGTATTTCCTCGTTTTCTCATTTTGGCTGCCTCTCTGTTTGTTTCTATGTGTCAGGTAGATCTACTATGTCTCCCAGTCTTGACTGGGTGAACTTATGTGTAGTAGGTGCCTTGTGGGGCCCAGTGGCACAATCTCCCTTGTCACTTGAGCCAGGCACTCCAGGAATGCCCCTTCTGTGGGTTGTGTGTACCCTCCTGTTATAGTTGAGTCTTGATTGCTATTGGCATATCAGGGGGTGGGATTGACACTCAGGATGATTGGCTATGGGGTTTGGCCATGTCCACAGCTTACAGGCTGCTGTGCGGGGGGCTTGCCCCACTGAGTGGGATTTGACTCAGTAGGCTCTGGTGGCTGTTGAGACTTCCCTTTGGGTGTGCACTTTAGGGGCTAATTGGGCAGTGCTGTACTGTAATCTGAAGGCAACCTCCACGTATGTTGTTTCTATGTTACTGTAAATTCTGGTTCGGTGCCAGTGCTGAGCGTGAAGCTACTGAGCGAAAGCTTCAGAACATACTGAGGCCAGTCGCCACCTGCCAGGGTCTGTGGGACTCTGATAGTTTTCCAAGAAAGCGTGCAATGCAGGCAGGGCTGGCTGCTCTTGGAAAAAGTGCCTCCGGCATTGGGGGAGTTGGGTAGGGCGGAGTCCTAGTGAGTCAGCAGGGCAGAGCTGCGGCGCTCACCAGACCAATCAGATTTAGATTTGGCCATGTCGGGGTGGGCTCAACACAGGAAAGATGGCATCCACCTGCCGGCTCTACAGGAGGAGGACCTCCTCATGGGGAAATGGTGATGGTCCTCCAGCCCTCAGCCCAAGGCAACACAACTCAGTCTGCCCCATGTATGTCTCCAACACTCTCCGAATTACTTCCCTTCGCTGGAGCCCAAAGTGAGTGCCTGCGAGTGGGAGAGTCTTTGCGTGGGCTATTTAAGAGGATGTCTCAGTTTCCTGCAGCCTTCATCTCACCCTAATCAGAATACCCACTGTTTTTCACAGCCAGATGTTGTGGGGGGCTCCTCTTTCCAGCACCAGCACTCTGGGCTGGGGAGGCCGGTGTGGGACTGAGGTCGCTCACTCATCTGGGAGGAACCCCTGCAGCTGAGATATCCCTCCCAATTCTCAACCACTACACGGAGGTTTGGGGTTAGCCAGTTCCGCATCTCTGCCCCTCTTACCCATCTTGATGTGTTTTCTTCTTTATATCCTTAGTTATCAAACTTCTCTTCAGCCAGATTTCAGATGGTTCTTTGTTGTAATTTTAATTTGTTCATGGAAGGAAGGAGGCACAGTGTTTATCTACTTCTCCATCTTGGATCTCCTCTCTCCTTTATTTTTCTTTTCCTCCTACCTTCCCTGATTCTTTGCATTCTCCTCTGACTTTCTTCTTTTTTCTCCTTTCCTTGCCTTCTTCCTCCTTTCCTTCCTCCCTTCCTTCATTCTTTCTCATCATTTTTGTTTTTCTTTTTCTATTCCTTCCCTCTCCTACTTTTTATCCTCTCTTTCCTTTCTATCCTAGAAAACACTCAGTAGGTCCCATTCATTGTACTAGGTTGTATGGAATCCACAGCACTTGCCCTTTCAGAAATTATAGGCTCATAGAAGAGACAGTTGTATATGTAAATAATTGTAGTGCTATCTGATGAGTAATTGCTGGAAATTGGCACCTGGTATAAAAACACAAAGATGGACTCAAACCTGATATGGAGCATGTGGACAAAGTTCGTCATAGAATTAAGTACCGACAGAATTTGCCAGAAAAAAAGAATATTGGAGTGTGGTGAGGGAAAGATGGGTCTGGGCAGAGGGTACCATATCAGCAGAATCATAAAGGAGAGCTCCTTGGGGGAGCTACAAAAGTACATTATGGCGGGAGTCTGAATACCCAGTGAACATTTGTCAAATAAATCCCTGGTCCTGGAAATTCCAAGGCAGCTGGCCCCCAGGCCTTTTCTTGTCAGCTATACCTTTAAGGTCACTGGCCTCTGGGCAAATGCCCATTCTGTGTCCCTGCTCCAGTGGCCAGCAATTTCATACTAAATATATTGGTTAAAATGGGCATCGTTGAAGGTCAGAGAAGTGACAGGAAGTCTCCTGCATACAGTCTGGGTTGTGGGAGGGGCCTGTGGGATAGGGCTTGTTACTAGGAAATAAGGTCCAAGGTTTGGGACCTCAGAACTCTCTAAGATCTATGGACCTTAGGCAAGGCTGTATCTAGAGATGCTGGCAGCTGGAGAGTAGCCCTAGCTACTGAAGGGAAGCCAGAAAGAGAAAGAGGACCTAGGAGGGAGAAATGTAAAGAGGGAGGGAGGGAGGAAAGAAGAGAGGGAGACAGAGAGGGAGAGAATATAAGTACTGAGATAAGAGGATAAAAACACCTGGAATGGAGGGAAAAGCACAGGCCCTGTGATCAGAGTTACCTTTGAATTCCAACTATGCACTCAATAGCGTTCATTTTCTGAGCCTTGGTTTTATCATCTGAAAAATGGCTTAATGATGCTGACCTAAGCATTATTGTGGAGAGTAAATAAGTTACACTAAAGTGCCAAGCACAGTGTGTGGCCATTAGTTGTCCTATAAATGGGAGTCTTTTAAGTTTTAGTAGCACAGGTAGGCACAGATGTTGACTGTTACTGGGTGTCGTGCAGGGGACCCTGCTCGCTGCGCCATTTGTCGTGCAGGCGGCCTGCGGGGTCTCAGCTCCCGCTCCCCGCCCAAGAACGCAGGACATGGTAAGGCCAAAAAGGAACACTCACGGAGCCATAGATAGGGGAGTCAAACCAATATATTCTCGCTGGTGGCTGGGCTGGAGACACAGGAAGCAGGATCTACATAATCTGCCTAACAGCAGTCCGCGCTTGCCAGCCACCATCTTCTTGCTAGCCCCCATTTCTTTCTGCTAGCGTAGCCACAGCCGTTATATTAGTGGCCAATGGCTTACTTACAGCTGACGGCCAACTAGCCACAGCTGCTGGCCATCTGATCACAGTTGATGGCCATTTACTACCCGAGCCAGCACCTTTCTATGTGAGGCCGAGAGCCTGGAAACTGTTTTTTGGGGCTTTGTCCCCACACTGGGTTAACTGGCTAGGGATAGGGGTCAACGGACAAGAGTGAGGGGGACCCCACACTTGGGGGAGCTGGTGAATTAAACAGATTAGGGAGACACATGGCATAAGACAAGGGCTGCTCATGGTGGTAAGAATACTCTCAACTACCCACCTGATAATAATCAGAATGGGTTTGCAGATGGCAACCAGAGTGGTGGCATGATTCAATGCTTAAACTCTGTAGCCAGAAACCTGGGCTCCAGTCCTAACGCTATTGCTTGCCAGGTGTAGGGTGTTAGTTAATTTCTCTGAGCTTGACTATCTTTACCTGTCAGGTGGGGAATGACTACCTTGTAGGGCAATGATGATTAAATGTAATATGCCTGTGAAGCAGTAAGCAGTTAGTATTTGGAACAGAGAAGGCAGCACCCCCAAGGAGGGTCGGGGTTGAGAGCCCTGAGCTACTGAGGACACCTCAGTGTACCCTCCCCTGCCTGCTTCACCTAGAGGGGCTGTCATGCGGGGCGGCCTGCGGGGTCTCAGCTCCCGCTCCCCACACAAGAACACAGGATATGGTGAGGCCAAAAAGGAACACCCATGGAGCCATAGGAAGGGGAGTCATACCACTATAGTCTCGCTGGAGGCTGGATTCACACGACGACGTGCGACCTGCTGTCTGCTTTTCTGCCAACCGACCGACTCCCCAGTGCAGCGCGGCAGTTATATCAGTGGCCAATTGGCTAACCAGCTACAGCTGATGGCCAACTAGCCACAGCCGACGGCCATCTACTACCCGAGCCAGCACCTTTCCACGTGAGGCCGAGAGCCTGGAAACTTCTCTCCGGGGCTTTGTCCCCTCAGGGGCGCCGCCAGTTGGGAGCCTGTTATCTCTGTGACCACGGCAGGGACGATGGATGCCACTCAGTGAGCCCTGGCTCAGGTATGTGCCCTGCTCTCCTTTCTTCACAAACCACATTGCCTTCCACCCCAGTGGGTCACCACGGCAGGTAGCTAGCATGATTCCAGGTTAGAAGTGAGGCAGAGGCAAGGGGAGATTGTGTGACTTGCCCGAAGCTGACATGGCAGGATTTAAACCCAGTCTGCCCAGCTCTAGGAGTACGTTCCTTTAGTCACCCTCCCATCTCCGAATTGGCAGTGTGATGAGGAAGATGGCAGGGCAGAGGCAGGTAGAGCACGACTCTGGAAAGAGCATCTTGGTAAGCACCTCCAGCACTTGGGTTTTTGTTGTTTTCTGGGAGAAAGCCCTGCCTCGGCCCAGGTGGCAGCCCTCTTTCGCAGAAAGTGTAGAGTGACTAATTTCCAACATGGGTGTTTTTGCACAGCTCTCGTACCGATGAGATGTTTGTCATAGGCTAAAGTGAGATCCGGGTGTCATCCTCGCTACTCATTGATCAAGAATTCCCCAAATGACTATGTGGTTCAGAAAGAATCTTGCTATGAGGATGGACAAGAGGGGATAGGGGTAGGGACGAGGGCCTGGGGTTTGGTGTGGGGACAGATCGGCCAGGCCACCACTGTGCCACTGTGAGTACAGCGTGATTCCATCTTGGCCTCAATCTCTTTATCTATGAATAAGAGATAATAATATGAGCACTCAGGTGTGTCTCGGCAATCAGAGCTCTGGCTGCAAAGTGCCTATTGCGGAGCTTGGCAAGTAGGAAGTTCTGAGTAACAGTAGGTACCCGCTATTATTTACTGTGCAGCAGGCATCCTTTCTTGAGCTTGGTGAGGGCAGGTACTGCATCTGCTTTGTGCAGTTATAGTCTCGGTTGCTGGCACATCGTAAATAGTTTTGGATGGATGTTTTACAGGTAGGATTGAGGGAAGGTGATGGCTGGTTGACTAATGACAACAGAGACAATAAAAATGCCTGGAGGGACAATTTAGTTGGAGCAGCTTAAGGTGATGGTGCCACTTGCTAAGGGGAATGCAAGAGGAGAAACTGAGCTAGAGATGGATGTGAGGAAGATGAGATCAGCTTCGAATATGTTGAATTGAATGTGCCTGTGGGACATGAAGGAGTTTTTGACTAAGAGATACATAAAAATGTATCAGGTTCAGCGGGGTGGAGGGGATCAGCAATGCAGCCTTAACTTTGGGAAATCATCCGTGTATCACTTAAGACGTCAGAGCTGCAAATGAAAAAACACATTGACTCAGGATGATTTAAACTAGGAATGGGCAAACTAGTCCATAAGCTACCTCCAGTGCACTGCATGTTTTTGCATATTGGAACACGGACACACCTATTCATTTATGTATTATAATGGCTGCATTCATGTTACAAGGTCAGAATAGCTGTTTTAGTCATTATGTTAAGTGAAATAAGTCAGAAAGAGAAAGACAAGTACCATATGATCTCACTTATATGCGGAATCTAAAGAGAAGAATATGTGTATGAACTAATCAGAAACAGTTTTGGGGACACAAAAAACCGAGAGTTGTTAGATGGGCGGGGGGGAGGGGGTTGGGGATGGGGGGAAGGGTGAAGGGATTGGGGGGCGGCTGGTGACCACAGGATGGCCTCAGGGTTTTTTGAGAATTACTTTGGGGAACTTATTCAATAGTGTTTGGGGATTTTGTTGGGTGTCCGATGGACATGTGTCCTGTTTGGGAGACCACCTCAGGGATGCTGTGGATGCCTGGTCATGGCATTGTACACCAGAGGCTGGACATTAATGAATGCCAACTATAATTTGATATGTATAATGTGATGGCTCGGTGTGAGGTCGGGGTGGTGGTGGATGGGGGGAGGGGGGTTCACGGTGTGAGGGATGTAAAAATAAAATAAAATAAAATAAAACTAAAAAAAAAAAAAAGAAGAAGAATAGCTGTTTTAGACACGGTATGGCCAGCAAAGCCTAAAATATTTACTCTTTGGCCCTTCACAGAAGAAAAAATACGCTGACTCCTGGTTTAAACAATAAAGACATACATTACTTCATTAAATAACAAGACTTGAGGTCAGGGTTGGTTCCTTAGGTCAAGGATGTGATGGGGACGCAGGGTCTTTTAATGTCACTCGACTCAGTGTCGTTTCCATCTCACTCTCCATCCTTAGTGTGTTGGCTTTGCCCAGGCTGTCTTCCTTCATCATTGTACCTGCATTACATCTAGAAATGGCACATCTTGAGACCAAGAAAGGGCTGAGTCTCTGTCTCTTTCTTCTGTCCTTCTTGCAGAAGGCCCCCATCTTCTCCTCAAATCTCTTTTTCTAGGATTTAATCTCAGGCCCATTCCTTGCAAGGGGAATGGGATTAACAGATTGCCTTAGACCTGCGATTCTCAGTGCAGGCCATACACGAGAATGACCCCTGAGACTTTTGAGAAAACAGTCTACAACAGACGCACATATTGGAGTTTTAAAAAGCATCCTTGGTGATTTCAAGGTGCAGTGAGGATGGAGTGAACACTGAGTTAGACAAATCATTTTCAGGAGAAATAGATGTTGGGAACACAAACATCATGACCAACGTAGTGTCCATGGAGAAAACAGTGGAAGCCATGGAGCCCGAGTCCTTGCTGAGGACATGCTTGTCAGGGGCAGTCTTGGCAGCTGGGCTGGACCGTGCAAGATGTTTGCCCAGTTAAGGCCAAAGGCAGCATACTCGGAAGTATAAATTGGGACCAAGGAGGAAAACCGGACTTCAGAGTCAAGAAACAGAATTACATATCAAGTCTGGGGGACAAGATGGAAATAGGAGATAAGAAAATGAGCCAAGAGTGTGAAGAGGCAAGAGGGGCTATGGGAATAGAGGTGAGAAATTTAGGGGGATGTGAACAACAGGTGCCAGAGATGCAATGCGGACTCTAAAGAGGAAAAGTTGTTCTGCAGAGTCAAAGGCATGGTGCTGAAACAGAATGCTCAGGACACGCGTCTCTGTCTCAGGCCTATGGGTTCCATTTGGCGTTGGTCAGGCAAACACAGCTGAAGCCAAGTCACTGGCGGGTAGCCACCTCCTTGCTCCCTCTTGTTTGAGTCTGGTCCTCTTGTTAGATTCACAAAAGGAGCCTACAGTTTTGCTAATTAAAAAGCATCAAATTCGCAATAGGTAGATGCAGGCTGAGTCTAGTGCAGGGCCCTTGGCGAAATCTGTAAAGACGTTGTTCTCCAGTGCCCACTACTTCCCTGTTTCCTGTCTCCTTCTCCTTTACTTTTTTTGTTCCCTCCCTCTGTGTTCCATCCCTTCCTCGTTCAGTCAGGCAACTCTATCCCCTCAGTTCGCTGACATCCATTCCGTCATTCATTAAATAAACACTTGTAAAACGTCCACCACATGCCTGACACCAACGTGCTCTACTGCTGCAGCACCAAGATGGAAGACCGCTAAATCCACTTTCAGGAACCTCGCATGAGATGGGCAGAGGTAGATATATAAACAAGCAATGATAATTTATGGGGACCAGATATGACTGCAGTATGATCTTTCAAGTTCTAAACTACGTAGTGGGTTGGAAGACCCAGGACCTGGGAGCCACATCTGTACCTGCCATTCTTGTCCAGTGCAGGGCAAACCACCCAACCCCATGAATTCAGCCTCCCAATCTATCCAAATGGCATGGCGGTGGCTACTTAGACTCACCCACAGCGACCCCTAGCGGATTAATATCCACAGTGAGTGTTTGTACAAAATCGTGTAACCTTATGCAAAGACAGATGTATTTTAAGTATTTTATTCTAACTCCTTCCGGGGTGGAAACAAACTTAAAGTAACGCTTAAAAATCCAGTTTTTAAGCTCAAATTCTCCTTTTGTCTAATGAAACAGGGTAGGAATAGGTAACCCTGAGTCAGATGGACAGAGCTGTGTTCAGAAACTCATTTTCCCAATTCGTTGCTGCATGAATACTTAAGTTCTCTGCAGCAAGTTACTTAATTTCTCTGAGCTTCAATTTCCACGTTGGAGTAGCAATGACACCGTAACATATACTTGCCTAACTGCTAATGAGGAATAAGTGAAGTTACTCATATTTAACATTTATTGAATCTGGAGCTCTGACACCCAGTGAGCACTCAGGCAATGATAGCTGTTATTATTATTACTAATTATACTGTCATCAGTAGTGTGCTGGTAAATTTTTACACTACAGTCTTCTCACAAAAAAAGGAAGAAAAGCAGGATTTGCACTTTTGTTGATTTCTGTGGTTATCAACCTCCCCCATGACCGATTTCAAACTACTGTCACATCACGGAAGGAAAATTTGAGAAGTGGTGTGCACAATTGAGCTGGTGTACACTCTCGAGTTGGTGCGAGCTAGCTCCTGCACACCATTAATTTTTATTAATATTATTTACATAAGATGGGGCCCTGGGACAGAAGCAAGGAGCAGCTGTGTTGGAAACAATCAGCCAGCTGTATGGGAAGGATTCTTAGCCTGATTGTTCCTGACACTGATTCTGTGGTAGGCTCTTTGCTAGGCATGATCATTCATGTCTTAATTAAGGAATCAGTTCATGTGTACAGGGTAGTTATTAAAGGAGGACACCCAAGCAAAATTCCACTGTCTTTGTGGAGTGTGTGGCTCAGGCCAGCACTGCTTTGGTCTCTGGAAGAGCCTACACCTCCTGTCCAGCAGTCCACCATGGATCAGAGAGGCTTTCCTTGCTGTCTCTATTGCAGGTTTGGTTCCAGACCACCACAATTAAGCGAGTATCGCAATAAAGCAAGTTGTAATCTTTTTGCTGGTGGAGGGGCTTCCCTTCACTTTGTAAAAAATGTGACATCTGTGAAGCTCAATAAAGAGAACTACAATAAAACAAGGTATGCCTATAGTTGGGGTCCCCACTGCTTTTCTAGGGTAAAATGAATAATGGTAACCATCCTATTTTAGATCATATGGGAGTTTTCATTCTCATTTTATATTTGATCCTCGTGGCTGGGAGCTATTATTTCTATTTTAGAGTAAATGAAATGGGATCTCTATTAGGGTAATTTAACAAAAACTGCTATGTCAAATAATGCTAAAATCTCAGTGGCTTAACACAACAAACGTTTATTTCTCATATCACAGTCTGAAATGGGTTGGGGGACTCTCCCGCAAGGGGTGACTCATGGGTGTTCCATTGGCCAGAACCCAACCTCTAAGGAAAGTTAGGGGATGTAGTCTTCTTATGTACTAAGGAAGAGGAATAGCAAGCAAGCAGCTAGTCAGCCTACATCCCAGAGGCTCAAAGGTGAGACTGGCTAGATGATCAGTGGCATGTGGGATGTGTACCTCTTTTAGGCCTGGCTCTAAACCTTCTCACAACAATATGCCATACCCTCTCTGGGCTCCCTGCTCATTGGTGGGCCAGATTGAGGAACCCCGCAGAGGACTCTGAAGAGGCCCCAGAGATGGCAGAGATACAAGATGGAATAGCTTGAGTCCCTGAGTCATCCCATGGAGCAGAGCCTCCCAGCACACTTCAGGTTCTGATATGAGAAATAAATCTTTGCAATGCTAAGCCACTGAGATTTGAGGGCTGTTTGTTTCAGCAGTTACATTAATTACCACAACATCTGAGTTCTAGACCCACTCAAAAGTAACCAGGATAATTAAATATATAAACATGCAGTCACATATTTGTTAAAAATGTATGTGTGTGTTCAATAAAACAGTTTTAGAAGGAGGTAAAGGAAAAAGGAGGTAAAATCAGAAGTAAATTATTTTTGGTTGATTACCTTAAATGTTTATGTTTTAAAGGGAAAAGAGAGAGGAGATCAGGAAAAAAAAATCATTAAATATTCAGGCTTATAAGGTAGAAAGATCTGAGTTTGCATCTCGAATGTCACTAAACTAGATGTGTGACCATAGGCAAATTACTCACCATGTTTGGCCAAGCCCACAGATGATCACAGAGTGAAGGCCTGGTAAGTTTTATACTAAATGTAAGAGGCCAGGGAGACTTCTCATTAATGTGATAGCTAGGATTTGGGTAGAACACTTCACCTCTGTGAGCCACAGCGACCACTTGTGTAAAAATGAAGATGCCACTACCTCATGAGAATTCAATGGGAAAGGAATTTGCAAGAAAATGTCTAACGGTAGGATGGCAAATCAATTAGTTGGTAGGGGTTGCCTGGAAAGTCCTGTTGAGAAGGGTTTTGAGGTTTTCACTTCCCAGGCTGGGTGTGGGTTGGGGAGGGAGCACTGATCAATGAGCGAAGTCTGTGAGGTGCCTGAAGGGGGAGTAGAAGCCATGTGCTGTATTTCGGAGGACTCTGCTGGGCTACAACATGATGAAACATTGGTAAATGTTAGTTGAGTCGAGTGGAATTTGAACACAGCCATTGTGCCTCTCTCAATTTTTAAGCAAATAATTGAAGTGGAATATAAAGAAACTGAAATGGGATATGGGGAAATTAACATGGAAATCACATTGCAAGCACTTGACAAAACTAATTAAACTGGGAAATGCAGCTAGATTTTTTTTTGTGTGCATAAACATTCTTCTTCTCTTGCAACAAGGGGGTAAAACCGACAAGTGTTCAAATTACACTTTTATGTGTGTGTTCTTCCAAGCATGTGTAACACTTTGAAGAAAGCGCTGCTGTGTTTGTAGCAAGAGACTCTGTAATTGCTCTGAGAATTCCTGGAATTTTTCAGATATATGTATTTTTTTCCTGAGGTTAGGCAAAACATGATGCTTCCTTCTGTAATATAAAGGAAAAAAAAATACAGCTGCTTTCCAGTCAAGTGTGTGGCCTTGAGCCTTGGTGTTTTCATCTCTAAGGTGGGATTCAACCTGCCTTCATTAGAGGGTTATTATGAGTATTACATGAGAGAATGGATGTGATGGCGCTTATGAATGATTCAGGACTGTTCACACATTCCAGATAAGAATTATTAGGAGGATGTAGTTTTGGGGACACGTGCTAGACTGCCAAAGCTGGAATCCCAGGTCTGCCACCAACTAGCTACCTGTATGAGCTGGAGCAGTCCCGTTCACCTAGCTTTGTCTGCTACCGTATCTGGAAAACAGAGGAATTAGACATAGCAACCTCCTAGGATTGTTATAGAAATTGTAAGAATGAATAACTACCAAACATGTAACACAATGTTTGGCACATAGTAAGTGCTCAACAAATTATAGCAATCATTATCATTCTTATTAAATATGAATGTTTATAATTTAATTCACTAAACTTCTGAGTTCCTTGGAAATATGGTGCTATGCTGGGTGCTCTGGCGATGCCAAAGACACTTTCAGTCCTTAGGGAGTTTATATCAATAGTGGGAAACAGAGAAGAAGTGTGCTAAAACGAATTATCTTATAGAATTTTTTTTTAACTTTTCCTCTGAAAGGAGAACAGAGCCTTTTCTTAAGATACTTTGTATTATGAAAATATTTTCACATGCATTGTCTCATTTTACTACCTAACAACTGTATAGCCTATAAATGATTGTATATCCTGTAAAGTAGGTAGGGAGAATCCCAATGATATATGATTCCCAGCTAGCTGTTCTCTGCACCATGCCCTTATTTCAGCATTCCTCTGACAGTATGTAGTATATAACAAAATGAAGTGCAAACACTGTTCATTTTTTACCTGAACGCTTCTGAAATGTTCCACAGCCTACAGATTGAGAACCATCAATTTAAATGGCTAGTGTGAGGTAGTAGTAATATATTGGGAAGAGCACTAGATTTGGGATAACTGCATTTTTCCACTTTCTAGGGCTATGATCTCGGACTTAGCGGGTCAAATTCTCGGTATCTCATTTTCCTCATCTGTAAAGTAGGATAAAGGTATCTAGCTTTCAGAGTTGTTCTAAGGTTAAAATGAGAGAATCTTTGTGTATATTTCTGATCTTAGGTCACATTAGTAGTTGTGTGTGCATAGTTTTGGGAGTATGTATGGATAAGTAAATACATAATGGGTATTATTAAAATGTCTTCATCAATTGCTCTGCTATGCAATTGGCACATGATGCTTGATCTGACCAACCCTTATGATTGCGAGTCTTTCAGGACAATGTAAATCGTCAAACACCACACCATAGCCACTCTGAAATAAGGTGATAAGCTCAGGGTTGTTGAGCTCAAGAACTGGGATCCGAACTTGAGTCTTCTGACCCCAGGTGCCATGCTGGGACTTGAATATATTCAAGAAGAGGATGTGTTTTTAGTTGCATTGATAGGGCTCAGATTGCTATAAAACTAACCATTTCTCAAGCTTTACTATAGGTGGTAAAAGGAATTAATTTTCTTTCACTCTTTTAAATGAAAAACGCTTTTGGTGATATTGTAAATTCTGCAATCTGATCCCACACTTCATTTCAATCCTTATTTTTATGTCTCTTCAGTCACACTCTGAGCTACTTCGATTTTCCTGAACGTTATCCATGCTTTCTAGCCTCCATGGTTTTGCTCAGATTGTTCCCTGTCCAATAACTGCTCTTTATAATGTCCATCACTATATGCCTAACCCCTTCAAAGGCCTAGATCAACTTCTTCTTCCTCCAGAGATCCTTCCCCACACTCCCACCCCTCAAGTTCCCGACAGTCTCTTTCCTCTACGTTCCCCCAATGCTTTATACACTTGTTTTGAAAGCAATTTTCACCTTTATCTCGTGTTACAATTATTTATCACATGATCCATACATCCTAAGCATTTGTAATTTGGAGTTAGAAAGAATGCTGAATTAGGAGTGCTCTGCATTTGAATCCCAGCTCCAGTATTTCCTAGTTGTCTGATGTTAGGCAAGTTAGTCAAACGTACTGAGCTTCAGATTATTTACATGTAAACGAAGATACTGTCTACCTCTCAGGGGTAAGTGTTACTGAGAGTTCTCTGTACAGTTTCTGACACACCGGAGGCACTCAATACGTAGTGATTCTTTTTCTCTTTTCCCTCTCCTGAAGAATAGGATATTTGTATATTACTTTCTTAAACCCCATGCACAGTGCTTGACACATAGTAAGTACTCAATATGTACTATATAGGTAATATAATTACAAAGGAATATCATTTATTTGATTACAAATGAAAAAAATGGATGGACAGATGCATGAAATAATGAAGTAGAATATGATCCCCAAAATATCAACATAAATCTAAATTTTAATTTCCTTGTAATTGGTATTTTACTGTACTGTCTATTCTATGGTTTTTCTTTTGGCTCCATCACGAGGAATGAGCATCTTCCAGACCCTCAGGTAGGGGAGGGTGTCATGTACCCTCACTGCTTTTATTCCTCCTTAAGCTGTCTCTTTTTCTTTAAGCAAATCTCTGAAGACTCCACACTGCCCTGTTTTGAGTACATTGGCTGGGATATGCTAAAGACAGGTTGTCTCCTGGAAGGGTAATGCCAAACATGACTGACATGACTTCCATTTCTGAGCCTGCCCTTGTGTGGCAAACGCCAAAGATGCAGCTGACGTTCTGATCTTAAGTTCTTTTGCTTACTCACTGAATTAAGTCTACATCTGTGGCTGTTAGAGTGGGAAAACAGATTAATAAAGTACATGTTGAAGCTTGAAAGAATAATTAGTAGGACGTTATATGTTTTGGCTGCAAAGCCGTCTCTACATTTAGCATAAAGCAGAACCTTTCTTCTAATCCTTCTGAGGATGAAGGATTGGCTTGAACTAAATTGGTTTTCTTTGTGCAACTTGAGGTTTTTTTTTAATGTTATCATTTTAAAAAATTATTATTTTCCAAATTTCAAGTAAGCTTTTAATCAGCCTCTTTGTGGGATCTGCGTTGTTTCTGGATTTGCCATCACTCAGTCACACAATTAGCTGCCGCTTGGGCCCTGATAAAAGAAAGCACTTGAATTGTGGGCTGCAGAGAGCTTAAATCACACATGTTTCACAGGGGCACATTCCATCGCTATCAGAGCTGCGATGTGGCTGCTAACAGCCCACCTCGCTGAGATGTAGCGTGAGTTATTGGTGTACATAATAAACTAACATCTGTACAGTGCATCTCAGAATGGGTGTCAGGGAAGCTGGGAGACAAAGCAGGATGGCATCATTAGGGCCAGATTTAAGACTCCAATTTATGTATCATTTGCATAACAATGCACAAGAGCAACTACTCACTGTTCCCTTTCAGAATTCTCATGTTTCACCTTCACAAGAACATTCCTGAGGGAGGGGAGGCTGGGAGGAAGTGCTTGCTGAAGGGGTTCAGTCTGGGTTTGCAGGGTAGGTAAGGATTCCCCTGCCCCCTGACCCCACTGAACTCCCCATGCAGTCTCCCTGCAGTAATCATGGATACTCTGGGACCTGGTTTCTACCTTCTCTTCTGGTGTCAGCGTCCTGGCGTGTTTTCCAGTCAGCAAGCAGATATGACGCATTTCAAGGTCAAGGGAAAGCCTTGAAGTCCAGAGGTGGGAACCTGTGTACTACCTTGACCTCTTTCTACTTTGGGCTCTTTGCGAAGATGTGGTTCACTTTTGTGAGCCGAAATCTCCTTATTTCTACCACAGGGATAATATTAATAGTTGTAAAAGTTAGCAGTCATTGAGGGCTGACTATGGGAAGCAAAATGCCAAGCATATTTAATCCTTACAATGATCTCTGAAGTTGATGATTCTTTTCTCCTCCTTCTCCTCCATCTTCTTCCATATGAAGCAATTCAGGCACAAAGAAGTAACTTGCCAGTCACTTGATCTTTGAGTGACAAAGCCAGCATATTTCCGTGTCTTTTTACCTCATGTGATAGATGCTCATCAATGTCAAAATGATAAGTATTTATTGACCACCTCTGGGTGTCAGCCCTCGTGCTAGGTGGTAGGATATTCAGTGATGAACAGAAGCAGACAGCCCCTGCCGTCACAGGACTCCCATGGGGTTACTTGAGAAAATAGATGAGGATACACTCCAAAAACTAAAACCTCATGTTCTGCTGTCACTATTTTGTCACTACCGTGTTATTTGGGGAGAACACAGGCTTTGGAACCAAACAGACTTGGTTTTGAATTCTAACTCTGTCACATACTTACTGTGTGTACTTGGGCAAGTCTCTGAACATCTCTGAGCCTTAGTCTTCTCCTGGGGGGAAAAAAAACAAAGGACCAATAAGTATTCTGCCTCAAAGAGTTGTTACGAGAATTAAATGATATCCTCATACATGGGACATAGATTTCTGAGCACAATGCCTTGCCACAAATTAATTTCTAAACTATGGTAGCTGTTATTATTAATCAACCAGTCTAGCTGAGCTCCTGTGACCTGAAGGATCAAAAGGGATCTTGCGACTTATGTCTTACTCAGTCTTCTTATCCAGCTTTGGATCTCGAGGCGTTGCCTTTTATTTTCTTTATCTAACAAGGCCAGGCACACAGAACCCCTCCTGGCCACAGCCGACTGTCTGGTCATCTGGACCGACGGCCTCATGAGGCTGTAGCATGTTTGCTGACTCCTCTTCGAAGCAGCTTGCCTTGCAATTGTACTAGCAGCATTACAATGGCCTCTGGCCACACACTCCTGAGGCTCTCAGCAATATTAAGGGATGGGCCCCAGGTCTTCTGAATGGCTGATCAACTGTGCCACCAGACACCAGCCCTGAGCGCTGAGTCTCAAACTCTGGCCTGGGTAGTTGGGCAGACCCGTGTGTTTCTGCCCTGCCCGAAATGCCTCCCCCTAACTCTGACCCTTTCACCCCTTGTATCTTCATATTTGACAGATTAAAAGGGCGTGGACATGGGAGATCTCACTGGGGTGATGACAACGTTCTGAAACTGATTTCTGGGGATGATGCCAGAACTGGGAAGCTGGACTAAACATTATTTAATTGTGCAATTGAAATGGATTAATTCTATCATATATAAAATATGCTGCAATGAAATTATAAACAAAAGTGGGGGCATGCATTTGGGGACGCTGAAGTTTACTAGAGTCGGTCAAAAGTCTCAGTTTCCTCATCTGGAAAACGAATTCCTTGCAACAAATGCCTTCCTCGTGACTGATAGGGCTATGATATACATTTTATTGTCAGTGGGAGGAAGTGCCATTGTTTGAAAAGAAAAGCAAAACAAAAAAAACGGATGGCAGGGAGTCAGTGTGTAAAAATGTTTATTTTGCGCTCCTCAAGAGGCTGGTTTTCGGTTTGCAGTGCATGTACGTTTTTTTAAAGGGACCTTTTTTGAGGGCCTCTCTGAGGCAGACCGTGGCTGCCTCGGCCCTCTGGACAAACACTCTATAAAATGATAACGACAGAGCAGAACAGGTGAATATGTTTGGGGTGTCCGCTGCGCTCCAGGCATCATGTAAACATGTTTTAAGGATAATCTCATTCGAGTCTCACAGCAACTCTGTCAGGAATGTTCTACTCTTTCACAGATGAAGAAACAGAGGCTCCGAGGGTAAGCAGTGACACCAGGTCAGGAGGAAGCAGAAATAGGCCTCCCAGGACTTTCTCCCTCCCCTAGGTGGGTGGGGGCCTCACAAAAGCACCTGTTAGAAATGAGGATTCTCAGGTCCCACCCAGACCTATTGGATCAGAAACTCAGGGAGTGGGACCCAGAAATCGGATGCGCACACCAGTTTGAGAACCACTGCTTCAGCTGTGCGGTTTCTCTGGTCCTATGCCCAGGACTCCACCACCGACTAAAGGAAATCCCTGGAAGGAACCAGCTCCCATGGGGAGTGGGTCCTGTTCCTGGGAACAACCCCAATGCCTGTGCCCAAGCGCAGCTTCCATGCAGGCTGTAAGATGGCAGGTCTGCCTTAAAAACCAGACCAATCCTAAATGAAACCATTCATAAAAATCAGCTTGTTAGTAGGAAGAGTTGACATGCTGCAGGGTCAGGCCCAGCATGGCTGAGAAAAATGGTAGTAACTGCATTTCTCATGTGCTCATGGTAAGCCAGGCACTGTCCTAAGAACTTTATATGCGCCATTTTCTTTAATTGTCCTGACAACTCTCTGAGAACAATGCTAAGTTTGCCCCCATTAAACAGATGAGGACAGATTGAGGTAGAGAGAGGTTTAGTGACTTGCGCAGATGGTTAGTGGCAGAACCAAGAGCTGAACCCTAGCAGCCTGGCTCCCTCGGCCTCACTGCCTCTCCCTGAGCCTTGTCCCAGCCAGTGGGAGCTCCCTGGGTTTGCTCTAATTAGATCTCAGTTGTTTTCTCATTTGTGCTTTCCTCAAAGACCCTCAGACTTTATTCATAAGAAACCCTATAGGAAACTACAGAGTCCCCTCCTTTCCACTATGTGTCCTGAGGAGCCAGCCCTACGTGCATCTTTCTGCTTGCCCATAGATCGAGGCCAGGGACTTTCAGGTAAACCGAGAGCTTCCAATAGCAAGTGGCACAGTGTCCCCAGCCCTAGAGTCAGAGCTGCATTGGAATCCCAGCTCTGCCACCAACTAGCTGTGTGACCCCAGCCCGGGCACTTAGCCTCAACTTCAGCAACTGGAAAATATACATGTATTTGTATAGTATGCATGCATATACACATACATATGTATATGAAAATAAGGTGTATGACTACTGGCCTCTCGGGGGTGGCTGGGAAGAATGAATGTAAGTGTATAAGTGAGACAGCCTTTCAGAAAACTGCTCATCACTCAACAACGTGAAGTGTTACTTCTGCTCGCCTCTGCCTGTTTCTCCCAGCTTCTTGGTTCTGATTCCTTTTGTAGCTCCTCTGCCTTACACGAGTCTGTTAGCTCAGTCTCAAAAGCAGAGTTCCGGATGGTCTAGCACTAGATCTGGAATGAATTCTGTAGGCTAATTTATTTCCCCAGTCTGCGGACCCCCACCTCCCATCCTTCAGCCTTGAGCTGGGGGCGGCCAAGGAAGGCAGAGGCTGCCAGAAAAGAGCGATGGATTCTGGACTTAGAATTGGGCAGAGCAAAACTGGACAGGGGCTGTGTCAGTTTCTGCTGTCCGCTTGTGTGCTTCAAGGCCAACAGGTGGTCAGAGCAGTCATCTGACAGTGATGACCAGCAGCATTTCCCACGTGGCCACCCTGCTTGGAAAGCAGCCACAGATGCCAGTCAGGAAGCAATGACCCAGTGGACTTCCGCGCTAAGCTGAAGTCACTGACACAGACCCAGGTTGCAAGAGAGGCAGATCGAATGCTGAAGCCAGAACACAAAGAGCAGAGCAGTGCTGACCCACACAGATGTCATTTATATAATAAAAGGGGCCCTACCAAGTTGGGTTAATGAACATTTCCTCATTTGAATCAGATTTTATAAGGAAGTAGCGCATTGTATGTTTAAAGAAATCCTTGAGCACTTGGGCTAAATGAAGAATTGTCTGGTAAAATGAAGTCTTTCCATTCTACAATGCAAATGTTAAATAATGTCAATTGGATGTTCATAACATTGCATTTATCTAAAACATGTCGGTAAAGAAAAACCATCAAAATCAGGTTTCTTCCTTGAGGAATCTTTCATCAGTGAAGCAGAGAGGAGCACTGTGTACTTAATAGTCTGAGGAAAAAAGGAACTATTATGATGCCTACTCTGCTGTGGCCCCGATATCAGCCAGTGTCACATGTGACTTCATCAGATCCTTCCAATTCCCCCGTGAGGGATGGACAGGCACGCCTGTTTCACAGTCAGGGGACTTGAGGCTCCAAGAACACACATTATATGTCAGACACTGTTCTGAACACTTGCATACATCTTAATTAATCTTTACAACAATCAACCAACATACTAAAGAGTATCGTCCCCATCTTACCGATAAGGAAAAAGACTCAAAGGATAAACAAATAATGAGCCCAAATTGAGAGGACTAGTAAGTGGTTGAACTTGGCCTCAAACCCAGGTCTGTCTGGGTTCAAACTCATATTTTTTATTTGTTTGTTGTTTGCTAGATGTACGCTATCTAATGCTCTCTGTACGTGCTATGTCATTTGGCAGCAAGGAATTTGTTTATTTAAGAGGTTGTGGGTCCCCCTAAGTAATATGCCTCAAATTCTATTTGCGATTTCTTTGCCTCAGGTACCTAAAGAGAAAGCTGTTGTCACTGCTTTATAGATAATGATTCAGAGTCTTAGAGAGGTGTAATAACTACGCCGACCTCACAGATGATAAGCCATGAGCTAGGTCTGTGGGACTCAGAGCTCTGTTGTTTTCCACATCCCAGTAGGACCAAGGAAGGAAAGAATGTGGGTCTCAGGCGGATGGATATGTATCCAGTGGCAACAAATAGTAGGTTTAGAAATGTACTGTATTTAAGAACTGTAGAATTCACTCATAGCCTATAGACACCAAAATATGGAAAATACCCACAAGTTTAAAAGAAAAAAAAAGTCTTCTAAGATCATCGCACGGGGTCCCTGTCAATTCACCAGATAAGGAGGGAGTCAGAGACTAATAGAGAAAGAGGGACAATCTGAAAATTCAGACCTCCATGGTTTGGATGGCTTTAGTCTCAGAGTCAGCCACAAACTTGATGGACTAAAACAATCGTTGATTCTCTCAGAGTTCTGGAGGCCAGAGTCCGAAATCAGTATTGCTGGGTTCAAAGGTGTCAACAGGGCAGTACTTCTTCTAGAGGTTCTAGAGGAGAAACTTCTTGCCTCTTCCAGCTCCTGGTGGTTGCCAGCTTTCATGGGCGTAAGCCACATCATTACAATCTCTGCCTCCATCTCTCCATCCCCTTCTTCTCTCTGTGTCACATCTCTGTCTCCCTCTTCCAAGGGCACTTGTGACTGCACGCAGAGCCCACCGGGACAATCTCCCTGTCTCAAAGGCCTCAGCTTAATCACATCTTTAGAGACGTTTTCCTTCTAATGTAACGTAGGTTCCAATGATTAGGACTTGATGTCTTTGGCGGTCATTTTTCTGTCCACTATAGTCAGAAACAGAGGCCATGGTGCTCCTAGATAGCAGAGGGGTATTCAATCTCTTGTCTTTTTATTCCTTCACAGTTGGGAGTACCCCTGTTCTCCCAGAGGGACAATGCTCCCTTTCCAAAAGCATGCATCCTCCCACCAGCTGGGGAATCCAGAGAGGATGGTTCTGAAAAAGAGCCCCTCTTAGAAGGTGAGTGCTGGCGAAAGCTTTACTGAGATAGGAAGAAATGAGGGGGATGGCAACAGCAAGTGAGAGGCAAGGGAAGTGATTGGAAAATTGAGGGTACCAGGATTGGAAAGGGAGAAAAGTTAAGGAAATGCAGAGAAAAGAGGAAGAGATTAAGGGAAAGGAAGAAGTAAGAACGATGCAGAGAAAACTGAAGAAACATAAAACAGAAAAGATAGGGAGGATGGACAAAGAGAAGATAATGAGAAAAGAAACTATTGAGAGAGAGGAAAGGCAGGAGAGAAAGAGATTGACAGGAGGCAGGGAGAAAAAAGACCAAAGGCAGTGTGAGAAGGGAGAAATGCAGAAGATTGAAAGGCAGTAAGTAGGAGCAGAAAGAAGCATTGAGAGAGAAAAGAGAGGCTGAGAGGTGTGAGATCAAGCAGGCAGAGAGAGGAGAGAACGACAGCGGAGCTCATGCTGGGAAAGAAAATATTAAAGGCATTTGGTAAGGTGACAAACGTCTGTATGTTAATATGCTGAAATAAATATAGCAGCTGCAAGTTACAAATCACATTCATCGGCTGTTACAGTGTGGTAATTGTCCATACAGATATTTTCTTTCTGGTTCTAGACCCTGGCTTATCAGGGGACAACATGCTTTTGAAGTGCCACATTATTTTGTAAGTACAATTCATGTCCAAAAGTTCCACTAAGGATGATATACTGAAGATTTATTTAGTTTCCATTCTCTGTAGCTCCCAGGCTCCAGCACAATGATTTTCAAATGGCCATTTTGATCATCAGTTTCCTGACATCCAAGGGCAGGACAGACCTTCCCACTGACTGTTCTCCAAATCAGTCATTTAGCCCCCTCCCTCCCTCCCTCCCTCCCTCCCTCCCTCCCTCCCTCCCTCCCTCCCTCCCTCCCTCCCTCTCTCCCTTTCTTTTTGTCTTTCCCCCTCCCTCTGTCCATCCCTCCCTGCCTTCCTCCCTTCCTTCCTTCCTTCCTCCCTTCCTTCCTTCCTTTCCTCTTCCTTCCTTCCTTCTTCCCCTCCTCTCAAAATTTCCTTTTGTCTATATTCCCTTCTCCCCTCTGTTTCTCTCTCTCTCTCTTCTCTCCCACCCCATTTCCCCCTTTTAAGTGTCTTTTCACAAGGCAGCGTAAAATTGTAGACTAGAGTTTCTCAGCCTAGGCACTACTGACATTTGGGGCTGGTTAATTCCTTGTTGTGGGGCTGTCCTGTGCACTGGAGGATTTTAGCAGCAGCCCTGGCCTCTACCCACTGGATGCCAGTAGCACCCTCATCCCAGAGTTGTAACAACTAAAAATGTCTCCAGACATTGCCAAGTCTCTGCTGCGGGGGCAAAATCACCTGGAGTTGAGAAGGACCCTATTCTGTATGAGTCAGATAGACCCGAGCGCCAACCCCTCTCCCCACGTCCTGGCTGTGTGATCACAGGCCAATCTGTCAGACTCGCAGATGCATTAGAGTCCCCTGCAGGGCTTGTTAAAGCAGAGTGCTGGACTCCATTGCTGGAGCTTTCGGTGTAGTAGATCTGGCCCGGGACCTGAGACTGCATTTATAACACATCCCTGGGTCCCGCTGCTGCTACTTACCCAGGACCACGATTTGCGAACCACGGCCCTGCCTCTAGCCTAGCTGCTCTTTAGTATCTTCACCAAAATATATAGTTAACAAGACTTCCCTCTCTGGCTTATTCTACAGATTAAGAGAAATAATGTTCCTAGATACCGCGAACAGGATCCTGGACCATGCTAAGTGACAAATAAATGGTAACTCCTAAAGAAAGCCCGTTAAGGGAGAGCTGGTCCTTGACAGGGAATGTGAGGATTACAAATGTACACGAATATAGTCACAGCAGCACACAGATGCGACTATTTTTATTTTAAAAAGAGGTCCAATGGCTTTTTAACAACAAAGTATGTGTGCTTATTAATAAATCTCTGTCAGTGGGATCACTTCCCTGCGGTAATGGAAGATAAAGGATGGGAGCCAGCATTGTACCTTAGATCCTGGGAATGAAAACTGATCACCCATACACATATTTGTTAAGCCTGAGCATTAAATCTGTTACTAATGTCCAAAAAGAAGGAATATCTGTGGCTATGGTTGCCCCCAAACCCTCTAATATCCTCTTCCCAGCTGAAAGGGAATGAACATTTATCTTGCATCCACGATGTGCCTAGCAATATGCTATTTTATGTACACATGTACATTTATTCCTCACACTGCTCTAGAAAGTCTTGTCCTTATTGGTAACAGTAAGAAACCGAAACTCCAAGAGAGACTAAGTAATTTTCCCAGTGCCATGAAGCCGGCAAATGCAGGGTGAGAATTGCACCCCAGCTCCATATGACTCCAACTTCCACAGTCTGTCTGCTGCTGCAAGGCGCTGGTAGGCACAGAGAAGCACCTTGCTGCTAAGAATGCTATGAGCCCAGTGCGTTGAAACTCTCTTTACATGACTGTGTCCCTAGTTGGGCTTTTAGTTCCCTTTTTGAAAGCAATGAGTCTGTTCTCTTCTCTCCTCCGAGAGCCCAGTCTAGCATAGTGAATAGCACATGATTGGCACTCAGTGCTGATAGGACAAATGAATGAATACAGTACTATCTCAGTCAATCAGTCAGGACGTGTTACTGGGGCAACATCAGATTGCATGCTGGGAGTTCTGGTTCTGGTCTCAATTGTCCACGACTTTATTGTGTTGTCTTAGTGAAGAACTGACTTTCCCTTCCTGTTATGGACTGAATTGTGTCCCACCCACCCCCTTCACATGTTGAGACCGCAACCCCCTGTGACTGTCTTTGGTGATGGGATCTTTAGGTAATTATGGTTAAATGAGGTTCTAAGGGTGGGGCCCTGATCTGATAGGACTGGTGGTCTTATAACGAGAGAGAGAGAGAGAGAGAGAGAGAGAGAGAGAGAGAGAGAGAGAGAGAGAGAGAGAGATATGTATACACAGAAAATAGGCTTTGTGGGAACACAGGGGAAGGTGGCCATCTACAAACTAGGAAGAGAGTCCTCACCAGAAATGGAACCTTGATCTGGGACTTTAGTTGCAGAACTGTGAGAAATTAAATTTCTGTTCTCTAAACTATGCAATCTATGGTGTTTTGTTATGGTAGCCTGAGCAGACTAAGAAACTCCCCTTAACTACATTTCCTTGCCTGTAAAACAGGAAGACTTTAGAATAGATTAATTGTTTCCAAAGAGTTTTCTAGACAATGCCAGTTTTTAGCAAAATGTTAATAGGTATGTTTTCAAAAACGAATCCTGTGATTAAAAACGTCAGGAAAACCACAGATTTTCTATCTCCTTCCTGAAATCCATGCACATATATAAAGTTATATTAAATCCAACAGGAGAAACAAAATCTCAAACCAAAGCAAAACAACCCTTTTCCCTCTGTTTAACACAACAGTTTTCAACCGTATTAGGTAGGTAATATATAGTACCCTCAATCCCATCTCCTTATTTTCTTCTTGTTTGTTTGTTTTTAACAGATGAGGAAACTGAGGTTAAGACACATTGAAAAGCCCCCAGCAGGCATATAACCAATAGGTGGCAAGTTCAAACTCATGTCTGACCATCTCAAAAACCTAGGCTCTTTTCAATATGTTATTTAGCATCTGATTTAGAGCATCCAATCCAAATGCATCTCCTGTGGAGGTTTGGGGCGAAAGTGTTAATAATATTTGACTTATAGAGCATTTAGTATATTATAGGCACTGTTCTAAAGGCTTTAAACATAGTAAGTCATTTGAAATTCACAAACAGTAAGAAACATACCATTATTATCTCAGCTCTACATTTGAAGAAACTGAGGCAACAGGTGTTAAGTAAGTTGTTCAAGGTCACATACAAGGGTAGAAAATGGTGGAATCAAGGCCTGAACCCAGCCCAACCGGGCTCCAGGTCCTGTATCGTCCTATACACATATACGTTTATACTAGACTGCCTATGGCAGTGTATACAGCACTTCCAGCACTTCCAGAAGGGAGAAGTCATAAAGAGGCAGCTCAAAATAGGTAAAAACTTTTTAAGGGAGTTTATAAAAGGCTTTTTATTCTCCTCCTACCTTTACTCTTCAGAAGGCAGACAGAATGGACGGTTTTCTGAAGATACTACCATATTGTGTTTCCCTTCCACACTGATCATATTTAATTCAATGATTTGTTCATTTGCAAGGTTTTGGAGGGAAGAAATGAGGTATTTAGCTCTATATTCCTCTATCTAGCATGGTGCCTGGCACATAGATTACACTTGGAGTTGTAGAATTGTATTGGAGACATGAACTTCACCTCATAGCAGCAAGAAGTGCATCATCTAGGACCTAAATGATTTAGATCTAACTGGACATGATTCTGCATTCAGTCAGTATTGTCAGAGGCAGATTCTTCTGCTGGTTGGAAATTCCAACTTTCCCTTGCCGTCATCCTGTAGCCTTGTTCTCCCCAACCCTCACATCGAGCTCATGCAATATGTCTCTGAGCTACATAAGCTAATCCCTGAGGGTGTCCTCCCCCAAACTTGATTCTTTGGACTCTGATCCTAAAAACTCACTATTTAAAGAAAGAGTCACAAAATATTTAGATGCTAAATACTGAGAGACTCGTAGACACTGTTTGTTCCAACATATGATAAGACAGAAGCCCAGTGAGGTGGTGATTGGCTGAAGCTTGTCCAGAGCTGGAATAGGAATACAGTTGTCTCGAGTCTCAGATGTACAGTTTTCCACTCTTCTGTGCTGTTGTGTCCCAGTCAGAAGTAAGATGCTTTCAAAATGATTTGACTTCTGTGAAACCAGCTTAGGTTAACCAGAAAGGACCACTATTAGGGCTCATGAATGATAGTCATAATTTTGAAAAAAAAGATAAGGAAACTGAATTTTAACTCAACAGGTGAGTTGAAAGTTTCAAATTGGTATACTCAGGAAATAGGCTTGCAATTCCCTTTACTGCACTAATGAAATATACATTTTATTTGTGGGATTTAGCTTGAATTATCATTTATCAAACATCTATGTGCCAGGAAGAGCACTACGTTTTTTAAAAATACGAGTTCAGACAATTAAGTTTGCAAACTCATCCTAGAAAAAGTGCTCCATACCTCATTGCTGAAGATCACTATGGTCACCTTCAAAGTGCTCCCCTTGGGAATCTGTGCACTGATGCCAGCACCTAGTCCACCCTTTAAAGCAATTTTGGAACTCTTTTTCTGGAAAGGCCATCAGTGCTGTCATCATATTACCCTTGATGTCCTGAATGTCATCAAAATGTGTTCCTTTCAATATTTCCTTTATCTTTGGGTAAAGAAAGAAGTCATTGGGGGCCAAGATCAGGTGAGTAGGGAGGGTGTTCCAATACAGTTATTTGTTTACTGGCTAAAAACTCCCTCACAGACAGTGCCGTGTGAGCTGGTGCATTGTCGTGATGCAAGAGCCATGAATTGTTGGCGAAAAGTTCAGGTCGTTTTCATCTAACTTTTTCATGCAGCCTGTTCAGCACTTCCAAACAGTAAACTTGGTTAACTGTCCAGTTGGTACAAATTCATAATGAATAATCCTTCTGATATCAAAAAAGGTTAGCAACATCATTGCAACAAGTTCGCAAACTTAATTGTCAGACCTCATACATACCATGTTGCCCTGAAAATAAGACCTAACCAGACAATCAGCTCCAATGCACATTTTG
Organism: Rhinolophus hipposideros; assembly: GCF_964194185.1. Classification (NCBI taxonomy): domain Eukaryota; kingdom Metazoa; phylum Chordata; class Mammalia; order Chiroptera; family Rhinolophidae; genus Rhinolophus; species Rhinolophus hipposideros. The sequence continues at coordinate 53,991,293 of NC_138054.1, forward strand.
GAGCAAAAATTAATATAAGTCCGGGTCTTATGGTATATAAGACCCAGTCTCATAGTAAAATAAGACCGGGTCTTATATTAATTTTTGCTCTGAAAAAAATATTTTTTTTATTAATTTTTGACGCGTTAGAGCTGATTGTCTGGCCAGGTCTTACTTTCGGGGAAACACAGTAGTTATGGGCAAATCGTAGATTTTATCCCAGATCCTCCATGTGCTTGGTCTGCTTGGGCTTCTGTATCTTTTTTCCCAAGAAATCTGAGACTCTTAATAACATTTTGAGGACACCTGCTGGCCTCAGTTTTAAGTCTAAACTTTCAAAGTTTTCAAGGTTATATTAAACTCCGTACTCCCTTTCCCTAGAGGATCTTAATCTTGATAACTACAAGTTGAGGTTTGTTTAAATAATCCATTAATGTGGAGAAAATTACCTTCTCATTATGAAGTATTCTGTGTCACTTTAATACTAATTACTCTAACCGTATTTATTGAGGATTAATGACTGAGCAATATATTATTAATAACCAACTGGCATTTATTATTGCATAAATAATAAATAAAGTGCTTCATTAAATATAAATGCCTTTTTTACTTAGGCACCTTCGTTGAAAGTGTTGCCAAAAATTTTTGCCTTGATTAAAAATCTCATTCCAACAGTTGGCTAATCTTGCCTTTTCACCTGACCCTCCCCCCCCCCCAAAAAAAAGAGTCTCTGACAATTCTGCGCAATAGGTAGACTTAGGGATTATGTATCAGCCCTTCAGGAGAAGCCCCTTTATCAATGTGTGGCTGCAATGAATTCCTGTTGCCATGAGAACCTTAACTTTTTGCTTTTCTCTCACTTTGTTATATTTACATTTGTAACCCTCACCGGGTGGTGTTGGGAGATTCCTGCATTTATGAGCTTGAGTACCTGTAAGTAGCTCATCTGAAATAGACTGAGAGGAGCAGAAAAGTACCTTTGAAATGATCTTGTCTCTCATTTATAGCCAAGGAAACTGAGGTCCAGAGAAGGGCAGGAACTTGCTCCACATCCACAGTTACCAGCAAACAAGGACCAGTACCAACCAGTCCCCTGGCCTGTAGTGTTCTTTCCACTGTGCCACACTGCTCGCTTCCAGTAGTCCTTTTGCCACATGCTTGACTTAGGCCAACGGTCTCATTCATCTTTCTCTCTCAGCTGAGTTCTTTCTGTTTTTTTTTTCTTTTTTAAAACATGACTAAACAACCAGAATTTCCCAAGCTGCTTCATCTTGTTAACAGCTACATTCAACTTTTTCGGGCTGAAAGCCCCTTCTCCCAAGAATTCCATCCCCCTAAGAATCTCAGGTGTGCCTTAAGAGTGCTCACCTATTCTCATATAGCCAGCCTATCTGCTGGTAAATGCAATACGTGCCCCCGTTCCGCTCTGGTCCTGACCCTCCACTGGATACTCTCCAGCCTTGATGCCCTGTGAGGGTGCTGCTCTCCTGTCACCACAGTCACGCCTATCATGAGAAGGCCAATGTTCAGGCAGCGTTGCTTACTCCTCATGCCCCAAATCGCTGGCCCTAGAGATGCTGGCGGGAGGCAGGGATCCGTGAAGGACTGGGACCTTGCACCCCAACTGCTTCAGCATTCCGTGCACCTCTGTCCCACAGCTGTGTAGCCTGTGTTCCAAGCCTCACAGTCTCTTATGGACACAACCGCTTCAGCTTCTGGCCTCACTTCTACACCTATGTGGGCTGCAACCAAGACTGGAAATTCAGTGGGGGACAGATGCCATCCTTTCCCATTGTTGTTCTTCATCCCAAGGTCTCTGGTCTGAGATTTCTTCCTCTTTCAAGGAAAAATACAAGTCCCCATACGTTATCTAGATAAACGGAAGATCAGATAAAATCTCCAGCCTATCATTTCTACACACAGACAAACTGTGCCTCAGTTGTGTTGCAGCTGGGACAGCGTGTTCTGTGTATACTTTAGTCCTGGTGTCATGCCTGGTACCTTTGCTATAAGTCTCTCCTTAGTAAAGGCCCTGCAACCTCAGCTGTCATTGCTATTCACACCTGGAATTAAAGCATGCCTCGTATGTAGTAGCAGGCTTGCCTGTATTCCCCCAACAAACTGTGCTTTTTATTTTAAGGGCAGAGATTGTGTTTTATTGACTTTATTTTATTTATATTATTTAAATTAAGTAACTTCAACGCTTAGTACAGGGCCTGGTACATCGTAGGATTTCCAGTGATGCTGCTTCAATATTATTGAATGAGTGACTCCATGCCTGTTTGTATTGGGGTTGGGATTGCAGGAACCAGTCCAGTGAAGCTTTCTTTGACCTAAAGAATTGTTAAGCCTTTGAATAAAGGTCTAGTCCAATTTCCAGCTTGAACCAACACAATGAGCTCCAAAACGTGACATTTGCATCTATTTCACTAAGACTCTTGCACTTCCTTTACCCCCGCCCCCGCCCCACAAATCCTGTAACAATAGAAGTCCTCATTCCACTAAAACTGTGTCATTTCTTTAGCATTTTGAGGGTTAGAAACTAGGACAAGACTATCAGCCAAATGCAGCGGGTCCCAGTGTACTGGGTGTATATCTTATCAGATATTCAAGAATGCAGCAAGAAATGTCACGGGGAGCTTTTGACAAAAATATTTAATTAATAGCAACAGCTACAGAAATGAATAACAGCATCGAGGCAATTACAGCGTTCAATAAAGCAGCTCTCCGAGGATGGGGTGGCAGCAGATTACCGACTGATGGACTGCATTTAAATATGTTATCTGCTTATTGGAAAGACCCCACGGGTCCCTCCCCTCCAGGACATGGCCGCCAATAGTAGTATTATTGTAGCTGCCTTTTTCTTTTTTTAATAGAGTAACAAATTGAATTATCTGGGAGTGTGGTCAGAGATTTTTGACCCTCTCTGAAAAACGCTTCAGTTCTTTGACCCTGCGGTAGAATATGGGGAGCAACTAGAGGGATAGTGAAAAGTACTATCCATGTGTTGTGTTTCAGTTAAGGGTGCTCATCAAATGTTAATTGAGGGTCGGGGGAAACTTAAGGCTCGAATCCTGGCTATACGGCCTGGGATAAGTCACCTTCTGTAAACCTCAATTTTTTTTCTTACTCGTGAAAAGGTGTACTGAATCTTACCTAGCAGTGTGGTTGTGATGATGAAGGAATCCTCCTGGCGTATGGTAGCCATCCAATCCCTGGTAGTCCCTTCTCTTCCAGGTACCTTCACAGAGTTGGGGAGGTGGAATTCGATTTCCTGGTCCCCGAGGCATCCACGGTAGGGACACCAACCCAGCTGGATTAAGTGGGAGGAAAAAACGTCTAGCAAGGAGAACACAGCATCGAGACATGTGGTAAAACACCATTATAAGGATCCTAGGGGAGTCTAAAAGTTTCATGTAAGACACAGAGATGTAAGGTTAACACAGTGACCAGGATAAGTGTCCTATAAAGGATAGAGCCCACCCCTAACCCTTTTATATCTATGTTTGCATTCCATTGGATACGTCATTGTGGGATGTTACTCTAAAGGAACTCATAACTGGTGGGAGTCCTAAAAAGTAGTTGGCACAGGAGATTGTAGGGTCCTGCCTAGTGATGCGATTCAAAGGACATCAACCCTTGGGAGACTGGTAAGTTTTTTAAGGTAGGGACATAGGCCCAGGATACCCAGAAATAGTCTTTGCGCGGAAGCATGTCCATTTGTGTCTATGTCATCTGCTCAGCTGTGAGTTCTTTTCTACTCATTCAACAAATAACTAATGGGAAAACTATTGTGTGCCAATCAAAATACTTGACACCAGGGATGCCGTGGAGAGTAAGTAATGATCTCGCAGGAATGACTGGCATTAAACACGAAATTGCACAAATAATTAACCATGTCATCAGAGCCACGAAGGAAAAGTAAAGCATGCCGGAGAGCATGGAACAGAGCAAAGGCAGAGCCTTTCTCTAGACAGCCTCCTCCATGACTCCGTGTGGTAAATGCTCAGTGAGTTCCCGTTGACCTGAATTCGATGGGACCAGGGAAGCCCCCCAGTGGTCTATAGGAGAGTAAATAGGTCTCTCCTGTAGCACTCTCTTATAGACACGATTCTAAACGTTACTTGGGGGATGACCCAAATCCGATCCGAACCAAGATGCTGCAAAGAATTACGAGTGTAGAAGGGCCGTGAGAAGTGTCTACTCCCACAGTGAAGAGGGTCATTGGTCTGATGTCAGTTTGTCAGTGAGGGAATGACAAACTATAATAAACAGAGACAGGACCTATGGGCATCGGAGGATTAGGCCGCTTAGTATATGTCATACTCTGGTGGCTTCTAAGTGCTGGACCCAGAAGATGGCAATTCATGTTCATAATGAAACCCCACCGAACTTAAACTATTTCGTTGATTGGAAAGCGTATGGGAATAAACACGGGACGTCTGGTTCTGTTCCAGACATCCTTGCTGACTCTTCATGTGGCTTGGTGTGTGAGGAAGACACTCAGGCAGTCCTTCTGAACCTCAGTTTCTTTATCTGTGGGAACAGACTTCCTAGTTAGAACCCAAGGCGTGGTGAGAGAGAAATGCAGTGGCATATGTGAAAGTGCTTTGTGCACAAACTTAAGTTCCGTTGCTCCATTCCAGAGCATTCTTCTGATTTTCACATTTGGACTTCCAACTGCTTCTTCCCATTTTCAAATGGTTGTCTCTGAAGCATCTCATATTAGCGTGCTCAAAACTGATTTCTGAGTTTCCACCCACAGTGAGTTTTTACTCAGCCTTTCCCACTATAATCTGCTTAATTACCTAATGATTCTTTCCTAGCCCTTATCTTTTGTATCTAATCCATCAGCCAGTCCAAGCCGCTGGCTTGAATCTATGTGATTTTATCTCCTTTGCCTCCATCTCCATTTGAGCCACCTAGACTCCTCTCCTGGACCATTATAATTGCACCCTAAGTGGTTTTCCTATTTCCCCCCTTATATCCTCCACCCACTCTCTTCACAACTTCCAAGATAACCTTTAAAAACATAAATCCATTTATGTCACTTCTCTGCTCAAACACCTCCAATGACTTCTCACTGCACTTAAACAAAAATATAAACTGCGTCCCAAGGCTCCTGAGGCCTGTAGAACCAGGCTCCCGCCTGCTTGTCTCTGCCAGGTTTCCCCTCCCTCCCTGCGCTCACCTGGCTCCACCTGCTGTTTCAACTGGCCAGGCTCACACCCTATTTTCATACCATCAGAGAGGAGCTGGGCACTCTTCTGGGATAGGTCAGGGCAAGGAGTGAGAGAATCCATCCTTTGGAAGATGGCCCTCCCTGAACATCATGATTCTCCTCTTTCCAAGGGAAACTATTCAGGGGCAAATCATTAAACCCAACTGCTGGTTCTCGCCACCCTCCTCTCTGCCACGCTGAGAGGCACAGGGAGCAAAATATTCTCTCAGTTACTCCTGGGCAGTGGAATTATACTTTCCACTGCATCTTTACCTGCACTGCTTAATTTATTTTTCAATATTGTTTGTTGCTTTTTTTGATGTCAGTTTTATTTTGAAGTATTACACATACATGCAGAGAAATGTACAAATTGTATCTCTGGAATGGGATGAGTTTTGTCAAATGGACACACCCTTGTAACCAGCACCCAGATTGAGAAGTCGATCATTCCCTGCACCCCTGGAGGCCCATCGTACTCCCTGTCAGTCAGTACCCCACCACCGTAACCACAACGCTGCCTGCTAACAGCATGGGTTGAGTTCGTTTGTCTTTGAACTTTATATCTGTGGAATCATCCAGTATGGATGTACTCTTTCAAGCCTGGCATCGTTCACTCAACATTCTTGTAGTACTGTTATCATCAGAATTATAACATTACATTTTATAATCCCCCCTCTGTAAACAGGGAGAGCTTTTTGATCAAGCGCGGGAGATTCGGCTGACTGCCTCTAGGCCCACATTCTGCACTGTGCCCCTGTGCTTTTCCACCTGCAGGTCTCTCTGCCCTGCCTGGGATGCCCTGCCTGACTTTTTCTTTCCAACTCTTGGGCAGCCAAGTCTCCCGTTAGCCATCAGCTCCTCTAGACAGCTTTCTCTGGCCTGTTGAGTCTGGTCCTGTGCCTCTCTTCTCGGGGCCTCTTCCCACAGCCCCTGTGCTTTTGCTGTCAGAGCTGCTCACACTGGTGTCCTGACTGCTACGATCCACCTTGCCCCCAAGGGGTGACTCAGGGGCAGGAGCCATATTTTATCCTGTAGCCCCCAGCGCAACACCTGGCGAAAGGTGTATATTAGTCAATGCTTGTTGAACTTAACTCATTGAATTAAAGCAAGATAGCAATGATAGCTGCAAGACCAACTCAAATACAGAAGTTGACTCATATCTTAGGATGCTGGAAAAGATATTGATTGTCAATACTTTAGAGAATTATTCAACACTCATTGGAGGTAATGCAATGCTTCATTAATAGCTTCTGCTTCTATTAATTTCTTCCTGGTCAGCAGAACTGAAAAGGAGTTAATCAATTCCACACGTTGTTATTATACAATCATGTGTAAGTATGTGCTAAGCACTTTGCTCGGCATAAGGAGTGAAGGAAGGTGATAAAACCTGCTTTGCAGAGCTGTTACAAGAATTGAATACAGCACCATACAGAGCACAATGCTTGACCAGAGTAGGCACTCTACTAATGCTACTTCTCTTCTGCTTCCATCCTGGCAAGAATGTGGCCTGGAAGAGTACTGTGACCCTGCAATCCAGAGAGCCTGGGGTGAGCCCTGGGTACCGATCTGAGCCGCCCTCACCTTTGATGTGTGCACCATCACCCTCAGACACCAGCTCTTGGGAGCTGATGAAACACCTCTGACATCTGATCAGCTCCTTCTTCCTGGCCTCAGCTTCCTCCCTTCAGTATCTTCTCATCGATGAGTTCCCAGGGTGCTTTGCAGCCTGGCGTCTCTGAATTATGACAGTCAGGGTTGCAAATGACAAATATCGGTCCTGACACATCATAGAGAAATGGTGCATCATTTGTCTCATTCCCACAAGTACTTGGAATTTTGAGAGGGAAGAAAGTAGAGGAGGAGGGTGTACAAGATAATGCAGAGTCCCAGAAATTAATGAGGTAATGGGTGAGCACATTTCCATTCAAATGAGCTAGGGTCATGTTCCTGAGAAGGAACGACAAAGAGGATTAGTGGATTGAACAAGCTCAAAGTGGAAATCAAGCAACCGGGCTGAATAAATCAATGTCCAGTTGAGTCTTATTTGTGGCAATTACTTCTCTGAGCCTTTAGTCCCCAGTGCCCCATGTGTGGGCTACAGATGCTCATTGAGCAGCCCCCAGTTTGACATCTTAATGTTTTCCTTCCCACGTTAAAAATGGATAGCTGCTTCAAAATTCATGTATATCGTTAGTGGTTCCATCAAAAGCTTCCCGTTCAAAGAAGCCGAGTAAGAAGAAAGTCAGAGATGAGGGCATCCTGGTGTGGTGACAGGACAGCTACCTAGGAGTCATGACATTGAGCTTGGCGTCCTGGCTTCATCCTTCATTAGCTGTGTGACCAAGGGCAGGACATGCCACTTGTCTGAGTTAAAAGAAAAATAGGTTTAATCATCCCTGCTTATTTGTTCTTTTTGTCATTTGTTTCTTATATGGTTGTTAACATGCTTCCTGCTGATCACAAAGTGAGTAAGGCATATTGGGAGGTGCCATCAGAGTGGGGGCTGTAGCCAGAGGAAGGCTAAGAGAACCACTGCCTGTCAGGTGCTGTTATGGATATTAGTCCATTGAGTCCTCTTGTCTACTCTATGAGGTATTAGCATCATTATCCTATTTTTATACAGTCAAACTGAGGCATAGTCAATTTAAGTAACTTGTCCAAGGTCACATAGCTAGTAAGTAGGAGAGTTAAGATTTGGAGGTAGGTCCCCCTGACCCCAGAGTCTGCGTTCTCCTCACAGAGGAGAGGCCTATGGACTTCAGATGACCTCTAAAAATGCTTCTTCAAGTTAAGGAAGCCAGGCTGTGGACACATATGGTGATGGAAGGGCCCAGAACTAAGGCTGTTGAGGGCTGCTTTGCTTCTCAACTGCCTTCAGCAGAAGCCAATATTGGGAATGCCTGGTGATTCTAAAATAATACGTGTATGTTTATTTAACGTTGGGAAGAGGCTCCAGCGTACTCTGGCTGTTAAGCAATTGGAAGGCTCAGGAAGATGGGCTACTGTGGTCTCCAACTCTTTCTCTCTCAAGTGCTTGCCACCCCACCGCCGACGTTTCCACCGGGAAACTTGTGACCTCTTAACAGCCCAGTGAGCACTGAGCTGTGCTTGAAGTACAATCATAGGGGGTAATAAGCTCAGAGGATTTCACCTCATTAGAGGCCGAGACCTGAGGGGAAAATGTGTCTCAGTGGCAGGCAGCTATCCTAGCTCAGTGTGAAGGCACATCTCCCAAGAGGAAGGGACTCGGTTTCTTACGTACCTACCGTGTACCAGGAATTTTACATGGTCCTCTGTAATCCTCAAGTCCGTTACCTGAGATGCATTTCATTGGAAGGAAATGAAGCTCAGAGAGGTTAAGGGACTTGCCCAAGATGACGCAGCCATAGATATGTGAGTGCGGAGTCAGAAATGGAGCTCAGGTTGGTGGGATTGCAAATGTTCCGAGCTGTCCGCTCTGGCCTCCTGCTTCTCCTGAGGTAACCTCCATCTGGACGGGGCAAGCTTTTGGTTTTCTTGCCACTCTTCCCGCAAAGCGGAAACAGACCAGTCTCTTCACGTATGTGGCCTGGACCCTCCAGGGCATCTTCATTTTTAACACTGGTGAGTATTTTCTGGGTGCGACTGGATTGTAAGCACCCACCTGGCCCCGGGCTCAGTGGGACAACCCAATTGTCACTTTTCTGCCATATTAGCTACTTAATTCCAGTCTTAGGAAGGAAAGGACCAGCGTTTCCAACCGGCCCGATACTCTAGCCATGCGGTGACATCCCAAGTATACTTGTCTCTGTGGCCTTGTTTCTTCCCCCATTAGCAACCTCAGTGTTTTTCTGTACAGAAATCACTCTGCTTTGGAGGGGACACTTCCTAGCACTCCCCTCACTCCTCCACCAGCAAATTAAAACTTCTCTCAGCACCAGCAGAAGCAGGAAGGCATTTATATAATTGGTAATTAGTGCAGCCTCACTAAAGACTAGTGGAAAAGATGAAGGCATCTCTTTTTCTGAGCTAAGTACTCTTAGTTTTGTTTGGACCTTTCTTAAAGCGCTTATCACACTTTGCCATGTATGTGGTTCACTGGTTCGTTCCTTCATTCATTCAGAAAGGTTTCATAGCACAGTGACAGGAGCGCATGCTTTGACTTTAGACACACCTGAAATTGAATCCTGGGCTTTGAAACTCAGCTGCCTGACTGATCTTTTGCCCTTGGACCATGGATTTCACCTTTCTGAGTCCCAGGTTCCTCATCGCTGTAACTAGGGAACCAATACCACCCTTATAACGTTGTGGTGGGGTTGAATGAGATTGTGTCCGTGAAATGGGTCATGTAAAAGGTGAAACAAAACAGCAAACACTCGCATAACTGTAAGTTATACCATTATAGAAAATCAAATCCAGATATGACTGTGTGCTGGGTGGAAATGTCTATTGAGGGACTTACGCCGTGCATAGAGCTGGAGTTCCCATTAGCTGAGAGCAGCCTGTAACAGGAGCTGATGTGTTAAGAGTGGTTCCCGAGGAAGAACCATGACCAGTAGATGGACGTTCCAGAAAGAGACGTATTAGTTCTAGTCACACAAAGATTTGTAACAATCAGAGCTATCCTATAAAGGCAATATTGAAATCTGTGCGTGGGAACTTAGAAAGGAGTTAGAAAACCTACTGTGGAATCTTGGCTCTATGCCCCCCGCCCCCCGCCTCCCCGCCCCATAAGTTGAGTGACCGTGAACATTTTATTTACATTCTCTGACCCCCTGTATCTTTATCTAGGAGTTAGGGATAATAATAGTAACTCTCATGGAGGTTTTGGTAAAGATTAAATAAAGTGATGCTCATAAATCCCAGAGCCCAGCGTACAATGAATGGTAGTCAATTACAATGTGAATAAGAGGAATAGTGGCTAACGGCCTTCAGAGGTGTTCAGCTTCCTATGGAGACCCAGGGAGAGGACAGAGCTTTGGAGTCAGCCTCGGGAGATGGCTTTGGAAGATGTCCACTGATGAAGTTAAAAAGGAGGAAGCTTCCTGCTCTGTGTCACAAATAGGAACTTTCAAAACGCGAGGGTGAGGGGTCTCACCTCTGTGGACCCTGTTTCACACCAGAAGAGAAGGCGAAGCAGCAGAGAACACATGACCCTCTGTCAGGGAGGCTGGAAGGAAGGGCCGGGTGGGTGGTGAGGCGAGGGGGATCCCTTCCCTTCCTCGCTGCTGTAGCTCTCAGGCTGCCAGGGCTTGGGAGCAATCACAGTACAGTGTGGTGAGTCCCATAATGGTCTCTGTGTCAAATGTGAAGGGCACCACCTGGAAATATGCACATCTACTCTGTGTCAATTTGAACGAGTTGGTTAATCCCAGAGCCTTACTTTCTTTATCTATAAAAAGAAGGAATAGCAATCCCTACCGTATAGGTTGTCAGGATACAACATGCTGATGGATGGGAAGCCCCTACTGTAGGTTCTGGCACATGGCTCAATCACCTATGTTGTGAACATGCTTTCTGAGTACACGGAGAGCCCCCGGGCTGTGCACAGCATTTGCGTCTTGGTGCTTTTGCCCGAAGAACGCCGGCCACATGCCTTTTCCTATTCTCCCGTTTGGACGGCGGACAACTCTGCCCAGGAAACTTTGACTCTTCCTTCCTCCAGAGCTTAACAGACCCTGGAGTGGCTAATACTCACAGTCATTTTTTTTCTCTTGTTTTCATTTTTTTGAAGGTCTACTATGGGTACGGCACCACACCAGAAAGTTTATATGTTTTCTCATTGAATCCACACATCAGCCATTCATGCACCCATTCTTTTCAAATTTTTAATTTCTATTTAGGATACATATTAAGCACATATTATGTTCCAGGCACAGTAATAGTAGAATACAGGGATGAATATCTCATATTCCCTGTGTTCAAGGAATGCCATCTTGTAAAGAAATTCAACGAGTAAACACAAAAATTATAATATGGATGTCATTATTTCCACATTACTGATACAGAAACAAAGGCTTTGAGAGGTATAAAGATACTAAAGCCAGTTTTCAATCCAAGTTCTACTATGCTCCTTTAACCCTGCCTCAAAAACTGTAGTTTCCAAAGGCCACTTTATTGAACTATATGCTTTCCAAGTTGGACAATTGCATTTGGGAAGGAAAGAAAGGAGAGGGAAAGAGGGGAGACAAAGAACAGAGAAATTCAATTTAATGGACTCAGACCCTTTTAAACAACTGACCTTTGTGCTTCATTTAGAACCTGTTGCGCTAATAGCGTGTTGGGGTGCCCAAATTATTAACATGTAGTTGGGAGATGTGTTTCTCAAATGCAAAGTAAAAGCACCTTGCTTCCAAACTCTAAGATCTCATTAAATGAGCTAATTCACCTGCTGTTTAATTTGCTGGAAGCCCTATGAGTAATTAGGCTGCTGACATCTTCTAAAATTATATTCTTAATCGTTGCATTCTTTTGCATCACAATGAAGCTCCACAGCCTTCCTCCCAGAGTGCCTTCCTTCTCTCCCTGCCACAGCTCCTGCTCCATGCTGAAGAAAGAGGGAGTGTTGCATTTAGCACTTATCCTCGCGAACATAATTAGTGGGAAATATTAATTAGAAACATAAGACCACCCTGGAGATCCCATAGAATACTTGAAGCAATGGATTTGGTTGTTTTCATTTTTTTTTTCTTTCTTTTCCAAAGCTAGTCCTGAGCCCTGAAATCCTGCAGCTGCTAGTTTACCAGGGCGAGCTTGTATTTCTTGATATTGTTTGCAACAATTTATAAGTGCTTACTGGAGCGAGGCTTCCTTGCTTTGGCTTGTAACCCACAACACAGTATTTCACTCTTGAGATGTTACATCCATTTGTCATAGTAAGTGTGTGTGTGTGTGTGTGTGTGTGTGTGTATGTGTGTGTTTATACTCTGGGAAAGAGCAGCATCTTCCTTACATAAATAACACTATTCTGGGGAAAATGGACACTGAGCCATTTCCCAGAGAACCACTGCAAACACATTTTGGGTTCACTGTAGATAGACTCTCTAATTGCTTTGAATTTACTTTAGTACTTTACTGGGGATTGCTTTGGGGTGATTATGAAAGAATAAGAAGGCTTCTGCCAGAAGAATTTAGAAAGAAAGTGCTTAGGAGACATTCTATTTTCAAGTTTCTGTGTGAGTAAATCTCCAGTTGTTGACAAGTGAGAGTGACATTCCTTCCACCAGAACAGTGTGCCTAGGGGGTGGAAGGAGGGTTCCTCCTCGGCGACTCTTATTTTGGTATGACAAGTTCAACTATGCCCCTCACTGCCTTGCTCTTTCATTGCCTGGGAACCTTCTCTGCTCTTACTTCCTGGCTACTGGAGAACTGTTTAGCATTCATGTTTGCGCTTTGGAAAACAGTTCTGTGCCCAGGCTGCCTTCTCTTTTGCTCTGCCCAGTGAGCTCATTGGCCGCCTGGGATTCTCATCATTCAATGCCCAGAATATGTTGGCTGGACTTCCCGCCCCCACCCCATCCCCCACATCTTTCAGTTGGCTTTAAATAAGGAGAGTGCTCTTATGCTTGGGAAGAGACCCTTTCCGGTTCTCATTCCACCACAACAAGCTTTCTGTGCGGGCTTGAACATGTCATTTAAGCCCTCAAGCCTTCTGTTTTTATTTAATATGCGAAAGGGCGAGGCTCCTCTCAGCTACAAATTTTAGTGGATGTGTGCATCTTGGGTGTCAGAAATCTGACTCAGAGAGATTGAGTGTTTGAAGGCTTATCTCTCTCTGTTTTGCCTTCCTCAGGAAGAAAGGCCAATGACCTAATTGAGTAATGAGAATGGACAAGAGGCCTCAGGGTGCACTGTAAGACCAGAGATTTGGATTCTGACAGACCTGGCTGCAAGCCAGCTCCACAACCTCAGAGTTCTGTGACCTCAGGTCCCTTCCCCTTTCTGAGTCTCCCTTTCCTCTTGACAAAACAGGACCATAATGCCTACCTCAAGCCCAGCTATGGAAACTGAATGAGAAAATGGTGAAAGTTATAAACACAGTGTGTGGCATACACAGGCTCTCAAGAAAGGTTAGTTCCCATCCATACTTCCTTCCGTCTACTTTGAAGGGAGGAGGTGCCAGAATGGAAATCATAGAACAGAAACTAAAATCAGTAACTGGCAGCAGAAGGCAACGGGTATAAGGAGAAAATGGGGAGCCATCTGACTTAATGATGGTAGTGGGTTTTGCTTTCTCGAAGGCAGCTGAGGAAAAATGAGGTGCATGCCTTCTTCCTGTCTGCAGCCGGGTTTCTGAAAGATACTATAATCACACTGAAAATACTAACATTATTTGTTATTGGTTTTGAGTCAGGCATTTTGAGTCGGGTTTGCTAAGTGATATATGTGGACTAACCCTGCTACCAGCTTGGTGGTGCATTTTATAAAGAAACAGACACAGTCAGCTACCTAAGAAGGAACCGAGCTCAGGCTTGAGTGGTTTGATTCTAAATCCACAACTCCTGTTCTACCTCTGTCATCTACAGGCTAGAAAAGCACACTGGTCATTTACGGGAACCACACAGTGACTCTTTTGCTTAATATGGGTGCTTTACCTAAAACAGGTCCTGGTCTACATGGGAATTCACCTTTGCACACCCCCCCCCCCATATCTGGTGCATGGTAACTGCCTACATATATGCTGAATAACTAAATGAAGAAAGGGTTCAATCTAACTTAAATTGACCACCAGGATAAGCCCATACCTCACCTGAGGAAAAAGCCAAACTCTGTGTCCTGAAACAAGCTTTCTTATTGCCTGGCAGAGCTTCTTGGTAGGCAGAACACAGCACCATCATCCAGGGCTCTGGGGCAAGAAATGAAGGTTGACTTTCTACCACAGAAGGAAGAGAATTTTCAGTAAAACATAATTAATTCCTGGGATTGGATTTTGACTTGAATGCCAGAATTTGCTCTCACAGAGGGACACTGGTGAACTTTCAAAGAGCAGATGGTAGAACTTGAACCCCTCCCTCCTCTGGGCTCAGATGTCACAAACCCATGATGGCCAACGTGAAGTTTGTCAGTGGCCTTTCTCTGCGGACCAGTGTCCTTGTCACCAAAAGCCTGTCAACAGTTGATCCAAATGTCTCATCACCGAGATATAAGTATTGCCTGTTGCTATCATGAAGTGCATCTTCTTGCAGCATTTTTCTAAGATTTATTTATTAGATTATTACTGTACACACAACTTAGAATCCTGTTTTTCACTGATCATTAATTCATTTTCCATATTATTAATTTAAACTCTGCAAACATAATGCTTAATAACCGTACAATATGCTGACCAGTGGCTGTCTCTTCTAATTATTCTTCCTCTCCTTTTTCTCCTCCTCCTCTTCCCCCACGTTTTTCTTCTGCTACTACTGGTACTAGTACTTCTTTATAACTTATCTTAATTGAGAGCTTTGTAACGTGTTAAATAGACTCTGAGTTAAATTCTTTCCTTGTAAAATTTCATTCAATCATCATAGTAACTCTATGGAGTAGGTTCTGCTATTATCTCTTTCTAGAGACAAATGTAAAGATGAGGAAACTAAGGCACCAAAAAGTTAAATAACTTACCTAAGATAACACAACTCTTAAGAAGAAGTAGAGCTAGGATTTTGTTTGCTCTGATTCTAGAACTGAAGTTTGTAAGCACTGCCAGTTTTGTTGTTGTTGTTGTTTTAGATTTTTTTATTGTCAGGCATCTAGGTTGATACCAATCTTTCCTTGTAATATCATCCTTGTATGTGTGTGTAATTGCTTTAGATTAGTTTCTCAAAAGCGATTTACAGAATAGGAATGACTAAGTAAAAAAGCATGAATATTTTGCAGACTCCACACATAAAGCCAAATTGCTTTCCAAAAGTTCTATCCACTTAACACTTCTGCCAGCAATGTACGAGAGTGACCATTCTATCACACATTGGTCAGAATAAGGCAAACAAAAGAAGACTTGAATGACCATGCATGACTACTATTTCAGACATAAACAGTATCTGATAATCACGGAGCTCCTGCTTATGGGTTACGAGTGTCTTATGTTAGAAACATTTAGGATCAGAATATTTGCGTTGAGACCTATGTCTACCATTGACTAACGGTTTGCTCTGAGATTTCAGTCTCCCTGTGTGTTATTTTATTTTATTTATTCTAATTGTTGGCAGGGGGTAGGGGAGTGGAGATTAAAAAGGAATTTGGAAAAGTAGGCGTGTTTCAGCTGGGCCTTAGATGTTGGGGTAGGATTTCAGTTGGTGAGGAGGGAACAGAAGGGCATTCAGGTAGAGGTGACTTGTGAACCAAAACCTAGAATTCATAGCTTGTTCTGGGGACAGTGGGATCAATGGATACTCACAGAATGGGGCAGTGGCTTGAGTTAGGGTTGGCGTGGCAAGCTTGGGCAGGTTGTTGAGAACGTCAGTTATTCCATGGAGTATGAACTTTGATTTATAGATAAAGAGATTCAATAAGAGTTTGCTTCCACTCTTGCCCTGAGGGAAGTGGCTTGATCAGATTTGTGTTTTTAGGAGACAGCTCTAAGTACATAGGAAACTAGAGAAACAAACAAACAAAAAACTGGACAGAGAGACACTAGTCAGGTAAGGTCAAAATAATCTAGGCAAAATATGACCAAGTCCTAACTTTACTTTGGAAAATAGGGGGACTCTGGCCGTAATAGAAGTACATACATTTTAGGGGGCACCCAGCAGAGGGATCAATTTCCATCTACAATTGGGGTCCAGGGAAAGAATTTAAGAACTGAAATGTATGGGGTGGACAGACAGCCACCCTGTAAGGAGGGCAACCTCATCCCCATTTTACAGATATGTGAAATGAGCCTCAGGTGGGTCAATCGACCTACTCAATTTATGCAGCCAGAAAGTTAAAATGTTATCGTTAAAGCCAAGTGTATCAGACCCCAAATCTCACTCCACTCTACTCCCTGTCAAGGCATCCTAGAGGAGGTAGTCGTTCAGGTGAGCCTTGAAGAATGCAGTCTTTCTCCAGATGGACTATGATGGATAAAGAGAATTCCAGGCAGGGAAAGTAGCCTGATTCAAGGCATTGCCTGGTGAGAGTCTGTGGTCCCTTTAAGAATGTACATACCTGCTTTCAGAGGTATGTATATACTAGAGTTAGTACTCAGTTAGTTGTTAACTGAGTACCACGTATCAAGTCCTATTCTTAGTGCTGAACACTTACTGAATCTTTCTCTCTTGCCTGTAGCTTACATGTAGGTACTTATTATCATGCCCATTTTAGAGATGATCAAATTGAAGACACAAAGCTAGTGGGTGGCTGAGCCAGCTTTTTACCTCAGATGTCCTGGTTCCTGAGCTCTTTACCACTTTGCGATCTGACCTCTTATGTACCGTGTGGTGGCTAGGAGCCATTCTTCCCTCGCACCAAAATTGAAGGAAACAGTAGAGTAAATCTATTTTTTTCTTTCCCCGAAGATGACATGAATGCCTTTGATGAGGACAGAGAAAAAACAGGGTGACTTGGATATCACTCTTCTTTTTTTTTTTACAACTCTGAATAATGACAGCGATTGGGAGAAGATATTTGTAAATGACACCTCTGATAAGGGGCTAATATCCAAAATATATAAGGAACTCATACAGCTCAATGACAAAACAACAACAACAAACAATCCAATTCAAAAATGAACAGAGGACCTAAGTAGACATTTCTCCAAAGAGGACATACAGATGGCTATTAGACATATGAAAAAGTGCTCAACATCACTAATCATCAGAGAAATGCAAATAAAAACCACAATGAGATATCACCTCACCCCAGTCAGAATGGCTTTCATCAACAAGACAAATAGTAACAGGTGTTGGAGAGGCTGTGGAGAAAAAGGAACCCTCATACACTGTTGGTGGGAATGCAGACTGGTGCGGCCGTTATGGAAGGCAGTGTGGAGGTTCCTCAAGAAATTACGAATAGAATTAGCATATGACCCAGCAATCCCTCTTCTGGGTATCTACCCCAAAAAATCTGAAAACATTTATACATAAAGACACGTGTGCTCCAGTGTTCATTGCAGCTTTGTTTATGGTGGCCAAGACATGGAAACAACCAAAATGTCCTTCGATAGATGAATGGATAAAGAAGTTGTGGTATATACATACACAATGGAATACTATTCTGCTATAAGAAAAGATGAAACACTGCCATTGGCAACATGGATGGATCTTGAGATTTTTATGCTAAGCCAAATAAATCAGAAAAAGTCATAAGCCATATTACTTCATTATATGTGGGATATAAAACTGAAAGCAACAAAAGAACAAGACAAACAAATAAAGAAACAAAAACTCATAGACACAGGCAATAGTTTAGTGGTTACCAGAGGGTAAGGGGGGAGAGGGGTGGGTGATGAGGGTAAAGGGGATCAAATATATGGTGATGGAAGGAGAACTGACTCTGGGTGGTGAACACACAGTGGGATTTATAGATGGTGTAATACAGAATTGTACACTTGAAACCTATGTAATTTTACTAACCATTGTCACCCCAATAAACTTTCATTACAAATAATAATAATGACAACTATCATTTACCAAACTGTGCTGTTGCGCAGGCGCCATGTGGGATGCTCTTAGGTCTGCTCTCTTGTGCATTTCCTGCTGGGCACTAGAGAGTATGTGGCACCAGAGGAGTAATGACTAGTGTGGAAACAGAGGGAGAGGCGAGCGTTGTAAACCATGCTAAAGCATGTGGGCCTTCATTGCATTGAAATGTATATTGGTGATTCTGAAGCCTGTATTGGAACAGACAGTAAAGACAAATTAGGGCGGCCGGTTGGCTCAGTGGTTAGAGTACAGAGCTCATAACACCAAGGTCACCGATTCTACCGGGCCAGTGAGCTGCGCGCTCCACACGGGCCAGCGAGCTGCAGCCCCCACACAGGCCAGTGAGCT
Source organism: Rhinolophus hipposideros (assembly GCF_964194185.1). Lineage (NCBI taxonomy): Eukaryota > Metazoa > Chordata > Mammalia > Chiroptera > Rhinolophidae > Rhinolophus > Rhinolophus hipposideros. Next base: position 54,009,425 of record NC_138054.1, read on the forward strand.
GTGCCCCCCACACGGGCCAGTGAGCTGTGCCCCCCACATGGGCCAGTGAGCTGCAGCCCCCGCACAGGCCAGTGAGCTGTGCCCCCCACATGGGCCAGTGAGCTGTGCCCCCCACAAGGGCCAGTGAGCTGCGCGCTCCACACGGGCCAGTGAGCTGCGGCCTCCACAACTAGATTGAAGACAACTTGAGCTTGGAGCTGAGCCATTGGTGTCTATGAGATTTTGTTTCTTTGATTGTCTTGTTCCTTTGTTGCTTTCAGTTTTATATCCCACATAGAGTGAAGTCATGTGTTTTTTGACTTTTTCTGTCTGACTTATTTCACTTAGCATAATAATCTCAAGATGCATCCACGGTTGGCTCAGTGGTGGGAGCATGGTGCTTACAACACCAAGGCCGCCAGCTCGATTCCCACGTGGACCAGTGAGAGACAACTGCTTGAGCTTGGAGCTGAGCTGCGCCCTCCACAACTAGACTGAAAACAACCACTTGACTTGGAGATGATGGGTCCTGGAGAAACACACTCTTCCCCAATATTCCCCGATATAAAATAAAATAAAAAATAAAAAAAATAAATTAAAATGTTATGACTTGGATGCACATAGATGAAAACACTAACAAACATTTCACCTCTGTGGGATTTCGGGGAATTTGAAGTAGAAAAACAGACTACGGAAGAAGTGGGGCTTGCACCCCTGGAAACCTCAAGGAAAACTCCAGATTCTAGAAACTTTTGGAAGAAACCTTTGAACTTGCAATGAATGAAAGTGACATGATGTTAGAGACATCTCTGTCAGACCACAGTACATTATTCCAAATCGGTCCTGACTTTATTTTGTCCCAGAGGGTTCTTTACTGTTCTTCACATCATTGTCATGTCTTAAGAATTTCCCATTTCTTAAAACGAGTCCAGACGACACCTCTACATTTAGAAACGGAGGCCTGCCTTAAAAGACTGGATAGCACATCTTCGCAAGAGATGTTTACTGATCCTACGAAGTAATTATACATAGTGGAATAAAGAAGGTAAACCATAAAAAACAAAAACATATGGATCTTGTCTTTAGGGCAGTAGGGAGCCAAGGAAAGCTTTAAAGCCAGTGACTGATCAAATCCTGTTGAGAGTTCCAACTCCATTTCTGTGAGAGGAAAGGGAAGCTGATTTGGGGAGTGTTAGGAAACCAGAGGCAGCAGATTGGGGTAATCCAGATTACCTGGTAAAGGCCCAAACTAAAACAGTGCCCGTGGGAATGGAAAGATAGGGACAAACTCAAAAATAATGATGGACTCAATTAGGCCTCATGTCCAAATGCATATGAGGAGTGAAGGAAAGAGGTATTGGGGACGGCACCCACTTCCTTACTGGAATCCACACATTATTTATTTCCTTGCTTCGCTGGAAAACTCTGTCTCTACAGAGAAAGCGTATCTAATGTTGAGGCCAGAAGCAATGCACTTGTTTCTGTGCAGGGAAAGCTAAAAGTGTCACTTAGCGAGACACACAAAAAAGAAAAACCCAGATTTCCCTCTCCTCTCCACACTTAAAGAGAAAAATTATTTTGCTCATAACTTTGATGAGCTGGATGCATGTTCGGATATCATCCCAAGCACGCAAACTGCCCAGGCGCTGGGGAAATTATTAATATTTTACTGGTGGACTTGGTTGAACAAACACAATAAACACAGGCGCGGTGTCATTGCACTCTGGAAAAGCAGATGGCAGTCGGAAGCAAAGCTGCATCCGGCAGTTTGAAATTTCAAATTACATCAAATTGAAGCTTTGCTCGTGCCTCAGGCAAGATTTCCCCTCAAACGAAGGAGACAGGGGAGGCAAACCCTTTATTCCTGGGCTGGTTTGGCAGTGGCTGCTGACTGGTGCACTGCTTTCTATGATGCTGAGTGGCACGAGAGATGGAAGGGAGATGGGCTCTTTCTGTCTCAAGTTCCAGAGTATAATCTGGGAATGAAAACCAGAGAAGTCCCTAGGTCTCTAGGATCTCATCAACCCTAGCTCTATATTTTTGCACTTTTTGTTCTCTTGACCTAGATAAACTTGCCATTTTTGTCCCCTCCTCCCAACCTAGATAACTTCTGTCCTTTAGGACACAACTTATACATTGCTTGCTTTAATGTGAATAATGATTTTGTCAACCTGGCAGTTTCCTGCCCTCCCACCTGTAGCCCCACAGCCCACTGGGCTGCCTTCTGTCATAACACTTACCATCTTGGATAGCCAGCTAGACTTCGGTGATTGGAGGCTGTGAGCTCTTTAGAGCTGGGACGGTGCCTTTCTATCGCCAGTACACCAAGTACCGTCCCTAGAACATAGTAGGCACTAAATAAATGGGAGTCTTGTTATCATCATAATCACTGGGTGAAGATAAACATATGCTGTATCTGTGTATGTAACAAACACATAAAAAGGGTGGGTCCATCAATGTATACATGATGTCTGTTATAGAAGGTGTGTGGGAAAAGAATGTAGGTATGAGATATCGGTGTATGTACAGGGCATTTACACATTGTCTAGTTATTTAGGTCAGCTAAAACCCTAGCTAACTATCAAATCACATGAGGGTCTTTTTCAAACTATAAAGTGTGGAAATTCAAATTCAGTACATATATCTCAGGTGGTGCCCAGGAATTGGTAGGTTTATATCTGAATTCACATACAATTCAGATTGACAACCCAGATTGTGAGCCAGTCATTAAATTGGTCAGTATTTGCTGAGTGCCTAGAGTCTGCGAACAGTGTTGGAGACACTGGGGAACCCATTGGTAACCTAGACACAGTCACTGTCACTGTGACATTTGTATTTGGGGAGGAGGGGAAGGAAAAGAAGCAAATAAATCAATGACTACCCCCGAAGACTTGAAGGGGCACTAAGGCCTGTCAAGGAAATAAAGTAGGTAATGAAATAAGTAGTGAGTGGGGTGGTCAGGGATGTTCTCTCTGAGGAGCTGATATTTGAGCTGAAACCAAAATGATGTGAAGGAGGCAGTCTAATGAATATCCGGGGATGAGACTTTGAAGTAGTGGGAAGTACACACGTGATGGCCCTGAGATGGAAATGAGCTTGGCGTGCTTTGTGAACAGAAGTGTTCCTGGGCTCTGGAGGATGAACATAGGGTAGGGTAAATTAAGTCAGAGAAAGGGGCAGACCTCAGTGTGTTGTAGGAAATGGTAAGAAGACTCATTTGGAACAATTGAGAGACCGTGTTGGGAGAGTTTAAACGTAAGGGAGTAAAATGATCCCATTAAGGATTTTAAAAGATCACGTTGGGTGTTGTCTGGAGAAGTCTTTGTGTGGCGGCAAGAATGGTGGTGGAAAGACTGGAAGCTAACATGGTAATCTGGGAAAGAAGTGGTAATAATTGGAGAAGGGGAGGTGGAGAAAAGTGAGCAGACGGGATAGTATGCAGGTAGAGCTGGCAGGACGTGTTAAAGGATTGTATAGGATTTGAGAGAAAAAGCGAACCTGAAGATACCCAGGTATTTGAGCAACTAGATGGATGGTGATGCCCCTCTCTAGGAGATATATAAAGGGGTAGAGGGGGCGAGTCAGGGAAATGTGTTTATTGTGTCTTAGGCCTTTGTGCATTTCAAGTTGATGTACATTTGATATGCCTGTGAAATGTGCATGTGTGTAGGTCTTGTTTTCCCTGCAATCCAGATTAGCATTAGATCCAGAAGCTATCCCAAGAGGAAGCCTCCTGGTTTGATTAGATAGCTGGTTACACTTATATCCTCTGAGTTGTCTATTTTCATTCTGCAAATGGTTGAGTTGTTTCCCAACATCTAAGCTTATGAAACTTCCCTTTAATGTAAATAAAATAAAATAAAAATGATGTGCCCTCCCCCTGCTTACCATGAGAAGAGCTTAGTGTCCATTGGCTAAGAACTCTACACTAATGAAAAATTAATATTAATTTGCTTATGCTTTTGAATAAATTGTTTATTAATGAATCCCAATGAAGTGGCATCTCCCTACACTTAAAAATTCTACTATCTGGATATATGTGATATTGTTTTTTAGGGGATAGGTACTGTTGGTGTGTGTGTGTATATATATTCATGATACTTTGAAATAACTCTAAAACCCCTTATGGGATCTCTAGCCACAGTTTGGAAGATATTATAATGGAAATGGGATTCACCAACTAGTGTCTCACACACCCAATGTAACCAGCAGGTGTGTCTGGATTGGCTAACAGATTGTTATTGTTGTTGTTGTTATTATTATTATTATTATTATTATTATTATTATTACATAATGAAACCGCAATGCCTTTGGTAGGACTAGCACTCTCCTGTGGGTTCGAGTCTCACACTCACAATTTTCCCAAACCTGCCTGCCCCACTCCTTTACAACCTAGTTGACCTTGAAGACATTTGATTTGTGACCCCTTGGCCAGAATGCAGTTCTCTACGATTGGTAAAGTACTTTGCTATCTCTGATCTCATTTCAGCTTCATAAACCCCACGACCACCCCATGGTGGCGATGAGATAATATCATTCCCATCTTAAAGATGAGTTAATTGAGACTCAGTGTTTCAACAACTTGCCCAGTGTCACCTAGCTGGCAAATGGAATCACCGTGGCTGGAATCTAGGCCTCTTGACCCCTAGAAAGATGCTTCGTTCCTCACACTACACTGTCTTCCTTACCGTTTGTCTGAACTCTAGGCAAGCCAGATGTTACTATTGATGGATAGCCATTATATCAGATTTGAGGAAAAAGGAGTCAGCAGCTGACCTTCAGCAAAAGCAAGGGAGGAAATCTGCCCATTTCAGTGCAAGACATTCAAAAGTGGCCATAGGTAAAGCACAGGAAAGGAGATGAGGGAGTTTGTAGACAGTAGAATAATTCTATCCAAGCTGAGGGAAAATCAGAGATCACTGAAGGCAGAGAGCAAACAGGAGAAAAAAATACAACTGAAGAAGCCAGACATAGAAACCTTGACTTGCTGGTGCCCACACAAAGTCACCTCGAGAATATCTGCTTTGTTTTGTTTTGATTTTCCTCTTCAAATAGGGATGATCATAGAAGACCCATTCGCTTGGGTTGCCATGATGAGGAGAACAGAATCTTGGAGGTAACAACAATGTTCTACAAATAATACAATGAATAATAACTCTGTGATATGAAGCCCAGGAGGCTTTCAGATAACTTCTTTTTCTTTCCTCCATGGAGACTTAATATTTAATCTATGTGGTCATTGAAGTTTTTCTTGTCTGTCATAGGAAATTGTGGGCCCTGGATCCCTGTGACAGACCTCAAGGACACATAAGTTGAAAATTATATAGTGATTTTCCACAAATACCACTGGGTCAGGCACCTAACATATCGCAGTTCCCGATGGATAAAGAATTGCAAATGTTTACTTTAGGCAGTTAGATTTTGGGAAGTTGAATTTGAAACCGTGACTGTCTTAGTCTGTTGGAGCTGCTATACTACACTACCATAGAGTGGGTAGTTTAAACAACAAATATTTATTTCTCACAGTTCTGGAAGCTGGAAAGTTCAAGATCAAGGCTCTGGCAGATTTAGTCTGGGTCTGGTGAAGGCTCGCTTCCTGGTCCACAGAGGGTTCATCCTGTTGTGTCCTCGAATGTCCGAAGGTATGAGAAAGCTCCCCGCGTTCTCGTGTATATGGGTACTACTCCTATTTATGTGGGCCCTGCCATCATGCCCTAATCACCTCCCAAAGGTGCCCCCTCCAAATACCATCACAGTGGGGATGAGGCCTCAATGTAGGAATTCTAGGGGGATACAAACAGTGAGCCTCTCTCAGGGACCATGGGCTTTGAACTTGAAAGGACTGCATTTCTTGTTCACGTTGAGTAAGCTTCAGCTTTCCCTGGTATCTTCTGGGTAGTCTGTTGATTTTATCGGAAATGCTCTCCAAAGGTGACAGGTCACCAGCCATGACAGTTTTCTTCATGTGCCACAGATATCCTTTTCTCATGCTCTGGTTTCTAGTTTCGATTGTGGCTTCAGAACATCTCAGCAAGGAGCCTTGGGGAAATCTGTGAGGGACGTGGTGGGATTTTCTGCGTGCTGCACAGGTTTATGAGTAATCCCATGAGCTAAGCTGAACCTCAGAAGGAGACAAACATGGGCGGTTGTGATATTCTCTGTCCATGTTTTTTTTTTTTTTTTTTACTGCTTCTGAAGCAAGGCTCTCTCACCTCTAGATGGGGTCTATTTTTCTTTGCACTCAGGATTTATTGACTATAACCCCCAAAACACAAAATGGATCTAAAATGGAAAGGTGGTAAATCCCCATTTTTTCAAAATCCGTGCTGTCAGAGATGCTCTATGATGATCATTGATTGGATTGCAAGAATTCAATAAGACAGCATATTTTTAAGTACCTTGTAATCGTATATGTAAAGAAGCCGTTTCTAACGTTTCTAACCTATCTCAGACTCTGGACTCCTTTTGAACATCAAGAAGTTTTGTGACACATGATAATAGTTACACTTTAGTGTAACTATTAGATGAGAAAAGACACAATGACCAAAAGCTGTACTGAATGGCACAGAGCCATTTTAGAAGGAATTGAGATGTTAAGTGGATACAAACATTACATAAAACCCCCACACATTTAGTATATGTGGAGCTTTATGCATATTTTGAAAAATATTTATGTATTGCCAAGGCATCATTTTTTTTCAGTTCACAGGCAATATTTGATGGATATACAGATTCTTGAACTCCTGGTAAAATGTTTATCTCTTCTGGGCTCTGTTGCCCACCGGTTGAGAAATGCTGAATTATTAAATTATTTCTAATTCTGTGAAAAGTGAACATTCGTATGTAAAATGTACAAAGATTAGGTAACCATATTATTTTGTTTATTCCTCAGTTATTACAGATAAACAGGAATGACAAAAAGGTTTATGAGCTTATATGCATCATTTCTTTGCCTCTGATCACCCAACAATTCAATAGTATACAAATGACAGACTAGTTATGGCATTTAAAGGGGTTTTTAAAATGATAGGTCTTATGTAGTGGAAGAATTCAGAAAGACCTAGATCCATAGCTGCTTGGGATCCATTGTTTCCAAGCTTTGCATCTTTGATGAACGTAAGCTTTCTGTCTCAATTTCCTGATTTGAAACTTGGGAATATAAATACCTACTTTGCAGCATTGCTGTGAACCTCTGCATATGATCGGCATTTGGCAAATAGAAACTATATTCTAACCCAACCCCCACTTTGCAGATAAGAAAATAAAGAGTCAGAAAGATTGAGACTTAAAGGACACACAAAATAATTAGTTTGGGACAGTGCAAAGCAAAGACTTCCTGGCTCATGCATTTGTATTCGACCATAATTCTAAAATTCATACTTTCTTCTTTCAACCCTTAAGACATCCATGCCAATTTCAGAGGCTGGAATTGGCAAGAGGCTGACAGACAGAGTTTTGTTTTTAAAAGAGACCAGAAAAAACTCCCAGCGTCTGCAATACAAATTCTTAGAATAGTTTACAGTAAGTACTACTTTATCCCAGAAACTCAGATGGAGGGTTTCTGCTCTTCCTGCATTCCCTGATTCTGCTACCACTTGGAAAGCCCTGTGGTTCACAGCTAATTAAAGAGGGATGGAAGAAAATTATACCTCTGTTGATGCTATTGTTTTAATCTATTTCAAAAGCTTCTTAACAGCAAGGCAAGGAGCAGTGGACTAAGAGGGAGTTGTCTCTGACAGAGAGGGCACAGGAGACACTAGAATGATTTCCATGCATCCACTATCATTTCATTAAGGGGCTTTTATACTTTCTGTTGTTACAGATTCTCCCCCACACACACATAAGCACGCGTACACACACACACACACACACACACACACTTTCAGATAATATTCTAGGATCTGATGAATCTCAGGAATGCAGGGAGCCCCAGAAGAGAATAAAATATCGTTTATATTTTGTATTTATTATATGTCTTGTACCCTGTTTCCACTCTCATTTCCTCATTTAATTACCACAAATAGCAATTTGTCCCCATTTTATATAATACCAAAACTTTGTGAAGTTAAGATCACCTAGCTAATAACGGTCAGAGCTGAGATTCAAAACCACATCTTTATTGTTATCATTATAATCAGTCATGAGCACTTACTATGGATTGAGCCTTCTAAGTACTTTGAATATATTAATTTATTTAAGTACACTTCATATATATTTAAATGGTTTATGTCTCACAAACCCCTAAAGTAGGTATTATTATTATTGTTCACACATTTTCCCAAGGTGGTGCAGATGATAACCCAGTTAGTTTAATTCTAGAAGCTATACTTTTAACTACACTGCTCTGTCTGAATCCAAACAAGATGTTTTCCAGCTCTGCACCTTGCTTCACTATTAGGCTTTCAGGATTAGAAGATTTTTCAGGACATTATGGACACAAGGGAGCACATCTCCTTGAGAGTATGACCCAATTCAGTTATACCTGAGTTAAAATCCTCCCCGCTATTTATGACAGTGTTAATCACAAACTGGACAGTGGACAACTTAATGGACAATAGTAGGTACTGTTCAGGATCAAACAGGTGAGCATTAATAGGTCATCTGGGTCCCTTGTTGCTTAACAAAGCAAGGCATATTTTTATGTGATTCAGCATTGTGAACAAGTAAGTACCTGTAAGGAAAGGCTTAAGGATCGTCCACACCTAGGACAGTGCTAATTAACAGGAAATGAGCAAAGCATGCAATCAGCACCTAGGATAGCGCCATCCTCTCCAGGGCTCCCAAACAATGCTGTTGGCTGCTATGATTGGGAACTGCAATTGGCAGCACTGTGCTGTGCAATTGGCCCTGCCCTAAAGCTGAAACTTTAAAAGCTCTTGACCTTCTTGTCCTAGACTTCAAAGAGTGGATATTCAGTTTCTTTGTGTCTATAGTAATCTAAAATAACACATGTATTATTTCTCATGATTTTGTGGATTGGCTAGGCAGTTCCTCTGCTGGTTTCCCCAGCTCATTCATGCAGCTGCATTAAGCTAGAGGATTGGCTGAGCTGAAAGGTTCCCTCATATGTGTAGATGGCTTCCCTCACATGTGTAATATTCGGTGCCGGATGTTGGCTGGGCTGCCTCCTTTCCTCTCCATGTGGATTTTTGTCCTACAGTAAGCCACACCAGCTTCCTTACATGGTGGTAAGGCAACATTCCTCTTCTTGAAACCTAGTTTCCAGAATTCACAAAAAGTCCGTTCTCCTACATTCGAATGGTCGAAACAATGGCATTGTACACCAGAAGCTAAACATTAATGAATGCCAACTATAATTTTATATATATAATGTGATGGCTCGGTGTGAGGTCGGAGGGATAGTGGATGGGGGGAGGGGGGTTCACAGTGTGAGGGATATAAATGGTGAACGTCTAAGTATTACCTTGTCTTGTACACCTGAAACTAATAAATTAAAAAAAAATTACAAATAGAATTACCATAAAAAAAAACAAGTGTCAAGTTCATCCCAGATTCAAGGGGTCAGAAAATTGACTCCACTTTAATGCAACAAGCTGCAAAAAAAAGAAAAAGAAAAGAAAAGAAAATTGCAGCCATAATTAACCACAGCCTCCTTAAAATAACTGGTCAAGATAAATCACAGTGAGAAATAGCAAACCTATTCCATGACCCCTCAGTGAAATCCCACTCTAGCTCATTCTCCATATAACACGGCTGCATTTTGTATGGACCTCTATTATGATACTAATCTATTTGTTCACTGAACAAGCAATTATTGAAGATCGTTTGTGAGCCAGGCAAGGTGCCAGTTTTTTTAATTAACATTAGTTCATCAAGTTATTACAAGAATCTGTCAGGTTTTTATCATTCCCTTCCACTCCCATTTAAAGACGAAGGCACCAAATCTCAGAAAGATGAAGTTGCCCAATGCACAGTCAGACACAGCAGTCTCCCATTTTAGTAGTCTAAGTGCCCCTTGGGTACTTAGTCTGCTGCACTGCAGTTCTCCGTTTACCTGTCTGCCTCCCCCAGCGAGCGTGATCTTCCTGAGGACAAGACTGTGTATTTCTGCTTAGTGCATTACCAGTTCATAGAACGCTGCTGGGGTTGATTTGTAGATTCTCAGTAAAGGTTGGATGGAGAGATGAATGGACTTCCAAACTACGATGCTATATTCTTTCTTCTATGAGTCTCTCCAGTTTATGTTATCTGAGGCCATGTACTTGAGAATAATATGACTGGAAGTAATAATCAACAACATTAATCAAAAGCTTATTGTATGCCAGCAGCTATTCGTCATTTTTTCCCATATTTATTTCATGTATTCTCACCATCTACAAGATGGGTACTAGCATCTTGATTTTACATGTGAGCAGCCAAGGGGTTTGGAGAACAGGATTAGATTGCCCAAGGTGATACACCTCTTAGGAGACAGAGTGAAACTTGAACTCAGGACTGTCTGCCTCCTAAGGCCATATTCTTGCTGACTGGATTATTCAATTAACCCAACCCTGTGGCCTTTCTGCAGTGTTTCCTGGAAGAAAACTTTACGAGTTCATGTGAAAGGAAACTTACCTCAGATAAACCTCCCCATCCCCTACTAAATAAAATAGAAGGAAACTCAATACGTTCCATGTTCTGGCTCCAAACTACCTTGCTAGCTTTATTTTCTCCTCAGCCTATCTATAAATTCCTATCACCTTCCTCACTCTATGAGATAGCCTCAACTATCATATACCTTGGCTTTTGCTGATAATGTTCCCTCCATTCTTCACACGTTGAAATTCTTCCTACTCTTCATGACTAACCTAAGTGACTCTTCTTTGATAAAACTTTTTTTTTAATTTCTCCAGATGCCACTAATCACCTATTTGTCAGTATTTCTCCAGCAAATAATGTTCACCTTTATTTAGCCTCATTCCATCCCAGTTCCCTGCTTACATGCCGGTCTTCCACTAGACAATGAACTCCTTTCTGCCTCCATGTCTCCTCCTTTCACATCTTTTCCCCAATAGATGTGACATTTCTGCTCTGTCCAGGCAATAGGGTATAGCCCAGGACTACAGGGAAACTAAGACATCAACCCTATCGCAGGAAACATACAGCATTCAGCACGGAGAAACCACTGAATGCACACTAAGTGAATGGATGAAAGAGCACGCCTAGGGAGAAGTTGGGCACAAGCAATTCCAATGTCAGACCTATACTAGAAATATGGGCAGTGCCTACACTATAGACATTTGGTAAATACTCATTCATTTATCTACTCTCTATACTGTGATAGGCCTAGGTTCATATCCAGTTCTTATTATCTTGGTAACTTTGAGCAAATCACTTTAACTTTCTGAAGCGTACTTATCAAATCTGGGAAACAGTCAATACTACTGACCTGATAGAATTTCTGTGAAAATTACATACATAGCAAATGCCTATAGTGAGAACTCAATATATTTCAGCACTCTAAACTCTTCTGAACTTAATTCCAGAAAGAATATGTAGCAATTCAAAATACAAAATTGTTAGATGAATGGGTAGATGGATGGACGGATGGATGGATGGACGGACGGACGGACGGATGGATGGATGGATGGATGGATGAGGCAAGAATTAAGTGGGGTAAAATTCCAGGGCAGGATGACAGAGACAGACCCCAGTAGGCAAGAAAGCGTCAAGGGGCTCTGAGCCACCAAAGCCCTGGAAAACAGCCCCTTCTGCTACCCCGATCCCCTCCCCAAAGGCCATGCCACTGTTCCTCCCCTTCACAGGGGGCCCAAACAGATTGTTTGTCTCCTCTTTGTGTGTTGGGGATATGTGATTTTACTGTCAGCATGGTGTTTCTAATGAAAGGCAAATGGTGTCCAATGTGACTTGGAAAAAAACGTACAAACAACAACAAAATTATATGTTCTTTTTTCCTGTAGTGTTCGCAGAGAGAATATGTGACTTGTTTGCTGTCAATATGGCTTATAATGACATGGTGCACAGAAGCACTGCCAAATGTGTGCGGCATTCATTATACACATGTATTAAATGTAATGCGATATGAATTTGGCAGCAGAGCAGATGAGAGCTGCCCTGGGGCTAATGTGGAGTTACAGCACCTCTTCCTGTGCAATGATTAAGGGGGGAAAGGGGAAGTGGGCAGTAGCATGTGTGTATAGCAGGATATCTAGAATTTTCAGGACTGATTCTGGGTGAGGTAGAGAGAAAGTATTAGAGCTCAAAGGGCCCTTAAATATAGCCTTTTTTTCCAGCAGCAACAACAACCATTTAATAGCCACTTCTTGAGCCCCTACTAACTGCCAGGCTTGTAACAGGCCCTGGGAGTAAGGTGCTTCACCAGTGTTTAAGAAGTTCAGAAGTTAGTAGGGGAGAGAAACAAATACAGAGGGAATGACAATACATCGTGATACATGCAATCATATTTACAGGCTAAGGTTAATAGAAAATTACAGAGGAGGAACCTAAACCAGCCTAATGTCATTTCCTCGGAGGTGCTTTCCCTGAGCCCTCATATATGACCAGCTCGTCCTATTATATGCTCTCATGGCACCCTGGGCTTTTCCTTCATGGCATTTGCCATGGTCTAAAGTTAGTTGTGTATGTGACAGTTTCATCAGTGTCTGTCTGGCCTCTAGACTCTAAGCCCCGTGAAGGCAGGGGCCTCATTTGTTTTACTTACCTTATATCTCCATCACCTAGCACAGTATCTGGCACATAGTTGATGTGCCAATAATATTTGAATGGAGATTAGAATGAATTGATACTGTCACATATGAGCTTAATCTTGAAGAACGTGGAAGAAATCAGCCAGGTAAAAAGGGTGAAGGGAAAGGTGGATCAAAGGAAGGGGCATGCAGCAGGTGTATAAAATTACAGAGGCAAGAACGTACAGAACAAAATTGAGGGGAAAATCAATAAAAGTGGACTGTTGGGATTCTTAACTATATCATTCACATTTTCTCTAGTAAGGTGCAAACTTCCGTGTGAGGCCAGCCCTCACTGGTAGTGTCTACGAGGAAACACAGAAGAAACACTAGATTTTTGATGGAAATGTCATTTGGGAAGCATATGGGAGGCAGAACAAACATTTTGATGATGAGCTAGGCAGTAAAGGCACTAGTGTAGCTGTTAAATCAAACCACGTCAGAATGAGAATATAGCTAAAGAATGTTTAAGAAATATTCTAACTGGTGAGATGATAATAAGAAGGGGTATATCCATCGCCTTGTTGATGAAGCTTATTGGAGGAAATGGCTCCAATGGAACAAAATTGTTCTGAATGAAACTGTCTCATTAAACATACATTCATAGCCATGGACAATTAAGAGGAACAGCATTAACAATGACTAATGTTTTTTGAGAAATCGTTATATACCAGGGAGGCGCAGTGATAATTAGTTTCCTTGTGCTATCACATGCAATATTCCCAGTACCATGAGGAAGGCACTCTGAAGATCCCACTTAAAGAAGGGACGAGTAGAAGGAGACCGAGTGAGGTTAAGTAACTTGCTCAAGGTCATCCAGCTAGGCAGAGGCATAGCCAGGATTTGAATTGAGATCATTTGCCTTCTGAAGCCACTCCTTTGACCACCACGTTGCTGAACCAGGCTTTAAGACAGCGGTGACAGCTATGTCTGGGTTTAAGTTTACATTTAAGCCCACTTGGCTCCTTCATCTTCTGAATTCAACATTTAGTAAAAAACGTGTCTTGCCCATCTATTGACTTTTCAGGAAAATAATTTGGGTCCTAGCGCCAGTTCTTTGTGGACTTTGGATATGCTTGCTGTCATAGTGACTCTCATGAATTTGGAGATTTGCAAGAGTGTTAGGGAGTGATTCTTGGAAATATTCAGCATCAACAAGGGGGTGGGGGATTCAGTAGCCCAGAGATGATGTTGGGGGGGTATGAGTCAGATCATAGGGAGTCTGCTATGTCACAGGGAGGAGTCTGACTCAGTTGATACTTTTAAAAAGGAGGAAATAGAAAACTTCAAAGGCTAAGGGTTTTCTACAGTCCTTTGTTAAACACCTTATACATGTGTATATTATACACACAAATACACACATATGTGCACATGTATACTATAAATATACACATTCACATATGTATACTAATATGCACACACATTATGTATACACTATACACATGCACATATTGTCATAATTAAAAAATATAAACATAGGTATAGACATATTTACCTTGAATTATACCATCTGACTTTTATGAACTCTTGTGTACATTCTATGCTATGCCTTCACATGCATTATGTTATTTAACCTTACCAACAACCTGAGGAAGTAATTGTTATTATTTTCATTTCTTTTTCCAATGAGGGAAACAAGGCTCAGAGAAATTAGGCCACTTGCCAAAGCCACGGCGTCACTCTCTAGCTGAGCCAGTATTTCCTCAGTCTGTCCAGCTCCTCCAGGCATCTTCCATTAACAGCCATGTGATTCTGTCTCTTTTACCTACTGCTACTGTTTGCAGGTAGCTCTGCAAACAGGTTCCTCTGTGAGCTGGCTCCTCTGTGAGCTCCTGAAGGTCAAAGCTGGAGTCCATGCCTCTGTGTCTCCCAGATTTAGCGCTAGCCCATGTCAGCGCCTGCGAGTGCTTCTGGAGTAAATGAAGGAATGTAGTGTCTCAGTGTACCTGGATATGAAGTGAGGCAGCTGGGCTAGAACCAGACTCCCTAAGCAGAGCATGAAGGATCTCTGTTCAGCTTCCAAAATTCTCTCTGTTCTCTGAAATCTGGCACTTAGAGCCATTTCCTCTTTGGAGCTGATCACCAGATACTGTCCTGGGCATCAATTACCCCACTGTACCCCACTTTCTCAGTACATACGGATATATATATGGCTTCTAATTTCCCATCTTGGAAGTCCTGTATCTACTTTCTCAATATTTAATGCAAGCACGGATTTCCCTTTTGTGAGCCTGCTTCTCTCCCTTACTGGACCATGAGCTCCTCAGGAGTTAAAGGGAGATAAAAGCATTCACATTTGTTGAGCTTGAAACGCATGCCAAACTCCATATCAAGGCCATCACAGTCATGAGTTTATTTGATCTTCACGACAATTATTAGAAACAGTTATTTTCTGCCTTCACAGGAGAACCAGTTTGGGCTCAGAGAGCAGTATACTCTGAGTGCTAACACACAGGAAGAATGCAGCCGAGCTGGAATTTAAACTTAGGTCTTTCTGACTCCAAATGCCATGACATGGGCACTGACTTTCTCACCTTAGCCTCACTGCCACATAGCCCAGGCTTCCTCTGCCAGAGACACCATCCCTCTCTCCGCTCACACTCTCCCCCTGCATCAGGACCCAATGGCGACAAGCCGGGCAGCCTGGAGGGCTGGCATCTTAGAATGCAGCACAAGGTATGCCAGTGAGAGATACAACAGTTGGTGAACAGTTGGCGAATGGATATTTTTATGCAAGGGTTGCCTAGAGAGAGAGGGGAAAAGAGTAAAAAAAAAATGTTTACAAAGAAGCCACAATTAATAAGGTCTTTGTTAGCTTTTTGGATTTAGATTTTCAAGTCCATTGCTTTGGGTTTGAAAAGGAACAGAAAGGTTCCCCAGGAGCCAAGCTCCCCAGCTCCCAAAGCAGGAAGGCATTTCGGAAACCAGTCCAACCCTGAGTGTGTTGAGGATTTTAATTATTCAGCAACAAGCTCAAAGATGCTCTAAATTCCTTTAGACAGCATCTTGTCTGGATCATTTATATCTGGCTGATCAGTGTGCAGGCTTCAGAATTAAGATGACAAGAAGAAAGAAAAAGAAAAAAGGAAAAGAGAGCATCGTGACTAAGGTATCAGGGAGAACTGTAGCCACTCTAAATCTCTTGCCTATAATTTTACATCCCTCTCTGGGCTTCAATTTTCTCATCCGTAAAATGGGACTAATAGCAAGTGGGTTATTGTGAAGATGTAAAAAAAATGCCCTGTAAGTCTTACAACCACTTTGAAATAAGATAATTGGTTTTTGTAGAGCACTATTTTTTTTATAAAGGTCTCCACTTCCCTTATCACTTTTTACACATAAATTTACTCTGCAAGCATTTATAATACATATAATAATAATAATAGCTGCCATGTATCCAGTGCTTAGAATGTTCCAGATTCATATTTTGCTATAATTGACCCTTGCCCTGATCCTATAAGATAGGTCCCGTTTTTCAACTGAAGTAGGAGGTTAAATAGTATAACCAAGGTCAGTAAGAAGCAGCTTCAGCACTCAGAAATCACTCTGGAGTGGACAGGTTGGTTCAGAGTATGAGAAGTAACTCATTCTGCTCTGTGCCCCACCACCATCCAAAGAACTGACATAGGGATAGATATTCTGCTATACGTTGAATTGTGTCCCCTTCAAACAAGGTGTGTTGAAGTTCTCGCCCCCAGTACCTCAGAACGTGACCTTATTTGGAGATAAGGTCTTTACAGAGGTAATCTAATTAAAATGAGGTCATTGGGATGGGCTCTCATCCAATGTGACTGATATCCTTATAAAAAGGGATATTTGGACACAGACAAATGCACATGGAGGGAAGAACACAAGGAGAAGACAACTATCTACCAACCAATGAGAGAGGCCTAGAAAACATCTTCCCTTCAGAGCCCTCAGAAGGAAACAACCGTGCTATAATCTTGAGTTCGGACTTCTAGTCTCCAGAACTTTGAGACAATAAAATTCTAGTTTAAGCTAGCTGATGACACTGTTATGATAGTCCTAGCAAACGAATACGCATTCTGAACCCCGTTTTCTGGATGAGGTACTAGAAGAGGAAGAGACTAAGGTGACTAGCTCCAGTTGATAAGTGGGGTTCCTGAGATTTGTACCCCTTGCCCCCTTCCACTCCTGCCCCTGAGTTGCTAGAAAGAAAGCTCTTTGGGGGCTGGAATTTATCTTGGCTTGTTCACTGCTGTGTCCCCAACATTCATATCAGTGCATGACATATAATAAACTAATGCTTGTTGAATGAATGAATGACTACTTTTCTACCAGCTTACCTAGAGCCTCACTATTAGGACAAGATGATTAAAAACCACCAAAAACAGGCACATCACATGGAAACAAAAGTTCTAACCACTCACAGTAATTGTCACAACAAAGTGTTTTGTGCTTTGTGTTCAAATACTCTTTCCATAGTCAGACACAAATATGGACAAGTTTTCAAACAAACTCATTAGAAGTCTTGTTTCATAGATTATCAGGTACCAAACTCCAAGGTCCTACTTCTTACTTGTGTTTGGAAACCAGTGACTCACCCACCTTCCTTCCTTCCTGGTTTCTGCCCATGTAGCAGTGGCATCAGCTGTTTTCTTTCCTGCCTCATCCACTACTTGTTCGTTTTGCTTTATAGGTTTTTTTCTCATTTTTCCAAAGTCTGAACTCTGGAGTGCTCCAGGATTCTGTTTTCCTCTGTCTACATTCACTCCTTTGGTAGGCCCCTCTGTCTTGTGTCTTTAAGTACTGTCTATATGTTGACAATATCTGAATTTATATCACCTGGCTTGACTTCTACACTGAACCCCAGACTTGTATATTCAACAAGTCTTAGCATTTTCATTTGGATGCGTAATACGTACCTCAATGTCAGTATGTTCAAAACCAAACTCCTGCGTTCTCCCCTCACCTCAAATAAAACACTGCTCTCTACTAACAGCCTTCCCTGTCTTCACAAACGGTTACTTTATTCTTCCGATTTGATTCCTTACGGTGAAAACCTTGAGGCTTGCTTGACGCTTCCTCTCTCTCACACCTAATATCCAAGCATTTGGCTAATCTCATTGGTGGTAATTACAAAAAGTATTTGGAATCTGGCCATGGCCACTTATTATTCCCTCCATTGCGACTACCATCGTCTGTAGCTGGACTATTCTAATAGCTTCTTGACTGGTCTTTCTGCATACACCCGTGTCCCCACACAATCTCTTCTTCACACGTTTTCCCGAGCAATTCTATTAAAATCAAAGTCAAGTCACATAGTCCTCTGCCCAAAATCTTCCAACACTACTACATGATTTCGCACCCCACTACCTCTTGGACTTCACTTCTTCACTTACCAGATCACATCCAGTTTTATGATTTACATTAACTGTGATCAAGTTTGCAAAGAAACAGGCACCTCGTGGACCCAAGATTTTTCCGAGGGAGTAATTCTCACGTTGATTCTTCTAATAACCAAGCTCTTGTCCACGTTCCCTGTGCCAATGCTTTCCAAACTCTTTGTAGGTCCTCTCCCAAGACAAGGCTAACTAGACTACATGTTGCTCCACTACTCATTACAATAGTCACCTCATTTGCATACGATTTTTCTCATTATCATATTGTTAGTAGGAGGCGTAGCCGACCTACAGTGATACAAGTGCCTTGATTGCCTCTTCTCGATTTTGGTCACACTTCATCTGAATGAGGCTGACCTCATTCTTATGGTTCCAAGAAGGTAAATAAGCTGCAATCTCCTCCTTATCCTGTCTGTTTTCCTGAACTTTTTGATATGCTGGGTGTCTTCTCTCAACTCTTGTCTACTCCGTACACTGCCCCAGGAGACTGACCTATATGAAATGCATCAGTGGGCTCTGGTGCTCTAAGGCTTCTGGATGGCTGTGAGGAGGGAGAAAAGTAAGGTCAGGGTATATTTTTTTTCTGGTTTCCTCCCTGTGAGGTCACCTTGGACTGACTGGCCCAGATGTCACTAATCCTTCAATGGGTGCTACTCTACAGAACTCCCTCTCATTTCATGTTCTGATAATGGATCTCTCCTAACTCTTCCATTCCAGCTGGGGGTATTAACCTTCACTGTTATTAGGTCTGGGTTATTGCCCCATCTCTTAGAGTTCTCTTCCCTTCCCTGCACCTTTATAATAGTCCCTCATTGAGCTATTCTCATCTGAGTGTGTCACCAGTTTCTTCCTGAAAACCTGACAGATATGCCTGGTGATCTATAAATTTTCCTGTTCTACTATGTTTTATCTGTGGTAGTCAGACTTGATCTATTCCCTTCCTTTGATACAATAGATTTTATTTTTTGTGATCAATACTACTCAACTGAATAAGAGAAAGCATATCTCACCCTTGGAGTAGGGATTCTGAAGCCAAACGGACCCATCTTGTAATCTTGAATTAGACAATGGCCAAGTACCTTAACTTTCTGGCATTTTACTTTCCACCAGATCTTGTACATTTTTTAAAGGGGATTTATATGATTGATAGAGTTTGGTGCATAGTAAGCACATTGTAAATACAAATTAATATTCTTTCCCCTTCACCTTGGTGCATGTGTTTTTCTAGCTTTTTTTTTTTCCTGCTTTGTTTTGATTAATCCAATACCTTTAACTTCAGTGGAGCTTGTGGAGTAGCACAGTGTGTGATTTGTAGTCGGATAATTTCCTCATCAGTGGGAGTTGCTCTGGTGCTAATTTGGGCTGTATCCTCTATTTCAGGCCTTTTGTTTCATTTGTAAAGAGCATACTGTATTGTTCCAACTTCCACACTTTTCTTCATGAGATTGTGCATCGTGACTGAAAGTGAGACTAGAAAATTCATTCTACCTTGAGTCATCGATTGCAGGGCATGCATATAAAAAGACACCATTTATGAGGGAAAATTTAAATGTACCAATTTCTGAATAGAGGGGTCTTTCTCTGCTCTTGGGTTTAGCCTTGATTTACACTCATTTGGAAACACCATGGAAAGAACTGGACAAAGTCAGATTAACTGGGACCTCAGCTATCTGACCTCCTGGGGCTGGAGTCCATTTCATAACAAGCAAAGCCCACTGGGCCTGCTCATGGGAATAGCTTAGAGGTAGATGGCTAAGGTGAGGCCAAAGAAGTTAAATCAGGAGGGAGAGACCAGTGCGAGCCTCAACAACATAAACAGTACACCAGAGAAGCTAAAACCTGGAACATTGAAAGCCAGAGTTCAAGCTATAGGTGGAAATGGAGCCGATTGTATATCCTAAGGTAGAGAGCAAGAATAATATCTTCAAACCCAGAGAAGGCAGTGATGAAATAAGGTATGGGCATGAGCCAAGTTCCATCCAGGAACATACCTTGTGGACACTGTCACTGCACCTCTCTAAGGGAAGGCTTTGCATGGTCCCATCAAGGTAAAGATCAAAGCCCAAAGGGGGCTTTTGCCTCTCTGAGCCCTGGGCCTCATTTCAGTTAATAGAGAATAATGTTCCCTGCCCTGTTTGTCACCCAGGCCCATTGTAAGGATAAAATGATACTAGCTATGAAAGCACTTTTTAAACCCCAAAGCACTACATAAAAGCAAGGATCCAGCAGACATTTCACCACGTAGAGTTGAACTCTTCTCCAAGAGGTCACACACCTGGTCAGTTGGAGTCAGACCAATTCTGAACTCTATCTCCACGAGGGATGCATTAATCGGGAGAGAAACTATATTCAAAGGAATTTAAGCGAAAACAGTCAACTAAAGCAAACGGCAGGAAGGTAGGTATGTGGTTGGGCTTTCAGGACAGCAGAAACCTGGTCTTCAAACAGAAACCAACCTTGCTCCACATGGACTCTCTGCTTCTTCCCATGGTTTAACTTTCCTGGGCTCCTATCATAGCCCAACTTTCTCCTTGAGGCTGAGACATGGTCATTGCAACTCCCAGACCTGCCACTTCCCAGAAAGAGTGGGACCTCTTAGTTCCATTTCAAAAAATCCTGAAAGATTTGTGCTGGCTTGCCCATTCTATGACCAGGGCAAGGGTTACTATGATTGGTATTTCTACATGTGTTGGGTCAAGGAAGAAGCTGTTCCTCAATTATTTCTGGCAGGCAAGATACTGGAAGGACAGAAAAATAGGTGACCACGATACGCATCTAATTAACGGTACACTAGTGTTTGAAGACTAAGACATCTGGACCCTTTGGGACAGACCTCCCACTTGCCCCTTGGAAATACACGAGGAAGAAGATTAATAGTCAATTACTCAGAATCCTGGAGGGGGACATGGTAACTCAGAAGAAGGGGGATCCGAGGGGTCTTTAGAGAAGAAGCTAGTTACAGAGGCACAGGAAGGGTTAAGAAAACCCAAAAAGGAATGTTGAAGTATCTAAAGGTTACCGTCAGTGGGAAGCCATTTCTGTTCCTCGGCCTGGAAGAGTGAGGGGTAAGGTTTAGGGAGGGTTATCTGAACCCACTGAGACACATAGCTTTATGGGAGGGCCTGCAGACAGGAGCTGTGGCCTTCAGTTCAGGGACCCAGCCCTGCATCCAGCAGACCAATAGGGAGGGAGCTGGGGTGCTACAACCTTTCCTTCCTTCCACCTGCTTATTGTGGGCTGTGCCTCTCATTGGCCAGTCACGATTAGAAGTCCAGGTGCTCTGCTTGATGCAGCTCTTACCAGTTAGGTTCCCAGCCACAGAGCAAGGTGGAAAGGGGATCTGGAGGGTAAAGGAGGATATCCAGCACAAGGTATGTCTGCTCCCTTCGGGTCAAAATATGCCGTGTTAGAGTCCACTCTGTAAATTGGACAGTTTAAAAGACTCATCAGATTTTAGGGCTAGAAGGGGCCTTGGGCTCACTCAGACCGGAAGTGACAAACTTTTCTATTTCTAGCCTTTGGATGTGTTTTGCATGGCTGACACAGCTTTAAAGCCAGAGACCAAAAGTAAGCAAACAACAGGCAAAACCCCTCAAATCGTAACATTGACATGTTTCAGGAGATACTTTCCAGTTCCCCACGGTCACCGTCATCCCCTACTGTCTAATCCCTCTCACGGCACACACTCGTGTCTCCTAACTAAGTATTTGATTTGAGGACTGGTGATTGGGAAAGTCAACCTTCATTTTTTCGGATGAAGAACCTGGGCCTAGAAAGGAAAGCTTGTTTGCCCACTGCTGCACAGCCTTGGTGGTAATTCTATCTATCTGCACAGGCAAAATTAGAAATGTATAAATAGGAGGAATGGATGAAAAAGTTGTTAGTTTCCGTAGGAGAGGAGCCACCTTCACACGTGGGAATATTGTCATTTGAAGCAAGGGTTAGGCAAGGATTCAACTCGCTCTGTGTGGACCCAGGAGGTGGAACTAGAACAATGGGAAAAGTGATTGTTGTCAGTGCAAGTCAGAACTTGCAGAGCTCTTCCGAACAGACTGGGCTGCTTCTCTTCATCCTGGTTTCCCATCCATGAAGATGGTTCTTTAACAGGAAGTGACTGTTCCACACTAAGGATGTGCAGGACTTGTCGTTTGAGCCTTCCTGGTGCGCTGTGAGTTGAGCTGATGCTGAGTTGAATGGGAATGAGAAAAATGTGTCTTCCTGGCTCTTTTCCTGGATTATCTTTAATTTTATTCATTCTCTTTTGGTGACATGTGGGTGGGGTGGCTTTATTTTACCCTCAATTCAGAATCCTTATCCTTCCCTTCGAGAATCTATAACAGAATGTCATCTCTTTGCCTTTACCTATTTCTGTCAGGTAGTCACCCTCTTCTTCACTCAGATGAAGCTCATCTGTGTCCCTATCTGTGCATATAACCTCAGGATGTCACTAGTTAAGATATTGGTTTGGTTATAATCACAGAGATCAGATAGCAGTGACTCGTTGAGAAGGAAGATGCATTGCGTTCTCAGGTAAAACTGGAGCTATGGGACTGTCCCCACAGATGGGTAGGGTGGCTTGTCCCACAGGTCACCAGGAACACAGTTTCTTCTGTCCCATTACGTCAACATCGCCCACTGTCTGCATGATCAAAGATGACTCTTCTCTACCATACTCCCATTCTAAGTCTCACAAAGTGGGGACAAGACATGCAGAACAAGCAAATTCATCTTAGGGAGTGATCTGCAACACTTCTTGTCATGTCCCATTGTTCAGAACTTACTCATGTGGTCATGCCTAGTGACAAAGAAGGCTGGAAGTCATTTCTAGCTGGACAGCCACATGCCCAGTTAAATGGAGGAGGAAGTGTGTTAGTACAAGGAAGAAGGAATGAATGGATTTTGGGAGCCTGATAGCACATTCAAGATCTATCTTCTCACCCAAATGGCCTCCTTTTGCCCTCTATGAAACAAAAGCTCATCATCTTTCAGAAAGCAGTTTAAATCTGTTCCCTTAGAGCTTTCCCAAGAAAACCATCCTTCAAGACTCTCATCAATATTGTAAGAGGACCAGGCTGAAAGTTGTGCCTGTACCCAAGAGATGCGTAGTCAATTGAAATGCTAACTCCATTATCACCGCCTTTACCATGTACTGGGCATCGACCAGTACAGGTGTTGTGCTGTGTTATGAGCATTACCTCATTAGATAATTGCAAATGCCCCGTGAATTAGGTACTGTTGTCCAGTGCTACATGAGGAAACTAATATGCTATGAAGTCACTTTCCAAAACCTCTCCAGCTTGGAAGTGCCAGATTAGAATTCAAACACACAACCTTCTGGCTCCAAGGTTTATTGCCCCTTTTATCACACTGCAACTGTTCTGTAGAAAACTTTGAGGAGGAAGCGTCACAGAACTGAAACAACTAGTTAACTCAGTGTTGATACATCGGTCAGACTAGTAATTTGCAGAAGATACACAGGGAAAACAATTCTATCAAACTTGTCCATTGTGCTAATTGAATTTTCTGAGTGTACTATATTTTTCCTTATGAATCAGGCTACTCCTTCTCCATAATATGTTTTAAGGAAGTAATACAGAAGACTTATTTCTTCCTCCTGTTTTCATTCTTCCTTGATTTCTTCCATGATTTTCTCTTGGGGGAAAGGAGCAGATTGAAAACTTTGGTTATATATGTAACCATTAGAATAGATGCTCTGCCTATAGAAATGAACTTGTGCCAGGGTCTAATAAATTACATGCTAATATGCCAGCTCCCCAGTCTGCAGGGAAATTACAATCATTCTTATCATAGTAGCATGTTTCCAAGCCTCTCTATTTGTTAGTTCCTTAACACATTCAATTTGACAAACCTCCATGAGTACAACAAGGTGCCTGCTTGTGAACTAGTAATTGCAGGTCAGTAATGGAGAAAATACAGGTTTTGCCCTCAAGGAGGTAAGAGTCCAAAAGGGGAGAACAAAACAAAGGAAACAATGTAGTGCCATGAGATTTAACCAACAGGTGACATGTGTTCAAGGTGCTGTTTGTTTAAAAGCGAGAGGTGTGCCTCTAAGTTGAAATGAGGAGGGGAGGTAATATCTGAGCTGAGTCTTGAAGCTAATCAGACACAGATGAGAACATTCCAGGCAGAGGGAACAGAATATGCAAAGACAAGGAGGCATGAAACACTTTGTGTGTTTTGGGAACCATAAGCAAATCAAAAATTTTGCAGTATAAATTGATCATATCTATTTAAGGAGCTTCTTTGGTGGTAAAGGATTGGAGTGAGAGGTTTTAAGCAGGAGAGTGAAGTGATCACATTACGTATTAGAACTATCCCCTCTGGCAATGTCAGAAGGGCTTTGAGAAATCAGGGACACCTGTTAGAAAGCAGAAGCAACGATAAAGATGAGAAGTATAAGGTTTGTGATGTCTGGGAAGTGAAGCTAGAGAGGGAAACCGCTGACATTTAATGAGGATTTACTATGTGTCCGGCGCTGTCCTATATTCTTCGGTATGGTAACTTTTTTCATCCTCACAGCAGATACTATTATTGTCCCCATTTTACAGATGAGGAATTTTAGGCATTGAATCCAACTAAGAAATAGGGAACCAGGATTTGGACACAGTCTAGCCCTGCAGTAGTCTCTCTTCAGCACCGAAAGGGGATGATTTAATTTGATTTTATTATTGACATATTAGGCTTCCTAAATTTCTCTTTAAAGGGCATGCGATAAGCGGTCAGGCAGTGAATTAGGAAAAAGGGTGAATAGAACATCCTTGCACTTAACTAGCTCAATAACCTTGGAAACAGAATAATCTGTGTCCTTATCTATGAAATGGAGATGATCACATGCATTTCATAGGATTATTCTGAGGATTTAAAGGACAGTGTACAACACAGACCACCACGGCGCCAGAAACTTAGAAAACGGTTCTCAAATATTAGTTTCTTTTTCCTTCCTCCTCCTTGGAGAATGCTGGCACTTTTGCAACTCCTATTACATTTTTTATATGAAGAGAGATGAACGTTCTTAGAGAGCTGAAGATAAATGAACTACAGCTACCTCTAACAACATAGATGAATCTTGGAAAACTAATGTTGGGTGAGAAAAGCAATTCTCAGAAGACCACATATGGTACGATTCCATTTTTATAAAGCACACCCCCCAAAACGTGTTCAAATAATGTATTGTTCAGGGATATGAGTATATTCCTTTTTTTTAAAGGAAAGGATTGCTTAATACAACATTAAGAATGGTACCTGCTGCTGGAGGGGGGAGGCAGGGAGACAGGATACGAAGAGGCCTGTAGTCGGGGCATTGGTAAAGACAGCATGCAGTCAATGGGGGTGAGTGCAGGGAGGTTAATTTTATTATTATTATTATTATTATTAATCTTTTGTAGGTATAATGTATGACATATGTCATATTTAAATAGTAAGGAAGGGGGATGGCGTTCAAGGAGGTAGATGAGGCTTCAGGCCTGCTCGATGCAGGATCCACACAGTGACCCAAGGAGCTCTATCTAGGCTCTGCTTCCTCTCAGTTAAGAACTTCCATAATCCTGACCGTGGTGGCTCTCCTGGCAACTCCAGACTCAGGTCGTCCTAGCACCCAGTCCCATAAAAGCAAAAGCATCTACTTCCCCATCAGCTCAAGTAAAAGACTCAGAACTGAACCTCATCTGCCCTGATTGGCCTGCTGGGTCATGTCCAATACTGGAATCCATCCCTGAGGCTCAGGCCTGCAGTGATTGGCTTCATCTAGGTCCTATTCTGGGCTTCTGTGGCCCCCCAGGGGTACCAACTTGACTCAATGCACTTCACTTAAGGAGAAGGGAAACTCTGGCTCCTCCAGAGCCCAATGAGGATGTTCATGGCACACCTAGGAGTAGATGTCAACAAGGGTAGAAACAGCAAATGCCCACGGGAGCTGTTTCTAATAGCTTGTGTTTTTATGATCACGCAAGTAATGCATGTTTATTATATATGTTCTTTGGAATTTTAGAAAATTATAAAGACAAAGATAAAAGTCACCAGCAACCTGGCAACTCTGAGAAAACCAATGTGAGTGTTTGGACCTGTTTCTTTCCAGGCTTTTCTCTATGTGTTTTGTGTTGATAATTGTAAATTTGATTATGTAAACTTTCTTTCATTTAATAAATACACCATTATTCTTTTCTTTTATTCCCTATGCTGTATTTTACATCCCCGTGACTGTTTTATAACTACCAATTTGTACTTCCTAACCCCTTCACCTTTTTTACCCAGCGCCCCCCACACCCCAGCTTTTCTCCCATCTGGCAACCATCAGTTTCTTCTCTCTATCTATGAGTCTGTTTCTGTTTTGTATATTCATTTATTTTGTTCTTTAGGTTCCACATATAGGTGAGATCATATGGTATTTGTCTTTCTCTCTTTGACTTATTTCGCTCAGCTTTAATACACTCCAGTTCCATCCCTGTTGTCACAAATAGTAAGTTTTATTCTTTTTTATGGCTGAGTAATATTCATTGTACATATGTACTACATCTTTTTTTATCCAGTCATCTATTGATGGACACTTTCATTGCTTCCATATCGTGGTGTGCAGCCACTATGAAAAATAGTATGGAGTTTCCTCGAAAAATTAAAAACGGAACTACCTTATGATCCAGGAATTCCACTT
This sequence comes from Rhinolophus hipposideros, assembly GCF_964194185.1. Classification (NCBI taxonomy): domain Eukaryota; kingdom Metazoa; phylum Chordata; class Mammalia; order Chiroptera; family Rhinolophidae; genus Rhinolophus; species Rhinolophus hipposideros. The sequence goes on from NC_138054.1 coordinate 54,036,142, forward strand.
CTGAGTATTTATCCAAAGAAACCCAAAACACTAATTTGAAAAGATATATGCACCCCTATGCTTATGGCAACATCATAACTATTTTCAACAGGCTATTAAAACTTTTTGTGAATAGTTCATTCATTTAGTGTTTACTCATAGCCATTATTGAGCCCCTATTAAATTCCAAGACTCTTGTTAATGTTTGGAATACTGGAATAATTGTCACAGTTCTCACCCTCGAGCTAAGCTAAATTGATAGTCTACTACGGAAAAAGCAGTCATGGGGAAAAAATGGATATACATGAAACATTATTATGAGACCACAGAGCAGGGCCTCTTACCCAAGGAAGGGTTCCAGCACTATGCCTGCGCTCAATCTCTAAGGAAGTGTAGGAGTTCAGGAAGCTTAGGCATCAGGCCAGAGGGAAGGCTGTAGAGTAGAGAAGGGTCCCAGCCACAGGGACAGCATGAGCAATGGCGCAGACACGACCAGCACCGTGGAGTTTCCTGGGCCCACAGTACAAGGCACTGTGTGAAGAGAGACACAGCTGGAGAGGAGGGCGTTAGAAAGCCTGTCATTCTCAGGAGAAGCTGGGCTTTTCACAGCGAGGCCCCAGCTTATTCTAGTTTGGGAATGTGATCTGTGCTTCTGCTCAGGCCACACCACAACCTGCACTGCCTTCCTTGCAGACCCTCTGTGTGCCTTTCGGCGTCTTACACATTCTTTAAGGCCAAATAATGAGCGGCTCACGCCACCTGGCTCAGGGAAAGCCAATTCCCTCCAGCCTCCGCAGCCGTCTCTTCCTCTTCTGCAGGCGTGGGCACTTGGACGGTGCGGAGAAGTTCATTGTCCTCCCTAGATGGAAGGCACGCTGAGGGTCTGGTCTGGGTCAGCTGTGTGTTTGCAGCCATAGCTCATGCACAGAATGTGAGTCGGTTAAACACGATGGAATTGAACTATATACCAGTGGTTTCTTAACTGAGAGAGATTTTTCCCTCCAGTGGGACATTTGGCAAGGTCTGGAAACATTTTTGGTTGTCATGACTGGTGAGGGAAGTGCTACTGGGCATCAGTAAGTAGATTCAGGAATGCTGCTAAATATCCTCCAGAGCATAGGACGGCTCCCACAGCAAAGAATTATCCAGCCCAAAATGGTAGCAGTGCTGAGATTGAGAAACCCTGAAATGTACTGACAGAAGTAGGGGTCACTTGGTGGTTTGTCAGGGAGCACTCGTTTCTGGTCCTGGCTCTGTGGTGATTTCCCTAGGAGACCTTGGGCAAGTGTGCCGTCTCTGGGTTTCAGGGCCGTCATCTGTGAGGAATCTAATATGAAGAACACATGCAATGGAATCAGATGAAACTGGGCTCAAATTTTTACTCCACTCTTTACTGCTTGTGAGGTCCTGGGCAGCTTATTCTTTACACCTCTGTTTTCTCTTTTGTAAACAGGGATTATGATGGCTGCTTTGTAAAAGCATAAACAATTGAGATAATTTGTGTAAAGCAAGACCCATAGTCCTTGACACATGGAAGATGCTCAATTATTAGCAGTGCTAAGGCAGGACTATTCTTCCTATTACCAGAATAAAGGGCTTGGGAATGGACTCTGAGGTCCAGCTATAATAATCTAGGACTCCTTGATTTGTTTTCTCTGCATGCTAAACGTTTTCACTCACCTGGAATAAAGGTGGTGGCCAGGCATATGTATCAGATGGGGTCCCAGTAAGTAACATATGGCACACTCAAATTGGGGAACTTGAAGAAAGTTTATCAAAGGGATTATTATGAAGGTATAGGCAGAGATTAGAAAATCCAACAAGGGGTAATGCAGGATCTCTGGGCTCCATCCCCTATGTCTGAGATAGTAAAGAGAGGGATAATTACCAGAATCTAGAGAAGGTAGCTTTTGGGAGAGGGCCCTTTCTAGGAGCCGCAGTGAACCTTTGTGAAGAGAACCAGGGAATAAATATCAAACTTCATCCTCTTCCCCTTTGTCTGTCTCTTGCTTGTGTATTCTATTGTCTGAATCCAACAGGAAGTTGGAGGGCACAAAGCCTGTTGGTGCAGCTCTTACTCAGTTTCTTCACCAGTATAATGGGGTAGCAATCTCTAGTTTACAAACCTGTTTGGTGAATTCAAAGTACTTGAAAGAATGCAGTCCAGTTCTCACTAAGACTGTTTCATTTAATGAGCAATTACTGATTGCCAACTTGTGCTGGGTGTTGGAGTAAAATCATGATGACTAAGGAAATGTCCCAAACCTTAAGGAAATCACGGTGCAAAATAAGAGTTTCTATTCTGGGATTGATAGATAGGCTTTGGAGATAAAGTAACCTCCTTGAAATCAAACGCAGACGTGTGTGTGCGCGCACGCACGCCTGTGCATTTTTCTAGAAAAATTTCATTAGATTCTTTAAGTTAAGAATCACTGAGGGAGAGCTTTTAGAGGATTATTCCTAAGAGAGTGCAAGGTTATAAAGCTCTGATTCACTAGAACAGTAATAAACAAAACAAAACAATAAAATAAAACCCAGACAGTAGTCAGTGTAGAGAAAATGCAATTAGAAGGTGATTTCGTAATTGCCTTTTTGGGGCTCTGCCTTGGAAAAGGATAGAAGTTGCAAGAAGGAGACATCAACTTCATATAATAAGTAACTTTAATAATCAGATTTGTCAGAAAGATGATTGGGCGGGACTGACACATTCGAGATGTTCGAGATGCTGAGAGATCACTTACAGAGCATTCCATATTGGAGTAAGCAACCTATAGGGTCTCTTTTAACTCTGGGTTTCAGTCTCTGACCAGGATGGAGTATAAAGCTCATGATGACCATGGTAGAGAAAGAAGTATGCATTTGTGTGTGTGTGTGGGCTTCCTCTTCCTTCTGTGCAAAGCGGCAGGGTTACATGGTTATGTGAGCTGTAACAAGCTGGGAATGGGTCGCTGGATCGCTGACCAGGTACAGAGATAGATGAAATAGCACCTTTTGGAATGTCTTGCAGAGTTCATTGGTATGTCCACTACCACAAGCAGATGTGATTAGATAATTCCAAGCCAACTGGATAAGCTTGACTCTAATCAGGGCTAGGAACCATGAAAACATCTCTTTTTGGAGGTGCCCTAGTTCCAAGGTCTGGGACCAATAATAAGTCATAACTTTAAAACATCTTTACATAAGAAATCCCACATTGCAGGTGGCATTTTTGATTTATTCATTCACTAGATATTTATTGAGTACATATTATATGGACGAAACTGTGCAATCATTAGAGATACAGGCATGGATGGGGGAGGGATCAAGTTAATATTTATTGAATGAAAGGCACTTCATAGTCATTATCTGATCTAATCAAGATACCAACCCTGCATGCTAGGTATCGTCTTCATCTTATATATGTGGGAAACAGGTTAAGCAACCTGTCCAAGGTTCTTCAGCTGTTGAGTGTTGGACTTTAGATTTGAATTAAGGTAGAATCACTCCAAAGCCTACGCTTTCCTCTCTCCATTGAAGTCCCTGCTTTTAAGGTGCCTATAGCATCCTGTGGGGCACACACGCAGGTAAAGAAACACCTGCGGGCCTACTCGTGGTGCAGTAACATGGGGGATGGGCCGAGTGAGTACTAAAGATGGAGCCAGTTCTAGAAGACTTGCTTGAGAAGCTGGCATTGGAAGGAGGCATAGATACAGAAAGGATGGAGACAAGCAGCGTGGAGTAGGGAATTCCAGACCCAAACAACAGGGTACCAGGCAAGACATGTGACAGGCAGTCTTGCTTTGGGGAAAGACAAAGCCAGTGTGGTGAGCGTGGGGTTTGGCTGTGGGATGTGAGGGTGGTAGAGTCAGCTGGGAAGAGCTCATAAAGAACTCTGAGTGCCTCCGCTTGCAATGTGGACTTTCATTGAAGGCGATAGGAAGTCCGAGGAGGTGGCCAGCATTGGTCTGACATGGGCAATTTGTGTTTTAGAGAGAACGTCTTCCTAAGTCTTACAGTGGAGTCGCTCTCTTCTCTCTCCTTTCCTCAGGCAGGAGCAGGCTGGGTCTCTATCAGCTTTATTCTTTCCAATGTGGAACTCTCACTGGCCCTTTCTCCCATGTTGTGTGTCTCCTTATAAATCAGGAGGAAATGCCGCGAGCCCAAGCATGGCCCTCTTGTCACGATAAATCTCAGGTGTCAGTGTGGTGGATGGCGGATTTAGGTAATTACATAATATAAAACTGCTCTTGCCTTTCTCCAGTCTAAAGAATTGTTATCTGTGTATCTCCTTCTGCAATTTATGGCCATTCTGGACGATGGGGAGCTTTCTCACAGCCACTGCCTATAAATGATGTGCTTTCCCACCGGTGAATATTCCTGATGGTTAATGACTCTTTATTTCTATTTCTATAGGAGGTACTCATCTATACATAATAAACATAGGCAGGTTGGATGATGAGGGCCAATTTATCACAACTCCTTATTTGGAGGGCAGGACCAGTCAGATGGGGGGCAGGGGTAGAGTTTGTGCTTCTCTGAACAGGCTCTTCCAATGGGATAAGGGCCTCTTCCAATGGAGCCTCAGGAACGCTTTGCCCTCCAACACATACCAGCCTCAGTTATAACCACTCAAATAATACTTGTGTGGGTTGATTTTTACCATATAATCGACTATGCAGTTGGGTTCAATCTTTCTTTATGCTCTCATTGTTTCTTGATTCTTAATCACAGCTTTATTTCTCCAGATGAAGGCCATGTCTTATAATTCAATATCTCCAGCTCTTGTTTGTCCTATGTAGGTATAGTGGAAGGAGTGTGACTCCTTTTAGACAGGCAGCAGGGCTTTGTTTTGGTCCCTGATCAGCCCTTTATTAGCTGTGTGACCTCCAGCACGTTATTGCATACCTCTGAGTTGCCTTCTCCTTATCTGTATGCCTATAGCAGTTATCCTTGACTTCACATTATTATAAGAATTAACTGCAGTGATGCATGTGAGAATTGCCTTACACAGTGCCTGATACTTTACAGATGTTCAGTAAATGTTTAATGAATGAGTGAATGAATCAGTGGGCCACGATCACAAGCTGTTTATAGCTTAACTTATAATACATTTTGTTAGGGCACAGCTAAGCCCCAAGTGCAATGATTCAAGCAAGACAGGACTTTCTCTCTCACCAAACCAGAGGAAACAAGCAGCTCCAGACAGGGAGGTTGCCTTGTTCTATGTCATCCATGGCCCGAATTTCCATCTTGTTGCTCAGCCATTGCCTAGGGCAATATTCTCTTCTGAATGGCCAAAGTTTTGTCTCATCAGGACAACATGCAGGTTCCAGCCCATGGAAGGAAGAAAGAGGAAGTGGAAGACAAGCAGGTTTTTTAAAAGAATGAGATCTGGATGGAGCACACGTCTTTACTGGAACTGAGCCTCATGACTGCACTGAACTGTACCATAGCTGGGCAGTGGAATCTTCTGTTGGGTGGTCATATGCCCAGCTGACACTTGGGAGCCCAGATCAGTAAACACAAGAGGAGGAAAAGGGATAAGGGGGGTGATTACCTCTCTAGGTCTCACATGCCTATCATCACTTCTATTTGGAGGCCAGCGTTAACTCGACATGAAGACAGTGCTGCCTTGTACGGTTAGTTGTAGTTTCCAAGGCATCTGTCTTGTGTTTCCTCTAGATTAAAAGCTTCTTGAGGGTTTAGATCTTACTTATTCTTTTTCAGGTGTCCTCCCAAGCGAAGCATAGAATCTGACCCATTGCAGCTGCGCAGTGTTTGTTGACTGACCAACTGATTGATTACAGTGTGCCCTGGGATGGCTGCTAAGTCTGCCCACAGCATGACTCGTGAGGAATGATGCCGGGTGTGCATTGATGGGAACATGGAACCACCCTGCACTTAGAGCAGAGCTGGCTGGGAGGATCCTGGCAGCCAACCGGCTCCTGCATTACTAGTTATATATTGAGCATCTGGATAACATCTGTCTACTTTATTGCTTTATCTGCTCAGAAAAGAAAAAAAAAATGAGAACACTTGGCCTGTTCCATTTTACAGAGAAGAACACTGAGGTCCTAAGTGAAGTGACTTATCTAAAGTTACTAAAGACTTATTGCATCACTGAGATCACGATCCAGTTCTCTGAACTCACCCGTGCTCTTTTAACCACTCCATTAGATTTCCTACACCAGATAAAAATAAAGTCAACAATAGCAAGTGTTTGGCGCTCTATCATTTCTACCATGTTTCACATCCATCTCATTGAATCCCTGTAACAGCTGTTGGAGATCGCATTGTGTTAATATCCCTCTTTAACAGAGGAGGAAAAAGAGACCCCACGAGGTGACAAAATATTCCCTGCCAGTAAGGGAGGTGCTAGAACCTCGACTTAAATGGCTGTACCCTGAGCTCGTGGGGCCTTCTCTCTGCAGATAAGGGGTAAATACCGAAGCACCTTGTAAGCTGTAGCGCATCTCAGGGTCAGGCGCTGTTATTGATGGGTTATTGCTGGGAGACCCAAGTAGGCACTGGGCTCCACAACTGGGGAGCCCCGCAGTATATTTTAATTACAGTCACTTGATAATCCTAGGGTGTTGGGATGGGGAGCTGTCCTATATCATGCCTAAGTGTCCTGAAGGAGGGGATTGCTTCAGGGCCATGAATATTCATTGTTATGTTAAACCACGAACACCATTTTCTTCTACTCACCTTAATCAGATGCTCACCGCATCACTGGAACTTTACAGTCACTAAGCAGATGGATCCTGAGCAAATATTAGGTATCTCTGCTAGGGTTTCCTCTCCCCCCCGTCACATGGTGATTCGAGTGACTAAACCTAGCACTGGAGAAATGAAATGCTAACCATTTCCTTGCAGGAAGTTTGGCAGGCAACTGTTCACAGGGAGCCTCATGCTCTCCTGCAAGGCTTTCAAACTGGGCATTTGCAGGGACTGCATCCTTTTAGTCTTCATTTGCCTTTGGATTTCACCCTAAAAGGAATTGGGTGGGGAATCCAACCAGCTGTGGGGACAGAGCCAGGAGAGCAGTTTCCAGGCTCTCGGCTTTAGGTGGAAAGGTGCTGGCTCAGGTAGTAGATGGCCATCAACTGTGACTAGTGGGCCATCAGCTGTAGCCAGTTAGCCATTAGCCACTGAGATAACGGCCATGGCTACGGTAGGGGGTTGGTTGGTCGGTTGGCAGAGAAGTGGACGGCAGGTTGAGCATCATCATGTGGCTCCTGCTTCCTGTGTCTCCAACCCAGCCGCCAGCGAGACCATAGTGGTATGACTCCCCTACCTATGGCACCGTGGGTGTTCCTTTGTGGCCTCACCATATCCTGTGTTCTTGTGTGGGGAGCGGAACCAGTGTCCCTGCATGACACTAGGTTAGGACCTCGCTACTCAAACGCAGTCCCTGGAGCAGTGACATTGATGTTTACCTGGGAAAACGAGGAGGCCTGGGTGGTGGGGGCAAAAGGAATTGGCAGCAGAACGAAGGGTGTTGGATGGGGTTGGGCGAGGTCAGCAGGGCCCCAAACATGGTGGTGTTTTTGGCTGTTGAAGAGAGTTTGCATTTAATTATAGAAGCAGCTACAAGCCACTAATAGGTTCCAAGCAGGGGAATGATGTGATCTACTTCACAAGTTTAAAATTAAAAAGAATTATAATGAGCTGAAGAAGCCGAGGGGAAGCAGGAACCTGGACCCTAAATCATGAGCGAGGCAAGAACTAGCAGTGACTTGGCCTAGGAGAGGCAGAGGAATGGATCAGGCCAGAAGATAGTCTAAGTGAAACGTGACTGAGGCCTCGGCTCCAACCAGTGATCACAGGTGGAAAATCAATAAATAGATATGTGAGTAAGGGCTGTGCGAGACTTTCATTCTCAAGGCGATTATTTAAGGGCGCCTGTCTTCTTAGGAATACCTTCCCTGTAGGGCTTTACATATCACTATGTAGTTGCCTTTGCGAGCCTCCAAAACTGTGCCCGTTTTCTAGATGAGAAAACCAAGATTCAGAATGATCAAGTAATGGTCTCAAGGTCACACTTGAAGAAAGATATGAAGCCTAGGATTAAGAGCGAGTCTTTCAATGATGGAACCCATCCTTTTCTTTTTATATCTTTCTTTAACATGATGCTCCATCCACTACAAAGACTGAGATCTTTTGTAAGTTTCCTGCTCCATCGGCCAAGTCAGAGTTAGTTCTAGCACTTCTAGCAGCAGGGACAGCCTGACATAATATCTGCCTAGAGACATTTTTTTTTATGAGGTCATATTTTTCCCCCTTGATGGTGATCCTGACTTTAACCCCTTGTTGCGCTTGGTAGCTACTTATCCATTTTGTGACTTGCTTTTCTCAGCTGTATAATGGGAACATGAATTCCCCTCCCAGACTCATTATAAATATAAATTGAGTTGCTATTGATCAATGTTAGTGTTCTTGTTCTCCTTCTCCTAAACCTGACCTGTAGACACTCACTGCCGTAGCAGTAACACTTATTTTCCTTTGTTCATAATCTCAAATGGAGACAGACACCATTAAACAACCACCATAATACTAGTTGACATTACTTGAGTACTAGGTCATGAACTGTTGTGACTACTTCAGTCATTACGTCAGTTGATCCTCACAAGAGCCCCATGATGCATATAGTAGGGTTATTATGCCCATTTTACAGATGCAGAATGTAAAGCTCAACCAGATAATGCAGTTTACCAGAAATTACACGGCTAGAACTGCAGGGGGTCAACTGTAGGTCCCTCTGACTCCAGAACAGATGCTTCTAACCACTGAGCCCACCTGTTGCCTATGCAAGTCTAGCTGTGCCGTTACTGGTGCCAGGTTGCCGCTCTGATTAACCTCTGTGGCAGACATTCGTCAGCACAGGGACTAAAACTGGTGGCAGGAGAGATACGTCTCAATTAGGCCTTGAGTTTAACGTACGGAGATGGAACAGGAGATGGAGCCTCAGAAGTTGCTGAATGAATGAAATTGAAACAGCCAGAAATGACTTGCCTTAGGGGAGACAGACTCATTACTTCCTGGGTCACAAAAATCTCTGTTTCCTCTCTCCAGCAGAGTGCTGAGCCAGCAGAAGTCATACCCCAGCCTTACAGTTTGCTCAGATGGAAACTTGAAAGAGGCTTGGAAATTTGGGCCCAATGCAGAGAGAAGGCTCCATGGCACAATGTCTTCCGTCTCAGGCTGACCCTGGCACAGTGAGACAGGGCAGTGCCATGTCCTGAATGTGGGTGTTAGTGTTAGGCTGTGTGGGTTCAGACCCTAGCCTCATCATTGACTGGTCTTGGGCAAGTCAGATTCTTCATCTATGAAAAGTGCCAGTACTGACTCAGCAGAGTTGTAGAGAAGATTCCGTTAGACCAGTCAAGTGCGAGGTGCTTCGCACATTGGAATCACTCAATCCATGCTAGTGACTGGGGGTTGATGCGTGTAAAGAGCTTGGAAGGGTCTCTGGAACATAAGCATATAATACCAGCTACACTTTTTAAAAAAAAATGTGTTTCAGGTGTACAAAACAATGTAATAGTTAGACATTGACACCCCTCCCAAAGTGATAACTCCCCTCCCCCAGCCTACGACCCCTCTGACATCGTATACAGCGGTTACAATTCCATGGACTCTGTTCCCTACGCTGGATTGAGAAACTGTGGTCCATTTATACAGTGGAGTATTACTCGACCAGCTACATGTTTTGACATAGACAGAACGTAACCTTTCTGACTCTTAACCTCGAGTGCACAACGCATCCCAAAATAATACAATTAGAAATATAACCCCTGAAAGAGTCTGTGGCTCATACATACTTCATTTAAATTATTTTGAGGTAATTTTAAGTCTTTTAAAAATCTATTTCTCACAAGGAGCTGTCACTACACACCCATGAAACCAGCTAAAATTAAAAAGACTGGCAACACCAAGTGTTGGCAAGGTGTGGCGCTACTACTGCTCGCATACATTGTTGGGGGAATGTAAAATGGCACAACCACTTTGGAAAAGGGCCTGCTGGTTTCTCATAAAACTGAGCATACACCTAACCTATGATCCAGCCGATCTGCAACTCGCCACTGACCGAAAGAAAGCAAAACGCATCTGTAGAAGACTTTCACAAGAATAGTCATAGCAGACTTGTTCATTCCAGCCACAAACTGGGAACAACCAGGTATCTATCAATAAGAGAATGGATAAGCAAACAGTGACATATTTATACAAATGAATACTGATCAACAATAAAAAAGAAATAAGTTACTGATACATACAATGTCACGGGTGAATCTCAAAGGCATTACCGTGTTTCCCTGAAAATAAGACTGGGTCTTATATTAATTTTTGCTCCATTAGGGCTTATTTTCAGGGGATGTGTTCAATTTTCTTCATGTACAACAATCTACATTTATTCAAATACAGTCATGTCATCTTCTTCTGGAACATCTTCAGAATGTACTAAATGTGGCCGTCTGGCTGAGATCTTAACTGGGGCTTATTTTTGGGGTAGGTCTTATTTTTGGAGAAACATGGTATGATGAGGGAATGGAGCCTTGCATGAAAGAGTACAGACTGTGTGATCCCGTGTGTATGAGGTTCTAGAAGAGGCAAAACCTGTCATGAAAAAAAAATGCAGTCATGGTTGTCTTGGAGTCTGAACAGGAATAGACTTCTCGGGTAATGGCAATATTTCGTATCTTGATAAGAGCTTTATTAAAATGTATATGCATTTGTCTCAAACCTAGTGAGAATCTTCACATAAGATTTGTGCATTCTGTTGTATTGTTTGCCTCAAAAAAAACCCAAAACTGGAAACAAATGTTGAACTCTAGTAAATGATATTCATGAAGTATTTAGGGAAGAAGTGTACAGATGTCTGCAAATTAATTTAGAATGAATCAGAAAATAAGATGGATTGATGGATGGCAATACGGATGGGTAGATATGTTATAAAATATAGTAAAATGTTAAGTGGTAGGTATATGAGTGTTTATTATAAAATTATATGTTTGAAACTTTGCATAATGTTTGGGGAGAAAGCCAAATAATAATAATGATAATAATAATAATAATAATAATTCCTTAAACGTGTGCTAACCTTTCAAAAAAAGATAATTCTCATAGTCATAGTAGAAGCCTAAAACATACATGCTGTTTTAAGGACTGTGCTTTCAGGCTTGTTGTTAAATTTGAAATTTGAAGCCCTGATTAGAACCTAATGTTATTTAGTGAAAGAATTGAATTGACAGTTCACAGTCTTGCATTGTAGTGCCACTAGACAATTTTTTAGGTTTTATTTTTTTTTTTAGAGTAGTTGTAGGTTCACAGCAAAATTGAGGGGCAGGTACAGAGATTTCCCATAAGCCCCTGCCCCCACACATGTACAGCTTCCCCCATTCTCACGTCCCCACCAGAGTGGTGCATGTGTTGTAACACAGTTGATAAACCTACACTGACCCATCATTATCACCCAAAGTCTGTAGTTCACCTTAGGGTTCACTCTTGATGGTGTACATTTTGTGGGTTTGGGCAAATCTATAATAACGTGTATCCATCCTTATAGTCAGTACAGAGTAGTTTCACTGCACTAGGGAAGTTTTTGCCACTAGTTTGGTCCCGTTGAATGAGGAGGTGACACTGGCAGCTAGGATGGCTCCTTCAAGCTTGATGCTTACAGTTCACTCACCCATATGTCTAGTCAACAAGGGAGACGAAGGCTGGAGCTCTCACCTGGTGGGGCAGCTGTCCACACTTCTGGATCTCAGTTTGCTCAGGGGAGAAGGCTGCAGAGCTGTGAAAAGGGGCGTTCTTTATGCAAATGAGGAGAGTTAGCAAGTTCTTCATGGGTAGGAAGGGAACTGTGCTGGGTGTGGCTCTTTGAGCTTCATATGATGGTCACGTGGTGGCCATCATCGACCACATTTCATAGATGAGGAGACTGGACATCAGAGGGGTTAATCCATTTGTCTGTAGTCACATAACTAGAGGATAGCAGAGGTGGGTCTTGAACCCCACCTGCCTGGTTTCCAAGTTTGTGACCCCTTATTACTTAAGGCTGCTGGGAATGGAGACGCCCTCTGGAAGACTTAGGATCTAGAATGCATTTTCCCTGTGAAATTACATTATTAAAGGTGATTGGGTATAATGGAAATTATTCCTTTATCTCTCTTTTTTTTTTTTTTGCAACCTGGGGCTAAGTGAGGTTGAATAACTTGCCTTGAAACCTAACCCCCATGCATGATATTATTTTGAGGAGAGTTGGTGTCCCAAGATTTCAACTTATGACTTATAAACTTTTGAGACAAGCTGACCATAAGCTTCGCTCTGTACTAGTCATGCCCCGTGCTCACACATGGCTTTGCTATTTGCAGAGTTCCTTCATGTCTGTATTCTTGTCCATACTGCAAGACAGAGAAAACAAGAATAGGATCATTATCTCCATTTGGTAAATTCCAGGAGGACGGGTGAGAGGTCCAGAAGTTTGCCCAAGGCCACACAGCCCGGCAAAGGACAGAGCCAAGTTGAGAATCCAAACCCCCTGACACCTAGTTCAGCATAGCTTACACCTCACTTGCTTTTTATCCCATTTTGGCTCTAGACCTCGGGGTCCAGGCTAATTTACATGTGAAATCTTGCAAATTCTTAGTAGGTGACCAATATATAATGTGGGGTTAATGAGATAAAGTACAGTTTCACTTTCGTTACAATGCAAGGGGCCCTCTCAAGGGGATCATAATAATCGGGGCTTTCTCAGCGGAACTCAACGAGTTTTAGTGACAGGGAGACACAATCCATCCTCACAATGGACCAGTGTGCCTGGGAACTCCCATTGTCCTCTCCATTCTGTGGAGAGGAAAGAACCTTAGGAGATGTGGCCCACGGTCACTAGCACCCAGGCCGTCAATCACATAGTGTCGGTGGCAGCGCAAGGAGTGGAACCGTGGTGCCATGTAGCCCACCATGAGAGTATGCTCCAGCTATCACATCGTGTGATGTATTTTTAAATACCCCAAAGAGCTCTTGCCGAGGAGCAGAAAGGGACATCCCATATGACAGCCTTGAAACGTATTAGCAAGCCTCATGTCCAAGATCAAAAGAACACCAGGGTAGGCCCTAAAGGAACCTCAGACCTCTTTATACCATCAGCCTATGAGCATTTGTAGTTTTTGTCTGTGAGGGATCATGTCTTTGCTTAAGACGTCTAGTTAAGCCTGCCATTAACTTACTTTGTGACCTTGAGTCGCTTTACATCTTTGGGCCTCCGTTTATTCCTCTGGAAAGTGACAGTTGGACCAGATTTTACATATATATATATATATATATATATATATATATATATATATATATATATATATATAAAACACATATATTCTTTTGAACTATAAAGCGAGAAGGCCCTTGTGTGGAGAACTTGGGAGCTTTTTCAAGTCTGAAACTCTGAGAGCAAGGACTGTGTTGTGTTCTCTATGGCCCCAGTGTCTAGCCCCATTCCTGACACGTAAATGAGGCTTGATAAATGTTGAGTGAGTGAATAAAAACGCGAGAGCCCCTCTGCTTAGGGTGAGCCATGTTACTGTAAATCCTGTACTTCGCTTGCATGTATTTCAAGTGTGACCCATTTCATGCTGGAAACGCTGGCTGTTAATCATCCTAGAGACCTGTCAGAATATAATCACTAGTTCCAAAAGGTTCTCATGACATAGAAGGCCAAGACTTTCTCTCTGTTACTCCAGAAGTCTGAAGGATGACTGATGGGCAAAGTTAGAGAGTGACAGTGGGACTCAGCTTCAGCCATACTTTTCTACTTGTGACAGGTCCTGGAAGGTTAACATTTAAAGTAGGGAGTAAAAGACCTTGATGAGACAGGATGACTGCTAGTTACTAGAAGGGAAACTGGAATTGACCACTGAGTTTCCTTCCACACCTCCTTTTTACATGGGAAGTGCACAGCTATTCATCTTAGAGGATATGGCTCTGACTCCCATTCTGAAACTCATTAATCATGTGACTTCAGGTAAACCCAATACTATACCGTTAATAACAATGGTACCAATAAATATGATCATGTTAATAGGATAACGGGTATTTATTGAGGAGCTGTATATGTCAAGTGCTTTATTAACTGTTTTCTTTTTTAACCTTACATTGTCTCATTTAATTCATTTGAAGGAAGACCAATTATTACTATCCATCAGATAAGTAAACTGAGGCACAGAGAGTTTCAGTAACTCATCCCAGTTCCCCCAGTGAGAAGATGGCAGATTGAATGATTCACTTACCTGGTCTGACTATAGTTGGAGTTCTGGATCAGTAAAACTGTCCCTCAGTTTATTGGACTGCAAAATTGATATTATAACATCTGATCATTTTTACCGGGTAGTTATGAAAATCAAATTAGGTACGTTTCACGTTGTTTGTCTCTTCCGTCAGGCAGTCAGAGCCCTGAGGTGCATGGTTTATCTGGGTGTCTTCCAACGTGGCTGATTCATAAACAGCGCTCGTTAACTGCTTTCTGAATCAATACACAAATTAAAGGAGAGACTGATAAGAAACTGCTCTCTAAAGAGTCAAGATGCTATACCAAGGTTATTTATTTATTTACTTTTTGATGTTTCACATTTGTACTCAGCCTTATTTAACGGGTTTTGAACTTGCGAGGTGGCCACTGAAAGAAAGGTGCCTGCTAGTCCAGTGACTTCAATGCCCACGTATTTGTCTGCTAACTCTCACCTCGCTTGAATTGTGTTTGATTTGCATTTGTATGAAATTTGGAAGTGACAATCATGGCCTGTGTGTGCAGCTCCTCCATTCCTACTAAAATTATATTCCATGTTTTAGAGGCATTTATTAGGAATGCTATTTCCAATTTATTATTAATGCCTACCTCTGTTAGAAGAAGAAATCAAAAGTGTTTAACGCGTCACAACATCCTCATACTAAGCCTGTGAGGTTCGTGTTTTAGCCCGTTATACACACGATGTCCCTGAGACTCAGATTCATTCCCTGCTATTACTTGTTCATCCATTTAGTATTCATTCAGCATTACCTCAGGGACTGTACTAGGGTCCAGCATATGACGTCACTTCAGACTTACATTCTGTCCTGAAAGAATTTTGGGGAGGACACTCCGAGATCAGTGAGGGAGCCATGTTTCCTTGGTCTAATGAATTGCTGATTGCCGGTTGTAGATCCAAGACTACAACCCTGACTGCGGCCTGATGTTTGTCACTATTGATGCCTCTAAGTCAAGGACACTTAAATGGAGAGGTGTAGTTTGCCAACCTAATGTTATCAATTTGGTGGTCTCCGGAGCTGGCTTCTGGGTGTTTGATCACAGATGGCCAATCTATTTAGACTGTGCACACCACACTCGTCACTGGGAGACATACTTACTTACTCCGTCCTCATTTTCAGGCAAAATCCTTTCCACTGCTATTGGCTATCAGTAGGAAATGCCTGTTTCAGCCCTTGTATGCAAAACTGACGCAAGCTTGTGGAACTCTTGTTCTTCCTGTTCCATCTCTTCATAGACAGGAGAGTGAGGTAGAAGGCTTCAGGAGACGGTGATTTACTGGGCATGAGATTATTCTAGACTTTCAGCCTGAGTCTCTGCTTTCTGTCCCGTTCTCTAAATTATCTCCCCTCTTTCCATTCAGACAAAAAAGGAAAGAAGGAAGGGAGGGAGGAAGAGAAGAAGGAAGTGAGGGAGGGAGGAAATGAGGGAGGTAGAAAATAAGAAAAGGAAGAAGGAAAGAAAAGTTCTGTAGTCAAAGAAAGCTTGGGAATACAAAGATAAACAGGGTCCTTAACTATAAAACTCGTGAGAACTTTCATCATGCTTGTGGACATCATATATTTTCACCAGGGGTTTACCATGACGTGCATTTCTCAATTTACTTGTTCATGGACACTTTTTTAATGGAAAAAAGGGACCATCTCAGAGGATGGTGGTTCCTCAGGGCAAAGCTCCTCCGGACATTAGGCCCTCAGGCTGTGCGCTCTACTCAGCTTCTGTTTTCTCTAATTCCTTTCTCTCTCTCTTACACTAATTCCCAAACTCCTCCCTCCTTCTCCCTTTCCTTTCCTTTCCTTTCCTTTCCTTTCCTTTCCTTTCCTTTCCTTTCCTTTCCTTTCCTTTCCTTTCCTTTCCTTTCCTTTCCTTTCCTTCCATTCTTCCTTTCCTCCTTCCATTCTTCTTTTCCTTCTTCTTCCTCTCTCCCTCCCTCCACCTTTTTTGTCTCTCATTCCCCATCTACTTAACAATAGGCCTATACTATCTGCTGCAGAAGCTAATGATGGATACTCAGCCTATAACTTTAAAGAGCTTAGAGTCAAGTGAGGGAGAAAGATATATAAGGAATACGTGATGTGCATTGTTTGGGAGATTCTAATAGAGGAAAATATGGGGTGCAGTAAAGATATAAAGGAGGGTAGGTAATAAGGGTCAAGAGATCATTTTTGCGCTAAGTCTTGAGAACCGAGTAGAGAGTATTGACAGAAAACGAGGGGAAGTTCATTTCCATCAACGAAAACAAAAAATATGCAGTCATGGGTCACAGAACGGCCTGGAATATGTGGAAAGCTGCAAGTTTGACTGTAGTATGATGTTCAGGTATACATTGGATAGTGGAGGAGTGATGATGTGAGAAACAGGGCATGAACACATGTTTGCATGTTTGAAGCCATGATTAAGTCTTTTCTCCTTGTATCATAATGTAAAAGCTCTCCAACTGCCTTTGGTCAACATGAGGACATTAGTGTTACCCAATGACATTGTTATTGCTGTAAATCTCACTAGTCCAGCCTTTTCCAACATGTATTCTTCTAAATACCAGTCTTGTGAGGTGAACCACACACATATACCCACACACGCACATACACACAAGTTTCAAGAAAAAATAAATTTGGAATATAGTTCCATTGTCACATTTTTTTTCCCTTGGAGTTCTTTATTCATGATGGAATAAGTAGTAGAATCCCATAGAACGTACTTTAGGAAAATCTTTCGGACACTTTGAGATACTGAAAATGATACCCCTATCACAGCCTTCAGAAACCACGAGGAGCCTAGAAATACTGACCTGAAAGCCATTACTGCCATCTGAGGCTTGGAGAAGTGGAAAAGGTCTATTTAATGTCATAGGGTGTAACTGAGCAAGGGCAAGAGTTCAGGTCTCCTTTCTCTGGTCCAGTTCTTATTTTATTACGCTAATGAATGACCTCACGAAAGTCAACAGGAATTTATTAGTGACTCCATGTTGCTACCTTTGTGCTTTGTGCTGAGAAGGATGTTGAAGTTTGCTCTCTCTTGGGGCAGAAGAAACCACACAAACAAACGAACAGCTAGTGTCAGGTGGGAATATTGCCACGTAGAAGAATGAAGCAAAATGAGGGAATAAAGCATGATAGAGGTGCTATTTTATAGAAGTGGGGAAGCAAACATGAGGCGGACATTTCAGGAAGTGAGAGCTTACCAGCCAGATCTATGTGGGAAGTACCTTCCAGGCTAAGGGAAAAGCTGGTGCAAAGGTGGGAGAGCATTCGAGGAACACGACATGATCAGCGTGGCTGGAGCAGAATGAGGAGGGGACGTGACGTTAGGAGCTCGGGTCCAAAGGGTGGCTGGGGCCATCGTACGGACATTTGCCCTGTTTAGGGGTTTTGAGCAGAGAATGGACCTGATCTGACTTAGGTTTTTAAAAAGTTCACTTGGGTTTCTTTCTCCATGGAGAAGAGACTCCAGGAAGTGAGAATGGAAGCCGAGAGGCTAGTGGGGAGATTAGCACAAATGTCTAAGTGAGAGATGAGTGTGTGTCAGGCCAGAGTAGGACGAAGTGATTTGATCTGGATTTGTGTGAAAAGCACAGCGGGTAGGAGTGGTTGATAATTATATATGAAAGAAAGAAGAGACAGAGCAGCTGTGAGGATTGGTGGAGCGGTAGATCTGTAGATCTGTAGAATAAATCCTTAGAAGTAGGCCTGTGGCTCAGAAGGAATGTATATATTTAAATGTTGTTAGACACGGCTATATCAGAATATATAGTCCATGCTAATATACAGTCCAGCAATAATGCATGATGATACGTGTCAAAGTGAAAAGCCTCTACGATAATGGTGACATTTGTGATAACTTATATGTACATTACTTTGTATTTCCCAGAGCGCCGTGATATCTATTATTTATTTAGCATCAAAACGACTCTAGAAAGTAGATATTTTGTGTTCCAGTTTTATACACGAGAATATGGAGACTTGGAGAGATTGGTCATTTGCCCAGATGGTGAAAGGTGGAGCTGGGATTCGAATCCAAGTCTCCGATGTTAAAGCCCAGCCTGACTCTAACTCACTCTGGCCAGAGAAGGGCTTTCCTAAGCCCACACTTAGAGTGCTCTCTCTTACCGTGAACTCCCTGTCCCTGGAAATATTCAGACATTGGCTGGCTAAGGCTTTGTCTGGAATGCTGTTGAGGACATGATAACCCCAGCATGAGGGTCACACTAAATGATCTCCAAGGCCCCTGTCTGAGCTACCAGTCCCATGGACTAAGCCTGCTCACCTCTCAGCCTTAATAGCTGCGTCGATCAAGGGAAAATAATACTGCCTCTAAGTACACTGGATGTCATAAAGGTAAATCAGATAGTACATCGGAAGCACTTAGAGCAACTCAAGAAAACTACACTCCATACATCCGTGTTAGGCTGGGAGGAGGGTGGCCGCAGGGACGTGGAACCGTTAGTCCCCTCGGCCTCCGCGGGCCTTTCTTAGGAATAAGTTCTCTCAAATGGATTTGTTTCAAATACAAATACGCACATGTGCTCCTTCACACACACACACACACACACACACACACACACACACACACACACACACTGAACTAGTTTGTCCAGTTCACAAGGAGAGATACACGGATTCTTAAATTTTCATTTTTAATAAGACTCCCCCTAATCTGACATCTAGCTTAGTCCCCAAACTCACTCCAAGCTTAGTCATTGTGATGCTTTTGTCATTGTCTCCTGGAAACTTCACCATAATCCTGTAAATTAAGTGTTATGTATTACTGCCTCATAGTGCTTGGGAGAGACACGAAAGTTCAGAGAGGTGAAGTTTCTCTCTTAAGGTCACACAGCAAATAGGGGCAGAGTGAGGATTAGAACCAGGCTGTCTGATGTAGAGTCTGTATCCTTTCATCTTTCACGGCTTTGCTCGAGCTTTACCCACTCTGGGCTCGGGAAAACCACCCCTGACTGCGCCGTACCCCATCTTCTGTTTGGTGCTCCTTTTACATGCTTTGCTAGCACCTGTCCCACGACACGGTATGGGTACAAATGTGTGTTTCCACGTGCCCCAATAAACTGTGGAGCTACTTGACGGGAAAGCATGGTGACTCCTGCATTTTTGCCCCCGGCCCTTAACACAGGGCTTAAGGCACAGTGCCGGCGTCAGAAAGGAGCTGCCAATTTTGGGTGCCTACTTATGTCAGCCATGTCAGGAAAGGCCTGGATTGTAACCATCCCAACAACAGGAAGTGGTTCCATCACTATATCCCCGCAGAGGAGTTGGAGACCCAGGGAGCACAGTAACATGTCCAGGGGCCTACAGTGAGTGGAAGGACCCAGGATTCAAACTGAGGTCTGTCTTACTTCAAGGCTTGGGGTCTTGAAAATATGCCATCACCCTCACCCCCACCATCTCATGTAATTGACAGGAAGTCTGAAATCCTTTTTATTTTTCCATAGAGTTTGTTGGAACGACGCCACACCATTTGTTTACACATTGTCTATGGCTGCTTTTTAAAAAACAGCTTTATTGAGATATAATTTATATAACTTATAATTTAAAGTGTAAATCCAGTTATTAAAACATTGTGTCCTCGGAGAGATCTCCATCCAAGACTGCCCTACCCTGCGGAAAGCGTGAATATCCTGAGCCCTCCCACCGAGGAGCTGTGTAACCTTAGGCAAGTTCCTTGACCTATTTAACCTGTCCGTGACTCAGTTTCCTCGTCTGTAAATCGGGGCTCATTCTTATGAGCTTTCTCAGAGGGTTCTTTTGAGAACTTAATGAACTATTTTTTTAAGGCCCTGAGAATATTGCCTCGTACATAGTGAGCACGCCAGACTTTATTACACATTAAGAAATATTGGTTGGAACTAGAATATACAAGAACTTGCACGCCAGGCCATGAAACATCCTCGATTCTGTAACTCTTGGTTTTTGAACCTGACAAAATCTGGGCTTTGAGGAGGTTTACCTATGTTCAAATCAATTCAAATAGGAGGAAAACTGGAATCAAAAGGCCAGTGAAGAGGCGGCTGCCAAGGTCTTCATGGTAATTTCACTGTCTGGAAGAGAGGAGGGCCAGCCCTGCTGATTGCATTGGGCTTTGTCAGTGCCCGTCAAATCGCCTGCTCTGACGTGCAGGTTTGGCTATTACAGCTCCTACTGCCCTGTCAGGGCACGTTTTGGCCTATTATTTTATAGGATACAGGAATCTTTTTCCCCCCACCTGACTGGGAGAGTGACTGTCTTTATGGAGCAGTGAGAAAGAAGCCTGTAGTCTCGGCACAGAGCTGCCAGCTCAAGAACTGGCAGCACGCTGGAAGGATCGTCCCCACCAAGCAGCTCAGCTGAGTGGGGCTCTATTTTAAGGATGTCAAAGGGCCCACCTAAAATTCTCTTCCTGGAAGACAGCCTAACAGCATGTGATTATGCTGTTTCTGGGTAATGGTAGGCTCCAGACTTGGCTGCAAAGAGAGTCTCTCCCAAGATTAACTCCTGCCACACTTGCCATCCTCCCTCTCCCTCCCATGACAATAATTGTACAGTCTGTTGGGAATTGGACTCTAGGGCCCCTGGTGTGATGGGCTGCTTGGTTCCTTTTGCGCCTCTGTGTCACGCACACACCCAAGCCTTTAATATACTGTGCGTGGGCTCTGTCCGCCTTTGCCTCACCAACCGGAGCGGGGCTTTGACTAAATGTGGTACCCAATAACTTCAAGGGATCAAGTGTTTTCAAGAAATTTTCTTCCTAAGACTGTGAGCCAGGGGAAATTGAAAGCAAGGCTGCCAGCTTTGATGTCTTAAGTATGAAATTCCAATAGCTTTCCAGCCTCAGAGCTCTGGTTTTAGTAGTGCAGATGCGGTAAGATTTAAGGAAGTGGTCACATCACGTGCCTAATGGGTGACAGGGAACCCAAGGAGGAGAGGTCAGAGATCTTGACCTGGCGTTTCCAGCTGGCCTGGGCGATCTGCTAAACATGTCTTTTCTTGTTTTTCTTTTAAGAGATCATTTGGTTTGGTATTGTTTTCCCTTGAAAAATATATGCTTATTATCAGAGATTCGGAAACTATGGGAATTATAAAGAAGACAAAGTAATAATTTTGCCATTCCTCAAAGAGAAACAAATGGATGTATTTTCCTCCAGTTCTTTTTCTTTGATTTAAAAAGAAAGTCATTATATTAGTTCTTTGTCTGTTTATCTTCCTACATACTTATCTACCTGCTTACCTAACTTAATCATAGGATTGCTCTTGATTT
This sequence comes from Rhinolophus hipposideros, assembly GCF_964194185.1. Taxonomy (NCBI): domain Eukaryota; kingdom Metazoa; phylum Chordata; class Mammalia; order Chiroptera; family Rhinolophidae; genus Rhinolophus; species Rhinolophus hipposideros. The sequence goes on from NC_138054.1 coordinate 54,057,641, forward strand.
TTGTTTTGGGTTGGTTGGTTTTATTTTTGTTTTGCTTAACCAAAATGGTAAAATTCAATTTTCAAGTTAGTGCAAAATCTCTGCAATTGCATCTATACTTGTTGGACCACGGATTTCCAAGAGCTAGGGTGCATGAAAATCCTCTGAAGAGCATATGAAAATGTATGTGTGTGTGGGGCGGGGAGGGCTGGGAATCTGAATTTTAACAAACATTCTAGGTGATTTTGCGGCATGTGGCCCATGGACCAACTTGGAGAAACATTTACTTCAGAGTAAATATTATGGTTACATTGCTCCATTGAGTGGATTTTTAGATATACTTATCCATTTTCATCATAATGGGTATGTAGGTCAATTATAGTTTTTCATTAAAGTATAAACAGTGCCACAAGGAACAACTTTGACCACTCATTATTCATTCATTTAGGAGACATTTTTTGAGCACCCGTATAAGATAAGCCTTTTTCCAGGTGCTATAAATAAAGACCAATGATCAAACAGGCATAGTCTCTGCTCTTATTGAGCTTTTGCCTAACAGAGAGAAAGACAAACAGAATCACAAAATTAGATTATTGCAAATTGTGATGAATACTGTGAAGGAAAGATTCAGACTGCTATGGGGAGGCAAGTCATTTAAATTCAGAGACCAGAAAAAGCCTCTATGAGGGGTTGAGATGTAAGTGAAGCTTGAAGGAAGGATCGCAGTTAGCCTATGTCACTTTTAAGATTTGCCTAAGTAGAATTATTGGATGAAAAGGTATTGACTTTTAAAACAGCCTTTTTAATCTCCCCTCCCCCTCAGGTTTCAATGTCCATGTTCAAATGTACAGGATGTATACTGGTCAGGGTCCAGATGGGAGAAGGCAGACCACATTTGGCCTTTCACACAGAGGGGGTTTAATGCAGGGGATTAGTTATAAAATCATTTGGAAAGTTGAAAGAAAAAAAGGGACAGGTGAGGTAGGTCAGAGATCAGTATGTATAGAAAGCAGGTACGACTCCTACTGAGTGAACCTAAGGAAAGCTGGGGTGTTTCTAGCACCAGGCAGTTCCCTCATGCTAAGCTGCACTGCCGAGGGCCTGAGGGACCAGTCTTCCTGGAAGCAGTGGGAAGGGTTTACCTAGTGTCCTGCAGGGTATCAGGCGGGGTCTCAGCTCCCGCCCCCCACATAAGAACACAGGATATGGTGAGGCCAAAAAGGAACTCCCACGGAGCCATAAGTAGGGGAGTCATACCACTATATTCTCGCTGGCGGCATCCGCCTCTCTGCAATCCGCGCTTGCTAGCCCCCATCTTCTTGCTGCCCCCCATTTTCTGCTAGCGTAGCCACGGCAGTTATATTAGTGGCCAATGGCTCACTGGTTACAGCTGATGGCCACCTAGCCACAGCTGATGGCCATCCAATCACAGTTGATGGCCATTTACTACCTGAGCCAGCACCTTTCCATGTGAGGGCGAAAGCCTGGGAACTGCTTTCTGGGGCTCTGTCCCCATACCTAGGCTGGTACTGCATGGCTTGTACCGGGACGTCCAGCGGCTGGGCTGTAGTGCTAAGCTTCTGAGCGTCACTCTGTGGTGATGAGAATCCTGTGTTAACACTGCTTGGCTGGCAGATGCTGGGGTCCCTGGGACACCACTGAGCTGGTGCTGAGATTGTGCCGGAGCTGCTAAGCTGTGGCCCTGGTATCCAGAAAGAGGCTTTACACTATCAGGGAGGCAACTGCCCCAAAATGCCAGAGACCCTAGATGTCTGCTGCTGCTAAAAAGAGGCTGGCAGACACTGGAAGCAGGAAGTGAGTTTTTTCTCCTTTCCTTCTGCCTTACAGTATCCTACCAGATCTCACTATTGACAAAATCTAAGCAAAAGTCACCAGGCAAAAGAATATTGGAAATGCAGGTTTTGAAGTTCCAGGCAGAAAAGGGCAAAAATGGGAGCTGAGAATGAACCGGTACATGACCAGCATATAGGAAAGGAGACCTCCTTTTCCTTGTCCCCCTTCTTCTCCTCACCTGATACGTTGCTCCTGGGGAAATTAGACCAGCCCACTGGTTATCCACAGCTCCTCTATCCTTAAAAAAAAAAAAAAGAAAAAAAAGAAAGAAAAAAAGAAAGAAAAAAAGAAAACCCAAAACTTTCTAAATGTGTGTGTGTGTGAATTTGACTCTGAATTACCAAAGTCAACACTGTAAAAGGCTGGTTGTATGTATGGATGATGTATAAATGCATGTTGAATGAATGAATTATAGTTGCTCCTGGCATTGCTAAGAATCTGGTACTAAGTGCCTGCATCTGTTTTCTAAATCTAGCCTCACATCTGTCCGTATAGGTAGGCCTTCTCACTCCCATTCGCCAGAGAGAGGGAAGCTCCAAGGGGTGAAGTGACTTCCTCACCATCACACCTTCCCTCCATAGTGATGAGATCCAGACCCAGGTCTGCTGGTCTCCATCGCTGCTCCTCGTTTCAGCACTTCTGTAATGTAGGCCAACACTTAAAGGGCATTCTTCTGTGATCCTCAGAGGCAGGTAGAGAGCAGCTTGTGGGTAACACCTGCGTTTCCATGAGGGTGTATTGGTAGCAGCACAGAACCTAACTGACCCTGGAAGCCCAATGGAAATGACAGCCTTGCCATGTGTGGCCACAATGTGGCTCCAGGGTCCTGTCGGAAAACCCTCCCCTGACCTTTTCCTAACACTTGGCATTTCAGTGTTCCGTTGATTACAGATCACTTACATGCAACACACAGTTGACTGTTTGTTAAAATGAAAAGTGGAGGGGGAAAAAAGGAAAGAAAGTACATGGTTGCCAGAGCAGTGCTGTGGAACGGTTGTTCCCTAGGTATTCATCTCGCTTAGTCTAAACACCTATAATTAAACCCGCTTTGGAGCAGTGCCTCTTGGAGAGCGTGGAAGCATCAATTCTGCAGCATTTGGATCTTGTTCTTTGTATACACTGCTTCGCTGTGAAGATGTTCAAAAAAGACCAGATGCTGCGGCTCAAGAATGCCATTACCCATCCAGCAGGGTGAATGGATGATGGTCTGTCTGGTCTCGGGGACATCCAAGCTCAGGGGAGCAGAGGGAAAGAGACCAGCGATGAATACAGTGGCCTCCAGTTCTCTGGGTCTGTTCCCCAGCCTCATTTCCTTGCTGGGAGTTTGAGTTTTGCACTTTGGATGCAGCAATTGCTGGGTAACTTTGTGTTAAACGCTAATTGATGGCAACTCAAGTCAGCTGTCCTACTTCTGAGACTCTGGAGCAGGCAGAGACACCACTCATCTGGAAAAATATGTTGAGATCAAGCTGCATTTTTCTATAAATATGGGAGGCGCTGCTGTTAGACGCCCGTACCAGCCTATACTGCCTGTGTTCACATGAATCATCGAAATGACCCGAACCTTCAGTCTGAGTTGGTTGTAGCTAATGTGAGCCCTATAATCTCATAAGCGCGAATGTCTTGTGAGCCACAACGCGATCAAGATACAGTTTTAATTAACATTTGCTTTTTAGATAATATACGCAATTTATTTTGGCAAGAGTTCATTGAATGTAAAATCTACATAATTAAGATACTAAACCTGCAATATATTTTTTTTCTTTGCAATATTTTTTTGCTAAATGACACAGATTCAGTAACACTTATTACTCAGTAGATAGCTACCATGGGCAATTACAATTTCGTACTTTCTTATTTTTTTTAATTGCTTCTCTAACCAAAGGATACAAAGTCATATAGTTGATTTTGTTCACTTTTTAGATTCCGAGGTATTAGATCTTTTTCTTAGTTCAAGGCGACACTAAATATAAAGCAAAGAAAACACATTCATGATTCTACTGCACAAAATCTGCTATTGAAATGCAGCTTATTTTAAAAATTAATATTATTTCATGAGTTTATTTCACTAAGTTTTTCACCCCTGTGATGGAATTCTGGGGCATGATCACCTGAGAACCGGCATGCAGGAAGAGTCTCAGGGATCATTAAGTTAACTCCTCGTTTTATGAAGACAGCTATCCATTGAGTTTCAGAGTGGAAATGTGACTTACCCAAGGTCACACCACACACTGCAACCAGAACCAAGACTAGAATCCCTGACCAGCCCTGCCTGTGTTCTACCGTTCCAGCTGGTCCCCTTTAAGACATATTTGTCGCCTACCCACAAATAGCCTCTTCCTTCCGTCATCATCTCTGCCTTCTAAACTTGGAAATGCCTCTGTATCGTGTAAAATAGGCATGTTGTTTTAAAAACAGTGAAATAGTCCTGGTTCCCAAAACCCTTCCCCAAAGTGAAGAACAGCACAATGGCCGAATCCCAATTGCTTTGTTCTATGTGGTAATCCATATAATTGGGTCAGAGGGCTAATGACTTGGCTTCATGAATCTGAGCCATATGCCTCCATGATTTGCAGCCAGCTGCATGCCTGCGACGAGAGCGCTCGCTGCTCGTGGTGGAAGCCCAGGGCCGCAGCTGAGAGAAGTGGCAGCCAGACCAAAGCTGGGAGCGAGGCCCTGGAATGGCCCCTGGTTATGAGGCTATTTTCTATATCCTCATTCCGCCCCCTCCAATCTGCTTGATTTCTGAGCTGCCAAGTTCTTCTCAGACAGACCCTTGACAAGGGCCTTTCCTGAAGACTCTGACGCATTCGGAATGCAATGCGGTAGGCAGGGATTGCGCCAGTGTCAGTCTCTTCCCTCAGATCTGTAGTAAGCTGCTAATTAGTGTCAGTAATTGCTGGAGGAGAGGATAGCTGGCTGCCCATCAGCCCTGGGAAGGAGGAAAGCGCCCTCCCTTTCTCCTGGCTCCCTCCTCTCTAGCATTAAGCAATAAATCTATATCTGTTAAATCGGCTGTTGGGCTGCTTGTTGAAAAGGACGTCAGTGCAGTCGTGTCAGGTTAATGGGTTTAGCTAATGTATGGGCATAAGGATGAGTAACCCATCAGGCATCGTAGCCAAAGACAGAGGATGGAGCACTTTGAGAGGGCTGTAAGAGCAGAGGGCTCGCAGATATACACCAGAGGCCCTGGGCTTCTGGGAGAGATGTCCTAGGAAATCTGTTTCTCAGGCAACTCTGTTAAAGGAAGAAGAAAACAATGCTTTATCTGTGAGCCACATGCCAACAGATGGTGGGGAGGAATAGAGCTCAGATTTCATGCAGGTCATGGCCCTATACTCCTGGTGCTACCAGGAACAGCTGGAACCTGGGGCAGAGGATGAACTCTAAGCCTTGTCTTTCTCTCCATGACAATGGGGCAAGAAAAAGCAACTCTCTCTCCCACAGGGCTGTTGAGAGGTTTAAATGAGCTAATATGCGTAGAGTGCTCAGTCCATTGCTTGGTGTGTAATCACTGTTCTTAAAGTGAGCACTTACTTGATGCTATGAATTAGGTTATTAATAAAATAGGTAACACAACCAGGTGCTTGGGAGCTCTGTGCCAGTACATTTCAGTGCGATTTTAGACCGATCCTGGTATGCCTTTGCGGTCTGATCGGGAGAACTACTGGTTTCTGATTACCCCATGGTCAGCCCTCTCCCATGTTTGTGGCATGTCTGTGTGAGGAAGACATGGAGCAACTGTGGTCACAGGATATCTTTGCTATGTGCAAGCTTCCCCATCTGTATGGGAACCACACATTTATGCCCAGTGTGGCCGTACTGAGAGCCCTGCTTAGGTCCTGAGAAAGTATTCTAAGAGTGCCGCAAGCCTCAGGAATTTGGACACAGAATATCCAATGATATGGAGCAGCAGTGCGTTTGCTTTATTTGCATGGGATTCCGTTACAAAATAATGCCATCGACGTGTGCCTATATGTTTTCACCTTCCTCTTCCCAAAGATCTAGGTACTCTCTTTGCCTACAATATTCATTTGCTCAGCAAATATATCATAGATATTAAATTATTAATCTTATATATATATATGTTTGCTAAGAAAATGCGTATTGCCTATGTGCATACACAGCTATCTATTCATTTATTCATTCAACAAATATTTATGGAACACCAAATGAACTGCGGAAGTTTAGAGCTAGACGGGACTTAACGCAGTCATGTTATTCAGGTCTCTCACTGTGGAGAAGAGGAACCTGGAATCTTACTATGACACGGCCCAGACTTCTCCTGGGTACCGTCACTCAGAGCCCATGATCCACCAGTAGAATCACTCTTGTAACGGGGCTCAGGAACTTTTTCTCTCCACCCTGGTCCGGCTGTGCTGTCTATACCACAGTTCTGGGGAGCCTAGCTGTCTTCCCCTTTATCTGGCACTAAAGCAGCTGTATGTCACTGAATAAAAGCACACCGTCAGGCAGCCTCTTTGGACTTCATGACAACAAATCTCCATCTCAGGGGGTATGGCAGAATAGTTAGGCGCTAACCCACATCGCGTGGGTATGTAGACTAGTTCTTCTGTGTTCTAGCTGGGGTGCCACGCACAAGTTACCGAACGTCCCTGTGCCTTATTTTTCACACGGAAAATAAAGGTAATCATCTTGATCTCATAGGGTTGTTTTGAGGAGTAAAGAATTCAGCACAGATGGGACCTTTAGAGCCGTGCCTGGCCCTATGTAGGTATGTGTTCATTATTATTATCGGATACTCTACATTGTTGCGCAAACTCTTCTACATACTCAGTGACTGCTGGGGCTCCAACCCTCCAAACCACGTCCCAGGCAGCAGTGAGGGCAAGGGAGTTTCTGCCTTTGGATTCAGCTCCTTTAAGGATCCTTCCAGAAGGGTCTCACCACACTCCTGTTTACAGTACCTGGCTTCATGGACATACTTAGCTGTAAGAAGGAAATGACATCTTTATTGCAAACAGTATTGTGCCCCAATGGGGATACTGTTACTAAGGAAGAAGGGAGAGTGGAGTGTTTTCAGGCAATGGCAGACTCCATGACATCCACAAAGCCAAATGTAACGGATCCTTCTCTGCCTTCCTGTCACGTAACTGCCCAGGACCATTCATTCAGCGCATTCCTTTCTATGTATTTGTCTTGGCTTCTCTGACACCGCACCATCCTGGTTTTTCTTCTACTTTCCTGGCCATTGTTTTTTGTTTGTTTGTTTGTTTTTTTAAATCAATTTCACTGCTTCTCCATCCCTTCCCAATCTCTGCATGTTAGGGAGCCCCAGTTTTACTAATGACCTTGCCTGTCTTCTCCAGCTACACTCACTCCCATGGTGAGGAATCCCCGACTGAGGCTGGTGATTCCCAAATTTGCATCTCTAACTGACACTTCTACTCTGAACTCTGCACTCAGCCCTACTTGTCTCTCCTCCCCACTTGTACATAGAATAACCATCTCAACATTTACATTGTTTTCAAGCATAACTCTTGATTTCCCATCACATGTGTTTCTCTCCCAGTCTTCCCCATCTCAGCACATGGGCACACCACCAATCTACTTGGAGTCCAATATTTTCAAAACCATTCTTGATGGCTCCTTACCTTCCCACCCTCTTCCCACTCCCATTTGCAGTCCCCAAATAATTTTTAAATCTGTCCACCTCTTCCCACCTTCCCACTGGATCACTGCTCCAGTCCAAGCCTGGAATATCCCTCACCATGATTGCTGTAAGTCCCTCCTACTGAATCTTCCTACTTTTGTGCTTTCTCCTGTACTAGAGCATAGAGGTTTAGTGCAAGGACTCTGGAGCCAAACTGCCTGGGTTCAAATCCTAGCTTCAACATATACTCACAATATGATGTAGACAGTTTATTAACACTTTTTTTTGGTCTCAATTTCTTCATCTATAAAATGAGCATCATAATAGTAGTTATTTCAGATGGTCATTGTAAGCACTAAATGAGCTAATCTATGTAAGTACTCAGAACAATGCCTGGCATATAATCAGCACAATCAATAATAAGTGTTAGTTTATAAGCTATCATGACCATACATTTTTCATGGAGCAGCCAGAGTGATCTTTTAAAAACATAAATGAAATCCTATCATCCCTGTGCTTAAAACTCTCCAGTGATTTCCCATTTCAGTTGCAATGAAATTCTAATGTGACGATGGCCAAAGGTCCTTCATTACCTAGCCCTTGATTCTTCCCATCTCTGATCTTAGCTTAAGGAAGCCTATGCTACGTCCTTTAAAAATTCCAAGTGCTGAGGCATTGCCCCTGTTTCCTCTGCCTGGAATGCTCTTCCCTCCCTCTTAGGGCTGATTGCTCTTTTTTCCGGATCTCAGCTTAATTATCTCCCCTGACAGGCCTTCTGACCATGTGCCTCAGGGAGTGTCCCTGCCCTTGTCATTGTCCCCCTTCCTTTTCCATGGTATTTACCTCAAATTGCAGTTTTGTGTTGGTCTATTTCCTTGCTTCTTTTATAGTCTCTACTAGAGTATGGGGTCTCTGAGAGCACAGACTTCACTTACCTTGTACAGCCGTGGATCCCCGGACCAGTGATGGCACACACTAGGTGCCAGCTTACAAATGAAAGAAGAGATGGGCAAGATTTTAAAGAATAAATAGGAATTTTCCAGATACACAAGAAGAGGCCAGGATACAAGGTGAAGGAAACAACATTTGCAATGCATACAGATGTGAAACAGTAGTGTCTCATTATCAGAAAGGTTTGGCCTGATCTTCAGACCAATGCTTGGCCTCACCTGGGAGCTTATTAGAAATGCAGAGTCTCAGGCCCCAGCCCAGACCCACTGAATCAGATTCTGCATTCTAATACGACCCCCAGGTGATACTTTGGGAAGCCCTATAGTAGTGTGTTCAGGGAACCAAAAATAGCCATCATGAGTAGAGCATAAAATACAACGTATTATCTAGGATATAAATTCAGCCATATGTGACAGACCTAGGATAACAGTGGCTTAAAAATAGAACATAAATGTATTCACGTCTCATGTAAATGTCCAAGCTAATATGGTTGCTTTATGCTAAGAGTATCAGGGGCCTGGGCCATTCTAACTATTCTGGAAAGGTGAATTTTCCTTCCCTTTTCCTCTGATGAAGATCGTCTGCGATGTTGAGTGGCTACTTTGTACTCAGTTGTAGCAATCCTTCCTGGGTTGCATTCCGCAGTAACTAGTGAGTGGCCACTACCTGCCAAGCACCTTGCTGGGTGCTGGGGACAGAGTGAGGACATGTGACCCCATCTCTCTGGAGCTCAGCATGAAAAGAGTCATCATGACGGAGTTTTAGATTCCTCCGTGTGACCCTGCGTCACACAGGTTTCCCTGTCGGGAATAAAGGTCAGCAGGGAATAGGAATGGGTCAGCCTCACAGAGCCAAAGTTGGGGAGAAAGAGGATGGAGGGAGTTAGAAGACTTAATATTTTTTCCTTTAAGATGTTCAATTGGAGCAACAGAAAGGAGAATGATAGCAATGGGTTCTAACACACTGAATAATACGAAAAAGCATCCATGAGTCTAGAATGATACTCAAAATTGGAGAGGAAGAGGTAAAGCTTTTTTTACAGAAGAAACCAACTAATGTATGAGGAATGGTAGAATTAGAAAACTACTATTTTGCCACCAGTAGTATAATAATTTAGGTAAGTGTTATCAATAGACGCTTAAACCACCCTATTAAATGTTGTTTGGGAAAAGGATATTCACTCACTCTCATATAGCATCCCACAGAGTACTGATTAATTACACAGGGAAAAGGTACCATTACAACGAAGAAATCTGGTGAGCACCATATTAATCATATGATAAATTTAATGTCACCAATGATGGGGCTAATTGGAATCATGTGACTCAAATTGAGGATCATTTTGAAGAACTAGCTTATGCTATTCAAAAGTCTCAAAGTCATTTAAAAAAAAGGCTGAGAACCAGTTTCCTATTACAGGCTAATAAGAAATGACAATTAAATGCAACGCATGATTCTTGATTGAATCCTACATGGGAACGAAATAGTGAAAGAACATTAGTGGGACAACCGGGGACATCTGAATATGGACTGTGTATTAGATAACAGTTCTCTAACTGTTCTGTAAACAGTTTGCTAACAGTACAGGGTCAGATCATAGTATTGTGGTTATTTGGAAATAACTAAAGAATGTAAGATTAAAGGGTCATGACATTGAGAACTCTCAAATGGTTTAAGGGGGAAAAAAGAATGAAAAAGTACACCGGGAATGAGATAAGACAAAGGTGGCAACATATTAGGAGTTGGTGAATCTAGGTAAAGGGTACTGTGTTGTAATTGCAACTTTTAAATAGATTTAAATTGTTTTAAATAAAAGCAGTGCTTTACTATCCTCTGTGGCTGACCCTATACAGACCAAGTTCAATAGATATAAAGGATTCCCCAAAACTCACATCCTTTGGGATTCCGTTTAGTCTGGCCACTGGCCATCACCCTGCACCCCAGGAAATGGGGTTAGCCCTGAGCAGAAGGGACAGGGGGAGCTGGGGTTCTGAGGCCTCAGATTTAGCCTCTGTCTGAATCGTATTCACATCATCTGCCTTCTCTTTGGAGTGTCTGAACGAACAAGCCATGAACACACAGCCAGACAGACGGGGAAGCACTTATAATGAAAGCCTGCTTTCCTTTTAAGCAAAAATTGGAGACCTAAAGCTGCCTACTTTCCTACTAGCTAGGGAGGGTCTGGGAAAGAGGCAGTTCATTGGGGCGGATGGGGTTCTGGGGTTTTATTTGCAGGATTGGGGCTGTTAGTGTGGGGGAAGGAGATAAAGATGAGATTAAATTATACTGGTGAGAGTTGGGGAAGAGTGAACTGCAAAGAGCATTTTTAGTCACAGATGGTTGAAGAGAAATACAGAGAACAGGCCCCAGCACCTTGTCTTCCTAGCTGATTGCAGGGAGGGGAAAGCTTGCTAATGAACACATTGATTTCCCAGCTCCTCAGAACAATAGCAAATGCTTTTTGCAGTTATTAATTGGGATCCCACAGCAGGTGTGGGGGATGGAAGGTGCTGGTGATTCTCAGTTTATCTTTGGGGGTTAGGCAAATAAAGAGGGAATTTAAAGAGCAAGGACGTATGTAGGTCATGTAATATTGTAGAAAGAGAACTAGACTGGGTGGTCCCAACTTGACTAACTCTCAACCTTGCTACTAAGCAGCTGAACTTCTTTAATCCCTGGTTTTCTCATGGGTACAAATTAGAATAATAACTTTCCTTCCTACAGATTTTCTGAGAACTAAATGAAATAGTTAATACATAAAGTACTTTGTCTGAAAAGTACTTTGTCTTATTGTCAGTCATTTATTCAAAAAGTATTTATCAGGCACCTACTGTGTAACAGGGCGGTGTCAGGTCCAAAGGATAGATGGTGGTGAACTGGAAAATACAGTCCCTGCCCCCATGGAACTGGTCATCTAGCAAAGAAGAGGGGCATCAACCATGTGATAACAAATATGCGCTGCTGTTAGGAGTATAACACAGTGTGGGGACAGAGCCAGGAGTGCCGTTTCCAGGCTCTCAGCCTCCCGTGGAAAGGTGCTGGCTCAGGTAGTAAATGGCCATCAACTGTGATTGGATGGCCATCAGCTGTAACCAGTGAGCCACTGGCCACCAATATAACTGCTGTGGCTACGCTAGCAGGAAATGGGGGCCAGCAAGAAGATGGGGGCTGAGCTAGCAAGAGCGGATTGCAGAGAGGCGGATGCCGCCAGCGAGAATATAGTGATAGGACTCCCCTACTTATGGCTCCGTGGGTGTTCCTTTTTGGCCTCACCATGTCCTGTGTTCTTATGTGGGGAGCAGGAGCAGAGGCTCCGCCAGACGCCCTGCATGACACACAGGCTGAGCTAGGAGGTCAGGAAAGTCCTTCTGAAAGAAGGGATATCATTAAGGAGACCCATCATTAACAGTAATAGTAGTATCCTTTTCATGGAGCAGGGTCAGGGACGTAAATGCTGACCCTGGTTGAACATACAGCCAAAGGTCTGAAACCTGGTGAAAGAAGCAAATTTCCCCATTGAGGGGAGGCAAGCCAGTGTGTCCTCAGACTGATCCCTGCCCTCTTGCTAAAATCGCCTAGCCTGTCTGCTGTGCAAATTCCCTGGGTTCTGGCTGGCATCCTAGCGCAGGGCATTCCTCATTCGTGTGAGGCTACTCACACCCTGATAGCAAAGCTTGAACTTTCCCAAAGTGATCAGGTAATTCCTCTCCCCACCGCAGTGCACCTCCCAAGCTCCACCTCTCCGAGGCAGGTTGCCTCCATCCGACTAGCCCACTGCCTGCCATTTTCACTAATAACTTTACCATAAGACTTTGCTCAGTGGCACTTGTGGTGTTTATTCCCAACCCTAGCTCAACACCACCTTTTATAAAACTGCCCTTGAAAGCCAGGACTTGTGGACGCTGACAGGATTGTCCACAATAGAAAGCATATGTCAGGGAGATGGGAGGTTTGCGTTCGTTTCCATGGGGAATGTATTTCCCGAGCAGCCACTGAGAGAAACTCAGTGCTGGGCATGGAGTGTCCAGAGGTAAATATACCAGCATATTCAGGGAGCAGGACCATGAACCAAATGCTGTGCATCCCACAAGTTAAAATAAAAGGTCAAACGAACGTCTCATGAGGGTTCCAAAGAATGTTTTTTGCTTGTCATTCACTCCTTGGATGGCTTTGTGCAAATGAGCATGGAATTGCCATTTTATGGTTTCTGGTTCCCTCCTTAGGTGGGGCTGGGGGTGATGATGGAGGTGGGGGTGGTGGTCTGTGCATGTGAGCGGCTCGGGGGTAGGGAGTGGGAGTTGGGGTGGGGGGAGTTGAACCCACCTGAGACACCTTCAGCTCTTTGCCTTGGCTCTGTTAAACCTTCATCTGCCCTCATTATTTAGCAGTCTATAAAACAGGGGTAAACGCCTGTGTTCTTGAGAGAGGTATTTCCTGAGTAGAACAAAATGAGAGAATTTTCCAAGGACTTCCACGTCTTACAATGGAATCAGATCACACACTTTCCATTTTGCCTGCAGGACCCAGAAGCAGTTGCCATCCCTGTTGGTTTAGAACACATAAACTTCACACATAGATGAAATTAGGCAATAGTTTCTATTTTATGAGGAAAAAAACATTTTTTTTCTATCACGCACTCTATTCGAGAATTCACAAAAGAAAGGAGTAAAATTCACACGTTTGAAAGACACTGCTGGTGTCTTTGAATATCTCCCCCACAAGCAAGAAAATCTGGTGTAAAAAAAAAAAAAGTAGAAATTTCCTACATATGAAAGAACCTATTTATTGATGATGTGGATGAACCAAACAATTAAGCAGGTGTTATTGAGGTTAAAACAAAAACGCTACACCCTTATTTCCAGACTCTGGGACAAACAATACCCCCAAAGGGCATATAATAGGTGGGAAAAGATTTGAGTTTGCTTTCTGAGTTAGCAACACACACAAAAGTAGATACATGCCAGGGATAGCAAAGGTCAGCTGGTTAAATGTTCTAAACACCTTGTGTGTATTAATTCATTCAAATCCACAACAATCCTATAAGCAGGTGGTTGTGAGCATGTTTTTTTCACAAGTGTGGAAACAGAGGCCAAATAAGTCACCAGGGAACATAAAGCTGAGAAGTTACAGTGCTGGGAGTTGAACCCAGACAATAGCTTTAGTGTCTGTAGTCTTAACCAGTATATTTATCATATATATGATATATAAATTATATACCTTATATAATTTATATATATTATATATGATATAAATTATAAATTATATAAATATAAATATAAAATATATATAAATTATAAAAGAATATATATATTCTTTTTATTAAGTCCCCTTGGTCCAAAGTCTTCCATATTTGATATAAAACCTTCATCAAAAAACTGACTATCATGTATATGGGACTTTACCATTATTTCTTATAACTTCCTATGACTTTACAATTATCTTTAAAAAAATTCTATTAAGAAGAGTTGACAGCCACCATAATGTCTATAAGCAGATTCTCATGTACAAGTGAATTAAAAATCAAGGTACAAAATGATTGATTTTAGAGTTACTATATCTTTGTAAATGTAGGGGGTGGGGAAAGTATGGAACTATCCCAGCCGTTGGTAGGGGTAGGCGCAAAAATGAGAGGGGTTCAAGGCCCAGTCATACTGTCCATTGGGAAAGTCCCTTCATTTGTCTGAGCCTCAGTTGTCTAAACATGTACTCTGTGACAGCGATGCCTGCTCCACTACATTGTGAGGGAAAGGCACATTCGAAGTCAGGTGCGTGGGATTCCAATGTTGCTTGTTCTTTAGTGCCTCTATGCCATCCTGAGCGGAGGTGCAGTAAGTAGGTGCCAGCTTCAGGGACGAGTGCCTAAGGGGGTTTGTCTGTAGTGCCCTGCCCCTCTTTCTGTTAGTTTCCTGGAAGCCCATTCATTTCTGCAGGGCCAGTTCTCAGATTGTTATGTCACCTCCACTGGGGTTGAAACCTGTGCTATTCTCAATTCAACTTGCTTCGTTTCCCGCCCCCCCACCCCCCGGACCCTCAAATGAACTGCATTTGGAGTCAGAAGGTCTTCTCTTAAGACCTGCTTTTGCTGTGTAGCTTCTGGTAAGCCACTTCCCCAGCTGGTCTTGGGTTTCCCATCCCTAACATGAAGCATCCATAATGGGATGCTTCTCATCTACCAGGCACCCAAAGCCCCACCTCCTCTGATGTTCCTGCTTCCCATACAAAGAGAGAGAAATGGCTCCTCCATCTGTCTGTGTAATCCCAAAGCTGCATACTCTTGCCATTTCTAGATCCCCTTTAAAAATATTGGCCGAGGGGAGAAGAGGGGTACAGGTATGAGGCTGTAGTGTCCACGAATGGGGACTAGCTGGGCAGCCCAACATTAAAGGGTGTGAGGTTTCTGTCATGAAGGCATGAGGCAGGCTCTAGCCAAGGAAATCAAGATGCTATAATTGGAGAGACTCAGTGTTGCTAAACTGAAAATTTTGTGAAATCAATTGAGAGAAAAATCAATATGGGATTATTTTTTCCACCATGAAAAGACAAGATTCCCACACAATTAAGAACTGGGCCGCGGTTTCCACACTCTTGCCTGTCATGTTCTCTTGTTTCTGTGCCACAACTGTTCATCAGAAATAATTAAACATTTTCCCATGGGCAACAATTACTTGCTTAAAATATTATGAGTAAGGAGAATACATTTATAATCACCTAACCTTTCTGAAGGTGAAAATATATATTATCCTTTGATAGAACAGAAAAAGGAGTTCCTGGATCTGCCAGCATGCTGTGTGTATTTCTCCTGATTACACTAATTGCCTTAAGGAATGGAACAATACTTTTTTACACACTCAACCCTTCTCTTTCATTTTATGTAACTTTTAGGTATCAAATGATGGTTCCTCTTTGTTGTTGTTTTTGTAAGTCATTAAATAGGCAGCCTGTAGCTGTTAGGATTGCCAGACAGCATCTCTGAATTGCCCAGTGCTGTAATATAATGAGCAGGGCAATGTCTCTCTTTTCTTTGGAGTTGATTTCATTGTTAGCCACATGCAGACACAAAACAGTAATTCATGTTGTTACTGGTCTCCTGGTTTTGCCTTAAACACACACAGTGGACAAAGAACGAAATAATAATCACAACATTATTGTGATTATTGAGTGCCCACACACTGTTAGGCATTTCTAAATGCTTTATGTATACTATCTCATTTAATACTCAACAGTTCCACAAGGCAGGTTACTAGTATTAATGCTCCCACCTTACAGATGAGAGAACTGAGGGCCAGAGATGTTAAGTCACTGGCTCAGGATCACATAGATAATAAGTGGAGAAGCTGGGGTATAACCACTACGCTATATTTTGGTCCAATATTTTCTGTTAACTGGCACAGAATATACCTGTTATAAAATACGTATCAAAACGCTGACTGCAATCATGCTTCTGTGATAAAGCCCTCTTTTTCCTAACTCATTTGGCCTTAATGCTAGTTTTCAAGTCCACAAACATGTAATGATACAGGGTTGGTTATATCATGCTTGGTTTACACATGGAGAAACTGAGGCGCAGAAAGGTTAAGTGACATGACCAAGGTCACATGGCTGGTAAGCTGTAAAGCAGGGACTTCGAGGGATATGCTCGCCTCACTCAGCCAGTTTGATGCCATGGACTGTGTGCCAGGCATTATCCTTGGTTCTGGCAGTACCAAGGTGAATTAGGCTCGTCCCTGCTGCCAGCCAGAATCTTGACTGGCTCATACACCCACCAGGTTTGGGGGTTCGTAGCTGGTATAGCTACATGCATGCTTTCCCCCTCACTTTAGGAAAACTGAGTTTGGGTAACTCTTCCACAGGATCTAAAGCTGTATAAAATTTTGTTGACGTTCTGAGGAGTCTTAAACAGCAGTATGCATTTTTTCTGTTTGCATACATCATTGGTATGAAGATATCTCGTAATTCAGTTCCTGACTCTAATTTGGTCTCTTTTCTTTTTACTCCTGAACAGTGAGTAGTGAAGCTCAGTATCTGTTATCAGCCCATGATCAGAACTACACTACTCTATGACAGGAATCATGCTAGGAATGCAACAAAATTTAAAATGTGGGATCTCCCTTTCACTGAATACAGTTGTTTATTTTGCAAATTCTCTAGAGGCAATCGTACAGTGGTTAAGGCCACAACTCTCCAGCCAGACTGCCTGGTTTCAAACCTCAGTTCCAGTACTTACTGTGTGACGTTGGGCAACTTCCTTACCCTTTCTGTGCCTCATGCCTTATCTATCAAATGAGAATGATGAAATCAGAATGCCTACCTCATTGGTCTGCCATGTGGATTGAAGGAGTAAACATGCATCTCCACTTAGGACAACAGGGCTTAGGGCATGGCCATTATGTAAGTGTTGGTCATTGTTATTGACAGTCACTCATAGAATTGAATTCCATTTATAATTTGAAAAGGACTTATTTTTTAAGAAAAAAAACACGTTTTACTATTTACATTTTTCAGCTCTGAAAGGGCCACCGTGTAAACACATTTTACTATTTACATTTTTCAGCTCTGAAAGGGCCACCGTGTTCTTTAAATCGTTCCTTCTGAGGACTAATGCATAGCCCTTCTGTTAAAGATGCTTGCAGTGCAAGCAAGCCTGCCGTGGATTTTTCCAGTGAGCTGGAGGTCTGCATTGCAGCAACTTGCTACAATTTGTGTATGTTGTCTTTAAATAGTGTGATGCAAGTGGATTATTTGAACAGGCTGTAAAGTTTTCATAGGTGCTGCTGATAAATCTCTCTTTGTTCTCTCTGCACCCCCTCCGCTCCTCCCCCTAAGCCATTAGGTGGTTCCTGTTGCACACTGAATAGTACAATTCACTCTGAACTGAGCCTTCCTTTTGTTGTTGCCCCTTACAAACATTTCTCCATGGGGTAGCCAGAGTGATCTTTTTCAAGTGCAAATCAGGCACAACCCTTCTTTGTGGAACCCTTCTAGTTTCTTCCTGTTGCATGGAGCACACAATCCAGACTCCTCCCATGCCGTACTAGGCCCACCTCACACTAGTGCTTCAGACACCCTGGCCTAAAACACGTTAGTTCCTAAAACATGCCAAGCTTTTTCTGCAACCAGTGTGTTTACTTGTGTGTTTCCCTCTATAATATTCTTTCATGGCTATTCACAGAGTTGGCATTTCTTCATTGTTGTGGCTCAGATATCAGTTCCTTAGAGAGGCCCATAACACGACCCTCCCTAAAATGAGCACTGCCCTCCCCTCATTAGTCTCTTTTGGCACACTGTTTATTTTTTATTAGAACATTTCCTGCTCTGTAATTATTTAATTTCTTTATATGTTTGCTTGTGTCTTCCTGGCCTTTCCTGATAGACTATGCTCTTCCTGAGGACAGGGACCAGGCCTGTCTGGCTCTCACTGTAACTGAGTCCCTGACACAGGAAATCCGAGTGAAATGTACACAGTACACCAAAGGTTGATGTGGTTGCCTCTGGAGTATCTAGAATTAAATTCTACATTTGGTTTTGGCTTCTGCTTTAAATGTCATTTGTTAATTCACCTGACTTCTCTGTTTTCTTTTTCCCCTGGAACATAAAACCAGACTCTGTATTGTTAGTTAACTACTCTGACATTTATTTTATACTTTCTTCATGCTCCTGAATTGCAGAAGTAAGAATTCCCTGTGGTCCCTGAGTTTCCCATATCTGTTCCTGAGATACAACGTGCTGTGGCGTGCCTTAGGAGCCTTTGTGAGAGACGACAGACTAAGTAAATGAAACCGTGGTTCTCCAGGTGTGCTCCTCAGACCAGCGGCATCATGACCACCTGGAAGCTTGTTAGAAATAACAAATTTGAGGAGTCGCCCTAATCCTACCGAAGCAAACTCTGAGGATGGAGACCAGCAATCAGTATTTTAACAAGCCCTCCATGTGATTCTGATATAACTAAAGTTTGAAAATCACTGCAGTAAAGTAATCTTTGTCAGAGAGGCATGGGAAAGCTGCTAACTTCTATGAATGTGTTTATACAGTTCAATAGTTTAGAAATATGTCATTAACATATCCTGTATGCCAGGAATTGCCCCGGTGCCTAGGATTCAGAGTTACACCAGAAAGAGTCCCACTTTTGAGGAACTCATTATCGAATGGGGAGAGAATGGCAAGTAAACAGTCTATGGCAGTATACTGTGGTGCGTGTTGGACTAGAGGAAAGCAAAACGAGCTAAGGAAGCACAGGCAGGACTCTGTCATTTGAGAATCTTTGAGAGAGGCATAAGGTACAGGTAAAAAAGTGTGGACTCCAGAGACAACTGGCCTGGGTTTAAGCCCACCTCCCCTCTTTAGCGGCTGTGTGACTCTGGGTAAGGTACTTAACCTCTCTGTGCTAGCTTTTCCTGTATATATAAAATAAAAGTGATAATGCTAATAGTAACATCTTTTATAGGGTTGTTGGGCTGATTAAATGAGTTAATAAATGAAATGCACTTAGAACAGGGCCTGGTTCGTGGTGAGCACTCAATAGGTATTAATTGCTATTACTATCATCTGATTGCAAGCAAAGGCTATCAGATGTACTTCATTCATTAGGGCAGGTGAGTGAGGGGAGGTTATTTAGGGGGATGTTTTCACTGTAATTGATAGCAGAGCTTGCTGCTCAAAGTGTGGTCCTCGCACTAGCAGCGTCAGCGTCATGTGGGAGCTTGTTAGGAATGCAGACTCTCAGGCCCTACCCCAGACATACTGAGTCAGAACCTGCATTTTAACAAGATCACCAGGTAATTCTTTTAAGCAAACTTTAAAAATTGAGAAATACTGTTGTAGACTGGTATTTCTGAGCCCTGGCTGCATGTAACTGGAGAGGGAACATACAGGCAAAAGCACTGCAGGTTTGTGTTGTGGGCTGTGGAGTTGGAGACAGAAAGTGGTAGGAGAGGAGGGGAAGCGGCTACAAGCCAGGCTATGGGAGGGGGGCTGAACCTCATGCATTTGCAGGTTTGCAGCAGTGAAGCCAGGGCTGCCATCAGATTGTACTTGAGAAAGCTCACCGTGGGGTCCTGTGAAGGGAGCCAGGAGGTGGAGGCCAGGGAGGAGAACCTTAAAACTGCCTTGAAAGAGCAGATGAGATTTCATGGCAGTGAAGGAGAGAGGAGGAAACGAATTTGAGGATATTAGGTGACTCAGCCTTGCAGGACTAAACTTGGGAAATGAGGAAGTCAAGTACGGCTCAGGCTTTGAACTTACACGACCAAGTTCAAAAAGCTGCTCCTTGAAAGTTATTCTTCATAAACTAGGGTTTCTCTCTGATTCGGTTTCCCAAAAACAGCCCAATGCAGAACCTTCTATTCTTACCTAGCTGGGTATTTCTTGCAACACACTCAATAAGCATTAGGTGGTATTTCTTCCGTATGAGGTTTGGGTATAAAATGTCCTATTGGATCCCAGGGATGATGGCGGTGGTCTTCCATCTTTGTCACCGTCTCTAGCCATATGTTCAGTTATAGCAACATCCAGTTCCCCAGATCCCTTACAGAACGAGTCATTCCATGCTAGCAAAGTTTTCAGGTAGATGAGGGCTAATCTTTCATGTGTGGAAAATTTCATACTGTTTTTGAGGATATGTTTTAATGCATTGGTTTTCATGCTTTATTAGAAAAGCAGTGGGATCTTTTTCTTAAGTAGAATTTTAGAATTGCAATATGTAAAACAGAATAAAGAGGGTTACTTCAGTTAAAGAAGGAAGGAGTGGGCGAAGCCCTTGGCACTTGCCTTCCAATTTATCCATCATTTATTCTAAGACTCCTCACACAGATACTCCTCCTTCCACAGATACCTTGGAGCCTGTCAAAACACTTGGAAACCTCTGTTTTAAAATGAACTTACACTCTACTGTTATCTTAAACAGAAGAATCAAATGTGACTTGTAACTGGGGGCTTTGTCATCAGTATTATTATCGTGATATGATTGAGTTGGTGCAAGTCACTTTCATTGCAAGTGACAGATCTTCAACTCTAACTCAAGCAAAATTATCAATTTATTGGCATATGGAGTGATGGTTGTGGATATCAGGCGCGGTTGTATTCAGGTGCTAAAACGATTTCATCAGGGCTCATGTCCTCTGTCCATCTATTGACCCTACCTCCCTCTGTTTCTCAGTGTGTCAACATTTAGTCATATTCACTCCTGCCAAAGGGTGCTCTACGCTTGTGGCAAACAAGATCATTGTGGTAGTCTTAACTAAAATTCTTGCAGGTCTTGGAACAGAGGCTCTCTTCCTCAGTATCAGTTCTTGTGAACCAACTCTTAATTATCCTGTCTGGGTCACACGCTGACCCCTAAGGCCAGTGATAAGTCATTGTGATTGACACTTCCTCCAGAAGGTCATAGGAAGGGCCTATGGAAAAAGGAAGGTGTGCAGGCTAAAGCAATAGATGTCTGCTACAGTGCTGCAGGTTTCTTTAAAAAATACTGAACTCATACTGTGTGCTGGGTTGGGCACTGCTGCAGAGACCAAAGATAAAGCACAGAAAAACACCCAGGACTGAGCACGCAGGTGCAACAGGATATGCCAAAAACACAGTTTAACATAATGAGATGAGTTGTGACCAAGGGGAACTCACAAAATGTTCTGAGAGAAATGCTCATTGACTGAATAGATGAGCAGTAAATTGTGTCTGAGGTAATCAGGGAAGACTCCCTAGAGGAGGTGATATTTGATGGCATTCATACAGTGGAGAAGAACAGAGCATTTTAAGTGGAAAGAACAGAACATGGAAAGGTATGGAGGTCTGAAAAAAGTTGGGGCAATTAAAGGTTAAAAATGGGGACCATAGAACTGGCAGCCGAAGTGACTCTTTTTCCTCAATTTATCCACACACCTCCCCCCGATTTACCTCTCCCTCCTCCTGATTCCCCCTCTCACCAAGAGTGGTATCACCCTCTCAAAGGTTGGAGAGATAGTGTGTATGTCCATGGCTGCTGTCCAGCCTTCCACCCCCAGATCAGACCTGCTCTTGCTCCCATCTGCAAGATCCTCAGGGCAGCGCCACCCCCTGCTTTAATTACCACTTTCCCCTCTGCCACCCACCATGAGATCCATCCCATTCTTCCTGTTCTGTCTCTTCTTTCTTGTGTTCTGTTTTACCAGGTGTTACTTCCACATTTTCAGCCTTCTTATGAAACGAAAGACCACCTTTCTTAAGGACCATCAGCCAATCAGAACATTTCTTTACTCCGGTGATTTTTTTTTTTTTTTTAACCCAGCTTACACATTAAAATAACATGGAGGGCTTGTAAAAAAATTTCCAATGTGCAGGCTCCACCTCCAGGGATTCATTCACTAGATCTGGTGGAGCCCGATCTTCAGTGATTTGTAAAGTTCCCCAGGTGACTCTCATATGCAGTTTGAGAACCACTGCTTCACTCCGTGCAGAGCACCTCATACACTCGCTGTGGCTTTGGGACCTTCTCACGGAGGCCTGTGTCCATGGCTCCCCTGCCTAAAGGTCCTGAGCTGCTCCACGAGCCTATGGTGGCAGCAGGCCTGTCACTTGATGGCCATCAAGACTGCTATAGTCAGGTTTACTGAGATATTCCCAGGCTTGTTACACTGTTGTCTTGTTCATAAAAAAAAAAAAAAAAAAAAAAAAAAAAAAAAAATTATGTTTTAGCCTTCCAGACATCTAATTTTGCAAATCAGTGTCAGATACAGAAAGGATCCTGTCACTTGAGAGCAGTACATTCAGTAGTTTTAAAGGTCAAAGACTGACATGGAAATTAGGTTTCAGCTATTGAAATACATTGACTTAAACACACATAACAGAAAACATGGTCTTCGGGCACCCTGGCTCTTTATGCATGTATAAGTGAGCCCATTAGATCTACTGATAACCGCTCCTGAGCACTCACTGATTTTCCTGGTGGTCGGGAAGGAAAACACTGGTACATGCAGAAAGGGGCTCTGTTTTGAAGACATCCTAATAATAGCTCATGTGTGGAGTGTCTATTTTATGGCAGCCACTGCTCTGCAAGTTAGTTAGCTCACCTCAAATCGTCAGGATAACCTCGCAAGAAGGAAACTCAGGCTCATAAAAGGAAGGGAAGTTAAAAGTGCTAGAGCTAGGATTCCATGCCAGACCGTCTGGGCTTCAACACTTTCAACTCTGTACCACACACGTCTTGTCATAAGTGATAGCAGTGTACAGGGAGCATGCACCGGTGCCCAGGAGCAGGGTCACCCCAGGAGAATCACTCTGAGTATTATTTTCTTTTTCAAGAGTATTATTGATTTGACAAGTAAAATACGATGGCTCATGTTAATTTTTTCAGATGTTAGTTCTAATCAGTTTCCTTACTTTTGAATGATCTGATTCAAGTGCATTGTATTGGGAATAATTCAAAAGACACGGATAGGTGGGTTTGCTTCTCTGAACTATTAAGCTGGGAAGGGGGAAAGAGTCATAAGCGTTTGAACACTGATTGTCGTATTTATCCACATTGTCAGCATTCAAGGTAGAGAAGGACACATTTTCAATCACCCATCCCAAAAGATTACAAAGCATGTTTTGCTTCTGTTTTGCAGTTGGTCAGAATTGTGTCTCCTGACTGTTTCGCATCTAGGAGGAAAACTGAGCTCAGTAGCAAAATGTCTGTTTTGATAAATCAGGAACAAAAAGACCCAAACTAATGACTTCCACAAAGGAAGGTGCCCTGGGAAATACAGAATAGTGGAATCAGGGGCTTGTTTACCATGCTTCTGTGTATCCATCTGATGGGGAGTAAAAATAGTTTTCTTTACACAAAGGGACCCAGGGAATGGTGAACCAGGGAATAATTGACTTGTCTTGATATGTTTGTGAATGTGCATTTTTATCTGATGGCATATATGCTGTTGGCCTTTGAGTCAGTCAGTCACCCCCCGGTAAAATTTCCTCAGCCTCACACACACCAAGATAATGTGCCTGTCCCCACCCCCAAAGAAAACGTTTCAAATTAGCATTAATAAGCCAGTGTTGTGTTTGGGAGCCCTACAGGGAAAGCCACCCACTGCAGCTGAATGCCATTCAGCAGGCAAGAAGTGATTTGCAATATAATTTAAATGAAGAGCTGGCTTCCTTTCCCATTTAGAACACACCAGTATGGAAAACCGATTGTCAGACATTCTGGTGATGTGCATCAACTTGGCTATTCACTCAGAAAATGAAGTTTCCTGAGACACCGGCGCATTTAATTTATTTTCTTTTTCCCTGTGAAGTTCACTTCGGCTTGTTAAATACAATGACTGGTCCAAACCACAGAAAAACCAACACCATTAATTTTAATGCTCATAATATAATGGAAGGAGATTATATTCATTTGGGATTTCCCCCCCTTTAATAGAATGTTTACTTACCCCTCTCCTTATGAGTTAATTATTATTTTCCTTCCATAATGTTCTGCTTATATGTGAGCAGCCAAACAGTATGTGTCTGTTAATGTCTTGAGTTTAGAATTGCTGGTGAATCTGTCGTGTTGCAATGTCTGTCACTAAAACATCAATAGATTGGCAGCGTGGAGAATGCACATGTGGTTAACAGGAAGGCAATGGGTCCCTACAGAACGTTCCCGTCTATTTTTATAAAACATTTAGTTGCAGTAGAATTTCTTTTCTAAGCTTTGATTGGGATATTGAATGACTTTTTAGTGAATTATGTGGTAGTGAGTTAAGAATTGGTACCTTTTACTCTCTTACAATTCAGGTATTTATTTTTAACTCATCTATTTATGCATTTAATAGAGCACCCAACTTATGCCAGTCGTGCACTAAAGTATTAGGGATTAAAAATAATTAAGATACTGTCCCCATCTTCAGGGAGCTCATAGTTCTGAGCAGGAATTATAATAAGGAGTTGCAACACAGTGAGAGGAGTGGTGCAAGAGAATTGGGCATAAGAGAATTGGGTAACACAGGGCGAGATTGAGGGAGCACTCCCAGGAGACGGGGGCCATCAAGGAAGGCCTTGCAGAGCAGGAGGTGCTAGAGACCTACGCCTGGAGTACTTCATATGGCACTGAAATGATGGGTGAAGGTCAGAAAAGGCAACACACGCAGGCTCAATAGGGAATGCAAAGTTGTGAAGCAAGCCTTTTGTTGGAAACCTATATAGTTATTTAAATAATAATAATATAAGCTGGCATTTAAATGTTCACCATTTGCCACACACTGTTTCAAATTCTTATATCTGCACATGCAATTAAGCTTTATAATGACTCTTCGAAGTAGGTATTACCAGCATCCCCTTTTCCAAATTAAAATTGATGCCTGGAGATATTCAGTAACTCGCTGAAGATCACACCACCGGTATTATCAGGACCAAGACTGGAACCCAGGTTCTTTGACTCCAAAGCCTCCAAGTTTAAATGGTAGACTTCTAGTCATATGGCCCTTTGGAGCCTTCAGTCCAGCTGTGCAGATAAGATGTGCAGATAGTGAGTGACATTCACGAATATGTCTAACTGGGGTACTAACAGTACCTATCACATGTGGAGATGACTAAGATAGAAAATATATAAAGCGCTTAAACAGTGCCTGGTATGTAATAAAGCAATTGTTAACTGCTGGTGTTGCGATGATTGATGCCTTGAAAGTAGAAGGAATTCAACAGTACGTAGGAAACCCAGCCACTTAGGGGGAGTTCACTGCAGAAGGTATTGGTTAAGGAGCACATCGTGGAGTCGGTGGCATTCCATGTAGACCTGGCTGGCTTGGTGGTATGATTGTTACAGAAAAGACGTAGGGACCGAGAAGAGAGAATGGAATGCAGAAATGCAAGCAGACTGGAAAATTCCACCATGTTTAAAAAAGTAAATACACTAATTTGATGGAAGAAGAGGGTCTGTAAAAAGAAGCAGGGGGAATAAGGTTAAATAGATAGGTATACATTGTTTACAACTAATTGTATGTATTTCTTAGTCATGATAAAAGTCTTCGTGGGGGGTAGAGGCTCATTTTTTCCATTTGAAGAAAATGAGGTTCAGAAAAGTTATATAACTTGCTTAAGGTCATCAGCTAAAGAGTGGTGGAACTTGGATTTGAGCCCAGGTCTCTGTTATTTAAAGTGCCATGCTCATTTGACCACACCACATGTTCATTTTTGTAGCTCTAACCTTTCTAACACATCATGAATATTTATAGAATATTTTTTTACAGTGAAAGAGGTAAGAAAAAAAGTAAGAATAATGTGTCAGTGTGTTCTTCTTAGAGTTCTGCTTATCATTCATTATAGCCCAACATTTTCACAGTTGATAGCTTGTGTCTACTTTCATTAAGATGGGAACAACTTGTTTGATTTCCTGTTTCTCTGTTTGATTTTCTGTACACACACCCCCAACTCAGGTTTCCTATTTGTGTTTACCTGTTGTAACGCATACCACAGATAACATCCCATCTGCTGGAATAAGAGCTAATGGTTAAGAGTTTGGACGTTGAAGAACTGTCAGGTGCCGGGGTTAGAATCCCAGCTCTACCCTTCATAGCTGTGGTCAGAAATAAGATTCTTAAATTCTCTGTGTTTCTATTTCCTTATCTGTTTAATGATAAAAATAATAGTCCGTACCTCAGTGGGTTGCTGCTAGGAAGAAATGGATTACTACATATAGAGACTGAAAATGTCCTTAAAATGCTGTGATCATTCATTAAATATTAGCATTATGGTTGTCATTATTATGCCTTATCTCTCATGTCTCTCCAAATAAAGAACTGTGATCAGTTCTGCTGGTGAGGGCGTGGGAAGGTTATCCTTTCATATATTGCTAAAGAGAGTGTAAAATTGTACAGCCCTTGTGGATGGTAATTTGACAATATCTATCCAAATTTAAAGGATATGCTACTTCCCCCGATAATTCCACTTCTAGATATTTATCCTACAGGTAGATTCACACAAGTGAAAAATGTGTCATTGGAACCTTTTGAGTTTTAGCCTGGACATGAATAACATAGTTCAAATTATTAAAGATTGATGAATGTTTTATGCTTTGTTTCTACCCCACACACTGTCTAGCACAATGCTAGTTACTGACAAATCCCCGCTCTCCCCCCCGCCTATTTTTTTACCCTGGCACTATTCCTAAGTGGTGCCCCAGACCTACCTCCATGCATCATATACGCTTTAGAATGACGCTTCATCCTGAGCCACTCACTCTAAACTCCATTGTGACACCTGTACTTCATCCTCCTTTCTCCTTCATTGGTTTGCTTTCAAAACTGACATATACTTCTTTTATTGCAGCTATGTCCTTGGCTTCTCTCTATGACGATTTCTGACTCGTGGCTCTGGCAATCTTGGGAAAACATCATCCAATTTCTTCATTCCAGACCTTGTGGCCCCCCTTTCCCCAGAGTCACCCCCACCCAGCCTGGACACATTGACTGAAGCATTTTCTAGGACACGCGTGAGTAAAATGCCTGATATTTTTTTATGAAAATAGTTTAAATCATCCCCTTCTCCTTCTCCTGCTCTCTGTTCTTTTGAGCATGATTTTGTATTTCTCAAAAGATGTTCCAATTGTCTTACTTTAGGAAACTAACTGCCTGTCCCATAGTTTATACTCTCAGATTCATTATTTGTTTAATCACTGACTTATTCAAGGAGATGGTAGCCAATAGAATCTGAGAACTGGAAGGCACAAGCCTTTGTTCTGTGTGGTTCCATTCAGGGTTACTTGTCTCTGACTTAGATTGGAGTCTAAATGGATTAGAATAAAACCAATTTAAAGGAAAAAAGAAATGTTCACAGAAACAGAAATAGAGATTCCTGCTATCTTGGCTGCCTAAGATCTGCAGGCCTCACCAAGGAATTTAAAAAGTAATGTTTCTTATCATAAGTGACAGAAATATGCTGCTTTCTGCATCAATAGATATGAAGATTAAAGGGTCTGACCGTATTAAACAATTTTGCACAGCACCAGGCACTCTGGGCTCTGCTCTCTGCCTTATTACCCTTCATCTCGGGGCTATTTCAGGCCCAATTTAAGAATACAATGCAGTCTGGTTTTGCAAATTGACATCCTTTAATTTAAACTGTCTTGTGGGAGAATTAAGAAATTATGGAACAATTATTCGCCCTCAGTTGAAAGCTGGATGGCATCCTAAGATCCTTGTACATTAGCCATTTGCATTGATTAAGTCACATAATTGAATTATACCTTTGCCCCCATACTATCTAGTGGCAAATATGTCGGTGTTTTGTGTTGGGAAATGCTTCCATAAAAATGGAGTAGGAGTTGGGGTTGAACATTGACCTGGGCGTCAAAGAAAACATCAGAGCCGAGTGGGCTGACACTTTGAGGTTTTGTGTGGGAGGTTGATGAGCAGAGCAAGCGTTGCACTTGGAGTTTAAATGGAAGTCCACACACCAAAACTGTCTACGTGATATTGGGAAGTATGCATCATTTGCCAGTCTCCCTTTACATTGTCCTTCAGTGTTCAGCTAATGTATCTGCCCCTCGTTCTTAGAGTTTGATTTTATTTTATTTTATTTCACAAAAATGCTGGCTTTGGTGTATTTCCTTCGTCCTGCATGGTTTCCCATATACATGTCAATCATAACACCTCCGTCATGATGACCAGTCTCCTTTACCAGGAATTGTGGCTGTGCTAGGAACCATGTCTCAGTCGCCCAGGATGGTCGTAGCACGAAATAACTGTTTGTCTAATGAGTATTTACTCTGAATTCTCAATAGTTCAGTTTCTAAGCTCAGTTTTCTTTTGTAGAATGGGAATCAGGAGGAGGCAGAATCTGTCAGTAATTTTTAAAGCGTCATTCTTTTTTTCTTTTCCTTTTTTGTTTTGTTAAGATTTTATTGGGGAAGGGGAACAGGACTTTGTTGGGGACAGGGTGTACTTCCGTGACTTTTCTAAGTCAAGTTGTTGTCCTTTCAGTCTTAGTTGTGGAGGGCGCAGCTCAGCTCCAGGTCCAGTTGACATTGTTAGTTGCAGGGGGCGCAGCCCACCATCCCTTGCAGGAGTGGAACCAGCAACCTTGTGGTTGAGAGCCCGAGCTCCAACCAACTGAGCCATCTGGCCACCCAGGAGCTCAGCGGCAGCTCATTGACTTCATTCTAGTTGCGAAGGGCGCAGCTCGCTGGCCCATGTGGAAATCGAACCAGCAGCCCTGTTGCCCAGAGCTTGTGCTCTAACCAACTGAGCCACCTGTCCACCCAAAAGCTTCATTCTTAAGTAGGGGTTTTGCCCCACTTATATCATCAGACCATTTCATCAAGGATTTGTTAAACACCTACTCTATCCATTTAACAAATGTTTATTACACACCTATTATATACAAAAGCTGGGGTAGGTGCTGAGTTGGGGGAAAATAGCCAAAACATATTTCCTGTTCTTTCGAGGAGCTGAAACTTCACTTGGGACTTGGAGAGGTCTGTACAGAAAATAGCCTTGGTGACTGACAGAGCAGGCAGGAGGCCGGTGAATAGTCCTGGACCATGAGAAGGAGCGATGGTACATTCCATTTCATCCCTCTCTGAAATTTATACTGCCATTGGTATGTCCTGCCCCGTGCCCCCTCCCACATCATCCATTTTAGAACCCAGCAGAGAAGAAAACTCTCAGACGAATGTCCTGTGGTCAGGAGGATGTGCACCTTTCATTTGAAAACTCTTCCAAAGGAGAGAAATTTTAAAGCACTATTCTCCCTGCTTCACCCCCACCCCAGCTTCCAACTCTCCACCACGCTGTGAAGCCTTCTGGGTCTTCCGATTCTTTGTCTATTCTGTGTGGCATGAGAATCTCTCGCTTTTAAAAAGCTCTTTACTTTTTCTTTACCTTTGTCAAAGAACACTCTTGGAGCTTTCAAACCCAACTGCAGCTATCTTCCTGAATATTTCTGTGTGGAAGGGATTAATCAAGTCTGTCAAATGTTGAGCTGTGAAACCTTTAATATTTCTAAAAGGTTTAAAGCCGGCATATTTATCACATGCATCATTGAGAATAATCTTTTTTTTAATAAAAAAATTAAATGCTCACTGTAAAATATTGTGGCGGTGAGCACAGTAGGTGAAAAGCTCATGCAGGGTCCCTATTGTGATATTGGAATGGAGATTCTGGCAAAATCTTTCTCTGGCATCACTCCCCAAGAAGCCGCCCATCATCTATCACACATCTATTTATTTGTAGGAATGTTTTATATTGTGGAATTCTTGGTGCTCAAAAGGAAAGGAAGGTAAGAGAAAGGAATAATTTTTGTTGAGTGCCTGCAATGTGTCAGGCATTGCCTATGCGTGCTTTCCGTGGGTTGTCACATTTTAATTTTCACAACAATCCTTTATAGTAGGCACTGTCACGGCTGATTTATTGACAAGGAAACTAAGATTCAAAAAATGCAGCAATTTTCTCAAGATCACGTAAATATTCATTTGCAAATCCAGGACTTGACCCTAAGTCTGTCTAATTCTCTCGTTCTGTTTATGTGGCAAATACCTAGCAACTACTTAACATAAGATAGGTAACCCCAAAAGTGTTGCCCGAGTTGTCGTGACTATTAGCATTAAGCTTCCTGAGGGTTTGTAATGAAAGATCTTTATTTTATAGATATTTGAGGCAGTGGAGATTGTTGGGCATGATTATGAGAATCGGCGATGTATGTTTTAAGATGTGTAACCCAGCAGTGGTGGTAGTATTCCCTAAGTAGGGAGAGATTCACTCAGGGCTTTTTATTAATATGACTAATACAAACACTCTATTTCATTATTCATTTAAAAAGTGCTTTCACGTGCACAGCTTAATTTCATTTACTCTACAGCCTTCTGAAGTAATATCAGCACTGCTGCCAAATTACAGATGGGGGAACTGAGGCCCAAAGCCCTGACAGATAAGTCCTGCCCAGATCGTTCAGCTAGAAGTGCCTGAGTTGATGCAAAGACTCTTCTTCTGTGTGTCAAAGCCACAATCTTTCCACTGGGTATAATAGTTTTAATTATTCCCAAGAATTCAAAAAATAAAGTTTTTGAATATTGAAAAGACCTTAGAGACCCATCAGCCTTATCTCCCAGATTTGACAACTGCAGCTTAAACACTGAAAGTAGTGTCACAGAGGCCCATGCTGCTCCATGTCTTGTGACAACCGAGAGGAAAGATGGATTCATTCAGATGGAATAGGTGGTTAGATTCTAGGAGCTACAGATCACACATAAAACCAGGGAAAGCTGCACTAAGGAGGTGACTCTTGGTAATGTTCCAAAAGGAAAAGAAGGATTTTACTAGAGGGAGAAGATTCAACAAGTGAAACTCTAATGGAAAAAAGGAATGATTGTGTGGTAAAATGACATGGGTGGGGACCCTTTAAGAAAGCTCAAGTTTGTTGTTTCCGTATAATTAGTTGTGTAACTGCATTCCCAGACTGCCACCACAGGGCTGCACACGTGTAATTAGACCCCCTACCAGCCCAGCAGTGTCTTCTCCACTCAAGCTCCAGCTTTGCCTCAGAGCAAGCAACCCAAAGAAAGGTCCTAAGACTGGGAAGATTTGCAATTTCCTTCTCACCTTTCCTGGGAACATCCTTCTCTGTGTTTACCAAATTCAATGGGAGAAAAAAAGGTAAACAACTTAGAAGGAGGAATGGCTTTCTGCTCCCAAGTTACTGTAAAGACAATGGGCCCATTTCAGGAACTTTTTTGGGTGGGCAAGATGTTTCCCCCGTTTACATTTAGTAAACTGTAATTAGCATCAGCAGGAGAAGAGAAATAACTGTGTTGGGAAACACCATGTTTCTCTGCACAGCAGCCTCCGTTCTGAAGGGTGGTTCCCAGCATGGGTCTTTTCTTGTGGAGAGGTGGGCTGCAGATGCCCTGTGTGTTTGAAATGGGCTTGTCCTGGTGGTGAAGAACTAACATGCAGTAGGGGGCTGAGGCCAGCTGATGATCCACTTCAGATGGCAGAGTAAACCTTGCTTAAGTAGCAACTGGTTGGAGTCACAAGGCTCTTGTACAGTTTCATTCATTCCATAAACACACGTGAGCCCACACCCAGGTGAGCCCCACTATATGCAGAACACTAGGTTAGAGGTTAGGGGCCACGGATCACACCTGCCTCCATGAAAGGCCATGGTGGTCAAAGGCAAATTCATAGCTGAATACACAAATAACTGGCTGAAACTTCTTTTACTTTGGGACCATTGAGTAAATCAGACGTGTCCTGAGCCAGATAAGTAAGCCTTTCCCAGCCTAAGATTTAACACAATAAAAGTATATTGTTGTTCTTAATGCACTCATTCAGGGACTCAGAATTTTTTCTATCCTGTGATAATGTATATCATTGTCATCTTTAACACGTGGCTTCTAAAGTCTCTGAAGGAGGGGAAAAAAGAGGCAGATCATGCTTGAGAGATTTTTAGGCATCATTTCTGGAAGTGGTTTGCATCCCTTCCTCTCATATTCCTTTGATCAAAATCAGTCATATTCCCCAACTTAATTGTAAGGGACCTGGGAAATATAGCGTAACCATGTGTCCAGCTTAGAGAAACACATAGTCTTGTCTTGACGTGATCTCTTAAACTCAGTTCAAATGACTGCAAGATCATCTAAAAGATTGCCCTTTACTACCATTTGGAGGGGACCTTCCATGAAAAATGATCTTCCTGTGTAGAATGGAAATCTACTGGTGAAAATTTAATTAATATAATTAAAGAAGAACCTGAAATGACTTCGTAACTTTTGACCTCAGAATTTCTTTTCCAGTATTCTATCCTAAAAATAGAAATTGCAAAGATTTGTGAAGAAGCAAGTTTCCCCATTACTTGCAACTTTGAAAAAGGAAAACAACCTAAATTTCCAAAATGAAGGAAAATATTTCTCACATTCAAATAATGTAGTCATTAAAATAAAATATATATATGTTTTATATATATTTTATATTCTTTATATGTATATAAAGAATATTTAATGTATTTAATGGCATATGGACCAAAGGTAGGCTTCAGAACTTTATATAAAACACAATTCCAATTTTGTTGCAAGCATATGTTTAGGTATGTGGACATAGACACCTGAAAAAGGCTAAAGACAATGCATTAAGAATTAGGCATGAATTTCTCTCTTACTGTATTTCCCCCAAAATAAGACCTACCTGGACCATCAGCTCTAATGTGTCTTTTGGAGCAAAAATTAGTGTAAGACCCAGTCTTAGTTTACTATAATATAAGACCCAGTCTAATTATAATATAATATAATATAATATAATATAATATAATATAATATAATATAATACCGGGTCTTATATTAGTTTTTGATACAATTAAAAGATGCATTAGAGCTGATTGTCTGGCTAGGTCTTATTTTCGGGGAAACATGATAGTAGGATAAGGAGGGCTTTCATTTCCTTCTTTATATATATTTTTTTCTAAATCTGATATTATGATGACTATGCAAAGCTTTTGTAAATGTAACAAATAAATCAATTAAAATGTTTTACAAAGTGAAGTAGAAAGAGGAAAAGCTTTGGACCAGGACTCACTCAGGTCCGGGAGAATTATTCTAAGTATCTCAGGAGGGAACACTCAGAGGGTGTGTGCCAAGATTTGTGTGTATCCTAGGAAGGTATATCCTGGATTTGTGTCAAGTCCAGAGGAGGAGCAGGCTGAAGACCCAAGGATATCATAAACGTCAGGACCCATGCAAACTAAGAGGGCCCACAACAGTTTCCTCAACAGGGCTACAGAGCACAAATCTCAGCTGATTTAAAAATTCAAGATTAGGGCAACAGGTTCAAGGCCTTGCTCCACTTACTAGCTGTGTGGATTTGGGCACTCGGAACCCCATTTTAACAATGGAAATAATACCACCTTCTCTATGATTGCTGTGATGTTAAGTGTGATCATATATTCAGGTATTATGCGCACACACACACACACACACACACTCACACTCACTCCCAGTAAGCCCAAGAAGTCAAAATGTGAGGGACTTTACCAGTTAGACCTACGGACATAACTCTTTAGGAATAACTAGAAACAAGGGAAGAATGGCATCATGGTGTGTTCTTATCAACAGTATTGGCCAATACCTTTTATTAGCTGTGATTCTTTTAGCATCTGGGGAAATAGCAGAGACAGAATCAGCCTGACTCACAGAAGCTTGGGGCAGTTTACCTGTAACATTGTGGAGGCTAAAGACTGACACCTCCCACCAAGCTCAAAGGGGTACCCTTTGGGAGAAAGCCCCGTCCTCACTGCAACTTTCCATGATCCTCTCCAGCCTTCATGCCCCACCTCTATTCCTACCCCTACTAAACCTTCCCCAGGACCACCTGGAGCGTTAGGGCCTCTGACAGTGTGACCCTCACCTAAAACTTGGCAGTGTTCATCCTGGGAAGTCTCCCTCGTCTTTTCTTTGCATGGTCAACTTGACATCCAGGCAATCAAGGCCCACTCCATGTCCGGCCTTCATATCAACCAGGAGAAAGGTAAAGCATCCTAAATGAAATCTTCTAAGACAAATCTCTAAAGCAAAAGGCATTATAAGTTCTCACCAGATGCTTCTGGGCTGAGAACTTTGGCTGTGACACTGCAATATACTACAGAATCGAGGTATGGAAAGTCAGCCCCGGAAGCTATGACTTCACATTCATCTTAGTCACCTCAAGCTGCTATAACAAAAATACCTAGACAGGAGGCACAAACAGCAAAACATTTATTCCTCACAGTTCTGAGAGGTTGGGAAGTACAAGTTCAAGATCCGTGTGCGGGCACATCCAGTGTCTGATGAAGGTCCATGTCCTGTGTCCTCACGTGGTGAAGAGAGCAGAGAGGAAGCCAGCTCTTCCGTCTCTTCTTATAAGGGCACTAATCCCATTCATGAGGGCTCCATCCCCATGACCTAATTCTCTCCAAAAGGTCCCACATCTTAGAACCATCACATTGGGGAGGAGGATTTCAACATGTGAATTTGGGGGGACACAAACATGCAGCCTGTATCAATATTCCTGCTGCTTAAGCAAGAGGTCCTGAACCATTTTCCAACTTCCATCTGAAAACAGTCTCAACAGATCATCAGAGCCATCACCTCAAGTAATGAATCCATATATGTGCCAGATTTGTGTCCAAGCATTGTCACTCCCAGAGCATCTGGCTCTTTCATGGTATTGTGTTTACTCCAGCAAGATTTTTTTTTCCCCTCTGCTGATTGCTTTCCCCCCTTCCGGGGCACACCTTTATTTATGTGGCTGCTAAAATGAGCAAAGATGGGATGAGAAAGTGCCATTAGACGTGTTATTGTGGTTGTCTACACCAGTGCCCTGCAGAGTGGAAGAGGACAGATTTGCTGATGATCCTGCAGTATCCTTGAAATATAGCCTAATTCTCTTCAGCGTAATTTAAATACTGCACAGGGACTTCTAAGAGAAAAGAGCATGAAAGGAAATTGCTGTGTTTGCAGCGTAGAGACTCCCCCAAATTCTAGGATGGTCTCTGATTTATGCTGCCAAGAAGCCTGTTGCTGATTACGCTGAATGCCCCACAAATTAATGAGGGCTGGACATGGAGGTGACAACGACTGCTGAGTCTCTGGAGCAGAAAATGCAACACTAATACATATGTTTCAGAAATGTCCTTTGGTCTATAGGTTTGGAGGAGAAAGTGCTGATGAGGATCAATTTCATATTGACTTTAAATTTTTCAATTGACCCAGAGCTCTTTTTATTAAGTAATGTGCACAAAAACGTTTCATCCCAGGCCAACTTGAGGGCTTGGTGAATTCCCTTTAGAATATGGCAAACTGAATAGATTAAAAATGCAATACAATCATCTATTATTTTATTCATCCTTTAATAAATATTTATTAAGCACCTTCTATATGTTCAAATCTAGAAATTATGCTAGACTATGAGCAAGACACTATCTGCCCTCAAGGACTCTAACATCTATTGAGCTCAACAGACACATCAATGAACAGTCCTGGTCAAATGTTTTGTTAGACGTAAATGCAGGGTATGTGGAAGCACTGAGGAAGGACTCACAGAAGGTGCTCCATGTACTTTGTGAGTACTTAGCTCTTGTTGAATGAGTGAGTGAGTGAGTGAATGAATGAATGAATGAATGAATGAATGAGATGGCTTGGAACTGAGATTTGAAAGGAAGTAGAAACTGGCTAAGCTGAAAAGGAGGTAAAGGGCATTTGGGGCTGTGGAAACAGCATTTGCAAAGAGAGGAAGATGTCATGTGTGAGGGGAGGCAGAAGGTGGGCTTCAGGTAGTCAAGAATTAGAAGGACCTTGGATATTAAGTCACCACCTGTGCAAATAGTCAGAGAAGGCAGAAAGGACCCAAGGGGCTTTGCACCCCTTTAGAGGGCAGATCTCAGCACACAATGAGTGGTCACCTGGGTACATTATTTGCTGTGTTTGGAGTGGAGATCATACATAAAGAAGAAAGTTACACACGGGTCCAGCTCCTTTGGACATTTTCCTGAAAGGGCAGTCTGATAGAACCAACGTCCCCGCTGGGAGAAAGACCTGGTTCTGCCATTCTAAACTGAGCGGGTCCTCCTGCTTGTGACAACACCAGGCTATCTCTTCAGTTTTGTCTGACTGTTAGGCAGCACCGTGTGAAATCTCTTCCTTGATGCCCTGCCTTCTGTACTTTTCTCAGTGAGTCTCTTCCCACATTCTTAGTCCCCGTGTTTTCGTTTGATGGTCTTGCAGTTTTGTTGTTTTGTTTTAATTTTGTTTGAATCTTCAAGCCAGTATGGGGAAATGTGAGCATCCCTCTTCTGAGAAGGTCCCTCTGGGACGTGGTTCCTGGGCTTTGACTCACAGGATAGAAATCCTGTCATGCTCCCCTGAACTTGCCTCAATGGCGGCAGTGGCCTGGCTGATTTATGGCTGTTTCTTCCCATGTTTGATCTTAGCAAGCAGGCAGCTGTGATGTAGCGGTTTCATTCTACTCACCTGCTGGCATCGTCCTGTTTGGGTCTAATAGCTTGTTAACTGCTCTGAGGACAGGCAGTGCCCTTCCTGGCTACCATTGAGAGTGGTCTCTATGGCAACCACATCACATTGGAGACCATGCTCATTCTTCAAGACTTGCCTTCTCCATTTGTCTCTGGTGGCTTCTGGGTAACCTGCAATGGTTGGAGCCCTGCCTCACCCTGCCAGGAAGCCACTGTGGATTTAAAGCCTCTTAAAGGAACTTAACAAGATACACTCTTTTCCTCTGGCCTTGTTGCTTATTCTGTGTCCCACTTGGTCCAGGCCTGCAGGGAGCTGTCATTCCTCCTTGAGCATCTTCCTTTTGGTGTTCCCTACGTATTGCTCTCACTCTCTCTCAGAAAGCTTTGACACGGTTTTTCCAGATCGCTCTGCTCTCTGCTTATTAATATCTTGGAAAAGTCCCTTCTGAATCCTGGCATTGGATATGTGTTATTTTTTTTCTCCCTTATTCCCCTTTGTCTAGTCGTTCCCTCATCTCTTCAAAAGTGATTCCCAACCTTCCTGGTCTTCATCTATACCAAAGAGATTTGTGTCAGAGACTCGTGTAGACACTTCAGATATACGAAGAAAGAACTGGTGCATATGTGATAGGACTCTAGGTTATTCGGTCTGCTGATTGCATTCAGGGCCCAATAATAATACAATTAATACCAATAATAACAAACATTTTTGTAGAGCCTATTATGTGCCAGGCGTTTTCATAATACAATTTCACAATGATCCTATATGGAAAGTACTCTTATTGTCCCATTTTATAGATGAGAAAAGTGAGACACAGAGTGTTAATGAACAAACCCTAGGGCCGGCCCCCAGCTGTTAAATGGCAGATTCAAGACTTGAAGTCTGGCTCTAGAATCCATGCTTTTCACCTGCACACTATACTCTGGGCAGTGACATTTTCTACATACATGTGTTTCCACCACTAGGGAAGGTCCATTTCTGCAAAGCAAGTTGCACCTATCTACAATACTAAGATTAAATGCCACTTACTTTGTAAAACCACCCACCTTCCTCCAAGATAAGTTCAAGATAAGTTCATTTGCTCATTCAGCAAACATCTAAGTATAGTGGTTATGCCCCATCCATTCATCCCATCAGTGAGATTTTATCAAGTGCCTCAATGTTCTATGCTAGATGCAGTGGTTACAATTGTGAACAAAGAACAAGCATACCCTGCTCTCACCCTACTTACTTTTGAAAAATAAACCAGAAGATAGATAAACAGAGGTAGCTTTATACATATTCATACCTATAAAATATATCTATATTTATATACCCCTATATTTATAAATATAAACATAAATATAAATGTGAATATAAATAAATATAAATTTCACCTCCTTAACCTGACATTTAAGATCCTCCATGATCTATCCTCAGATATCTTTCCAGGCTTATCTCCTTATAATTCTTGCTTCCTATTCTCCAAATACCCACTCCAGATGCTGTCTCCCAGAAAATGTCTCCTCATTGGAAACCAGCCAAGCACAATCACACACCATGCTTTAGCTTAGCCCTTTTTGTTCTCTACCTCCGATTCCCTTTTCACGTTTTCCTTCTCACATCTCTACTTACCCAAACCCTTGCCAAACACCAAGCCCAGGTTGAAACACCCCTTCTTTGCCAAACTTCCCCAATCATCCCCTGTGCCCACTCCCAACAGCAAGGAATCAATCCCTCTTTCCTCTGTGCCCCACCAGCCCTGAACGTACCCTTCTGTTACTGCACCTGCAGGGCTAAGTCTTAACTGTCATTTACACATTCGTTCTTCTGAGTAGCACGGCGGCGACCCTTTGATGGCCAGGAACAGGCTTTGTTTCTTGCTGCATTCCAAGAACCTAGCACAGTGGTCTAGTATAGATGAGACGACTACTACCATCATCATCATCGCCATCACTATTATTATTAAGCCATTAATCATGATCATGTTTTAAAACATCTGGTTGCAATCCTTATCTGACATTCTGCTAAGGATTTCACCTGTTTTATTTTGTGTTTCCACCATAATAATTTGATAGCGTAGATTATTACATAGATACTGTGGTTAACTACAGCTTACAGACGAGAAGCGAAGGCTTGGAGAGTGTGCAATACCTGCCCCGCTCACACAACTCGAAGCAACAGAGCCTGAGTGGATCCCACGTGGACCTGCTGTAAGGGCAGAGTCTGTTTGCTCTGCTCACTGCTGTTGCCACAACGCCAGCCACCGTCACATGGAAGGCGCTTGATGAATGTCTGTTGACTGGATGAGTACTTTGACTGCTGTACTTTGATGCTGGTAGAATGAACTTACATTTTGTGTTTGAAGGAAGGAAGGGATCTAGAAGTGTTTTCACTCATATATACAAGTAGAGTTAGACACACACACACACACACACACACACACACACACACACACACACACACGCACACCCTGCCCCAGAGAAGGAGTCTATGAAATTCTGATAAGATGAACACTGGCTGCGAGCTGTATGTTTTTATTTTTTTGTAAAAGGTGCCTTTGGGTTTAGATGAAGTTCCTGACAGATCCAAAATAGTCTTTTAGGTGTTTGTAGGCCAAAAGGGTCAGCCTTTGGAGTCCATAGGCTTGCCATGCCCTCTCTGTGACAGTTAACCCCTGTGAAGTTCAACAGAGTGATTAATGTGTGGGCCCTAGAATAAGATGGCCTGCGTTTAAATAACTCAGCTCTAAGCTTACTAGCAGTGTGATCTCTGTTTCAGTTTTCTCACCTGTAAAATAAATATTATAATAATAGCCTTTGCCTTATAAAGTTGATGTGAGAATTAAATAAATCAAGTCATTTGAAGCATTTAAAACAGTACCCGACACCCAGGAAACTATTATTAGCTCTTTGATAGTTGTACCTATTTCAGAGGGATGTAGTAAGAATGAAATGATTAATACATTGCTGAAGCACCCGGCCTTCTAAAGCTTAGGCCCAGAATTGGCGCAGCAGCACTTCCGCAGCTCTCTATTGGTGAGAGTCAAAGGGCCAGCCCGGATGCAGGGAAGGGACGAGCAGGGGAGTAAATGCAGGAGGGGTGGTAGTTCATCCGGGGCCGCAAAGGAGCAGCCTGCCCCAGCATTACTAGAAGAGATAACTTGAACAAGAGATCTGGGTTCGTGTCAATGGGTGGGAAGCAGGCAAAATAGCTATTAGTAATTTCACCCATCGATACTCGTATGTTCTATTCACAGAAGAGCCCTCAGGCTTTCCCCTCAAAGCCTGTTCTTTATTTTTGTACTATTCTAACTGAGTGTTGGGATATGCTTTCGAAGGCCACAAGAAATCAGAATACTTGAAAGATGAAACTGTTGTAAAGAAAGCAACAACAAGGGGGAAAAAATATATGACAAAAGACAAAACATGAAACATTATAAGATAAAAAAAAAAGTCCTAAAATGGAGGGCACATGAGGGCATTTAAAGCATAGACTGTCACACACGCATTTAAAACACAGACTGTCTCCCTTCCAAGTACTAACCAGGCCCGACCCTGCTTAGCGTCTAAAAAAAAAAATGTTTAAAAAATAAATAAATAAAAAGTCAAACTGGGAAACAGGAATAAAAAAATACATTTTTCTCAAAAAATAAATGAATTAAATTAAATAAATAAACACAGAGTGTCACAAACACAAATATGTATATTTTGCACATAAATTTTTCTGTCAGCAGCAGCTGGATCACGACTACAGACTCTAGCCTTTCCAGTTCCCTGGTTAGTGATGATGAAGGGGGGAT
Organism: Rhinolophus hipposideros; assembly: GCF_964194185.1. Taxonomy (NCBI): domain Eukaryota; kingdom Metazoa; phylum Chordata; class Mammalia; order Chiroptera; family Rhinolophidae; genus Rhinolophus; species Rhinolophus hipposideros. The sequence continues at coordinate 54,097,748 of NC_138054.1, forward strand.
GACACTGCTGTTTCTCCTCCCAGGAGGCAGGGGGTGTCTCATTCACATGGAATCCTCATGACTGGCACGTAGGGGCTTTGTGTATCTGTTAATGATATTGTCAGCCATTTATCGAATAGTTTACTATTTGACGGTGCTATACTAAATGTTTTCCAAATATGGGATCCCACTTTATAATTTACAGATCCTTCTTACAAGTATCAATTATTTTATCTTGATTAGGATCACTCTTTTACAGAGGAGAAGATTGAGACGGGATGGTGGGGGTTTGCCCAAGTGGCAACATTGGGATGCAAATCATTATGGCTCTGTTTCCCTATCCAGTATTCTTTTGTTTCCCCCAGTCCTCCCAGATTATAGTGAGTTCCGTCCAAACCATTACTCATTTAGCTGAGCATGTGCTAGGTGCCTGACAGGGCTTGGGCCAGCTTCTGCCTCATACTCAGTGCTATGCCTTTTTCTATGCATGAATATCAATTCATTTTCACAATAGCCATGTGAGGTAGGGACTTTTGCCCATACTGAGATGAGCAAACTGAGCTCAGAGAGATTACGGAAATTTGTCAAGTCCTACATTTGGAAAGTGTCAGAGCTGAGATTCGAACACAAGTCTGTGTAATGCCTAAGCATGTGGTCTTCCAGTCATACGTATCACGGTGCTTCCTCCATTTTCCACCTACAAAATGGCCTCTGAGCTGTCCTCCAGCCATCTTCCCACTATACTGGACTCAGAGCTCTTTCCAGCCCCAAGTGCAGAGCCTGGAATTGAGGCTGAAGATGTGTCAGAAGTCATAGGCAGGGCCAGAGTTTTCTACAGCAAACACCTAGGCATACACATTGGTGTAACTCACATTTACTGAGCATCTCCTGTAAGCACCTGGCATTGGTCATGCCATCTATATGCACTATTACATTTCATCCTCATACCAGCTTATAAGATAGATGCTGTTGCCCCATTTTATAGAGGAGCAAAGAGACGCTCAGAAAGAAGTGCTTTTCCCCAAGTCATTTAATCTGCCTGACTCGAAGGCCCTGTGTACTCCCTCATGCTGGCTCAGAAGGGTTTGAATTATGCAGAACATTGTCTGGAAAGACTTCATGCAAAAGATGAAGCCCAACCTGCACCTTGGAAAACTTATCGTGCAGCCAAGGTAGGCATACTGAGAGCCAGTGAGTGTGTTAATATCGTTATGATTAAGTTTCCATGTACTTCTCAAATCAGATGTGTAAATATAATCAAAAGCATTTCTCTTTGCAGCGCAGACCTCCAGCAGCTTTCTCCCAGCATCCTAGTTTTCAGGAAAGATAATAAATTAGCTCTAATTAGCTTTCCCACACACTGAAGCAAGTTTCTCTCCTGTTATCATTTTGCAAACAGGAGAGAGAGGGGTTCTGCTGGACTTCTAAGAAAAGTGGTCCTTGGGTGGCATGGAGGTTGTAGGGCCCACCATGGTACTTTCAGTATTGTATTACCTTGCGTGATTGTGGACAAGCTATTTGTACCTTCTGGCCGTTGGTTTTTTTCCCTTCTGTAAAATGAGGACCTCTGTTGAGATTCTTTCTTCTATTATACAGTAAGAGTCCATGACGCTACCGTCCTGGAGAATTTCCCAGGTTGAAGCACCAACTTCATTTGTGCCTGCAGTAGAGTTATTGAGTATCCACTGTTTATCAGACATTGACCTCAGAGCTGCAGATATAAAGATGAGTAAGAACTGGGCTCTGTCTCCAGGGAACTCTCATTCCAGCAGGGAGAATAATAATTATCGCTACCCATTCCTATGTGCCAGGGCCTTAGTCATGCCCATCAGATCTGTCCTCTCCTTTAATTCCTGCAAGAGACCTTTGTGATACTGTTGTTATCTGCATTTTAGACATGGAGCAATAGTCTCAGAGAGGTGAAGTCATTGTTCCACAGCTTCACTGCTAGTACATGGTGGGACTGTGATTTCAATTCAGGGCCTGATTTCTTAACTACTCGGTTGTATTATTTCTCTCAGGAAGTGTGGGATGCCATCAAAGAAACGGAGATAGCAGGTCATAAGGAGGGCATGGGGTCTTAAGATATGTTGCATGTGGGTGATCAGGGATGGCTTTCGTTAGGGTGGTGTTTGAAGAGAATTTTGAAGGAAAGACAGGCTTTTTAACACATCAAGATGGAGAAGGAAAAACATTTGAGGCGGAAGAGTGAAGACCTAGAAGTAGGAAAGAAAAACCCTAGGCATAGGCGAGGTGAGTTGTATGAAGGGGGCCTAGTGGAATGTGAGCCTGGGTCCTATGCTGCCTTCATTCAATGATAAATCATTATTGAGGACCTACTATGTGTCGGCCACAGTTATGGCCTCTGTGAATAACACAAAGAACAATACAGACTCCAATACTCTAGTGCAGTGGCTCTTGACCCAGGACAATTTTGCCCCCCAGGTGACATTGGGCAATGGCTGGAGATAGTTTTGGTTGTGGCAATTTGGATAGTGCTACTGGCATCTTGTGAGGAGAAGCCAGGAGTACTGCAAAATATCCTACAATGCATAGGAAAGTCCCCCACAGCAAATAATTATCTGGCCCTTTTAAAATGTCAGTAGCTCTAGTGGAATGACAACCTGGGGCCAGCTCACAGAGAACCTTGCAGCCAGACTGAAGAATTTGCCTCTGCCTTCTCCGGATCAGGTGGCCTCCTACAACCAAATGTAACAGTAGGAATGACAACGGCCAACCCTCTCCGTTGCAAATGACCTCCCAGCACAAAAGAAATCAGTCCAGTTGCCTCAGCTGTTTTATTAGAGGCCTGGGATGATCTGAAAATGCAATTCTACCACCTCTGGTTGAGAATCACTCAGGGCTTATGAGAATATATGGCACACCAAAAGGGAATGTCAGATGGCTTCTTCCTTTTTAATCAAATTAAGTAAATAGTGTCTCTGCAGCAACTCTACACAGCGGAGGAATTTATTGCAAATGAGCTAAGCACGTGGTTCTTCCATGAAAAGGAAATAGACTAAACCATGTCTCCGTCACTTCACCCTGAGTATCTCCAAGTCGGAGCCGGCCAGAGACTATTCATTAAGTGAAGCAATATTTACTGGGTCTAGCTTGTGAGTATCAATGTGGTGGAACTTAACTGGTTTTGAAAATGAAAGTCTACTTTTCATGATTATCTCAAGCACACCCGGTACTACTTACTGCTGGTCAAGAGGAAAAGAGGGATTCAGTTGTGGCTTCAAGGAACATTCAGATGCCAGTTCAAGAGACAAGATAACGATTAAGGCACTCCGAGGTAGGCATCTCAGAAAGAGCAGTGGCTTTGCCATCTGGCATGCCTGTTTGGACACCGGCTTTGCCTTTTGCTGTGCAAACTTGAGCAAATCGTTTACTTAACCTCTCTGAACCTGTCTGTTTACCTAGAAAAATAGAGAGTCAAATGCCTCCTGGAATTCTTATTAGGGTAATTGTGAGGAAATGAGCATAAAGCACCAAGCCTGGCCCAGAACAAGCCCTCGGTAAATTACAGCGGATGATGTCAACTCATTTTTCCTGTCCAGGTCTGGCTGCAGGGAAGTGGGGTATGGTAAAAAATGAGGATCTGCATTTGAGGCTCAGTGACTTTTCTTGTCAAGGGAAGAAGAGAGGGGAGATTTCTTATGTACTAGAGGTTTCTTAGCAATTCATATAATTCAGGCCAAGGGTCTGGGTCCAGGCAGAGGCTGGCAGGTAAGCTATCTGCCAGGTCAGAGGGAATAAGAGGGAAAATCAATTAAAAGGGCCTTTCAGGGAATGAGGGTGGCAGATGCCCAGGGTTAATCCCAGTGGGAGACCTGTATTTCCATAACAGGCGAGGCCTTTTCTTTAACCCATTGGCACCACGAGTTGGAGTTTCTGAGGGTTGAAGTCCATTACTGGCAATGGGTGTGCACGTATGATTAATGACCCTGGTTACGGGCCGGTTAGCAACGAAGAGCTCCATCCATCTCACTTCATGAAAGCATCACATACCATTTATTGTCTGCAGCAAGGATATGTTCCCTTGCAATTAGGTAAATGCCTTCTTTCGAAGGAGACGTGGTAATTCCTCTATTAGTGTCCCCGTGCCTCTGACCCATCCCCGAAGTAGAGGGAAGGGAACGGAGAAACCAAAGGGAGGCAGGAAGGGTGACTGTGTCAGGTGTTATTTTCTGACCTCAAATAAATGAGGCCCGGGAGCTTTCGCCTACTCTCACCTACCTTCCTTCAAAAGGACATTCCATCCAGGGAGTCTGTAAACATCATGGCTTTCAAACCCATCCAAAGGAAAGCAAGAAGGGCACATGAAGTCAATCCTGCCCTCATTTCTGTTGTAAAAAGAAACCTTCACCACTAATTGTTTTAAATCACAGCTATCATTTACGGGGTGCTTCCTCTGTGTCAGGCACTGTGCTCCCCTCATGAGAGCTCCATCCGTCATGCTCTATTATTATCTCTAGTGTACAGTCAGGGAAACTGAGGTGTCAAGAAGAGACATATTGTCTTCTGGCTTTATGGGAAACAGCTGGGAAACAACCAAGCCGGGTCCCACAGCCTTGGTCTAGAGCTGTGCACTGCACCCCTCGGATACATTGCAGTTCGGTTTCATTCACAGAACAAGGACCAGCCCACACAGAGGGACAGACCACAGATACGTGTTTCTTTAAGAGGACACACCATATGCAAGGAAAAGAAAGGCGTTAATTTTTCCACAGATATTTATTGAATACCCACTCTGGCCAGGCATTGTTTAAGTCCTGAGAATACAGCAGTGAATCAGATAAACAGTCAGGCAGCTACCTCACCCTCTGCCTGTGAGGGGAATGGTAACAGTAACAAGCAGGACAGCTACTCTTTCAAGTTTATGCTCCGCCTTAGTACTACCCTAAGTATTTTACAAGTCTTGTTTCATCGTCCCCATGATCAGTAAAGAGTACATTATAATTATCTACATGTTGCAAATGAGGAGTTAGTGGTAAGGAACATTTAAATAATGTGGTGGAGTTTTAAGGCCACCAGTCGGCAGAGGACCTATGCTTTGCAAGCACACAGCCTGACCCCATCCTGTGCTTTTAGAAACTGAGCAAGTAATGACAAGTGTGTTGGGATTTCCTGAGGGCATGGTGGGGAGCAGATGGGGGTTTGGAGATGAGGAACAGTTAGAATAGGAGGAACGAGCCTAGTCTGGGTAAGGGAAGAGAGCCAACATGAAAAGCGGGCACGTGCAGATGCGGGCTGAGGAAAAGAGGAAGAGGAAGTTGATCCCATCCAGTGGACTTGCAGGGCCATGCATTTTTCACTTTTTATTTTTTTTTAAAGGCATTTAGAGACCAGTGTAGCGGGAGCATTAAGGCCAACAGGAGTGGTATAACATGAAGCTGGGTAGGTGGGTCAGGATCCACCTTACATAGCACCGAGTAGGCTGCGTGAAAGATTTTTGAATTTCATTGTATGGACTGTAAGCAAAAAACGGGGGAACAGTGTCAGAGACAGCAAGTTATCCACCCAAAATGTGTGGTGTTCCCTCTATACGGTGGGCTTGTCCCTAGGTGCAGCTGTCTAAACACGGACTGCCTGCCTTTTTTGCCCTACTCCTCTGCGTTCAAGATGTGGGCACTCGATTGGCTCTTGCCGAGAAATGTGAATAGAAAGGCTTCCAGGCTGGGGGTTTGAAGACATAGGTATGCCTTTTCTGGGCGCTCTTTATGTTGCTACTTCCTTGAAGGAGACAACGCTGAGACCCTAGGTGACGGCAGAGCTGCAAGGTGGAAGGAGCCGGGGTTTCTGATTCACCATGGGGCACACAGTTCCCTGTGGACGGGATGTCTTTGTGAATGAGAAATCAACTTCAACAGGGTTAAGCCACTGAAGTGCTGAACTTTGTGACAGTGGCTGGCTTTAGCATAGCTACAGAGACATGATTTGTCTTTTAAAGGGATTGCTCTGACATGGTATAAAGAATGGAGACGAGCAAGAGGAAGACCCATGGTCCAGGACGGAAGTGATGGGATAAGAGCTTGGAACATTCCTACATTCAAATAGTTGTGTGCTCCACAGCAAGAGTTCTTTAAATCCGCCATTCTGGTACGGTAAACAGAGGGAGTAAGTTGAAAACAATTGTCAGGTTCTTCTGGAGCACTTTTTTAGAGTACTTTCATGGTTTGCATGAAAACAATGTTACAAGAAACAATTGCCGAGTGCTGTTTCATTAGAAATAAGCAAGGAAGGAATTAGATACAACGCAAATAACTGTGAAGTAAACTTGCTTATCCCACATCACACTGCTGGGACCTTCACAAACCTATGCAGCCTGACTTGCCCACTGAATGCTTTTGAGCTCAGGATCAAAAGACAGCTCTGGTGGATCCGAGCCCCTTCCTCAGCTAATTCTTACCTCTGGGTTTTGTTGTTGTTGCCGTGTTTTGTTTGTTTGTTTGTTTTTGTTTTTAGCAACTGACACAGTCTTGGTGTCAATTTCCTCAGCTGAGAAAGGAGATAACACCAGCACTTGCCTCACCGGGATGTCATAAGGATGAACCTTATGATCAAGATCATCTTAAGAGGAAGTAGTTATTATGTTACTGGTATCACTGTTCCATTAGGGACAGTTATTTTAGACCCCCGCCCTTGCACTGTTTTTCTTGTTCATAGCCCACAGACCTCCTTCTCCAGAAGGCAATCTTCTTTCTCAGTCTGTACGTGGCTCACCCTGCTCATTCATTTCTACTCAAATTGCTCCTCGGAGGGCATTTATGGACTCCTGACTACAACGTCCCTGCTCTGACTCCGTGGCCTGCCTTACCTTTTCCTCCTACTGTGTTTTCCCGAAAATAAGACCTAGCTGGACCATCAGCTCTAATGCGTCTTTTGGAGCAAAAATTAATATAAGACCCGGTATTATATATTTTATATTATAAGACCCGGTCTTATTTTACTTACTTTACTCTAGTAAAATAAGATCGGATCTTATAATATAATATAATATAATATAATGTAATGTAATGTAATGTAATGTAATGTAATGTAATATAATATAATGTATAATATAATATATAATATAGTGAAATATGACCAGGTCTTACATTAATTTTTGCTCCAAAGATGCCTTAGAGCTGATGGTCTGGCTAGGTCTTATTTTCGGGGAAACACAGTAGCACACAGCGTCTCCGGACATTACACAGCCTTCATTTATGCATTGATGTGCCATCTCATTCCGATAGAATGTGAGTTCTTTGAGAGCTGGGATCTTATCTCTCGCTCACAGCTGTATCTCCAGCATCTAGAATGGTGTCTGCCATAGAGTAGGAGCCCGATACACACGGGATGAATAAATAGAAGAGTAAATGATGATGTTATCACACACGCACTGTGTGCCACGTCCTCGCTTTACTGCAGATCTTACTGTTTCTTTTTCCCTCTGTGGTGTAGTGGATCATTTATCAATCCAAAGCCTGTGTACAAATTTTATTCTTTTTCTCTTCTCTAAAAGCTCCCTCCACACCTCTAGTTTCTAATCTGCTTCCACAGAAACTCTGTGCCTAAGAAAAGGGTTGGTAACCTTCCCAGAAAGGGTGATGGCCCCGTCTTCAGTGCCCAGAACTTCCCTACGGCATTCATTGCCAGTGTTGTAGAATATACATGTTTCCATATTATCTATGTTATCATAGCCTGCAGATTGGAACTATGGCTCAGAAAACAGGACTGGACTATAGGGCCATTTTGTTATCTGGTCACGTGTTCCCACCAGGGTTTTTAACAGTTTTATTGAGGTATAATTGTTGTGTAATAAATATACATATTTAAAGCATACAATTTGATGAGTTTTGACATATGCATACACCTGTGAAATCATCACCACAATTAAGATAAAAACATTTCCATCATAACCCAAAGTTACTTTATGCTCCTTTTTCTCCCTCCAGTTACTTTGCATTTTCTCAAATTTTGTACAAATGGAATCTTACAGTATAAAATCTCTGGCTTCTTTCTCTCACATAGTTGTTTTGACATTCAGCCAAGTTGTCAGGCATATTAATAGTTTGTTCTTTTTTATTGCTGATTAGTATTCCACTATATGTCAAATTCTGTTTTTCTGGAGCATTTCTAGGTGTTGATCTTAGATGTATATCACAGCTAGTTTATCTGTTCACCTGTTGTCCACTTGGGAAGTTTCTAGTTTGGAGCTATAACAAAGTTGCTATGAACATTTGTATACAAATCTGTGTAGATATATGTTTTCATTTCCTGGGGTAAATGCTCAGAAGTGGGATTATGCATTATATGATAGGTGTAGGTTTATGTCTTTTCCAAAGTGGTTGTATCATTTCATATTCCTACCAGCAGTGTATGAGAGTCCCATTTGTTTTCTTCCTGTTTTCTTGTCAACCTTTGGTGTGGTTAGTCTGTTTAATTTCAGTCAGTCTCCTGGGTTATAGTGGCACTTACTATGCTTTTAACTTGCAATTCCCTAATAATCAATCATCTTTCAGCATCTTGTCATGTGTTTGTCATTTTTATATTTTCTTTGGTAAAGTACCCGTTTTTATGATTATCATGTTTTTTGTGTTATAAGTATTTCTTCATATATTCAGATACAAGTTCTTTGTCAGATAAATCTTTTGCAGATATTTTCTTCTGATCTGTGACTTGTCTTTTCAATTTCTGTTCCAAGTTCCCTGAATAGAGCAGTTTTGTTGTATTCCCCTCCATAATCCTAGAAACTAGAATACAACAATCTCACACATTGAAAATGTTCAGTGAAGTTCAGTTTAACAAATGAGATAAGATCTGACTTTAAATACTTCAAGCCAAGCATGTGAAAGGTGACTTTGTTTTCCCAATTTACCAATCTGGGAAAATCAAGGTAATATTATCCAATTCAGGGGATTATTGTCAGAATTAAGTAAATATGAATAGATTTCTTAGACCAATGCCAGGCACAGAATAAGAGCTTAATGAATGTTAGCACTATTTTGTACTCTGAGCCTAGCGAACAGAAGTGGGGCCAAATATTTGAAACCATAGAGAAGCAGATTGTCTCAATTTAATTTAGTAAATTATTTTTCATTGCTGTCCAATAAATGGAATGAAATAGACTGTCACATAAGCTGCCGAGGTCTCTAATCACTGGTAGCATTTAAGCAGAGAAAGAATAACCATTTGATTAGGTTCTAGAAGGGATGATTGTCACCTTGAGAAAAATACTGATTTTCCTGTGTCTCTCCTGTTCCTAAAATAATGTTTGGCTATTGGTAGGAAATAACAACAACAACATGTTATTATATATATATTATATTTTATAGTACCTACATTATAATACATACTATATTATACTATATATTATACAATATATACTATACAAGATATACTAATGAATTATTTTGATTGAGTGTTCCATTGTGCTAAGCACTTATAAAGTATTAGTTAATCACAACGACAATGACCTAAGGAAACAATGAACATTATCTGTGTTTGATAGATAAGAGAAATGAGCTCAGAGGTGGTAGATAATGTGCCCAATAACACACAGCTTGAAGGGACAGAGCCTTGAATACGGGTATGTTTGACTTAATTGCGTGCTTGCAGCCTAACTGTTCTGTAGCCAGTTTCCTTCTGCTTGGTCATAGCATAGGGACAGATGCTGCTGAAACAAACAGCCCCCCAACACCTTGTCTCTCCACATTGCCCCGCCCCCACTGCAGTATAGCTCTGAGTCAGTGGGAATATGGCTTTAGGTTTTGGTCCACAGCTAAAAGATTTCTCTTCTGTCGGCTCAGCAGGTCACCCCATGAAGTAGCCAAACACCAGGGCAGCCATGCCTGGGGTCAGTCACCCAACTTGCTCTCTACTCAGCACCATCACTGGGTCTCAACTTCTTGAGGGAATGACATTCACCATCTTCAGTTGGAACAGGACTTCCTCATGCTTTTCCTTCTGGCATGTGGAGTGTTTATTTGTTTTGTAAGTCCTCAGAAGTGCCAGCTTTCTCATCACACAGCATTAAGGAATGTCCCCATTTGGTTCCTGTCCACCTAGCACATAATATTTATGTTGTCATTGCAAAGCTGTTGGACCCTTGGATCCTAATCATCCAAAGATACTTCTGTGGCTTTTAAAAATCAGGCCCAGTCTTCTGACAAGTGCCTGCCTCACTGCCATCCTGATTACGAGCTCCTGTTGGCAAGATAACCAGGACAGTGTTCACCAGATTGTACCAAATGGGCGTTACCTAGCAACCAGCAGGAGTGCTTGGGACGTGTCCTTGTGGTCTAAACACTGTGTACAATTATTTAAGCATCTTGGATACAATGGAGAATAAATGCACACTATGGGGAAACCCTGAGAACAGCTTTAGACACACTCTTGTGCAACCCTGATTCTGTGACTCCTATGACCTTGGGCAACTTAGATAAACTATCTGAGCCTCAGTTTCCTAACCTAGAAAATGCAGAACAATAATAGTATGCACCTCATGCTAATGTTGTGAACGTATTGCTGTGAAATTAATGTATGAACATAAGATACAGGGGATAATACCCTGTATTAGGTAGGCATTCAACAAATGTTAGTTCCCTTCAACATACTTTTTTTTTTTTGGCTTCATCTGAAAGAAACACAAATCTAAGTATCTAAGGACTAGGATCTAGTTCCCCCCTACCCTATATTAGTAAATCACCATGCCCTGAAAGAGATCTCCTAACCTGTCTTTGATTTTTGTTCTCATCTGAAATATGGGGACAATAATAAATGTTGTAGAGCCCACTTGAAAAAGGGATATGAAAATGTTCTGAAGATCAGAATAGAAGTGCAAGGGGTGAATTAAATTCATTGCTGGTATTAGGTTTAGTTGAGGAAGGTCAGCAGCACTGGGAGACTAACTAGAAACCTTTGTCTATATAGTAGCTTTTATTTGTATCCAGATATGGCCCTGATATTCAGGTGGGTGAAACAGATATTTGAAATCATGTTGCAGCCCCTTTACCTATCCCACCCCCTTATTTTATATTCATTTTAATTTCGATGTTAGTTTCAGTTAATGTGTATCAGGAGAGCCCATTGCCAGGACAAATAAAAAGAGTCAGGGGATGGAGTCATACTAGTTAGGTTGGATAAGCAAGGGAAGAAGGACCCAAAGGATGGATGTGAATTATACAGCATCGTGCAAAGTTCTCAGAAGTAGAAATGGGTTCAAAGCCTGCAGGCTTACCACCTTTCTAGCTCTGTGGTCTTGGATAAGTCACTTATCTCCATAAGCCTCAATTTTCTCATATGCAAAATGAACACAATGCAACTTACCTTGCAGGGTTGTTGAAAATATGAGGGCAGATGAATGTAAAGTACCTATTACAGTAGTGCCTCCACATACGATATGTTAAATACTATAGCCATAATAACTATAATCAAGAAGGAAAGCAGAGCCGACATAGAGGAATGGCTCCAAATGTGTGGTCTGAGCAGTAAATAGGAACCATTAGTAGGAAGTAAATGTGAGGGGTCGAGAGACAGGGAGATGAGAAATAAGTCAGCCGACAGCTGATGGAGACAAATCATTTGGAGTCAAGGCCAGGAAATAAGTCCAAGTTTTAGGATCCTAGCTAAAAGGTACAGAACAGGCCAGACGTCTCAGCCTCTTTGGGAAGCTTTGTCCTCATCATTGCCATTACAGACCATCGTTTTCTCCTTAAGGACACCAGTGACAACCCCCTGCAGAAGTGCCTGATGGAAAACAAGTTGTTAGCGAGAGGCGAGCCTGGGGTGCTCCGGGCACAGGGTTCTGACCAATGACAAGTATGCATTCCACACTTGGAATCACAACTCTTGAATGTCAGGGAGTGGGATTTCCCTTAAGAGTTGCCCATGTGACGAAGTTCCCCTCAGGATAGTGGAGTGAGCCGTCCCCTGACTTCAGTTTCTTCTTAATCAGGTGAAATCTCGGCACATCCAAGATGCCTTTTGGCCATTGTCTTGCTGACTTCTTACCTCAGGGAGCCTGATATGAAGGAGTTGCTGGAAGCAAAGAGAGAGCACTTGAAATGAATTCCATCTGTCAGTCAATCCTAAACTACCCAGCTTCCCAGCTGGGCTGGCTACCACAGTCAGCCCCTAAGAAATCCCTGTCTGGCGGAGGTTAAGTCCAACTGTTGGGAAGTGGAGTTCTGTGTCAGTGAATATCAGAGCGAGTGGCTTTTTTCTGTTACATGTGAATGCTAATTATCACCTACCCACATCACAGAGCTCAGGGAGATCACGGAGCAGCCTCAGGCCAATCCTGCAATACTTTGCAGTAGCTGGCCAAAGACAAGGTTCAGAGTTCATCTGTACAGACAGGACAGTTGTCTTTTCCGTGCTGTTAAGTCAAACAGGGTGTTGAAACCACTATGGGAATGGAAATTCTTGAAGCTACCATGAAACCTAGAGCATGTTATTTAAACATGTTGAGCCATAATTTCCCAATATTTTTTCCCAATAGAGATATATACAAATCCCTAAAATTCTCTTAGATTCACATATACACGTACATGTATATATACACATACCTGTGCATATACATGTGTGTATATATATGTGTATAGGTATATGTATACACACACACACACATATCCAAGTGAAATAGTTGTCAATCAGACTTGAATGGGTGGAGCAGTGATAAATCTTGAAATTTTCACAAAAGCAACCCAGTTCAACTCCCTAGTAATGTGGCTTCATTTGTTCTGCTTGGTTTTGAAGGGTAACATGATTAGGAGTTAATAGACCTAGGATCTTTTTCTTGTTCTGCCCCTAATCAGCTGTATGTCAGTGGGTGAGTCACCTCCTCTCTCTGGGCTTCATTTTCCCCATTGGTAAGTAAGAACCACATAACTCCTAAAGTATTGTCCTGAGTAAACATCTGTGACTCCATATTTATAAAATTGCAATAATTTGTAAATACTTCTATCTTGACTGGTGATATTAACTTTATCGAATCTCAAACATTCCTTTATAAAGCCCAAGCCCATCCTCTAGCAGAGTGCCTGGTGCACAGCTAGTACTTGGTAAATGGCAGGTGAATGGATAAATCCCACTATATATATCTTATATTTTTCACTTGCTTCAACTTTCTAGCTGTATGACCATCAAAAAATTGCTTAATGTTTTTTGGCTCAGATTCATCATCTATAAATGCAGATAATAATAATAATGTGTATCTCATAGAGGTGTTCTAAGGATAAAATTAGTAATTATATGCAAAGTACTCACAACAGTGCCTGGCGCACAGAAAGCCCTGTGTTAGTGTTAGCCATCATCGTCATCATCACTGTTATCATCATCATTACGTATTCTGTAATTCCTCCGTTATCTCCATTGTCTTCAGAACCCATCTCTAGATGTCAATGTCATTTAGTAATCCAGATATTACTTCTTTGGGACTCCTCATGATGATATGGTCATATTTCACTTTTTTTAAAATAGTTTTATTTTTATTTTTCAATTACAGTTGATATGCAACGTTACATTAGTTTCAGGTGTAAAACATAATGATCAGACATTTATATAACTTGCAAAGCGATCACCCCGATAAATCTAGTATCCATCCAACATCATATATAGTTATTACAATATTATTGATTATATTCCCTATGCTATAATTGACATCGCCGTGACTATTTTGTAACTACCAATTTGTACCTCTTAATTCCTTCCACCTTTTCATCCATTCCCCCAATATCCCTCCCATCTAGCAACTGTCAAAATATTCTCTGTATCTGTTAGTTTGTTTCTGTTGTTTGTTTATTTTGTTCTTTAGATTCCACTTATAAGTGAAATCGATGACATCTGTCTTTCTCTGTCTGACACTCCACTCAGCACAATACCTTCCAGGTCCATCCATGCCACCACAGATGGCAAGATTTCATTCTTTTTATGGCTGAGTAATATTCCATTGTATATATGTACCACTTCTTATTTATTCATTCATGTCTTCATGAACACTTAGGTTGCTTCCATATTTTGGCTATTGTAAATAATGCTGCAGTGAACATAGGATTTCCTATGTCTTTTAGAATTAGCTTTTTGAGTTTCTTCAGATAAATACCCACAAGTGGAATTACTTGGAACTTCTTTGTCTCTTGTTGACAGCCTTTGTTTTAAAGTCGATTTTGTTTGTTATAAGTACCGCTACCTCAGCTCTTTTTTTTTTCATGAAATACATTTTTCCATCCCTTTCAGTCTGTGTGTGTCTTTTGATCTGAAATGAGTTTCTCGTAGGCAGCATGTATAAGGGTTTTGTTTTCTTATCCATTGGGCCACCCTGTGTCTTTTGATTGGAGCATTTAATCCATTTACATTTAAAGTAATTGTTGATAGATATGTAGTTATTGCCATTTTGTTATTCGTGTTTTTATTTATTTATTTATTTATTTATTTATTTATTTATTTTCATCTTAAAGTAGTCCCTCTAACATTTCTTATAATACTGTTTTGGTGATAATGAACTCCTTTACCTTTTTCTTGTCTGGGAAGCTCTTTGTCTGTCCTTTGATTCTATATGATAGCCTTGATGGGTAGAGTAGTCTTGGTTGTAGATTCTTGCTTTTTATCACTTTAAATGTTTCGTGCCAATCCCTTCTGGCCTGCAAAGTTTCTGTTGAGAAATCAGCTGAAAGTCTTACAGGCAGTCTCTTGAAGTTAAGTAACTGCTTTTCTCTTGCTGCTTTTAAGAATCTCTTTTTGTCTTTAACCTTTGTCATTTTAATTATGATGTGTCTTGGTGTAGGCCTCTTTGGGTTCATCTTGTTTGGGACTCTCTGTGCTTCCTGGGTTTGTATGTCTGTTTCCTTTGTCAGGTTAGGAAAGTTTTCTATTATTATTTCTTTGAGTAGATTTTCAGTTCCTGGCTCTCTCCCTTCTCCTTCTGGTACCCCTATGGTGCGAGTGTTGGTATGCTTGATGTTGTACCAGAGGCCTCTTAAACTATCCTCATTTTTTTAAATTCTTTTTTTCTTTTTGCTGATGTGATTGGATGTTTTGTGCTACCTTATCTTCTAAATCACTTATTTGATCCTTTCCATCGAATCTACTGTTGATTTATTCTAATGTATTCTTCATTTCAACTATTGTATTTTTTTTTTCATTTCCGACTGGTTCTTCTTTATGTCTTCTATGTCCATTTTTATGTGTCCTATCTCTTTGTTGAAGTTCTCACTGAAATCATTAAGCATTATTATAACCAGTGTTTTGAACTCTGCATCCGGTAGATTGCTTATCTTCATTTTGTTTACTCTTTTTCTGGAGCTTTGTTCAGATCTTTCATTTGGGACATGTTTCTTTGTCTCCTCACTTTAGCTGCCTCCCTGTGTTTGTTTCTGTGTATTAGGTAGATCTGCTATGTCTCCTAGTCTTGGTTGAGTGGGCTTATATAGTAGGAGCCCTATGGGTCTCAGTGGCACAGTCTCCCTGGTCACTTGAGCTGGGTGCTCCAGGTGTGTCCCTTGTGTGGATTGTGTGTGTCCTCCTGTTGTAGTTGAGCTTTGATTGCTGTTGGCATTTCAATGGGTGGCATTGACCCTAAAGCTGATTTGTTTTGACTAAAGTAGATGAGCTGTGACTAAAGTAGATGAGCTGTTGTGCAGGGGCTGAACCTACAGAGCAGGATTTTCTTTATCCGGCCTCTTGTGCCTGTCCAGTGTGCCCTCTGGGTTTGTGATTTGTGGAAGTGGTTGAGTGGTGTTATTGTATGGTCTGAAGCTAGCCATTGGGTGTGTTGGTTCTGGGGCTGCTTGGGGATGGGGTCTCTGGGGGAGGCCAAGGTCAGCCACTGCCTGTGTCCTGCCTAGGGCCACTTGGTATGAGCTACAAAGTGATCTGCAAATGGTTGCACCATGTGCTAGTCTTAGAGGTGCCTGGGAGAGGCTAAGCTGTGAACTGAAGCTGGCTGCCACTAGTGCCAGGCTTAGGACTGCTTAGCAAGAAGTACAGGGCATGCTCAGGCCAGATGCTGCTTGTTTGGGGTTTGTGAATCTTTGAGAGATTTTAGCAAAGTCTGAAATCAGCATGAGCCAAGACAGGCCATTTGTATGGAAAAGCCACTGATGGGACTTGGGTGGGCCCACAAGTTAGATGGGACAGGGTCTCAGGGAATCACCAGGGCAAGGCAAATGGTGTTATCTGAGGTGATGGACACTCAAATATGGTGCCCATTTGTGTGTGCAGACTGGGTGGTGTGAGGGCTCAACAAAGAAACAATGGTTTCATTTAGTTCCTTCCCATATGTCTGTGGTGCCTTTCAAGCTGCTGCCCCAACACTGGATCTCAGAGCAAGCGAGTCCATCAGTGAGTAAGTCTGTGTATGAGACCTTTGAGAAGAATGCTAGAAAGAAAAAGTTGTGCACAGCATGCTTCTTGCCATTTATTAGCTCTTCATCTCATGGGTTGAGGGCAGATTTGGAAAGGATTAGTAGCCCTTCGTCTCACTCAGCCACCATCTCCACTGGTTTTTCACCGCTAGAATTTATGGGGATTTCTCTTCCCGACACTGAAACCCTGGGCTTGGGAGCTTGGAATAGCTCTGGGGCTACTTGCACCTAAAGTGGGACCTCTGCAGCTGAGATATCCCTCTCAATTTTTAAGCTGCCACGTGAGGCTGTGGGACTAGCCTGTTTCATGTTTTTACCTCTCCTACATCTTGAAGTGGCATCTTCTGTAGGTCCTTAGTATTAGGATTTCTATTCAACTAGACTTTAGATGATTCATAATGGCGGTTGTTCCCTAGAGAACAAAATTAGTTGTAATTTTGAGGTGGCTGTGAGAGGACACGAGTACAGTATTTACCTAATCTGCCATCTTGACCAGAAGCTTGGTTAGTATTTCATTGTTGATGGTAAAACCTTCGTTAGTTGTATTAAGAATCAATCCTAATAATTTTTTCTCAGAACTTTTGGAGGTGAGTTTTTCTTTGTGTATTCATGATAACCGGTCTTTTTTGTTTTCCTGAAGCTATTTCCAACTATAGTCCCATATTTACTTTACTTTCAAGTTTCTTATATCTTGTATATTTTAACGGACTTCTTTCTTTGTGTTTGACAAGGTACTAATTGCTTTCTCTAACTTCTGAGAGACAGCACTAATGATACCAATGAACATTTTTTAAAGATACTTGAGTAGCTGAGTGGGGCTCCCATTAAATGGCTGCATTCATCATGTTCTCCACAGAAGCATTTATTCAGTAGGTGAATGTGCATTTATTGAGCACCTTCTGTGTGGCAGGATCTGTTCTAGGTGATGATTATTAGCTCTATACCTTGAGTGTATCATTCACAGCCCTCACAGGCCCAGTCATCTGTTGAACACATTCCTATTGAGACCCTTCTGTTAGAGGTATAATAGTAAGTTTTTATAAATATTGATAATAAACTTTTTATATGCATGGTCACTACTTTTATTGAAAGTGGCTAGATGCTAGAAAGAAAAAGTTGTGCAGAGCATGCTTCTTGCCATTGATTAGCTCTTCATCTCATGGGTTGGGGGCAGATTTGGAAAGGATTGCAGCCTACCATGGTAAGTGTTCTGAGGTACGACATGCTGTGGACATGTCGACAGTGGCTGAAAAGAAGCATCCTGCTTATCTAAGGTCACTTCTAATGGATAAAGTGGCATAATCTTAGTCTCATCCTCATATTCTTGTGTGGCAACCCTGCAGCATTTTCTCTTCTCTAGCTGTACCTACTATCTAGGGCAATATCATTCAGTGCTTTCTGTGGATACCAACTCTCCATGGATGATTCCAGACCAGCCCTAGCTCAGTTCCAAGTCTTTGCAGCCATTCTCTGTGCTTCTCTTTCTTTCACACCACATACGCATCCAATGCAAATTCTGCCGACTCTACTTGCAGAATGTATCCCATTATTCCCACATTACAGTCCCTCTGCTCTAATCCATGCCTCATGAGATTATTGCAATAGCCTGCTGAGTCTTTATTCATCCATTGTTGCTCATCTACAGTCAGTTCTCTACGCAGCAGTCAGACCGATAATTTCAAAATTTAAGTCAGATCACAAGAACCCCTCTTCTCATACTTCCTTATAGTGTCCATATTATGCTCAGGATAGAACCCAAAGTGCCATAGAAGCCCTACCGGGCCCATATAACCTGGCCTTCACCTACTGCCTTTCTCCTATTCGCTCTGAGCTTCCCTAATCTTCCTCACACATGACTCCTCACATGTGAGGACGTTTTCCTTCCTCCTCCCTCACTTTCCCTCCAGCTATTACATGACCCTTCCTCACTCCATTCCAGTCTTTGCTCACACGTCACTTTCTCAGAGACGTCTTCCTTGCCCCCGTGGTGTTCTGTAAACTCACTGGCTTTACTACACTTTGTATTCTTTATGGTGGTCAGATGTGATAATAGCTGTTTATTTATTTGTTTATTAAATGACCCTCAACCAGAATGTAAACTCCATGAAGAGAGGGACATGGCCAGCCTCATTCATTCCTGTGTTCTCAGTAGGATATGGCACGTGGTAGGCATTCGATAAGTATTTAATGAATAAATGAATGAGTGAGGATTCAATAAGAGCATATTTATAAAATGTCAAGCTTCAAGTTTTGAGTTGTAGCATTGGTTGCTTCTTGCTGTTGCTTCCCTTCACCCCCTTCCCTTCCCTTTCCAATAGCCCACCCCCAGTCTTGCCTTGGGTGTTGTGTATTCACAGACGCCCTCACAAGAAAGTCATCAAAATCTGGCCTGATGTTCTTCTTTTCAGCCTCATTCACTCTGAAACCACTGCTCCTCTGTTTTATCAGGGCCAAGACATTTATTCCTCTAAGTTTAAAAAAGAAAAGAAAAGAAAAAGTACAGCAAAATATAGTGATTGTTACATTTTGCTGTGAGTTGGTAAGTCATTGGTTTTTCTTTTATTTCTTCATCCCTTTGGGGATTTGTATCCAAGTCTTGAGCGTAACTATTCCACATGAAGAATTCACATCAAAGACCATTTTCAGTATTGCCTGAATCCTGGTGTCTGGCATCATGGCCACCCTAGCTGGACATTCTCCAGATATCCCAACATGTCAGCCTGCTGGTATTATCTGCTAATGGAGCTCATTGCATTCATCTTAAACACCAAGTATAGTCTGCATATTAGAGGCTGAGAAGCAACCAGGCTACCAGCTTGCAAACTGACTATTCCCAAGTGTAGTGGAAAGAGAGGGCATTGGCAGCAGACACTTGGGTTTAAAACCAAGCTTATCATGTTTATGATCTTGGACAAATCATTTGAAGTCTGGGACCCTCTGTTTCATTATCTATAAAATATCTTCCTCAGGGTTGTTATGAAGATTGGACGAAGTGTATTGCTCAGAAGGGCTTGATGAATGCAAGTCTTTTTTCCTCCCCATACTGGGCTCTTCCTTTGGCAAAGTGACAATCGCATTCCCTCCTTCTGCAAGAAAAGGGCCACACGTCCAGTAATGGGACCCAGTGGACACCCCACATTAGTACACTGCATACTACTTCTTACTCTGCTTGTGGGAACATCACAGCCTGAGAGTTGGAGTCTTACAGTTCCAGTATCAGTTCCAGAATTTTTTTTCAGTTCCAGACATTTTTTTTCAAGTTTAACATTGTTTTCAAAGGCAATATTATACAGAACCAGTTCAGTGTTTGGCACATAGTGGGCATTTAATATTAATATACATGTTGAATGAATGAATAAATGATTGAATGTGTAATACAATTAAAAGCAGAGTTGCTCAGGTTAAAACAGGCATTGAGGTCTCAGAAGCCTGCCTTTGGGCCCTTCCTTACCTTAGGAAATAACTTTTGAAGCCTGACCCCAAAATCTTCAAGCCCCTTGTAACACAGTTTGAAAACCACTAATCTGGTCTATTGCCGAACCCATTGCAAACATTTCTGCTGCTGCACTTTTGATAAGATAATTATCCTGTTGTTTTTTGGGAAAAAAATCGAGAGAAAAACTCATTCTAGTTCTGAAAAATTAGGAATTTTAAAAAGTTTTTCAAATTCAGGCAAAATCTATGTCCTTAACTTTCTACCTGTTGGCTGTGGTTCATTCCATCCCTACATCCGTCTGTCCGTCCATCTGTCCATCCATTCATCCATCCATCCATCCATCCGTCCATCCATCTATTCATCCATCTACTCTTTTATTTTAAACACATATTGAGCATCAGTTCTTTGTCTTGCCTGAAGCTGCACTTTTGGGATGTACAGATGGCCTTTCTTTTTTTTTTTTTTTTTTTAGGGGGGTGTCTTACGTGTCACATTCAACCAAGATCTACATGAATTTTTACTGAGGGTTTTCTTGAGGATAGGGAGAGTCCCATCAGATAATATGCAGCAAGAACTTCTTAAAATCTCCTTTCCAAATATCTACCCTCATGAACCTATTCAATACATCAGCAGCTCAATTAATCACCATCTCCTGTCAGCCACCTGACTCTCTACCTATCTTTTACCTTTATTTGTTCTAGCTCTCTAACATGAAGGAATGCAATGAGCACCATTCTTTTCTCTAGGTAGCCCCAGACCCTCTCATATGTGTTATGATCTAATAATCCCATTCTAAACTTCTGCCACATCTATCATTCCAATCAGCCATGTGAAAGTTTTCTTCCTTGTGGCCTGCCTGCCTTAGAATGTCGGAGGGAAGAGATTGTGATTAATTGTACTGTATCACTTTTTTACCCTATTTGCCAAAGAACAATAAGATAAAGGCCCAGCCCTCAAGTAGCTATCACACTAAGTGTAGGGTAACAAATATTAAGATTCACCCATTCAATACATTTTTATTGAGTATATACTATGCGTCATTCACTTCTCTAGGTTCTGGGGATACTGCGATGAATAAAACAGACAACATTTCCTATCTTCATGGAGCTTACATTCTGGGGGAGGTAGATAGACTGATAAACAACTAAATAGGTGCAAAATGCATAAGTCAGATGATAATAGATGTAATAAATGCAATGGAGAAAAATAAAGCGGGGATAGGTACTAGGGCAGGAGGAAAGGTTGGGGTTATCTCATTGCCCATGAAGCTATATGGTGGTTAGAATCAGGGGTTGACTGATGGCCTGGAATAATGAACTTCTTCTGTGTGTGTATAACTATTCCTGATGGCCTCAAGCAAGATGGCAGTGGTGAGATGATGAGCGATGGAGGGAAGGAGAAGTGCGGTCTCTGGCTGAGCTATCTCCGTTTTCCTGCCAATAGTGACAGGAGGGCAGCTGAAGAAGCGGTGCTCTTTGGAACCCACAGGATCCTTGGACCCCTCCTGAGTTTTACCACTGGAGGGGAGAGAGAAACATGAAGAGCTGCGGAAATAAGTATGGAAGCATTTGGAGCATGGAGGTGGGAGGCGGCGATTGAGATAGACTCCTTAAAGTAAGAGCAGCATACCGTGTTTCCCCGAAAATAAGACCTAACCGGACCATCAGAACTAATGCGTCTTGTGGACCAAAAATTAATGTAAGACCCGGTCTTATTTTAATATAAGACCAGACCTTATGTAATATAAGACTGGGTCTTATATTAATTTTTGTTCCAAAAGATGCATTAGCACTGATGGTCCAGCTAGGTCTTATTTTCGGGGAAACATGGTAGAAGTTAGCCATCCATTTGTGGGATGTCAGGACAAAATACATTCTGATGGCCGGAGAGAGCAGTCTATAAAGATCTGTAGGTATAGAGGCATCTGGTAAGTTTAAAGACCCGAAGGAAGTTCTTGGCTGGAACCCAGGATGCAGAGTGCAGTCAAGAGGTACAACGAGAGAGAGGTAGGCTGCTACCATGAAGGAATTTGCATGTCATCCTAGGAAGGTAGCATTCACACCTCCACCATTTGGGAAATCATTCCAAGCAAAAGAATGAAATGACCAGATCTTGTGTTTCAGATTGGTTCTTCTAGTATCTGTTTTACAAGCAGAAGACTCACTGGGGGGAAAGAAATGCTTCAACCAGGAACAAGATAGAGGAGAGCAGGCAAGGAGAGATGGAGACTGGCCCAGCAACGTCCAGTCCAATCCCAGTCCGCATCTGCCTAAGAACCCGGCAGCTATTCTATGACATGTCTGGGGTTTTCCCTCCACCAGAGAAAACCTCCCAGTTGCTAGGTCAGCCCATCTCAGAGCTGTGCACTAATATTCAGGGATTTCACAGCTGGCTGTGGATCGTGGTAGCTGTCCTTTCTCTTCACATTCCTGTTGTCCTCTTGCAGAAAAATCAACGTCAAAGTGAACAGGTGTTGCTAATGGTACTAGAGAATAGGAGAATCAGGAAACAACAACTTCAAGGCTGAAATAATAACATTTTAATTGGAAATCTACTGTGAAGAGACTAACCTATGTAGATATATGCAAATCCTATGCAAATACACATGTGGTCTTTCTAACTATTGTCAGAACCTCAATTTGACCCATGGGAATTCTTTATGGTAGATGCTAGCTTTCAGCTGAGGCTAAGGGCTGTTGGTGAACAATTCCAGGTTTTACCTACGTTTAAACCATAATTAAGAAATATATTGATGGCAACCTGAACTTAATTAGCTTAATTGAATGTTGGAATTGATTGGGTCTTGCGAGAGCCTTCTCTGTGAAGCTAAGCCTTGGGGAGTTTGCAGGGGGTGGAAGTAAAACCGAACTTAAAAGCACCTAGCAGAAATGAAAAGGAATGGGCGAGGAGCCACTGGGAGCATTATTAAAGGGAAAAGATTCTTATCCGAGAGTTGAAAGAGGAATGCTTAAATTTCAAGTCACGCATAGCATAGCTGTTCTAGGTCAGACCACTCAGTCAAATGGGGAAAAAAAAAAAAAAACAGAAAAGAAAAGCATGTTGGGAAGCAAGATGGTGTGAGATACAGAAGGGGAAGGAGGCGTCCTTGTGTGGGAGTGAGGAAGTGTATCCCAGTGAATACACAGTTGCGTCAGACTGACAGGACCATCCCAGTAACCCCAGACCATGTCAAGGGGCTCCATACAAAACCCTAAGGTCACACTCTAGCACCTGGGGAGGACTCAGGGAGCCTATTGGTTAAAAACAAAGGATTTCAGCTGTAAGGCATGTCTTCTTTTGTCTTTATTAAGAATTAATTATGTAAGCTATCAAGTTACATTTTATAATGAATGGCCTAATATTTTCATTTAAAACCAACCACATTTGTCTAGAGTTAGGCAGTCCTGAGATGACATCCAACCTCTGCCCCTTGTACAGTATGACCTTCACATCCCTGAGCTCAATATCCTGACTAGATTTGGTAGATATCTGATCCGCTGTGAAGGTGGAAAGGTGCTGCACTCCTCGGATGCTGCTCAGTCCCTGCCTCAACTTCCTGTGAGGACCTGTGGCTTGTAAGAGCTAGGGCTGAAGTGCAGGCCATGGCGCCTGCTTCCAAGCTCCCATTCCTTCCCATAGACCTGTCTGCCTTGATCCCCTCTGCCCTCTACCCTCACACTCCCCTTCTTTTCAGAGAAGCTCCTTTAGTTACAGTTTAGCTGTCCCTCCTTTCCCCCTCCCATTCTTTCTTTGGTGAGGTCTGCCCCACCCATGTGGCCTCTCCCTGTTGACAAGGACCTTCTCGCTAAGTCCAACATTGGCTTTGCCATCTGTATCTCACCTTCCATGCTCCTATCTTCCATAAAAGTTTCCCCTTGCACGCACATGGTGGTGACAAAATAAACTGGGACACAAAACATGAATTAGGTTTTCCATTTTGTTTTTATAATGATGTACCAATACATACATATACGTACATACAGATGTGGGCATGTGGCTATGTGACTCCAGTTTTGCAGATGGGGTACCCATGATGTTCAAAAGGAAAAAAGAATGCTGGAAGGAAAAAAATGCTCCCAGATGTTAATTCTAGGCATTGTTGGGATTTTTCAAAATTGTCTACGAAGGATATATTATTTTTAATTGGAAAAAATGAACATGATTTAAAAAAACAACACATGAGTGTACTAGCGTGGGAGGTCAATTACCTGCATCTCAGCCTTGTTCCTTATAGCCTGGGCCCTGTCCCTTGGGAGGACACCTCTGGTGACATGGTCCTCCAGGACTGATATTTGAGAGAAACGTAAATTCCTCTGACTGTCTGAAGCATCCTTTCCCAAGTTTTAGCTGCATGAGAAGCCAAACTTGCAGCCCATTTTCAAGAGAATAGCATCTCAAATTTACAATATTGAAAAAACAGAATCCCCATTCCTAGCGGATTCAGAATCCCTTGCGGTAACATCTCCCTTTCCAGGAATATTTTCAGGCATGACTTCCAATCTTGAGGTGTGATTTTTTCTTCTGGAGTGAGGATTACATCTTGGAGTGGACCCTCCTGCGACTTCTAGGTTCTGCTAAGTGTCAACCTCATGAGTACCCTGTCTGCAAAACTGGGATCACACAGCTACATACCCACAAACACACTCACCACCATCACCACCCTGCCCACGACCACCACATGCAGCTCCAGTTCCAGCGTGAAGTCCTGGACTCACCTTGATTTGGGGCATTGCAGAACCAACTTAGAAGTTTCCTCTGACCTTAGGTTGTTTTGCTACTAGTCTGGCTTGAGCACTCCTGCTCACTTCTATATTGTCCCTTGTGTTTGCCTCATTGTTTCCAGTAAACTTTGTGGTACAACAGCCCCTTCTGACTGGCCTGGACCTCCTAATACCACTCGCCCTACCCACTCCGACTTCATAAGTTTACAACTCAGTGAGAACAAGTGATTTGTCAAGATCACCATGGGATTTTTGCCTTTGAATTACTGGTAAGAGGCATTATATGAATATAATGATTCCTATCGTCCAGGATAAATCACAGTTGGTCATAATAATTTTAATAAGCAGATGAAATAGCTTTGTAAATGTTTGATGTAGAATTTTGGTGTCCTATCCCTATGCTTGATCCAGAGTGTGTGTGTGTGTGTGTGTGTGTGTGTGTGCTTACACACGGGTTCTGCCTTGGTCAGTTTTGGTATCATTATGTCTAGATTTAACACGTTGTGTTCAGATCATTTAGACTCTGCTTTCTGTCCATTCTGATTTTTTTGAGTCTTTCTTTATAGCCTGGCATATGATCATTTAGAAGGGCCAGTGTCCTAGTTTTCTTTAAAAGGGCATGCCTTCTTTCTTTGAGGTTATTTAATATAATAGTTGAAAGGTCAAGCTCCAGAGATAGCCGCCTCACTTTAGAACCAGGCTTAATCTCTATGGCAATACATCGGTTATAATCTTGGGTGAATTAGTTAAACTCCTTGTGCTTCAGTTTTCTTAGCTTTAATACAGGGATAAGAACTCATTCCTAACTCATAGGGTCGCGGTGAGGATTAAATGAGATGATAGTACATGTAAATATTTAGGACATTGCCTGGAACATTGTAAGGACTCAGTTTTTAGCAATTGTGGGGAGATGCGTATGTAACTTATTAACTTGTTTCTGTTTTTGTCCTTTTCCTTGTTGTTAAAATCACTACCAAGAACTTTATATCACTATCTCCTGCTTCATTCACCCGTTTTTCTTTTCCCTTCTTTTTTCTTTCTTTTTTCCTTTTTTTTTTTTTTTTTTTTTTTTTTTTACTGTTCATTTCTTATAAGCAACATATAGGTGAATTTTGCTTTTAACGCAATCTGAAAGACTGCATCTTTTACTAGGGGAACTTAAACCATTTATATTTACTGTCATAACTAATATGTTTGGTCTTATCCCTGTCTTTTTGTTTTATGCTTTCTCTTCTTTATACTTTCTTGCAGCTCCCTTTGTTTCCTGTGTTTTTCTATATGGACTGTCTTATCTTTGTACTTTTTTTTCTTCTTCTAGTGAGCTAAAAGCTAAATATCTGTTTTTAGCCCATCCTGGGTAAACCTAAAAAAATGATCCCTGAGCTCCAATAGTGACAGAAGTGTAATGGTGGGTGAGCAGCCAGGCTACTGAGCGTGGAAGTCAATAAAATCGGTCTTAAACCTCAGAGGAATAGTGATGGCTGTTCCTGGAGCTACCTTATCGCAGCTGTATAAAGCCCAAGGTCCTTGACTCTATGTCACATTTCTGGACTCCTAGCGTACCTATCTAGCCCTATCTCCTACTGTCCTTCACTATGTGCTGTGTGTGTCAGGCATATCAAACTACATACCATTTCCCAGAGTCGAGGGATTTTTAAACATCTCCACGGACCTTAGCTCAAACCATTTCTTCTCTGCCTGAAAAAAACCCTTGAAGGCCTAATGTAGTATGTGTGTGTGGGGGTGGGGCTGTAAGGGGGATTCCTCCCCTTGTACTGCCCCATTCTTCTGTAGGTAAAATTATGTAGTAGGACTTGTTGGCCAAACATACTTGGCTTTGAATTCCAGCTCTGTTCTTTGTGGCTGTTCTTATGTGGGTGCCCTGGATAGAGCTAAAGTTTCCTTATTTATACAGTGGGGATACTGACATTATGTCTCCCTTAGAGTAAAGACTGAATGAGATAATGAGATAAGCATGGGAAACGCTTAGCAGAGTACATGGCACCAACTAGGTAGTCAATATTTAGTTTGATAAATGAACAAAAGAGGGAAGAAATACAGAAGAGAGGAAAGGAAGAACTGGTTTTTAAATATGTATGATGCACTTTTAAAAATTAAGGTCAGTGATATCTTGCTTTTCTTCAGAAAGACTAAAGCTTATGTCTGACCACCACTGCTGGCCCATTTTAAATGAGGCTCCCCCATGTCCCCCTCTCTCTCTGGAGCAGAGTGGTCGTCATGTGGTCCACAAAGCGTTTCACGTGCAGACATCATCTTCATTTATATTGCCTGCCTGACAAAGGCCCCAGGCCTAGGGCAAATTTATTAAAGTGGAGTCTATTTATTCAATTTATTAAACAGGAATATTTGAAGGGTTTTCATTTAGACGATTTATTCTGCTTGGTGCTAGAAGTCAGGCCTAAGTTCATTGGATAGAAGTTATAGGAGGGCAGATTTTAGCTCCACCTAAGATATAACAAAAGATTTGTCGAAGGGGGATATGTTTGTTCATTTAGTCATGTGACGTAAATTCATGAATCGATGCCTCAATCCGGAGCCAGAGAGGAGAAAATTACCTTTGATCTATTTCTTGCTCTGTCTGGGACACTGTGGTAGGCTTTCCTAGGTACCCTTTACTGTGTAAGGACACATATTATCTCATTAAACAGATATTGAAAACTGAGGCTCAAAGAGGTTGTAACTTAACCAAGCTGAGCAGCCGCCAGCATGTGACCGAGTCTGGCTTAAACTCAAATCTCTCTGTTCTCTGTACAACTCGTTCTCTTTCCACTTGACTGTGCTGTCTGCCAAAACAGATAGAGGATCAGATCCGCATGACCACCAGAAATTGGATGCAAGACTGAAAAATCCATCAGCCGACTCCCCCCGCCCCCCGTCATCCTTTCTCCTTTATCTTCCTGCTGCCTCTCTATCCATCTCTGCCCGCCCTCAAATCAACCCCACTATGCGGCACAAAATTAGACACTTCATGGTTCTCACTATCACGTTATGCATGTTATCAGACCACTTCTCAAAATTATGGCTCATCACAGGGACGCTTCCTTCATCGCAAGGCCTCACATGTAAGTGGTTTCCTCATTCAGATTTTACCTGGAGGTGCCCTAGTCATCATCACGAATGAGACCTGAAGTGCAAGAGTAGGTTTTCCCTGATGATATCCAAGGGATGGTGCAATTGCCAGGGCCCTGTTAGGGAGCAGAGTTAACCTCAGGTGGTTCAAATAAAGACTTTCATGCAAGGGCCACTTGCACATCTGTGGATAGGGTTCAAGTAAGTCCACAGGGATCAAGTGGGGGTGGTGAGGCATCCAAGGATATCAACAGCTGGAACGTATGTCCACTTGCAGGGCTGAAGAAGCAAAAGGAGGAAATAGTGTTATCTGAGAAGATGAGAATCTGCGCTGTGGAGAAGCAGCTGGCCTGGACCTCCATTCCTGGATGGGCACAGCTACTTCAGGAGAGGCTCTAAAGCAGAGAGGAAGAGGGGAAGAAATACCCCTGCCTCTTTATTTTCCTGCTCCTTGACCTCCTGCCATAGCTTCCTATTGGCAGAACCCAGCCAAGAGCCAAAAGGCGAAGAAGTCCGCATGAAGCTGTTCACTGACATCAGTCTCCTGGGCCACAAAACAGGGCAGAAAAGGATGGAAAATGGATGGGGGCAAGGGTCACACTGAAAATAACCAGTTCACGAGGGGAGATTGGATAAGTGATTTGGTGGGCTGAATGGAGGAGGGAAGCCCACACTGAATCACCATAACAGAGACCCTCTGCTTCTCTGGGGCGAGCTTTCAGAAAGGAAAGGGTTAGAGAATTCTCCAATGATTTCTTCTTGAGGCATCCATCATCCATTCACACTGCAACCCCCGCAAATACTAGGCTGGCTACCGTGTGTCTGAGTCTCTTGAAGAATTTCTCCTGCATGTTCAGATTCATCCATTCATTCACCAGTGATTTACCATGCACCATATATTATTTTAAATACTGGGAATACCGTGATGAAACTGATGCTACTCCAGTCCTTTTGCATGTCACCATATACTAAGGGAAACAGATGAAAGAATCAATTATTTCAACATGTTAGTTGTAACATAAAAGTATGAGTGCTGGTCTGTGGGCTCACAGGTAATGTGAGTAACCCTCTCTGAGGGAATTTAGGAAGATGACGTCTGGGTCTGAAAGGATGGATTGGAGTTTTACGGTGGCAGGAGAGGGCAGGACCATTCCTGGAAGACAACATGGCAATGTCGTGTTATGTATGACTGAGAAGAGATAGCATGTTTAGGGAACAGCTAGAAAGTAATTATGGTTGGACCAATGGGCACAGATTGTATAATGGTCTATGGGGATAGAGAGCTTCCTGGGAGGGTCAAACCTGGTCAAATTCTTGCTTCTTCCAGTGCACCAAGTCAGGGGGGAATGTTTCCCCGACAGGTCAGGCACTGCTGTTGCTGCCTGTTCCCTCACACAGCCTTCTACAAGAAAGCAAAAGGGAAGGGTGTCCCGGGGCCCGGGGTGTTCAACTCTGTGGGGAGAAGAGCTTAAAGGAACATCAGGGAAGCTCTTAGGTGAGTAAGCACAAAGCCAGTTAATTCCATTTAGCTGCTCTTTCTCCAAAGCTTTCTTGGTGCAGAGTTTTTCTGGAAAATGCCAATACAGGCTATGTTCCTGCCCTTAGGTAATTTCTAAATTGGTGACTCTTGGAAGGCTTCCTGGGACAGAAATGATTTGAACTGTTGCCGAAGTATAGAAGAAAGGAAACCAACAATTTTTGAGGCTCTGTTATGTGACAGATAACACACTAGGTGCTTTTTCTATATTATCTTGAATAAGTCTTCTGGTAACTCTGTGAGGTGGGTGTTATTAGCCTACATTTGCAGATGGGAAACTGAAGCTCTGAGTAGTGACTTGTCCAAGATCATCCAAATGGATAATAACCAGTGGCGAATTCGTACTCGATGGACATGAGTCCAAAGCCTGCATTCTTGTCATTGTGCTATCGTTGTGCCTCTAACAGACAATGCAGGCTGCACACAGTCAGGGGTAGGAGGATTAGGGCAGAAAGAGGCCTTTCTTCTGTCAAGGGATGCCATCAGCCTAGCAAGGTTGTTGGGAAGATTTAATGCAATAGAATCCATTCTAGTTTCACACTGCTACCGTGTTTCCCTGAAAATAAGACCTAGCCGGACAATTAGCTCTAATGTGTCTTTTGGAGTAAAAATTAATATAAGACCTAGTATGTATTGTATTGTATTGTGTTGTATTATGTTATGTTATGTTATGTTATGTTATGTTATACCTGGTCTTATAGTAAAATAAGACCTGGTCTTATATTACATGATACCCAGTCTATATTATAGTAAAATAAGACCACGTCTTATACTAATTTTTGCTCCAAAAGACGCCTTAGAGCTGATTGTCCAGTTGGGTCTTATTTTCGGGGAAACACGGGATACCTTTGCATGTGGCAATCCCACCGCCTGCATATCCTTCCCATCCGCACAGCTCCCCATAGCTTTTGTTGCCTATGTTTTCCCTTTATCTTCCCAGACTTAGCTTAGGTACTCCTTCCATTAAGAAGCCTTGCACTGTCACGTAGTATTGAATGCACTTTGATTGTTTATTTGCTTCCCCCACCTCACGCTGATCTCCCTTCTCACTCTGCCGTGTGGCTTCAGCTCCAGCCACAAAATGTGTCCTGTTGAACGAATTCATGGCCTCCTGAGAGAGCCCGCAGCATAACAGGTGCTTCATAAATGATAGTTTCCCTTTTCGCTCTCCTTGTTTTCTGGAGGCAGCAGACATTTTGAATAAAGGCTTAAAGGCAAACAGGAAAACAATTATTTTATTTGAAATTTGCCTCTTCCAGGAAGCTTTGTAACAAACACAGCCTCTTTCCATGAAGGAGGTGAGCACTGAGATGCTGTGCCTTTTTTTTTTTTTTCCTGGGCTGATTGCCTAACAGCTCCCAGGTCCCCTTAACCTTACATGGAGAGGCTGGGGCCGTAGTGCTCCCTGTGGCTGCCTCTTACCTGGTAAGATGTGGATACTCTTCCACTTATGGAGCACGAGCAGGGCTAGCTGATATGTTGACAAGAGCACAGTGGCACACAAAGTAATAGTAAAACAGAATGATAATGCATTTCCTAATGGCCTCCTTCACAGCTGTGTACACTGATTTAATCTTTGCAAAGCACTCTATTGTTTATGAGGCCTCTGGGTACAATTTTATGCCTGACTGAAGAGGTTGCTAATAGCTGCCATATTTGTGTTTAAGGACCTGCAAAGGATTAAACGAAGTATTTTAGAGCAATGAGCCATAATAAACTAATAATATATTACAAATAATAAATGGTTTTTAGCCAATAATTGACTACAAATCTAGTGAACTTTAAATGACAAAAATACTAATTATAAATGCAGTTGTTCCATGTCTCCGTCAATTGGGATGGAAAACTGAGAGACGGATAGGCGATGTGGGGCAATTCAGATCACTGGGGTAGGTGACATAGACACTGAACTCTTCTTCTGACGTCATGGCTAAGAACTGTCAAAGTCACTCAGTGAAATGCTGGGTTTCATTTCCATCTCTTAGGGATGGAGCAAGAGTCTGAGGAAACAGGCTGCCGGGTCTTAAGAAAAGGACTTCACGTTTTCTTGAGCCTCTGCACTAGACCAGTTTATCTCCCCTTTTCGCCCCCTGGCATACAGATAGAGAGATGAAGTATTTTACTTGTGGTATCATAGTTGGTAACTGGCAGAGCCACAGAGTCACTGCAGAACTCCAAATCCCAGGCTCTTGTCACCAAATCTGATTACCTCTCTTGTCTGAGCCCTTTGTGAGACAAAGAATGGAGAGTCTTTCCTTTCAACATTTTGGAAGAATGGATTTCTGTACCTTCTTCCTATCTCAGTCATACCAGTTATTTCTCTCTCATGGGCAACATACTCATTATCTAAATTTTAGATCATATTTTAAACACTCAAGATAAGGAATAAAATCACCCGTAATTCCATCATCCAAATAAATTACTGTCAACTTTCTGTTTGTGTTTCCTTCAAGGATTCTATTCTGCGTAAATGTAGTAAAATATTGAGATTATATTTTATGACTCTTTAGTATCTTATTTTTTTTTAAAGCAGCATTAGTTGATGTTTCTTGAAAAATATTATTTTGTAATTGCCTAATATTCCATGGCATATAGTCCCTACTGGTGAATATTTAGGCTGTTTCCAATTTTTTGCCTTATCATTTAAAAATTAATAAAAATTGAGTCTACGGTAGCACAGTGCATGAGACATTCCATGTGTTGTGTAAATGAGCAGATCAATCTTTGCATGCATTTCTGATCATTTCTTTTGAACAAACTTCCAAAAGTAAAAGTTGCTGCATCAAGTTACCTAAATATTGCCAGACTCTTGATATATATTCCCAAATTGATTCCTAAAGGGGCAATAGCAATTTCCAGTGTATGATAAGCATTCATAAATTCTGGGACCTTTTTTTTTAAAAGATAACTTATTAATATATTTGTACTTATCTTCCTTACTGTGATAAATTAAATGAAATACAGTCAACAAGACTCATTCCTGAGAAATTCACTATTAAGTAAAAAAAAATATGTGCACACATTTATTGAGGATTTACCGTGTACTTTTCTAAGCACTTTACATGTATTCATACTTTTAATTTCTTAATAATGTTGTGAGGCAGATATTGAAACTCTGAGATGTTTGTTAAGTTGCCTAGCATCAAATAGCAGTATTAGGATGGGACACTCTATTTCTCATTGAGTGCTTAGAGTTATGAATGAAACAGTTATATGAAAGGTTAGTTATGCTATAGCATGGTGAGTGTTATAACAGAAGAATGTGAACAAATCAAAAGAATGCAGAGGAAGTCTGAAAGGTTCAAGGAAAGATTTACGGAGAATATTAAAGGATAAATCAGAGTTTGCCAAAGACAAAATGAAAACACACAGTAGGTAAAAAAGAACAGCAAATACCAAACATTGGATTATAAAAAGCAGCTGAGGGAGAGAGGAAGGTGGGAGGCAGGGAGAAAGCAGGCTAGGACATTCAAGGAGTCACAAGTAATAAAGGAAGGAAATAATAGTTATGGTTCTAGGCTCAGAGTTACAGTAACTTGGCTCAAATCCAGTTCTTGCGATTGTCAGCTATCTGACTGTGTGATGCTTAATGTGACAAAATATATAAAGGCTTAGTAGAGTGTCTGACAGAATAAATACTCAATAAGTATTCACTGCTGGGGGTTGTGGTGGACATGATCTAATTTAGAATGAAGGGGATATTTTAGGACAGGAACCCCTGAGATCTCACCATCTGGGCTTCCACCCACTCTGCATATTTAAGGTCAGATCTGATTTGGAACAAAGAATAATCATCTTTCAGGGCGAAGGGAAACAACCTGGAAGTTACCTTGGACAGGTCAAACAGGATGCTGTAAAGATTGGAGAGTATGGCATACGAGTGGCGAGATGAACATATTGGAGATGTTTCACCTACAAAAAGGAGATCTGGGGATACTTTAATGAATAGCCAATGAAAAGCACTTGGCCCCATGTCCATACTAGCACCCACTGAATGGTGTTAAGAATAGGAAGTCGGCACAATCAGATTTATGTTTTTTTCGAAGATCATTTTGGTTACTGCTTGGAAAATGTATGAGGAATAGAGGTAGAAGGTGCAAAAAAAAAAAAAAAAAAAAAAAGGTGGGAGAGAGAGAGACCTGCTGTGTGTCTCTGTCCAGGAGAGAAATACTACTAGTTTGGACTAGGGTGGTGGTGCTGAAGATGGATTTGAAAAACATTCAGGAGGTAGATTTTGATTTTGAGAAGAACTTAATGGGAGCAGAAGGAGAGGCAGAAGTCAGCGATCACTCCTAGGTTTCTGTCTTGAGGAACTAGATGGATGGAGAGGAAGATAGATGGATGTATTTTCTGAGATGAGGACCCTGGAGGGAGATCATGTTTTGGGGGATGTGATGAAGTGTTCAGTTTGTTGAATGAATGATGAGCCTTTATGCCATAGATCAGGACGTATTTCTGGCTTTTTTACTAGGGAGATAGGAAGGGTGTAGAAGGAAGGTGTGGAAGTCTCTGATATAGGGAAAAAGACAAGATCTCTGTTAGCTATTATGTGTGGCAATAACCCTTGCTGTGTTTATTGCCCATTTAATAGAGTGTACATTACAACCCACAGTGATAATCAAGAGATGGGGGATGCCGAATTAGATGCAGAGATACCATAGGTGGGAAATTTATTTCACTGCACAAAGGTTCTCGTTTATGAAAATGGATTCTGGTTAAATCTCAGCCCCTGCCTCCCTTCAGCTCTCCTTCCCTCATCCCCAAAAGAGTGAGTACAGATGTTTTTTGAACCAGAGTGATTGGAGGCAGAGAATTATTTTTATTTTCTTTTATTATTTTTTTTAATTAAAGTTTATTAGGGTGACAATTGTTAGTAAAGTTACATAGATTTCAGGTGTACAATTTGTAATACATTATCTATATCTCACATTGTGTGTTCACGACGCAGAGTCAGTTCTCTTTCCATCAGCATATTTTAGACCCCATTTACCCTCTTCTACAGCCCCCCCTTACCCTCTAGTAATCCCTAAACTATTGTCTATATCTACGAGTTTTGTTTCTTTGTTTGTCTTGTTCTTTTGTTGTTTCAGTTTTATATACCACATATCAGTGAAATCATAGGGTTCTCTGCTTTTTCTATCTGACTTATATCACTTAGCATAATAATCTCACGATCCATCCATGTTGTCACAAATGGTCCTATTTCATCTTTTCTTATGGCAGAATAGTATTCCATTGTGTATATATACCACAACTTCTTTATCCACTCATCTATCAAAGGACACTTTGGTTGTTTCCATGTCTTGGCCACCGTAAATAAAGCTGCAATGAACATTGTAGCACGCGTGTCTTTATGATTAAATGTTTTCAGATTTTTTGGGTAGATACTGAGGAGAGGGATTGCTGGGTCATATGGTAATTCTATTCGTAATTTCTTGAGGAACCTCCACACTGTCTTCCACAGTAGCTGCACCAGTCTGCATTCCCACCAACAGTGTATGAGGGTTCCTTTATCTCCACAGCCTCTCCAACACTTGTTACTATTTCTCTTGTTGATGATAGCCATTCTGACTGGGGTGAGGTGATATCTCATTGTGGTTTTTATTTGCATTTCTCTGATGATTAGTGATGTTGAACATTTTTTCATATGTCTATTTGCCATCTGTGTGTCCTCTTTGGAGAAATGTCTCTTCAGGTCCTTTGCTCATTTTTCAATTGGGTTGTTTGTTTTTTTGTTCTTGAGTTGTATGAGTTCCTTGTATATTTTGGATATTAGCCCCTTATCAGAGGTGCTATTTACAAAAATATTTACCCATTCAATTGGTTACCTCTTTATTTTGTCAATGGTTTCTTTTGATGTGTAGAAGATTTTAAGTTTGATATATCCCATTCATTTATTTTAACTTTTACTTCCCTTGCCTTTGGATTCAAATTCATAAAATGCTCTTTGAACCCAAAGTCCATAAGTTTAGTACCTATGTTTTCTTCTATGCAGTCTATTGTTTCATGTCTTATGCTTAGGTTTTTGATCCATTTTGAATTAATTTTGGTACGTGGTGACAGATAGCAGTCTAGTTTCATTCTTTTGCACATGGCTTTTTGATTTTCCCAGCACCATTTATTGAAGAGGCTGTCTTTTCTCCATTGTATGTTTTTTGCTTCTTTGTCAAAAATTATCTGTCTATATATATGTGTGGGTTTATTTCTAGGTTCACAATTCTATTCCATTGGTCTATGTGTCTGTTTTTCTGCCAATACCATGCTGTTTTGATTATTGTAGTCCTGTAGTACAAGCTAAAGTCAGGAAGTGTGATACCTCCAGTGTTGTTCTTTTTTCTTAAGATTGCTTTGGCTATTTGGAGTCTTTTGTGGTTCCATACAAATCTGATGATTTTTTTTATTCTTTTTTTTTTTTTTTAAATGCCATTGTGATTTTGATGGGGATTGCATTAAATCTGTATACTGCTTTGGGTAATACGACCATTTTAACTATGTTGACTCTTGCAATCCATGAGCAAGGAATGTCTTTCCATTTATTTGTGTCTTCTTTAATTTCTTTTAAAAA
The DNA here is from genome assembly GCF_964194185.1 of Rhinolophus hipposideros. Taxonomy (NCBI): domain Eukaryota; kingdom Metazoa; phylum Chordata; class Mammalia; order Chiroptera; family Rhinolophidae; genus Rhinolophus; species Rhinolophus hipposideros. The sequence continues at coordinate 54,133,428 of NC_138054.1, forward strand.
TGTCTTACAGTTTTCAGTATATAGCTCTTTCACATGCTTGGTTAAGTTTATTCGTAGGTTTTATTCTTTTTGCAGTTGCAAAAGGAAGTGTTTTTTTTTTAATTCATTTCTTTTTCTGAGATTTCATTGTTAGTATGTAGAAATGCAATGGACTTTTGTACATTGATTTTGTAGCCGGCAACTTTACTGTATTCATTTATTGTTTCTAATAGCTTTTTGGTGGAGTCTTTAGGGTTTTCTATATATAGCATCATGTCATCTGCAAAGAGTGACCATTTAACTTCTTCATTCCCAATTTGGATGCCTTTTATTTCTTTCTCTTGCCTGATTGCTCTGGCGAGAACTTCCAACACTATGTTGAAAAGCAGAGGTGATACGGGACAGCCCTGTCGTGTTCCTGAACGTAGAGCAAAGGGCTTCACTTTTTCACTGTTAATTATGATATTAGCTGAGGGTTTGTCATATATAGCTTTTATTACATTAAAGTATATTTTATTAAGTGTTTTAATCATAAATGGATGTTGTATCTTGTCAAATGCTTTTTCTGCATCAGTTGATATAATCATATGATTTTTGTCCTTTATTTTGTTTATGTGATGTATCACATTGATGGATTTGCATATGTTGAACTATCCTTGTGCCCCTGGGATCAACCCTACTTGGTCATGATGAGTAATCTTTTTAATGCATTTAAGGCATTCCATTTGCTAGAATTTTATTTAGGAATTTTGCATCTGTTTCAGAGACGTTAGTCTGTAGTTTTCTTTTTTGTGTGTTATCCTTACCAGGTTTCAGGGTAATATTGGCCTCATAAAATGAGTTAGGGAGTGTTGTCTGTTCTTCAGTTTTTTGGAAGAGTTTGAGTAGGACAAGTATTAGATCCTTTCTGAATGTTTGATAGAATTCACTAGTGAAGCCATCTGGTCCCTGACTTTTGCTTTTGGAAAGGTTTCGGATGACTGATTCAATTTTCTTACTGGTTATCAATCTATTTAGATTTTCCAATTCTTTGTGATTCAGCCTAGGAAGGCTATGTTTCTAAGAATTTGTCCATTTCTTCTAGGTTATTGAATTTGGTGGCATATAGTCCTTCATAGTATTCTTGGATGATCCTTTGTATTTCTGTGGTGTCCGTGATAACTTCCCCTTTTTCATTTCTGATTTTGTTAATTAGTGTCTTTTCTCTTATTATCTTAATTAGTCTAGCCAAGGGTTTGTCAATTTTATTAATCTTTCAAAGAAGCAACTCTTCGTCACATTAATTTTTTTCTATTGTCTTTTTGTTCTCTATTTCATTTAGTTCTGCTCTGATTTTTATTATTTCCTTTCTTCTGCTGACCTGGGGTTTCATTTGTTCTTTTTTTCTAGTTCTTTAAGATGTAACATGAAGTTATTTAGCTGGGCTTTTTCTTGTTTCTTGAGATAGGCCTATAGCGATATAAATTTCCCTCTTAAAACTGCTTTCGCTGCATCCCAAAAATTTTGTTAGGATGTATTTTCATTCTCATTTGTTTCTATGTATCTTTTAATCTCTCCTCTCATTTTTTCTTTGACACAGTCGTTCTTTAAAAGTATGTTGTTTAATCTCCACGTATTTGTGTTTTGTCCTGCTTTCTTTTTTGCAGTTGATATCCAAATTCAAAGCCTTGTAATCAGAGGATATGCTTGGTATGATTTCAATCTTCTTAAATTTGCTAAGGCTAGTTTTATGTTCCATTATATGATCTTTCCTTGAGAATGTTCCATGAACACTAGAAAAAAAACCTGTAGTCTGATGTTTTAGGATGAAGTGCTCCATAAATGTCAATTATGTCTATTTCATTTAATGTGTCATTTAGGGCTGCTATTTCTTTATTTTCTGTTCAGATGATCTATCCATAGCTGTCAATGATGTATTTAAGTCCCCTAATATAATTGTGTTTTGGTCAATTTCTCCCTTTAGTTCTATTAGTAGTTCCTTGGTATATTTCAGTGCTCCCTAATTGGGGACATAAATATTGACGATGTTATGTCTTGTTGTATAGTCCCCTTTACCATTATGAAATGTCCATCTTTTTCTCTTGTTATCTTTTTCAGCCTGAAGTCTGTTTTTTCTGATATCATTGTGGTTACACCTGATTTTCTCTGGATACCATTTGCTTGGATTGTCAATTTCCACCTTTTCATTTTGAGTCTATGTTTGTCCTTGTAGCTGGACGTGTCTCTTGGAGTCAGCATATGGTTGGGTTTAGTTTTTTGGTTTCTTTTAAAGATTTTATTGGGGAACAGTGTGTACTTCCTGTACTTTTTCCAAGTCAGTTGTTCTCCTTCCAATCTTAGTTGTGGAAGGTACAGTCCAGTTGCCATGATTAGTTGCAGGGGACACAGCCCACCATCCCTTGCGAGAGTCGAAGAGTCGAACTAGCAACCTTGTGATGGAGAAGATGCTCTCCAACCAATTGAACCATCAGGAGCTCAGCAGCAGCTCAGCTCAAGATACCGTATTTAATCTTAGTTGCAGGTGGTGCAACTAAGGGGAGCACCGTCCACCATCCCTTGTGGGAGTCAAAGAGTCGAACCAGCAACCTTGTGGTTGAGAGCCCGCGCTCCAACTAGCTGAGCCATCTGGCCACCCAGAAGCTGAGCGGCAGCTCATTGACTTCATTCTAGTTGCACAGGGCGCAGCTTGCTGGCCCATCTGGGAATTGAACTGGCAGCCCTTTTGCCCAGAGCTCCCACTCTAAAGAACTGAGCCAACCATCCGCTGTGGGTTTAGTTTTTTGATCCAATCCGCTACTCTGTGCCTTTTTATTGGTGAGTTGAGTCCATTTACATTTAGGGTGATTATTGATATAAGAGGATTTTCTATCATTCTATCTTTGGTTGCTGGTAAGACTGTCTCTCCATTGTTTCTTTGCCTTTTTGTTGTTGTCTATTATTTCTGTGTGGTGGTATTCTATGATTTTCCCCTCTGTTTTTTCTTTTATTATGTTACATATTTCAGTTCTGGATTTTTTTTTGAGTAGTTACCATTAAGTTTATGTAAAAGAAAGTTTGATATTTAGAGCATTCCATTTTCTTCAGCATGCTTACTTTCTTCATTCCCATATTCCGGTTCAGGACTTTACTCTCCCTCCTTTTATGTTTCGGTTGCCACAAATTATCCCTATTGATGCTGATCGAATAGCCTCCTGCATTATTTCTCGTAGTGCAGGTCATGTGTTAGAAAATTCCCTCAGCTTCTGTATGTCCGGAAAGGTCTTTATTCCTCCTTCATAGCTAAAGGATATCTTTGCTGGATATATTATTCTTGGCTCATAATTTCTCTCTTTCAGTAGTTTGAATATTTGGTTCCACTCCCTCCTTGCTTGTAAAGTTTTTTTTGAAAAATCTGATAATATTCCAATAGGCTTTCCTTTGTAGGTTACTGTCTTCTTTTCCCTGGCTGCCTTGAGGATTCTTTCTTTGTCATTGATTTTTGACAGCTTCAATACAACATGCCTTGGAGAAGGCCTGTTGGGATTGAAGTAACTAGGTGTGCTATTTGCTTCTTGGATTCGAGGATCCAGTTCTTTCCACAAGTTTGGGAAGTTCTCATCAACTATTTATTTGAATATACTCTCTATTCCCTTCTCTCTTTCTTCTACTTCTGGTATGCCCATTATTCTTATATTGCTCTTTTTGATGGAATCAGAAAGTTCTTGTAGAGTTCTTTCATTTCTTTTAAATCTCAAGTCTCTTTCTTCTTCTATCTGTGTCATTTCCAGATTTCTATCTTTGATGTCACTGATTCTTTCCTCCATCTGGTCAGCTCTACTACCTAAGCTGGCTAGTTCATTCTTCATTTTTTTTATTGAGTTCTTAATCTCCAGAAATTCTATTTGGTTCTTTTTAAAAATTTCAATATCTTTGGTAAAATGTTCATTTTGTTCTTTGATTGTGTTTCTGAATTCATTAAACGGCCTGTCTGTCTTTTCTTGCATCTTGTTGAGTTTTTTTTAAGAACTGCAACCTTGAATTCTCTGTCATTTAAGTCATATATTTCCATGTCTTTAAGTTCATTTCCTGGAGATTTTTCATTTTCTTCCTGGGCTGTCCTGTTACCTTGGTTATTAATGGCAGTTAATGATTTATTATTTCTCTTTCTAGACATCTACAGGAGTGGGTTCTGCAACAGGTTGATAGAAAGAGGTGTTTCTTTTGTTTTCCAGTAAGTGTTGATAGAATGTTTTATTTTCTCTCCAACTGCAGCCTTTTATTCTCTCTCACACTGTAGTGTTATATTTTCTCTGCACTATTCCAGCTCCTCACACAATGAGGGGATTCCCTGGAAGGCGGGCTTCTCCTCTGTGAACAGTTCTCCTGGGTCATAGGGCAGTGCCTCCATAGGGGTGTGGAGGGGTGTGGAGAGCTTCTGAAGTTCCAAAGCTCTTCCTGCACCAGATTTAGAGCCTAGGTGTTTCAGCAGCTTGTTTACTCCTGCAGGAATCTGTCCAGGTAGATGGGGCCAGGAGCGGGGTGAGTTGTGAGAGGTGGCCCAGAGCAATGGCAGCAACCACCACCACAGCCTGTCCCGCTTCCAGAACTCCAAATGTTCTGTTCTTCTGATCTGACACTGCTACTGTTCCTCTTCTAGCACCGGGCAGGTGGGGGCGGGACGAGGTCTGGGAGGGTAGGGAGGGGTCGGCTAGTCTCAGTGCCTAAGACTTCCATTCTCCGCTCGGCAGTGAGGGCTTAAACCACCGTTTTCAGCCCTCTTCCCTCAGTCTTTTCTCCGCAGTCTGCCGTGAGTGTTGGGTTCAGCCGTGTTACATGCTGCCCCCTCAGCCCTGTGGGCCGTAAGCGGAGCCCTAGCAGTCCGAGTCCTTCCCTCTCCCCCAGCTGAGGTAGTTCCGGGAGCAGAGAGCTCGGAGCACTGAGCTAGGTCTGCATCCTGTGCCCGCGGGGCTCCGTCTCCCCACTTCTTCCTTCCCTCCTCCCCCGCTCGTGCAATTCTCCCACCTTTAGGTGAATTCAGTAGTGGGCCTCTTCGTCTTGCCTGTCTGCTGTGCAGGGAGTCCTTTGTGTAGTTATAGTTGTTCAATTTGTTGTAAATTCCAGGGGAGATTTCAAGAGGCTCACCTCTCGTTGACATTTTATGGCATCATCTTTTTTTCAAGAACCATTTTTAAAAGATGGGTATCATTGGAGAGATAGGGATAGGATAGGATAAGGAGTGAGTAACCCTAGGGATTGTGGAGTTGGTCATTTTCCCTGAAAGGGAATGACATGCTAAGTATTGAAAGTCACCTTTGCTACCATTTTCCTGGAAAGAGTATAGGACTGGAACTCTTCAGAGCAATGGTCAAAAACCTGATTTACCCAAGATCAGCTATATTGCATTATGATGAGTTTCTTCACATTTCTAGCCTTAGTTTGCTCATTTGTTAAATAGGAGTCATAATAACTTCTTCACAGAGTTGTTGCAAAGATTAAATGCCAAAACATTAATTAGACACCAAATGCATCAGTGGAAATGCAGTAAATGTTAATTCCTTCCTTTTTCTCCCCACTGTTTACTTTTCCTACTTTATGGTTTCAGACTTGGTCATCACGCATGCCTGGCCTTGAGTTGGGTTTAGAGTGAGACTCATGAAAGTGGGGGCTTTTAATATTTGGGATCACTAACCATCCCTTTACTTTGGGGCCTTGACCCAAACAGGTTGAGTGCCTATATCAGCAAAGGATCAGGGTGGCTGCTAAGGGATGTCAGGGGCTTTCATCATCTAGGCAGTCCTGCTTGTGTGTCCTCAGAGGCTTGGCTGCTTTCAGGTATCTTGGAAACAGCAGCATCTGGTGGCTGCCTGAGCAGTAACCCGGCTGCAGGCTTCAGGGGGAGCGAGTCACAACATCTGTGTTTCTCCAGCAAAACAGCAGGGCTATTAAAATAGCTCTTAGGCACGATCTGTCACTGCGCTGTCTCCCTTGTTTTCACAGGCTGTCACTGGAGAAGTGTGAGTCTGGAGACAGCCTGATGTATTGGTGGAGCACTAGAAGGGAAACCAGGAGGCTTGGGTTCACGTCCAGGCTTTGCCAACCACTTACTCGGTGACCTTGGGCAAGTCATGTGGACTCTGTAGGCCTCCCTTTCATGATCTTAGTGTCCCCAGAGGCATTCTGTGGTTTATAATGACAATTGCTGCTTGAGGAATAGGTGGGATTAATAACAGAAGACTTCTTTGATATAAGACATTGGAAAAAATTGTTCAATTTCTCTATGACTTAGTTTCCTCATTTGAAAGCAGGGAAGATGATAGCTACCATAAAAGTTGGTTATAAAAGTTGACTTAGATGGTGATTATAAACTTCCAGAAATGGTCACTGGCATATAATAATCACTCAGCAAATGTCAGACTCCTTTCTCCCCCTAGGTCACAACGTTTCCTAATATCAGTGCTGAATCATGAGGCCACTGCTGTTTAGTCTGAGCAAAGAATCTAAAATCATATTAATAATCATTGTTATCAAATGTGATATGTCTCTTACTCACAGTCTATCCTCTAACACATTAATTTTTCATAGGTTCTTTTGCACATATTGCTCCATTTGCCAAAGAATGCTCCTTCTTCACTCATTCTTCATGGTTTGACAAAAATGGTTCTCCTTCATGAATCTTTGAACCCTGTCTAAGGAGATCTGATGGCTCTTTTAGCGAAACTAAACTCAGACCCCTCGAGTTTAACAAATGATGGAGGGCCTGTGTTACCCTGTTGCCTGAATACACTTCTGTCAACCACCTGGGAGGATGGGGGTTGGCCTCAGCCCTGGGAGACATTCAGAGCCACCTTTCTATTTCTTCTGCTCCCTTGTATATATCCCCTTTGTATCTTTGTATAAATAACCTAGTGCCTGGCACATAACTGGTACTAATGGATGTTTGGAGAATAAATTAAATATGTATCTAATTCCACAATAATTATTCATTGAGTCTCTACTGTGTTTAAAGAGGCAGTCAGCATGAACTTTCTCTTCATATTATTTAGCTATGTTTTTTTTTCCAAAATGAGGTTAATTGATTCTTTTTAGTGGAATGGTGGGAATATGGGCTGCAAAATTTATATTTTCTTAAAGCTCATTTTATACTTCAAACCAGCATTCCTTACCTCAGTGTGATATTGTAGATAAAAAACTATGTAAATTTACTGCAATTTGAAATCACTGTATCACTATTACAGTGCTTATTGTTATCTGTACACTTGTTTAATACTACTTTATATTTCCACATTTTGTAGCCGAATGTATTAGACTACAGAATATTCCAATTCATCTTCTTCTGTTTGGGATTTTAAATAGGTTAATAGGATGCAAATATAAGGCACATTTTTGCATTCTGTTACAAATATTGTACTGAGATATTGCTATGCTGTTTGGGCAAAATGTAATGAAATGTAATTTAATATGATACTTTCAAGCACATTAGATTGTTCCTGCGGGCTTTATGGCCGTGGTCCTAAACTGTGTTAAACCATAGCTAAAACAAGTCTGAACAAAATGAGTTTCTTTCCTCATTTTGCTGGCCTCTCCTTGTTTGATGACTTTTTGTCTCCTATGCCAAATGATGTTTTTGGTTTCATGTGGTTAGACCAGGCTAGAAATGAGTTTGAAAATATTCAGTTTTCCTCAGGAGAATGTATTGCTGTTTCCACTTTTAGCCTGCTCTTCAATTCATCAACCATTTTATGTATTTATTAATTCACCAAACTCATTCACTCATTCATGTATTTATTCAACTCTGCATCTTGCTCCACGCTCCTGGCATTAGTCTTTGTTTTCCCACCCTGTTTCCCCAGATGTAAGCTCGTGTGGTCCAGGGCAACCTGTTTAACTGGTGCCCTGGACAGTGCCTGATGCTTAGAATGGATTGAATACATGAGAACAGGAAGATTGGGAGCGAGTGTTCTCTTTTATATAATGAAGATTCCTTCCTTATGAGGATTAAATGAAATGCAATCTATAAAGTATGTGATGCAATGTAAGACATACAGCACTCGGTTTTCATAGGAAAATACATAAATGAACCCCTTCCCAAATCTATAAAATAAGAAGTAAACACTACTTATTGGTTTGTTTCAGAATTAAATAATAGGCCAATAGCACCTAGAAGAGTGCCTGGCATATAATAGGTGTTTAATTTGATCTCTTTTCTAAAGAAAGATAGCATGATACCCATAATACACAACAACAATAACCAAGCAGACTCACTGGGGGCAGATTGATAAATCCCTGACTTTTGATTATCTTGGAAAAGGACTGTGAGCGCAGAGATCTTCCTTAGTCTCAGCCCCTACCGCTTAGGCCGTCCTTTCCAGGCTTGCTCCATTTCCCTCTCACCTGCCCCCACAGAGCCTCCCTCCTCCCAACCTGAGCTCACATGACTGACGGGTCAGGTATCGGATATCGGGCTTCATAGGGGGGAAGGGAAAAGGAGAAGGGAATTCTCACAGCTCTTTATCTCTCTCCTTCACCCCCACAATGATACCCTAAGGCCAGTTTTGGGTACAACCCATCTGTAGCCCCTGTCCGATCACACTCCCTCCCCTTAAAAAAAGCCCAAGTGTCTGAGCCCAGTTCCCTCTGAAATATAGACAAATCTACTCCAGTCCTTTGAGTGATGAAAGATTCAGGACAGGACAAGTGGAAAGACTGCAGCTACTTTGACTCCCTCTATCCTTCCCCTCTTTGCCCCTCCACAAATTGAATCCTCTCTGTTGACTGCACATCTGCATTTGCGCAGGCAGGCTACAATTATTCAATGACAGCATGCCCTGATTTCCACCACGGAAGATCCACGGCTGGCTGAGATGACCCAGGCGTGACCATCCTCTGTCAGCAGTGCTGGAAAGAAACATCTGACTTAAAACACACGGCAAAGGAGAGCACAGTTGTTGGCCGTTCTCAGGAGTCATTTGAAATGCTGGGCCAAGATCGCCATAAAGAGCCAACAGAACCTTCCTGAAGATTCCTCTTTTCTGATATCTCAGTAGGGTCCTATTGATGGCTCTTAATAACTGACCTTATGACAAGAATGGCTATCCAGAGGTGTGGTTGCCACTTATTTTCCTTTCATTTATTGGCCCAGGATCTAAAGGTTGGAGGAAAAATGAGAGATAACCCCCAAAGTCCTGCTCTCCTGTGCCCCACCCTCCCTTCACCTAGTTAACTTGACGTATCCTTCACACTTCAGATCAAATGTCATTTCCTCAGGGAAGGTTTCTATGATACCTCTATTTAAATCTGACTAGACTGTTGTCTGGTATGGCCTTTTGTGCTCTCCCTTTCTACATCAGATTGCAGTTTATTTTCTATAGACATATATGTATATGACATAGTTATGTGTATGTATGATACGTGCGTGTATGTGTGTGTGTTTTATTTTTAAATGACTATCCTCCTGTGTGATTAATGTGTATCCTGTCCACTGGAATATGTTTTATTCCCCAGCGCAAAGTACAATCCCTGGTACAGAGTAAGTCCTTGATTAGTATTTATTGAATGAATGATTGGACAAATAAAAGAAATAGGGTCCAAATAAAACTAAAAGAAAGTGGTCAAAAGGTAAAACTTCCAGGTGCAATATAAATAAGTTCTGGTGAGATAATGTATCGTAGCCTGGTGACTGCAGTTAATAGTACTGCATCATATATTTGAAAGTTGCTAAGAGAGTAATCTTCGAAGTTCTCATCACAAGAAAGAAAACTGTAACTGTGGAATGATGACTGTGGTAATCGATTTGCAATATATACATATACCAGATCCTCATTCTGTGCAGCTAAACTAATACTATGTTATTTGTCAATGATATCTCATAAAACTAAGGGGAAAATGATTAAAAATTTTTAAGTCTAAAAATAGGTAAATATCTATTATTTGGTTAATCTGAGGATTTTTTTTCCCCATAGCCTATGAATGAGCCAATGTTTCAGGGAGAGCCAAGGCCATCCACACTTTCAGTGTTTCACTAGAAAGACTCACAGGACTCCACATCTAGTCAGTCATACAGCTAAGATTTATTCCAGAGGTACAGCAAGAATGGATCAGTAAGTGAAAAACGTAAGGGGAACATGGAGTCATCAATATTCAGGCTTCCTAATGTCTCTCCCTCACATGAGGGGGTCACACAGAATGCACTCTACGCCCAAGAGTGAAAACAAAGCAACCTTGCTAAGAAGGTTCTGGAAGCCCCTCTGAGACTTAGTGCCCACAGTTTTTCACAAGGGGCTGGTGACATAGGCACTGTCTGCCTAGCAAGTAGAAAAATTCCATTCTTCAAAAAAGAAACCAGGTATTCATTATAAACCGCATAGTGTGTATAAACAGTCTGGGTACAGTGAACCAGTCTCATCAGGTAGGGACCATTTAAAGAGCCAAGTTTCCTGTCACCAGCCAAGGACCAATCTTGTAAGAAGGTCCTTTCAAACAGTAGCCTCAGGCCTGTTATGTTAATTCTTCCTTGCACAGAGGACTACCTCTTATTTTTTCGTGTTTGTGGGGAGACACACATACTCACATTCATGTGTACACACTAGCCAACAACTGGGTGAGAGAGGCTGTTTAGTGACGTAGGTAAAAGGGCCAACTCTGGCATCAGACTACTTGGATTGAAACCCTAGCCATACTTGCTGTGCGTTGCCTTGGGCAAACTTTTTACTTTATTATTTTTTTATTATATTAGTTTCAGGTGTACAAAACATAATGTTAGCCATTTACACCCCTGACACAGGTGATAACCCTCCTCCAAGTCTACTACCCCTCTGACATCGTACAGAGCTGTTACAGTTCCATTGACTATATTCTCTGTGCTGTACTTTACATCCTGTGATGATATATGGGTTTTGACAATTAACTTCACGAACTTGTTGCAACGATGTTGCTAACCTTTTTTTGATATCAGAGGGATTATTCATTATGAATTTGTACCAACTGGACAAATACTTAACCAAGTTTACTATTTGGAAGTGCTGAAAAGATTGCTTGAAAAAGTTAGACAACGTGAACTTTTTGCCTACAATGCATGGCTCTTGCATCACGACAATGCACCAGCTCACAGAACACTGGGAGGGAGTTTTTCGCCAGTAAACAAATAACTGTGTTGGAACACCCTCCCTACTCACCTGATCTGGCCCCCGGTGACTTCTTTCTTTACCCAAAGAAAGAAATTTTGATTACATTCAGGACATCAAGGGTAGTAAGATGACAGTGCTGATGGCCATTCCAGAAAAAGAGTTCCAAAATTGCTTTGAAGGGTTGACTAGGTGCTGGCATCAGTGCATAGATTCCTAAGGGGTGTGCCGCGAAGTTGACCATAGTGATATTCAGCAATGAGGTATGCAGCACTTTTTCTAAGATGAGATCATGAACTTAATTGTCAGAACTTGTATATATAATTATAGTTGACATTCAATATTCTTCTTCAGCTTCAGGTGTACAGTGCAGTGGTCAGGCATCTACACAATCTGTGAAGTGATACCCCTGATAAATCCAGTACCCATTTGGCACCGTATATGATCTTTACAACATTATTGATTATATTCCCCATACTGTATTTCATATCCATGACTATTTTGTGACTACCAGTTTGTACTTTCTAATCGCTTCACCTCTCCCCTATCCCCCAACAACCCCACCCGCACATCTAGCAACCATCACTAGAAATCAAAACAGCATGGTACTGGCATAAAAACAGACACATAGATCACTGGAACAGAATAGAGAGCCCAGAAATAAATCCATGCATATGAGGTCATTTAATTTATGACAAAGGAAGCAAGAATTTACATTGAGACAAAGACAGTCTATTTAATAAATGATGCTGGGAAAACTGGATAGATACATGCATAAAATGAAACTGGACCGTCTTCTTATACCATATACAAGAATAAACTCAAAGTGGGTTAAAGACTTAAATGTAAGACCTGAAACCATAAAAATCCTAGAAGAAAATATAGGAAAAAAAATATCTATATATGTAGGAAGACATTTCCCTTAGGAGTATTTTCACTGATATATCCCCTTGGGCAAAGAACGCAAAATACAAAATAAACCTATGGGACTACAGCAAACTAAAGTTTTTTAGTTTTTAGTTTTTTAGTTTAGCAGCGGAAGAAACCATTGATAAAACAAAAAGACATCCTTCTGAATGGGAGAAGATATTTGTCAATGATACATCTGATAAGGAGTTAATATCCAAAATCTATAAAAAAAAAGTCATACAACTCAACAACAAAAAAACCCCAAACTTCTTAACCTGTCTATGCTCTTTACTGATGTATAAAAATGGGAAAAGTACTAGACTTATCTCATGGCATTGTTGCAAGGATTGAATGTGGTCAAGCCTTCATTCAGCAGTGCTAGATAGGGAGGAAGTGAGCAGTCACTGGAGGATGGTGTCATCATTATTGTCATTAGTATTATTTGTGGGTATTTTATGGTCTTTATTGTATATATATATATATATATATGTATATATATATATATATATATATATATATATATATATATACCATGTTTCCCTGAAAATACAACCTAGCTGGACAATCAGATCTAATGCATCTTTTGGAACAAAAATTAGCATAAGACCCAGTCTTATTTTACTATTATGTAAGACCGGGTCTTATATAATATAATAATAATAATAATAATAATAATATAATATAACATAATATAATACCGGGTGTTATATTAATTTTTGCTCCAAAACACACATTAGAGCTGATTGTCCAGCTAGGTCTTATTTTCAGGGAAACAGGATATTTGTTTATTTATTTATTTATTTATTTTAAAAAATGATCTACCTTATATTTTTCTCTTTACTAGATGGTGGCTTAGATAAGTTTCACGTATACAAAGCAGTGCAATTAACTATATTCTTTATGCTGTACTCCATATCCCATGACTACACACACACACACACACACACACACACACACACGCGTGCGCACGCACACACACACACACACACACACGATATCTGACAATTAGGTTCACAAACTCATCCTAGAAAAAGTGCTACACACCTCATTGCTGCATATCACTATGGTCACCTTCAAAGTTCTCCCCTTGGGAACCTATGCACTGATGCCAGCACCTAGTCCACCCTTCAAAGCAATTTTGGAACTCTTTTTCTGTAACAGCCATCAGCGCTGTCTTCCTATTACCCTTGATGTCCCAAATGTCATTAAAATGTATTTCTTTTAATACTTCCTTTATATTTGGGTAAAGAAAGAAGTCACTGGGGTCCAGATCAGGTGAGCAGGGAGGTTGTTCCAATACAGTTATTTGTTTACTGGCTAAAAACTCCCTCACAGACAGTGTCGTGTGAGCTGGTACATTGTCGTGATGCAAGAGCCACGAATTGTTGGCGAGAAGTTCAGGTCGTCTAACTTTTTCACGCAGCCTTTTCAGCACTTCCAAATAGTAAACTTGGTTAACTGTCCAGATTGTACAAATTTATAATGAATCATCCCTCTGATATCAAAAAAGGTAAGTAACGTGATTGCAACAAGTTCGTGAACTTAATTGTCCATGTGTGTGCTTGTGTGTGTGTGAGTGTGTGTGTGTGTGTGTGTGTATTATAGTTGACAGTCAGTATTGTTCAACTTCAGCTTCAGGAGTATAGTGCAGCTGTCAGGCATCTACACATTTATGAAGTGATCTCCCTGGTAAGTCAGTGCCCAAATTGTCTTTCTTAGTTCAGTGCACAAAAGCTGAGTGACTGAATGAATCTGCAAGCGACAAAGCACCTGGGTTCTAATTCTGTCTCTACCCGTCACTTACAACATAACCATAGGCATGTTAGTTCTTTTTCCTAGGTTCAGTTTCCTCATCTTTGCCATTAAAACAGCAGTCCTTGTCTGGCCAATTGGCTTAGTATAGCAGAAGAGAGTGTAGAGTATCACGGGGAAACATTGGCCTTGTGGACTCAGATTTCAATGGTCTGTCTCTGTATCTCAGCCTTCCACGCTATAAAGTAAGGCTACGGACATAGTATCACATGCGTACTTGTTAAGTGTTGGCTGTTATTAGTACTAATGTTGCAGTTATGTCCCCCGAGATCATAGTTATAGCATGTTCTATACATAATCATGTAAAGGATTATATTATTATCAGACAAAGAAATTTGGGGCTCTAGTTGTTTATTTTTTTAGTTAAAGTTTATGGGGATGACAATTGTTAGTAAAGTTACATAGATTTCAGGTGTACAATTCTGTATTACATCATCTATAAATCCCGTTGTGTGTTCACCACCGAGAGTCAGTTCTCCTTCCATCACCATATATTGGATCCCCCTGACCCTCATATCCCACCCCCTCCCCCTTTACCCTCTGGTAACCACTAAACTATTGTCTGTGTCTATGAGTTTTCGTTTCTTCATTTGTTTGTCTTTTTGTTGTTGTTGTTGTTTTCAGTAGTTGTTTTTTAAATAAGTCTTACCAAGTACTTATGACTCTTCAGTTGGGGTAGGAATCTCTAGGTGGAAGAAGTCAAGCTGAGCAAAGAGATAGGTGGGGAGGTGGGGGGCGGGGAGCGAGAGAGACAATACACTGTGCCCCCACCAGACTGTGGTTTCTCATTCCCAGACACTTTCTTTTCATATTGGGTCCTTGGCATCTAGCACAGTGTCTGTGGCCTGGCAAGAAGCTCTCAGTAAATGAGGATTGACGCATAAATGAATTCTGTCAGCTGCAAATATTATTACTCATGAGAGAACCTACTGTCTACCAAGAACTTTGTGTGTATATTGTCTTTTGGCAGCACGATAGCAGTCTCACGAGGTAGAAATTGATCTCATCTAATGCAGGTGAGGAAACTTGGGCCCCATGAGCTAAAAGTCCGGGAGCAAATAAAGGACAGAGCCAGGATCCAACTCAGTTCTGTGAGGCACCAAAGGCACAAGATATTTTCAACCACCGAATGCTCAATTGTCTTATTATTTTTCTATTTCCTTTTTCTTAAGTGGACTTCTTTAATTTTTAATAAAATTGCTAGTCAGTAATCAAATATAGCCTCATAATTCACTTTTAAAGTTTTCCTAATGCACGTTAGCAAGAGAAGAACAGCCTCTCTACAGACATTGCAGGAAGATCTCTTGTCTGTCATTTAAGGCTATCACCCAAACAAGGTTATTACTTGAGGGGAGGGAGTTTGGCAAAAAAAAAAAATGAAACGTTTATTAAATTATCCAAAAGAGCGCTCTACTAAGCTTCCTTAGCATGTGCTTTCAAGGTGATAGATTAACTGAAATAAAATTATTGAATTGAGAAGCCATTCATTACAAGGGAATTTCAGGAAACCAGAATGCTTTTTATAATATTACCGCCAGAGCTGCCTATTAAATGAAAGTTATGTGTGCTTCGGCAATATTGAACCCTCTGGTTTGTCACCCTTTCCTCTCAGCTTCCTTTCTAATGGTGCAAAAACTTATAATTTACAACTTCTGACATAATAGGAAAGTTAATTAGTTTTTTTTCAGATTTCACCTGCTTTGTTTTATAACCACCATTTTCATAGCCTTTTCTTCTTGATTGTCACTTATGTCAGAAGTATGACATGTTTTTCTCTTTGTGTTTCCTTGCTGTCAATTGAAATCTAAGATGTAATACGTTAGCCAAGTCAGCCGCTGTCTGCATACACGGCTGCATCCATTTTTCTTGTCTCACTTTTTTTTTCTTTGACTGGATGCCAATACCTCAATCAACAGGCTTTTGTTGAGCATGTAATATGTGCTATCACTGGAACACGAGAGGGGTCAGCACACAAGAAAGAAAGAATGAAGGCCCACCTTTGACACCCACAATTGCTGGCTGCCGCAGGAAATAAGAAAGAAATGCATCAAAAGAAACCTATACAAATGTATACCCAGAATGGTTCTGTGGTGCTGTGAAAGAGCATGAGTTCTGAAATCAAATGGCCACTGATCTACCACTTCTGAGTGGTGGGAACATTTGCAAAGTATTGAACCTCTCCGAGCCTCAGTATCTTCCTCTGTATAATGGGGATAATCACATCTACATCGTTGGAGTATTGTAACAAATGATAAGGTAATCAAGTGGGGCCTGGCTTACAACCTGGAACAAAACAAGCTCTCAGGACTTGTCAGTGACTCTCCCTTCCTTGCCCCCAACCTAGTGCCACCTTGTGATACCTACAGGCAGATCAAAGGGACTAGAGAGGGAAACAAGTTTTGTGTGTTCCAGGAAGTCAGGGAAGGTGGAAGGCGTGGCTATTGAACTGGATGTTGAAATATTGCTAAGACAACAGTTGTAAGGCTGTACTACTACTAGTAATAGTAGTAGTAGTAATAACTGGAGGAAAAGGAGGAGAAAATACTCGTAAAGAATAGCTACTAATTATTGAACAGTAAATATTGCCTGCCACTATGCTAACTACTTTCCAATAAAAGATAATTTATTTTTCCGAACACAATTCAATGAGATGGATGCCATAAATTTCCCCCATTTTAAAACTTAAGAAATAGGTCGAGAAAGTTTCGCTGCCTGAGGACCCAGAATGACTAAGTAGCATAGCTGGAATTCTAACACAGATATGTCAAGATTCAGGTCAGGCATTGCCTCCACAAGAAGCCTTCCCTAACATAAGGCTGCAAAGCTAGGGTTGAGCCCCATGTGAATTTTCCTAAGTACAAACACCCACCTCTCCTATTGTCTTTTTTCTTCCTGACCACTGGACCCCGGTTGATTTTCTATAGTTGTAGGATCCCTCAACAATGACTGGAGCCATCCTTCATTCTGATATGTGTCTGATGTCCTCCAGGAGAAGGGCAGGTTATGAAGGGGAAATGGGCATACATGTTACAAAAAAAAAAAAAAAAAAGAGAGAGAATCAAAAACTGGATCTGGCCTTTGGCAGCATTAGTTTTTCTCCCAGTAACTTATCTAAGATTTAGCTAGTCTTATATTAAACAATAAGGGGTTACCATAGCAACCTCATTGCCATGTAATAACACTAACATCCTTCCCAACTGTAAAATCAAAGCCAGAGAGGCAAATAGAAACCATCAAATTACCAAATAGCCATCTTCTTTGCCTCTCTTTTTCCTTCGTCGAACGATTATTGATTACTTTCTTTATTGTAGGCCAGTGACACTGTGACTAATTTCCTTTCCCTTCCCCCTTTGCCTTGCCCTCTCTGTGAGTGAGGAGGGATCAGAGAGGAGCACTCGAGGAGCATCTTCAGTTCTCAGAGGGGCAGAGTGCCTCTAGCTCCAGGAGCACAGAGCTTGAGTCAGTGCCATCTTCTGCCAACCGCTGCCAATATAGCGCTGGGGGCATTTATTTCTCTTGGTGGCTGCAGAATACTTGACTGACCTCGTGCACTTGCCACATCTGCTCCAACATCTCCGCACTGTTTCTCTTCACCTTCCGGCAGAAATTTGCTGTCCACACTGGAGCCACAGGGAGTAGTGTCTATAGCAGATGTTCCATACATGGTGAACAGTGTGGGGCTACCACCTCTGCGTACCTGCCCCCAGCTTTTTCCCTCTCTTACTCTTGGCTAATTCCTAGTTTCCTTCAAGATTCAAGTGAGCCATTACCTCCACCAAGAAGCCTTCCCTAATGTTCTCATCTTGGATGAGATGCCCATTCTGCAAGTTCTGTTTACTCCTCAATATATTGCACCTCCTAACATGCCAAGCACACAGTAGGAACTTAAGAAACCTCAAACACCCCACTTCCCTAAATGTGGACGGGATGCAGCTGTTTCCTGGCACCAATCTATGGGCAGTCAATCAGACCGGTTCTCCGTTTTCTTCTTCTGAGATTTTTACATGTGAATACAGCTAGATGGACTGAGAAGCAAGTTTGGTTTATCTGCTGTATCTCTAGCAAACCGCATCTTTTTAATTTCATGCATCGATGGAATGATACGTCACGCCTGTTACCGTGCGACAGCTTGCTACCTTGTAATGCCCAACCTGCTGATGCAGCTGGGCGTGTGGAATTATTTCAGGAGGGAGTCAGACCCAGGCAATCAGAAATGGTACCAAGCTTCCCAAGGTGTTGTTTCTTTACCTTTTCCCCATGATCTCATCCATTTGTGGGATCCGACCTAAACAACATTCACATATTAGCTCAGTGAAGGGCAATTATGCTTTGACTAGACACCAAATCCTAGGAGCAAAATATCTAATGAGGAAAATTTTTTTCTTGTTTGGGCCCACATGGTCACCTAATTCAGTCAACGATTATTCATTGAAGACCTCAATGATTACAGAATAAATGAGTGAGTGAATGAAAGAGTAAAATGTCTCGCCACTCTACAGTCCAACGGCTGCCCTAATCCAGATCTGTTATTCTACAACCCACTCGTCACCCGTCCCCTGGCGTACACACTCGTGAGAGTACTTCATCCTTTACCGAATGACACCCGGAGTTCTACACTCAGTGAGGTAGTCATCTGCTGTCACAGTCGGGCTTCAGTTCTCACTCTTGTCCTCGGCTCGTTCCTCTGCACAAGCCTGCCTCCTCTGATGTTCTCCCTGAGTTGTTCTCTAATTGGCAGGCAGGAACTCGCCTGCAGCATGACCTTCTTGGATTTGAGCGAGTTTACAGAATAAGTTCCTCGGGAGCATCCAAACTCTGCTGTCTCAGGCTGGATGAACATCTTCAAAGATGGTGAGGATGTCATTGTTTCTTTTCTGGGTGAGCCCAGGTGCCCTAAACCTCTGACTCAGCCTGGGATTCCCAGGAACCCGGCCTTTGTTTGGAAGTGGCCATGAGCTTGAACAGCTCAGCATGGAATTGAAAGGCTCTTGAATGAAACTGGACCGGCCCCTTCACGTTACTCCTGAGAAAGCTGAAACGCGGACCAGTGCAGTGCCTTGTTTGAGATCGTGGGGTTCAGTGACCACGTAGACACTGAGATACAGCCCAAGATTGTGTTTCCCAGTCCATCTTGGGTGACATTCAACTCCCTCATAAAGGCAGCCCTGCGGCCACGCGTCAGTACAGCCTGAGGTACTTCGTGTTCTTCCCTTGTCGGCTCCTTCTCCCAGGCTCCTTCTCCTGGAAACTTCAGTGCTCTTACTGCCTAGTGGCTGTTGGAATCCCTGAAATTTGATGAAACTCTCTGCTGGCTAGTGCTAGGAATGTATGCCATGAATAGTAGCTGTGGGCAACGAATAACTGACACAGGGAATAAATATTTGTTTTCTCTGAGAGTTTACACTGTGGCATTGGTTAAGAGGTATGTCCTACTATTGGCTTCGGGCAAAACTGCTACTGAATATCCGACATATATCAGTCTCCGTACATGTTATCGTTGAGGTCAAATATAAATCTTATGCTGAAAATGTCTGCATGTGTTGCACCCCTGTCATTAATGAAACTCTCAGGCCTTCCTTTAGACCCATTTTGAGGTAACATGCCTTGGATGTCCTATTTCCCTGAGTCACAACCTGGAAGAACAATTGATTGAGTTTGAAAAGCAGTCAGCCATAGTCACCAGCCCAGGAATAAAACCCTGTGCTTCAGTCTCCGAGGCAAATTCCTGTCCTACAACTTGACTCCATTCACCGCATATAATGCAAAACCTTCCCTGACGGGCTCTGGACCCAAACAACCACGCCTCAAATCCCAGAGCAGCCACGCACCTGCTGTGTGATCTTGGACAAGTAGCTTACATTCTCTGTGCCTCAGCTTCCTCTATAATATGGCGATCGTAACAACACCTACCTCATAGGGTTATTACAGGGACTAAATGAATTAACACAGTGAGTGCCTGGAACTGTGCTGGCAACTTAGCAAATAGTATATATGTGGTAGCTATGAGCAACGTCACCACCTTTATTATTATTATTATTATTCCTCTCAAAGGGTAGTCACTAACTGACTAGACAGCAGTGGCCTAGCTTCACAACCAAACAGGCCTGAGTTCAAATCGCACCTTTGACGCTTACTAGCTGTGAAGGTTTCGGCAGGTGACTGGACCACTTTGGGTCTCTGCATCCTCAAGTAGGACCAGCATTCCCTACTTCATTGTCATTGTTTTAGGTGACTTAAGTACATGATGTGAATCTCCAGGTGGCGCTAGAACCTGGAGGCCTCTCGCAAATGGTCCTTACCCTCCTTTCATTCCGGGCCCAGTTTCCCTGTGCACATCAATCCCTGGAGATCCACCCCCCCAAGGGTTATGAAGTTACCACTGTGCACTGGGCACCAGGCTGGGTGCCGCAGTAGAAAGATTAATCGTGTCCTCAGACCTCAGGGGGCTCACAGTCTCATCCAGATCCTGTTTGTTTCTCTATTTCTCGTCTAGAACTACAGCTTTGTTCTCCTGTCTTGCACAAGGGCGTAACGTCCTCCTTCTCCACAAGGGCCCAGACTTGCTTTGTGGAGGAAGAACTGCGGGCTTGTTTCCGGGGTCCATGTGCCATCTTCTCCCTCCTCCCTTTCTCTGAGTCCCACCTCCTCACTCACCACCTTTTCTTCCAACTCAGGGTGAGAATTCCCTCCGCTTGATTCACACGTTGCGAGTTTTACATGTCATTAGACCTCAGTAATGCTGGGAAAAAAACTTATGGGTCTCATCTTTTATTAAAATAGTCTGGCGTTATTTTCTTCATTCTCTCTGGGAAGTCCACTGAGTTTTTTTCTGTCCTCTTCTCCTGGGAACCCTCTGTCTCAGCACATTAAAAATCTACCCGTTCTTCAAGATCTGGCGTGAAAAAAAGAATGCAAGGTATTCTATGAATAGTTTTTTTTATATTGACTGTGTGTTGAAATGATAATGATGTAAGTATATCGGGCTACATAAAAATATATTTAATTTCACCTTTTTCTTCTTACTTTTTAATGTGGCTATGAGAGAAGGTAAATTTATATCTGGCCCGCATTGCTTCTTTTGGATATCAATAATCTGGAATAATATTAGCAACCTTCTTAAACCAGAACTTTACTTGAATGACTAAATACAGGCATACTTGAGAGATATTACGGTTTAGTTCCAGACCACAGTATTACCGTGTTTCCCCGAAAATAAGACCTACCTGGAAAATAAGCCTAACGTGATTTTTCAGGATGACGTCCCCTGAACATAAACCCTAATGCGTCCTTTGGAGCAAAAATTAATATAAGACCCGGTCTTATTTTCTGGGAAACACTGGAAAGCAAGATATCCCAATAAAGCAAGCCTCACAACAAAGCAAATCACAATCTTTTTGCTGGTGGAAGATCTTGACTTCAATCTGTAAATAAAACTAACTTTTGTGAAGTGCAGTAAAGTGAAGCACAATAAAACAACCTAATCTTTTGAGAGTGACTAAACTCCCAGCCTGTTTGCAGGATGATATTTAATTACCTCTACTTCATGCAACTACCTTATAAATCGGGTGACCCTATTTCTGGATTAGCCCAAGAATGTCGCAGTTTATGCCTATTGTCCAGGTACAGTTTAACCTTGAGCTGTTAGGTTACTCTTCAAATCCTTCTCTCAGAAGAACTCCCACCCAATGTGGCCATGACTAGAGTCTTTATCCTGTCCAGACGGACCCTCTTTTCTACGGTGTTGTCTCCCTGCCCCATCTGCACTCTCTTTGGCGGAAAAGAGGCACTTCCTACTTGGAGTCTCGAGTAATAGTCCTCCATTGGTAATTACCATGGATAGTTTGATGTTTCCTGTTGAGGACTGAAACATTTTGCGGTGTGGTGGAAGCTAGCTTGAGTCCACAGGCATTATCCTTTAGTTAGCTCCCATTGTATTCTGTGTAGATTCTCTATGCCAATTATAAAAATGGTCAGGTACACATCCTATCTACTGATGGCTATTCCCCTTTCCAATTCAGTCACTTGTAGAAGGCCTGGGACCCAGAGGGCTGGTGTTAGGGAGAAGATTTAACCTTACCTGTCAAGTGAATTTGAGGATTAGCTCTGCCTTACTAAAATTGTGAAATTTTGGTAAGATTATAGTGATTAAGTCCCCGTCAGAGTACGGCCATATAACAGAGGCTCAGTTAACACTCTGATGCCCTCTCCTAAAGGCAAGTTCATTCCCTCAACGTGGGAAATGGGTGACATATCATCTTATTTCTCTTTTCTTTCTTAATGTTGCTGACACTTCTGCTGTTTCGTTGGCTCTTGGTACAAAATAGCCTCGACCTTATTCAAGTCCTCTGTATCTAACATACGGGGTGAGTTCCATCCTCCATCAAGTGAGAAAGTTTCGCTTTGAATATTCTTAGTCAATATACCACTCATACATCCCACCTGCTTTCCAAACTGGACACAACCCTCAAGTTCTACGACTGCTGCAGGTAAGCTTGATAACCCAGAGAGCTACCTAAGGAATCTGTCCCTTTGGGTCATCTCTGCCTCCTAAATGGTTGTGAACGTTTTATTTAAAGCTGCAATGGGAAAGAGAGAATTCCTCTGGAATACATAACCTGCTATTACTATCATAGCTGTGACAAATGGACATCTGACAGTTGAGACCCTGCCAATTAGAGAGCTACTTACTGCCTCTGCTTTTGATAAACATCAGTCATTACAGGGGTTGGAGGAGCTGTTTCCATCATGTCCCAGGGTGCTTCCCCGCCCCCCATTCCTTCTATCTCTTCCTTCTTGAGTGTACCTTCTGGCACCAGCCATACATGCTGACTGCATCATTAAGTGCTGAGACTTTACATCTTAATTCTGTGTGAGAGGTTTTCTCTGGGGGCAATGGTGCATCTGTGGAAAACGAATTTTGGTGTACAGTGGAGGTGATATGTTGGATGATGTTGATGGCATATTTAAGGAAACAGCTGTCTCAAAATTATTGGTGGGGGGAGGGAGAAGAGAAGGAGTTAGCTTGGTTTGGTTGTCCACAGGACAAGGTGGAATACGTCGGCTTCCCTTAGAGGTTTGTTGAGGAAAAGCCCTGAAGTAATTCACTCAAGTAGGAAAGAACAAGGATTTAGCATGTAGAATAATTTGCTGAACTGGTATTCTCTTTATATCTGGGAGGCTCCTAAGCTATTTAGCTGTATTATCACCAGTTCCCACTTTCTTGTGAATGCCCCTTAATATAATTTAATACTTTTTCAACAGAATGGGGACTAACCCAGGATGAAATTATGGCTTAATTTTTTAATGTAATTCCTTGTGAAACAAAAAGATGTGTGTGTTCAATAGCTGGATAGATGTATGGCAAATAGGGGAAAGGCAAACTGGGTAACATCAGGACCAGTTTCTATAGCAACAAAAATGTCAGCCATCCTTTTGGCTGATCCTATTAATCTACAGTGTAAGCAATGATACTGACACATTCCAAATGTATTTAAACCAGAAGGTGAAAATATAACCCAGCAGTGGATTTAAAATAGAGGTAGAGGTAAGCACAAACAAGAAGCGACTGAAACAGATACGGTGTAAGGGAAAGGGAGGAGTTTTCACATACAGCTTCTGCATTACATTTTTTTTAAAGGGATTAAGCTTTTCACCAGAACTTATTCCAGATATTCTTCGACACAAGTATTAAAAAAAATGGGTGGGGAAGGGGAAAGATGGAATCGGCTGCTAAGTAGAGCAGGGCTATCTTTTCAACAGTGTTGGCTCAGAGTAAAAACACTTGAAATTAAGTGTTTTGAAGATGGTGAGATTTGTAACTTTGTAAGGGGCTAACATTAGTCCACCTTCCCAGAGAGAAAAGACTAGGTTTCTGAGAGTAGAGACCTGGTCTTTGGGTCAGAGCATATGGTTGTGGATGTTGCTCTTTTAACCACACCCAGGGCTAGTGTAAGGCTTGTGAACACCATTGGTTTTTGTCAATGGAGGTGAGCAGCTTGGCCCTGGGTGCTTCCCAAGGCTGCTGTGAGGACCAAATGAGATAATGGGCATGAGAGTACTGAGAGAGAGGTCTAAAGTGCAATGGGGATGCAATGTATGATTATTATTAGTAAGGAACAGCCAAAGAAATACCAGTTGCAGACAGAGTTCAGGAGACGAGTTATAAATTCTGACTATCTGGGTCAGCAGTTCGAGGGTTATTTTTGTTGTTGCTGTTGTTTTGTTTTTTGTTTTTTTTTTCCCCCTAGGGAAACTGTAATGCTTTTCTTCTGTGCTATTCCCCTTTGGCGCCTCTTTTTACTTCGAATTATTTAAACGGCTAAATATTTCCCCACTTTGCAAAGTAGAACGACAGTCGCCAGTATATTTTGCTGCCGGAGCACAAAGTAAATGGAGATGCAGATCCATGTCATTATGATAAAACACCATGTTTTCATCTTTATCTTAGAATTTCAGACTCCTCAGGAAAGATGACCACCTCTCGTTATGGAAAATGAATTTGCCAGGAAAGAAAGATATCCCTTAACTTGTTTTTAGGTCTTCTTATTTCCAAAAGCATAAAGAAAAATTAGCTGTTTACTATTCTTATTAAAACGGTTTCCCTTTCCCACCCATTCACCAAATCTCTGAATATTATTGTGGAACAACAAAAGGGAAGGAAGGCAGAAACCAGCAAGTAAAATTAAGAGTAAACCAAGATATCTTCTGCAAAGGAATAGAATCTGTTTTTAGAAATGAGTAGCAAAAGGTCTGGATATTTCTACCTCTGTCTGGATACACGTTCTTACACTTCAGAAATAATTAACACTCTCAAAGCAAAGGAGGTGCTTTCAACTGTGCCTTGAAATAAAATGTTGTTTTTGCACGAACCATGGCTGGGGATATGTAGCTGTCACCTAATGTCCTGAGCCATGACTGATGACCTGGGAGGTTCCCCAAATCTCAGATTTTGTCTACATCCATCAGTCACCCGTCAAATATGTGTCTGGCACTATGCTAGCCTCATGGGGATAGAAAACAGGGAGGATGAGGAGAAAAAAAAACACAAAAAACAAATAGAATATTTGTTTTACATTTACCAAATTTGAGGCACTGAGTAGCTGTCTCTGTAATAGTTCATTAAATTAAAATAAAATGAACTTCATAGCCTTGTAAACCCAGAAAGGCTACTTGACTAGTTATAAGGAACACATTTTTAAATTCCTATTTGTCGGCACTCAGCTCTTCTGTGAAGCTTTCCTTTGTGTCTCTTGATGCACCCAAGTCCCCTTTATCAAACAATATAATGTGGTGGTGAGGAGGGTTGGTTTAGTAGTCAGATACGGGTTCAAGTTTCAGCTCCATCACGTACTAGCTGGGTGTCTTTGAGTGACGTATGAGAGCTTCCGTGTCATGTCTTGTATGATGAAGAGCAATAGGTCCTAACATACAGGGTTTCACAAGGACTGAATAAGAAATGGATGCAGAATAGCCAAATAGATAGCATATAGTAAGAATCCAATGTGTTAGCAATTATGATTACCATTACTGTGAAGAATATACTATAGTATTTTGAACGAATCTTTTTATTTAGCCTATAAAATAAAGAAACATGTTTTCCTACCAACTGACAGGTACCATAAACATCCATAGGTCTCTGATGCTGAGCCCATCCTGGGGAGGCCTCCCCAGGTAGTGGATTGTGTAGGGACGTGGGGGTGTCAGAAATGTGCTGAGACTCAGGGTCAGGTGGGGCTCAGCAGCAGAGGTAGAATTAACATGTTGATTGCACACATTTTAAAAAAACAAACAATAAAAACCAGAATTTTTAATGTTTGACTGGATCCTTTTGATATTCCTGTTTCCAGGGGCCTTACCCGTGAGTTGATATGTACTGATCATTGGTATAACACTCATCATACTCTATAGTTTTGTTTTTAGCTCTGTTTCTATAATGATTAGCCTGTGATCACTAGAGAGCAGAGATGATATATTGCTGTTTT
This sequence comes from Rhinolophus hipposideros, assembly GCF_964194185.1. Classification (NCBI taxonomy): domain Eukaryota; kingdom Metazoa; phylum Chordata; class Mammalia; order Chiroptera; family Rhinolophidae; genus Rhinolophus; species Rhinolophus hipposideros. The sequence goes on from NC_138054.1 coordinate 54,159,208, forward strand.
TAAATGTATTCATCTAAATATGAAGTACTTGTTCCAGGGATTTAGGAAGTATTTGTTGCATGAACCAAGTAATGAAAAAGACAATGAATAAAAGTCTTCATTTTATATATATATATATATATATATATATATATATATATATATATATATACATATATATATATATGTATATATATACATACATACACACACACACACATACATACATATATATACATATAAATATAAATATATATGTAAACATATATTCTAAGGAAGCATTTAAGCCACCATATGACCATGTGATGATTAACTATTACTGCCACCTATGCTTTTAAATTGGCCAATTTGCACCTAGGCAGATGAATAGAGCATTGAGACCTGTTGGACTGTGGGCTTTGTTCTTAAGTGAAGAGCAACATTTTCCTGGCCTTGAGGAAAGCACAGACTTAGATCCTCTGAGAGGGTGTGAACAGAGGACCCTCAAATGATACCAGTTCTGTTAGGGATAAGTGGCAGGCTCCTTTGCAGCTCTAGTCCTCATTTCTAATCCACACACTCAAATCAATAATTTTGAGTAAGCTGCCAGAAAAGCAGGCAGCAGCTCAAGTGTTGCTTGAGGAGCCTTTCACCTTTGGCTGCCAAGAAGTGTGACCCTTTCCCTTGACTTTGGCAGCCTGAACTGAAAGCCTGAGGCAGCTCCTCTTGAAAGGACAGCACAGAAAATTCCTTCCAGAGCTGCAGGGTGATAGGGCTGGAGAAGCAAGGTCACTCAATGATGTCTGCTTCTTCATGGCAGCCGATCATATGTAGCTTGGACCGGGTGTCTAAAGCAATCAGAAGAATGTTTCTAGCATTATGTATTTTCAGTCCAAAACCATCTCTTTTCCTTTCCACATCTGGTCCAGGAATCCATACAACCCCAACCCTCTGGATGTTTTTCTTCTCCCTTTGAATGACCTACCCCAATGCCCAGTCCTCTCCCATCTTTGCTTTTTGCTCTATTTTATCTGCTCAGATGAAATAGATATAGATGCCGATTATAATACTAAATGTAAAAATAATAATAGATAATGTTTACTTAATGTTTATTACGTAGCTGGCACAAGTTAAGTGCTTTATCTCTCTCTACTCATTTTATCTTTCCCACAAGGTAAGGAAACAGGCACAAGGTAAAACGTGATCAAAAGAAAGAAATCAAGGTATATAAGTACAGAGTGTGACGAATAATGAGTTACCCTATAAGCAGTGGGTCTGAAAAGGCGCAGTAGAATTTATGAGTGAGTTTAATCTTAAGAGATTAGAAAGAGAATGGGGAAGGCATGCCAATGGTCAAGAACATGGATATGTAAAGTGCACCTTGGTTTACTGCTCCTTGGTACATTAGATGTACTCAGTAAACCTAGGTTGAAATGAATCACATTAACATATTTGGGTAAACATTGCAAGCATTGCACAACAGAGCAGGAGGCCAGATGTAGGAAGGTTAGCCTGGTTGGTATCAATCGTTTTCAGGAATGGATGAGTGATGAAGCTTTCAATAAAAGCGAGAACAAATTTTATGACTGCAACTCACAGATTTCTCATCATAATGAATTCTCCATTAAATGTCCTCCTAATCCACATTGGCTGATGGATGAACCCCTGAAACAGGAACTTCCCAGCAAGATCTATGGGAGTAACCACATATCAGAGGAGATGAATGCAGTTAGTCATCAGAAATTGCAGGCGTCACAAGGAAGATGGGACCATTTGCCTGGACACTGTTTGAACGCCAGATAACAAATGAAGACCCCAGCTGTGTGTTGTCAAAAGTTCTATTCACATTAGCCACTGCCTCATTCACCAGTACATTAGCAGGCTTTGCAGAAAGAACATAACAACTTAATGAAGGTATTGGAATGTGCCTGAGATAGGACCACACTGGGAGTCATGGATTTCTTGAATGGCAGAGCTAGCTAGGATCTTAGATATCATCTTGTCCAATGAAGTCTTAAGGCATATCCTGAATAAATAAAACAGGTGAAAGCAATGAAAGGATTGTACTGGCAGTTTCAATCATTATTTGGCAGACAAATACTTTTCCTTGTTTGTGGATCTCCCAGAGCACACATATGTATGGAAAACACTGGTTTGAGTTCAGTACTCTAATTTTACCAATGAGGGAAATAGAGGTACAGAGCAGGGAAATGTATCACCCAGGAGGATGATGGCAAATTCTAGATCCAGACAAGGATCTAGAAATCTTGTTCTGCTTATTCATCTACCAGTAATGTTCTTTAGTTCAAGAAATATTTATCAGGCAGCTACTATGTAAAGGACATTGCTAGCTTAGAGAACACATTGAAAATTCAAGTTTCTGTTCATAAGGATTTGGGGGACAATTGCAGAGACAATTGTAATTCATTGTGAGTTTCTCTTCTTAAAAAACTGGAGGGCTATTGCAGAAGCAATTCTAATTCAGTATGAAAAATGCAAAATTAGAGGCATGTATACACTCTACTTTACCCAGATATCACAATTTCAGAGGCTTTCAGGGGTCATTCAGGTAAAATGAGTGAAACATGCTGAGAATAAGCCATCAGAGCAGTTGAGAGAACTGGAACATGAATGACCACGGAGTACATTCTTTGTGTGTGTGTGTGTGTGTGTGTGTGTTTAATTTGGAAACTTCCACTTGATAAAGAATATTTACAAAAAACTTACAACTGCAATCATACTTAGTGGTGAGAATCTCAGTGCTTTCTCACTAAGATTAGGAACAAGGCAAGGGTGTCCCCTCTCACCACTGTGTTTTAACATCATATTGGAAATCCCAGCTAATACAATAAGACAAGAAAGGGAAATAAAAGGTATACAGACTGGGGAAAAAGAAAACTGCCTTTGTTTGCAGATGACACGATCGTCCATGTAGAAAATTTGGATGAATCAACCAAAAAACACTTGGAACTAATCAGCAATTATAGCAAGGTTGCAAGATACAAGATTAACAAAGTGAATCACTTTCCTATATACTAGGGATGAACAATGGGTTTAAAGTTAAATATACAATGCCATTGACATCAACATCACCAAAAATGAAATATTTACTTATAAATCTAATAAAATATTCATAAGATTGATATAAGGAAAACTACAAAATCGTGTGATGAAAGAAATAAGAAAACTAAAGAAATGAAGAGATATTCCGTGTTTATAGACAGGGAGACTTGATATTGTCAAGCTGTGAGTTCTTCCCAACTTGATCTAGAGTCAATGAAATCCCAGCAAGTTACTTTGTGGATATTGACAAACTGACTCTAAAGTTTACAAGGAGAGGCAAAAATCCCAGAATAACCAACACAATACTGAAAAAGAACAAAGTTGGAGGACTGACACTATCCAACTTCATGACTTACTATAAAGCTACGGTAACAAGACCATGTGGTCTTGGTAGAAGAGTAGACAAATGGATCAATGGAACAGAATAGAGAGCCTAGAAATAGGCTTACATAAATATAGTCAACTGATTTTTAGCAAAGGAGTAAAAACAATACAGTAGAGAAAACATAGTACTTCCAAGAAATGGCGATGGAACAACTAGACATACAAATGCACAAAAATGAATCTAGACACAGACCTTGCCCTCTTCATGAAAATGAACTCAAAGTAGATCACAGACCTAAAGGTAAAATACCAAACTATAAAACCCCTGGAAGATAACATAGGAGAAAATCTAGATGAACTTGGGTTTGGCAATGACCTTTTAGATACAACACCACAGACATGATCTACGAAAGAAGAATTGATAAGCTGGACTTCATTAAAATTAAAAATAGCTACTCTGTGAAAACACTCATGAGAATGAAATGACAGGCTACAGACAGGGAGATTGCATTTGCAAATCTGATATATCTGACATATCGGATAAAGGACATCTAAAATATACAAACAACTTTTAAAACTCAACAATAAAAACAACAGCTCAATTAAAACCTGGGCCAAAGACCTTATATACCTCACCAAGGAAGCTAGACAGATGTCAAATAAGCAAATGAAAGATCCGAATGGTATGTCATCAGGGAAATTCAAATTAAAACAACAATGAGATACCACTGCACACCTACTAGAATGGCCACAATCCAGAACACTGGCAGCACCAAATGCTGATGAGGGTGTGAAGCAACAGGAGCTCTCATTCACTGCTGCTGGGAATGCAAAGTGGTACAGCTACTGTGGAAGACAGATTCGTGGTTTTTTACAAAACTTAACATAGGATTCAGCACTCATGCTCCTTGGTATAGTTACTCATAGGAGTTGAAATCGTATATTTACACAAAAACCTGTACATGGCTGTTCATAGCAGCTGTATTCATAACTGCCCAAACTTGGAAGCAACCAAGATGTCCTTCAGTAGGTGATGGATAAATAAACTGTGGTACATCCAGATAATGGACTAAAAAGAAATGAGCTATCGAGCCCTGATAAGACATACATATGACTAAATGAATGAAGCCAGTGTGAAAGGGTTATATACAACTTATATAACATTCTGGAAAAAACAAAGCTGTGCTGACATAAAAAAATCACTGATTGCCAGGAATTGGGCGAGGGAGAGAAGAATAGGGAGAGCACTGAACATTTTTAAGGCAGTAAAACTGTATAATATCATAATGATGGATATGTCATTATGCATTTATCTAAACCCATAGAATATACACCACCAAGAGTAAACTGTAATTTAAGCTATGGACTTTAGGTGATACTCGTGGGCTAATGTAGGTTCATCAATTGTAATAAATATACTACTCTTGTGGGGCTTGGTAATAATTGGGGGAAGCTGTATATGCTGGGGGCAGGAGATACATGGGAAATCTCTGTACCTTTACCATTTTACTGTAACTCTAAAACTCTTCTGAAAAATAGAGATTTCTTTTCTTTTTTTTTAATTGAAAACACTGTGCAGGCAAAATAAAACACATTTGTGATCACTGGGCCACTAACTTGCTTCCCTAGATTCCAGCTCCTTTATGTTTTACAAAACCCTTTATGTACTCTAGACTTAGTTTACAGTAACAAATGCAGTTAGCATAACAACCTAGTACATACATATATACAAAAAAAAGAAACAAAAATATATATATCTATACTTACCCGTATAGTAAGTATAGATTTGTAATATTACTTACAACTCTCCATTCCATCCTACTCCATTCCACTCTATTCTATTCAGATTCTATTTTGTTTAAAAGCAGTTGTAATTAACCCAACTAATTTCCAGACCCACTAATGGCTCTTTTTTTTCTTTCTTTTTTTTTAACTTTAATTAAAGTTTATTTGGGTTACAGTTGTTAGTAAAGTTACATAGATTTCAGGTGTACAATTCTGTATTACATCTTCTATAAATCCCATTGTGTGTTCACCACCCAGAGTCAGTTCTCCTTCCATCACCATATATTTGATCCCCCTTACCCTCATCTTCCACCCCCCACCCCCCTCACCCTCTGGTAACCACTAAACTATGTCTGTGTCTATGAGTATGTGTTTCTCATTTGTTTGTCTTGTTCTTTTGTTGTTGTTGGTTTAAGGCAGTTTGGAGGTTTCTCAAAAAATTACGAATAGAATTAGCATATGACCCAGCAATCCTTCTTTTGGGAATTTACCCCAAAAATCTGAAAACATTTATCCATAAAGACACGTGTGCTCCAGTGTTCATTGCAGCTTTGTTTACGGTGGCCAAGACATGGAAACAACCAAAATATCCTTCGATAGATGAATGGATAAAGAAGTCGTGGTATATATACACAATGGAATACTATTCGGCGGTAAGAAGAGATGATATAGGACCATTTGTGACAACATGGATGGATCTTGAGAGTATAATGCTAAGTGAAATAAGTCAGACAGAAAAAGCAGAGAACCCTATGATTTCACTGACATGTGGGGTATAAGTGAAGCCTGTTCTCATTTATCTGGCTCTTTAAACCACAGTTTGAAAACCACTGCAACCACATGCGAGTCCCCAACACCCCAGTGATTTTCCTTCCCATTTTACTCATGAGAAAACGGACTCTCAGAGAGTTGAGTGATCTGCCTGCCCTCAAACGTGAGTGAGGGGCAGGCCCAGACTGGAACCAGAATCTCCCATCGCCACACCCATGTGGTTCTTTAGGGAAACCACTTTGCCTTCTCAGACTAGAGGACACTGTTCAGACTAGGTTTCAACTCAGACTCAAATCTTGATTTTTGCATGGCCCCTGATAACAGGAAGTTCTTAATTTTCCAGTATTTATTGCCTGTTCTCATTTATCTGGCATTGCTTCCTTTGGGGCAATCAACATGGAATAGCCTTTCAGGATGGGGATAAATGTAAATATGGGCTTGATAGCTCATATATGCCCTTCACTGTGCTCCGTGTGCAGTTTGAGAAATCCCAGCAAGCCGTTTTCCTGATGTTTTCATGCCGTTTCCTGACCTGGCAAATGAATATATACTTTTTCTAGAAATTTCAGACAGTTGCTGTCGTGCTGGCTCAGGGAGGCTTCTCGAGCCCCATATGTAAATCCTGCTGCTGCTGTTTTCTTGCAAGTTTAATAAGGCCGGGGACATAATTGTAAATATTTAAAAACTTGTTCTGTGGCCAGATGGATTCATTATAGACTGTATGTGTATTTAGACTCATATTTTCCAGTGCAGCGCTGGAAATGTCACATCGGAGTTCACATATGATTCAGGATCAGATCCGCATCGAAATGCCAAAGGTAAAACATTCATTTGTGTCCTCGCCTCCAATTTCCCTAACAGTTCTTCTTATTTAGCCTCACCCAGGCTGAGATGGGAGCCTGATGAAAAAATAATAGATATAAATTGTGCTTCAGTCATTGGCTGTTTATCTTAAGAAGAGAAACTTGTTTCCTAGCCCCCTGATAATTGGACATCCAAAAAGTTCACTAAGAAAGGAAGAGGATGGAACAATGCTGAGTGAAGAAGGACCAGAATGCTTATTTCCTTTCATTAGACAGTGGGAAGAGGCTGCAGATCCTTTCTTTTTCCCCAAGTTGTGGGTTTCTTTGTTTATTGAGGGTGACATCTGCTACCTACACCCTCTATGAATTATCTAGGAATTCTTAAGGTTTTGACACATTAAATTGTTCATATTTGAAGTCTGTAAGGCGAGTGGAGAGCTGCCACGGTTACCAGGGGAAAGAATCAGAACCATGGGGAGAAACTGGAGTTCTCCCTTTATTCAGTTATTCATCTACTGGTTGATTCAATAAATATTTATTGAACATTTTTCATCTAGCCAGTTCCTCCACACCATTCTGCCTGCAGCCCAAGAATTTCTCTACCAGAGTCTCCTGCGAACTAAGCCTGAGATAGACGCCCGCCTCCCATCCCGTGTTCCCATGGGTTAGGGCAATGAAAGCACCAGTTGCGTTATTGGATAGTTGCTGGATTTACAAGTCTGCCGGTCACTTTGCTGTGAGCTCCTTGAAGACAGGGACCATGACTCCATTTGCCATTGTGACCCCAACACTATGTGTCATGCTTACCACATTGAAGGGTCTTCATGTTTGAGATATTTGAGGATAGGATGAATGAGTCCTTGCTCTGGAGGAGTAAGACAGATATCCTAATTAACATCTAGCCCTTCTATCCAAAAAATATCCAGGTGCTCTGTATTGGCCCTTATGAATATGTCATTTGGATGTTCTATTCCTTTAGTTATTAAGAGTAAAGAAGGATGAGCTCCCAGATGGCTCAGTTGGTTGGAGCGCATCCTTTCAACCACAAGGTTGCCAGTTCGACTCCCTCAAGGGATGGTGGGCTGCGTCCCCTGCAACTGGCAATGGCAACTGGACCTGGAGCTGAGCTGCTCCCTTCCCTCAACTCCACAAGTTGAGGGGACAACAACTTGACTTGGAAAAGGTCCTGGAAGTACAAACTGTTCCCCCAATAAAGTCCTGTAAAAAGAGTAAAGAAAGGCTTCCCTGCCATTATTTCCTTTGAACGTAATATAATACTTTTTCTCTTGGCACTCTCTCAATGCAATCTCAAGTGCTTTCCTATTGGACCTGTATGTTATAGGTACATATAAACACGTCCATGTCTAGACTCTATATGTTACGTACATAGGTATAGGTGTATAGGTATAATGGCCATGTGGGTGTGCACGTACATGCGCAAACCCCCACATATATATGATATGATATGACCCTTTAGAAGCACAGCCTGAAGCCTGAGTGTGGTATGTGTGGTGGTAGCATAGACAGCACGCAGCTGGAGTTGGAACAGTCCACCCCACTAACTCAGTATGTATCCTTGAGCAGAAGCCCACGTCTTCTCTGACCTTCAGTTACTTCATCTGTAAAATAGAGACCATGAGAGCTGCCACTCCTCTAAGGAGTTGCTGTGGGTCTCAAATAAGATAGTGGATGGAACCCTTTGCTGGTTGAATCACTAGAAAGCATTAGAAAAATGCCAAATGAGTCAAGATTGGGTCTGACAGTGCTATTTACTGTTGGGGAGTGTGAATGAGGAAAAAAAGAAATGAAAGAAGCACTTGAAAAGGTTCCCGGCAGCAGGCATTTGTTCCGAGAGCAGAGCTGGCACTGCCTTTTTGCCTTTTCCTGCGAGTACTGAACACAGTCCCATTCTCTTGGCAGCTGTGGGGCCCACTTGGAAAATTGCGTGCTGTCTGTTCCCTTTCTTTTCCTGCCTCTACCTGCGGCCTTCTCCGCTTCCTCCCCCACTTTTACATGCACATACACGTCTTCACTGAAGTAAATGCTTCTGCTCTTTTGTGGTGATTTCTAAGTGGTCCGTGGCCCCTTCTGCATTGCAGAGAGCTTCCCTTCTTCCATACTCTGCTCCTGGAAACTGGCAAGGAAACCCAGGGTGTGTGGATTTCCAGGGACTGAGGCGGCTGTTCCCAGGAGAAAGCTCTTGGGCTCTCCCCATTGAAACACACGAGTCTTTGGTTTCTGCAGGGACTTTGTCTTTTTAAACTGGCACCCTCCCCATGAGGCTGCCTCAGACATGTCTCCCATTCCACCAACAGGTAAAAATCAGAGCAGGATATTTTCACCATCCAAAAGGAGGAATCCCATTTTTTAAATTTAACCCTCAGGGTTTTAAATTTAAATTTTAAATTCCCATTTTTTAAATTTAACCATCAGGGTTTTAAATTTAACCATCTCAGAGGCTATGTGGGGCCCAATGTTATTCTTATTATGGTAACATACGACTTTAAAAATGTTCTGCTTACATCTCTTCAGTACCTTCCCTTAGTGAGGAATAAGGCCCCCCCCCCCCCCACACACCATCTATCCCTGCTCTGCATCCAGCCTGGTGAATAACTCACACCCACACGGCCTGGATTACCTAGAACATCCATTTTCCCATCCATCCACTGATTTCACTCATCCTTTCAACACATATTCATTGAGCACCCACTATGAGTTGGACCCTATACAGGGCACTAGGGATGGAATTGGGACGAGATGGTGCCCATGACAATAAAGATTTTATGGTAGGCTGGAGAACGTTCCTCAGATATCCAGGTCCTCATCCCTAGGACATGTGAATGTCACCTTGTATGGCAAAAGGACTTTGCAGATGTGGTTAAGTTAAGGACAATCCTGGATTATCAGTGGGCCCTAAACGTAATCATAAGGGTCCTTATAAGCGGGAGACAGAGGGAGATTTGATGACAGAACAGGAGAAGGCAACTGACCACGCAAACAGAGGTTGGAGCAATGCAGCCACAAGCCAAGGAGTACCAGTAGATAACGAGAAGCTGGAAGAGGCAAGAAATGGATTCTCCCCTGGAGCTTCCAGAAGGAACTAGTCCTACTAATGCCTGTATGTTAGCACTGTACGTTTCCCTTCAGGCTTCTGGCCTACAGAGCTATAGGAGAATACATTTCTGTTGCTTTAAGCCTGTAAGTTTGTGGTAATTTGTTACAGTTTTTGTTATATAGTTTCCTAGCAAAAGGAAACTAATTCACACCTTAAAGTCTAGTTGTAAATTGGAAATTACCATGTAGTGTAACTGCTACTTTTAGGGACACAAGCAGGCGAACTTATTCTGGAATTGCTGTATCAAGTAAGTCTTTTTAGAGGAAGTGACATCGCAGCTGCTACCTGATAGCTTAATGTGAGTTGTTAATCAGGTGAGGGAAACAAGTGCAGGTCAGGTGGTTACAGGCAAAGCAAACTGCATTTATAAAGTGCACTTTGCTACTTCATCCTTTTAGGCCTTGCACATGCTAGTTCCTTTGCCCTTTTCTTCTTTACCCTCTAAACCTACTCCCCACACAAATACACACACACACACACCCCACATTTCGCGTATGCATACTTCCTAATTTTTGCACTTGGCAAATTTCTCTTCACTAGTCAAGATTGCACCCAACACCCCCTCTCTAGGAAGCCCTTCCCATGTCATCCTTTCTTGCCTTCTCCGCAGACTTCAGCAACAGGTCTTCTTAACGAAACCCCATTCCTGTTTATCAGAGCTCTGAAATCACAGAAGTGACGTATTGGGAAAATGCCTGAGCAGAACTCAGTCATGATTGTTGCTACTACCTTTTTCCCCCCTCTCCTCCTTGTGGATCAAAACACCTAGTCGTGGGGAGGCAGGCCTTTACAGAACCTTTTGTCAGTGGCAACTGGGTTGGAAACCCATCCAGGGAAGGTTTCATGGTCTCCCAGCAAATGCCCTCAGGCTGGTCCTGGTACTGACGTCCTCTGACAGGGAGTTTGGAAAGCCCCAGTAGACCGTTTTGCATTAGCTGGCTCTTTCAGGGCAGGCAGCATTTTTGTCTTGCGCGCTGCTAGACGACTTTGAGGTCCTGTAAGGCACAGTGGGAAATACAGATGTTCTGGTTGTATGTGATGCCACTTAAGAGTAAGAAATGAGGACTGTGATCTCTTTCTGCTTCCTTTCTTCAACCTAGAGTGGAAGCAATCAACTGTGTGATCAAGGAAGGTTTTGTTTGTTTGTTTGGTTGTTTGTTTTCATTTTTCAACTGGTTGCTAGGATGTCATGTAGGAAGGACCCATCTGCAACTCTGAGTGCTTTGTATCAGGAGGCAACTGACAATCCTCAATTAATTAGTCATGTTTTCATTAGGAGCAATAATGAGAAACAGTCGAAATGACAGGTCCTTAAGATTACTGGGAACCCTAAAATATTCATCTATTCTTTGATTAGCTAACCTTTGTAAGGTACAGGGGCACTCACTTTGTAGTCAGAAAGATCTCAGTTTGGTTCTAGCAGCCACTGAATAGGTTGTAATGCAACGTTTCCTTTACCTCTTTGAGCCTCAGTTTTCTCATCTGTAAGATGGGGATGATACCTGCTCCTTGGAACACCTCAAGATTACAGATGATAATGAGAAAGCACTTCATGCGGTGCTTGGTTCAGCATAGCTGTTCCATGAATAGTACCAGTTAGTGATAAGAAAGCCAGAACTGACAAATGTTCTTCTGGTCAGGTTTACCTCAGTTTACAGCTAATCATCCTGTTGGTTTTGAATGATGTTCTTTTGCTCTTGGGTAGAGAACCTTTTGAGTGTTTGGAGATAGAATGGCCAATCTGCAAATGGACAGATATGAGTACATAGAAACTATTCATTGTAGTTTTTAAATCTGAGGGCATTAAATTGCATTTACTAAATGTTCCTCTGCTCGTAGGTTCATGTTTTCAGAGGGCATTTTGTGTGTGTGATTTTATTGTTTGTTTGTTTGTTTTCTTAAGAAGTCTGTGAAGTGGCTTCAGTCCTTAGAAACTTGAACTCTTTGTTTGTGGCGGAACAGAGAGACTACGTTTGTTTACATTTGTAGGGGAACCGGGAAACTACACCTTCCCCTAAAGCTTCTCACAAACATTTGAGTAGCAATCAGGTTCACAAGCAGCTGAGTTCAGCAGAGAATAAATGGCATGAAACCTGCTCATGTTACATGATTTGGTCCAAGTGATTCTGTGTCTTCTTGGTCCCCAGATAATTAGAATAGAGTCAAATTTGATAATGCATGTGAAAGCAGTTTGAAAACTAAAGTTTTCGTTGTAATGGATCATTATTATTCTAATTACTACTAATATGAAGAACCTAATATGGCATGGACCCATTGTCAAGATAAGAGTATTTCTGATATTGTGAACATTTGGTATCCATTTGGTATTTAGTTTTATACTATTTTGCTTTGTTCTGTATGTGTTTCATGCATTTTAATCTTACCCCTCGACCCCAAGTAAATTTGTGGGCATTTAATCAATCAGTACAATTCACTATTTCAAAATCATTTACCGAATGCTTACCCTGTGCCAGGCACAGAGCAAACTAGTATAGACAAAGAGGTGAGTAAGATGCTTTTCCTACCCTCAGTGAGTTTTGTCTCTGGTGGAGGAGGCAATCGAGAGATGGTTAGAATACAGGGTGCTGAGTGCTCTGCCATCGGGAAGCTCAGGGAGCTCTCAGAGCAGGGTGGCTGGGCTGGAACTGGGAGGATGAGGTCACAGTTACCAGGTGAAAAAAGGAGAGGAGTACCAAGTGGAGAAAGTAGCTTGTGGAAAGGCTCCTGTGTGTGTGTGTGTGTGTGTGTGTGTGTGAGAGAGAGAGAGAGAGAGAGAGAGAGAGAGAGAGAGAGAGAGAGAGAGACAGACAGACAGACAGACAGAGACAGAGAAGAAAAGTGAGCACATATGTGCAAGAATAATACATTTGTGGAACTGTAACAATTCTATATGGTGGATAAGCATAAGTGGCATAAATGAAGGTGTTAGCGGCACTGTTTGGGATGAAGCTAAAAAAATGTTTCAATTATTATTGCTGCATAACAAGATACCCCAAAGCTATGACATAAAAACATTTAGTTGCTCCTGATTCTTCAGTGGGGTCAGGGCTCTGGGGAAAAGTTTGTCTCCACTCCAACTGGTATTGGCCTAGGCTTCACAGTGTCATAGTAACACCCCTGCCACATGCTATTGGTCAGACAAGTTGCAGGGCAGTTCCAGATTCAAGGCAAAGGAAAATAAACTCCACCAGAAGTAGAATGAGTGTTCAGGGACAGGAGAATTGTTAGCAGCCCCAACTGCAGTCTACTGCAGAACAGTGAGCATGCCATGCCATGGAGGGCTTGGTATGACCAGAAGCCTGTGGTATGACCACTAAGGGAGATCTTGACTAGGAGAGAGAAGAGGGCATGTATTTTTAGATAGCTGACTTCTGGGAGCAACTTGGAGAATGGGTTGGAGAAGATAGGGCCAGCGGCAGAGAAGGCAGTGAAGAGCTAGTGTCGTGGTATGGAGAGAAGTAATTGATGATTGTCTAGACTAGGATACTGGCAGTGGGAATGGCAGAGGAGAGTAGTGATAGAGTCATTCATTCATTTATCCACTCAAAGTTTATTGAATGACTATTATATGCAGGTGTGTTGACAATTCAGCAATAAGCAATCCCCCCAACCCCCACCCCACCCTTAGAAAATCTTGCCCTCCTGGAGCTGACATTGGAGCTGAAACAGAAAGTGAACAGGACAAGTATATAAAACATATGCTTTAAAGAATAAGTATAAAGGAGGGAAGGGAGAGGGGACCTTTTAGGGAGAATGTGTTAATTTTTTGGTAAAGTACCCAGAGAATGGTTTCCCAAATAAGAAGATAAAGGAGATAAGGAAACATGCTATGTGGCTCCTGGGGGAAGAATCTTCCAGGAGATAGAAGAGCAAGGACAAAGGCCTGCATTAGTATCTTAGGGCTGCCATAACAAGGGTGCCTTAAACAATAGAAATGTATTGTCTCTGGGTTCTGGAAGCGAGAAGTCTGAGATCCAGGAGTTTGCATGAGGAAAGGGTCTGTTCCAAGCCTCTTCCCTAGCTTCCCGTGGTTTACTGACAAGCTTGGTTTGTGGATACATCACCTCAGTCTCTGCCTTCATCTTCATAGGGCATTCTCCCAGTGTGCATGACGCTGTGTCCAAATGTCCCCTTTTTATAAGGACACCAGCTGTATTGGATTAGAGCCCACCCTAATGACTGCATTCTAATAGGATTACTTCTGGAAAGACTCTTTCTCCAAATAAAGTCACGTCTGAGGTACTGGAGGTTAGGATTCAAACATATCATTGTGGGGAGACCAAGTTCTACCCAATAACAGGCCCTAAAACGTGGGTAGGTCAGGCAGAGCTAAAAGGAGACCTTGTGACTGAGGTAGAGAAAGCAAAGGGAAAAATAAATACTAGGAGATGATTTCCGAGAGATAATGGGGCCCAAATGAGGTAAGGCCTTTAGGTTATAGGAAGTATGTCAGCTTTTCCTCTGTATGAAGTGAAAACTTATTGGAGTTTTAGAGCAAAGGAACCCCATATGTCTTACATTTACCTGGGATCGCAATAGCTAATGTGTTAGGAATAGACTGACAGGGGCCAAGGGAAAATGAAGGGGCACAGTTAGAAGGTGACTCAGTGATTTGAGGGACAGATAATGGTGGCAGGAACAAAGTAGCATTAGCAGAATTGATGAGAAATGGTCACATTCTGGATATATTAGTATTAGCTGATGAATCAGATGAAGGACTAGGAATCGTAAGGTGTGGAGCCTGAGCAACGGAAAGATGGAGTTGTCATAAACTCCACACATTCAGGGGAATCAAGAGCTCAGTTGTGGACCTGTTACGTTCAAGCTGCCTCTCGGATATCCCAATGGAGATGTCAAGTACATGGTTGGGTACACCAATCTGTAGTTCCAGAAAGTTTAAACTGGAGGGATACCTTTGGTTGTCATCAGTACATGAATGATTTTTAAAGACATGCAACACATGGATTTCTTTAGTGGTAAGTTACTGTCTCTGAGTTTTTAATGCAAAATAAGGATAATAACCCTTCCCTCACAGATTACAGTGAGGATCCGCTGAAATCTAAATATGAGGGGTTAGTATAAAGGGCTGTGCATAAGTGCCCACACTAAGAGTTGAATTTTAAAGTCGTGAGACCTTGGTGACTATACTCTAAATTTTTGTCTCTCGCTGCTCCCTCCTAATGTCTGGGTTTTGCACCTTGCGATATTCATACTATATTTCCTAAGGAAAGCCCAGGCCTCCTACTGGTGGCTATGACAGCCGCATAACCCTTGCCCATTCAGGGTTCAGAAGTGATCCAGAGAAAGTCTGCAGCAGCGTGCAGAGGGTTAATCCCACACCAGTGGGGATGTGCAGACCCAAAGCTATTCTAAATCTCAATACCACACGCTGCCTTAGGGATCATCATGTACTAAAGCCCAAGATAAAAAGGCCTGACAAAGATTATTGACGGTTTACCTTTTAATGAGCAGCTGGGATTGATTCTGTTCCCCTCTGGGATGGCTCCCTCTGTCCTTCCTCCACCCGAGAGGCCATGAGGAACAACAACAACAACAAAATTACAAATCTCCAATTTGAATAATTGCAAGGATTTGCTTTCTAGCAAATAAAGTTTCCACGGGTAAGAAAATGGCTCACAGCTTTTAAAATACATATTTAGAATTGTTATGATTATCATGATTGCTATTAAGCGCTCCTGGTACGCTGGATATTTTCAAAGAATGCTGGTTGCCTCTAATTGGATATTCCTTGCAATTTCCCTCTGGGTAGGTCAGCAGTGTTAACTCTTAATCATCCGAGGCAATTAAATGCATGCAGTTCTAACCTCTGCACCCAAGGCTGCTGAATTGTTAATATAGTTATCATGGGAGAGTCAGACGTAAGAGTGCTGTTTAGGAAATAGAAGCTGGCAACTACTTGTGTGAGCTCTTGCACCTCTGTTTTGGGAAAGGAAAATCAGACATCTGCAAATATGGGCAACAGTTCTGATGATTCGGACCCATAGGCACCCCCCAGAGTGCTTCTCTCTGGATCTGATTTCTCCCTCTGCACCAGGCCACAGCTCTCTCTCAGCCTCTGAGTACTTGGCTGAGCTTAGAATGAGGCGTTCAGGCATGTTTGGGGTAGATATGATGGTTACTAGAAGTAGACTAGTGTGGGAAGAACCAAAGAGGGAAAGAAGGAATTTTGAGATACTCTTTTGGACAATTTGAATATGTTGTGACTCTAAGATGAAGTTCTATGCCAGCTTTACTCCCCACCCAACCTTGAATCTCACACCACCCCTGCCCTTCATTCCTGCACCCCCATTCCTGATCTGTGGTACACATGCGATGGGGGTATCTGTAACACATGTTTCTTCATAATTTTCTGTGACTTCAAATGGACGAGGATAATGGTTTCAGGCTTTCTATTCAGACCCACATAAGAAATATATTTTATATTTTTGACTCAGTATACATACATGTGACCAAATCAAAGTTTCATAGAACAATAATTATCTTACTTTTTTTTTTTTAAATGCAGCGCACTCTGATAGAATCTGTCCATTTTTTTTAAGTTGGCCACGACAACTTGATTCCATAGCCTACTAATAAATTGTAATACATAGTTTGAAAAACACCAAGCTACAGGAAAAACCAAGGAGGTCTCTGGCCTTTGAGTCTCAAGACTCATGAAGATATGAATAGAGTAACCAGTCTCAAGGGAAAACAGAGCCAAGCCAGATGAGAGACTCCTAAAGACTTTCTTTCTGTAGCCTTTTTCAAGATCTAGTCCTAGTCCAGGGACCAAGTCTAATGCACCAAAATGTGTAATGAAGATGTCACAGGATTTCACTGTGGGCTCTTAATTTTGCTCAGACTCCATCTCAGTGATCCTGACCTTTGTATTATTCTGGTGCAAAAGTCACTGCGGCTTAAAAGGTTAAAAATAATAGTAAAAACCGCAATTACTTTTGTACTCACCTAATAGATTAACAAGAGTTTAAGTCCTAGATCTGGTAACCGAGAGTGCTGCTGGGGGTTTGTTATTTGCCTGCCCCTGCATGTCTGCGGTCTTCCCTTCCACAGGAACTGTGTCAGGGAGACTGCATCAACTGGCCGTGCTTATCCTCTGGCTTCTGTTTGGGTTCCTGCACTGCTAGGCACAAGCAGGGAAAAGGAGGGTAGGAGGGATAGGGCAGAACCGTATTTCCCCAGCTCTCGCCTTCCTAGGCTGCAGGTGGGTAGTTTCTGTGTCCCTCTGCCTAAGGCCACCGTCCCTACCGAGCAGCTTTCTCCTATGATTGTAGCCACTGCTGCAGTCCTCTCTAGACTATGGCAATTATCACTTTCCTTTGTTCTTGAGGTGTATGGGTACAGTTCATTACCATGCAGCACACTTGTAAAGAGTACCTCTCCTCAACTCTGCTCAATCATCCATCTGTGCCATCAATTTCGTGCTGGGTCTTGTGGTCAAGGGGGAAAGGGGGGCAAAGAAGGAGGAAGAGGGGAGAAGTCTTAGACATTCCTTCAAGGAAGGATGTGCTGCCTGGCCCAGCAGGAAGCCTCCAACTGTCAGCATCTTTAGGCCTTGCTTCAGCTGCCGAGACTACCTTGCCCAGGTCATGCTCTTTCTGGCAGCTCCCATCTGGTGACTGAAAGAGGCAAGAACGCAGGCATATAAAGGTCAGGCCATTTAGGCCCGATTCAGGACAACCTTGACAGGTAATATTCACTCTAGAGCTCTCCGCCAGGGTGGACAGGCTCTGCTGGGCCCGCCTCACAGTTCAACTTCTCCCTTTACCTAGTCCTACTCTCCCCTTCTCTTGCAGCTGTTGATGTCTATTTAAAATTTGTACCCTAACTGTTTCTCTGCGTCTTCCTCCAGGGAACCCCATCTACGGCAGGAAACTGACGCCCAGCGTTATAGAAGGGCTTGTTGTAGCAGTAGAGACATCTTCCTATTGGTCTTTCTTCCAAAAGGATAATGACAAAATAAACCATGGCCTCACCCACCTGTCCTGTCTAATCTCTCACTCTTAGATCCAAGGCAGAGAACGCTGTGCTCAGAGTTGGAGATTCCTCCTTAAAGATGGGTATGGCTTTCAGTGAGTTTTCAAATGTTAGGTGTGGAATCCTTATTTTGCACGTTGGTTTCTGCTAAAAACCCATCTCTCCAGCTTGGTCAGGAGTGAATTCAAGGAACCGCCTCAGATCATCATCTGGACCAGAAAGGTGTATAGCACAATAGCTCCACTTGTGGCAAGCGAGAAATGCACGCGAATGTCCCCCTGACCCCCATTCTGAGGAGGAGGAGGACTTTCTCCTGGGCATGCCAGACACCAGGCTCATCTCTGATTGATGCAGGTACTTTGTCCTGCTTTGCACGTAGGCTTAGTACACAGGACGAGGATGAGCTGTGAATGGCTTTCTCCGATCTCCTTCTCTGAAAGTACGTTTCAAATATAACTATTATCCATTTCTTTCATGACACTGCACTATTTCATGGGTTCCTCTGTGACAGGGAAACGATAAGAGAAAAAGGAAGGCTCTGAGGCACCAGCCCCTCTTGCTATCCCTCCCAAGTCAACCAAGCATCTCCACCTTTATTTTCTATACGTCACTATGGCTAACCCATCGTCTTACAGATGATCTATCAAAGGTCCCGATAAGACAAGTAACTTGCCAGGGTCACTCAACAGTTCATATCAGAGCCAGGAATAAAGGCAGGGCTTCGTGCTCTCTCCATGACCTATATAGTCCAGTGTGATATTTTCTTATAGATTTACCCATCAAAAATAAGAGCATAGTCAGACATATTAGAAAAGGCACACAGGAATGCCATGTCTTGGTGACAGAGTGAATGGGGGGTTGTGTTTTGATGATATATGTGGGATCTCCTGATCCTTTTTAAAACCATAGGCTAGAATAACCACTTTATCTGTAAGAGTATGATTTATTCTCCTCTGGACCTCCGGAACCAGTTTTGGTCTGGCATGGAACAGGTTCCCAGGAAATGGTTTGCTACGGATGAATAAATGAATGAATAAATGAATTTGTAAAAATCCCTAAAACCAGCAGGTCAGAGCTAGGGCTTTGTCCTTCTTTCAGGGTGGTTCTTGTCTCAGCTGATGCCTGATATTTCAGGTGGGCAGCAGGAAAAGAGCGAAATACTGCTGGCAGATCACTGGATCTGAGGAAAAGGGGTTGCGGTGGAGATGAAAATTAGACATACGTTGCCATTAATGCAAGTGATCATGCGATGTGATATATTTCTTCCTGAGACTGTAGCTTAAATCCCAATTACCTTCTGGTGACAAATGAACTCGCTGAGTAATTCATTTTGACTGTTGGAGCTCAAACCTTCTGTGTTACCATTGCATGGGGAAGGTATATGACAAATTTCCAGATTAATTTTAGTGCTTGGGAGCCCAAGTGGCACAATTACCAGATCAAGAGCGATGACAGAGTATTCTCATGAAGAGTCCATGTGAAGCTGAGTGTTAGCTAAGAATGCTCCGACTTGGACCCTTGCAAGCAATGAGCTCCAACTGGTCCTGGATACCTGGACTTTAGGATTTTTTTCTTCTCCGACTTTATCCTGAGCCTTCCCATTCAAAAGGCCTGAGTCCTGCTGCTTTTATCTCCAACATACGTCTCGAATTCCCCCCTTTCTTCTATTCCTCATCAGCTTTCATGTTGACTGTTAAAGGCAGCATGCATAATGATTAAACACACAGATTCTGTGCTCCATCAATAGGAGTTCAGATTATGCCTCTGCCTTGTCATCCCTACGTAACCTTGGCCAAGTTACTTAGATGCTATTACAGGTTTGTCCTGAGTATTAAACATGGTCATAGAAATAAAATGCACGGCAGATCGTAAATGCACAATGGATTGCAGTTTTTAGACTGGCATTATTAGCATTGCAATCTGGCTCCTGTCTACTGTTCAATTACTCTCCTATCCAGGGACCAGCAAACATTTTCTGTAAAAGACCAGATAGTACAGAGGTCCTCAAATAATGTTGTTTCTTTCCACTTTATTTCATTATAATATTGATGAGATGTTGTAGGAACTGAACTCTTGTTTATGTCAATTAGCCTATGGTAAAATTGGTTTCATTATACATCATTTTGTTTGAAGTCACAGAACATATCAATAACATTAAGTGAGGACTTACTGTATGTATTTTAGGCTTTACAGGTCATATGGTCACTGTTGTAACTACTCGATTCTCCCCTTGTAGAAAAAGTGGCTACAAAAAATAAATAAACAAATGAATGTAGCTGTGATCTGATAAAAACTTATTTATGAACTCTAAAATTTGAATTTCATATAATTTCCACATTGTCATGAAATACTGTTTGGTTACAGTAGATGACAATATGATGCTGCATATTTGAAAGTTACTAAGAGAGTAAGTCTTAAAAGTTCTCATTACAAAAAATAATGTGCAACAATGTGTGGTGACAGATGATAGCTAGAGTTGTTGGGATTATCCTTTTGTAATATATACAAATATCGAATCGTTATGTTATATACCTGAAACTAATATAATATTATGTCAATTATACCTCAATTAAAAATAATAAAAATAATGAATAATTAACTAATTGATTAAAAATTTAAAAAACATTCTTAGCTTTCAGACTAAACAGATAGCCAGCCAGATTTGATCTGTGGGCAGTAGTTTGCTGACCCTGGTTCTCATCTATTGTACAGTTGACAACAAGCTTAATCTTCCCAAAAGACCCAAGGCCATGATCCATGACCTCAAAGTGATTTGAAGGCCAGATGAGCAGTTTTGGTTTTAGGCGATATAGAGCCACTGAAGGTTTTGAGAAGAAAAACAGTAGAAAGAACTGGGAGGCCTAGGAAGCTCTAGGAAGATGCTGTGATGACAGTCAGGCTTCTCTAGAAAAAAGGAAGCCATTCACAGCTGTGGGGTCTGAGGGTCCTGAGGAAATCCATCCCCACCTGCTCTAATAGCTTCTCTCCTTCCCTTGCTCCACTGAATGAAGGACTTCCCATTCATTAAATCTCATCTCATCCTCACAAAACCTCGCGGTAAAAATGTATCCTCATTTTACAGACAGAGAAACTCATTCACAGAGAGATTATGTAACTGGCCCAAAGTCACACAGCTGGTAATGGTAGATCCAGGACTTGAATTTAGGCATCTGACCCGGTACATTACATTGAATATTTTCTTGGATGACAGCTGGTGACCTTCTGAAAGGAGCTTCTTCAACTGACAAAAATAAACGTTCCATTATGTGCATGAATGTGTAGACGCATATGTAATACCTTCCCCTAAAGTTAAATTTACCTTTTTTGTCAGACCCAGTGATAACCGGGGAACATAAGTTACCTTATGTACAGTTGCAAAACCATACTGTTCTCTAATCCACACAGACAGTCTTGAAAGTGAGCCCAGACATGGAAGAAATGCTGCTTTGGATGTATGCTAACCCACAGTGAAGGACTGATCCCATTAAAACATTTTCCATCTCCCAGCATTATCATCATCAGAGGACATGGTTTAGGCAGGAAGGGAAAAGCTGCTAACATGAAGTAGTTGCCTCATTTTTGCAGCAGAGAAAGGTGAAACTGCATGAATGTAATGTGCCATGACGTGGAATGGCCAACTTCCTTTAACAAGACTAATATGAGCTGAATCAGCTTGTTGGTGGGGGGAGCTGGAGGTGCTTACACCCCTCTCCTCTGCACCTTGAGACTTCTGAAAAGACTGGTTTGGCAGAACAAGCACAGGAGACAAAATGCCTGAGGCTATCTGATAAAGCAGGCAGCTGGATGCAGTGAAAAGCTCCCCACAGGCCAGGAGGCATGTACCCCCACTCTCCACTTGGTTTGCCCTTAACTCGCTGTGTGATTCTGAGCAAGTTACCTCAGCTCTCTGCTTTGTTTTCTTTGACAATGATATGGGTATTACCATCATTACATCTTCGGCCTTTCACTTTTCTACAGAGCAGGAGGCCCTACAGCACAATGGTTAAGAGCCAGAACTGTGAGGGCAAGCTATTCGGGTTTGAATACTGAATCTGTCTATCTTCTACCTATGTGCCCATATAGGTATAGGAAGATACCTTATTTTATTTAGCTTTGTGGTAATAAAGCACTTTATTTTTTATGATATTGGATTCTCATAATATTTCTGTGACTTGGGAAGGGCATGGATCATTTTCCCCATTACTCTGACTAAGAAACTGAAGATTCAAAATGGCAAATTATATTTCCAGGATTACAGCTATATGTGATAAGGAAGGATTTGGATATAAATTTATATTCTGAATTCGACACCAGCATTCCCCTTACTATGTCATGTGTTGAAACACGTATGTATATCGTATATATCCAGGCATTATGTTTCATGGGTGATGGTATTTTATCGAGTGTAAGTAAAATAAAAAGTCATTCAGACTCTGTGTAAGGGGAAAAGCCATTCAGGGTGTTTGTTTAGGACTGCAATGTCAGAGTTCTAAAAATCAGGAAAACATAGCAGAAATTTATAATAATTATACTTCTTTGGTATTTAATATTCTCCTATGACCTATCCCCTACTTAGGTATCCATTTCTATGCTCTTTTGCCTAGAAATCCCCTCTCCTTGAAGATGCTTCCCCTACATCCCGGGAAATTCCTTAATCTAGCATTTTCCAGAGCATTTTTGAGGGAACACTAGCTCCCTTGGATGTAAATTGGTGTAACAAGGAAAATGAGTTCTAATGGTCAAATAAATTTGGAAAACACGGGATTATACAAATTAAACAGATGTCTTTACGTGAAAACTTTTCGTAACCTTTGATGTGATAAATGAGGTTTGCGAGTCCTAGAGGGCAATAAAACATGTTGCATTTCCCACCCTATTTGACGAGGGGACCATTTATGCCAGTGGTGTCTTATATTACTGTGCTAACAGTGCTACCTTAATCAATAACTCTGATGGATGGGACAGAGTCGAACTATGGCATGGGTCATTCCACTGACCATTAGGGTTGATTCAGCTGACTGGAGGGATAGACAGTTACATCCCAGCGACACACACGCCAGCAAATGGTGTGATCTTCCCAAGAGGACCGTTATTAGGTCAAGTGACTGTGGCACCCTAAGGTCCTGATTTCTGCTTGCCATGATTCATATACCTATAGCTATGAGTAATGAAGGGAGGAAACCAGGTCTAGGTGAGAACTGTGCCATGAAAACTAATTTTGCTCATCAAAGCAATGCATATTTAAAACCTTTAAAACCCTGTAAAACAATGGGATTCATGCGCATTTTACAGATGATGAAATTGAAGATTATGAGGTTAATGGTTCAGCTGGGAAATTCCCAAACTGGAATTTCAGCCAGTTAGCCACATGTTATTTTCAAAGGACTCAATTGTTTAAAACTATTCATTGAGCACCTAATGCACGCCAGGCACTGTACTGGACGCTAGGAGTACATGAGTTAAAAAAGAAAAAAAGAAAAATCTCGGCAGTCTAGACAAGTATTGAGTTATTGGAGGAGACAGACGCATTAAAAAGTTCCAGTGTAATATGAACGGAATTATAAGGAAAACATGTAGGAGGTTTCACAAGAGCTGAGAGAAAAGAGTTGTTGGCTAGGCCTAGGTGTCTAAGGAAACTTACAGCAAAGGTAAGGCCTCAGCGTGGGAGGGGCAGTTGCCTAGGAGTGAATGAAATTGACTGATGACCGTTTGCTCTTTGGCCGCTTGTAGAAAAAGACATCCTAACTTTATTTTCACTGCTTTGGAGTCTAAAAAACTTCATCAACTAGAGTCTTAGGATCTGCCCGGTGGAAGAAGAGCTGTAAAGAGATAATAAAAAAAAGGACAAATTGAAAGAGAAGGTCCTCAAAGATAATAGGGATGCATTCCTGGAAGGCCTGCCTTCCATTCAGCAATAAAAATGGCTGGCATAAAAATAAATAAATGTGTCTGACAAGAACAAGGGAAAATAAAAAGAAAAGTCTTTGAGAATAATAGGAACCTGCATGTTGTCCAAGCTATCCACAAAGCCTGGTGAGATTAGAGTAATTTTAAGAGACTAAACCAAATTGATAAGGGAACACCAAGATGAGACTAGAGGGGAAGACAACAGTAGGGACAGAGATAAATAACGTGTTTTTCAACTACGTGTCCAATAAGTCTTCAAAGGAGAGTTTGGCAGGACCTTAGAGACTTGCTCGGTATAATTTATTGAGAAGGAAAAGTAGACATTCCTTTAAAAAATTAATCCTTTGCCTCGGTGACTGTTAACAGGAGAGGTTGGGAGATGAATGCTGGAAGTGAGCATAAATTCCCTTGTAGAGGAGAGAGATTAGCACTTGGAAGAAATAAAGGTGAATCCTGACAAGAGGAAGTTGATTAAGAAGTAAACGTGCTCGGAGATTGAGAGAGTAGTCAAGCCTGGAGTGATTAATGAAAGAGTCTTGAAAGCCACATTCTACGTTGGACATCTGAGTGTCCCCAGACATTCAATGGGGAGGGGAAGATGAGGGTTGGGAGCCCAGAGCTCTTGTGCTCAACAAACTACTTCCCTTTGGATGTACAAGAGGTAAGGCCCAAGTGTTTGTTGAAAACAAATTACATGCTAGGCATTGAGGTGGGTGCTTTACATACATTGTCTCATTGATTTCTCATCCTACCCTCTATAGTAGATGTTATCATAAGAAAACTGAGGGTCAGAGAGGTTAAACAACCTGTCCAAGTTCACATGGTAAGTAGCAGACCCAGGATTTGAACTCCAGTTATCTCATTATAAAATCTATACGCACTTTTCACTTCACACCCGTGAAATAGTCATATCCTTATACATTTGCTTAAATATGCATCAAACCTGGTAGCTGGTAGGAACTCAAGCAATGATAGCTAGTAAAAATAGAAGTAGGAATAGCAAGAGGAGGGAAGGTAAATGTAAACAGATTGTAATACCTGTCTGAAAGGGCTGCTGTGAGGAACAATATATGTCACGTTCCATCACAGGGCCTGTGGCATAGTGGAATTCCAAAATTCCCCGGAAATTTAGTACAAAAAAAGGAGAGGCCTTTCTTTTGTACTAGACACTTTGTATCATATTTCTCTGTGTGTTTTCTATAGGTCTGAACATCTCTAATAGGCTATACGCTACTTGAGGGTAATATTTGCCTAATTAATCTCTTTCTCACAAGACTTTGCAAGTACAAATGAATGCTGATCATGACTACATAGTATAAAAATGTCCTACTTCACTTCACAATTACTATTATCATTAATATTGTTATTTTCATGATTCCTAGTCGCATATCTACATACTACAAATACACACACAAACATATGTGTGTGAGCATATGTGAGTGTGTGTAGTATAGTGTACAAGGTGCTTTATATATATAGATATATAACCAGTTTATTGAGAAATCCTACCTCACTGATGTATGTAGCTGATTCCCCCCCTCTTCCCACTCACTGCTTGCAACATACTTGTAAGCTCTCCTTTTCTCATTCGTTAATGGTATCTTGGGAGAATTTATAACCTTCCAATCATTTTCTGCTATCCAATGTGCAACACCAGTCACATACTGGATTTTCCTATGTGCCCCTCCCCCTGTGCTGCCCGAACTATAGCTTATAGCTTAGGGGCTACGCTGGAGAATGGTGTTTGGGGCTGGCTCTGAGATACTTCTCCTTCCCATTCCAATATTTATCTCTTCTGATGTTGGGAGTTGGAGGGGCAAACATTGCTTTTAGACCTGTTCTTGATAGTAGTCCTTCCCTATTGGTTGGTTGTTGCTGCTTCCATGGGGAACAGTCCCACAGCACCTCCTGTAACATACATGTACAAATGTGGACCTGTCTTAGGGTATATATGTGGAGTTCTTGAGTGGCTCCAATGCAGTAGACTCAACATTGTTTGACCTCTGTCCCTGCGCACCCTGGCAGGCTGCACAAAGCTTCTTGCCATTGGGACCCCTTGCCCAGTAAGAAAGCCACTTGGTTAACAGTCACGACAGCTGGGGCCTAGCCAACTTCTGTGACGTGGACTCACAGGGAATCACTCATCCTCACCACATTAAACCATGGGAGTAAGGGCTGATTCAGGGCCCCTCCCTCTTTCTCCCCACTATTTCTCTCCAATTTTCTTTTTCCTCTTCTCACATGGGCACAAAAAGCAGCTCAGCAGGTCTGCTGCATAATTAGATCCATAAACAGTGAATGTGCATCTTCTCCCTTGCTGGCAGGTACCACAGTCTCTGTGAAGGAGCTGGGTGCGTTCTCTGTCTGCCTCGGGGGTGGTGGCTCAAGGGGAGAAGGAAAAGTTTCTGCACCAAACTCTTCACCCTTCCAAGGCCTCTAGTGACTTCTTTCTCAGGACTCTCTAGGATTTTTGTTTTGCTTTGTTTGTTGTAAGGGAAGGAGCAGAGAAATTGGTCATGGCTGGGGTACGGGGCATGGCAAAGTCAGTCTTGCTGTTTTATAATAAGTCCCAAGGGGGATGACTGGCCTCACTTGTTGATGGCAGTCTTTAGATACGGTTTCTTTTGTCTCAGCTTTGGGTTCTCCCTGCCAGTTCTGAGGCAAAAGGAAGAGTCTCAATCAGCTTCTGATTACACATGCTTACAACACACCTGCGTGAACACTGTGAGGTAAAATTTGTCATTCTCCTTTCAGTTAGGAAAATCAGGCTCAGAGAAGATAAAGTAGGTTGTCCCAAGTTACACACAGTAAGTAGCAGCGCCAGCATTCAAACTAGAGCTGCCTGACTTCAAAGTCCACCCACAGAAGCAACAAGATGCTCTCTGAAGCAGCAGTGGGAAATCGAGGGGAGAGACATGGTGGTGGGGTGACATATGGAGCCTTTCCTTCATAATTGGAGAAAAGAGCAGAAGGAATCATGGAAGGAGCGAGAGACCAGCTCTCTGGTGGGCTGTTCCCATGACAAGGGGTCCGCTAGACAATAGCAATGAGGTGATGGCACTCCCCTGGGCCACAGCCTTAGAGGGCTTCATGGAGCTAAGGCAGAGCCCCCTGGGCAACTACATCTGGTGTCATCATTGCCTAAAGAAGGCCCAACCTTTGAGACTGATGTGCTTATAAGGGGCAAATAGCCCACAGCGAGAGAGCCTATCCCAATTCCATGTTCTCCACCCTCCATATTAGTTAGGACAGTGGTTCTCAAAGTAGGGTCCCCAACTGGCAGCCTCAGTCTCACCTGGGGATTTGTTAGAAATGCAAGGTCTTGCCTGCTCCCCACTCCCCAGACCTCAGACAGAATCAGAAACTCTAGGGGTGAAGCCCAACCATCTGTTTCAATAAGCTCTCCAGATGATTATTTGTTGTGTCTTAGTTTTAAGTCAGGTTTCTTAGCATATAATTTACATACAGAAAGCATTTTGCCCATATGAGATGTAAAGTTTGAATGGTTATAATAAATTGGTACAGTTATCTAACTAGCACCAAAATCAACATGTAGACTCTTTCTATTACCTGAAAAAGTTCCTTAATCCTCCTTTGTAGTGAGTACTCTCCCACCTCTGATCCCCGGCAACCACGGATCTGATGTTTGTCCCCAGAGTTTTGCCTTTTGTTCTGTCATAGAAATGGAATCACGCAGTGTGTAGCCTGTGTATCTGGTTCCTTCCACTAGGTAAATGCTTTTGAAAATATTCGTGTTGTTACACATAGTGGTTTACTCATTTTTATTGCTGAGTGGTATTCCAGTATAGGAACGTTCCCAATTTTTTTATCCATCTCCCAGGTGATAAGCACATGTTTCTAGTTTGGGGCTTTTATGAACAAAGCTACTACAAATATTCACGTACAAGTGTTTGTGGGGACATATACTTCCGTTTTCCTTGGTTAAATACCGAGGGGGCAGGTTTGATGGATCATTATTTAAGTATATATTTAGCGTTATAAGAAACTGCTTAACTGTTTTCCAAAGTGACTGTAACATTTGCTTCCCACCAGAAACATAGGACAATTCCACCTGCTCCCTATTCTCAACATCACTTGGTTATTATTATCAGGGTTTTGTTGTTGTCGTTAACTTAGCCATTCTAGTAGATGTCTAGTGGTACCTAAGTATGGTTTAATTTGGTTTATTTCCCTAATGATAAATGATGCTGAGCATTTTTTCATGTGCTTCTTTGCCGTTCACATCTCTTCTTTGATAAGTGTCTATTTCAGTCTTTTCCCATTTTTAAAATTGTTTATTATTGAGTTGTAAGAAGTCTGTGTTCTGGATACACGTCCTTTACCAGAGACATGTTTTACAAATGTTGTCTCCCAGTCCGTGGTTTGTCTTTTCTGGACTTCACAGTTATATACATATTTTTTGAAAAGCTGAAGTTATGGGTTTTTTGTTTGTTTATTTGTTTCTGTTTTGTTTTGTTTTAATTTTGATGAAGTTCAGGTTTTCACTTTTTTTATTAATGGTTTATGCGTTGGGGGGTCTTATATCAGAATTTTTTTCCTAACCCAAGATTACAAACATTTTTCTCCTATGTTTTCTTCTAGAAGTTTTACAATTTCAGTTTTTAATGTAAGCCTATAATTCATTTTTTCTACATGGTTTGAGTGTTTGTTTGTGTTTCTTTTTGCCTATGGGCATCTAATTGTTCTGGCACTATCTGTTGAAAAGATTATGCTTTCTCCATTAAATTACCATTGCACCTTGTCAAAAAATTGACTATATATGTGCAGGCCTATATTTAGAGTCTCTATTCTGTACCATGGATGTATTTGTCTATCCTTACAGCAAAACCACCCTGTCTTGATTACTGCAGATTTATACTAAGTCTTAAAATCACATAGTTTAAGTCTCCCAACTTTGTTCTTTTTCAGAATTGTTTTAGCCATTCTAGTTCTTTACATTTTCATTTAATTTTATAATTAGCCTGTCAATTTCTTTTAAAAAGTGCCCACTAGAATTTTGATTGAAATCACATTGACTCTAGAGATTAATTTGGAGATAATTGATTTGTTAATAATGTTGAGCTTTCCAATTTACTAATATAGTTAATCTTTCCATTTGTTTAGGTCTTTTGTAAATTTTTCCATCAATTCTTTTTCTGGTAGTGGCATACAAAATTACATTATTTAGATTTATCTCTAAGTATTTCATTTTTTTTAATGCTATCATAGAGGATTAGTTATTGAAAAACAAAACAAAGCAGTAATGGTATTTTCTCCACAGTGTTTTCCCAGAATCCAGCCGTGCACTACAGTGGGTAAGATGGGGGTTTTGCTCTCAGGCTGAGCTGTGTCCAAGCACCAGGATCACCTTTTGGAGAAGCATCGCAGTGTAACAGGGTTCAAGAGCCCAGATTCAGGAGTCAGGCTGCCTGGGTTTGAAGCCTCCCTCGAGCACTTATAGCATTCCCCAGGGTTCAGTTTCTTCATCTATAAAATGGTCATAATAATAATACCTACCTCGTAGTGTTGTTAAAAGGATTAGAGAAATAATGTCAAGCAATGTCAAGCACATAGAAATAACTCAAAACATGTTACCTTGTATTGTTTCTTACTAGCTGTGTAACCTTGCGCAGGTTAGCTTTGATAAGCCTCCATCTCCACATTTATAAGTTAGTGATAATAATAGTATTCATAGAGCTCTGTTGAGAATTAAATTAACATGAAGCACGGACAGCACAGAGCTCAGTGCTTGGCCCATAATAAGTCCTTATTCAGATTAGCAGTTAATAGTATCTATATTAATACAGTGTCTGATATAGATGGACATTAAGCAAATGAATATTTAAAAACAAAATACCTTATGAACAATTAATGCTAGTGTTGCAGAAAAGCTTTCGCAAAATTCAAAACTTGTAGAAGTGGCCGCTAGAATATTTAGATGATGGACAGACTGACGTATGGAATGCTGGTTGTTTACAACCATTCATGCAGAATGGTTTTCTTTGGTCATGCACAGAACTTCACCTCCTCCTACATTGTCTCTAAACTCATCGCAGATAGTGGTATGCACGCTTAGCACTAAAATCCATCTATTTATTGTAATGACTTCTAGTTACATACACCCAATTACCACTGTCGTTAAGAAAGCTTTAGCTGCCGGTACTGAGTAGCCGTGTGACATTAGTTGTTTAACGCATATAGCTCCAAAGCATGACCTTCTTACCTAGAAAAGTTAAAAAGGACCCAAGATATAACTTTTTTGTCTTTAACTCTTCTCCTACTTTTTTTTTTTTTTTAATTGCTAACTTACTAATGTTGGGCAAGAGAGAAAGAGGTGGTTTTAGAAGCTATAAGTACTGATTGAGCACTTTTGGTTCTGGCATACTCTTGGCATAGATGGTAACATAATCTCTAGGGAAATTAGCCAGTTTGGTCCTACAAGCATGTATGCCGTGTGTTTGCACAGATCTACACACCCTGGATAATATGGGAAACCATGAATCACCAAAGTATAACAGGAAACAGTGGGTCAAGATTTAAGCCACAGGTTTGAAAGTCTAGCTCTGCAGAGATTTACACAGCTGCGTCTCTTCGGCCAAGTTATATGTCTTCTCTTTCATGTTCCTCATCTATAAAATATAGGCCCAGTACACTAAGTTTGATTGGAACTTAATGAATCCGATTTTATTCTCTGGTTTTAAGATGCAGCCTCTGCCTTCAAACCTGTTGCCTTCTAGTTGGAAGAAAAGGAGTCTACCTGAAAGGCAAATAATTATGCTAAATACTATTTGACTAAGAGTGAGATTAATAACCTCCAAGGTAGTAAAAGTCTACATTATGGGAGATATGAATTAAATTAACATTGCAGAATGTTTTCTCATCTGTAAAATAGGTTTAATTATAATTGCTTTGCAATATGTAGAATTAGTGAGTTAATATTTTTCACTCTCCTAGAATATTGAAAGTATATTAAAAGTTAGTTGCTTTCTGTTCTGGACCTATTGTCTATTCAAACTTCCCAAGATTTTCTATCTGGACATAATAAAAAAAATTGTGTCCTGAAGACAGTTGGATCATAAATCTGCCCTAGAAAGGTAACGATCCAAATAAGTTTTACTATTGTCAAAGGACCAAATTATCCATTATTTAAAATAGAAAGAGTTTGCCCAGTTTAATTAGCACTAAATCATAGACTGCACTTTTTCTTTCTCAATTCTTTTAACCAAGTGCAAAGACCCAGCTCGATAATTATTCCATATTAGGATCTGCTAAAAAGCGTGGGAATCATATAGGCCTGTGTTCAGATCTCATCTCTGCTATTTACGCAACAGTATGATTTCGGTAAAATGCTTATTTTTCTAGGAGCTTCAATTTCTCTGTCTGTAAAGTGGTACTGTCCTCACTTTATAGGTATTTTTGAGGTTTAAAAGAGATCCAGTAAGTAAATATTTTAGCAGAATGCCATGCACAAAAGAGCTATCATCAAACAATACCTCTTGTTAGGTTTGCTTTACACCCCAGTGAAGTAGAGATGGGGTTTCTGAAAGTTGTTCTCTCATCAACTCTCATTTCATTGGCTATAATATTGGATTCTTCATATAGTTCAAATGGAAGTAGCCTAAATGAAGCACCTTGTTTTAATCCCAACCACAAAGAACGGTTATATCTATATGATAGAAAATGATTCAACTATAACAACAACCCAGTAGTATGAGATGTATAATAAGGAAATTTGAAAAATAATTAGGCAGCAAAACTATATATATAGTGTGATCCCAAATATAGAAAATATGCATAGAACAAAAGATTAGAAAGAGACAATGCAGAAGGTTTAAAGTAGCCGGTAGTGAGAATATAGTAATTTTTTCCCTTTTTCTACTTTTCAAAATTGGGGACATATTTTTTATTCCTTTTAAAATATGGATTTTTTTTCCTTGTTGTACGTTCCACTTTTCAAATTTTTCTATTTTTTAAGCAGTGAACATATACTAAATATAGTACAAGGTAGAAAACCACATCTATTTGAATGTGAATTAGTGAAGAAGAAGTCTGTATATAACAATTGTTGACCAAGTTTCAAACATAGTGAAGAGTTCCTAAGACAATACCCCTCTCTGACAGGACTGTGCTACTTAGTAATCAGTTTTAGTCTGATGAATGTTTGTCAAATTCTCTCATAATCTGTTTCAATTATTTTTCTTGCTTTTCCATTTTTGCCTTCTCTTTGTCATAACTTTGTATGTCATTTAATGCCTATGCTGTGTACAGTTAAGAATGGCACACCAGATCAACATGTTAAAAATGCATGAGGAATATAACTGGCCCTACAATTCACACTACACACACACACACACACACACAAACACACAGGGTTGGTCAATTAAGTTCACAAATTCATCCTAGAAAAAGTGCTACATGCCTTATATCACTATGGTCACCTTCAAAGTACTCCCCTTGGGAAGCTATGCACCGATGCCAGCGCCTAGCCCATCCTTTGAAGCAATTTTGGAACTCTTTTTCTGTAATGGCCATCAGAGCTGTCATCGTATTACCCTTGATGTTCTGAATATCATCAAAATGTCTTCCTTTACCTTCGGGTAAAGAAAGAAGTCATTTAGTGCCAGATCAGTTGAGTAGGGAGGGTGTTCCAATACAGTTATTTGTTTACTGGCTAAAAACTCCCTCACAGACAGTGCCGTGTGAGCTGGTGCATTGTCATGATGCAAGAGCCATGAATTGTTTGTGAAAAGTTCACGTCGTCTAACTTTTGCACGCAGGCTTTTCAGCACTTCCAAATAGTAAACTTGGTTAATTGTCCAATTGGTACAAATTCATAATGAATAATTCCTCTGATATCAAAAAAGGTTAGCAACATCATTGCAACAAGTTTGCAAACTTAATTGTCAGACCTCGAATATTTAAAGATGGAAATTCCAGATGTTCAAAGTTTAAATGGCTCCAGTTTTGGTTCTCGTATTAAGATACTCAGTTTGGAGCCATGATCTCCCACCATGACCTTTAGAGGATTATCACACTGTGCCCATTCCTAAAGCCTAAAATTTATTTAATTACTGTTTCCCCGAAAATAAGACCTACCCCATAAATATGCCCCAGTTAAGATCATCAGCCAGATGGACGCATTAGTACGTTATGACGAGGTTCCAGAAGAAGATGACATGACTGTATTTGAATAAATGTAGATTGTTGTACAGGAAAAATAAGGCATCCCCTGAAAATACGCCCTAATGCACCTTTTGGATCAAAAATTAACATAAGACCCTGTCTTTTTGGTGAAACACAGTAGGTATGACTTTTTTCTCTTATAACTTAAAACCTTGTTCCCCTGTCTCAGGATTAATCATTAGCAAGCAAGGTGAAGAAATCAGAACTGTCAGGTGAGAAAGGTAGGAAATGTTTTTGGTGGTCTGAGACCTCTCCTCTTGATGAGAAATGGTACACAGTCTCCAGAGGTACACTAGACAGGGAAGGTGTGATGGGGAAACTGTCTCTGGGTAGAAAGTTTTCAAACTTTGTATTAATTTTTAACCCACTGAAGATTTTCCTATTCTCTGCTCAGTTACGGTACATAAACAGCCACAGTTACTTGGAATATGTCTGACTTCTCAACAAGATTTTGAGATTCTGGCAATCAGGGAAAAATATTATCGATTTTTGTTCCCCAAACACATGACATATAGTATCTACTAAGTAAATATTAGTCAAATTCAATTTAAATTTTATCAAGAGGCCTTTACAATTGTAATACTCTTAAGAGTTTTCATGAAGGAGATGGAATGATTTGAAAAACCAGAACTCATATTTTATCAGGCTCCTCTGCTTACAAAACAAAACAAAACAAACAATGAAATCTCTATGATGGGTTTCCATGGCACTTAAAATACCCTTAACTTTGGCCTGGAAGGCACACGTGAATTGGTGCCTTCGTACCTGTCTCTCAAGTTTACCTTGTACCACGGATCCGCTTTTTTTCAGTGAAAATCACAACAGGCTTCTTACCTCCACCCCCCAAAAATTAATTGATGAGTCTATTTTAAAATTTGTATGAAAATGCAAAAACCCTAGAATAGCCAGAACAACTTGGAAAACATGAACAATGTTGCAGGACTTATAATACTTTATTTCAAGATTTGTAAACTACAGCTATCAACACAGACTAGACTTGATATAGCATGTCATTCAATGGAACAAAACAGAGATTCCAGAAATAAACCCACCCATACATGTTCAACTAATTTTCGACAATGTTGCAAAAACCATTCAATGGGGTAAAATACCGTCTTTTTGCCAAATAGTGGCAGAATAACTGAATACTCATGTGGAGAGAAAAGTACTAAATCCTTATACCATACATTAAATTCACTTGAAATGGATAATAGACACAAATAGAGAGGCTGAAACTATGAAACTTCTAAAAGAAGAGATATCAGCAAATATTCATAACCTTGGAGTAGATAAGCATTTTTTATAACATCAAAAGATGAGACATAAGAGGAAAAGTAGATGGATTTTTTTCACCTAAACTTAAAGTATTTGCTCTTGAAAGACACAGTCAAGAAAATAAAAAAAACAGTCCACCAGATTGGGAAAAACTATTCATAAAGTATACACCAGACAAATGACTGGTGTGGATGTGTGTGGATATATAACTTAGTAACAAGAAAATAAACAATGCAATTTTAAAATAGGCAGATTTGAACATTTGCTTTCAAAGAAGATGTGTAGTTGACCAGTTCACTACATGAAAAGATGTTGTATTAGTTCTCTGGGCTGCTAATTGTATTTCCATACAATTACTGGGTACCATAAACTAGGTGACTTGACACACAAGAAATTCATTCTCTCATAGTTCAATGGGTTAGAAGTTTGAAATCCAGCTGTCGGTGGGGCTTTACTTCTGAGGGCTCCAGGGGACGATCTATTCCCTGCCTCTCTTCTAGCTTCTGGTAGTTGCTGGCGGCCTTTGTTTTTCCGAGGTTTGTAGATACATCACTTCAGGCTCTGCCTCTGTGTTCACACAGAGTTCTCCTCTCTGTGTGTTCCTGTATACAAGGACACCTGCTATTTGATTCCTGGCCCACCATGATCCAGTTGGACCTAATCTTGATTACATCTGCACAGACCCTGTCAGGACAGACACTGTCCCTGTGTCTCTCCAGCATCTTTACGGCCCTCTCCTTCCCTCCTATCCTCTCACAGCTTACTTTTCCTATCCTACTGTATCTTATCCATCCTATTAGATCCTAGCCTTTCCTGTCATGAATTTTATGTATGCCTCCTTCTACGCTATGTACTACAAATGCCAATAGGAATTCCTTCTCTCAGGTTAAAAAGTTCCTTGCGTTTCCGAGTGAATTCATTCAGCTCTTTTTCTATTTAAATTATTTTATTATTCAACATATGTTAGATGGCATTTAAAAAACAGTTCCTGGATTAATTTTTGGGTTATCCAAAATTAAATAGAGTCTGACATTCCTTAACAATAACGCTTTAAAATTGTATAACAATTTGCCTTGACAAAGCCTTTCTGTATCTATTATCTCATTTAATTACCTGGACAAGCCTGTGAGGTCAGTGAGGGGATTATCACGTCTACTGTACAGATTAGTATACCAAGACTTGTCTATGTTAAGGAGGGATTTCGATCAGAGTTGAAATTTGAACCTGCTTACAGTTTCCACTTGCTTTTGTATTTAACCGAACTTGTGGACCACTGAGGGTATACTGGGCGTCATATAATACTTACCTTATGAAGACGATTGTCTGTGAGGGAGTGGAACTTGTAATTGGAGAACAGAGACTATAATACATGTTGTGGCTGTGGTGACAGGCGAACACGTGTACCGGATGCAGAGTTGTCACGGAGGAGCAAAGGGTCAGCCTCGCAGGGACTGAGGAAGCGAGAGCTGTGATGTGCCACTTAGGCAGCATATCGAGGCTAGTTAGGATTTCACCACGTGAAAGGCCTTCCTAAGACACCCCAAAACAAGAACACTTAGGAGCTTGTGTTTCTTTCATCTCTATTCTTATCCATGTTGAGTTATTCTTCACTTTGACCAAAAAAAAATAATAATAATAAATCACAGAGAAGAGAATTATAATCCAGGCTCCAGGCACTCACCAATGGCCCTCCTTCTCCAGATAAAAAGATCTTCTAAATGATTTTGGTGTGATATGTGATCTAAGCTTTCTCTTCCAAGACCCTTATGAAATGTTACATAAAATCTATATTGTTCATTTATATTTGGTGAATGGATTATATCTAGCAAGAAAGAGAAGTGCTGAGCCCTTCTCTTTTTGGGTTTTTATGGGTTTATGTGGGACACAAGAGACTGGACACAGGAATAAAAAAAAGCCAATATGGAATTTAAATAAATATATGCATATACCCACACATACATGTTTACCTGTCTAACTATATATACATGTATGTGTATATATATATACATAAACATATAACAAACATATATATACACACCCACACACACATATGTATATGTGAATATGTGCTATATATATATATAGATCCTCCTATAAAAAGCTTTTTGGGGAACAAAAAAGAGTATTACGTCTACAGGTTCTTAATGTAATAACATAAGCTAACATTAAGTACTTAATATGTACCAGGTCCTTTTCTAAGTATCTTAAATGTAATATGTCATCTTTAATATTCATAGCAACTTCATGAAATAGGTACTAACATTATCACCATTTTGCAGTGGAGGAATCTGAGACACAGAGAAATTATGTTACTTCTCCCAGGACACACAGCAAGTAAGAAATAGAGTAGTTATTTGAATACACACAGCCTGGATCCAGCACCTCAACCCTTAACCACTATGCTTTATTGCATAGGATATGATTTATTTTTAATATTTTTATAAGGAATTGTATCCTTCAGGGATCCTATTGTGTTCATGAAGGAAGCCAGACTTCCATTGATTCTAGAGCAGTCAAGTGTGGGAGGGGAAGGAGGCTTCCTTTCTCCGTGGTAGCTTTATATGTACTGCTCTTTGAATTTGACTGTAGATCTCGCACAGAATTTGCTCATTTGTTTTTGTTTCATTGTGTAACTATTTATTGAGTAGCTACTATGTGCCACAAACCATTTGAGGTGGGAGAAGGAGAGCAGTGAAAACAATGAGCAAAATTTCAGTTATTATGAAACTCCATAAAACAGAAGAGTAAAGCGATGGTTTGTACAATCGTGGTAACTGCTATAGCGATAAGGGACATCGTGAGAGTAGAGGACGGAGGGGAACTGACGTATAACAGACAACTGTCAAGGCCCTAGTATATTAACAAGATGACTTTTGATCAGAGACCTGAAGGAAGTGAAGGAGCAAGTATGCATGTATTTGGGAGAAAGGGACTTGCAGGCAGAGGAAATGGGCCGTGTGAAAGCCTGGAGCGCCGTGGGCTCGGCATGTGTGAGCAAGATGGCATAGCACTGTGTCCTCAGTGGGTTGAGCTAGAAACAGAGTGCTGAATAGGAGAGGAGAGATTTCATGGAGACTTTCGTGAAGGGGAGGTGGGTGGGCAGAGGAATAAAGGAGCAATTTCTTCCTGCCTTATGTTTTGACAAGGTGACTCTGGCTGCTGGGGAAAATGTCAATAATAGGGGGGCAAGGGTGAACACGGGGAGCGAAATCAGGTAACTATTGCCGTAATCCAGGTAAGAGATGATGTCGGTAGGGTCAGAGGTGGTGAAAAGTGGATAGACTGCGTTTTGAAGGTAGAGTTGAGCAAATTTGGAAGATGTCACCCAATAGATGATAGGTGATGTATAAGCCATAAAACTGGCTGACATCACCTAAGGACTGTGTCATGGTAAAGAGGAAAAGTGTTCAAAGACAGATACCTGAGCAACGCTGATGTTTACAGCTTGAGGAGATGAGGAAAAGGAAAACCAAGGAAAGTGGCATCCTGGAAGTGAGGTGAAGAATGGCCTTCAAGGAGGAGGGTGAGCAGCTGTGTGTGCTGACAGTCAG
Organism: Rhinolophus hipposideros; assembly: GCF_964194185.1. Classification (NCBI taxonomy): domain Eukaryota; kingdom Metazoa; phylum Chordata; class Mammalia; order Chiroptera; family Rhinolophidae; genus Rhinolophus; species Rhinolophus hipposideros. The sequence goes on from NC_138054.1 coordinate 54,196,938, forward strand.
GAAGGACTGAAAACTGACCATTGGATTCAGCAGCATGGAGGTCACTGGCATCCTTGACAAAAGCTGCTTTGATATAGGCGAGAGAATGAAAGCCTGACTGGAGTGGGTTTTAGAGAAAATTGAGTTAGCCCTGAATATGCTTTCACATGAGGCTGTCATCTGAGTGGAAATGCAATCTGCTTTCACACTCTCCAGAGGCCTGAGTCTTCTTCTTACAAAACCATAGCTCAAAGGCTTGGGGCTTTAGAAGCAGCAAATAAGACAGTAAAACCTTTGAACTTGGGAATAGTATTAAAGTTGTCCTCTAGGCTTGAAATGTTGGAGTCACAGCTTTTGCTTCAGGAACTAAAATGGACCAGTTTGGGGGTCTATTCTGGTCTTCTGACTAAGACTATAGCTAAAAAAAAAATCTCATTTATTTATTTACCGAGGGAATACATCCCCATGTCCTCCCTTGACAACAAAATGTATTGTTCTTCAAAGTCTGGACTCTGAAAACAACAGCGACAACACCAAGATTCTTTCTTTCTCTCTGATGAAAATTTCTTCTTCACAGTTCACAGTCCCCTTTATTTGTTGGTGTAGCATTCTCTGTCTGCCTTGTGTTTGGTGTGAGCATTGGGTGAGGATGTTGGAGAACTGAGCCCTGATCCCTGCTCTGTTACTAATTTGTTGTGCAAAAATCATTACATCCCCATGTACCTCATCAAGTTTGGCAGCATAAATTATGAATTCCCTTTGAAATCTGACCCATTCTAAAATTCACTTAGGTTTTCCAAGTTTCTAATTTATCTCTTCTTTAGAGTAATCACAGTTCAACTTTACAAGAGGAATGAGAGACATTTTCCAACCATTCGATCATCTTTATGAATCTTCTATTAGCTTGGGTACTTATAAGTCGTGGAGAACAGCATTTAATCTTGATGTCTCAAAACTTTAGGCGTGGACTACAGAGCGGCAGCTGAGACCAAGAGGCCTGGCCCCTCTGACTCTGAAACTGGTTGCTTCCCAGCACTCGAGGACTAGTTGCTTCCTCTGAGCTCTTAGTACCCGAGTCAGTGAAGTCCCAGATACCCTTGGCAGGCTTTATGGCCTTGGTCAAGGTGATGAAACTTCTGTGTCTTGGCTTCTCAACTGAAAGGGCAATATCACTGTCACATGTGTTGAGAGAGCATGTGTGATAGTCCTTGGAACTTACCTAAGAGTAGCTGCCATTACTGACCTATGTACTTACATGATTGATAACTGCTAGTTGTAGTTATCTGGCAACATCCACCCAATTCAGATTTTCTGTGTAAAACTAGCCAGAGTGGTTCCCGTAACTCAGGACTTCGTGGAAACAACAAAGAAGTTAAACGAACAGCAAACATGCTATCAGGAATGAAAAATCTTTCTTAACACTAAAAAAAAATCTAACAGTTCAATTAAAAAATGGGCAGAGGACCTGAATAGACATTTCTCCAAAGAGGACATACAAATGGCCAATAGACATATGAAAACATGCCCAACATCACTAATCATCAGAGAAATGCAAATGAAAACCACAATGAGATATCACCTCCCACCAGTTAGAATGGCTATCATCAATAAATCAATAAGCAGGTGTTGGTGAGAATGTGGAGAAAAGGGAACCCTCATGCACTGTTAGTGGGATTACAAATTGGTGCAGTCACCAATATGAAAACATTTCGGAGGGTCCTCAAAATACTAAAAATAGAACTACCCAGCAATTCCAGTTCTGGGTATTTATCCACAGAAATCCAGAACACTAATTTGAAAAGATGTGTGCAGCCCTATGTTCACTGCAGCGCTATTTACAATACCCAAGATATAGAAGTAACGTAAGTGCTCATCAATAGACAATTGGATCAGGAAGAGGTGGTACATACATATATACAAGGGAATATTACTCGGCCATAAAAAAAGAATGAAATCTTACCATTTGTGACAACATGGATGGACCTGGAAAGTATTATGCTGAGTGAAATAAGTCAGACTGAGAAAGACAAATACCATATGATCTCACTTACATGTGGAGTCTAAAGAGCAAAATAAACAAGTAACAACAACCGAAGAATGAAAGCCTTCCTAATGTTGTCTACAACTCTGCCTACTGTCCAATGGATTCTAAAATCAGCTCCCAGTTTCCCCTTATTTGGATTTTGTAATCAGGAGGACCATTTCTGTTTTGGTGCGGTCCGCATCTCTCCTCCAGATTCTGCTGTCTGTCTCTCCCTTGACTCATGCTGTTCCTTTCCTGTGTATGCTGTGGCATTGGTTTCTTCCTCTGGGCTCTTAGTCCTAGAGTCCATGAAGTCTCAGCCTTTGCATAGGCAATTTAAATGTACTTTAAGAACTGAGTCTAACCATCGCATAGCTAAAGAGGCTTGACTTCCTATCGTGAGGTCTGCAAACTTCCTGGCTTTACACTAAGTGCCTTCTTTCTACACCCTTCATTCAGTATTCTCTGTCACCCTCTTCCAAAAGGAAGAGGGATTTTATATTTCTTTGGGGAGGAGAATTCAATCATTCAGTCCCACTTGGGTGTCCCCCATTGACGAGAAGTGTGGATTCTGTAGTACAGACTGTGTGGCGTCATTCATCTTTTCCTTTGCTCATTTGGCAGTGAAGAAAAGGGAAATGGAGTGGGCAATGGTGCCCGCTTACACCGCTTCTTATCTAGTCTTTAACTATAACATGAGCCCCATAAGGGAATGGATAGTGAGTTTCCCCTCTGCCTGTCTGATGCCTAGCTCAGGGTCTGGCCCACACCTGGGGCATAATCAGTAGTTCTTGGAATGAATTGCTGGCTACATTGAATCATCCATCCTTGCCTTGGGGTATTAGTACCTGGTGTCACCGTTGGTTGGATCAGAGATACAGGGCTTCTGTAGGCGTTGGTCCAGGAACAGGGGTGGGAGCCGTGGACTCGGTTCTGGGAAGTCCCAGAGAAGATCGTAGTTTCCCAAAGATTTGCAGGCTGGACAGGAATTTCCTACTCTGAGAACAGTGATTCTCAAATCCTTGTCCACAGATGGGTACTGGTCATTAGTGAAATGAAAGTGAAAATGGACAATGTAGTGATTTTTTAATAAAGCTAAATTTATGTTTTTAATCTGAGTTTATGGCCTTCCTTTTTTTTTTTTTTCCATGTCCTGCTACACAGAAATAACCTTTTCAAAATTATGGAGATGGCAAATGGCAAATGTTTTTCTTAATGTTACTATTAGGGGGAAACATTGTTACCTTACATTGCCTCTCAGTTTAGTTTAATTTAGTTTAGTTCGTTCGTTTAGTTTAATTTCGTGTTGACATTTTTCTTCCCTGTGCAGTCCCTGTAAGGAGCACTGCTAGAGCTGTGGCTTCTAACGAGACACAGTTGCTTTTGAGAATATGAACTAAAGTTTTAAACCCTTTCTCCAGAGAGGTCCCAATGTACACACACACACACACACACACACATACACACACACACACACACAGAGTTTCTCAGGTAATTTTGGAAGGTCCACGGGCCTCTTTCAGACCAGCCATGGACTTTTTACGGCTCCACAAAATCCAACATCAGGAGTTCCACAAAATCAGCTCCACAAAAATCCAACATTAGGAGTTCCAACATCAGAGAAAGTGACGGTCTGCTATTAGGAAAAACTGGCCTGTTTCCATTTATGTGCTTTTTAATGAACTATTCAGTGGAAATAAAAAAGTTTTCCATCACTACCTCTTAGGACATGAAAGGTCCATGACAAGGATGTAATAGGTTGCAAAGGCAAATGGCACTCTGTGTGAGGCAGCTTATCCCAAGCTTCTGAACCAGCGTTCTGTGGGCTCTGAGGGTGCAGGAATCCCTCTTCCCTTTGGCGGTTTTTGCTGAGCATATGTTTCAACCCATTACCACCGACAGGGCTCTGTGCCTCTCCCAGGCTGTCTGGGGGAGTCTTGGTGAAGGCATTTCAGCCATCTGTTAGGGTTTCCTGCTCTCAAGGGGGCTTCGATGCCGTGAAGAGATACGACATGACATTTGGAATCTGGGCCCATGTGTCAGAATGCCAAGGGCAGGGACAGCCCCAGGGTGACTGACTCTGGCCTGTTGTGTGGGGATGAGCATGTCAATCAAATACATCTGGCTGGGTAGTCATGCTGGCAGCTGGGAGGGAGGAACGAAAGGTCCTTCAGAAGAGAAAGACAATCCGCTTGCTGCTCGTCTTCTTCTGGGAAAGCCTTGAGGTAGAAGGAAAGACCACAGCTGGAGCAATAAAGTTGGCAGCAATCACAGGACCGCAAAGATGATTATATCCAGAATGTCCCAAACGTTGGTAGTCAAGTCCCATAGCCATGATTTTTTTTGCTATCTGCATATCACCAATCATTGACTTGATATTTTCTTTAAATAGGCTTACATGTTTACTTACATACATGGTTTTAAAGAAACTATGTAACTAAATAAAATCTAGCATCACTTGCTACAAATACAATGTATTCAAAATAAATACAATGAAAACAAAGCAATCTTTTGAAATTAGAACTTCACACTGTGGCCTGGTAGCGCATTGGGAAAATGGGAAATCAGCAAGGGTCCTGGGCTGGTGAAAGGCATGAACTCAGACTGTCTCCTTCCTGGAGCTGGCAGTATGGAAAGCACATTCCAAAGTGAATCCTCATCAATTCATGTGCTAAATATTACTTAATACCATGTCAAAGAATTCACTAAATTTCATGTGCCACCTAAAATCCTTGTGTATGCTCCCGGAGGGCTGGATTTCATACATTGGGACACAGATCTGATCCAGGGTTTTAAAGAGCATCCAGGGCATCTGGAGAATGGAAAAGACTTGTCCAAGGTAAAACTGTAACAGTCTTACATGGATCCCACCGGCCAAGTAATTTTGTGACTTCTGCTGCTGGAGGCAGATGGTGTGTGGCTGCGCCTTGGCTTTAGGTTCTGTCTTGTGCTTGCCCCGTTTGGCCAAAGGGATGTAAGCAGACGTGGTGCAGGCAGAGGCTTCAAACTGGTTCGTAGAGCTGGGCTTGCTGTCTTGCAGTTTACCTTCCATCACCATGAGGAGGATGTGCCCTGGTTAGCCTGTCAGTCTGAGGATGACAGACATGTTAAGCAGACTTCGGCTCCATCTACAGAAAGATTCAATATTGGACTCCTGGCTGCTGAATCCCCTTTATGGTGCAGTATGGGGAGCGTGTGCGAGTGCATTCGTGTGTGTGTGTGTGTGTGTGTGTGTGTGCCTATTTGTGACCGTGCATCTGTGTATGAGAGAGACAGGCAGGCAGGTAGATAAACGTTGAGACAGAAAGAAGAGGGGGGAGAGAAAAAGAGGAGGAGGGTTGAAAAGGGAGGGGAAGGAAAAGGGGAAAGGAAAGGTGGGTAGGGAAGACGCGTGTCCTTAGGGCCTGGGCCATATCTCATTCATCTTCTGTAGTCCCAAAGCCTAGCGCAGGCCCTCAAAAGATGCTGATAGTGAATAGATGCTTTATTTTTAGTCAACAACTGTCTACATTCAAGTACTTACCAGGAGCTCTTTTGTGTGCATGGGACTGGGGTGATACATGAGCTGGACCTGGGGGTACACAAGAAGCCGTTTTTGTGCTGTAGGCCATGACCATATATTTTGGTGGGAAGGCCACACCTACACCGTGTGACTAAGCACCGGCATTGTGCCCTGGCGTAAGCGACAAGCACAGTGTCCCTTATATGTGGCAGTGCCCTCTTCTGCCACTCCGCAGTTGTGCTGATCCCTCAGTCGGCGAGGCAATTCTTTCTTTAAGTCTTTGTTAAATGTATTGGGGTGACATGGATTGGTCACATTATATAGGTCTCAAGTGTACATTCCTATAGTACATCAGCTGTGTATATTGCCTCTGGATGGTGAACACACAATGCAATTCTTTGACACCCCATGGAGAGTTTAGGTTCTTCCCAAATCTTCCTTCCTGGCCTCTTCTTTTCCACACAGATATTTCTATTTCTTTCCTGTTTCTTCGTTCTCTCTGCTTTTTTGCTCCAGAGTACACACAGATACCTGTAAACATTTCAATGTGTTCTTCTTCCATCCATTTGGTCTGAAACCCAGGAATTGTGCTTCACGTTCCCTGCTCTGTGACTGAGTCCTGTGGAGTCGCCTGTAATTTACAAGTTGAGTGCACTTTGCTCCATCTCCATTGACCGGGGGGGGGGGGGGGGGGGGGTCAATGCCACTGTCACGTCTTACCTACCTGGTTTCTTACCATCACCTGTGCCCAGTCTCTTCCCCAAAGAATTGTTGTAGTAACCTTGTAAAATGCTAATCCAGTTATTTAACTCCCCTGCAAAAAAGCACCCATTAAAAATAGAAAAACAAAAAAACACACTCTTGTCACTCTGCCTTGTAACAATTTGCATGATGTGGACATTGCATGGGTTCATTTTGCAGGCAAAGCCAAGGCTATTCCATAGTAAGTGGCACGTCTTCTGACTTCAAGGCTATCATTCATCATGCCGAATGATCACAACCACAATCCTAACTACTACTTACTGAGTGCATACTAGAATGTGCACATTCTGAAGCTCTTTATACGAATTAACTTCTTCAATCCTGAGAACAATTCTATGAACCAGGTACTATTATTATTCCAGTTTTACTGTTAAGGAATCTGAGGCACAGAATGTTTAAGCAATTTCCCCAAGGCCACACAGCTTGAAGATGACAGAACCAGGATCGGAACCCAGGCAGTGTGGCTAGCTCCCTTACCTCTCCTGGGCCATGCAATGACCATGGAATTGATAAGAAGGAAGGAATATTATCAATCTGCCACCTGCGTCCCCATCACTATCATGTTTCTGACTAGATATCAGGTTATCCATATCTTTCTATAGCTTAAGCTAGCATTGTTCCTTCCCTGCCAAGAGATAGGTGAATATAACAGTAACATCAACAAAAATTAGGAATCAACTGTTTAAAATTGATCATGGCCCTGAAGGGGCCATCTCCTTCCAAAGGAGACCATCTCCTTCCAAAGAGGTAATCACAGGAACCCAGTTAGGAGGGAAGGCATTTTGTGGAAAATAGAGTATGAGCAATTCTAAAGGAAATGTCAAAAGGATAATGTGTTTTGCAAATGTTTATTGCAAACAGACAAAAGTAGGTTCAATTACTCATTACAACCTACACATTCCTCTCTCTGTTGGCTGGAAAACACTCAGGTGTTTTGTTTTTCAATGAGAAAAGAAATTATTTTCCAGGATGGAATGGAGGTATTTTTAGCTTTGAAATTTGGACTGTGAATTGCTATGGCCTATTAAAAAAAAAAAAATGCCGAGGCAGCCTTGAAACATGAAAAAGGATGACAAAGCCTGGGAAACATGATGAATCCACTGGACTTCATGTATCAATATCATCTGTCCTTTCCCTCCTCCCCCTCCAGTCCCTGTGCTTTCTCAACACTTCATCTGTGATTCTGGGCACTTTGACACCTGAATCTGTATTCGGTACATGTCCCTACACGATTAAATAAAAATCATCATCACCTTTCTCTGCTGTTGCCTTTGCAGGAGAGAGTTTTTAACTCTGCCTCAACGGTCAGGGCCCCCAGTCAGGCCCCTTGGAAGGAGAATAAACTCAGGGTCTTTGGAGGATAGTGGATTTTAAATTGTAATAATAGTGTGACGCCGTGCAAGGTTCCTATTCTCATTGGGTCTCCATCTCTTCTGATGCCTGCATCACAGGACAGGCAATTGTGATGGTTAAGTGAGATGTATCTTAGGTGCCTAGTAATCCTTAACTCTAATAGTTTGAGCCCTTATTGTGTGCTGGCACTTGACCTTTATTATTCCATTTAATTTAACTCTGTAAAGTATGAATCATTATCCCTATAGACAGATAAAGAAACCGAGACTCAGAGAAGTAACATAACGTGACGTTTAGGCTCAGAGAAGTAACATAACGTGACGTTTATGGGTTGAATTGTGTCCCTCCAAAAAAAGGTATGTCAAAGTCCGAATCACCAACACCTCAGAATGTGACTTTATTTGGAGATAGGGTTTTACAAAGATAATCAAGTTCAAATGGTCATTAGGGTGGGTGGGCCCTACTCCTGCATGACTGGTGTCCTCACAAAAAGGGAAAATTTAGATACAGAGACAGAAGTGTACGGAAGAAAGACAGTGTGAAGGCACAGAGGGAGAAGGCAGTCGGGTGATTGGAGTGGTGCATCTACAAGCCAAGGAACACCGAGATTGCCAGCAAATACCAGAAGCTAGACGTACTTCTCCCCTAGAAACATAGGACAGAACATGGCCTCTCCAATGCCTTGATTTCAAATGTCTAACTTCCAGATCTGTGAAACAATAGCTCTCTGTTGTTTTAACCTACCCAGTTTTGATATTTTGTTAACAGCAGTCCTAAGAAACTAATACATTCCTTAAGGTCACACTGCTAATAAGTACCAACACCAGGATTCAGTGCCTGGTCTGACTTAAACATTGGGCTGTTAAACATTCCTCTACCATTACCACTCCAAGTATGCTGGACCAGCAGCATTGTCTTTCCCTGGGAGCTTGTAGGAATGCAGAATCTCAGGCCCTACCCCAAGCCTACTGAATCACAATCTGCATTTTAACAAGAATCTCTGGGGAGTGCTTTTGCACTTGAAAGCTTGAGAAACATGGCCATATGCCACCTTCTAAAGTTACCAAGAAATAGCAATTCTCTTCTCTTTCTTTCCCTAGTTCCTCCTTCAGGTGCTATTGGAAATGGGTCTTTCCCTTCCTAGTACGTTCTCCTCGCAGTCCATATTCCACTCCACTCAGCACCCTTCCTTAACCCCCAAGACTAACTTTGTCCTTTACATATTAGGCCGGGAAACTGGGTGCAGTAAAAAGATGTCGGGCTTTGGACTCGATTGAACTTGTTTCAAGATTGTGCTTTACCACTCAGTAGGCGTAGAAGAGCACGAATCGCTTGTCCTTTTTGAGTTTCAACTTTTTCATCTGTTCCTAGCGCCATTACCCTCATCTTCGGCCTGGACTAGTGAAGTGGCCTCTTAAGTGAACTCCCCACTTCCCCATGCTGATCTCAGTCTGTAACCTTAATGATCCCTCTCTGAAGCACAAATCTGATCATGTCTGTTCCCTGATTAACACCCTCCCCACCCTCCCCCAGGACTTCCCTGCCCTTGGGATCAAGTCTGAATTCCTGATCATGGCTTACCGTTCCTGGCGTGATCTACCAATGTCTGTGTCTCCCATCTCGTATGTCTCGCCAGTTGCTACCCTCATTTTCTTATTTCTTCTCTAGACATACTAACCTTCCTTTACTTTCTCAAGTTAGCAATCACTCCTTTCAGGATTCTTGCCTGACCACACCTCCCTCCCCTAACTCCTATATCTTGTGTGCCTTCTCTATGCTTTTCCTTATCATAGCAGTTATTACTTGCATGTCAGTCTGTCTGTATTCCTCGCTAGACTCCATGAGCACGCAGGCCAAGAACCATGGCTATCTTTGTGCCTCAACAGCTAGCCTGGAGTTGATACACAGCCAGCCTTTAGTACACATTTGCTGAACAAATAAAAGGAATTGGGAGATGACCCTGTCTTCAGGCAAGCATTGTGCATTCTCCCTAAAAAAACATTTATTCCGAAACCCCACTGCTGTTTTACAGATTAGGTGCCAGTTGTAGAGTAAGTACAGGAACAACCAGCGTATTCTTTTTGAAGTGTCTTTGTTCTTTCCCACGTGATGAAGCCTCCTAGATCCCACCTTGTTGAACAAAGCTGAAGTATTTACTACTAATTGCTTTAAGTAAGGCCTTGTGATCTAATCATTAATCAGATGCTGGCATTTAAGAAAGAAAAATGACTAATTAACAGAGTATAGTACTGCCGATATTCGGGATCACAGCTCTGTATGTGGCAGCCTGGTGATGGAAGACGTACAGTGAGGTTTGGAGAGTCTTTGGGACTTAAATGGCTTATCCATTCCAGAGAAGTTGAACCCACACACCCACCCCTAACAGGGAGGAGGCCTTCTGACTGAGTCTCTCCCTCCTGTACATTGTTAGTAGCAAGAAATGCTGGAAGTTTAAAGTTAAAATGTTAGAAATACAAACGGAAGATTCACGAGCCGCGTGTATACCTGGTATAAGAGTAACAAATGTGGTTCATGTTTGGAAAAATTTTAAAAAAAAAATGTTTTTCACATGGGATGGGCCAATTTGGGCCTTGCATATACCACATGCTGAATAAATTTTTGTTGAAAGAATTCCCTGTGTGAGACGTTTACAGAAGAAGAAATACATACACCTTTATTGAAAAGCATCAAAGAAAGCCTGAATAAATGGGGAATATAAAACCCTATTCTAAAGTAGGAAAACTCAGTGCCATAAAAATATCACTTCTCCCCAAGTTCATCTAGAGAGTCAAGGCTGTTTCACTCCAAACCCAACAGAGTTTTACAGGAATGTTGACAAGTGGAACCTAAAATTCGTGTGGAAGAGTAAAGGGCCAAGAATATGCAAGTGTTTTTGAAACAGGAGGAGATGGAAAAGAAAAAACACTGACTTGCTCTACTAGATATCAAGATTTACTCTAAACCTCCATGTAATTTTGAGAAATGGCTTTGTTTTGGTGTTTGTTAGCTTGTTTTGAGAGCTGGTCATTCAGGGAACTGATTTTCGGCAACCTTTCCTAGAGAGACTCTACCCTGAGAAAGGTGAATGAAAAGTGAAGGCACACTTTTCATCGTGCATGTGGTATCTTGGAGCTCAGCTTTGACCACTGTGAGCTACAGTTCAGGGCAGGAGAAAGTGCCCCGACCAGATGCACCAGGGCTGAGCCCCTGCTCGGCCTCACGAGTTGTGAGACCTTGGGTCTCTTGTGAAACTTCTCTGAGTCTCAATTTCTTCATCCATAAAATTCAATTGATAAAAATCTAACTAGAAAAAAAGTAGATTGTTGAGCTATATTCTGGTGCTTTTAAAACTTGTTTATTCATATTAGAAGTAACTTTCTGTAGAGATGGCAGATTCAAATGTATGCAGGGCCAGGCAGATCATGCCCACGTGTGTAGCAGCTGTGTGTGTGGGAGAGGCGGAGGGGGGGGGTGGGGTAGTAGGGGGGAAGGTAATGACAAACTGCAAGAGAGCACCAGACAGGACCGAGGCCCCGAATCAGTGCACACATCCCTGCTCTGCAGTTTCAGTTCAAGACCACCACACCTGGCATAGGAGTCGGGAGGGACATTTGAGTTCCAGTAGCTTGGCCTCAGACAGTGGTGTCACCCAGGGTAAATCATTTCACTCTCTGGGCCTCATTTTTCCACCTTTAAAATGTAAACACTGGCCTCTCTAAGGGTGGTTCTAGCTCTAAGATTAGAACTAGAAGTGCCTGTCCAGGACTCTACTTTGTGGATGCATTTACTAATCTCACTTCTCCAACTGGAAGTGAAAGAATCTTACTTGTAGAATTGGAAGACCAAGGTTCAAAACTCAGCTTTGCTACCTACTAAGTGCTACTGGAGAATGGCCCAGAACTTAACTGCATGTCCATTTCTATCTATCACTAAAAATATGAAGGAAAAGTAGTAATTTTATCTTCTTCACAGTGTTGGGAGTTGATGTGATAATTAGCTATTCAATTATTTTGTAAACTGGACAACAATGAGGAAGGATGTGGATAAATATAATGGAAAGGGAGGTAGATAAATGGTGTACCAAATCCCAGACCCCTAATACCTACCTTATTTGAAAAATCCTAACTTTTCTAGGAGGTAGGCCCTGTTGTACTCATTTTACAGATGAGAAGACTGAGATTCTGAGCAGTGGACCCAGGGACTGAAATCTTGTCTTCCTGATTCCAAGGCCCATGACTTAGTTCTCTACCTGCTGCTTCCTGACGTGGGCCAGCCACATCCAATGCTAGGAGCCTAGCACTTGTTACCAGGTCAGGGGCCATGTCCAGAGGGATCAGCTGAAGTTAAGAGCAACATATTGATTTCCAACCATCAGTCCAGAGGGGCTTAGACTCCTGGAAATGAGGTCGTCAGCCATGTTTGCACAGAGTAAGACTGAGGGCTTTCTCTGTGTCTGCTGTTTTAAATGTCATGTTGCCTAAGACCTATAATTCTTGGCCGTGGGCAAGAGAAGGCCCGAGACTCCAGATGAACTGGCTGCTGACTCAGGCAGACCACAGCTGCTGCAAGGGATCACCTTCCATTCTCTTTATAAAACATGCTGTTCTGGCCCCAGGAACACAGGTCAGCAACTTCATGAATTGCCCTTTTGCTTGTAATCCAGTTGCAGTGGTGAAATATTATGTTGCCTAGGGCAGGGCTATTCCTGGCTCTCTAGTTGTTTCAATTACAAAGTTTCCTTCTTGTTTGGAAGAAGGAAGATTTATTGAATGCCTACCAAGTGTCGGGTGTGGTGCCACTCACTTTGCACTGAAGACTTTACTTATCCCTTAGGAGAACTGTATACATTACATTACATTCCTTCAGTTTATCAGATGTTAAAAGGGAAGCTCAGGTAGGCTAAACAAACTTACTAGAGACCACGGGTTTAGAAAGTGCTAGAGCTCAGGATCAGAATCTCTGGCCCTATGGTTCGGAACCTAGGTCTCCACAACACTAATTTGCCCATCGGTGGGACACTGATGACAAATAATGCCTGTAAAATCCAAAGAGAGTTTCATTTATTAATGGTCTGCGGTGGAAGAAGACTGCTAGCCCAGCCAATAGAAAGCTCCTTTATTTTGTAAACAGAATAATTCATTCATTTGCTAATGCTCTCTCCCAGTGAAAACCTGAGCCAATTCTGCCTTTCATCTGTTATTATAGCTTGAACGCAAGGATGTCCCCACACCCCATGCCTTTGAATACCCCATTTGGGGCACAGAGGAATGCTGCTTCCTTTGTCTCAACATCAAAGCACAGTTTATGTCTTGACAAGTATATATGTGTTGAAAAATATAAATAAGCACAGAAAATCAAACCCCTCGGGTTGCCCAATTGTCCCACTTCCCAAGAAAATGAAAGAGAGGATAACTTAAAATGAATAAAAATATACTCCCCATTTGGAAGTCTGAAATTGATAGTGTTTACCAGAAATTATATGAGCGGAGAACTCATGCTTTTATTTGATTGTGGGTTTGAAACTGTGTCTGGGCTCTGAGATTCTTTCTTTGTGAGTGATTGCTACTGCTGAGGGAATTGGCAGTGTGACCAGGCAGAGGGAAGGGATAAAATGATTAGGTCCAAGACTTCATTGCGAAGCTTCTTCCTCTGAGATTTAGAAACCATCTCTCTTTCAGCCCCTTAATGTTTCCTGAACACCGTGAATTTCTCCAGGGGGCTTTATGGCCGGAACTGATCACATTTGATTCTCCAGGGAAGAAATAGGCAGGTTTGTCTTATTTATTTATTAAGAACAAGAAATGGAAAGGAGACTCCTCTTATCTTGATTGTAGTGGTTGAGGACAGCTAGAAAACCTGAGAGTGACTGGCCCTCAGCCTGAATCTCTCCTCTATCAGATCTAACTACCCCTTACCCTGCCCTTCTCATTCCTTTTTATCTCCCCCTCCCCCCATGCTTTTCTCCCCCGCCCGCTTTCTCCATTCTCTCTTTGCTCCTCCTTCCTCACCCTAATCTTTTGCAACAGACTTTAAGCCTCTGATATGGTCAGCCTCTTCTAGTTAAAAGTCATCAAATCTGGCTCAAGTGAGAAGAGTCAAAGCAGATGTGTGATAAGGACTGGAACCAGAGAGTAATCAGGATGGGTGGCTGAGGAGGGGCCATCCCTCTCCATCTGCTGCTCAGGAGCCCTCTGATGTCCCCTTCCAGACTCATCCACACTTCGGCTCCTGCTGTCCCCTTGAACTTGGACTTGCTGCAACCCCGACACGTTATGACTCCTCTTCATGGTCCTGGCTCCTCCTCCCCTTTCTGTGGTTTCTTTCACTTTTATCTCCTGCTTCTTACTGCATCATGCCTCTCATAGTTTCTAGTTCAGATCCCCAACAAGGAATCTGATTGCCTGTATTAGGACCAGAGAAACAGAACCCCAATAAAATATGTGGATGGATGGATGGATGGATAGAAGGAATATATATATATATATACATACTGCATTTCCCCTAAAATGAGACCTAGCTGGACCATCAGCCCTAATGCAACTTTTGGAGTAAAAATTAATATAAGACCCGGTCTTATTTTAATAAGACCAGACCTTATATAATATAAGATCGGGTCTTATATTAAATTTTGCTCCAAAAGACGCATTAGAGCTGATGGTCCAGCTCGGTCTTATTTTCGGGGAAACACAGTGTGTGTGTGTGTGTGTGTGTGTATCCATCTATCTATTTATCAATCTATCTAAATTGATTTATTATAAGGAATTGACTGGTGTGATTGTAGATGCTAATTCTCAAGATCTACAGTTGGCATACTGGAAATCTAGGAAAAGCTGATGTTTCAGTTCCAGTCCCAAGACAGGAAAAAACCCGTGTCCCAGCTCTAGGCAGTTAAATGGGAGGAATTCCCTCTTTGTTCTATTCAGTCCTTCAGTTGATTGGACGAGGCCCACCCACATTAAAGAGGGCAATCTGCTTTTCTCAGTTTATTGATTTAGATGTTAAACTCATCCCCAAATACATAGAATAATGTTTGACCAAACATCTTAACATCCCATAGTCCAGTCTAGTTGACACATAAAACTAACAATCACATTGCCCCAGGTGCCCTCCCAGGTGCCCTCTCTCCTTCCTCTCTCTCACCGTCTCCCACCCACTATCTCCCTGGCAGTTGGTCTGGTCAGCCTTTGGATTGGCTGCCATAGGGCCAGGTGTTCACCTCTATCCAATTACCTGAGGCTGAGAGGTTAGCTCAGGGGATACATTGGTCACAATGGTTTGGCTGTCCCTTAAGCATCAGCTAGAGGTCGGGGCAGTTTCCAGAGCCTGGGGTGGAGCTAGCAAAATGATCACATTGTTAAGCCCTATAATCCTAACGCTGTGACATCACTAAATGACAGGAGTTGGTGTGGCTAGAGTTGCTGAGTCAGTTGTGAAATCAGATATTTTATTGAGCTGTGGGGTTGTGCCAGGCACTGTGGATACAAAGGTGAAAGGGCGTGAAATCTGTGTCCAAGCCTCTCGCAGAGGGTCTGAGAGGCAACTCAAGCCTCCCTGCAGCTCAGTAAACAGAAAACGCTTGGCTACAAGAGCTCTTAGAGATCTAGTCCAAACCCCTCTGTTTCCTAAGTCAAGAAATGGAAGCTCAGACTGGCCTAGGGTAACATGCTCGTCACAGGGAGAGATTTCATTTCAATTGTCATGTGTTAAATATATAATATGTGCTAGAGATTGGGCTAGATCTTTTCATGTTTAGCATTTCATTTAACCCTTATTACGATGATGTGTGGTGGCCTTTACCGAGAGGACAGGCCTGGATTTCAGAGAGGTTTACTGACCCACGTAAGTAGGTAGGAGAGAAAGGAGAGAAGGTCTCCTGTGATGTCAGTGTTGCAAACAAAGGTGATGTGTTCGAAATTACAAGTATGGCATCAAAATATCTTCAAGAAAAGCACCCAGTGCTCACCAATGTGATACTTCTGGGCTCTTTGGGAGAACAGGTATTGAATGGATAGAAAATGAGCAGAAGGAAAGACATGTTTGAGAGACTAGATAAGAAAGGAACGTGATGGAAACACCAAAAGGGACATGTGGTGGACATCTTCAGAATGATCAATCTCAAAGATGTTTTCACTGAGGGCTTTTGAATATCCCAGGAAAAGATCCCTTTTACAGATGAATAGGATGATTTGGCAATGAAGAAGAGAGGGAAAGAGTCAGGTAGGGCAGTGAGGCAAGGCATGCTCAGTGCACTAATGAGATGTTCTGTCCTTACTTCCTTAACCTGAAAGACTTCTGTCTGACCGAAGAATCATTTGAAATGACACATATGTTAATTCTTCCCCGACCTGAGTTTGCAACCTTTCCTGAAATAAGAGCATTCAGACCAGCATGAGTACTGAGCTACTGCAAAGTTGGAAGGCTCTCCTAGTCCACTGAGCAGAATCAGAGGCAGGATAAGGTCTCTGGTCATGGCACTTCCAGTCCTCTTCTGGGTCGTGGGCTTCTCCGTTTTCCTCCTCCCCTCCCTATTGTATCCCCTTCTTCACTCCTTTTCCCTGTACTGCTTTTGCCCACCATCTATTTCTTGCCCTGTATTTTTATAGCGTAGTATATAGAATAGGGATCATTACTCGAACGGGTACGTGGGTCCACAGGCCGCTAAAATTAGGATGTGATGCTATATAGAATGGAGACGACTGTGGAAACGGAAAGTGCATGCCTTAGCTGGAAGGGGCAGTGGTTTCTCACCAAGACCGAATTGTTTCCAGGCTTGAAGGTGGACTCGGTAATACCAGGTCTTCCCACTTTTCAAAAAAACCAGGAAATCTAGATTTACTGTTTATGACATACCCTACTTTTAAATGTTATCAATTAATTCTGTTTTTTTCAAAGTCTTGCAGGCTAGCCATGACCCATAGAGCACCAGCTCTGACCACTGGTCTACAGTAAACATAGTTGAACTCCTACTTCGTTGCTTCTAGCTGTGTGATTCTGAGAATGTCTCTTAACTTCTCTGAGCCTTAGTTTCATGGTTATCAGGTAGCATAGAACATGGCATATTAAGTGCTAACCTCACTGTGTCACAGAGTAGATACACCAGAGATAACAATTCCCTCCCGTCCCTTCCACTCCATGCCATGACCATGGTGCTTTAATCATGTGTACACCTGATTCCAGAGAGGAAAGTACAGTCTATTACAAGACCAGTGGCTTCTGCAACATCAGCCTGAGTTTTTTCTGCAAACGATTAAATCAGAAAAGCTCACAGTGTATTCTTACCCTGCTTTGTTGAAAGCCTTTTTCCCAAAATGCATTTTTTTGTGGGCAATGAGTCTCTATTCATGCACAATTTCACATGAAAAGCTTTGCCCTTTTTATCGTACGCATGGCTTGCATCGGCCAGCCTGCGTGAAAATATTTCCATTCATTAGCATGCCAAATGATGTCACTGGCCTGGAACTCGAGTAGATATTACCATGACTCATAGAATCCTAGCACTCCAAGGATTCTCGCAGGAGCTCCTCTAGTCCAGCCTTCTACCCACTCGTCTTTCAAATGCAACTTAAAACATCTCTGTAAGGTGGTCAGGGCTCACAATTCTGGGAAGCTGCCCCTGTTACTCTAGTTATTTGAAATGTCTTCCTTCTATCAGATTTAAATCTGAATTTCAGTAACTTCTGCCCATGGGTTTAGACCTACCCTCCAGCAGTACTGAGAGTAAGTTTAGTCAGAGCACAACATGGTATCCCATTAAATAATCACAGTCATGAGAACTTAACATACATGTCAGAACTGTTCTCAATGTTTTACATATATGTACTTGTTTAACATTCATAGAAACTCTGTAAGGCCGATAATAATAAAGCCTTCTCATTTTAAGAATAAGGAAAATGGTGACACAGAGCAATTAAATGACATGCCCAAGGTCTCATGGCTTATAAGTGGGAGAAGCAGGAAGGAAGCCATGTTAGTCTGGGCTCGGACTTCATGGTCTTAGGGACGACATCCTCCTGCCTCTCCATGATGGAGGCTCTGCACCAAGGTCTAGTGTGCAGGACCCAGGGCTTTGATGTGGTCCAGAGCCAGATTTACATCCTGACTCGGCCACTTCCTGTCAGAGCAAACTTCGGCAACCACTCCATATCCAAGAGCTTTAAAGGAGGGCTATGCTCCTTTCAGGGTTCAAATAGTTGTAAATGAGCTAGAACAGTGCCTGACAAGCAGTAGACACACAATAGTTTTTTTGTTGAGTAAATTACATTTATCAAGATTGCAAACAAGGCATCACTAAGTCATTTGTCTTTCCACAGCAGAATTTCCAAGAGCCCTTCTCATACTTATTGCTCCCCCTTCTATGGACACTGTCCGTTGTCCGTGACCCGTTTAGCATGAAGTCATTTCAGTGCTGTCTTGTCGAGCTCAGAATACAATGTATTCTCATGAGTTTAGCACTCTAGTCCCTTCATTGCAGCTAAGACTGTGCTAATGCACTTCTCTCTCCAGCATCTATTCTGTTCCAGGTACTACATTAGAAACTGAGGATAGATACATGAATTAAGACCAAATCTTTTTTCTAAGGAACCCTCAGGTAGAGTAGGTTTCATGATACAAAGAAGGAAGACAGCTCTAATCAGAGTGAGGTAAAGCATAACTCATTTTTGACTAAAGGAGGGAAGGGAAAAAGGGAAGAAAATGTATGGTTTAGAACCATAGGAGAACCTAAATGTCAGAAACCAAACTTTAAAATCATTACATAAGCTCATGGAAGAATACTTAAATTCTCTTAAAATGGTTTATAGGGAAATTCATAAAAACGATGAAGTATAATATATAAAGGACAAATTGGTCAATTTTACTACTTCAAAATTTAAAATGAATGTATAACAAAAAAGAGGAACAACAAACAAAATGGTGTGTAACAAAAGATGTAGGTTATGAGATTACTCACAGATTCAAAGATAATTTCATCACTTATACACTTATAACAAAGGACAAGTATCCAGAGACATACTGAATCAGTAAGTAAAAGAAAAAAAGAAAAAAGAAAGAGAAAGAAAGAAAGAAAGGAAAAGAAAGAAAGAAAGAAAGAAAGAAAGAAAGAAAGAAAGAAAGAAAGAAAGAAAGAAAGAAAGAAAGAAAGAAAGAAAGAAAGAAAGAAAGAAAGAAAGAAAATAAGGAAAGGAAATGTACAGGCAGTTCACATAAGAGAAATCTAAAATTCCCAATAAACATATTCCCAACTTTAATAATCTGGGGAATTTCAAATTGAAATAATAATGAGAAAGACAGTTTTTTGTCTATCAGGCTAGCAAACATTTAAAGGTGTGACAAAATCAAGTGTTGGTGAAGGAATAAAGAAAGGAAAATTACCATGAATTGCGCAAGAAATATACATTGATTATACACTTGCAAAGAACAATTTGGCTGAGTGTGTATATTTACACACACATGCACACACTCTAGAGAATATTATAGACATGCGCACAAAGAAACATGTATCAGAAAACTCATTGCAATTCTATTTATAATAAAAAATGTAAATCATATGTATGCCCATTATTTGAGGAATGGATGACGATAAAGTATATAATGGGATACTTAAAGAGCTAAAACTAATGGTGAGATTTGAAACACATAGTTTAAGTGAAAAAAAGGTGCAGGGTGATATTGAGCATATGTACAGTATGATATCACTCATGGACATCTTTTCTAAAAACCCTCACAGATCTAAAACAACACTATTTCTGCATATTTTTTGCAGAAAATATGCAAAAAAATAGACTGGAAAAAAATACGTAATTCATAAAAGTAGTGGCCACTGAAGAGGGAAGAAGAAATGAGACTGGCAGTGAGAAAGTTAGAGAAAACTTTAATTTTATGTGAATTGTTTGATTTGTTTACTAGAGAAAGATTCAAAGCAACTGTGACAAAAATGTTAATAATTATCCAGTATTGGTGGTGGGTCATTGGTGTTTGTTTTATCATTCATTGTCCTTTTTGTTACTTTTACATATGTGACAAAAATTTACATGCAATCCCAGGGAAGGAGACTTACTTTAAATATCATATCTGGTTGGCAGGTGAGGGTGGAGATGCAAGTCAGAGTTTCTGTGGGTTCCTTCCCTTCAAATGGCCCTAGGATAATCTAAGCACCAGCTCATGGAAAAAGAAATGAAAAAATAACAACAATCGAATTGATTTCTGATCATGGGTTTACAACCCTCACAGGAATAAATCGTATACTTTTTTTTTTTTGCTAAAAATCATATGTAAAGTATTAAGCAAAAAGAAAATTTCACATTTCTGTATTCAAACTCATTTAATTAGACTTTCAGCAAACATTGGAAAGTACTTTCCCCTGTGGCAGGTCCTGTGCCAGGGGAAAGGACACGTTTGAGTAGATAAATCACTTTCTTGAAAGTAGAGAGCCAAAGCTGCATTTTACTGGGTGCCTACCCTTACCTCCAAATGTCTCCCCCAGGTCCTTTTTGTAAGTATTCCCCCACAAAAATCCTGAGAAGTAGGCATTACTATTCCCAAACTACAAATTACTATATTGAGATTAAGCCAGCCCAAGGTCATTGCCAATTAGTAAATGGCCGAGTGTATTCTCAGACTGAGATTTCCGATTTGAGATCCCACATTGCTAGAGCAGACATTGGATTTTTTCAGAGAAGTGAGATTAGTGCTTTTTAGAGACATACAGTGTCCTGTAAAGTGCAAAACTTTCCAACCTCTGCTTTTGTCCTTGAAAGTGAGAAATAAAATTGTGGGTGGAACTAATGGTCTTTGGATGACAGGCCTGCGTACTATTTAGCTGTTGTTCCCACTGGGCAGGAAGCATGTCATCGGCAGTGGTTTGCTCTGCTCAGAGTGGCGCACTCAGATAGACAGTGCCCTCAGAGCACGCCACGCACCTGCCAGTGACGAATCGTCATCCCGGAGTTCTGTGAGCACCTTATTGACTCTTCTGCGTTCATAGGACACACACCCCTCAGGAGGAGAGACCATGGAGCAAGATGCTGAGTATATAGGACATACCGTGTTTCCCCAAAAGTAAGACCTAGCCGGACCATCAGCTCTAATGCATCTTTTGGAGCAAAAATTAATATAAGCCCCGGTCTTATTTTACTATAAGACTGAGTCTTATATAATATAATGTAATGTAGTGTAACATAATTAATATAACACAATAGAATACCAGGTCTTATATTAATTTTTGCTTCAAAAGACACATTAGAGCTGATTGTACGGCCAGATCTTATTTTCGGGGAAACAGTAGGATGCAGATTCTCAGTGTCACAGTTTCCTTTCAGCTTCCTCTGTGACATTAGCCAGAGTGAACTTTTTGATCCTTAAGTCTCATGTATGTGAAATAGTTCCAGTTCTTAGATGACCAGTACATGTAGGGGATTAAATGAACAAGATATGCTGGATAACAAATGGTCTCCCTTGATCCTCAAGGTAGTCTTGTGAGGTACAAAGGAAAATTCCTAAAACCTCCATTTTCAGAGGAGACTCTGAGGTTACAGAACACTCTGCAAAGTGGCTTTCTGGTCAGCAGAGGTATTGTTAGGCTCTAGGGTCCACATCCACCAACGATTATTCTAATGGTCTGACAACAGCCTTCCGGTGTTGCCCAATGGTTTTGCCTATTCTCCGAGTCAGACGTGGTTCAGCCTAACACCTGCAGGCCCTGCTCAAGCACTTTCTTCTGGAGTGATACCTGGATAGTACACAGGGATCGTCAGTAGAGGACCTCGTTCCAGGTACCCTTTCTTAGTAACACCTGTGTATTATACCTCTGCTAGCTCAGGACAGCATGGGAACAACTAAAGGAGCAGTTGTGAACAATGAGTGCACACAATGGAATGGATTATTTCTATGTCATAGTAACTGATGGGTACACCAACAAGTGTACACACACACCCTCCCATATACAGGGGCACACACTGCAAGGGCAGAGCTAGCGCATACTTTGGGTGTTACCTCTCTCCTCAGCATACTCGCCAGACATTGGTGCTCCCCTTGCTTCCACCTATTCACACCTGTGGTTCTCTCTGCCCCAAGTATCATCCTGGGTCGCTGTGGCTTCCCATCCCACCATCCTTGTTTAAATCCTATCACTCCTCAGATGGCAGCCTTCATATCATTCCTCAGGGAGGCCTTCCTGGGCATCTCACTTCTCTATTTGGTCATTCCCACACATACTTCCCTGGAGCCCCATCCTTCTCCTTTTGATGTGTAACTCATCACGTGGGTAATTGTTGTCACTGTCGGTGCTGGAGGAGGGGCAACGGGCCTGGGGGTAGCCCAAGAATTTCTCCAGTATATAAGTCTACACTTACATTTTTACACAGAAGTAGGGCAGTCCCACGTGCCTTCTGTCCCATGCCCATCTCAGGCAGGTACCTCCCTTATCACGCCATTAGCACAAGGAGAATAATATGGAGTTCGGCCCGAGCTGCTGGCCCTCTCCTGTTATATCTTGCTGATGCTAGCCAGTTTTAGGGTAACTTGACTGGGTTTTCACTCTCCTCTGTCTTATTGATCCCACATGTTGACAGAGAACTATTTTCCCTAGATTCATTGTGAACATTCTTTCTAAAATACCACGCCATCTTCTTTGGAAACAAAGGCCCTCTCCCTGGGCCTTTGTTTCTGTCTGTACAGGAAGAGAGGTGGAGAAGATAAGGCTCGAGGGTCCTTCCCAGGTTAATGTTCTGAATCTGTGACATGCCCCCTTTATGGTCTGAGGAGCCCCCAGAAACATCCTCCTATTTTAAGTGACTATCATCTGAGGGCCATCGAAGACAACTTAAATGAACACTGGTTACTGTATATTATATCTGTTGTCTTACTTATTTTTCTCCCTTGCCAACCTGCCCCAGGTGGTTGAACCTTCTCCCCCATGGGCCTCCTGGAGGATTAGCTCTTCCGTAGAGATCTGATACATATTACTCGATGAAAGCCGTAACACAGAGAAGTTAACAGAGATTAGAATCCATTTGCCTTCACTTTATCTTATTACAGATTATACTTGTATATTAACTTCATAATTTTCTGATTACCAAGGAGTTCAGTGGAGGTCCTGGGTCTCTCTTCAGTCCTAATTAGCCTTGTCCAGCTGAGCTCGTGCTGGACTGAACCATCACCAACGTATTTCTCAATAGGTAGCGGAAGCGAGAGTGATTCATTCTGGGAACCGGGTCTGTGTTGCTGTAAACTATTTGCATACCATGCGGATTTGCTCAAGAAACGAGCCTATGCCAGGTCCCAGAAGCAGCCTGCTTTCACCCCTCCCCCGCTTATCTGAGAAATGATGGTGCTTTATTCAGTAAATGGTCCCATTCGGAGAATTGACATCACTTTCTCACAAAACAGAATTTAAATTTAGACATTTTGAGAGGCAGCATGGCATTGTGTTTGTGTACACGTCTTTGGGACAAGTCCGCTGTATTTTAGGCTAGTGGTTGCTTTTGGAAGAGTTACCTAAGTTTTCTAAGTCTCAGCTTACTTACCTATAACGTGAGAATAATAATAGTGCCCATTTCATAGGATAGTTGTGAGGATAAAATGAAGTATATAAAGAGTATAGCATATAGGAATCATTTAATATATGTTAGTTTTTATTGCTGTTAATTAGATTTTTTTCTGTGCAATAATGGACTAGCAGAGAGGGAACAGAAAGAATAATATGTATTTTATAAATAAGGAAATGAAGCTGGGGATGAGAAGTGACTTCATACTTTTCATAAACTTCTGTCAAGCACTTATCATGGGCCAGTCCCTCAACCTTCAAAAATCAATGCCCAACACTAGTCTTTGCCCCTCACATAATAGGAAATTAGACTAAACTATGCCTGTATGATCAGGGAAGGCATTCTAGAGAAAGTGCCAACTAAATCGGTCTCGATGAATCAATTTCATCTTTTCATACCCCACCTCAATCTTTAAAACCATGCCTGATGTCACCTCCTTCATGCAGCCCTCCTTTATTCCCTCCTCCCTGCCTGATACATAGTTAATGGCTTTCTCCTCTGCTCGATTTCTGTACTTTGTCTATACTGACGTATTTGCATACATGTAAGTGCACATAAAAAGTAAAGGTGTTTAACTTCTCTGTCAGGTTTCTACGTCCCTAGCCCATAGCCTGGTGTCTGGAACATAGCAAAGATAATCTTAATTGCTGACATCTATGGTGCGCTTACTGTTTATAAGCACTCCTCTACGTACTATACTTCCATCAACTTAACCTCCTGTCAGTTCTGTGAGGATCTGAGCCACTGATCAGTTTAGTGATTTTCCCATGATTACTCAGTACCCAGGATTTGAACCCAAGCAGTCTGACCCCAGAACACTTACTCATTATGATTATGTGACAACTCTCCATCAATGTTTGCCGAACTAGACATAATAATGGTCCGCGAGTGGTAGGCACTTTACCTGTGTTATCTTATTTAATTTTCACAGCAAAACTCTGACAAAAGTACCATTCTAATCTTCATGTGATAAATGTGTAAACTGAAGTCTACCATGTTTATGTACCTTGCCCAAGGACACATGACAAGTAACTTGCTGCAGTTTAAACCCAAGCCTATGGACAGCCTGAAATATTATTTACTACCCCAATGTTTCCTAAAATATCATATGGGAATCCCCAGTAGTATGTGAGATTGCTTATATGTGGTCCATGGTTTATTTTAATAGTTACATACCTGTTTTAATGGGTACCTAGAATATGACTAGAATCTTAAACCCATGATTTTCTTGGTGTAAATACGTAGAATGATGCTAGATTAGATATTTAAGAGAGTGTATCCTTTAGAAAACAGCTAAGTAAATGATAACACATTTGGATTATGGATGTAATAAATTGGTGCATACAGCAAAGGAAACCATCAACAAAATTAAATGACAACCTACTGAATGGGAGAAGATATTTGCTAATGATACATTTGATAAGGGGTTAATATCCAAAATTTATAAAGAACTCATATAACTCAACACCAAAAAAGACCAAACAATCCAATTGAAAAATGGACAGAGGACCTGACTAGACATTTCTCCAAAGAGGACATACAGGTGGCCAATAGACATATGAAGAGGTGCTCAACATCAATAATCATCAGAGAAATGCAAATTAAAACCACAGTGAGATATCAACCTCACACCTCTCAGAACGGCCATCATCAATAAATCACAAAAAACCCCAAAAAACAAAAAAATAAGTGTTGGCAAGGATGTGGAGAAAAGGGAACCCTTATGCACTATTGATGGGAATGCAAATTGGTCAGCCACTATGGAAAATGGTTTGGAGGTTCCTCCAAAATATTAAAAATAGAACTACCTTTTGACCCAGCAATTCTACTCCTGGGAATGCATCTGAAATACAAAACACTAATTGAAAAAGATATATGCACCCTTGTGTTCATTGTAGCACTATTTACAATACCAAAGATATGGAAGCAACCTAAGTGTCCATCAATAGATGATTAGATAAAGAAGATGTGGTATATTTATACAATGGAATATTGCTCAGCCAGAAAAAATAAATCTTACCATTTGCGACAACATAGATGGACCTAGAGGGTATTATGCTAAGTGAATAAGTCAGACAAAGAAAGACGAATACCATATTATCTCACTTATATGTGGAATCTAAAGAATACAATAAACAAATGAAACAGAAACAGACTCATAGGTACAGAGAACAAACTGATGGTTACCAGATGGGAAGAGGATTTGGAGGCTACCCTGTTTCCCCAAAAATAAGACCTAGCCGGACAATCAGCTTTAATGCTTCCTTTGTTCTAATGCATCTTTTGGAGCAAAAATTAGTATAAGACCCATTATAGTAAAATAAGACTGGGTCAATATAATATATAATATAATATAATATAATATAATATAATATAATATAATATAATATAATATAATATAATATAATACCGTGTCTTATATTAATTTTTGCTCCAAAAGACGCATTAGAGCTGATTGTCTGGCTAGGTCTTATTTCCAGGGAATCACAGTAGGTGAAAAAGTTGGAAGAATTGGGAAGTACAAATTGGTGTTATGAGGTGGTCGCAGGGATATAGAATACTGCTAGGGAATATAGTCAGTAACATTGTAATAACTATATATGGTGCCAGGTGGGTACTAGACTAATTGGGGAAATCGCTTCATAAATTATATATCTAACCACTATACCGTATACCTGAAACTAATATAAAATAATATTGAATGTCAGCTATAATTAAAAAAAAACAAAACTACAAAAATAAATTGGTGCACAGATAACTGAAGTTTGGGAAGCTCTGTATTACACTCCCCTGCCTCCCCAACGTGTGAATAGGACACTAACAGAAAGAGATAGGAGAGCATTCCGGGTTGTGAAAAAAGCACCAGAAAGGGTATAATGTCAAGGAAATGCTTGTCAGTTTCACACAGGGTATCGTCTGAATTTGTCTGCCTAGAATATAGAAAATGGACAGCCTTCAAAGACTTAGGACTAGAGGTAGACATGACTTTGTTTATTAATACTTATGTTTTAAAGTCATTGTGTGTTTATTATCCATCTGGACTTACAATCGCTTGACAATATCAATGAGCAAACAGTACCCCAAATCAGTGTTAGCTAAAAGTCCCCTAAAACATTGCGCTCAGGAGACAGCGCTGTAAAACCCTAACCATGGTGACGCAAGCTTCCCCACGCATGCGCGATGGGGGCCTGCCTCTACCATTCACCTGTGCATGTCACAAATTAGGGCATTATCCTCCTTTTAGAGATTTGTTTCTAACCACCAAGAGAGGTAATCTTACATCTTTCTCTATTTGAAATCGTAACACTAATTGAACAATTCATTGAACCTAATGGCTTTAGAAAAATCAATAATTGCCTCTCATTATTGATATAGTAGAAGCACATGGAAGAAATTACCCAGTACAGAAATAAACCCATTAAAATAAATAATTCAACAAGCTGCCTGGCAATCTATTCAAATTTTGAACTTGAACGATGACGTGGAGTTTCTTAAGGATAAATAATGAAAGAAATGCATTCCCTGTTGCCAGGGTGTGGGCTGAAGCCACAAGCAGCAAAGATGGGAGTTCCTGGCACGTATCCCACTCTCCTGGCTGTGTGTGGTCAGTAAGTTGGCTGTTAGGTTATAGGTGTATGTGTGTGGGGGCGGGGAGTGGATGAGTGAACGCTGGCTGCCAATTAGTGTGATTAGCATCTGAGGTCAGAGCAGGGCCTTAATGCTATGTTGTTAAATCTATCTAGTAATTTACAAAGCACTTTCACAGCTAGCCCTACCGAGCTCTAAGCCAGGTAGATATTTCCCCCGTATGAGAAAACTAAGATTGACTTGTCCATAATCACGTTGGTGGTCAATACAAGCACTGAATCTGTAGCACAGGTTTTTAAACTTCTGGTCCGTTGCTCATTTTACTATTATGACTACCTTTGACTTTTTCCCCCCTCTCACATTGAAAATAATTTGCAGAACTCGAGTCCCTGTTTTCTATCTAAGGGACTGACCGTTAAGAAAGGAAGTGTCATTTGGTCAAGGTTACATAGATCAAACCAGAAAGAGCTAGGATTTGAATACAGTTCTTTGGACTCCTAGTCCAGGGCTCCTTTCTTACACTCCGCAGCATTTAGTGTGTCTCTTCCCAAAGCAAGGGTGTGAGGTAATCAGGGAGAACGCAATCCCTGCTATTTTATTGGAAGAACCGGGATATTCAAAATTAGAACATGGGACCTGGAACTGAGGGGGTTTTTCTGCCAGTTCCTTAGGGTGACCTGCTCCTCTGCTCTAGTTCTGAATTATCAGGGAGGGAGGTAGACGTTTGTAACTGACAGAAACCTGGGTCACGGGTCCTGGTGTTATGAAGACAAACATTGTAGCAGGACTGTGTGAGGAGAGAATACAACGGAATGACAATATTCCTCTTCCCTGCTCTTCTTTCCTCATTATCTCACCTTCTCAAAACAGTCACATCACAGGGCCCTGTCTGAGAAGAAGAAAAAAGAAACGAAAGCATCACCTGGGTGGTCCAGTGTGAGTTGCAATGTAGGATAGTCAAAGGGCCTTTCACTCACTCATCTCTTTTGTTCACCATTGTATCCCATGTGCGCAAGCTAATGCTCAGTATAGCACCTGGGACGTACCAGGCACCGCTCTAAGTGGTTATGAGTATTCACTCCTTTAACTCTCCCAATAACCTATGGGTAGATACTTTTATTATAACCATTTAACAGATGAGGAAATTGAGACATGGAAGGAGTAAGTGCCCATCCAATGTACCACAGTGGGGGCACAAGGATTTAATCAAACACGGGCCACGAGGCTGGAGATCCCATCTTCTAAATCACATCAAACTCCAGTCCTGAATCGTCTGTTTGCTTCTTCGTATCTGCTCTCCATCCTGGTCCACACGGCCTGTGCTGCCGAACTCAGTGGGCTGCCTCAGTGGGCCCCCTTGCCTTCTGACTTCTGGTTTGGATTTGGCCAATGGAAGGCACCAGCAGGAATCCAGTTGGAAGACGATGCGTCGGGGCAGTTAGTCTCCTGTCTCCCTCCCTACCAAGGCCGCAGGTTACTCAACCTGAGGCCACAGCTCCTGTCGAAAAGCCCTGTCCTATAGCTACAGCTACACCTACAGTTCTTTCCTGGCTCTGGAAAATGCTTCTTTCGCTTGGCTCCTCAGGCTTAAAGGTGGTAAGGGTTCCTGACTGTTGTTAGCCTGGCGTGCTTCACCATTTCTGTAGGTTCCCCTTAATGCTGTCCACAGTGTTATATAGTCTCCTCATTCAACTCCCCTCCGTTACTTCATTTGAATGACCCGTTTGTTTCGTGCTGGAACCCTGACTGATATAATTGTCTCTGGCAAATAAATAAATAATGGCCTCAATAAATATAAGTTAGAGAGAGAAAAGAAGGAAGGAAGGCAGAAGGAAGGATTGAGAGAGGGAGGGAAGGATGGCAAGATAGTGAGGGGAGAATTAAAGGCCCGTATTAAAGAAATTTAGAATACCAATCCATCACACCACACCTGGATTAGTCATTTTGGTTTCTTACAAATAATAATAAGAGGGTCATAAAGCGCTAAGAAATCTTAGCATATCTGTTATCACCTCCACGTTACAGTTCACAAAACTGGTCCTCACAGAGGGCAAGGAATTAGTCCGAGTTCACCTACTGATGGAATGTCTGAGCCTGGACGCAGGCCAGAAATTCTGATTCCAAATTCAGTGCCTTTTCCGCTGAGATTTCTGAGCATTTGCTGTTTCCTGATGATCCAGATACTCAGGAAGCAAACCCCCCTGGGGGTAACATCTCTCTTCACCAGGACTTTGGTCAAAATGGGAATTTGATTTGGGGTCTTTCAGATTGTCACTCAGTCCTGCCTCTTTGTCTTTGCCCCTTATTCTCTGGCACCTCAACACCAATCTTAACTTTATCTTTGGAGTGGAGAGGAAAATAGCTCCAGCGCTGAAACATACATTTGTTCTCTGTGGATCCTTTCATCTCAGCCTTCAAGGTAGGCCAAGAACCATTTTTATAAGCAACATGTAGCAATCGATGCCAGGAGGCTCTAATGCACTGTTCTGCTAGCCCCCTTTGAAAAATGTAGGTCTTTGTTTTTTAAACTTAGATATTGATATTTGTGCAGATGGGTGGCATTTGAATGTATCACCATGCAATCCCCTGAGGACTTGGAAGGTCCCTCTGAGAAATGTTTATTTGAGAATCAAAAAGGCCATCACTTCTCCACATCCCGTTGATTTCATTCTCCTAGAAGTACATTAATCTTGGGCCCAGACAGTGCCTTTAAAATACACTGGAAAGACCAGTTATTAAGAAGCCACATTTTTTTTTTCCGACAGGAAGAAAATGTATGAGTATGTCTATGAATATTTACCATTCTAAACAAGTGGCCAAAAAATGAACCATATAAACAGTGAGTCCTGTGAACAAAGGTTTAAGACATAAGACTGATTATTTTGGACGAAACCAAGCAGTTGCTTCATTCTCCATAGAGACTCTGAAATCAGGAATTTTCTAACTAAAAGGGAAAGAACTGAGCAGAAATGGAAAAAGAGCACATCTAGTCCTGGTAGGTGCATTCGCTCTTTTGTCTCCTTCTCTCCACAGCAAGTTTCTTATTAGAGAGGTATTTTATCTTGTTTTCTGTCCTATCTGCTGGCATACAGGCGAGCATGTAGTCAGTGCTCATTAAATTATTATTGTGTGATTGACTGACTGGCTAAATGAATGAATGGTTTATAAAGTCCTTTCTTATTTTTTATTTAACCCTAAAAAAATTCCAATGTGATAAGCAGGGGCTGGAATTATTCTTATTCCCAGGGTTAAGGGTCTTGTCCAACGTCACACAACAAATTAGTGGCAGAGCCAGGAGTTAAAACTTGGTCTTTTAATGACAAGGCCAGTGGTCTTTCCATTTTCTTGACCTGGTCTCACTTCTTTCCCTTTGTTTTAGCCTTCACTTGATCTATCAAATTATGCTGTGGGGTGGAAATGGCATTTGGGAACAGAAGGAACGACAACAAAGCTCTTCCTGAGTCAAATACATAAAATCCCCAAATGAAATAGGAGGCATTGAGTTTCCTGATATAGAGATCAATGTAGTAGAAGAAAAGTTAATGACAGATATGAAGTTAATGGCATTCAAATTTATGCAGTTACGACAGAAAACAATTCTTCTGGAATGCCTTCCTGAGGCTTTGATACGTAGTGGTAATTAAAAGAGCTCCTTTAAATCATTTATTATAATTATGTTTCAAATGATTCAGTCCTGAGTGTAGCTGACTTTTTGTTGTTTACTGGTAGCTGGTGACATTTGGAATTGACTAGAAATTTGCAGTAATTTGACTATTTTTCCTATACAGAGAACTGAACTGCCTCTTTCAATTGAATTGGGAAAGCATACCAGGTCCCCTGTGGACCCTTCACTTTCCACCCTGCCTCAATGATCTGACACAGTCCCCGGGCAAAAAGAGTCGGCAAGAGTTAAGCAAAGTTGGGATTTAAGATCAGGCACGTTTTGCAACTTTCCAAAGCAAAAGATTTTATGAAAAAATGTGTAACTGATTACGTGCTTTGGTTGTAAGATTTGACCCTCTGCAAGTTCAGGCTGACTGTGAGGAAATTTGCAGAGTTGGATAAAATCTTGTGCTAATAGGGTTGGGGTTATAAATTAAATCCACACGCTAGCCTTTTTCTTCCGCATATTGGTTATCTCTTATCTTTGCTTAGGGTTTTGTGGATGATAAGCAAAGAAATCAAGGCTCAGATAGGTTGATCTATTTGCCTATGGCTACGTAGCTCAGGATGAGATGGGGAGGAGGGGAGCTACTTTTGGCCCTGGATTAAATGCGTTCTCCAGCTATGCCCCATGGGATGCTTGTATGATTGTGCAGTGTTTGCATGCACCATTATGATGTGATACTTGTTGTGAATGTGCACCCCCATTTGAATGTCAGAGTTCAGAGTAGTGAGTTGACTTATTTGCCCAAGGACACTTGAGTGGCAAGGACAGAACTTTGATCCAGGCTCCTGAGTCCAAGTTTGGGACTCTTTACATTAAAGCACAGCTTCCCGGCTTAGAAAAGTCAAGCAGGTATATGTTCTGTGTTGTCAGGGGATTGAATGAATGAAGGTCATGGCTGAGATAGTGGGTTTTTATTTCCTCCAGATGTGGGGCTGAGTCTCAAGGAAAGGCTCACATTTCCTGCTAATTTCCCAGATGATTTCTGGGACCCTCCCTTTCTGTTCCTTCCCTCGAACGTCCTCTTCCCAAAGTAAACCACTGAGAACTCAGAGCATGGTTTCTCCTCCGTGCTGACCCCTCCATCAGCCATCTCCCCACTTCCTCTTCTTTGCTCTTTCTTCTTCTCTTTCTCCTCGTCTTCCTCCTCCTTCTGCTTCTGCTTCTGCTTTTGCTTTTCTTCTTCTTTAGACTCTATTCCATTTCCAGAAAGGTGTGGATTTTCTCTGTATTAACACTTGGCAAATGAATCAAGCTCTCTGAGCCTCAGGTTCTTCATTGTAAAGGAGCGTCTCTAAATTGCTAATATCTAATTTGACGGCAGATCCCGATTTATTTATATTTGTGTTTCAAGGTCCCAAGTTGTGTCTTACACATGTAAACAGATGACCCGATCTTGTAAGGTCCTTGTAAGAGTTAGATGAAATAAACTGCGTAACTGACCCAGCACAGGTCTCAGCACTTTTAGGGGCTTGATTCAGTTTTTCATCTATGGGAAATCCACTGAGGGCCTGCAGCATGCCAGGTGACGTTAGGCACATTGGATGTTAGAATGAAGAAAACGGCTGAAGATCCCTGACCTTCTTGGGCCATATGTTCTAAGAGGGCAAGACAGACAATAAACAATAAACACACCGAACAACTAAAGCAAGTGGTATGTTAGCAGGTAGTAAATACTATTGAAAAATGTTGAAATAGAGCTGAGACATGGGGATCAGGAAACAGGTTGGTGGGTGCAGGTTGCAATTTTAAATAGGGTGGTCTTGGGCATCCTCATAGAAAAAATAACATTTGAGTTCAATTGTTCATTTCCTTATCTTCTTTTCTCTCTCCCCTTTTTCTTCCTCAATCCAAGTTCTCTCTATATAGTTCTTGTCTCCTTGACAAGACTAGAACATACTGGAGAATCTAGGCACGTAGTTTTAATGTCCTCTCTGCAGAACTAGCTACATAATTTGCAAGGCCTATTGCAAAAGGAAAATTGGGGCCCCTTGCTTCAAAAATTACCACAGCTTTCAAGATGGCAGCTGCAGAGCATTAAACCAAGTACAGGCCCTTCTACACAGCTCACACATACATGAAGTGTCTGTCGTGGCCTACAGAGATCCGTCATGTCATGATTGAAATTGCATTGACTCAGGTCCAGTTCCTCCTCTCTCTGTTCTGTGGACCATGAGGCAGCCTCACCACCTGCTTTCTAACTGTACTTTGTCCTGGATCAGGAGTCAGCCTCATTTCTCACCATCTTCCAAGGGCTGACCCCCACCTTTTCTGTTGCCCTGCACGGGGCCAACCTGACACACAGATACTGATGGAGTTGTTTATTTTTTAATATTTTTTATTAGTTTCAGGTGTACAAAACAACGTAATAGACATTTATCATTTCTATCCCTCACCAGTGACACCCCCCCATCCAGTACCCCTTTGACATCACACAGAGCCATTACATTTCTGTCTCTATTCCTAATGCTGTACTCCGCTTCTTGTAAATATATATACATATATACAATTATAGTTGACATTCATTATTGTTCAGCTTCAGCTTCAGGTGTACAGTGCAGTGATCAGGCATCTGCATCATCCCTGAGATGGTCTCCCTAATGGGACAAGTGTCCATCGGATACCCTACAAAAATCTTTATAACATTATTGATTACATTCCCCAAATTGACTTTCGTATCCCCATGGCAATCTTGTGGTTACCGATTGTGTTTTCTAATCCCCTCACCTTCCCCCATATCCCTGGCATTTTGGTTATTTCCATGTCTTGGCTATTGTGTATAGTGTTGCAATAAACATAGGGGTGCATACATTTTTTTCTAATTAGAGTTTTGGATTTCTCCGGATAGATACCTAGGAGTAGAATTGCTGGGTCAGAAGGTAGTTCCATTTTCAGATTTTTGAGATACCTCCATACTGTTTTCCATAGTGGCTGCACCAATAATTAACGAACAACAAGCGCTGGCGATGATGTGGAGAAACGGGAACACTTGTGCACCTTGTGTGATGGATTTTTAAAGCCGGCAACTGTCCTTAGGAATCAGTAAACCTTGCTGCATAGAGAGTTTATTTTCTCAAGATTTAACGGCAAGGGAACATAAGTAGATAGAGGGCTTTAGGATTTATTTTCTTCTGATAATCGAGAGGGCTTTCTCCAGGGGTGCCATTCACATCATAAATCATAGCATTCGGTCTCAATGCTGATGGGCCTCCAAACAGCTGAGGCTACACTGAGCAATCTATTCCTACCATGCCTAGCCTAGCACTAGACTGAGCTGCTGGCACTAAGGGAATTGCCTTCTAGGAGCACAGCGCTTTACAGTGTACCCTTTTCCTCCACCACGCTCGTGCCCACCCTACATCTCACAGGTGAGAATACCAACGCTCAAGAGAGATGACATGATTGATACAGTACCCCACGGTCATTGTATTGGGGTTTTCAGCCAGACATTCTAGCTCTGATGCTGCTGTTCTTCCCCATATTGGTTTCTTATGTGTGTATGTATTCTGCGTTTGTGCCTGTTTCCTTGGAAAAGGACTCGACTGTAGGATTCTGACTCTAGAACGCACTTCCCCAGTAATGCCCTTATCCTCAAATAATGTGAGGTCGCAGAGACAAGAGGTGCTGGAATCCCGTCAGTTCCTTGTCCAGGCCCATGTTATTATAAATAAGCAAAGATAATTCTAAAACATACACACATCCCCATCTAAGTAACCAAGAGGGACAGAAATTTAAAAAAAGAAAAGAAAACCTCGAAGAAGTGTACTTATGATATTCCTCCATCTAGTCATTGATTTTTTTTTCCCATTTTTCTATTATGGTAAATTATCTATGACATACAATTTATCATTTTAACCATTTTTAAGTATATGGTTCTGTGTTATTAAGTACATTTACATTGTCGTGTGTCATCAACATCATCTGTCTCCAGAACTTTGTCATCTTCCCCAACTGAAACTCCTGCCAAACAGTAGCTCCCCCACCCCACCCCCTTGCTCCAGCCCCAGGAAACCAGCATTCCGCCTTCTGTCTCCATGAATGTGACTGGTGCTAGGTACCACGTATACGAGGGATTACATGGTATTTGTCTTTTGGGACTGGTTATTTAACGTAACGTAATGTCTTCAGGGTTCATCCATGTCGGAGCATGTGTCATCATTTTCTTACTTTTTAACACCAAATCATATTCCATTCTATGCTTATACCAGATGTGGTTTATCCATTCATCTGACAGATGTTTGGGTTGCTTCACCTTTTCGCCATTGTGAATAATGCTGATAGGGACGCAGCACCCAAATATGTGCTCCAGGCCCTGCTTTCAGTTCTTTGGCGTATATACTGGAATTGCCGGATCATATAGTAATTCTGTGTTTAGTGTTTTGAGGAACCACTATACCATTTCCCACAAAGGCTATACCAGTTTATGTTTCCACCAGCAACACACAAGAGTTAACATTTCTCCAGATCCTCACCCACACGTTGTTTCCTTTTTCTTTCTTTTTTTTAATAGCCATCCTAATGGGTGTGAAATAATTGTTTATTGCCTCTTTTATTTATCCGTCAGTCCACCTGTTCATCCATCTACCAAACTGTATTGGGAGCTTACTTTGATCCTGAAAATCAGAAGGAAGAAAGCCCAGTTCTTGTCCTCAAGGGGTTCAGCACCTCATGAGAAAGGCAGAAAGATCAATACTCAAAGTTCTCCACCCCTGCCTGAAATCTGCAGGCCCTTTCATTGATCTTGGGTTAACACGACTTCACATCTCCTTTCAAAACTCCTCCTCCTTGTCTCCCATGGTCTACAGTCAAGTGCTTTGGGTTTGAAGTGGAGGGAATGGAAGAGTTCTAGTTCCCTCTTGGCCCCGACTCACAGGCCTGTGCATATGTTTGGACACATCCCCTGATTTTCTTCATCTCACCCCCTTGGTGGGAGACTTGAGGGCCCTGCTCACGAGCCCAGGACTTTGGAGCTGGCAGCTCTCTGGTGGTAGGTTCCTTTCTGCTGTCTCATAGATGTGACAGTAACCTGACCGTTCAAGTCATTTAATGCCCCTGACCCTCTTGCTTTCTTTCTTTCTGGGTTGTGTGAAAGGCTGGGTTAAGGGAAGCCACCGCCTGCCCTGCCCTGACCACTGCAGCCCACTGACAAGTATCTCTGTGAACCCCGAGGTGCTGACTCACTCCCGGGAGATGCTCAGGTTGAGAGGGAATCAGATTGTGGTGGCCGGTCCCCAGATGCTCCAGTAATACAGCGCAGTGGATCAGACCAGGGGCAGTGATGTCCACGCAGACCCAGGCTTGTGTCTGGCTCCCCTGCTGCCAGCTGGGTTACTTTGTATAAGTCATTTTACCTTGCTATGCCTCTATTTTAAGAAGTGGGAAGAATAATAGTGCTTTTTTTCATAAGGCCCTTACATAAAACATTTAGAAAATAACGGAGGTTGTTGCTTTCCCTGATGTTGACCTCCTGGTGATGTTTGCAGAGGCAGGAAGAATACAAGCATCCAGTGAATCAGATACCTGTCCCCAGCCCTCCAGTATTCCTTTCTCTGTCTCCCTGAGGTCCACTAAGAGATGGGCTCCTGGACATCAGGAGTTTTTGTGAGGAAGGCGTGGAGGCAAGGCTTTTATCTGTTCTTCTCTGTCACTCATGTGGCTTCCTGGTTCTGCCCTTCCCAGTGTCCACTCATTGATATCTTCAACTCCCTACCCCTGCCTGGACAGCCATGGCTGAAGTCCTGCCCATTGCTTCTCCATCTTAGTGCAGAGAGAGTATGGTGGGCAGCAGGGGAAGACTACTTGAGGTCCATCACCTATGGCCCGTGGGTGACACCCTGTGAGCTTGGAGATCCATGGAGTGGCTGCCTCCAAGCAGCAGGTACTACAGATGTATGGCAGAGAAGCATGCACAGCCATCTGCCTCTTGTACCAGATCTGGTCTGTGCCCATTCTGTATCCAAATAGCCTTTAATACAGGACGCATTGCCACACACCTGGTCAGAACCAAACCTCATCAAGACTACATTTACAAGGGGGCCTGCATACTTAGTTTTGGCCATTGGAAGGGCTAAAACTGAAGTTCCCCGTAACAAATCTACATCTGTAACAAAACAAGGAGAAGTTATGCATTAGATAGTTCATTAAAACCAATCTCTGCAGTGAAAGTGCTGCATGCCTCACAAAGAATGTTGACATAAGCATAAATAGTTACAACAAAAAATGAAAGACAGACTAATAACATTGCTGGAGCGTTTACTCTATCTGGCATGACGCTAGCTGTTTTAAATGTGCCATCTCATTTAACTCTTATTCCACAGGAAGGGGGTAGTATGATGGATCTGATTTTGCTGATGTGAAAGTAGAGGCAGGAAGACTTTAAGTATTCAAGTAATGGTGATTGGTGATTCTAGGATTTAAACCTGCAAGTAGACTCCCAAGATGGTGCAACCACTGGGCCAGATGGCCGGTCAGGTCAACTCTGATGTAAAGCTCTAATCCTTTCTTCTAAGGAACTGTGGGCCCCCAGCCAGGGACGGCCAAGACCATGTGGTCCAGGCTGCATTCCTGACACGTGAACTCTGGTGTTTGCGGACCTTCTCATGTGCTCTCATCCCACTGTTGAGCTGGCTGGGATGTACCTTTCGGACATCTGGGCCTTCATTCCTATTTGTGGAGTTATTTCTCTGCAAGCCAATGCTGATGGCATGCAGTCCTGATAGTCAATACAAGTCTCTACCAATCATATTTCGGAGGTGACAGTGCCCCACTCTGAGAAGTTCTGTAAAGTACCAATAATCTGCTTTGTTTCTTGCCCTAGAAAATGACTGGGGTTCTCTGTTTTAGGTCTAGTGTCCTATGTGCTCATCCTGATCCTGCCTTTTGCTGTGGTGGGAAGGGTTTTCTCCTTCAGGGAGGACATGGAACTACCTGATTTTGGTTCATCTTGAAAATTGATTTTGCCCATCGGGAAGAGAAACAAATCTCAGAGCACTTTTTCAATATGGTGCCATTGAAATTCCTACTGCCTCCTTATACCCCAAGCACCAATCACGACATCTCAGGGGGTATCCCTTTTAAAAGACTCTTCTCCAATATTGTATTTTATAAGCTACCTAAGTTGGGGAGCAAATCAAATTAAGCTAAACAGACTTCTGTTTTAATGCAGACGAGAAGGCACGCCCATATCTGTTCTAAAACAATCTATTTATAGCATACAAATGTCAGTTGAGAGTTCAGACCACTTATAGGTTAGGATTTTCCAAAGTGTCTTCAATGGGTCACAAGAAAGAAAACCCTTGATCAAAAAGATTTTACAAGTGCCTCCGCTAAGGACTAGAGAGGTGACTTCTAGTACATAGCACATGAGGCCCACTCTCTACTATATCTGTGTCCCACCCCCAGCCTTGAAAGTGAAAGTTGGCTGATCCTTATTTACTTACTTTCGGGGCTATGGTAAACTTAGATGTTATTGAAAGGTGATACTCAAGAGCGAAATGTAGTAATTCAGCAGAATTTTTCCAACCATCCTCCATAAGAGGAAGGGAGGGAAGGAGTGGGGGGGGGGGAGAGAGAGAGAGAGAGAGAGAGAGAGAGAGAGAGATTTTGACTGTCTTTGGAAAAGCACAGACAGATTTCTCTAGATATACATCATGGAAGTGGCCCCGGGAACCAGCAGCCATTTGTGGCACATTCCAGGGCTCCTGGTGATGCAGGCAGAATCCCATTCATCACAGTCATGGCACCATTCCCGCCTGGACTACCTGTGATTGCAGCGGATTACAGATGTGCTGTCTAATAGCCAGGTAATAAGATGTGAGAGAACAGGTGACACACAGGCTGCCTTAGTCGAATGCACGCCGTCACTTAGCAGCACTCCCTGGCTGCTATTCCTGTGGGTGTCTGCAAAGTTGTGTAAACAGCTGCTGAGGTGCAACACATCAATTACGGTTAGGAAACTTCTCGATGGAACAGTTAGGCCTGCCTGACATGTCTTGAAAATAACAGTGCCGATGTGCTGGCCTGAACTTCCAGTCCCTCGGGTTCACTTGAGGCGGAGATGTGAGTAGTAAATATTTGGGAATGGTGAGAATCTGTACGCTTCCTCTTCTGGGTTCTGAGGTTGAAGTTTTGATGGCTGGGGCTGGGGCCATTGCAATGGCCTTTAACTTGCAGGTCTCTCTGGCTCCATATTTTTTCTCTCCATCATTCATGCCTGTGGCTGCCTTAGAGGGATTTTCATACATTTGCACTCAACTTGTCATGTCACTCTTTAAAACCTGTGGAGGACTCCTTTGGATAAGATCCCTATTCCATGTCCTCCTGTGTATCCAGTTTTAGCCCCTGGGATTGCTTCGCCCTTTGCTGCCAGACTGATCATTCTCAAGCAGAAACTTGATCCCGTCAGAGGTAGTTGAGGGTAGTGACCAAGAGCGTGAACATGGCAGCCAGATGGCCTGGGTTCAAATCCTGCCTCTGTCACTTTGGAGCTGTGTAATCTTGAGAAAGCTACTTAACTTTTCTGTGACTCAGTTTTCCTCATCAGTAAAATGAGGATGGCAAAAACAGAAGCGAAGGTTGTCAGGAGGATTAAATGAGGTCAATGTATATAACAAGTTAAGTATAGAAAATGTTTAGAACGATGCCTGGCTTACAGAAAACAGTCAATACTGTTTTGCTGCCATGATAATAATGGTTCTCTTTCCTCACAGTAAGGCTCAAGAGCCTCCATTTTCATTCAAAGTCCTGCTTGATATGCAAATGTCCATGTCTTCAGCCTCACCCCCAATTTCCATCATGTGGACTAGGTTACGTTCCCAGTGCATTCCAGGTCTACCCCCCATGCCCTTTGGCACCGCCCACCCTGCTCCCTCTCACTTACAGGCTTCCCCTCTGCCCTACTCCTGACTGTCCCACCTCCAGCATTCAGGCCACTGAGAACTGCCTCCTCCAGTCCTAGAGCCTACTGTCATCACCTCCAAGGTGACGTGATGACCCCCTTCCATGTGCGGCAGTATTGCTTTGTGCATCTCGTTACCGTCAGCTGGACACACTCTGTTACAACTTTGACATCACCCAGCTCTTTTCTCCTCTAAGCACCTCAAAGTTAGTTACTGCTAATCTCTGCATCTCCGAGGGCTAGGACACGGCCTGGCCTACAGCTTCCACGGCAGACTGGTGAAAGAATGGAGAAATGAATTTCCTCAGCTACATTTAGTATGTCCGTTCTCCGATCATCTTGGTAATAATACCTCACATTATTTAAAGTGTATTTACCAAGTGCCAGACACGGAGCTAAATTCTTCCCTTATCTAATACAGTCTTTGCAAACAGTCTCTGAAGTAGGATCAGCTGTCAGATCCCCACTAGACTGCCAGCAACACCTGTGGATTAAGCAAAGCTAAGTTCTCTGCTGCGTTAGGGAGCGGGTCACCATGACAGTCATGTTAGTACCTCGGAAGGGGCAGAGTGGGGCAGGTATGGATGGGCTTTTCGGGCCTGCATGGTGATTGTAAGGCAGGTCTTGTAAAACGGGGAACAGGTTGGGCCTGAGTAGAGTTTATGACGTAGAAGCTTTGGCGTGGTGGGCTCCACGAGTGAGGATCTCAGAGCGAGTCTTGACGAGCACGCTGTTAGCCTCGATAAGCTACTTCCCATTCTTTTCTTCCAGGGGCAACTATTCCTGGAGCAAGGGATCATGTTGCTGGTACTTAGTATTGTTTAACAGAGGGACAAGAAAATAGGGAGTAATAGTTCTCAGTAAGTAATATTAGAGCATTAGCTCCTTTCTCAAAACGAGGCAACCAAAGCGAGTTCATGGCTGGAAACTGATGGGGGCAAGAAGTGTACTGCTCTGTTTTTCCTAAGGCCACAGCCCTTGCACTAGATGACAGTGCCATGAGTGTCTCCTGGCCCTGAGCTTCTGTCTATCTCTTCCACAGCACCCAGCACTTTCTACTCTGTATCAGTTACTTGGGTGACTGTTTTGTGTTGTGTGCCTGGGAAGTCTGCTGCCATTCATCGTCCTTGGATGGGTTCCTCCCACACTTAATGAGTTCCCCCTATGTGGTTCACACTGTACCAGGCCCTGGGGAGGGAGGAATGCTTACCCTTCAGAATTCTAGGGGGAGGGGCTATGAGAGAATTGGGGAAAGCAGGGCCGCCTGGCTCGGCTGCTCTCCCCTTCCTTGACCGGCGGGAGGCTGGAACACTCTCTCCAGGGGGCTGCGTGGCAGAAAGACCTATGCTAGGAGGACAGAGAAAGGGAGACAACAGACTCTCAGGCAGATGACTGAAGACTGTAGTTTGCAACATGACTCTTTCCCCTGAAGCCCCTGATCTTTAATAAAATCACCATACTCTAATTTTAGAGCTTCACTCTTGGTTTGAGGCAGGGAGCATGCCAACGTTAGGAGGTGTTCTCCAGGAAGGAGATGACAAGAGAGGCAGTAAGAGCAGCTTTCTGCTCTGGGCACAGCTATCCTAGTAACCAAGGGTGTGGGCTTCCAGAACTGACTTCCTCTGTGCCTCCATCCTGCTCTCCTTTCCGTGCCTTTCTCCATCCTTTTCTTTCTGTTTCCGGCATCTGATGGGCAGCAGCTCTTCTTCAGAGAATTTGGACATTGCAGTGAAAAGGGGGGTGGGTTACTGGGATGATCCTCCATTTTAAACCAAGAATAAGATGGCAGCACGGGCACACTGCTTGCCCATGTATCTCAGATGCCCTTGTCTCTGACAGATAACTACAAATATTCTCCTGGATTTCCTGTCCTAGCTCATCGTCTGCTTTCATTCTGACAGGGTTAGAGGAAAAAACAACCACAAAAACAGGCAGAGAGCAGGACTAAAGCAAAATTGGAATTGAAAATCATTTCGGTTTTTCTGTTCTGTTTTCTTGACTATGAAATGCTACTGGCATTCATAGGATGCAGCCCACAGTAGTGTTTGCTTCCATCATCTGTCCATTTAACACACTCTCACAGGCTGGAAATGAGAAAAGGCCAATCAGCAGCTTCCTCACTGAACCGTAAGAGCAGTAGGAAGAGAAAGGCCAAGTGGCTTTCCTCCCCCTTGCCCCCCAAAAGTGTAGCCATAATCAGCTAATTGGGGGCACCACATACCTGCATGAAGGGTGAAGATAAGAGAAGCCAGGGACAAAGGCTTGGGGTGGGGTGGGGGTTGGGGCAACCCAGCTCTTTCGAGCACGTGCTTTCCAGTCCTATCACTGTTCTCTGGATGCAGAAAATTCCTGTGTGTGTGAGAAAAGCTTTTTATGAACCGAGCCAGCCTGGGAGAAGGCTCTGCCCTACACATGCAGAGTCTTCTTCAGGAAGGGAAACATGCTCTTTCCAGACTTGGGGTATGGGGTCTGAGAATTTAAGAGAGACACCCAGAGACAGAAGCAGACAAGCACAGATACAGAGCACAATGCTGTGAAACAGACATACATTCAGAGACATATAACAGACATGTCAAAAATAATAATAAAAACATACAACCAAAAAACACGTAATTGCTGACATGTCTGAGTGCCAGCTGCTGTTGGGAGTGAAGTGAGCGAAACACAGAGAATCGCAGGAACTTGCTCATGGTCAAACAGTGTACTGGGGGAGCTGCAAGTCGTCTAGCTAACTGGAAGTCAAATGTGTTGGATTTTCTGGCAAGCCTGAGCTGAGACTAGGACCACTGAGGTTGTAATATGCGTGGCAGATGGAGGAGCTTTCGTTCCGTAGGCCAGGGGGAGCCATTGGAGGCTTTCGAGGATAGGAGTGACGTACTCACACGAGTGCATTAAGACGATGCCTCTGACAGTCTGCCTTTGAGTGAGAGGGATTACCGTTGCTCTCAGGTGGAGAGATTCCTGGGCGGGGAAGGATAACTCAGGTGGGCTGAGTCCCACAGGCCTAAGGCTATTCCTACTCAGAGTAGCCTCAAACCCATCATTATGCTCCCATCTATCAATAATGGACCGGCTTTCAGGCCTGTTGCTCTGCCCTTTCACCCGCTAGAGGACCCTTTCTTGCCCAGGAGTCACACGTGAGCTCTCGAGTTCCCTCAGTGGGAAAGGCATATATGAAGCGACAATGCAAAAAGTTGCCAAGATGTTACTGATTATATCTCATGGGTCATGGGAAGGTGTGAACTTACTGCGACCCCTTCTCAGGTTATTCAGCGATGGAAAATAGGTTTTGCCGTCACAAGCTAGGCATGAGACTAGTCCAATCAATGGGTAGTTGCTGCTGGGCGTACTATGTTCAGAAGTTCAGAAGGGCACTCTGCTCAAGTCATGCAGGCATGACCGTTGTTAGGGCAAGCCTTTTAAGGGTACAGGGGAGGGAAGGAGTAACATACATGCCAAGTGTTTGCCATTCTTGGGCTACTAGAAGAAGCCAAGTATGCCCCCCATCTCTTTGGAGTTCCTTTCTATTCTTGAGGCTGCAGCTTTTCAGGCTCTGTCATGGCGCTGAGTGCACTCCCCACTCGATTCACCAGAACTCATCACGTGTTCCACGTCTGGCATACTCACTGCTCTGGGCTCTGCACAGAGTGTGCATTGCTCCCAGCTTCTGGATGTTATGCCTGTTAACTTTTGAGACAATGCTGAGGAAAAATGATGACAGTGTGTGTGTCTTAGGAAGGCAACGTTGGTTCTAAAGAATGATCTGGTTTGGGGAGAGTTCATGCCATTGGGAACCTTCAGAGGAGGGTGGGTTAAGGGATCATATAGCCCTGGCTTAAAGTACTGCCATTGACAAGTTATTGATCTACTGTGCGTTTAGTTTATTCTTCTATGTAATAGGAATAATGATGATAGTATGATAATGCAGAAGAACATATCTTAACAGTCTCCTTCCTTCACCAACTGGCCAGATGAATCAACATTCTCTTTTTCCTTCTATACATCACCCTGGTAGTTGTCCCCAGCATGCTGAATGCTCATGCATTCAGGGCTACTCTCTAGGATACCCACTCACTTCTGCTGAAGTGACCTGCTATGGGTCCTAATCACATTTCCTAAGAAATATCCCTGCTCTCCCTATACAAGAGGGAACACAGTGTAATGGCTAAGAGCCTGGATCCAGAACCCAGATTTCTTGGGCTCAAATCCTGCTTCTGTCACTTAGCAGCTGTGTGGCCTTGAGCAGATTGCTTAACCTCTCTGTGCTCAGTTTCTTCAGTTGTATGATTAACTTCCTCAGAAGTTAATCCTATCTATCTCATAGGGTTGTGGTGAGGGTTAAATGAGTCAATATTTTTAAAACACTAGAATAGTAAGTCCTTGGTGCATACCAAGTGTTAACTCCTGAGTTTCTTTATGACAGGAGTCTGGCACATAGTGGATTCTTATTCACTTGATCCACCTTTCCTTCTGAATCCAAGTCCAGTGTTTTGTTCTTTTTTTATAATTTTCTTCTCTGTTCTGAAGAAAAGTATATGTCCAAAGATGATGGATTTTTCAGCTCCAGGAAACTACACTGATTATAGGATGTTGTCTCCAACTAGCAGGATTCGGGTGAATCGCTCAACTATTTCCTTGCCTTCAGTGAATTCATCCTTTGTGTATGGCGTGACAGGACGCCACTGGCCATATGTGACCAGATGGAGTTCCTCAAGGAAGCTGAATGGGAGGAGAACGTGGCTGCAGGTCAGGACTGAAGCATGGAGGGAAGGCTGGGTGGGTGAAAAGTTGACTAGAAAATTGTAATGTCAGTGTGAGCAGACAGGCTAATGAAGGACTGCAATCTGCAGATGCCTATCTCACACTTATTCTCAGTTCGAGGGAGATGGCATGTGCTAATCAGAAGCCTGTATGCCTGTCCCGGAATCAGAGCAAGGGCTGGGTGCAAGAGAGTGCTTCTAGTACGGGAGGGGGACCTCCCCACTGTGAACAAATGATGACCTTTAAGTGTCTGAAATCTCTGTAGGCAAACCGTACTCATTAAGAGAACAAACAGAAGACTGGAAGGAGCCTGAGAAACATGAGAACACGGGAAAGGAGGAGGGTGAGGGGAAGGAAAACAGTTCATATTTATGTACTATGGGGCAGGCATTCTACCAAGCATTTACTATTAGCTTATCTCTGTCTAAATTCAACCCGATTAGGTAAATATTGATACCCCCTTTTACAGAGGAGCACACAGGCCTGGAGGTCCCCACACCATACAAGGGCTATGCAGAATGTTCAGATAAACACTCAGGTCTCTCTGATCCCAAGCCTTGTGATCTTTTTCTTATACTTCACAGGATTCAAAACATACGATGATTTAAAAACAAACACACACACACACACACACACACACACACACACACACACGTACGCGCACATGCGCACACACGCACACACCCAGGGATATTTCCCTGTTGTTATTGGCGGGATGGGGCCATGGTTAATAGCTGATGTACCAATAACAGCAAGACCTGGATTCAGTTTCATCTTGACTGTTGACCATCTCACCTCTTAACCGTTTCAAGTTCTCTGAACACTGATTTATTCTTCTGTGGGATGGAATCT
This sequence comes from Rhinolophus hipposideros, assembly GCF_964194185.1. NCBI lineage: Eukaryota > Metazoa > Chordata > Mammalia > Chiroptera > Rhinolophidae > Rhinolophus > Rhinolophus hipposideros. The sequence continues at coordinate 54,241,863 of NC_138054.1, forward strand.
GGACAATGGGATTGCATTGAAGATCGAACGGAATGATGGATAGAGAGTGTGATAGTTAATACGGGGACAGAGTACAGTGTGCAGTGATCATAAGTGCTCAGTACACAGAATATTCTCCACTAGGTATTTCTATTTTTATCACTTCTGTTATTAATTTAGTTAATCAGCTTAGGTGTGCTTGAGGGCTGTGAGCCAAAATTAAAGAATCATCAAGATCTTAGAGCCAGAGAGAATCTCAGAGCAGCCATTCCATTCCAACCCTGCGTTCTACAGATGGGAAAAACTAATATCAAAAAAGGGAAGTAATGTATCTAAGGTCATGTAGAATAATAAGTCACACCTCTGATATCATCACACCTATCACACATTCTAGGCATATAGAAAAGTCTTTAAGAAACACTTATTCAACTGATTCTGATTTCTTAGTACATATCCTTTAACCTCAGAGGAGCCCAGATGGTATTTCTGATTCATGAGCTGGTTGAGGTCTTGCTAGGAGGCCACATCTGAATCTGGGGGAAGTACTTGTGGTGGTCTCCTCACACCGGACTTTGGCTCATGGCTTTTCTTTCAACCCCACAAACCCTGCTTTAGTTTTCTTCAGGGGAAGAAGACAGGAAATGAGCAGCCATGTGGCCCCTGTGAACAGCGGAAAGGTTTTAATGGGAAAGGGGAAGAATTTTCAATGTTGTGGTTATTTGTGGTGTTTCATCAGCCAACAGTGTAAATTAAATTAATTAAAAAGCATTGTACATTTCTAATTCCGACACTGAATTCACTCAGTGGCTGTGGAAATTTTGAATAATGGATAATAGTCATCTCCAATTTCTCAACATATGTTTTTTTCACTTACACAGCTGTGAAAAACATTATATTTATATTTTTGTTTATGCATAATTTCCAGGCTAAAAACAGAATTCATATTACCATTAAAGTGCTAACAGGTGTCGGATTTCTTTCTTTCTTTTTTTCTCTCTTTCTTTCTCTCATTCTTGTGAGCTGAAATAATCCTTTCTTTGGCAGGAAGTCAGTATTTTTTCACAGTCATTTTCGCATCTTTATGAATACCTTTAAAATTATTTTCTACTTGATGAAATACATCCTCTCTGGGCTTCATTATTTTCATCCTGGTGTTATCTGATTGAATATTTCAATCACAAAAAAAATGGGAGACTTGAGTCATTCCTAACTCAACTGTATAGAACTATGGTTGGGTGTATAGATAATATTTTGCAGGGATTTTTTTTTCCCTAAGAAATAACCATGACTATAATGACCCGATTGCATTTTAAGGCTGGATACTATTTATTTTAACTATTGATCACAAAGCATATTCTAGGTACAAGGTAATCAAGGCAAACACAACTGATCACTGCATTCCATTCAAGACGGCCTGTAGGGAAAGAAAGAGTCCCATGAAACCTTGTCAGTTTCTTCAAAATTGCTGTTTTTCCAGTCTACAAAAAAATTATCCTGGACTCCATCAGAGCTTAAGAATTCAAAGCGAAGTGGAATGGAAGTTTGATAGGTATCCTAAAACTTAATCCTCTTCTTTGTGCATTCCTTCCCAGCTAGCATTACATCGTCCATTTTTATCTCCAACCCCCACCCCCCACAACACACACACACACACACACACACACACACACACACACACTCCTGACTATTTTTAAAGTCTTTTAACTGTTCTCCTTTTTTTACTCCCCCCACCTCCTAAAACACAAGTCTACTTTTATGGTTGAGTATTTCTGTGTAAAGGCACATGTAATGTGGACTGTCTTGCTTAGTACTCTATATAGTGGCTTTCCCTTGTCCCGACGATACACTTGGATTCTTGAGATGTACACACAAAACCCTTCATGCATGATCTGATCTCCTTTGCCCCTAACTCATCCTCAGTTACTAACATCTTGAAATCTATGTTTCAGCCATGTGGAGCTTCCTGTATGGTTCCATTTCAAGCTCCAGTGATTTGCTTAAGCCACTTCCCCTTCCTGGTTGTCCCATGCTGTACTTGCTCAGACTGTCTTCTTCTTCAAGACCCAGATCACAGGCTTTCTCCCTAGCAAAGCCTTCCCCCTTTTATCACCAGCACTATTATCACCTTGATATCCTTACACCCACACTGTACCTGGAGTGGCTTTCCCCTCTGTTTCACACTCTCTTTGTAGCTCAAAAGGGAGTATATCATAGCAGTTAAGAGCTTAGGTTCTAGAGCCAGAAATTCTGGGTTCGTATCTCGGCTCTGCCATTTACTAGCTATGTAACGTTAGGTAAGTTATTTAACCTGTCTGTGCTGTGCTTGACTTGCCCATTGGAAAATGGGAGAAATAATTATACTTACTTAATAGGGTACTTGTGAGAATTAAATAAGACAATACATGTACAGTACTTAAAACAGTAGCTGGCAGGTAGTAAGTGCATGGCTTCTGATAAGTATAGCTTGGTCCTCATCTGTATAATTTTCTGTATTTGTTTAGGGTCTGCTTCCCCCACTAGACTGAACATTCCTTGAGAGCTGGAATGCAGATCTCCCATCCTTGTATGTTGAGTGCCTGGTAATGTGCTTTGCATATAACACGTGCTCAGGAACAGATGTAGGTGGAATGAATGAATAAATCAATGTAGACAGACAATCTGGAAATTCAGCAAGCAAAGAGACATTTCCCCCCTCAGTGATATAATGTAGTTATCATGTCTCTGATACACCTTCTTACTAATTTTTTAATGAAAACAAAAGTCCTCTTCTTCCATGACTACTAGCTAAAACACGGGGTGAGTGTTTGCTGCACATTTGCAAGAGGGTTTGAATCCAACATCCACACTCTGGTGTCCTGCCTGGTTCTATTTTATTTTTCTTTGCCATTGCCAAAGTGAATCTCCATTGATGAGAGTTCTAGCATTCATCACATGCAGCCACCAGATGGATCTGAATAGTTTCTCTAACAACCAATTTGCATTTGGACTCTGCTTCCAAAATGCCTTCCCATTATAGCTTCCATTCACCCTCCATGCACTCTAACATCTTCCGCTCTGTCCTAACCTAGACGTGTGGCCACACCTCTAATTTTGGAAATCATAGATCAATTTGGTACAATTGAGCTGTCTCAAGTTAAAACAAGAGTTGTATTTTATTACTAAATCATGACTTGCTCATATATTTCAACCACTACCATGTAATCTAATGAAAATTTTCATTATAATCATCTTTTGTAGACAGTCCCCAAGGTATTATTGTAAGACTGATACTCCCGCCCCTCCCCCCCACACACACACAGACACACACACACACACACAAACACTGCTCCTAAAGCTTCATCTTTGGGCTCTGTTGCCTAGTAGGCATGGTTCTTGAGCCAAGAGCTTCCTGTTAAGGTCATTATGCTTATTTGGGGCTGTGTTAGGTTTCATGAACTTAAATGAAGAGTAAGTAATAAATTCACAGAGAAAATTGGGTTAGCATGTGATTAACATCCCAGCTGATGCAGGCGGGTGTACCAATGATGGAAACATGTGCTTGTATCATGATGAAATGCAGATTAGAGGCCCTGGAGTCAACCCAAGGATGTCTGCCCAAAACTGTTTCATCTCTGTCAGCTTTAATCTGATCAAAAGAGAGCATGCTTCAGTGCAATGAAAAGACTGTGAACTCCTAAAATAACAAGAGGCAGTGTCTGCTCCATTTAGATGCTATAAAAACATCCACTTTTCATTGTGGTAGAGTAGAAAGTGTACTGCATTATACCTTAGAGGACCTGAGTTCAAATCTTCTGTCAGCCACTAAATTATGCTGTGAAATCTCACAGTCTTAGTGTCTGCATCTGTAAAATGAATGTGCTGGGCTAGAAAAAAGGTTTTCAAAATGTTTTTTTCCTTCATAAAACAAATGACAAATGATATTCACACACTCCCATGGGCAGCCCCCGGGTTGTGCACAATTACCCATGTACTGGTTACAGCTCAGCACCATTCCTCCTGCTCAAGGAAGCATATCCCAGAGCAATGAGTGAGAGTGACATTTTAAGATAACCTTGAATCTTGTCTGTCCAATTTATTTTAAAAAATTAAAAATCAACTGACTCCTGGTGGCGAACACACTATGTGATTTACAGATGATGTAATACGGAATTGTACACCTGAAATCTATGTAACTTTACTAACAATTGTCACCCCGATAAACTTTAATTTAAAAAAATTAAAAATCAAATAATTTGGAAACTTGGAGACATCATTATTAAATTTTTAAAAAGTGATGTGCTACGTAATTCCCAAAACATGTGTGTTACAAACTTGGTTTTAACAGTCCCTTGGAATAGCACCATTCTATATCTCCATGAACTAATCAAGGCATCAGTAGTGACAGGTCCAAGGCCTCAAGTCTTTAGCTATTTGGAATAAAATAACAAAGTATTTATTTTTGTAGGTAATCCTCACTTTGGTGGCTATTCTCATTTCCCCTTGGAGAAATGCTTGTAGCAATAGTAGCTTCCTGATTTGTATGTTAAGCAGAGTTATTTTTATAAAATGAGGTAATAATATCATCTCTTGAAAACAAGATGGTATCTTTTTTAAGATTTGAAAATATATGAGGGTGTGACAATTAAGTTCGTGAACTCATCCTAGAAAAAGTGCTACGTGCCTCATTGCTGTGTACCACTATAGTCACCTTCGAAGTCCTCCCCTTTGGAAGCTATGCACTGATGCCAGTGCCTAGTCTACCCTTCAAAGCAATTTGGGAACTCTTTCTGGAATGGCCATCAGAGCTGTCGTCGTATTACCCTTGATGTCCTGAATGTCATCAAAATGTCGTCCTTACAATATTTCCTTTATCTTCAGGTAAAGAAAGAAGTCATTGGGGTTCAGATCAGGTGAGTAGGGAGGGTGTTCCAATCCAGTTACTTGTTTACTGGCTAAAAACTCCCTCACAGATAATGCAGTGTGAGCTGGGGCATTGTGATGCAAGAGCCATGAATTGTTGGCGAAAAGTTCAGGTCCTCTAACTTTTTAACACAGACTTTTCAACACTTCCAAATAGTAAACTTGGTTAACTGTTTGTCCAGTTGGTACAAATTCATAATGAATAATTCCTCTAATATCAAAAAAAGGTTAGCAACATCATGGCAACAAGTTCACAAACATAATTGTCAGACCTCATATTTGTGTGTGTGTGTAATACATAATATATAATTTTTAATATAATATATAATGTATAATATATAATGTATAATATATAATATATAATAATATATAATATATAATAAACATATAACATATAATATATAATTCATCTTTAATATATAACACATATATTAGGCTATCTAATATATATGTGTATATATATATATATATATATATATATATATATACACCGTGTTTCCCCGAAAATAAGACCTAGCTGGACAATCAGCTCTAATGCGTCTTTTGGAGCAAAAATTAATATAAGACTGGGTCTTATATAAGATCAGGTGTCATAGTAAAATAAGACTGGGTCTTATATTAATTTTTGCTCCAAAAGACGCATTAGAGCTGATTGTCCCTCTAGGTCTTATTTTTAGTGAAACACTGTATTATAAATATATATTATATATATATATATATATATATATATATACATAAATACATATATATTTATATATATATAGGTTGTCTAGTTTTGAAATGAATGCAAGGTATTCTCTTTGCATGATTGTAGTTCATTTCTCTAGAGTATAGATTCAAATAATTTTATCAAATACCCAATGAGCCTCCACTACATGCAAAACACTAAATTAGACATGGAGCCAAGAGATTGAATCAAACATATTCTTTGTTCTTCAGGAGTTCATAACCTATTTGGACAGACATGTATGTTTATGGACAGTTCCAATGCTGTGCAAAGAGTGAAACACTCTATGAAAAGTTAAAATCACATCTTACAAGAGCATAGGAAAAAGGAGACTCCAGTTGTGTGTGGATGTTGGAAGGCAACTATGAAATCTCATCTTTTCTGTGGATTGTAGATCACACGTTTCCCTAGTATTATTTAATTTGATTTTGAAGTATATAAATAGTTATTCTTACATTTTTACCATCAAATATTCTGAGATGTGACCAGAAGTCAAGCCACTTACCTCCTTGGAATGGAAGACTAGTTTATCTGGGTCTTAGAGCAGTCATTTTTTCAATCAATTCATTGAAAAGTACTATGAGCAAAACACTATGCAAAGTACTATAGGTAAGATAAAGATGATAGGCCACTTCTTGTGACCACTCTCCTCTTATAATTTGGTACTATTTCAAAAAACACCAGAGTGAAGAGCTCAGATTTTCCTTTCCCAAATCACCCACATCTTTGACTATAGAGGAAAAAGTCACCCTTTTGTACTGAGCATACATACCTCTTCAGAAGGTGTATACATGGAGTTGTGTTGGAGGAAGAAGGTGGTTCAGCTGATCAGATCAGTCAATTCTGCTCTGAAACTCAGTGGGAAAAGAAACATTATAGCAAGATTGTCTATTAGAGACAAATCACCCAGTCCAGCCCATGTGCAAATCAGGGCTTTGAACAAATCAGGGCTAGTTCCCAGGCCCTTAATCTGGACTCTAGAAATTCTACTTAATGATTACATTTTAAAAAATAAAAAGAAAGGAACATGACTTTTCTAAGGAATTGCGGCATTTTAGAGTCACATTAATAAACTTAATAGATCTACTGGAATATTTGCATACTGCAATTAGAGAGTATTCGAATTCTCCTACTTTTCAAATTCTGCTTCCTTTGTCAAATACATACAAAATTACATGTTGATCAACACAGGATTAGGGTCTACATTACTTTCTTGAATTGGCTCTTTCACTACACTGAGTTCTTATAAACTTGTGTTTTAACCGACTTTTTAAAAAAACCAAGTAGGTAATGATGACAACTTGAATTATTCTGCGTTAGAAAGAAACTCAAAACTGGCATTCTCCGGGTTTCTTTGCTGATTGGTGTTGCTTTTTGTTTGAGAATGGTATTCAGAATCATAGCACCTCAAGGTTGGAATAAACCATAACTGAAATTGAGTTCAACTCCCATCTCCAATTGGTGCTGCAATTTGTATCACAAAACAAAAGGCTAGCAGAGCCAGGCCGGTGAAGTCAGCGGGAAGTGAAACAAGAGGGGTTGGTGCAAGAAACTGGAGAGTGCTTAGCCCTGAAGCAATATTTTCTGTAGCATAGGAGGGTAGGGCCAGTCTTGAGATAGCTTCCAATGTTTCAGAAGAAGCCAGAAGTCTGGATTTTATAAGGAATTGTCTGACTTTTTAAAATGATTATTAATTAAAATGTTTTTATTAAAAGTCTTCGATAAGCCAAGCAGTATCTTAATTTTGGTTAATAGAGATGACTAAAGCATGGTCCACATCCTCAAGAAGCTCAGACCAATGTAAAATAAAATATATAATAAAGAAAGTAAAGTTATTTTATAAGTGCTAACATAGAAGTAGATAGAAATTTTAGAAGAAAACGTGAGAATTTGAATGATTTTTTCCAAGTGGAGGGCTAGGATTTCCTCCAGGAAATAGCTCCCTGGAGGAGCTATACCTTTTGAACTATGCCAAAATCCATTCATATAAACATACATACATACATACATATTTACCTTTGTATGAGCAACAGGATAGAGTTATAAATATCATGGCATGTGCAGCAGAAGATGAGATGGATGAAGTAGTTGGAGATAAGGAAAGTGAAATAGGCAGTGGCTAGGTTGGGGACAGATTTATATTTCAAGGGAAGGAGTCTGTTCTCTGATCTGAGAGAATGAGACACATACAATGATTGTGCCACGGTTATTTTTTTTGTATTAGAATTATTATTAGTAGTAATAATAATGGTAGTAGCATTTTATTTAAGAAAATACCATGATGGTAGCTAGGAATACTAATTAAGGATATTACACTGGAGTCAGGAAACCAATTGAGAGATAAGGAAGAACTGAACTCAGGTAATGACTGTGGGACAGAGTGAACATCCAAATAACCAATTGTACCTAAGAGACAGGGAGAGCAAGAAGTCAAATTAAGTGGAAAACTGAGTGACTGGTTATCCTGCCAACAAAATTAGAAAAGGAAAGAGAAGTTCCAGAGGGTGTGAAAGCAGAAAAATGTTAGAAAGGGGGCAGTGATACTATTAAAATATCATCTTTGCATTTTATACTAGAATGTTTCCTTATAACTTTTACTCATGATCCTCCACTTTGCTATTTTAGAATTAGGATCATTTCTATGAAACATCATCTCTCCATCTTGTTTTGCATCCTCATAATCTCAACACCCCACCCTAAGGCTTCTTGATTGAGCCCGAGTAATTTGGGGACATCAAGGTTAGTCACAAAATGGGTTTTCACCAGCTCAGTGTGATGAGTCTTCTGTATATTGGGGCCTGAAAAAGTAAACCTTGAGAAAGCGCCACCTTCTAGTTAGGTGATCTGGGGCAAGTTTCTAAACTTCTTTTTGTCTCAGTTGCTTAACTGTGAAGTAGGGATACTAATAATAGCTCTTGTTTCAAAAATATGTTGTGAAGTCATAACGAGTTATTACAACTAAAGAACTTAGTGCCAAGAACATAGAAAGTACTTGGATGTCAATTTTTGTTGTTGATGTTGTGATATTTAGCGAATCTAATTTAGATCATAAACTAATGTACACACTAAATCAGAATTTTGAAGATACCATATTTTTTTCATTCCCTTCTGAATTCAGGAAGAAGGAAATGAAGCTTTAACTGCCAAAGAAATAGTGCTCCTGGTCAGACTCTCTGGACATTTGTGCTGAGGAAGCCATGTGCTAATGAATGTGTTCATTCATTCATTCACTCATTACCTTTTCCGTTTTTATAGTTTTAAAGTTTACCTTTTTTCCTTAGTACAAACATAAATCAAGCACATTTTATAACATGAAAATAACAAATTACCCATTGCTCCCTTTGGAAATATCCAATGTTAAATTATTATGTTTCTCTTCAGTTTTTTTTTTTTTTATTAAAGTTTATTGGGGTGACAATAGTAAAGTTACATAAATTTCAGGTATACAATTCTGTATTACATCATCTATAAATTTCATTGTGTGTTCACAACCCAGAGTCAGTTCTCCTTCCATCACCATATATTTGATCCCCTTTGCCATCATCTACCGCCCCCTTCACTGCTTACCCTCTGGTAACTCACTCATTACCTTGTTCACTTATCAGTCACTTATCCCTCTGTCTACCTTTTGATTTGCTCATTCAACAGATAGTTGTTGCAGGTCTACCATTTGCCAGGCACTGTGCTATACATTAAGAACCCTTGGAAGACATAGGCTTGTTGGAAACACAGAGCGATAATTGAGTGAATATAATATATGTGGTAAGTGATACATGGAGCTCCCCTCCCCCACAAAAAATCCATAGGGAGCACAGAGGAGTAACTTTTTTTTTTTCCTGAAGACGTAAATCATTTGAGTTGGGTCTTAAAAAGAATAGAAGTTTGTCAGGCAGAAAAAAAAAAAAGAAAAGAAAAGAAAAGAAAAAGAGAAAAAATAAAAGGTAAAGTATTTAAGACAAGACCTGTCTATGCAGTCACAGAGGCACCAGAGAGTTAAGTGGTTAAGAGGGATTGCCTGTATGTAAATTCATTGGAAGAGGGGCACAAGAAGAATGGAGGAGCATTTAAGAGATGGAGCTGGAAAAGAGATGGAGCTAGGAAAGAGATGGAGCTAGGAAAGAGATGGAGCTAGGAAAGAGATGGAGCTAGAAAAGAGATGGAGCTAGGAAAGAGATGGAGTTAAAAAAGAGATGGAGCTAGAAATCTAAGAGCTCTGAATCCAATACTGAGAAGATTGAGATCTTTCCTGTGGTCAGTGGGGGAATCCTGGGGGTATCTGAGTGGCACACTGCAACTTGCAGTTTTAGAAGAATCTCCTGGGTAGAAGAGGCTAGAGTTCTTAAGGTATCCCTCTTCAGCAACCTAAGAACACTGGGAAATGATTATTCACAGGATATGTTTGCGAAGCCAGTAAAAAAACTGAAGGAATTTACAAACACCTCCTCCCTACCTGTCCTCCAAATCTTTAAAATTCAGTAAGTCTGTAATAGAGTAGGTCTTGAGATGTTAATGAGTTTAACTAATTGTCAACACGGCAATTACAATGACTGATACCTTATCATTTCTTACAATGAGCAATGCTAATTAAAATGGATTGTACTAGAGCTTCAGCAGCAATTGCACCTCCCCTCCACCACCACCACCATTTTTTGTTTAAAACATGAATTTATTGTGCTGATTTTGGTGAAAGGCACAAGGCAGGCTTATTATCTGGGTGTTTATTTCCCAGTTCTGCTTGTGACTCACATTAGCAGCAATTATGAAATGTCAGGAAAACAGTAGAAAGAACTGAATTCATGGCATAAGAAATGTCCCAAATTTTGGGTGATTGATTGATTGACTGATTCATTTATTCATTCATTCATCTGACAGAAGCATTATTGGACATCTGTTATGTGCCAGGAACTGTGCTAGGCTCTAGGGATGCAGAGAATTCAAGCTCTGACTTGAGGAATTTGCAGCCTACTGAGAGAGACGACTCTTTACAAGATAATTGCCTCTAGTCTGCAAACGTCATCGTTTACAGACATTAGCTATGCCCATGAGAGTGCAGTTAGATTTCACAGAGAGGGTGACTGACTTTTGGACGGGCTTCAAAATGTGAGCAAGTACTTCTTTCTTTGACTTTTATCACTACTATTTGCCTATACCCAGTGAATTTGCAAGTTTATATAAGTGTTTCAGAAGAAGAGCACATGTAGTGTCATCATGATAAATTAGCCAGAGAATTCAGGAATCATGACCTGGAAAGGAAAGGTGGTGTAAAATATGTAAACACCTCAAAAAGTTAAAAGGAATCAGTCACATGTTCCAAAGGATGAGAATATCATGCTGAAGTGCAGGGTGCCCAGGGGACAGCGACAGGCAAAAGCTCTGGGTGTGCAGCTCAGTTAGATGAGCACTGCCTGAGTAGTGTAGGAGTGTTCTGCCCAGACCCCACTTTAGCATTGAGGCATTCCTATTCTTCCAGGTGCTGGGAATATTGGCCACTAATGTTCATAGCCGAGTCCCTGTTTGGGCACTGCCCTTGGCTCAAGGGAGTTGTTTTGCCCAAGGTTAAGCCTCTGGTGTAAGAGGTAGCTTGTATTCAATGACTGGTTGATGGGGGTGGGGCACAAGAACCCAACCCCTTGCCTAGATTTGGGACAATTATGAAGTGATCCCAACCCCTGAAGGGTCAGCTGAGGCATCACCGTTCAACACATCCTTCTGCTCAGTCCTCCTCACCACCTCTGTTACAGATATCATTTTAGAGAGCAGTGCTTGGCAAACCTCCTACCTGCAGATCTCTGGGTCCCAGGTCTGTTCCCTGGGGAGGCAGGTGTAAAACAAGCTTCTACTATGTGCTCTATTCTGGGGATTTGACAATGCAAGAGACAAGGTCTCTGACCTCAAATGATTTAGTTTCTTGGGGGAAGTTGGGGGCTTCTAAGGGTAATGCAGAGGCTTGGACAACTGTTAAACCTGTGAAATACATGAACAGAAGGAGTTAAAAAGAAAACAAGTCTTCTGAGTACGCTGTCTAAATGGTCCTTATCAGACATACTTTGTGGGTGTTAGAGTTCTCTATGAATTCATGATGTCTTTAGAGTTAATGAATGTAAGGTTACTAGGGATCATAGAAAAAAAAAACACAAAAAAAACCCTCCCTTGTAAGTCAACTGGTTATCCAGGCATCATTTCCCTATTTAGAGGGAGATGAATTTATGACCTTCCAAAGCAGCAAATTCCAACTGTTTTCCTTACTGAAAAATCCTTCCTTATATTTTGCTAAAACCTTTTCGTTAATTCTGTTCTCTGCAGAACAGAACTAATGAAAAGATTTTTTGTGTGTGTTTTTTTAAAATTTAAGAATCTTTTGGTTATTTGAAAACAATTAATGACTTACACATTAAAGGTATTTTATTAATTTTTAGGAGATAATGGAAATCTGAGCATTTATTGGGTATTTTTTGGTATTAAAGAATTTTTAAAGCTATGATAATAGTTCATGCTTAAGTTTAAAAAAATATATTTTAGATCTATTGAAATATTTAGGAATGAAATAATGTACGTAGGGTTTGCATCAAAATACTATGGAGGGGGAGGAAATGGGTAGGGCTGTAGATGAAACAAGACTGGCCATGAATTGTTCATTGTTGAAGCTGTATGACAAGGGCTCATTACACCTTTCTGATACTTACTAGAAATGCTTGAAATTTTCCAAAATTATATTTTACTACATCTTTATCTTATGAAAATAATACATGCACATCACTGAAAAAAGTCTTAAGGACAAAAAGGCTCTAATGAAAAGCAACAGTCTCCTGTCTACTTCCTTCTGCAGTCCCACTCTCCAGAAGCAACGAGTTTCAACCTTTTTTGGGGGGTTGGAGGAGAGAATGTCTTTCTGCATATTACCTCTATGTGTCTAAATTAACTGATTATTAAGCTTTTAATAGTTTTCACTAAATTGTCTGTGGACATCTGCGGTGACCAGTGAGGATTTTGCCCATTTCATAAATCCACTCCTCCCAAAATATATTCTCAGTTCCTCCTCAGGTCTCCTTTGCTTCTCACAGCAGGCTTCACATCCATTTCTTGTCCCCCTATAGCCAGTCTCTCTCAACTCCCAGTTTTGTTAAGACAATGGCATTACTGAGCCATTACTTCCACCCACAATTCTCCTCTACATCCCAAACTGATAGCATCTGTTTTCTGCCCCACGACCATGACTAAGGCTTCAGTGAATTATTGTCTTATTCCAGACTTAAAAAGGAATCATGGAACTTGAATTATTATCGCTGTGTAAATGTTCGAAGCAGAGCCAAGGATCACGCCCAGATTAGGCCTCCTTCTCTTTAGAGCCGATGTCTCAATCCTTGCATCACTGAGAGAAGAAAGACTTGAACATCAAGTTTAAATGGAATCTCCTTTTTCACACTCAATCAGTTGCCTTTCTTAAGTTCCAGCGTTTCCCAAGTTTTGGATGATACCATTTAATCCTTCAAGTCCCATCACTATCTCCATCTCTACCTCTACTTGGTTTTACCTGGTGACCTCCTTGCTTGGGCTTTGGCTCGTGAGCTGATCTGGGGGCTTCTAATCTAACATCTATTGTCCCATGACTTTCTTGGGTAGCATATTCTGTTGTATGGGCCTCATGACATTCTCTTTCTTGGTTTATCACCTTGTTTTGCAAGCTAGCTGCCAAAGAAAAGCAGGTGAACTTCCTGAGTCCTTGTCTGTTTTAAGTCTGCCCTCACTTTTATTCAGCTGGGAAATAATTTTAAGTTTGGATTCATTTTCCTTCAGAAAGGTTTTGCTTTATTCTTAACCTCATTTTCTTATTCTACTATGGATTTTCTTTGTTTCCTTAGCAGTCACATTTTTAATTTCCAAGAATTTTTTTCTTAAGTATTTTTTTTTTTAATGATTATAATATCCTCTTGAATGTTTTAAAGGAAACTAATACTTTTTTTAAAAATTCTTTTCTGGTTCCTGGATATTTCTGCGCCTCTATATCCTTATCTTTACCTGCTTGTTGCCAGCGTTCCTCAGGGATCATTCCTGGTTGTCTACTCCTGTTTCAGAGTGAGACATTGCAGAGCAAAGAAGGGCTCTGAGGAGGTGGATGGGGCTTGTAGGCTGGCAGGTGTTGCTGAGACAATCAAGCAGGGGTCTGTCTGGGGTAGATGCCTATCTGCTGGGTGTTTAGTGTATTGGGCTATGGTCGCATGACTTTTCTCGGGTTACATATTCTGTTGTATGGGTCTCGTGACATTCTATGTCTTGGTTTACTACCTTGTTTTGCAAGGTAGCTTCCAAAGAAAGGCAGGTGAATTTCCTGAGAACTTGCCTGCTCCAGCTACAGGCTTCAAAGTAACTTCCCTGTTTTCATCCTTATTTCTCACTCCACATCTACAAAAACTCTTGGGAATTCAGTAGTGCAGGAAGACTACCTTCATTCATCAGTAATCAGTCTCCATTCTCTGTTTTTCAGTAACCTTTTGAAATCTCTCATCTACTGATGGTTCCATTTCTATGTTTGGCCTCGTTTTTATTTCTTCACCATATTTTCAATGTAGTACCAAAAGGGTGACGATATCATTCCGTGTTTTATTCCTGCCATCTTGGACCAGATGCCTCTCCTTGTACTTATATTTTTTTAATAAATACCCCTGGTTGCTCCATCCACTTTTCCTAATATCCTCATTGGTCACTGCAGAAATCCATAGACGAGACTTTTATGGGTTGAAATATGTCCCCCCCAACAAAGCATGTTGAAGCTTTAACACCTAGTGCCTTAGAATGTGATCTGATTTGGAAGTAAGGTTGTTGCAGGTATAATTAGTTAAGATGAGGTCATAGGGTAGTCCCTTAATACAGTACGACTCGTGTCTTATAAGAAGACAAGTATCTGAAGACACAGAGAAGCACAGGAGAACGCCATGTGATCACGAAGGCAGAGATTGGAGTTATGTAGCTAAAAGCCAACGAATACCAAGGATTGCCTGAGAAACCACAAGAAGCACCAAAAGTTAAGGAATGGTGATCTCTTATAAGTTTCTGAGGGAACACAGTCCTGCCCACGTAATTATTTTGGATTTCTAGCCTCTGGAATGTGAGACAATATGTTTCTATTGTTTTAAGCCAAAGTGTATGGTACTTTGGTATGGCAGCCCCAGAAAACTAATGCAGATAGAGAAAGACAACAATTAAGAACTTGATAAGCCTTCAATTTAGAGATACGGAGGTAACCTGAAGAAATACCTTCCCCTCAAAAAACGTTTAAAAGTAGTTACCTCTGGAAAGTGAGATAGAGGTAGAAAGTAGACACAGGAGGTAGAAAGTAGGCACCGGACTTGCTTTTCATTGTAAGCTTTCCTGTACTACAGCACTGTGCATGGCCATTTTGTTTCTTCCCATTGTTTCAAGGGATGAAAACAATAGGCTTCATCCCTTGGCATAGTTTGTCAACATCTGTGGCAGGCAGAATAATAGTCCCCGCAAAGATGCCCATGGCCTCACCCCTGGAACCTGTGATGTGTCAAAGGGGAATGTAGGTTAACAGAATTAAGGTTGCTAATCATTTGCTAATTTTAAAAATAAGGAGATAATTCTCAGTCCAATGTAATCACAAGAGGCTTAAAAATGGAAGATGGAAGCATAATATGAGTCAGAGACAGAGATGACATCAGAAGCAGGTCACTGGAGTGATGGAGTGATGTGCCCTGAAGACTTAACCCATCATTGCTGGCTTTGAAGCAATGAAGGAAGAAATGTGGGTGGCCTCTAGCTTCTGGAAAAAGTGAGGAAACGGACTCTCCCCTGGAGCCTTCAGAAAGGAATGAAGCCTTCTTGATACGTGGATGTTAGTCCAGTGAGACTTGTGTCAGACTTCTGACCTGCGGAACGGAGACAGTCATGTTATGTTGCTTTAAACCACCAAATTTGTGGACATTTGTTACAGCAGCTATAGCAAACCAATACACCATCCCTCTAAAAATGCAGGCTCAGAGCGAAAGCATAGTACCACAGCTGGCAACTAGCCATTGCTGAGTATCTTGGAATTCTTCTCTTTCTTGTCCTAGATCCTAATCCAATTATGTAGCAAATATTTGCTTTTGTAGCTGCCACTGGGTGCCATTTTCTCACACTGAATTTGCAGAAAGTGATAGCCCATAAAGCTGTTAATGCACATGGAGAGATGATATTTACCCTATTGCCATTTCCATGAGAGCGTGCTGGCTAAGAACGTAGACTTTAGGGTCAGGAAGAGCTGGACTCTGAATCCCATTCAACTGGCTGTGTGACCATGAATGAGCCAATCTGCCTCTTGAAGCCTCACCTTCTTCATCAGTACATCTAAGCTAGCAAGAGGACCAGCACCCTGGGGTTACTGTGTGTCTAAATGAGATTATGGATTTAAGGCATTTAGCACAATGCCTAGTCCATTGTTAAGGCATAATAAATAGCTTAAAAAGTGAAGGACTGGGCTGATGTTGGATATACCCCAGGCACTCTTTCCTGTGGTATTCCCAAAGGCTTAGACTGAAGATGACCTGTTTTGCATATATGGTAGTATGTATGGTATCCTGGAATGCTAACAGGTGTTTCGTATGTGTGTGTGTGTGCGTGCATGCCAAACCCAACACAATTCACAAGTGCTATTAACATAACAAGAGATGAAGAAGTTTAAATAATCAAACACACACTTTAACTCGATTCTGTGGCTGGTGTATTGTTACCACTCCTTTCTCCATCATCCCATTTCCATGACCCTGGCCTGAAGACTTTCAGCAGTGCTCTTGGGATGGCCAACGATGACAAAGTACCTCCCCTGAGCTTCCACCTGAAACCCCTTCCAAAGCCTCTGTGCTGAAGTCTGCAGCCCATTCAGCAGTTAACAGAAGCCGTTAGCTGTCTCTTGTCTACTCATTCTGAGAACAGTCCCTATCAACCCCCTATAGAACCTGTTCTGATTTCAAGACATGGAGGAGAATCTTAGTTCCTTTACCTTATCCTCACCAACTTGTTTTCCCAATGCATCCTCTCTTAAAAGAATGCCTAAGATTAAGAGAACATGATATAGAGTCTCATTCAGATCCGACCTAGATTCTAAGCCTAACTCGGCCACTTAGAAGCTGTTTGCCTTTGAGCCAGTTGCTTAATTTCTCTGTGTACCATGTTCTTTTTCTATAGAATGGGGATGATACCTGCCTGACAGGATGAACACTGGAGATGATATATGGAAAACAACATTATCCGGGTAGATGATAGTCATTGTGATAATAATACTAGTGCTACTTTATCGCTCCTGTTTTCCCTCCAAAGAGACCCTCCAACCCCCCTTCGGGCCTCTTTTCCCAGCCTCTCCTCTGAGGCCCTATGTCTAGGAGAATTCCTCCGCTAGGCTCAGTTATAACCCTTATGATAATGGTGTAGCTGGACCCCATCTTTTATGTTCTATTAGTTTCTGATTCAAGCAAAGAATGCATTTCAATGTGGCACCATTTAATAAAAGTCTAACCTGCCCCCTACCCAGCAGAGATGATGGGAGCCTATTAAGATAATGTCTTTCTAGTACTTACAGCCCCTTGAAAGACATTCACTAAATAAACAGTGGTATTTGATTTTTGTGTTGTTTGTTTTAGCTCTTAATGCATGCTCTCTGAATTGTATTAATAGGTCCTCTACAATGCTTCTCACAATATGGGCACTTGTTAAATGCCACTGAGTGCAGAATGATAGTGAATGTTGTTTATATGTGCCTCTTCTCTACTCTTGCTCTCCTCCTTCTCTCTTTCTCTCTCTCTCTCTCTCTCTCTCTCTCTCTCTCTCTCTCTCTCTCTCTCTCTCTCTCTCTCTTTTTCCTTCTTTCTATTAAACCTAGACTCTCCCTCCTCCTTCTAGGTTCCTAGCCCATTGACTTTCAACCTTGGCCGTGCATTAGAATCACTTGGGAGTTTCATAAGACTCCTGAGAGCCAGACCACACCCCAGACCAATTAAATAAAAGTCTCTGGAAGTGGGACCCAGGTGTCAGTGTTTTCTAAAGTTTCCTAGATGATTCCAATGTGTAGCCAAGGCTGACTCCTACACAGTCAGCCAGACCCTAATCAAATGACATATGAGAACAGAAAAGTAATATTTAATATTTTATGTCTACTCAGTTCTGTGTTCCTTGAGGGCCAACATGATCCCCAATTCTTCTTTTCTCCCAGTGAATAACAGTACCTGGCAATGAACACTCAAACGTATTTCTTTTTGGGCTGAAAGCATATCCTTCCCAGCCCAAAGGATTTCCCCATGCCTGTGGTTTCTGTAACAGTTGACATATGAATACCTCTTATTAATTCTAATTATCTATCAGTTTGGTTGTTCAGATTCTCTCAGGTTAGCAATTTTACCATTTACGAGTAATTTTATTGCACTGAAGGGAGAACAGCTCATTGCCATGTGGTATGAAGACTGTTGTCACCCAGGGGTGTACCAGGTACATCACACCTGTGGCAGTCCAGGGGAAGGCCTGAGGAGCAGGGACATGGGACAGAAAGAGCACAGGCCTCCTAACCACACAGGCTCACGTTCAAATCTTCACTCCCCTGTGTGCCTATGAGCACGCATGTTATTTCACCTCTCAGGGCTCTGGCCTCCTTTTTGTGAAAGGGGGCAAATGATGCCTACTAGTACGGTAGTTAGAGTGACAGAAGAATGTAAGGTAGGAAAAGACATATTGATTCTCATATTGATTCTCAGGCTACCATAACAAAATACCACAGATGGGGCGACTGAAATGAAATAACAGGCATGTTTTTTTGCTCACAGTGCTGGAGGCTTGAAGTCCAACATTAAGGTGGATCCTCGTGAGAGCCCTCTTCCTGGCTTGCAAATGGCCACCTTGGCTGTGTCCTCACACAGTAGGGGGAGAATGAGAGTGAGCTCTCTGGTGTTTCTTCTGAAAAGGCCACTAACCCTATCAGATCAGGGCCCCCTCTTATGACTTCATTTAACTTTATCTCCTTGTAGTCTGTCTCCAAATACAGTCACACTGAGGACTAAGGCTACAACATATGAACTTTGGGAAATATTACCGAACTCATATTAGATATAAATATTTATATATAATATAATATTAATATATAAATATAAATATAAATATAATATGATATATAAATATAAATATAATATGAGTTCAACAATATTAGTATTCTCTCTCTCTTCCTCCCAGCCCCCACCCCCTCTCTCTCAATTTCCCCTGAGAGAATCAGAAAAGTATCAGGAAAGACGAATCACACTTACATCTTATAGATTGAGTAGGAATGTCTTAGCTAAGAAAGGATTTCCAAGCAGAGGGAACACCAATTCAAGTCCATTAAAAGACATGGCATATTTTGAGGTCAATGAAAACTTCACTAGTTTTCACCAGAACTTGGGGTTGGCAAGAGAAAGGCCCCTGGTAAAAAATATAAGAAATGTTGTTTGGGGACATATCATTAATAATCAAGGCTACCCAGATGAGGACTGGATTTTCCCCTTGGGGGTCAAGGATTACTGTGCCAATAGTTATAGTTCACTGGATACCTCTTCTTTTCCAGGCTAACTGGTTAGATTCCTGAGAGCAAAGTCCTTGCCAAATGTTGCTTTATGATCTACCCTTGAGCCTAGGATTGTGCCTTAGAAATGGAACAGGAGTGACTTGCTCCATGACCTTGGCATATAAGAACTGTCATTATCTTTTTAGTTGTTCAGTTTCAATTAAAGCCAGCTGTAGCCTCTCCTCCAGAATGGATTGAAATCTGGCATTATTCTCTTGAGGCTCCATCACCCCCATCTGCTCCCAGACTGTCCAAGAACCCTGAGTCTGGCTTACATGTTGCAAACAGAAGGTCTTCTCTCCCCGAATGGTAAGGGCCCTGCTGTCTGCTCACTGCTGCAGGTTTCCCTCTCTGCCCATAGGTGGTCCTCAGCATGGGGACAGTTCTGCTTCTCCTTCATCACCTGTCTATACTACTTCTCCATGCGATGACAATGGCTTCCTGGGCTATGCTGCTGTTTGCTGGCTTATCTCCCAGCACAGCAAGCTCCACTCCACCTGTTAAATGCTCTATTCCACCCGGGAAGCCCTGGCCTCAGTCCTTAGCCTTTGGTCCTTAGCCCTTGGTTCTTACATTTTCTAAAGCCGTATTCCCCACCTCTGGGTGATGCTCTGCCACTGGCTTGGCTGTTTGTCCCTTCCAGCTCCAAATTTCTCCCCAGCTCTTTAGACTTGGGATAGTTATATTAATCATCTTCCAAACATAAGGCTTTTATTTCTCTCCTTCACTTGGGCCATCTGAATTAATTGCCTTGATGGGCCTGACCTCCGAAACATAAATGCCTGTTTAAAATAAAAGGCCGATTATTATGTAATGAACTATATTCAGTTTACTAAATAGTTAACTTAAACATAAATATATGTATATATTTATGCTGAATAGATGTATAATTTATGCTAATGATAATTACAAATAATACAAAGGCACAATAACTCCACTGAAGCTCTGGAGTTCATTACCAATGCTTCATTCCGCTTCGGCTCAACAGCCATGTGCTACCATTTCACATGCCCCCGGAACGGTGCTGGGCACTGAGGACATAGAGATGGCTGTGATATCTTCCTTGTCTCAGAGATTAGGGTTTAGTTGGGGAGTAAGGCAGGTAATTGCTAATGCATTGGGAACACCTTCATGAAGGAATGATTAGTCTGACAGTGTTGTTTGATCATGCCTGTACAGAGCTTTCTTATTTTCTGTGCTCTTTCGGTTTTTGCCTTGCATGTATCTTGTCCATATCTCGAATCTACAGTGGCCCTTATTTCCTCAGTCATATCCTTGTAAGGTATGACTATGCTATACTGTTGAAACAAAATAACTCCCCAGTATCTGGATGGGGGGTGGGGATTGACATATCAAAGGCTTGTTTTTCTTACTCATATGAACCCGATGTGATTAGGGAACACACGCTACTCCATGGTCACATGAAGGTCCAGGCTCTCTGGGCTTCTTACTTCTCACAGGGAGATGGTGAAGCCACCATCTCAGCATGATATGCAATGTC
This sequence comes from Rhinolophus hipposideros, assembly GCF_964194185.1. Lineage (NCBI taxonomy): Eukaryota > Metazoa > Chordata > Mammalia > Chiroptera > Rhinolophidae > Rhinolophus > Rhinolophus hipposideros. The sequence goes on from NC_138054.1 coordinate 54,262,548, forward strand.
AAGATACATCAGCTTTTAACCGTTGCTACTCAGGAATGACACCTATGATTTTTCCCATAGGCCATTGGTCAGAACTTGTAACCAGGTCCTGAACTAACTGCAAGAACATCTGGAAAACATAGGGGAGCCTATGGATTTTTTTGGTGTTTGTTACTGTTACTACCACTACAGTACTGATTTTACAGCATCAGCTTTGAATTCTGATTTTCTGTTAGTTACTTTTGGAGTCTTCAAGGGGAGGGCAAAATAAATAGCATCCCTCTTTCGTGCTGACTTCTGAGCATATTAAGCAATAAAAGAATAAAGATGGAGGCCAAAGTATCAACTGTATTAATGCTTGAGGACAGGATATAGGATGTGACTTTATTAGCCAAGTTGTCCTATTGATGGAATCCCAGAATTAGGCTGAGTCCTGGAAGGTAAGACTGCCAGCATGATGGAACCGAGGAGAACCCATGTCTTCTACAAGACTACTAGCTCCCAAGAGATAAGGGGGGAAAGTAAAGATGAATAGAGCATGCGTAGTTACTTTCACCTACTTACCAACTAGGAAGGTTATCTCACCTCTCTGGGAGTAGTATAAGAAAAGATAGAAGAAACACTAATGGAACTCCTAAAGAAAGCTCAGAGTGAAGAAAAAGAGTTTCTCATTAACTCTTACTAGTTGTGTCATTTGGGTCACTCACCCAGCCTCTCTGACCATCAATTTGTTCATCAATAAAATGGCCATTGTAATATCTCAAAATGTTTCATCTTGGGTCTTTTAGAAGTGCTAGAAATTAGGAGATGTGCTGGACTTATAAGGGGAAAGAGTTCTTCAAATGCCTCATACAAAATACTCATGAATACTCGAGATAGAATTACTTACAAGTTTATGAGACCAGATGGCTTTAAACATATCACCTACCCCCAATATGCACACAATTTTTAAAATATTCTGAGCTGGTTTTCTCCGAAAACCTGCTTGCTTATCACTCAACAAGCATTTCCTCAGTAACCCTCTAGTGTTTTTCCTGTTCGCAACAGAAAATGTCTGAAAACACCCTTTTCCAAGAAAGGCAAAACTATCTACTTAATGTCGCTCCATGAAGGTTTACATTTTAACTCTTTCATGACTTTCCATGGGGGTTTGACTGGCTCTACAAAAAGGAAAATACCCAAATCAAAATAGTCATTTTTAGAAAAGTGAGCCTTTTATTTTCTTAGTGAAAGACTAATGAGTCTATGGCTCAGAGAGTCTAAAGTTGAGTCTTCTCAGATAAGACATCGCTTTCTCAAAATTTAAAAGATTTCTAAAAGTTGAAATGTTTTAAATGAAAGTATTAAATTATACAATTACATGTGTAGACTCTGCCATTGAGGGAGATATTTTCATGGTGTAAGCTGAATGTAGCATAAAAATATTTACTGCTCGGAAATGTCAATATGAAATAATCAGAATCTAAAATTAAATATTTACTGTATAATCAGCCTGCATTCATCTATGCACAGTGTTCCCTGAGAAACACTGATTACACTGAATTCGACCACCTGGATTCTCCTAATATTTTCAGGCTTATGAAACAACTACTAAAGTCTCACTCACAGGCATTTTCTAACAACTTTTCAAGAAAACAACTTTGTAGAACAATAAATTATGTAATAGTGATGACTTAAGTAAGTTCCAAATAGTGCACGCACTCGCGCGCGCACACACACACACACACACACACACACACACACACACACACACGGAAGATGAGATCAGTCACCCTACTGATTTCCTTTGGCCACATCTCCTAGGTCCACCTTTAATTCAGTAAGTCAACAAATCACAGATCTTCACCAACTCAGTGACAAAAACTGAGCGACATAATGGGGATGTACGTGTGATCTACATTCTTGGGGAGAGTTCAGGGTCTGGTGAGAGAGACAGATAAATAAGCAGCCAAAGACAAGTCCGTTGTTGTAAGTCCTATGTTGAGAGTAAACCTAGTGGCAGATGGTTAAAGGCATCTTGAAAAGGGCCATCAAACCCACTCTAAGATATTCCCAACTGAAGCCAAATGAAATTTTGTTTATTTTATTAATTTCTATGCAAGTGAAAGAACAAAACCCAATGTTAACTTTTTAAAGGCCCTATTTTCAACATTTATTACAAAATTAACATTAAGTCTGCCAGTTCAAAATATGGAATGCAGTTGACTGTAGGTTACAGCCTTGTGAACATGGTGGAAATGGATGACCTAGGAAGTCCTAGACTAGACAGCAAGAGGTCAGAATTTAAGTTGTATGATCTTGGGTTAAAAATAAGTGCTTTCTCATGGCTACTGCTTTGTTACCTGGAAAACAAGGGAACTGGACCGGTTGATCTCTTAGGTTCCCTCCACCTCTGAATACTTATCATCTTAACTACAGATCATTCTCATTAAAACAAAATAGATAAAACATCCTGGAAATGCTCCAGTAGGAAATGGTGCTAGCCTCATTCAAGTTACACATTTAATTTGCTTATTTACCAATCAGTGGAGCAACTGAACAGGTCAAGAGCATGGGCGTCGGGGTCCATCAGAAGTGGGTTTGAGTTCAAGCTTGGTCACTTTACTGGCTAAGAAGCCATGAGTCATTTGGTTAACTTTTCTGGGCTTTTCATCTGTGAAATGAGGAGGTTAAAGCTTATCTCACATGGGAGTTGTTAGAATTAAACAGCGTAATGAATCTAAGAGCACAGTACCGGGCACAAGAGAGACGTTCAATAAACAGTATTATTTTTAATGAGTCCTTCTGTGGGGTGTGCACTGTCCAAGGTGCTGAAGATAAACCTAGTCCCTGTTTATAATCTGGAAGATGGAAAGATATGTAAAGTATCATATCTTGTATACATGGAAAGTATATAATAGAGGCATGAACAACAAAGTAGTATCAGGGCACAGAAGGAGTGATCTTGATTACAGCATGAGGTAGAGGTAGGGTCTCGAAAAGACAATATACGAGGTCAGACAATTAAGTTTGCGAACTCATCCTAGAAAAAGTGCTACATACCTGATTGCTGAATATCACTATGGTCACCTATGAAGTACTCCCCTTGGGAAGCTATGCACCGATGCCTGTGCCTAGTCCACCCTTCAAAACAACTTTGGATCTCTTTTGCTGGAATGGCCATCAGAGCTGTCATCATATTACCCTCGATGTCCTGAATGTCATCAAAACGTCTTCCTTTCAATATTTCCTTTATCTTCGGGTAAAGAAAGAAGTCATTGGGGGCCAGATCAGGTGAGTAGGGAGGGTGTTCCAATACAGTTATTTGTTCACTGGCGAAAAACTCCCTCACAGACAGTGCCATGTGAGCTGGTGCATTGTCGTGATGCCAGAACCATGAGTTTTTGGTGAAAAGTTCAGGTCATCTAACTTTTTTTTAAAGGTATTATGTGCATACATTTACTATTATTATTATTATTATTATTATTATTATTATTATTATTATTATTATTTAAAGAGGGTGCAGCTCACAGTGGCCCAGGTGGGGATTGAACTAGCAACCTTTGTTTATTGTCACCCTGCTCTAACCAAATGAGCTAACCACCCACCCCCAGGTCATCTAACTTTTTCACGCAGCCTTTTCAGCACTTCCAAATAGTGAACTTGGTTAACTGTTGTGCATTTGGTACAAATTCATAATGAATAATCCCTCTGATATCAAAAGAGGTTAGCAACATCATTCCAACAAGTTCGTGAACTTAATTGTCAGATCTCGTACATAAGAGGTAATATGTTACCTGGATTTAATGTGCAAGTATATTATATAGGAAAACAAGGCAGGAGAGGATAAAGAAAGGAGCATGAGCAAATGCGCATAGGCTTAATGGTACATGTGATTAGAAAGTAATGAGCAGTCTGATTTGATATATAGGTGAGATCAAAAAGGCAGCCTGGGGGTCAACCTGTGAAAGGTCGCATGAAGGAATTTGGGACCCATCAAAAGTTGATTTAGTACATATTTATTTTTAATTTTCTAGACCAGATATTTTACTGAGTCAGACTCCTTATTACTCTTTTGCCTCATTGATCTAAATCAGGGGTAGATAAACAACCTTCAGACCAAATCTGGTCTGAGGCTCAAGCTAAGAATGGTTTTTACATTTCAACTACATAATATACTTGATGTTTCTCCTTGGCCACAAAGTATAAAATATTTACATCATCATCATCATCATCATCATCATCATCATCATCATTATTATTATTATTATCATTATACCCTTAAAGAAAAATTTTACTGACCACTGGTCTAGATGATTAATACTAAACTCATAGTATTTTGATTACAAAGCTGAAATGTCCATTAAATTTTACAAATATTTACTTATTTACTTCGGGCCTACCTTGTGTCTGGAATTGTCCTACTCCCTGAAAAAATTGTTTCATGTCCAAGCTACATTTTGCCTTACGTAGCAGGTTCAGGATTGAATGGCTAGCTCTGTTCTTCCCTGAATTCTCTGACTTCTTAGATCTACTTTGTATTCTTTCTTAAATCTTACGGTAATTAACTAAACTGGGAGTTTTATGTTTTTCGACCTTTTCTTTGTCTTCCCAGCAGTTACCCCAGCAATTCTACCAGTGTCTATTTTCTTCGCTGGAAATAAGAATTTCCCTCTTTTCTAAGTAACATAGATTGCAATTTTGTACAGGATCTACGTTATCTGGACTGTAGGTGGTTGACCCATACGTCAAAGAAGCATGAAACCACAATGGCTTAAACAAAGTAGAGTATATTTATTTTTCTCACGTAACAGTCCTGGGGTAGTTGGTCAGAGATGGAATGGTGGCTCTGCTCAAGGCTTTTGCTATTTTGTTGCTCCTCCACCCTTGCACGTTGCTCTTTTTCTGAGTGATGAAAGATAACTCACCACCACATTGTGTTCCAAGCACTTGAATGGTGAGACTATAATGCCTACCTTGCAATATTGTTGCAAAATTATAGATATGCAATGCACCGGAGCAAGTGCTACAGCTATCTGTTATTATTATTAATAAATAGGTAATGGCCAGTTCTTTAGTATGTGCTGAATAAAAATAATTTCAGTGGGGTTGAATTGTGAAACAAATATAAAGATGCATTTTTTATCCTCTCCATGGTTCTGGGAATATGGCAGCTATTATCATAATGAGTGTACCAGTATAGTTATACTTGAGAGGGATTTTTGTTTGTTTTGTTTTGTTATGAGCCAAAGAGACTTAAGGATTTCAATTCTAGTAAATTCCGAATTCCATGCATAGCTCAACAGCAAATTCTTTGAATCCCTGTACTTTTTTTCAGACTTTTTGCCTGTAGCCAAATCCTATTAAATGTATCTCCATGTCATGTTGCGCTTAAATAATGTGGCAGGACAGGGCCTTGACTTAGAAAATGACACCCTCCCTCTGAGGAGGCTTCTATCACAGTCATCTCATACAGAAATCATGTCTTGTATTTTGCCTCTGCGGAAATGGACGACATTGTTAAAAATTTATTTTTGCTGCAAGAAAATATGATTCTTGGTTTTTATTGTGTCAAACAGCTGCTAGTATACAGTGCTGGGCAGCTGTCCAGCTGTGAGATTCATATAAATTAATTTAACCCTTGGGTACATTTCGAGGCCAATTAGAATGGTCCCTCCAGGTGCTGCAGGGCATTAAGAACACTTTTCACTGCTGGGGAGTGGATGGGGGTGGTCCAGATGATTTGATGATGCCAAAGTAACATTCTCCAAATACCATGACAAGTTATCGTATAACGTATGTTTATGACAGCTTGAATATATACATTCCATATACATGTGAAGGAAAATTGTAACAATACTTATGTGTATATCAGATTATAGAATATGGTGTGTGTTTTCTGGAACAATCCGAAGCATTTGACTAAAACAGAATTAGATTCTGCCAATCAAAAATACCTCTCCTTCTCTCTCCTCATCTCCCTCTCTTTTCCCTTAGATAGGGTTCAGTTGGCTAAGTCTTGTGAGTTGACTCCCTCGAAGGTAAAAATGTAAAATGCAGTCTTGTGAGCCTTTGATTTGCCTGCTGTGGGCTTTGCTCACTAGTTTGCGGTACATTTGCTTAAAGGTTCAGCAATGCCATCACTCTCAGTAACGACTAGAACCAGTGTAATCATAAAGGCATTCAAACACTAGCGTGGAGGGTGGCCAGTTAGCTCAGTTGGGTAGAGCGCTGTGCTCTTAACAGGAAGGTTGCCAGTTTGATCCCCACATGGGCCACTGTGAGCTGCACAACTAGATTGAAACAACTACTTGACTTGGAGCTGATGGGTCCTGGAAAAACACACTTAAATAAATAAAGTTAAAAAAAAAAAAGCTGGTATGGAAATCTCATAGCTTTGTCTATTTATAACATTTCTGTATGCATTATTTATAATATGTATATGTCATTGTTTAGGATTAAAGTAAAATACAAAAAAATAAAATTATCATATAGAGTTCTCATATGCCAAATAATAACTCCAGGGATCATCAGACATGGAGTGTAAGAAGCTCTGAATCAAATCAGATTTCAAAGTTGCTTGTCTAAGGGTTAAAAGGCACCTTTTTAGGATCTAGAGAGTCTCCCCTAAAGTCTTAAATTTCATTTCAATTGATACAGGTTTGTTGAGAGGCAATATCATAGGATGGTTTAGAGCACAGCTTTGGGGTCAGAAAGACTCAAGTATAAATTGTGGCATTGTCTTTTGCTTTGGGAATGCTGTGGCCACTACATCTCCTGCCAACTGGCCCTCTTAAGGTTTATTTAATCTATCCATAATTCTCCTCTAGAACTTAGCTCAAACACGTTTCAGAAGGAAGCTTTTCCTTAACTCAAAGATAAGAACTGGTCCCTGTTATAGATACCTATATGCTCTATATTCAATAATGATATCACAACAACAATGATACAATAACAATGATACAGTAATGGCTAGTATTACCGAGCAGTTATTATGTACCAGGTGCTACGCGGGTGCTTTACCTATGTTTCCTCATTCAAACTTTCCAACACCCCTATGAGGTAGATACCGTTATTGTCCTTTTACAGATGAAGAAACTAGAACAATGCCTGCCATTCAATAGAAGTATAATGCAAGCCACATATGTAATTTAAAATTTTCCAGTATTCACATTGAAAAACTAAAAATAATTTAATTTAAATACTATCTTACACAATGCAGTGATTAAAATGAAATATAGTCCCATAAAAACAATAAAGTTCAGTTCGATGAAAAAATACTTTACGCTGCTTCCGTTTTAAAATTTAAATTAAAATCAATTAAAATAAAATTAAATTTAGTTTATCAGTTACACTAGCTACATTTTAATTGCTCAATAATTTCATTTTGATCCTAGTGGTTACCATATTGGGTAGGGCAAACCTAGGTGCTATACTGCCATAGGTCAGTCATATCCACTCAGTAAATACCTACTTAGCATCTATTACAAAACAGGTGCTGTTCTAATCTCTGGCGACAAAGAAGGAAACAAAACAGGCAAAATCACTGCTCTTGTGAAGCTTTCATTACAGTTGAGCCTTAAACAACATGGATTTGAACCACAGACCTCTTATATGAGGACTTTTTTCAACATGTACTGTAATTGTATTTTCTTTTTGTTATGATTTTCATAATGTTTTCTTTTCCCTAGCTTACTTTATTGTAAGAAAATAAATATGTACAGACTATAATACATATAACAAATAAATATGTACAGACTATTATACATATAACATGCAAAATATGTGTCTCTCCCTCCCTCCTTTGCTTCCTCCCTCCCTCCTTCCCTCTCTAACTCCTTCCAGCTCTTCCTCTCTTCCTCTGTCTCTCATCCTCTGTCTCCTTCCTTCTCTTCCCCCCTCTCTCCCTCCCACCCACTTTCCCTCTCCCTCTCTCTCTCATTTTTTTAAGAGTTAGCCTCGCTGTTTCATGGAGACTAAACTGAAGGGGGATGATAAGTTGTAGGAAACCAGTGCGGGTAGTAGTGTAATAAGGTAAAAGACAATGGTTCTTCAGAATAGGGTCACAGCAGGAGAAATGGTAAGTGTTGGATTCTGAATATCTTTTGATGATAGAGCCAATCGGATATGCTGATGGATTAGATGTGGGGTAAGAAAAATAAAAGAGAAGAACCAAAGATGACTCCAAATATTTTAGACTGAGTGACTTATAGAATACAGTAGCCATTTTCTGACAGGGGGATATTTCAGGACAACAGAGTTTTTATTGGGGGTGAGCCCAAATCAATACATTTCTTGGACATTTAAACTTGTATATGACTATTAAGTGAGTGGAATGTTGCATCTGAAGTTAAAGGGGCATACCCAGACTGCAGATACAAACCCAGAAATTACTATTATATAAAAGGGTATTTAAGGTCCTAAGACTGCTGTAAATAACCCACAGGGCAAAGATAGTTAGAGATAGAAAGAGGCCAGGAGATGGAGCCTCTGCAACACGAACATTGAGCATCATAAGGAAAGATGGGCAAAGCGGTGTGAGGGAGTGACAAGAGAAAGTGCTAATCCAGAAGCCAAGTGGTGAAAGTGTTTGAAGTTGGAGCTTTAATGGTAGACCTGGGATTGGAGCCCAGGGAGTCTTATTCCAACAGCCATACTGTACTCTGCTCTGCACTGGGTTTCCCCCACTAAGGCAGAGACGAGGCCCAGACCATGTCCGGTCTTGTTCACAGCTGGACTGTATCCTGCTGCTCTGCCCACTGCTGAGCACTCAGTACATATTTAATGAATGAAGGACACTTATTGTATAGATCAGGAAACTGAGTCCCAAGGAGCGAATGACTTAGCGAAAAGTGGAACTAGGACTCATAGGTATTAGTTTTGCAAGTCAGCCTGCATCTCTCTCTCTCCCAGTTTCTGTGGTCCAGCCAGCAAGCGTCTAAGCCAAGGGCTTTTTCTTAGGAAGCTCAGTGGCCAGTTCCAACTTTGTTGGCCCCATACACATGTGCCCAATTGGTTTTACAAATCTAAATTAGTTGAGGGAAGAACAATGATGAATTATATTATGCCTGCCTGCTTTGATATTCTATTCTAATGTCTGTTCAATTCATTATGGTCACCCCCCTCCTTTTTTTCCCTAAGCACACATTTAAAAGATAAAGAAACAGAATTTGTCTTCCTATTTTCTTGCATGGTTTTCTACAGATGAATTTGCTCCCCATAAAATTGATTTAATATACCTACCAGATTTTAAATTGATTGCAAACTACCTTTAACTTCTATTGCTTTGTTTTTCCTCTAGCAACTTTCTTAACTTAGATAGTGTAGCGGGCAATATTTTTCTAGCTCTCTCTTCTTTGAAGGCTATCTCCTCTAGACTTTCCTAAGGGCACAAGATAAAAAATGTTTCTATTTTTGTTTTATAGAGGGGGGTTTCCACCTTGTAAAACTAACCCATACTCATTAAGGAAATTTGAAACATACACACACTAAGAAAAAGAAATAGACAGAAAGAAAAACTCGATTCTACAACCCAAAGATAGCACCTTTAAAAATTCCTGGTGTAACATTTTAAAAAATTCTTGTTGTATTTTTTTGCAGGTTGTATTTCTGTACATGAGTGAATGTGTGTGCGCGTGTGTGTGTAAGTGTACACACACATGTACTGTGTCATGCTTTTTCACTTAAAAAACCATATTTTATTTTACTATGCAGCATTCTTAATATTGTTTTAATAGCTATATACTATTCTGTAATGAAAATGTCACTCTCCCACAGATAGACATTTGTTTCCAATTATCCTGTCATAAATAATGCTACACTGAACATTTTTGTTTATAATATAGATTCTGTGTTTAGAGTGATTCCTAAATTACTCCTAAAAGTAGAATCATTCCCAAATTCCCAAAAGTAGAATCACTCATTTAGTCAGAAATTATAAATATTTAAGGTAGCTGGTAAACATTGCTTATATATTTTACAAAAAAATATTGTACCATTTTAAACTTCTATTTATAATATATGCAAAAATCTATTTGTCTCCCTACTAACACTGATTATTAAGTAGTTGTCTATTTTCATTTAAACTATGCTAATTTAATAGGTTTTAAAAACCCACCAAATTTTCATAATTTGCATGTATTTCATTGCTTCTGAATTTGAATATTTCCACATATTTGTTTATTTTGTTAATTATTTTTCATGTCCCTCCCTTATCTATTAGGGTATCAAAAGATTCTTCTTATCAATTTGCTTTTTATAGAATAAACATATTGCATTTGTCAAACATTTCTATACAAACATTTTTTTTTTCCAGAGAGTTGTTTGTGTTTTCAAAATGTTTTTGGCATGGATTTTAATATAAATTTGAGAGGGTCAGTACCTTCTAAAATAAAAAAATAAATGTTTATGGTAAAAATTTTAGGAAAGACAAATAAAAAAAAAGAATATAAAATTCTCCCACATCCATAATAATTATTTCTAACATCTGGAGCATTTTCTTTTTTATACACTTAAGTACTTTTTACAAAAGAAGTCTCACATCATACATTTAACTGTTCTATTTTTTTTCACTTACAATGTTAAGAATTTATTTTAATGGCATTAAATATATTTCTTTATTATCCTTTCAATGGCTTCATAATATGGATAGATAACATTTATTTATCCAAATCACTGTTGTAGAGTCTCTTTACTTCTAACATTTCACTGTTATAAAGATATATAGACATCTTTATGGCTGAATCTTTGGACATATTCAGAATTATTTATTTAGAATGAATTTCTAAATAAATAATCATGAGTTTAACCAAATTTTAAGACTTTTGTTGTACTGCCCAAATTGCCTTTCAAACCTGTGTCGGAATTTGTGGCATAGGATTTATTTTGGCTTAAAGTTATAAATGTTTACATAGTACTTGAAATAATTTAAAAGGAGCAATCTATCTAGCTATGCGTGTGTTGGAAAAGAAAGATAAATATATCTACAGTCTGCTAGGAACCCAGATTTCCAGCCCAGATAGCCCATGATTTGTAAGTTTTAGAGTGAGTTGAATACATGTGTATGGCTTCTTTCCTAATATATTAGAGAAAAGTTATTTTTTTTTAAATCAACTCTTTGCTTTGTCTACATCAACATGTCTTTGCTGCCATAAAACCATATTTTGCAGATCAACTAAAAGTCTAGAGGCAGTAGCTCAGAGGACTAATATCAGAAGAAATGAAATGCTTATACGAAGCCCTTGCTGACATCCATTCTTTCATTTAAGGCCAGAACAGCCTCGGTTTTTGGAAAAGGAAACCTAGCTTCAGAGTATTTGAGAGGCTTGTTCTAATTCACACAGAAGAAGTTGCAGAATCAATACGTATTGCAGTCCAAAGGAGTATGGTTTTCACTGCTCCATGTTACCTCCTCACGGGCTCTAAGACTTCAGCATGGATTTTACTTCTACCCCCCCCCATCTTATCAACTAACACTTGCATTTACATTTATATTAAAAATTGACCTTTGAGAATTGAACACGAGTTTTGGTTGCAGCCTTTGATCTCTCTCAGCTCTTATTTATTTTAATGAGCCATTTAAAAATTACACATAGCACCCCAACAAAGAAAAATTTTATATTAGTGAGGATTAATCATGTGCATACTATAAAATAATGTAAATTAGGCCCAGCAATGGTTGAGATATGTCTTCATATGCCTTTTACTCAACACTGAACAGTTGATTTTGTTTTTTTTTAAACCATATGATAAAAAACATTGGGAGGGAAAGATATTCAACTCTCCTTACCAAATAATTTAAAATATGTCATTAACAAAGTAGGGTATTGTACAATGTACAATGTAAAATTATATGAGTCATAAATGTTCAGGTTACCGATGTTTATTAGAAAACTTTAATCTGAGGTCTGAAGTCCTTTGACTCCCATCTTGACCTCTTACTAATGTCTTACTTTAGACAAGTCCCTTCTTATCTCTGAGCTTCCATTTATATACCTTTAGATATAGTGATATCATTTTCAAATGCGTAAGAGGGTTAAAGTTAATATCGATATGATATTCATATTGCAAAGTGCTGTTAAATTATTGGAAGTGGAAAAACAATTTGGAATGTCAATATAATGGTCAAGAAATGAGTATCAAATGATTTACCCTCAGCCTTGCATTTCTTGAAGATTATTTCTACACACACCATATCCTTTGACCCCTGAGCGCAATCCCCCGAGCTCATCTCTCCATCTTGAGTGCACCATTCTCTTTACCATCTGGACTGCTGCAGTCTCTTTGTCATCTAAACTCCTCCTATCAAATACAGCTCGAGAGTTACTCCCTTGTGACACCGTCTCTGTCTCTCTGTCCCAGATCTGCCACCTCACTTTCCATGTTCCTTGCACTGAGCTTCCATAATACTTTGCACATGATTCTAAAGAGTGGTTGTCTATTGCCCTGCATGTTTGCTTACCAAACTAATAAGTGATGCAACAATTTATAAGGAGAGATTTCTGAGCTAATAGATCTGTTGCACTTTAACTCAAAAAGGTGAGGGAGGCGAGAACACTAAAAAACGAACAAACAAACAAACAAACAAAAACTTTGAGAAGCCAGGAATCTCTCTGACTCCGTAGTTGAGAGACTAGATAATCTCCAAACCTCAGGGTATTTCATTTTTATGATCATTTTCAAGTCCCATCATTCCTTCCATTCCTGAGGCTAAAACTCACCAGGACCTTTTCTTTGGTTACTGTCCTCGGTCAGAAGCCCACTGTGCTGTGTCCTAGTGAGTTAGAGACAAACCAGACGCTGCACAGAGACATTCTAAGACCCTTTGGGGGAAATCATTATCCTGAGAAGTTGCAGCGTTTTCTCTCTGGGGATAATTCTAGAGAAAGGTTCACTCGAGAAAGGTTTCACCCTGTGAAAGCAGGTGGTAAAGAGTCAGAAAAGTCAAGCAAGATAGATTATCCACGTTTCATAGTTAAGAACACTGGGGCTTATTGGAGTTCAGTACCATGGCCAAGGTTACACAGGGAAAGCCATCATATGCCTGCAACTCCATCTGGTTCCAAAGCTTGTGTCCTTTTCACTATGCTACAGTACCGCCTACCTGGCCTGGTAGCAGCCAGCCTCTTTGCCTTCACTGATCCTTGGGGACTCAATCTCTCCTTACAGGGGGCACTGTTAGATAGATTTCTTTACCCACACCTGGTTTTTGCTCAGACTCTCCAAGGCCAGAAGTCTCATCATGAACAATGCTTTGTTTCCAAGTTTTTTATTCTATACAAATTTACTATCCTTTCACAACATTTCTTTCCTTGAGTTGGTTTCTTTGTTTCTATTTTACTTTGTGAAGGCTTCACAGCATTGCCAGTTGACTTTCCCAGGAAGCTCTTGTGAAGACAGACTTTCATGGAGGACATTGACTGGAAAGTGAAGGAATCAGTATTAGTCAGAGCAGGGAGCTAAATAATAATGTAGTCACAGCAAAGGCCTCCGCCACTCCCATGGGAAGCTCTGAAGCTGGGAGGGCCCTGCAGAGTGGTGCCCAACAGGGTGGGCTCAAGAAGGCCAGGCTTTTATAACTGCTCCCTTGCGGCCAGTCATTGGACCCAGGCTGTCCCCCGGGAGAAAAGGTGATCTTTGATCTTTAGCCAAGGGCAGTAGGGAAAGCAGATGCTCAGATAACAGGTTGTCAGAGGTCCACATTCCAGGCTCTGGGGAGGGAGTGCATCAGTCCTAAAGCGGGAGCCTATACACACGTCCTGTCCTTTGATGCCTGGGAGCAGTCCCCTACCTGGCTCTCCATCTCTACTACACTATTCCTTTGACCATCTGCATTGGTGTGAATGATATACTCAAAGGGCAACACACAGGGCCCACCACCCAGGGTATCTCTCAAGAGTCCAGTGAGCTGCAAGGCAAGAAGCAACCTGCCCTGGAGCCTTGGTGAGAGGGTGGACGGCCAAGCACAGTTTGGTGGAAAGCCTCAGTCTGGGGCAGTGGAAACCTAGTGTTGCTGTTCTCTGTGGGGATTTGGCCACATTTTATTTAATCTCTGAGCTTCTGTTTCTTGGGGTTAATATGTGAATGTCATTAGCATAGTTTAGGGTATATTATAGGCCCTCAATGAAGGTGAGCTTGGTCCCCTTTTCTCCCCTTCTTTGATAAGGTGAAGATTGGGTTAGATGCTATCTAAGATCTCACGTTTTTATTCCATACTGGAATGTTATAATGGATTCTCAGACTTTATTGATTTTCATTATGAATTATTTATTGGCTAAGTTCATAATAACCCAGGTTTTTTTTTCATTTCATTCCCACGATCATGAAATGCCATAGCTGGAATATACTTCAGAAATAGTCAAACACCCTTATTTTACTCACAAGTGAACAAGTTCATTGGTGGGGTGGGGGAGGAAATTGACTTATTCAAGGTCACACTGCGAGTAATGACAGAGGAGACAACACCATTCGTGTTTTCTGACCGATCCCAAGGCTCACTGCCCTCCCCTTCCCCAACCCCCAGCTGCCACTAGTACATTCCAGCCTGGAAGGCAGCATGATTTGCCTTTCTTGTGTTAATATTAGTCTAGCATGCAATGTCTGTGCTTAATACTTTTATTTCCAGTGATGCACTTATTTTGCAGGGTTTATTAATTTTATTTATGTATTTGATCTCTCAAATGAAATAATAAACTAATTAGTGGGGCAATTTACTGGTGTGCTCCACCAAGGGTGTTTTAGAGCCTCAGTCATGTGTGTCTAACTGTGGTGTCAGCAGACCTGCTTTCTGCCCTGCTGCCCGTCACTTCAGCCATCAGACACCCATGACAGGCAGCCCTGTGCTGGGTACTTAACGCCCACTGGGGGCATCCAGAGATGGCAGGTCATAAGGCAAAGGAACTTTTACCCAGGAGCCTCCTGAAAATTCATTCAAGAGACAGGCTGCTTCATTTGGCTTAAAGGGGCGGACATGGGACTCCCAGAGAACAGAACTGGGCCAGTGCATTACCTGGAGTACCCAGAATGAGAATTTCCAGAGAATGAGGAAAGCTATGTGTATAGAAGCACTGAGAGTCACAGCTGAGGAGGTGCATAATCCATGAAGTCCAAGAGCAAAGCAAGGAGCAGGACAGGGAGATTTATGTAAAGACAATAGATGTGAGAACATTCCAAGATGCAGGAGCGAAGGTGGGAGAGATGCTGGAACACCCAGGGTAATTGAAATAAATAGGTTAATAGTGCCTGAGCTGGTTTTTTTGTTTTCATTTTTGTTTTTAAACTGGCTTTGAAGCGAAGACCATCTAGGGGGGTCCTACTTATGCTCTCTTCACAGCTAGTACTAGTCTCTGTCTTAGAATCAATCATAGTCTGTTGCCACTGTTTACTTGTCTGTCCCAATTTGACTATGGACACCATTATATCACCAGGGCCGACAACTGTGTCTGCATTGTAACAGGGACAAAACATTTGTTGAATAAAAGGATGGATGGATGGACGGATGGATGAATCAATGGGTGAATCAGTCTGTCAAAGGTACTGGGGGTCTAAGACCTATGAACTATATTATATTCATCAGCCCTCTCTGATGTAATAAGCAGAACTCAAACAGAGATAACCTTTTCTAATTATTTACATTTATTATAGTATTACAGAGATAACCTTTTCTAATTATTTACATTTATTATAGTATTACTCGGTATCGCAAAGAACTATCCAAAATAAAAGTCTTTGACCTGTCCCGACTAAATCTCCATTCTTATTAATACACACACACACATATTCATTGGAAAAGAGGTGACAGATCGTAGTACCCTAACCTTTAGGTGGTGACTCTGCTGGCCCCCTCATTGCCTTGTGGGTATGGACGCTGCTGCTAAACTGCCTCTGGGAATTGGATCCAGCATGAAGGTTCTTGTCAGAACAAATTCCAAACCCTTAGCCAGAGACTCACTGGAGAATCAGGAGAGGAGAGGGTCAGCAGGTGCCTGCAGAGGGAGATGTACAAGCTCAGGATCCTCACACCTCTTTACTGTGACTGGCTCCTCTAGGGGTTTTTCTGCCACACCTTTGCTGTGATTGGAGGTATGCAAATTAGCAAACCTTAATGGGTGGATCCTAGATCTAATTAGTGTACATGCTGGTTCTGCTACCCCCATCTAAGCTGGCCATCGCGTTTTGGGGGATATGCAAATATGGTAACCCTCACATGTTGGTTTACACGTGGTGGCTCTCATTGGGACACAGGCACCATGTGTTGGTGATGATAAAGTGCTGAGGCCAGAACTGGGACTTCTGGTCCTAATTCATATGTTTACCTTTTATATGCTCAGCCAGGAACAGGTCCCAGAGAGAATGGGGTTCTAGACCCTGGCAGGTACTAGGACATATGCATGCCTTGGAGATCTTTGGCAAATACCAGGAATGATTTGTTTAATAAGCCTAATTATAAGGCCTGCCATTTATTCCACGACTGCCACTTACCTACCAGTCACTATTCTAAGGACTTTCAATATAGTACTTTAAGGTTACAGCGAGCCTGCAATTAGGTATTATTATCCCATTTTAAAGTAAGGAAACTGAAGTTCAGAAATGTGAAATAACTTGTCCAGTGGCATATAGGGCCCACTGTGTTATTGAGAAAGCATACTAAAGTTCATGCAGAGTAGTAGGGATAACTGTCAAAAATGTGAAAACTGGGGTGAAATGAACTTTAGAGGAACAACTATCCATTGGCTTTTTTACTCTGTAAATTGGCGAAGGGAGCAAAGTACTTATTCAATTTTAACCATATAACTCCTACACACAGATTGTAAAACACCGGTATTTTGGAGGATTTGTGTTTGAGGACTGTGGGCTTATTCCCCGGTCTATAGAAGTATAAACTTTTTTAGACTTCCATATTATTCAGCTGACAAATAGCAGTATTTTTTCTGGTCCAAGACCTGTGTCATGAGTCAGGAAATAATCAAGGATCAGACAGAAATCGTACGTGCCCAAGGAGTATACAATGTCCATTACTCCACTCTTTGTATTAGTGCAATTTGGAAACAGCCCAAATATCCATTAATATGGATGATTAAAGCAGAATATAAACATGACAAAATGCTGTCTAAATGCTAAAATGAAAGAATTAAAGCTAATTCTATCAAAGTGGCAAAATCTTTAAAACGTGTTTAACAAAACAAGCAGTCTTCAGATGGATGCCTAAAGTGGGGAACTGTAAGTCTTACAGTATGCAAAACTGTGCTCTGTGTTGTTTATGGATGAAAACGTGTATTAGAAGCAGAAAAAACATGCGTGAAATTTAGGAGAGTAGGTATCTTTGTGGAATTAGGGAAGAATTCACAAGAGAGTTTGCTTTTATCTAAAATGTTATTACTATTATTATTATTATTATTAATTATTTTCTTTTTTTTTTAAGGAAAGGTCTTAAAAAGCAAATATGGCAGATGATCATATGTGACCAGGCTGGGTGGCAGTACTTAGGCTTTTGTTATAATTATGCCTATGCTCAACTTCATGCTTGAAATATTTAATAAGAAAAGAAATAGGAGGGTACTTAAGTGTGACTCTGAGGGAATCAGTTCAAGCCATGGCATATCAAATATGTGTGACATAGCAAAATTGTAAACTGAATTTCGTGGTGAGTCAAAGACTGGCTGCAAACCTAGATTCAGTGCCTTCTTTTCATAACAATTAATAAGGTTAGGACTTGAAACCAGACATCCTATGTTTGAATATTGACTCAGACACTTAACAATTGTTTAAAATTGGGCATCTGTTTCCTCATCTTTAAAGTGGTAAAAATGAGACAAAACTGAGAAGGAAAAACAACAATCAACAAAACTAAGAGTTGCTTTTTTAAAACAATCAACAAAATTTACAAATCTTTAGCTTGATCAGCTAAGAGAAAAGAGAGAAAACTCAAATAACTAAAATCAGAAATGGAGGAGGGAACATTACTACAAGTATTACAGAAGTAAAAACAGTTATACAAAGTGGAAAAATAGTACCTCCTGATAACAAATATTATTAGGTCAAAATGAGATAATCTATGTACAATGCTTCTCATACTTCATAGCACATAATGAAAAGGAGACGTGTTTAAGAGCTGCAGGTCTTGATGTAAACAGACATGAGCTTGTAGCCTGGTTTGATTACTGTGCTTTCTCTAGTTTTATTTGTTTTTCCCAATAACCATATCCTGTGAGTATTATTTTCATCCTGTTTTACACATAATAAAACTGACCCTTCAAGAGGTGAAATAACTTGCTGACGATTACCCAGCTCTTAAAAGACAGAGATGGAATTCAAATCAAGTTTACCTCCAAAGAAATATAACTGTAAATTAATACTCTGGCTATATGTAACTAGTTTTATGAATAAACTAAATTGAATTTGTATGAAACATTACAATAATCTATCCTGTAGCCTTTTTTTTTTTCCCTTGAGCAGGGAGTCAAACAGCCGTGGCTGATTAAAACTACTAACAAGTATCTACTGCTTAGTTTATGTATATGTAACTCCAAACATGTAACATTACAGCAACATCAGTTGCTGTAATGGGATATTGTTACTAGATAAATATTTCTGCCTTAAACAGATTCTTGGTCTTGGAATACATTGGAAGATCAGTAGGCTGTGATATTCCATTATGTTTAGCTTTTTTTTTTTTTTTTAACCATAGGCTTTTTATCGGTTTCACTGTCTTTCCTGAAAAATTGCCCTCTCTCTGCTTGCTATCTTCTTATATCATCTGTGAATCCAAATGGAACTTAACTTTTATTGCCACTGATTATTTTGAATGAACAGTTTTCTTAATGTCATTTTTGTCATGTCAGTTCCATTGATTACATCTTTCATTCATTCACTCACTTGTTCTTTTCTTTTATGCAGCAAACATTGATTGAAGGATGACTATGAGCTCATTTCTGGGCTGGGTTCACGGGAAGCAAGGGTTCAGTAAGGTGTGATAACTTCCTGGGAGGAGCTCAAAACTAGAGGGAGGCAGAGATGAGAATGAAGAATTCCAATGCAGTGTTACCTTCAGAGTAGAATTATTGCTGGGGGAGCATGAAACATGGAGTCCCCAATTAAATAGGGGGGATTCTGGGTATGGGGCTGTTTGTTTACTGTCTAGAAAAAGAAGGCATGATCTTTGTAGAAAATATGGAAAATATAAAGAAACGAGAAAAACAACTGATAATCCTACTACAAAGAGATAACCACTGTTAACAGTTGGCTTATATTTTTAAGACTAACATCTACATGAATGAGCTAAAACTTTAGAAACTATTTTGTTATACATATTTTCTCATATCTCAGAAAAAATTAAATTATTTTTATATGTGCATAATTTTATTCTATGTAGAAATACTAACCTTCACTTTATCATTCCTCTCTTGGCTGTTCCCCTTAAAAATAACATGGTGATAACTATCTCTGTATGTAAATACTGGGCTGCAATCATGATTGTTTCCTTAAGAAGGAATCCTGAAGGTGAATTACACATTAAGGGGTCTGATCACTTTTAAGAGTCTTGACATGGTCTCCATTCCCCTCTTCTTTATGGATTTCAAGGCAAGAGCTCAAGCTTTTAAGAGAGTCAGCGAATGAATTACAAATATGGGGGCGTTCTTTAAAAATTCTTACACGCTTCTGTGTATGTGTAGATATGTATGTGAATATGTGCACACATGTGTCTCAGGAAGAGACACCCATAGACACACACACACACACACACACACACACTCACACACACCCTGACTCCCTCCTAAGAGGCAGTCTGCCCCACTGCTTACTCAGTACATAAAGTGGGCTGTATTTGTTGATTTTGTTGGTAGTGATGGCAGTGGTTTTTTGTTTTACCCATCTCTGTATTTCCAATGCCTGGTGTAATGGTAGGAAATTAGTAAATGCTTCTTTTTTTTTTTTCCAATTACAGTTGACATACAATATTATACTAGTTTTAGGTGTACAGCATAGTGATTAGACATTTATATACTTTATAAAATGATCGCCCTGGTAAGTCTAGTACCCACCTGAATTAGTCAATGTTTCTTGAAAGAAAGAGAGGAAAGAAAAGCAAGACCATTAATAATTAATGTCTACTTTCTTTAATACTTTCTTTGTTTGTTTTCAGCTTTCAGCACGACATGGTGGTGGAGCCTGGCTCTACGTCTTCATGACTGAGGGGTGCTTTTGCACAACACAAAGGTAAAGCTGGCTGCTGGCTGGTGTCCTCACACCAGACTCTTCCTCTCTGCAAAAATCGCTCTCCTATGTCTCTGGGTTCTCTTGTATTCTTCTCTAAAATGTGCTTTGTGAACTCCCACTAAAGGGTTCCGGGAGACTTTGGAAACTGGTGCTCAGAACGGCTATTCTCTGGTCTACTTTGTGTTTGTGGTTAGTGAAAGAGAATATTGATTGTCTCTCTTCTTTTTAAGCACCTAGTAAATGTCATTTAGAGCCTGACTTTTTCCTGCCTGGATATTAGCCTCTCCTAGTAGGTGGTCTCAGATTGGTTTGATTTTAAACACAACTATCTTAGCGTTCTTTCCCCACATGCCCCCCTGTTTCAATATATTTACCAACAGAAGGAATCATTCTCAATTGTGGAAATGAAAGTCAACCCATATGTGAGATGCATGTTTACATGGGGAACAGACTTGGAGATTTATAAGCCTAAGGGGCAGGTACTATTATTCTGAGGTCCTCAACTTTTAAAGGATGGCAACACTGAATTATGTACTTCATACAAGGAGCTGGGAAGGCACAATGGAAAGCGCCTCTTCTTTTGACAAATTAGAAGCATCCATTCCGTATCTATTCCTTGTTTACCAGGGGTAATGCTGAATGAATTGCAGACTGGTGGATGGATGTTCCAACACTTTTAATTAGCAACACTGCCTATTAGGATGAACAGACTGCTGCTTTCCTGTCGTAGATTACCCCCCAACCCCCGCCCTCCACCCCCCACCACCACCAATGGAATAGAAATCTTATTCTCCACAAGGTAATATTCGTCTTTTCCCCAGCCAGACAAGCATAGAAAATTAAACAATGGTCCGTTAAAAAGCCCAGGTAATGTATTTATCATTTCCAGTTTATGTGAGTCTGCAAGGCAAATACAAGTGGGAGCTATTTGTTATGGGACCTCGGGGAACAACAGGACTGGAGAGAGAGCTGAGAGGCTGGAGGATCTGAGACTTGTAGAAATTCATTAAAAACTATGAGGAGCTATTGGAGACAGAGGAAATTAATTACTCTGAGGGACTCAAATGTCACTAGTTATTTAAGTGACCTGGTGAGGAGGCTGAGAAACCTGTTTTCTGAGGATTTCTGTACTGGAAAAGGTTGGGAGCTGAGATTCCTCAGCTGTCAATTTTTTCATCTCCTTGGTGGCTTATTGACATGTTAACCTGGCTGGTGCCCCAGCCTCCTCGAATGAGTAGCGTTAAATGAGAAATGGGGGTGGGGAGCACGCTCCCCTGTAGGCTGACCTGGGTATTCAGAGGAGCTCACCAGGCATGTAAGTAACTGCTGGTAATTTACCACAAAGGAGAGAAGAGGCAGATAGATCATTTGCCGCTGGACGGAGGTTTGTCTTTTATTATTGCTTCTGCATCCACAAAGCTATTCTCTGAGGTGGAGTGCATTTGGGAAGACAAATAAGTTTTTCTACCTCACGAGGACTGGGGAGCAGTAGCTTCTGAAAACAGTCATCTTTTCAAGACTGCCTGTCTAATAAATCTCTCTAACGCATTCTGCCTATAGACAGAGGTTGGAAATATATAGACATGTGATGACTTAAAAGTTTAAAATCAGTAAGCACCCAGAGTAATGGAGTAAACGCTTTCTCACCTGTGTGTCTTTCCCAGACTCAGGAATGCAAGGTTTCCTTCTGAACTCTGCCACTACCCAGAGTCCCTCCGCAAGCTACCACAGTGCTCCAAGCCTGTGTTGTATTATTTATAAAGTGGGAGCAGTAATATCTACCTTCTGGGATTGTTCAGGTCAGCGCACCCAAAGAGCTTTGAAGGGGGAGGTCTGGTAGAGGTGGGTGACAGCTGTATCACGCATTGGTATACTCTGTTTTCAAAGTCTCGGTTTCTAAACATCGAGGCCGCTCAGTTGTTTGTGTTCCTACCTGGGTCAAAGTTAAGCAGCTCTGCAGTATTCAATTAGGAAGAGTGAATCAACACGCCAAAGAAGGGACAGCAAGTGTTGTCCTGAGGATTGACTGCTTTGGGGAGAGACTTCTCACAGTTTGAAAAGACAAATCTGAAGGCCAGCTTTGGAGGGGACTGGAGTCCTAGGTGCTCACCTCAGGGAACTGTCCTAAGGATTTACCACTTGTCCAGTTTGAAAAAGTCCTATCCCTTTGAGGTGGAGACAGATCACACATTGAAAGTAGTGGAGATGTTTGAAGGTTATTCATTTATTCCTAGAAAGAGAGGGTGATGAAGTAAACGAGGGCAGGATCGGGGGGGATAAAGGAAAAAGGACTTTGGGAGGCCTTAGAAAAGAATTCCAAGCTTTTCCGTAGGTCGTCAGGATGGCATGCACTGAGAGAGGAAGCCGTGCAGTGACTTGATTCTGGAGAGAGTTCCCCAGGGGCTTGTATGTCAGTAAGGGAAACCCTGGGGAAATGCAGGATACAGTCCCTCTGCTTAAGGGGCTCAGGGAGGTAAACAATTAATTATCATACCAAATAGACGGACATAAGCCCCAAAGTACAATGCTGGGGACGGGGCTGAGAGGGAGGGTGTTATTGAGTTGGACCTCAAAGGGTGAGCAGCTGTGTGCGGAGTGAGAAGGGTTTAGACGGACTGTCCACAGAGCAGCGGCTCGCAGCGGCAGAGAACCGCCCCTGCCTAAACACACCATGCAGATGCTAGCGTGAGGGCCACACGCTTGGCCCGTTACAGTTCTCCAGCAGCCAGAGTTTTGTACGCCAGCACACACTCAGTGACGTGCAAAGGCTCTGTGCTGTTGTCTCCTGAAAGCAGAGTTGAAGGACTGCCTGCCTGGTTTCATTAGCCAACCCTGACGTGGCCCAGGGTCTGACCTGGCCTGAAAATGCTCAGAAGGCATTCCCGGGACCCAATTCTGAATAGTTGCTAAGACCGCTATCCCCATTCTTCCGTGTTTTCCCCGTCTTGAGTTTGGTGCCTTCTATATGCTTCCTTGTTTGCTTCTATTTTCTTAGATTCTCTCTTTTTACCCCTCGATCCTCCCTCCCTTTTGATAGAAACACATATACTCCAACTTGGAAGGAAGGGGGAGATTCTAGATACTGGGGCCCCAATGGTAAAAGCTTTGAGAAGGTTCTTAACCACATGGTAATTCCCCTTATCTGTTATTTTTTTGTGGTGGAGCTGTTACTTTTCAAAGCTGAATGTCTTAGATTTAAATCTCTGCTCCAACACATAACAGCTGTCTGACATTGGGCAAATAAATCTCTTTAAGCTTCAAGTTGCTTCAAGTTTCACATCAGTAAAAATAAAGTAACAGTAATACTTTCCATACAGGATTGTTATAAGAATTTAATGAGAGAGTGCATGTGAAAGGGTTTGACACATCATATATTCTCAGTGAATAATATTAGCTGTAATTGTTGCTTATAATAATAATACAAGCTATCATAATGCCTTAAAACACAAAAGGCCAATGTGGTGATCTTTGGCAAGAAGGAAGGGAGAAGCTTTTTCCCGGTCTTTGGCTCATCTTAGAAAATGGAAATCCCTAGGGAGAAAGGCGTTGAAAGCAGCTGAACCTGAGGGTGCACAGGCAGCCCTCCCTGGCTAGGGAGTGCCTGGGTGCTGAACAGTCAGAAGGCCTGCAGGGTCCCCTGAGCTTCTGCTGAACCTCTGGGAGCAGCTAAGTCAAGTCTCCCGGAGATACAGTGTTCCTTCACAGACAGTATGGTGGCGTGGTAACAGGCCCATTGGGCCAGATTGCATGACATTACTGACAATTCCATTTCTTGGATGTTTCTAGTGAGGATGAGCCACAGGGGAGAGTCTTGGGAGATTAGGAAATGGAAGGGAAGCAGCAGCCACTTTGCAGCTCACTTGTTGCTGCTCTGCTGGCTCACCTAGTAGGCATGAAATAGCACCTGGGCCCGGAATGGCTCTCCCTTCCCCCAGGCCCTCCCCCAGCTTTTCCTGTTCCTCATCCAGATGTGTATGTTCAGTTGCTGGAGAAGAAACACCCTGGCTCCAGTGGGTCATTCACATCAGCAAGCTGGGAAGCAGGGAAAACCAAGGTTCTAGTTAGTTCTCATCGAGTCACAGCTCGTGTCCATGGGTTCCTGGCTGCTCCTGATTTCTCCTGTTATTTACATCCGTTTTCCCTCGCTAACTAGGCCCAGCATCAGATGTGAGACAGCAGACTTACAGACTGCTGCACCAGTGGCCACAATTGCGTGGGGCCAAATCCCTCCATTAAATAAATAATACATATATATTTATTAAATGTGTATAAATATGTATATGTTACATATGATGTATTCATTTATTTATTAGAGGAATAGGACCAACCACTAGGAGATTGCATGTGTGTCCATATATGTGTGTATGTGTACACATGTATGTACATGGGTGTACACACACGTGTGCACGTACATGCACACACACACACACACACACAGTCTACTAGTGCTTGTTTCTGTTTCTCTGGTGGAAGCCTGACTGACAAAGACAGTCATAAACTTTTTATAAGAGGAGCTCTCTACTTCATAAAGCAACCCATTCCTTTGCTGTCTCCCTCTACCATTCCTTTTTTCATGATATAGCAAAAAAAAAAAAAAAATTAAACTTCTAACCTCCCAAATCTTGTTTTCCAGCCCAGGGTGTATCCCACTTTCTCCTTAGGACTTCTGTGTCTCCCAACCCTAAATCCTCTCATAACCTTTCACAGCCATGGACCTCACCCACTGAAGTTTGTTTCTCTCTGGTTTCTCACTTTGATGAGCTTCGAATCACACTATTCATGAAATTAGCCTCATAAATATGGATATTCTGGCAAGGCCCTTTTACCATTTCATTTCCCTAGATCTTTCTCCTCCCTCTGCCTTTTGAAGACAATAGCTTGATTCTGAATGTTTACAAGGTGCAATGTAAGACTGTGGGAAAAGCACAGAATTTAGAATCAGAAAACCTGTGTTTATGTCCTGCCACCACAGAGTGCTGACTGTATCTGTTATATAGCTTCTAAGGGCCTCAGTTTCCTCAGCTCTAAAATGGGTGTAGTAATAGCCAACCTGCCTATTCTCAGGATCCTTTGTGAGTCCAGTGACACCTGACCAGCTCTAGATGTTTGAGATTCTTCGTACTTGAATCCTTCTCCACTGTCTCAGGTTAGCTCCTGTCTAGGTACAGAAATGCCAATTATGAGCAGATGTGGAACTTTAGAATTCATAATAGAGTGGCAAAATCAGGACACTCTTATTTTTAATAAAAAAAATATCTTGAAACAGTAATAAGTTAAAATTTTTATACTATTAAGGGTCTACCATAGTAAATTTTGCCTAATTTTTTTTTCTTAAAGAAGATTTAAGTTGAAGAAATTGAGTGTGTATTTGTTCCTTTAAAAATGGGCATATATATACATATATATATCCTACGAATACTTATAAAAATATTAGAGCTGACCAAAAATAGGACAAAACACTGAAATATGAAATAATAACTGCAAGTTATCTTACCTGAGCCAGAGTTTAAAACTAACAAAAAAGCAAATACCAAAAGTGGAACATGACAGAATGACCTATTATAGAACTGACTACAGAAAGGAACTAAAAGCCATACTGAAAGGGACTTTTAAAAACTGACACAACCAAGTGATGAAATTAAGTATATACAAATGAACTGTTATGAATGGATAACACAGACGTCCATTCAAAGAAAAGAGCTGCTGTCCTTTCCAGCTGAGGAAGGTCTCCACGTGAGTAGAAAAGGTGGCTCTGGAAACATCCCATTCTTAAGTGTGACACAGGCAGCCAATTATGAGCTCACAAACGTGGATAGAAAAAGCTCCGTAATTGGCAGGTGTATGACTCCTAGGCAGAGATGGGGAGGATATAGGTGACAGCTGAAATCCACCATTGTGGCCAAGCCTCACCCTGTTCCCCTGCATACATTTATCACTAAATAACAGCCAAAGTTGAACAAATAGCTGTCTTACCTTCCCCTACCGTTGTATGCATATACACAACACACACACACACACACACACACACACACACAAACACACGGCACACAAACATGTGCACGTGCACGCATACCCTGCCTATGTCACAAGGACCAAATGAGTGCGATAGCACAATGCCAGGCACACAGTAGGTCCTCCAAAAAATGATTGTTAGATGGGTGCATGTATTAATGAATCGTCAAGGAACTCAAGGGGTGAGACTAGAGATATCAGCAGACATTATGACAGCATCCTGGACAAAGTAAAACGGACAAAAAAATGCCCAGGAGAATTTCTTTACTAAAGATTTAATACGCTGATGTTCATAACACCTCACCTGCCAAAGGTATCCTATTCAAAATGAACGAAGCAACAGAACAGGATTAAATTGGCACAGCTGGAGGATGTCTGCCTGTATGTGAAGAACAAAATGTTATCTCCAGGCAACGGATGGCGTTGTAACATGAGGATTCTTATTTTTAATGTTGGGGGAAAAATGAATTTGAACCAAGAGATGCCTAGGGTTGATAAGGGAAGATCAGGGCTTACGGGAGGGAATGGAGATAAGAAGCTCAGACCAGGAGGGCTGAGCAAAGAGCTAGAATAGAGGGGAGACACGTGGAAGGGGATCTTGTTATTTCAAAGTGGCACCAGACAGTGTAATGAGGTCCCCTAGGGCATCTGGTCAACTCTGGCCCCTGTGCTTGGGACAGGCTACATCAGAGTGGGCACATAAGGGTTAGGGAACCAGCTTCCCCTGGGTGTAGACGACCAGCAACCATCCTGTTTGGCTACGTCTTATCCGTTGGTGAACAGGGAGATTTTTTATTAAATCATTTAACACGATGTATTGTAATTGTATGTTTGCATTTTTCTCTTACTCTTTATGTTCTTCTATGGCACCAGGACAATTTCCCCCCTACATCTCTATTTCTAGCATCTAGTTCTGAGAATTTAAAAAAAAATCACTGAGCCCACCCATATGCTAATGATAATAATAACCCTCACCCCAAACATGTAAGGAAGCTATTGTTATCCCCATTTATAAGTAAAGCAAAAGAGGATCAGCGAGGTGAAGCCGTTTGCTCCAAGTCCTACAGCTAGTAAATTGCTGAACTGAGATTTTAACCCAGACCTGGCTGGATGAAATCTGTGAACTGTCCACTATTCCCCTAAGCCTCGGAGCCTACAATCAGGTAGGTGCTCCCTAAAGATTTCTTGAAAAGGAGGGAGAGAAAGAGGAATGATAGATGATGAGAGGGTAGAGGAGGAGATTTGAATACAAAGAGCCAGACTTTCAGCAGGTCTGTTCTGAAAGAACAGATCAGAGACAAACGTGCCAGACACAGTATTATCCAGAGATTACACTGAGTGGACTGAACCGCAGAGAAAGGAAACTTGGGAGAGTGTTACACCAATTAACTTTGTGATATAGCCACAGAGAAGCCAGGAACTTAGCCAAGTCAAGTGTGAGAATGTTAGGTTGAAGTTGGAAAAGGGAATACGAGAGTCCTAGGTAAAGCAGAAAACTCTGCTGGCTGACTCTTCTGCATTTAACTAACCCCGCCCCAACCACCCTACCTCTATCCCCAGGCCTCAGTTTGCTAATTTTGTTTGAATAATACCCTTAGAGGACACTATTAATATCATGGGTTAGGGATAAAAAAAATTAAGACTCAAATTAAAAGTTTTGTAGAACTCACTGTTGCCAGGAGTGAGTCTGAATGCAAGTTAGCAGGATTAAGCCATGCAGGCATGAAATATTGTGGGAGTATTCAAATTTCCTGCAAGGTGACTCTTCCAAAGGAAATGTCTATAGGAATTTTGTCTGACAGCCAACTCTGTTTAAGCCAAGCATGTCTCTTCTTGTGAGCATTACCAAGGGGAGTAAAAAGACCACCCAGAGCCTGCAGGCCCCTAGATTTTTCACCTTTCTGTGTTTAACATGTGGCTCTAATATTCCTCTAATGCTGGTGTCTTTGTGTATCAGTGTCTCTTAGCTGGGGACACTAGTTCTGCTTGTCCCATTGAAGGTAATGCTCCCAGATGGCTCACAAATTAGGTTCAATAAAATGTAGTCATTCTTCTCTTTTAGTGAGTCTTTGGTGCTGAACCCATTTAACTTACCTAATATCCTATTTCAGTTGTTAAATCCTAAGCATGGATTGATTAGGACAGGGGAATAGGCTCTCTGGTTAGTGAGCTTTTTTGAAGTGAGTGGAAGGACTGCTCTGGAACTAAAAACCTGACAAAAGGTTCACTTTGCCACTTGTCTTTCTGAACTTGGTTTCTTGTGTCTCCCGCCTTTCTGACTCATGTAGCCTCTATTTCCTCACCTGTGAAAATGGGAATCCGAGGTGATTATAAAGAGCAAATGGTAACATACATGTGACAATACTTGGTAAATGATTATAGAAATTGTGATTATAGAAATGTAAGTTGGCATGATAGATTTGAATTTTAAAGATGTGAATAGAGTACATTACATCAAGGGAAACATACTGTTAAATTAGACATTTTAAGAAAAAAAATGGAATCAGAATATTGTAGGACTCTAAGGGATCTTGAGATCATTTACTTCAATTTCCTTTTTGACAGATGAGGAACTTCAGTCTCCAAGCGAGGTGGTAACTTGTGTTAAATCACACAGCAAATGATATACAGGGCTGAGCCCACAACTCATGTGACTTGCTTCCCCCTTTATCTCCTCCTACCCACAAGCTCTGCTCCCTCCCCTGTCAGGCTTCTGCAGACTGTCTCCTGTGGCACTCGAGGGAACTGCTCAAACCAGGAGCTTCAGACTGCACAAGCCAGGGGGAAAGCCAGTGCCCCTCATGCCTGCTTTTTCCAACATATAGATAAGGACTTTTTTTTAGTTGCAATTAGAAGAATGAATATTGCAGGTTTCGGAAAGATGGCTTGTCCAGGGCGATTTCTTCTGGATTTTGTAGCATTCATTGTTTGAGCACTGCAGGGAGTGTCTAACGCACCTGTAGATTCTGCCTCGGAAGAAAACTCAAACATTTCCTTGCCTCTCCTACATATTATCCCTAAGCTCCTCGAGGGCAGGGAGTTGTCTGCTTCCCCTTTTGCAGTATATGTCCAGTGCTCAGCACAGGGCTTGGCTCGTAGCAGATGTTCAGAGGGTTTTCGTTTAATGAAAGAGTGAATTCCTACTACCATTGCCTTCATCCAAGGTCATGTTGTCTTTCTCAAGAGCCTCGTAAGTGCTCTAGCTCTAGTCGTTCCTTCCCAACCCTCCTTCACACTGCCGTTTGAGGATCCTGCAAACTCATAAGTAGGAAAAGGCCACTCTTCTGGTGAAAATTTGTTGATGGCTCCCCTTTGCCTAACAGAATTGGAAAAGTACCAGAATTGAGAATTGAAATGTCTTTATAATCTGGCCCTGTACTAATTTCCGAGTACACACACACACACACACACACACACACGCACACGCACACACATGCAGACACACACACACCCGTCCCTGCATGTGTTGTCTTTTACCTGCAATGCCCTTTCCTGCCTTTACCACTTACTGGACTCCGACCTATTCTTCAAGGCCCTTCCAGCAGCCTCTTCCCTACCTACTTTTGGTCCTCCTCGGTTGTTCGGCAAATACCTCCAGCGCATGAACTGTATCTTTAATCCCTGTGGATTAGGAAATGGGAGGCAAATCCTAAAGGGCTACACCTTCCCTCCAGCAATGCAGATGATTGAGATGAGGGCAAAGCTAACCTGAGTTGTAATGATGGGAGTATTTACATTAGATCCCAACTGAGAACATCACGAGAGGAATGCTTTGTGTGCCAGGGTCTGGGAAAGAGCTGTGGCTTTCTCCCCATTTCAGAGGACGTGCTTTCTTAACAGGTCCCAGCCGTGTGACCTGACACTCCTCACCCAGCACTGTTAAAAACGTGTACTTCATAAAAAGAAAATGATACAAACACAGATTTTTATCTCCTCGTTGAACTCTAATAAAGTGATCACACATGATTTATTGTTTGTATTAATGAAAAGGAACAAAAATGCCATGCTTTCGTAAACCACTTTTTGATTATTTATGTATTCATGAGTTTTAATTTTAAAACTAATCTAAACTTATTACATGGAGTTTAGAATTTAGAGAAAGGCCAAAATCAATCAATCAATCAATAAATAAATAGCCATGATCCGTCATGTGGGTGTATTTCTTCCAGTCTTTATGTAGCTAATACTCTTTTATATGACTGTTATCAGCTTATAGATATAAAGCCGGGTTTGTTTGTTTCACTTGTACCATAAGCATTTTCCCATGGTGCTAGCTACTGTTAATATCAATCACTTTATGTGACTGAGTAATATTCCATTGAGTACACGGACTGCTTTGGGTAGATCCGCCATAATTTGTTTAGTCGTTTCCCTATTGTTGAAGCTTGGTTTCCTTGCCATATTTTACTTTTGCCAGTACTACAGGAAGATGACTTTATACACAAATATGTTCTACTCTTTGAGGTTATTTCCTTAAAATGACTCTGATGCCTATTACTAATTTGTTAACACTTCCTCTATTCAAAACACTGAATGCCCTCTCACACCTCCCCCCTTCCCAGGAAGAAGTTAATACCTTGCTCCTGAATAAGGAATGTGAAGACCTACACACCCTGGCCCGTGTCTACGTCCCAGCATCACATCTTTGTCACCTCCAGCAGCTCACCTTAGCCCCAACCCTGACCTGCCTGGGTTTCTAGTACGTGCCATGCTGTCCGTCCAGCTCTGTGCTGGCACTCAGGCTGGCTCTGATCTCACCCACCCCTACACATACCCTGCATATACCAACCCTTTGGCTCAGACTCATACTGGATGGTCCCTCCTTTGGGAAGCCTTTGCTGGCTCCAGCAAAATAACTTGGACACCTTTCCCCATGGCATTCCATGATTCCCCATGTCTATCTCTGTTATGAAGATGATCACATTCTGCTGAAAATACGTGATTCCCTGAAGGGGGGGAATGTTTCGTTTTCATTGTTTCCCCATTGCTAGCACAGTACTCAACATGTAGTTAGGTGGGGAAAAGCGGATAAGCAAACCTATCAATAGGTTTAGCAACTGGGATGTCCCTGTAATATGTTATGGCAAGAGTAAAATACTCTATTTGCAAAGTACTGACAGATGGTAGGTGTCTCCTCCTATCCCATTTAAAACTGACATGATATATTATTAGTAAAGGACAAAGAGGAGAAAAACTGTAAGTGGGATTGGTATAACGAAACTAAGTACTGAAGGATACCAAAGACCTTAATTGATTTATGTACATACTTATAAATATTGAACATTTTATTATTTAGAAATTGTATCATGCTGCCTCATGGCTTTGAATGCCATTTATATGCTAATGATTTCCACATTTTTATCTCCAACCTTGTCACTCTCCTGAACTTAGGACTCATGCCACTATCTGTATCCCCAAACATCTTCATTGGATATCTGATAAGCAAGTCAAACTTCAAAAATCCAGCCCCAAACTCTGGTTATTCTCGGCAGCTGCTCCTTCACAACCTTCCCCAGCTTAGTGAATGGTAACCTCAGTCTGCCCGGTGCTGAGACCAAACCCCTACAGTCACCTTTGATCCCTCTCTTGCTTTCATATTCCATAGCCCCTGCACAAGCACATTTTGCTGGCTCTACCTACACTATCTTCAGAATTCAGCCACTTCTCATCGCTTTCTCTACTGCTATCGCTCTGGTCTGAGCGGCTATCATCGTTTTCCTGGAGTTTTGTCATGTCCTCCTCACTAATTTCTGAACTTTCCACCATGCCCCCATATGTTACACACAAAAGCAAAAGTGTCCTTTCAAATGTCCTATCCTTGCTTACAGCCTTTTAATGGCTGCCCATCTCAAATTCCTTACGTCGTGTATTACTTTGCTCAGGCTGCCATGACAAAATACCACAGAGTGGTATTTTGGTGGCTGAGACCACAGACTTTCGTTTTTTCACAGTCCTCGAAGTTAGCAAATCCAAGATCCAGGTGCTAGCAGATTTGGTTTTTGATGAGAACTCTCTTCCTGACTTGCCCACAGCTGCCTTCTCGCTGTGTCGTCACATGGCCTTTCCTCTCTGTGCACACAGAGAGAAAGAAAGAGAGCTCTTCTTATAAAGACACCAGTTCTATTAGATTAAGGCCCCACCCTTCTGACCTCATCTAACCTTAATTACCCCCAAAAGGCCCTGTCTCTCAATACCATCACATTGGTATTCATTGGTATTCATTCATGATTCTCAATACCATCACATTGAGCTTCAACATATGAATTTGGGGGCACACAAGTGAGTCCATAATTCATTGCCTAAGAACTCCTGTATGATCCATGGCACACTCACCCCACCTTGCTCCTTGAACATACCCAACACGCTCTCATCCCAGGGGTATTACACTGTCTCTCCACCTGATCTGTCCTCCAGACAGCTGCCTGCCTCACCCCTTCATGTCCTTCAGGTGTCTGCTGAAATGTCACTTACTGGCTATTTCTTCCTTGACCACCTTTTGTAAAATAGCACGACTGCTCTAGCTCTGCCTCACCCTTTTTACCTCGCCCTACTTCTCTCTAAAGCATTTCCATTACCTGCCTTTATATATTTATTTGTTTACTCATCCATTCCTCTTCCACTCTAGTGGTAGAAATATAAGCTCTAAAAGGACAGGAATTTCATCCTTTTTTGTTTACAAGTATATGTATTGCTGGCATTTAGAACAGTCTGGGCACGCTAAAGAGGCACAATGAATATTTATTGCATGAGTGAATGAATGAATAGAAGTTTCTTTCATATTCTTTATCTTATTTCAGCCTCAAATCAAACCTGAAAAAGGATGGGGTAGAGATTCTGTTTTTACAGATGAGGAAAACTAATATTCATGAGAGTTAGATTTCATATATGTAGTGATAATTTCACTTGTTGAGTGCTTAATATTGCCAGGGGATATGCGTACTTTCATACTTGCTTTCATTTAATCCTTAGGGTAATCCTAAAAAGATGATATATTATGATCCCTATTGTAACACAGTTACTTACATCTTACGAACGTTCAATAGCCCAAGGGAATCACTACTAAGTGACAACCTAGATGTGAACCCTAATGTGACTTCAAAGAGCTTGTTTTTAATCTATTATTATAGTTCCCATCCTTTCAGTACAACACCATTTGCCAGGTACTAGGCAAAATCTTACAATAACACTATAAAGTATGGACCACTATTGTCTTCACTTTGCAGATGAGAGAGCTGAAGCTCAGAGATGTTAACTCGCCCAAGGTCACATCCTGCTGACCTAAAAGTCTGACTGTCAGATGCAAGCTGGCTCTCTCAAAGAGCTAGGTCATGAACTGAGCACCTTTCACTTTCCGTTTTCCTGTCTTTATACACTGATGACCTAAATTAACCCCCAGGTCCAGCATGCCCCAACCATGACAGCTTTCCGTTTGTATTTGCAATTCTGATCTCAATACACCCTTGTGAAACAGAAAGCTTTGGCTGATAAAGCAAATTAATATGTTGATTAAAAAAACTGACAAATGTTATGTGACCTACTCATTTTTAAAAGAAAGCATCATCTCCTTGTTCAGTCTCTTTCAGGTTAGGTCTGCTTTTTAGTACCTATTCTTTCTTCTTTGATACCTGGTAAAATGTGTGTGTATTTTGCTCAGCCACTCTTGCTGCCGCTAATGGCATAGCTTAGGTTCAATAGTGGAGAAGGATAATTGAATCTATTTTTCACACTTTCATTGGTGGGCTCTATTCTCGGCACATATTATTAGAATTGTGAGAACCAGACATTTCTTTAAAGTAGAGAGTGTTGGACTGAGCCAGGGAGATTATTAAAAGACATCACCATG
The DNA here is from genome assembly GCF_964194185.1 of Rhinolophus hipposideros. Classification (NCBI taxonomy): domain Eukaryota; kingdom Metazoa; phylum Chordata; class Mammalia; order Chiroptera; family Rhinolophidae; genus Rhinolophus; species Rhinolophus hipposideros. The sequence continues at coordinate 54,296,575 of NC_138054.1, forward strand.
CCAGCCTTGAAAAACATATAGGGCACCTCGATTCCTGGCTCTGTCCGTCCCCTTACAGCACAAAGCCCATTCAAATACCTTTCCAGGAACAGGTTTCTTCCTTCTGCCATCCTTTGTAGCCTGCCCTTGCTACTCACCTGCTTACCACATATTGGGCCAGTGATTCTCAAAGTGTGATCCCCGGACCACCAACATCAGCATTACGTGGGAACTGGTTAGAGATGCCAATTCTGAGGCTCCATCCCAGACCCACTGCAAACTCTGAGTACCAGAGTTTCTGAGGACTCTGATTACTCTGAGCCCAGTACCAGATCTGTTTCACAAGCCCTTCCCATGATTCTGATGCAGGTCCAAGTTTGACAGCCACTGAATTAAAAGTGTCTCTTCCCCACCCCTCTCACCCCCCAGGCTTGTCCTCTCCTCACAAGCCAGTCAGAGCTAGAGGATAAGGACACAGATGTTCTAGAGTTGCTCCTTTTTTGCAGCCACAACTAAAGTGAGAGAGAACTGACTGGGGAGACTCAGTTCTTGCTATGCACGGTACATACATTTGAGCATGGTTTAGGGAACAATATTTTTAACAGGGAAACATACAGATAAGACATCTTCATTGAATAATTGTTGTTTGCGTTGGGAAAATCTCCTTCCTAACCTATAATACCACAATTTGGTAATTGTACTTTTTCTCCCTTGCATGGAGTACCCAAGAAAAGGGGCACATTTTGATCACATATTTGCTTTTATTTAATATTTTTTTAATATTAATATTATTTAATATTAACCATTATTTAATGGGGTATATTCTGTTTGCTTTAATTCTTAAAAATTGTAGCCATGTAAATGCATTTAAATCAACTAGTACTACAACTCCTATTGAAAAAATAGCAATCCCCTACTTTCCATATACCCACCACTCTAAGACTCTCATCATCTTAGCTTTTTCTTCTTCTATTTAATTCCATATTTCTAAATAGCACACTTGTATTGCTATTTCTCAATTGGTCAATTTGAGGCAATTGTCAATTATCTCTTGACTTCCTCTTACTGTGCTTAAGAATTTCCCTTCCCCTCACAACCCTCACACAATTCTCCTCTCCACTGTTTCAGCTCCACCTCCACCTTCTTCTATCTCTCTTCCAAGTGTGTAATTTCCTGGGCGAATTGGCAAATTGACACCCAAGGTCCCTACCCATGTTACCTTAAATACTTGAGTCTTAACTTCCTTCATTCAGTTAAACACCTACCATTTTTCTTTCTGCTTCCAGGCTCACAGAGCACCTTGAAATTGCCCATCCATGGTGGTTATTCCCATGTTAAACTGCAAGTCCACTCGTGATAAACTCATACCAAGTTTCACACAAATGCCATTAAAGAGGAGATTTACTTTTCTGATTTTTTAAAAGAACACTTTAATTTTTAGTAACATATCTGACAATCATTTATATTAGAAGAGTATTTCATTTTATTATATTTTTATAAATTAACATTTGCAGTTGGTATTTGATACTATGGTTATAAACTTTTGTATTTGAAATGCAAGGTAGAGCCTGTAATTTTTAAAACTCTCATGTTACCACCCTCTCACTTGGAATGTGTTGAGTTCTTAAGTTTAAAATGATACTACTAATAATTACTTTGCTTTAGAGGCACAAAGCATCCTGAACTCTTGCCACATGCTAGGGATTACTCTAAACCCTCTCTCTCTACCTTTGGATTATTCCCAGGCGCACTATTGTTAACACCATTTTACAGATGAAGAAACTGGGGCATGAGGTTGAATTTTTTTGCCCCAAGTTCCACAGCTACTCAGCGGTACATTAAACCACCTCTCTTACCCTTATGGAAATCCCTTACGTGTGATGTGACATCCTGCAGAGACTACCTAATATTTAATTCTTACAGCAGGTCTGCAACTTAGGCATGATCGGTGCCTAAATCCCATGTATTGCCTGCAGGCTGCTCCCTCGGAAGCCCGCAGGAGTAGTTGTTGTACCGGACATCACTCTGCCTCATTTCCCAGATCAATATATCTGACATCCCTCCTGATGCTAACACCTGTTTATGATTTACTAGAAGGCCCTATGTCCTGCTAGCTTCAAGCAGGGACAAGACCAGCCTCAACTGAAAGAAAAGCTAGATATATTCGCTTCTGCTGAATTGGGCTTCTGACCCCTCCGTTGGGTTCTGGTGCGTTTTCCTGCCTGATGTCATATTAATTTCAATGTGGCTAACTCCATGTTAGTGATTACAATGCTGCAGCAAATTAACGATTCTGTTATTTCAGTATTTATTTTACATTCTAGCACTATTTCATTTTGAAAGTACCCAGAATTTATAAAATAAAAAAGCTCAAAGAAACTAAATTATTTAATGTACTTTAAATACAAATACATATAAATACAAATACAAACATTGGGTAAATGTGAATTTATGAAAGATAAACATCTATAACTATAGCATAAATTATTGGCAAATAAAAACTCATTAAGATACATATTCAAAATATAAATGAAAAAGCACATAACTTAGGAAAATATCATCAATTTTGGAAGTGGAAAATGAAAACATTATTTGCTCTTTTTAAAAATGTGCTAGTTAAAAAAATAAAGTGGGACAGTGACATCATTGAGTTCCAAACATATTTTTGTGCAAGCTTTTCTTGCTGCTAAAAAAGCTCGTTCTGGTGATTTTCTGACTAGAAGAATAGTGAGTAGATACTTAGGAAATAACCCTAAATATTTTCCTCTGAATTTCATCTTTAAATAATTTTCTCTCATTTGAGATTTCTGAGGACTTTTGTTTGAACAATTCCTCCTCCCACGCCCACCAAGGACTGTAGGTTTCCTACTGATAAAAAGCTGTATTTCCTACCCCACCCCATCCCTGCCAAAGAAAACATTTGATTTGTCATCTTCTGTATTTTCATCGTAGACATTTGGTAAATCTGAGGCCGAAGTACCTGTATTCATTCCTATACTGTCACATTCATATTCTACTTTTTCAAAAATTCTTTGATGTGCAATAATAATTATTACTTCAATAGGAACTTTGTGAGGCCACAATATAGCTATTTATTGCTATTCACACAGGCCTGGAGATGTCTAGACTTGTAGACTGCATCAGTTTGTCTTTTCAGATAATTTGAATAATTGAATCATTGATCTTGCTCTCCAGCTATTAATAAGTTAAATTTCAGAATTAAAAAAAAAAAAGTTAAAACAGCATGCTACCAAATATATGGATATTTCTGTACTTAATAATAGCACAGTATACTATAATACCACAATTTTGTATTCAGTGCTTCCTCCCCCTTGCATGGGGTACCCAGCAGGCTTTGAGGCCAGGGCTCTGTTCTCCAAATGGGGAAAATGGTGCTCAGGTAAGTGAAGTAAGTAATTAGCCTGAGATCAGACAGATGGCTTGTTCTTTTGGACTCCCAAGCCAGAGTAGCTTTAATTCTCTCTTACTCAGTAAATTACCTGGTCCGTTTGGTATCAATAGACTCCATGTTGTTCACCCTTTGGGTAAAACAAGTGACCGACATTTTTCTCAGCAGAAACAATCACTTAGCTCTAAGAGGTATTTTTTTAATTGGGGGATATTGGGGAACAGTATGTTTCTCCAGGGCCCATCAGCCCCAAGTCAAGTGGTTGTCCTTCACTCTAGTTGTGGAGGGCGCGGCTCAGCTCCAAGTCCAGTCGCCGTTTTCAATCTTTAGTTGCAGGGGGCACAGCCCACCATCCCATGAGGGAATTAAACCGGCACCCTTGTTCAGAGCTCGCGCTCTAACCAGCTGAGCCATCCAGCCGCCCCTTCGGAAGCTCAGTGGCAGCTAAGAGGCATTTTCTTGAGGTGAGGGCTGTCAAACACCAGAAAGGGCTCTTGTGGCAGGTTATAAAATTCCTTCTTCCATCATTCTCAAAAATAGTCGAGATGAGGGGTTTTAAAATGTGCACAGATTCCAGACGACCTCTCAAGGTCTTTCCCCACTCTGTGATTCCACAGGTCTATGAAAGTTAAGGGCCTTTAAATCAGAAGTTAGTGCCCTGATATTTGGTCCTTTGGCTGTCTGTTTTCTTACAAACGGAACATCTGGCTGACAGAACCGAGTGTTATTTTTGTGCCTCATGGAACCCCAGACTTTGCTCTCTGTCAGGCTGTTATCAGAGCATCCAGGTGGAAGGGATAGCTCAAGGAATTGGAAATAATCGTGGTTGTCTTCCCTCTATTTGCTCCTTTCATCTTTTTTTCTGTTTAATAAGCACAAAGTAAACACAGAACTGATTTTTTTGTTCTGAAATGTTATGAACATTAAGCTCTGAATATTATCATGGGAATGCATTTCATTTGAACTCCAAGGAGGCTCAATGTGATTTTTAAAGGAAAACCTCAACATTAGTAATGCTAGGAAAATGTCTCACAGTGGCTCTAGAAGGCCTCCTTCTGGCATGTCAAATGTTTCCAAATCATTCAGGGTTGGGGGTGGGGGGCCCTTGAGGGATCTGCAGCGCTAAACCATGGCTAAACCATGACTAGGTAGGCAACGTTTTGAAAGATTTGAGACTGTTTATTTGTGGAAGTTTGTATCATTTATCAATCATCTACAATGTATCAGATCCTGAAGCTCTTTACATGGGCTTCATTTAACTCAGACACTCCTACCAATTTGTTCATCTTATCCAATTTTATATTAAGCCAACTGTAATTCAAAGCACTCGAATGACTTGCGCAGAGCCATTCAGCCCCTAAATGGGATTTGAATCTAGACTGCTGGGTTCCTGCACTCAGGCTCTTCCCACTACTGCATATCGTCTCAGCACTTCTGCTCCTGACCATTCACCCTCACTCCCTCAGGTCACAACTCTATGCCTAGATTCTTCTTCATCTGGACTTAAACTGGCTCATATCTGTCCTTTAACTTGGTAGCCTGCCAGCATTCTCCTCACTGGGCTAGAAGATACTCACTTTGTTCTTTAGAGAAACCCTATACATTCCATTCTCATCTCAATTGATCAGCCATTTTATAATCCTGCTGTACCCAGTGCACCTACCCACTGCTGGGTGATGAGGATGTAAAGAAGATAGCCTCTCTGTTGGAAAGTTTCCAGTCTAAGAGTCACCAGAGGGGATGAGTGCAGCCTAGAAAATAGATAATTACTAGGCAGTAATTATCTGCCTTGAAAAAGAATAAATAGTGTGAGGTAGAAATCTCTACAATTAATTTTGCCTGGGAATATTTGGGAAGGTTTTCCAAAGGATGTGATATTGGAGCCAACTTTTGAAGATGTTTGTGATGGGCTGAATTGCGTCCCCAAAAATTCATATGTCAAAACCCTAACTTCCAATGTGACTGCCTTTGGAGATAGGACTTTTAAAGATGTAATAAGGTTAAATAAGATCATATGGGTGGGCCATGATCCAATCTGACTGCTGTCCTTATAAGAAGAAATTTGGACACACAGAGAATCCAGGGATTCATGTGCACAGAGAAAAAAACATATGAGGACACAGAGAGAAGGGGGCCATCTGCAAACCAAGGAAAGGGGCCTCAGGAGAAACCAAACTTGTTGACACTTCCTGCCTCCAGAACTGTGAAAAATAAATCTCTGTTGTTTAAGCTATCCAGTCTGAGATATTCTGTTAGGGAGGACTGAGCACACAAATCCAATGTCCCCAAACTCTCCCTCCTTCTCTTTCTTACTTGAGTTGTGTTAGCTCCTTGCCAGTATTTCACTAACTTCCATCACACCTCCTGCTTTCCCTCCCTACCTCTAGAGCAGGGGTGTCCAAACTGCGGCCTGCAGGCCAACTGTGGCCCGCAATCCATTGTTAATTGGCCTGCAGCAAATTCGAAAAATATATTTAGTTTACTTAAATAAACCAGGTGAGGCAATACGTACTTCACCTTGAGTGAGTGGCCCAGCTGTTTGTGTATTTTACCGCATATGGCCCTTGGTAAAAAACGTTGAAAAAAGTTTGGACACCCCTGCTCTAGAGTGTACTACAGGGCCCAGGCGTGTTTCTCTAATTAATGATACGTAGGTAGGTTTTTCATACGAACACTCTAGCCGGTTTATAAATATTGATACTTGGCTGGGCACCAATAGCTCCTGGCCATTTATAAGAAATGGATATATTTCTGGTGTATTTTTTGTAATCTTTTCTAAACTAAGCTCAGGATTTCTACAATACATAACCGTAAATGGTCACTTTTGTGTAATGCAGTATAGAGCAGGGAACTGTTCATAAGAATTGTACGTGTTCCTGAAGACTTAATTCCTTATATAATTTTATGCATTCTTACACATTTGGGTTTTAATCAAAGGTTTAAAATGTGTAAGAACTATAAGAACTCTAAAACTAGAAAAATGTTAGGGAGACATGTGAGGAGAGATCAAACAGACTGCTAATTAAGTAAATGTGCATTTAGTCTTGGAATAGCACCGGGCACATAGTCACATAATGTAAGTGTTAGATGTAATTATTGCTTTGAGACAAAATTGAAACTCTCCGAACACAAAGACCCGTGGAAAATATTGAAGACAGAGAATATAAACTGGAAATGCGATGAGTAAAACTTTGTAAAATGAATTTGATAAAAGTACCAGATAAAATAATCAATAGAGTGTAACATATTGAAACAAAAGAAGAAATATGGGTTGCCAATGTGACCGCTGCACAAATATTTGGTAATGAGTAGAACCGATTTTTTTTGTTTGGAGTGACTGGTACAGAGGTCGTGTATGAGCATATGAGATAGGTGTTGTATAACAATTTTCAATTTACCTGTCGGCTTCCGCAGCAGATGACGAGCTTCCTCAGGAAGAAACTGGATCATACCTTACTTGTTTTAGTATTTTCAGGGTCTAGTATTTGATACTTAGTGACCTATTCATTGATATTCATTGAATGTGTGATGAGCGAATGGATACATGAATGCATGAAGGAATGATTGACTAAGATTCATACGTTAATCAGGAAAGAAGTGGGGAGGCCCTCACTAAGATGGCCACAGTGTCTGCCACATTTCCGTCCATCTATTATGTGAATTACCCATTTCTTTGTGTCTTCCAACTCTGACTTCAACCTGATCTCTTAAATTAATAGCAAACATTTGTGCGGCCCATTACACTTTATAAATACTTCTTACATGTCAACTCATTGATTTTGATCTTAAATCATCCCTGGGGTGTTCGGCAAAGGGAGAGTTATTATTCCCTGTACAAATGAGGAACCTGAAGCTCAGAGAGACTGTGACTTGCTCAAGGTCACAGTCTCAAGGTATTAGGCAGAGTCAGGACTCAGTTCCAAATCATCTCAATCCAAAGCAGATGTTCTTTTCCATTTATTATTACCTAGAGTACCTAGAGGAGGCCATGACTTTGAGAGGAGTTACAGTGACTTGCTGGAGTGGGGTTGGGGGTAACAACTGAACCAGGTCCTGAAACGTAAGTACTTAGTATCTTTTTCTACCTGGGTAACCAGACACAGTGCAAGGAGCGATAACCCGGGGCATCTACTTGAGAGGAAAAACTAGGCACTGGTGTACAGTGGTTACAAACACGGGCTGTGGAATCAAGCTTTGGTTAGATTCCTACTTATGTTCATTCGTTATCATGAGATCTTTGAGAAATCTTCTTTTCCATTCAGACTGTTTATTGAACACTTACTATGTGCCATTCATAGACTAGGTTGTGGGTATACAGTAATTTATATCCACAATATAAAGGCATTGCTTTTCCCATCACTAGTTATCTAATGCTAAACAGGTTCATAGTTTTATATATATATATGTATATATATGTGTGTGTGTGTGTGTGTATAATATATACATATATTATATATATATATATTATATATATATGTATATATAAAATGAGCACACACAAATTGTTGCAAGGAGCAAGGTTAAATACATAATAAGGCCAATCCCCTGGTAAATGCCTGCCACACAGCAATGGCTCTGGTGCTGGTGGCTGATACAAGTGCTTGAGAGGCATGGGAAGGGTCAAACTGACCACTTACCCCTCCATGGCTCCTTGATAGATGCCATATCTATCTGCACCCAACACTTTTTAAGATTAAACCACTCTCTAATATTAATGATCCCTACAGTTAGATCTCTGTGTATCTCCAGATGCCTTCATAGCTGCTAGTAATTTTGATTACCACCACCATCCACTGTGGTGAGAATGGTCATCCCTTCATAACAGAGAGGGAAATTGAGGCCTCCATAGTTTATGACGCACAAACGCAGCAGGCTAGAGGGGAGCTGCCTCATTGCCCTGCGTGTGCCTGCAGCCCCGCTGGAGAGCACTAGCCCTCATCTCCTCAAAAGCCTTTCCCAGATCCTCACTGCTTCCCAAATGCAAATACAACCTCCTACACTACACACACTGCACTACACTACACTACACACAGTGTTGCTTCCCTAGCTCGACCCACAGAAGTGTAGCGACCCTGATGGATGATCCAATTTTCCCTCGAGAAAAAAAGGACACTAAAGTGAGCTTTATGTAAATCTGTGTGATTGGCTTTAAATGAATATCTTTTATTCTGATGATTTATTCTATGAGTTTTAGTGTCAAATGTCATTTATTTCATAAAATTATAATGCTCATAGTTGGGAATTTTTTTTTTTTTTTTGCAAATGTCCCTATTTAGCAAAATAGTTTGACCTAATATTTTTTTTCTTTCTTTTTTTTAAAGTGGCCTGTGATATCCAAAAGATAGAACTTTTGTACAGAGCAGACAGGAGTACAATTAGAAAGCCTTCTCCTTCTGACAGCTACGCCTCCTCCCTCCATCCTGCTCTTCATGATCCCCTTCTCATCCCTTCTCTCCCTCCCTCCCTCCCCATCCTCCTCCCTTTTTCTCTCCTCTCCTCTAACCTAGCAGTGCCTGACTTAATCTTCTCACCATTCTGTAAACTCTACGAATGGTATGTCTTTCTGTCAGTCCCCGCTGATCCCTCTGCCTGGACAACTTCTTTTCATCCTGTAAGATATACCTTAAAGCTTCACCTTCTATTTAACTTGCCTCTACTCTCCAAGATAGTGCTAAACACTGTTCTCCCAGGGTGCTTGCTGATTCCAGTGTAACATTTCCCCTTCAGGGTGGCTGTTTCTCTATTTGTCTCTCCCACGAGACCCCGAGCCCCATAAAGCCTGAGATGGAGCCATGCCTTATCTTTTGTCCACTCCTGGTGCCTAGCCTGGTGGCTGGCCTGTCACTGTAGACCAAGTGGGTGTGATAGAGGGAGAAAGATGGAAGGAGGGAGAGGAGGAAAGAGGAAAAACAAGAGAAATGAAACTACAAAGAGGCACAGAATGGACACAGAGAGATATACACAGAGAGAAAAGACAGAGAGAGCCAGTGATCGAAAGACAAGAAGAAAAAAGGAAGTTAAGAAGTTGAAATGAAGAAAGTGGGGGAGGGAAATGAGAAAGGGAAGAAGAGGTATGTCGTGAAAAAGAGGGGTGGAGGAAAGAGCAAAGGAGGAAGGTAATGAAGGAGAAAGAGATGATACGAGAAAGGTTGCTGCTTGTAAGTGAACAATCTCAGTCTACTCTATACCCCGGATTCTCGAGCCTACACTGTTGTTGACCATAGCAAGCCTACCTTCTCAAGGCAAAAACACCTGCCTTTCCATCGTTCATCTCTAACGCAGCGGTCTTGGGCTTGTCCATGTTTCATCCTATAATTATTTGAATACATTGGCATTAAATTATATTTAGATTTTCATTGTCTCTGTAGTTTCCCAAGATAAATAGAAAAATCTGGAAAAAGGAAAATGCTATTGACAATGTATTTAACCTTTAAAAACTTGCAATTCATTAAAGAAAGCATTTGCTGCTTTAGCAAAAATATTTTATTCCAGAGAATAGTTCCTGCCAGTAAACATATGTGTGAAAACTCCCAAATAAGTTTTAGAATGAGGGATCTTGACTAATTTAGCTCGAATTTAAAAGGTTTTTTGTAGTTGTTGTTGTTGAAAATGTATATGCTTTGTTAGTGCAGCTTTCTAGAGAGCACCTTGATTTCACAAAATTACAACTTCTTTTTTAAGTACATAACGTCGTTTTTTCTAAGTTTTCGTTTAAAAAATGAGTAAAAACTAACATTTCAAATTCAATTCACCAAAGAGATAAAATGATAAATACACAATTGAGTATGTTTTTGAGTGAAAAGGGGGCCTTTTATTTCAAGTTGGTTATAACCGTCTTAACAACTGTTATGTATGGAGCTTTTCTTTTAAAAAAATTTTTTTCTGTTACAGTTGACATACAATAGTATATTAGTTTCAGGTGTACGACATAATGATTAGACATTTCTACGTCATACGAAGTACTCGCCCTGATAAGTCTAGTACCCACCTGACACTGTGTGGAGAATTTCTTAAGAGCACCGCACGCCTTGCCTCATTGAGTACACCCAACCACCCCGGGGTCCTTTCCTTATGAACATTCCACCTACATAGTAACTAGGCTCCCAGAGATGAGCTGATAAGTGGGGGAATTGAGTTTTATACGAGTATCATCTGACATCAAAGCCTATGAACCAAAATGCTCCTCCTGAGACGTCAAAGACTTACAGGCTGTGCCACTAAGAACCAAGGTTGCAACTGAGTGACTCACCGACCTCTAGCCCTAGACACTGAAAAATCAAAAAAGAGAAAGTCCCTGTGCTTTCGTAAATGTATCCTTTCATTTAACTCTGTCAACAGACCTGTGCAATCAAAATAATTAAATATGTATCCCCTTTAACCGCTGAGGAAACTGAGCCACCGAGAGGCTGAACAGCCTGCCTGGGGTCCCCAAGTTGCCTGTCCACTCATTCAGACTCCACAATAAAATAAGAAAGCTCAATCACAGCCCGGTTCTCTGGAGAAGAGAACCATTTTCTTTGTACTTGTTGAAAAAGTTGAACTTTGTTGAATGCTTGTTAGGTGCCAGTGTTTTATAAGTGCGTTGCAGGAATGCTCTCCTTTTGTTCTCACAACAGACCAGCAAAGGAAACCCACTGTCTTAGGCCTCTCCTGGACTCTTCCTGGAGAGGAGAGCAGAGATGGCTTTGACTTCAGGGCACAAGCAGGTATAACAGGACAGTCGTCTCAGGAGAACGCAGGTCCAACCTAAGGGCATTCAAATTCTGACTACTTAGAAATACCTCCCTGGCCAAAGCAGCCTGTCGGTGGGCTCTGTGTATTCCCGTGTGTCAGTTCCTGGCCCCAGCCTAGACAGGCAGTGAGGGATGGGACCTGCAGCAAGTGCTGCGAAGCTATAGAGCCCGGCAATGTTGTTCGTACTTTTGTTTGAAGATAATACCATTGATCCTCCCAACTTGGGTGTTCCAGAATCATCCATTCCACTTTCCTGCCGCTTCTGAAGTAGCTCCACACAGAGCTCATGTTATTACAAGACCCTTAATTGTTATTAATTGCTGCTGGAGGTGATGATAATGAATGCACTGTAATGAAGTGCTAGCCACTGTCCTGGTGTGTGTGTGTTTAACCTGTGCTTATCTGAGAAGATGAACAAATTCAATAGAAACCTTCCTGCCTTGGTGCTGAAGGAGAGACGGGCAGGTATAAGTTAATGTGGAGACCCCGAAGCCTGGGCCGCTTATTCCGTGGGAAGATCTCACTGCCTGTGGCCTGTGCCTTCCTGCTTCCCGTCACTCTTCCGGCTCCCAGCTGCCAAGCCAGCTTCAGCTTCACTTGATCAGAACAGCAGGCTCCTTTAATGACATGCCAGGACAAGCTTCAAACACCAATTACCCCACCACCTACCTATGACAAACATGAAGGGAAAAAACGAAGCAATGATCCTTTCATAAATTTCTTACGAAGACAAATGACCCTTACATAAATCACCCTGCCTTATTATTGAAAAGCTTCCCTTATTCAGACAAGAGACAACAAGGGTTAATTTAAAAATCATGGCAGTACAACCCCTAGGTGGCCTTAGGGAGACTCTGAGTAATCCCCATGGCCCCAGACCAGTGGCTTCCATAGGGAGGGTCCCCAAAATAACGACAGCCATTAGTGCAGCCCCATGTGCTTCTCTGCTGGACTGCAAAGGTACTGAAGAGTTATTCTACATTTGGATACCATTTGGAAAATTCTAATAAAAAGCCCAAAAAGGGGTGGTTAAGAAGTAGACACAAGCACTGTCAGTGTGCTTGGTAGTCATTCTGTTATACACTCCATAGAGGAATTTTCATTTACCGCTCAAAATTACACAAGGACTGTGTACACAAGGAGCAGCAAAATGCTTAAGGATATCGGCTTTGGAATTAGGTAACCTCATTCAAGTTCGGAATCTGCCAGACCCTAGCTGTGTGATCTTGGCCAAGTTACTTAACCTCTGTCTCATTCCCTCATTCTTAAGATAGAGAAGAATAGTAGCTACTACTAACAGATTTGTTGTTATAAGGATTAAATTAAACAATATGTGGTAAATACTTAGCACAGAAAACATTCCACATATTATCATGAAGTTAGTTACTATTTCTCCACTTGATACATGAAGAAATTCAAGCTCCTCAAAGTTTAGTACCTCATCCACAGAAACAGCTAATAATGCAGTCTCGATTCAAAACTTTGTTTGTGCCCAACTCCCCTGCCTTTATTTAGAACCTAAGATTGTTAGTGTGAGTGGGCATTGCCATGGTCAGCAGTGGAAGAATTTGCTGGGGAAAATTCACCTTGTACAGTTACCTTCATTTCATCTCAATCCAAAGTCACCTCCCCCTTTCAATGCCAGCTGCCTTCTCCTAATGAGGAGAAAAATTTAACAACCTCAAAATAGTATATAATTAAAGATACAGGAGAATTATTCCTGAAATTGATTACAAACGTGCACACTCACCTTTGTTCTGTTTCTTTGTTTTTGTTGTTGCATGTTTGTTTTAAATGCTTGTCCTCCTTATTTCTTATCACATGTTGTTATTGCCTCACATGTGTGGGTTACTTGCAGGACTGTTAAGGGCATCTGAGCTTGGATTCCATTGCCAAGGCTTGCTGGTGGACTTCAGCTAAATTCTTATTTGATGTCTGTGTCTCTACACACAAATAACTCAAGAAAAGTTTGCAAGTTTGCAGAAGATCTAATATGATTAGGCAACTGGGAAGTTCAACAAATATCTCCATAAAATGTTTGCGGACCTGCTACATGCCAAGCAGTGGACTTGGCAATGAAACCATACAAATGAGGGAAGTCCTGCTACTTGGGGAAATGGTTTGTGATCGCTTTCTGAGGCAAGTTAGTCACTGTCAGCAGTGAGACTCAAATAATGCCACACACAAAAAAGCTGTAACATTCTCTGTTTAACAAGCATTTACTAAGCGCCTTCTACTAGTGCCAGGCCCCGTGCCAGATACAAAGCAGCAGGTAGTGATGGGTCACACGTGAAACTTCCATGAAGTGGGCGTGGAATTGCCTTCTTGGTGTCCTCAGCCAAACCCTCTGGGGAGAACCTCAGTTTCCCCCTAACTCTAAGCAGAAATTGGAACTCCTGAATAAGCCCCACCCTTGCTGTGCAGAAAAAAAAAAAAAAAGTAAAGGTGAGGTGCTCTTCAATGAGGAAACTATCAGCTTGCCATTCCTTCACAAGAGAAATACAATTGTTGAGTTAAAGAAAGACCTTTTGTTTTTCTCAGGCCAATACCCCCAACCCCTCAACACACACACACACACACACACACACACACACACACCTTCTTTATCTCTCACACACACACAGACAAGATCACGCTCATGCATGTTCTATTTCATACACACATATATACAATTGTCCTCTCTCTCTCGCTCTCTCACTCTCTTGCTCTCTCTCTGTTGCACGTGAGTACATGCGTGCACACTCAGACACATACACAAATACATACACAAATGACTAAGCCTTTGAACCTAAGCCAGAAGGTGGGTATGAGAAACTAGGACAGTCTGCAAGTTGTCTTGTCAGTGAGGAAGCAGCCATCCCGAGCAGAAGGCAATGCAAACAAAAGCTCTGCCTTCTGTTGTTGCTAATGATTTAGAGCAGTAGGTGTCTGCGCTGCGCTGCCCCGTTTCCAGACCTAGAGCCTGTGGGACTGCAGCCCTTGCCTTCTCCTCCTCTCCCCTGTCCAGCTCTCTCCGCTCTGTACCTGCATGCCTTCTCCCTGCTCCTGTGCTGCGTGTCGCAGAGGGAAGGCATGAGGGCGTGAGACACACCTGTTGGGTGTCCGTGGGCCTTGCACTCAGCCACATGCTGGGCAGGAGGTTCTGCATTTCACCCCCACAACAAACCTTGAAGGCTGTATTATTATTTCCAGGTTACAGATGAGGAAACCAAGACTTGGAGTAAGAGAATTTCACAAGACTACCCTGCTAAGTGGCAGAGCTTGGGTCTTGCCTTTGGCTGGACTGACCTAAGGCCTTTCTAGACCTCTCCATAAGAAATTCCAAGAGGAATTTCCAGAGAGGAGATCCCAAAACTTAAGGTGAGAGTTACTTAGGATAAGGAGAAGGGAGCAGCTGTAATAAACCTCACCCACTCCCCACCTTGTTTAAAAGCTCATCAGGCTCAGTCCTCTTTAATCCATCCCGTTCCCCTCGCCATCACTCCGTGGTTATGCTAACAGACGTATTGGGGTATCTGTCCCTTTGTGGGGTACACTCTTTTTCTGTGCATATTTGAAAAGACTGGTTCACTAAATCATCAGTCATTTGTTGGAGTTGTGGAGCATAGTTGTGGAGCATAAGCCTCATGCAAAACTAGCACGTTTCCTAGAGTCCTGGAAACAAGTCATGAGGGTAGGAAGCTGTCTCTCCTCTTCAACCCTATAGATATTGGTTGAGTGAAGGACTTACCCCATATATTTCTAAATAAGAGCATATATTGGGAATTGGAAGCTCATCATCTGTTGAAGAACTGAAGGAACTTGTGTGAAAAGCCCAGACCCCTTTCCAAATCTAGCACCTCTTCTCTAAGGCCCCACCTGGCTTTCCTCGGGAGCTGTCTCACCTGGCACAGAACAGAAGACCAAATCCCTGCATCTCCTTTATTGCTAACCTTAAAGACAAGGCCACAACCCTGCTTTTATGGGAAATACCACTGGTAACAAAGTACCAAATGAAAGGAACCGAATGATTCTGAGACCTGTCAAACTTTCCAGCCACTGCCCTCTTCACGAGCTCCATCCTCCTGTGTTGTGAGGATGGCTGGCAGGCTTGTCCTTCTGGTCTGTGTCTCAGGGTGGAGTTCACTAATTCTCAAGCCTCAGTCAGAATCCCGCCCTACTCTGCACCTGCCTCTGAGCCCTTCCCTCCTCCAAGCTCTCCGCTACTTCCATTCTCCAAGGAGGAAATTTGGCAGTCTCAGCCCTGAAATGCATCATGAGAGACTTTGGCCAAGTTACTCCATCTCTCTGAAGCTCTGATTCTTTGACTATAAAACAGGGGACTTAAAAGCCTCCTAAGGTTGTGGTTAGATGACAAGGAACAAGGTGAATAATGCTCCTAGCACCCTGCTGGCACATACCAGGTACTCAATAAAAGTGAGTTCGTTGTTTTTATTCCTTCCCTCATAGGACTGTCCCTTTAGACCAGTGCTTTCCTGACTGTTTCATAGATGCGTGTCCTGCAGGATGCCCCATGGGGGGACAAATGGCTCTAGAGCTGCTATGTGTCATATTCCTCTCCTAAGGGATATTAACACTTTAAGTTCTGAGGAGTCCTGCACTACATAAATCAACTTAACCCATTCTCCCCCTCATTTACAGTTGATGAAGATGAGCACATTGCTTATTTAGCAAACAGACACACTCAAAGGCTAACTCATTTAGTTCTCATAACAACTCTACAAGGGGAGATACTGTTGTTACCCTCATTTTAAAAGATGATGGAGCCATGGCACAGAGCAGTTCATCAATTGCCCAAAGTCACAGAGTCGTTGTGGAGCCAGGATTGGAACCCACTCTTTCTCCAGAATCAAAACTCTTATCCACTCTGCGCAGCTGCCTCTGCAGTTTAAAACACACACGCGCACGCGCGCGCGCACACACACACACACCCCAATCCTGCAATTAAAAATAGTGTTATTATTCATGTAATAGAAGTTCATATTTTACCAAGCATTAATTCCAGAAAGTCTACTTTAAGAAAGGCTGCCTGAGGCTGTCTCCTGCTATCATTTCTCTGCCATCTCCATCACTTGGCCCCGCCACAGAACCCAGCATCATCTAACGCCCACCCCGCAGGGAGAACTGCATTGCTTTAGTCCCATCTCCTGTCACAGGAGAAGGCCAAGCACCACAGCTCACCAGTGCTCCTTCCCCACGTTTCCTTGCCTGAACTATTTTCCAAACAACCCAGAGGGAAGCCTTCCTAACCAGTCGGCTGCTTCTGTAGTGTGATGTTTTTCCCATTTTAGTGGGTTTTTGTGGGATAGGTGAATTTTTTTTTTCCCTTTTCCTGAGATCTCTTCCCTGGCGCCCTTTGTTCCAGAGGGGAAGTCCTTCAGTTCTTCCTTTCTGCTTCTCTGCTGTCCGCCTCACGCTCATATCCCCTTGTGTCCAATCAGCAGGAAGTGCTTTTATGGGTAACATGAGAAGTTGGGTTAATATGGAAGTCACCACGTGTTTAGAGAACATGTCCTGTGTGGAATCAGGTACCTGGTCTCTTTTATGGCAGAGAATCATTCATGAACAAAGTAAATAAGTACAAAGGTTGAGTCTTGGGGAAAGCAGACTTTGAAATTTCTCCAATATAAATACCTCTGACCCTGCTTTCCTACCTTGAGTTACAGCACAAGATAAAGTCACCTAAAAGGTGTCATTTTTTCCTTTTCTTAAAAATAAAATGTCAGCAAAGGAAGGGACCTTTGAGATGTTCTAGCTCAGATTTGGCAAACACGTTTTGTCTCCAATGCCAATAGCAATGGATTGAGGTGTTGTTTAAACAGCTTTGGAGACACTTTTAAGACTGAATCTGAACTCACAGGGCAAGCATATTGTGATCAATTTAGCGATGTGTATCAAGGGACTGGTCATAGCCCCTTAGACTTCAAGTTTGAGACGGAGATTCCTGTGGAAGTGATTTAGGCTCTCAAGAAAAGGGGAGAGAGGAAAGCCGGCTGGAGCAGGGGGAGAAAGCTAAGCAAGGACATGGGCTCAGCTGTGGACTAGCTTGCCCACTGGAGCATGAATTGAGGCCATGGGACTGACATTTTGTAAGCTGCTGGTCAGTCGTTGGCTGTGGCCAGCAGGGGCGTGATGGTGCACAACCTCCCAGCCCCGTGGCCCTCCTCACCAGAGGGCTATTCTTGGGAGAAGGGAACAGCTGTGAGTCATTAGCAGCCAGCACTCACAGCAGCTGGGAAGTGGATGTATCAGTCCAGTGAAGGGGGTCTGGGCAGGGCACCAAGAATGTCCACTACTGACACAGAATGAGAGAATGATGTCCCACTGGCTAGTTAGCATCCTTAATATAGCATGGCCAGTTTATTTTACAGGTGAAGAATCTGATGCACTAAGAGTTGAACTCAAACTCCTTTATGTCCCCTCAGAGCCCTCCTGCCACAGTTTGACCACCTAGTAACGTCTAGTCATCTGCCAGGCTCAGAGCACGGCTGACATTCCCGCTCTGCCTGTGCCTTGTTCCCCAAGGATTCAGACACTTCTCTTGCTTTTCCTCATGCTTCTGTTGTGGCAGTCTGTGCAGCACCTTTCCTTTCATCTCTACCAAGCAATTGTAAATACCTATAGACCATTTCATGACATTGGGAATTGTAGGTCCATCACAGATTGCCTATAGGGTATTGTAGCCCCTTTAAAAACAATCTGAAAGGATTTGTAGTCTCAGAGCAGGTAACTTGTATGTGCCCATGGATTGTCTACGATGTCTGCACTGCTATTATGTGTTTCCTATAAGCATTTATGAAACATTATAGATTTCTTATAGAATCCTACAGATTACGTATGGTACTTGTGCCATGTTCAATATTCATTCATTCGACTCTATACTGAATGTTTACTATATGCCAGACCGAGTTGTGAGAATCCATGTGAACAAAACTGACAAGGTCCCTGCCCTTACTCTAAGTACAGTAAAGATATTCAATATACTGGAAACTAATAAACAATTTCAGATGACATAAAGGGCCATTGAGAGTGATTGGAAAAAATTCATAGGCCAAGGAAAAGGTTTCTCTGAGGAGATAACATTTGAGCTAAGATCTGAACTACGAGAAAGAGACATCTAGGAGACGGTCTGGGAAAGGAGCCATCCAGGGAGAAAAAACAGCACATGTAATGGCCCAGAGACAGAAATAAGCTTGACATAATTGCAGAACAAAAAAGTGTCAGGATGTCCAGGAAATGGTGAGTGAGCAAGCAAGAGAAGGGTGCAAGGTAAGGACACTGAGCAAGTACTAGGGATAAGGAAATAAAAGCCACAATGTCTTCTCTTAAGAGACTCACACTATTTCCCTAGTCACTTGTAGATATTACTAATAAGTATCATTACAGGTTCCCTGTGGGTGTTTATAGTACTGTTTCAATACTTCAACCCTCAAAAATCAGCGGTGATGATAATATTTCACTGTGACATGCCTATACAAACATGATGTGTCATCTCAGGTCATTTGGGTTGTTAGAGATGATAACCTGCATATTCTTACAATCTCAGTATAGGTCTATTTGTGTACTTATAAGTGAACCGTTGATGGTTCCAATACATGCTGATGGTAGCAGAGCAGGGGACCTGAACTCATTGTCGTTCCAAAGCTTGAGAAGTATATTTGCAATACGACTAAAGATTGCTTGGGGATCATTTTTAAACCAAATAATGTCTCAAAGAATAATTTTTCTTTCACTCAGTTCTCAGTTCCTGTTGTTGATTAACATGAAAAATTAATCCAAAACAAGTATTTGGTACAAATGATAGCACCCAATCAGAAACATTGCCTGAGTGTACCAGTAAGGATTAGAAATCTGAAGTCAACAATTCACAGAGCCAATTTGGCAGTTCTATTCCATGAAGTACTCGGGGATCCAGGCTCCTGTCAGCTTCCTGCTCTGCCATCCAAGATGGCTCTTCAGCCACTACACCCACATTCCAAGTAGCAGGAGAAAGAAGAGAAGGAAAGGCAAAGGGTGCATGCTAGTTGTCTTTTTTTTTTTTTTTTTTTTTTTGAGAAAAGTTACAAGAAACTGTCTCAACATACTTTTGATTACGATTGACCAGAATGTAGTTAGCCACATGGCCACATCGCTGCAAGAAGGCTATAAAATGCAGTCTTTCTTCTTGGTGATTATATGCCTGGTAGAATGTTCTCTTACCAAGGAAGCAGGGAAAATGCATAATGAGGGGCAATCAACAGTTCTTACCATGTCCAGGTGAACACAACTCATGTAACACAATTCACATTAGTAGAAATACCCCAAACCAGTGGTTGCTAGTCCTAGGATGTTAAAAAAAAAAAAAAAAAAGTAAAACTAAATTTTAAAAAGAAGGAAGCCCAATATAGTGTTACCACTTTATAATATTTCCCAGTGAGGACATGAAAAACAACTTCAACTTATTACCCACCATCATGATCATCTCATAAAGAAAGGTTTTATCACAAAAAGAGACAGAGAGAACTTTAAAAATGTTTTAAATGGAGTGCATTTAGCTTTTAGTGAGAAGGTAGGATAAACTCATTGTTTTTCATTTCACCACAAGCAAGTGAAAACTTCATCACAGACCAGTGTTATTAAATGATGCTTCCACCTGAAAGCATTTCTTTAAGACACTAGGATGTTTTCTGTTTTTAAAAGTTTCCCCCACATTACAATAATAATGACCATTTATTTGGAGTACAAACCATTAACTGATGGACCTCAAGCCAGATTCCACTCATAGATGTTATGTTTAACCTAACCAGTATTTTTTAATTTTGAATTTACTGTTAACATTTAAAGCTTCAGAGATTTCATAGTTTTGAAAAATTTAATTCTTTTCCTGAAAGTGGACAGCTCTGGGATGTCAGGGCCCTCATTTCCACATGGTCACCCCCAGCTGGAGGAAGCTCAGCAGCAGCTGTCCCTTTAGATGGGGCATGCACTTGCCAATTCATCACAGGTCCCACCTGGCTAGTGCCTGTCCCTCGTGCTACCTGCCAGGACCCTGTGGAAATCTGAGTTTGTGACTCCACATTACAGCTACTACTGTGTGTCCCCGAAAATAAGATCTAGTTGGGCCATCAGCTCTAATGCATCTTTTGGAGCAAAAATTAATATAAGACCCGGTATTATATTGTATTACATTATATATTATATTATATTGTACTGTATTGTATTGCATTGTATTCTATTCTATTAATTATATTATGTTATATTATAAGACCCGGTCTTACATTATAGTAAAATAAGACCGGGTCTTATATTAATTTTTGCTCCAAAAAACACATTAGAGCTGATTGTCCAGCTAGGTCTTATTTTCGGGGAAACACGGTAATGTACAGATATCTGTATATGTATTTCTAAACTTCACATCAACCTGAAAGTTAAACATTACATTCTCATTTTTCAAGATCAAAGAATAGAGAGTAGAGGTGACTTGCCTAAGACCATAGAGCTAATAGCTGCCCATCTGGAATTTGGATTCAGGCCTCTCTGGCACCTAGACTTGTGTGTGTTTCACTGTGCCGCCCTGTCTTCCAGCGGGCGTATGACCCACATATCCGTCAGCCCTCACAAAGGTAGAATTATTCATGCCATCTGCGCTGCACACCTTCATTAGAATTAGCTGAGAAAATTTTGAATTTTCTGTTTCCCTTACAGTAATAGTTTAGACTCCTTTGTATATTTTTTTTGGGGGGGGAGAATCCTGGAGAAGGAATAATGGTTCAAAGGAGGCTTTAACCATCTATCATGCAGACATAGCATGCATTTAAACAGTTTGGGAACATAAATTGGTTACTTATTCGGCTCTAGTTAATCCAGGGAGCGCAGAAGCCAAACTGCATTATGGGGAAGAGCTTCTGCACATGGGATGGGCCCATCCACAGAGCCCAGGGTTCTTGGAGCAGCTGCTGAGTGACGCAGCTGACCTTCCTTTCTGACCTTCCCACCCTCTTTCGGCAATCAGTGCCTCATGCACAGGGGTTTCAGAATATGAAAAGGCAGTGGATCATTTTATTAAAGACACATTTCTAATATGGAAGGAACATAAAACATGTGCATGTCTTTTCCTTCACCACTGGACTCCTTTACTCTTAGCTGCATGCTGAGAGTTCCCAGTCAGATATGGAAAGGCAGAAAACCCCACTACCTGCTCTGCTCACATGATTCACAGTCTAGTTTTCCTTTAAAAGACTGTGTACCTTTGACACATATGTAACCACGACTGTATAACTATATCCAGATCATTCGTTTGACAAATGCAGTGTTCCTTCCTTCAGTTCACTGAGTTGACTTGAGTGCCGTGGGGCAGACAGGAACGGTGATAGGTGTGTGGATAGCAATAAGGTATGATCCTTGCCTTCCGGCCATTCTCAGTCTCGTGTGGAAGACACATGCGAGCGGATCATTCATGTATACTCCTTCACTGGTTCAACAAACCAGTTTTGAATCCCTACTGTGATCGAAGTACCATGCTAGATACTAATCCCTGTCTTCAAAAAGTTTATATTGTAGTAGAGGATGGGAGAAGGTTATGTTAGTTTGGTATGGCCACTGTAACAAAGTTCCACTAACTCACGGGCTTAAAACAACGTGAATTTCACAGGAGTATCTTGCAAGCCTACTGTGTGCTCAGAATGAAGAGATAACTAGCAAGCCTCGAACCTCAGAGTGCTCAGTCCAGAAGGGAGGGCATATCAAGAGCAACGAAGTGCTGCAAGTGAATAAAGGGCTCTGGGAATCAAGGGCTGAGGACACACAGGGAGCCACTTCTAAGTGAGCATGTCGTAGGAGGATTCTGGGCCCAGTGCCCGGCACTTAGTGGGTACCCAGAAAATACTCATTCCTGCAGCCATTTGCAACTAGCACTAAGTTTGCACCTGTCCAGAAGAATTTTGTTTGTCCAGAGTATGTTCTTTTTTAAATATAGCAGGACTTAGGTTTCAAACAAATTGATCTTAAGTTTGAGATGTATGCTGAAGTGACTAATCGATGTGTTTTAACATCCGGAGTATAAAAATATGGTGGGGCCTGTGTTTCTAAGTTTGTTTGTTTTTTCTTTTTTGACATGATGCTTTCACTTTTGCAAAATATGTTATTTGTTAAAATAGTACTTTACATTTCTTCTGCCATTTAGAATTTGCAAGGTGCTTCTATGTTACTTGATTTAATGTTCATAAAAACCCAGTGACTATCCTGAAATTCCACAGGAGAAAACCAGGATCCATTTCTGCAGGCCAATGGCAAGAAAAGGGAAAGGTGTGAAGGAACACTTTCTAATGAACTGTTACCTTTTCTCTTTAAAATGTATGTATTGTTTCCTAAGCTTCTAGCCTCTAGGCTAGGGATTGCATACACAAATACCTACAGGCTCTAAGCAGAGAACAAGAGATATAAGTAGACTTGTTATAAGGTCATAGGGAGTTGGACACCCCTGAACTGTATACCAGAGACATTCAAATTGCAATTTATATTTACACCTTGCATTTTTATGACACATATAATTTTATCAAAGCAGAATTAAGGTCAATGTCCTACATACAACAACATAAGGGCAGTAGAGTCAGGAATTTTTCCCATTTGATAGGTAAGGAAACTGAGGCAGGTCAGAATGGACTTGAAGCTAATAGAAGAGCTTAAACACTAGGTAGTAGAATGTAGGGGTTAAAAGTTCATATTTTGGAATCTGGTAGACTTGACATAGAAATTTGCCTTTGCACCTTGCTTAGCTCTGTGATGTTGTGAAGTTGCTTACCTTCTCTGAACCTTCGTGTCCCCTTCTGTGTAATAGGAGTGATAATGCTCACTTTGATATGTTATTTAAGTACCAACTGTGATCATATGTATAAATATTTAGCCAGATATCTATCACAAGCATTTAATAAATAACAATTAGTTAAATGGGATTAGTAATGAAATGGGTTATAACCCAAGAGTATTCTAACTGTACATTCTCTCCCATGGCTCACGAAGCCTTCAGACTTGAGAATTCAAACACTTTATTGGAAACTCCTT
Source organism: Rhinolophus hipposideros (assembly GCF_964194185.1). Taxonomy (NCBI): domain Eukaryota; kingdom Metazoa; phylum Chordata; class Mammalia; order Chiroptera; family Rhinolophidae; genus Rhinolophus; species Rhinolophus hipposideros. The sequence continues at coordinate 54,319,736 of NC_138054.1, forward strand.
CAGGGTTCAACAGTGATGAAGTTCAAGCCCAAGGGGGCAATGCATTCCTTTTATTTTATTATTTTGGTTTTAATACCTGTTCAGCAAGGTGGTTTAATGATCAGAGAACAGATATAAATTTTCATACAGGAGAGAAAATCATAGATTGTCATCAGAGCTGAAGGTGACCTTACTTTTCAGATGAAGAAATTTAACCAGAGTTAAATTATTATGTATAAAGAAAATAAATTAGAAATATAATTGTATATGTATAGTGTAAGTTAAATATATTCCATTTGTAATACATTTATATTCATTCATGTACTTATATATCATGTATATTATATGTGAACTGTGTATGTATACATATACGCATACGTATTTGTTTTTCATTCATCTCTCAATGGAGAGGGTGTAGAGTGTAAAGACTTTTTTTCCTGGGGAATGTGTATGCCTGGGTGTTAGGGTAGTAAAATCTGCATGTGGGAGGGGAGGAAAGAGAAAGGGTATTGGCTGTCTGGCAGTTTCTCTTTTTGCCCTCATGTCCCATGTTGTGTTCTACGTGGCAAATCTGAATCCTGAACTCTCCAGATTCTGTTTGGTCAGTGAGCACCCTTGTCAGCGAATCCACCCCCCTCAGCCATAACCGAACTGGATCAGGGACCTATCTTTCAGCTGTTTTCACACTCTCATAAATTTGCTTCCGTGTCTCATGTCTTCTTTAGTGTTCATCACCCTCCCTTTTTTGTTACTCTTTTACTTTAATATCAATGAGATCACATAGAGGAAAAGGAAATAGATGCGTGTGGTCCAAGTAAATACTTTACATAGACAAGGTTCGGTTGAGCAGATAAATGAAGATTGAACTAGGCGGGGCTGAGCTCAAACCAAGGAGACCTAAGGCAAGTGGAATGCAATGGTCAGTCAGGAGATGATGAGAATATGATCTAAGGCACGGGCTTTCGGAAAGGACAGAAAGGGATACATTTTGGTTATGTTTTTAGCTCGAATTAATAAGATTTTATGACATCTAATTTGCATAACCGTGTAGACAATAACTCTTAAAAACAGGGAAGGCAAAAGGAAGAACAGATTCAAAGAGAAGATAACGAGTTCAGTTTGGCCATGTTAAGCCATATTGGGCATTATAGAAAATTAATGTTTGCACAGGAAAACTGAAGATGTCATAAAGAAAAATAGTATGACTAGTAGGGGATATAATTGGAGAAATAGTCACAATAGTAACTTTTAAACAGTTTTGACTGTGACCCAGTACAAATGTATGTACACACACACAACCTAACACAAAATTCAAAAAAGCGTACTTTAAATTTGATAAACTATATTTTCTGTTATTTGATTAATTTAAATGAAATTCTAGCCATAACCCACTAAATTGACGCATACTCATCAATATGGCATGAAAAATATTAGCCTATGAGGTATGGCTGACTAAAGATCTTTAGATAAGAACAGAAATCATGAATATGGTATCCACGACCATCGATCAAGATTTTGCTTTTAGGAATTAAACTGTGTTTAGAAAAAGGCATCAGTGTTCAGTGATACTAACTGAAGAAAAAAGTTGTCTGTGAAGAGGCTGAGATTTAGCACTACAAATAAGGAAACAAATAATTGCAAATGGGACAAGGCAATGAATGAGTAGCCAAATTCTCTTGATTTAAGGATCATAGGAAGACTTTTGGATGTGGGCAACATTGAAATGAACCCTCATGCAAACACACTCCATGGCAAGAAGTGGAACTTGCACCTGGAGTCAGAAAAATGTGTCTCTACAGTCTGTACAGTCTATAAAGGCTTTTCTACTGAAAGTAGGACTACAATACAGCATCTTCTCACTGAAGCCAACACTTAAAACCCTGCTGTAAAGGATGGAAGTGCACTAGTCCTTTCCCGTGTAGTTAACTGGATATATCCATGAAGAGCCTTGACACAGCTTCTGGGTAAATAGCTATATAAAATAAGTCCTCTAATTCATTCTCAACCTTTGTTGCATTTCATTTAGCACCCATTTACTGAACACCTGTTATGTGCCAGATCACAGAAGAATATGGAGGTAAGATAATTCCTGCCCTCCAGGCCATCACAATCTTGCTGGGAAGACAGAGAAACAGAAATAAATAACTCTGGGAGCAGGCTGGCTGTGATAGATGTACCACCAGACATACAAAGGACAGCAGGAGGTCAGTGGAAAGAAAAATGATTTCAACTCAGGGAAGCATGGCCTCCTTCTCCTCCTTCAGTCCTTCGCTCAAACGTCACTTCCTCTGAGAAGCGTTCCCTGACCATTCTAGCTAGTGCATCGGGCACCCGCCAGCCCAGTGACTTTGTCCCATTGACCTGTTTTTTATCTTTCATGGCAATTCTTCTCATTATTAAGAATTATCTATATTATCTATTTTTGAAACCACATGTTATTTGGAAAGATTTGTCCAAGCCACCAAGATACAATAGATAGGATGTTTCGAGTGAGGTTCCGAATCTAAATGAAAAATTACAAAGGAAATACGTAGGTACAAATCAGCTACACTACTCTTGTGCCACTTACCAACATTAAGGACATGCAATTGTCAGGTTACCACATGGTTGGAACAGGATGTGTGCGGATGGATTTTCTTAGCTGAGAACCAAGTCCCCTCCCTCCCTGGGGTGGGGTGGGGATGCCTCCCTGATACGCAGACCCTAGTGAGTGGGGCTTTAAGTGAACACCTGGGGAAGTTGAATATGTTGCCATTACCCACCGAGGCATCACAAGCTACTCCAAAACTTAGTGGCTGAAAACAAGTTATGATCATATTTTATGATCTGTGGATCAATAATTCAGACAAGGTGCACTGGGGAAGACACATATCTACTAGGTAATGATGTCTGAGGTCTCACCTGGGATACCTAGTACAGCTGAGGGCTAACCTGGGAAATTCCCTCTCTCTCTCTCTCTCTCTCTCTCTCTCTCTCTCTCTCTCTCTCTCTCTTTATTTCCTTCTTTCCTTCTCTCCCTCTCTCCCCTTTTCCCACCCTCTATGGGCTTCCTCTCATTATTTTCTTTTATAATAGAATAAAAAATTACTTTCCTATGACTTTTGTATATAGCTCATAGTTGACAAAGTGCCATCATGTTTATCATCTCCTGAAGTTAACACATAGCAAGCGGAACTTTATCTCATTTATAAATAAGCATGCACAGACTCAGTGGGTGGAAGCAATGAGCATCAAGGCAGGTGCTTGAGCCTAGACCTGAGCCAGCAATTCTGTATCTGCTTCCTGTGTTCACCCGCATGCATGTGTTCTGTGCGTACCCCCTCCCATCACACCCATTGAAGTCACACAGAAGCACACCCACTGAATGGCAGGAAGCAGCTGTGCATGGCTTGGTCAGGGCAGCGAAGGCTTCCAGTTCCCCAGGGAGATGCCACCTTGTCCTGACCTTGAGAAATGTATGGCTCCAGCAAGAGGAAGAGGTATCAGCATGCACAGAGGGAATCAGGAATGAAGAGTGCAGTAACTGCCTGGTTTAATACTGTGCACACACTTCTGATGATTATGCAAATGTGGTTGGTACCAGAAGCAGGAGGCGAAAAACATTTACTAAACAGCAGTGTTAAACCACTTTGAAAGGGGTGTGTCAGGAGCATGGTAATGAAATTAATCCTTTTCACCTGTGAATTATCAGGGGCTTTGGGTTCCATCCAAAATGCCTAACTTGGCTTGTTCTGCTTAGAGCCTCCTGTGTAAACTTGATCTTAATGGAGAATGAAGCTTCAGAAACCAATACAAAATAGGAAGTGACAAAAGACACAACTGTAAATTTTCACTATCAAAGGCCAACAGAATAAGGGCACTTCAGTTGTGCTGCCAATCCACGATGACTCTTCTAGGGCATCTTAACGGCTGATGTGGACCCCTCTCAAGTGATTTATCAAGCAAGAAGACTGGTGATTGTGAGGATGGTTAGAGTGATTAGCTCAGGCTTCACACCGTCTGGCAGAAAGCTGTGTTGAAGGGAGAGACTGTAAACATTCAAGGGAGGAGAGGTCAGTCTCTCCAGTTGTGGATGAGCAGAAAGCCTGCCTCTCTAAAAAGAATTCCAGAGCAGATCTCAAAATAAGTATGAATGAAGACAGTCACTTATTGATAGGCATTGTGCCAAGCCCTGGGATTCAGAAAGAAATAAGTCACAAAATTCTGGGCACTCATTTATTCACTCAGTAGTCTATGACAGAAATTTATTTGGGGTTAACCTGTACTTATACACCCTTCTTTTGGAACTAGCATCCAAGATTCCTTTTGAGAGGGGTCAACCTTTTCCCCCTTAGGAACAGTCAGAAGGGCTGCCATTCAAGATACTTGGCCCTCCCTATCCAATCAGACTCCCTCACAGCATTCAAATCTCGAATGGTATGCACAAGGATGGAAAAAGAGCTGGAGTGGATTTCCCTGGCTGTGATCCAGTTCTTGCTTGTTAGGTCTCAATATCTACCCTCTGTTCCATCCATTCGTGAGCCTGGTCCTCCAGCCTCATTGCCAAATTTTAATTACCTGGTATTCTTCCAATAAATTTACGTGTCCATTTAGGTTAGCCCAAATCCATTTCTGTTACTTGCAACCAAGCAATCCTAACAGACACACACCCATCCATTCTTTAACTGTCCTTCAGCACCTTGTTGCAGGCATTGAGTAAAGAAATAATTCCGACTCTGTCCTCAGGGAGCTCAACATCTGGTGGTAAAACTACCAAATCACCGTATACTATAGGATCTGGGCTGAAATTGGGACAGGAACAGAGAAGAGTTAGGGGAATAGTATCATGGAAAGTGAATTCTTCTGAGGGGTGTGAGAAAGTATCAAAGGCTCATGCTATCCTAACTTTCAAAGGGTGAATATAGGTATGCCAGACATAAAAATGAGGGAAATGCCTAGGTAGTGGAAATCACAGACATAAAGGCTAAGAAATGGGACTGAAGTATAGGAGATTTATGGGAAATGGAAAATAATATATATACAGTATTCAAAGGCTGGTAGAAACAGTACCACTGAGCCTGTTTTTTATGCAATGAATTTTGAGCCCCAAAATGTTAAAGGATTTTCCCAAGTTCACCCATCTACAAAGCTGTACAATTCCTAATCCCATCTCCTATTCACCTCTGAGCATTTCTGAGAGAACCAATCAAAACTATTTGTTATCATGCCTGTCTCCCTGTCTAAACTGGGTCAGTTCTCCTGGTGACAGATGGTGTATGGTTCATTTTCTTTCCTCTTTTGAATCTCTAGAAATTAGCACAATGCCTGGTACACAAAAGGAATTCAGTATGTTTGTTGAATGAATGAATGAATGAATGAACAAATATTTATCAATTACAAAAACAATAGCCAACATTTAGAGAGTATTTTATAGGTGACTTGATCTCATAGTATCAATTAAATAAAGTACTTGTAGAAGGAATCATCTTGCTTTCTCAGGGTAACTACCTTAGATAACAAAGTAAATCTCATAATTATCATCCCCATTTTTAGGATAAAGAAACTTAAGATTCAAAAATTTAAGAGACTGTGTTGGCTAAATTATGGGGACCTGGAAAGGCAGCCTGTGACACTTTGATGGGCTCCCTCAGGAAGTACAGAGACTCTGAAGGTGAAGGAATTGATAGGCTCCCCATCAAAATGAAAGGCATTAATATGTGTGCAGTATTTTCTACTTAGTCACAATGGAGGATGGAGGAATGAAGGCTCGATGCAGGGGAAAAATAGCACAGAAAATCAAGCATCATTAAAAAAAACAACCCTCTCTTTTTAATTAAAATTAAATGTCCACTGTAAGGTGGAAAACAGTGGTGAGCAACAAATATCCACAGCCTTGTTTAATCACCTGTGATGAATTATAATTACGATTTGAAAATTATTGAACTTTTTTCCCTGTTCACCTTGGAGCTCTGAAGGTGAATTTCAAAGAATGCAAGAGGAATGAATATTAAAAAGTTTGTTTTATACTTGAACGCTAGAGCTCCCATCTCATTTTTCCATTAAAGCTCAACTTTTGAAATTTTTCTCTGCTTTGCAATAATTACATCTTCAGCCTGACAACTCATTACATGACAATGCTTATGCTAATGTGATTCTATAGGCACTGGGAAAGGAAAGCTCTGGCTTTTCAGTGATGGGGATTTACAGGGTGGCTTTCTCTCTGAGGTTCAAAGAGGCTCTAGTTAAACCCATTGCCACCTTGGCTGGAAGCTCTTTGCATTGACAGACCTGGATCTGGTTTCCTGGTTTCCTGACAAGCAACATTGGCTGTGACACCCCTGCTCCCAGGCGGTTGGTAGCTGGTTTGTTTTATTTTATTTTATTTTATTTTATTTTATTTTATTTTATTTTATTTTATTTTATTTATTTTATTTTATTTTATTTTACTTTATTTTACTTTTATTCTATTTATTTTAAATCCTGCTTTGCTCTAGAAAGGCTAGAAATGAAATTATTTGGGTAAAGTTTTGTCTCACAATTTGTCTTGCTCAGCCTGGTGTTGATGTTCTTGATTGTTCTGAATACTCTTATGGTTGTTGCGATCCATTCAACTTACAGCTATTATTGAGTTCCCACTCTGTGCCAGGTCCTGCGTGGAGTGAGAGAGAGAGGTTGGTGAACCTGTCTAAACTGGGTCAGTTCTCCCAGTTTCTCCGACGCAGCTCCTGCCTCCAATGAGCTTCCGTCCTTGTGGGGGACGCAGACCTGGTGGAAAGTAGACAGTCACACTATAGACCACGATGGAGTGTGATTGCTACAGGAGCACAGAGACTCCTCCTGGGCTTGGTCATGCACAGGGAGAGGCTTCCCAGAGAAGGTACCAAAAGTGAGACCTGATTAGAGATGGAAGCATGAGCCTTTGTGGGTCAGAATGCTGCTGCACCTGGGGAGAGAATTAAACGCTCCTGGCAAAGCCCACATCCAAAGCAAAGGGAAGGAGTTCAGAGCATTTACTGGAAGTTACTCTGCAGGACTAGAGAGTGAATAGAGGGTCAGGAGGAGCTGAGATGGCATGGAGGAACATGGCAGGTTCCAAAGGGCTGTGCCACCAGACTAAGGACCTCACACGTGTGTGGCCTCGGGACCGGTGCAGCCAGCCTGCTAAAGGCTTGTTGTTTTTGTTTGTTTGTTTGTTTCACTGATGAATGAGTAACTTTACTTTAAAACTCTTGAAATGCCCCCCCCCCCAGTTGAGCCCCTGCAAAACAAGATGTTGAACGTGCATTACCATACCGGTCATCACAAGCGCCTGTCAGCCACACTGAGGCTCAGCAGTGCTTTGTAACATGCTGCAGCTCCTTCCTGCTGCTTGTCAGTGACTGAGCCGACTCAGGCCCAGGTGGAGAGCTGTGCAGTGCACGGTGCAGGCACTGCCCTTCGCTGGCTGTACCCAGCACTTCTGGAGAGCACGCTCTCCACGTTTCCTCAGGGGAGGGAGGGCGGGATATGTACCCCTGTCTTGTGTTTCAGTCACTGCTCTAACAGAGTGTTATGGAAGGAGAGCCCTGTCCAGCATCAGGAAACCTGCTTTTTGTCTGGTCTCTGTCACTAGCTCCTAAGTCATTCCATTTCAGCCTCTATTTTCTCAATTATGGAAAGGATTGTTAAACTAGATCCCCATTTAAGAAAAAAAAAAAGTCCAAATGAAAGGTAAGAATCTCAGTGGAAGTCTCAGCTCTGATAACAAAGGAATTCAATGCAAGCTATCCTCACTCGCTTTTAGCAGGTGTGAATTCTATGGAAGGTCTTGGGGGCTGGATGGAATTTGGAAAGGGGTGAAGGGGAACACATGCCTGGAAAGATGCAGGGGAAAGATTTAGAGTGGTATTACATAGGGTGGTATATATGTCAGTGAACGAATGAGCAAACGAATGAGTTGAGAGTCTTGATCTGAATTCCAGGCCCTGAAGGAGGAAACCCTGAGTCCTGAGGAAATCCTTCAGCAGGAGCCCTGGGGGAGTGGGGAGGCTTCTCTCAGGTTCTGTCATCTCCTACAGGCTGCTCAGCCCCTGGCTAGAAAACTGCCCTGTTGCAAGGTCCTGCAATGACCACATACCAATTGGCCAGCTACCTTGATCTCTTCTTTTCTTGTGCATTGAAAGTGGCAGAAAAAAAGACATCGTCTCTCAGAAACCTTCTCTGATTCCACACGTAGGTTAGGAAGTTGTCTTCTGGCCCTTTGTCACTGCCCATTGCAGCCTAAGTCTTTCCTCCCCACTAGACTGCAGCTCTTTGAAGCCATCCATCAACCATGTTTTTCATCTCTGTATCTCCACTTTAGTGTCTGATACAGAGTTTATTAATATAATAATACCTGACACTTCCTAAGTGGCTTCTCTCTTGCTGAGCAGTCCAGGGACTATGCTAAGCGCTTTAAAAAGAGTATTTCACTTAATTCTTTAACTCATATCTCTATTTTATAGATGAAGAGACTGAGGCTCAGAGAAGTTAAGTGATTTGCTGATGGAGTCAGGCTTATCTGTGGTCCACTGGCAGCATCACCTAGGAGCTTGTTAGAAAAGTAGATCCCTCCCCCAGACCTACAGAATCAGAGTATGCATTTTCACAATCTCCAGGTGACTTGTGTGAACATTACAGTTTGAGATGCACTGATCTAGTACGATGAAAAAAAGAAATGTTTCCTGCATGAACAAATGATCTAAGTTTGAGTCCTGGCTTCACTGTTTACTTGCTCTGTGGATGGGGTGGGGGGGGAAATGACATTTTCCTTACCTGTGCTTAGGGAAGAATAAAAGAATCTACAAAAGAGTTGTTGTGAGGGTCTAATGAGATTGTGCCTGCAAAGCCTGCCCATTCTGAGTGTAATAGGAGTTAATATTATCCTTAGTGTTAGTTATCGCAGCTCTGAAGCTGACTTGCCCTTAAAATGTGGAAAGAAAGTGTTGGACTAAAAGATCTCCGAATTTCACTTTATAGACTTGCAGATCCTGAGAACACTAGGGAGGGGTTGCCATTAGGCTTCATAGGTTAGAAATATGTTACTTTGTGGTCATTAGTTTTCCACCCCCCACACACTGTTGTATCAAACTGCAGACAAAACATTTTGCCTAGCCCCTTCCTTCCTGTGTTACACAGCTCTGAGGGGATTTTCCCCTGGTTGACTCTTGCAGTCCTTATTCACAGCTCTGACTGCTGCTCTCCCATTTTTCTGCAAAGGATTTCAGAAAGAAGTGCATGTTGATTTGCTGCATGGCTTCTTGATTAGATGGCAGATTTGTAACTGGGGTGGATGTGACAATCAGACAGGCTTTGATTAGACCTTTCTGATATGTAAATCCAGGTGGATAAGATAAGTGGCCTTAGTCTAGAGCTGGCAACAAAGGTAGGGAGAAATCCCAGGTGACTGGAATTAAAGAACCTTCGGGAGCAGGGTGTTGGTGCGAATGATGTGAATTTCAAAGAGCCCGGGATAAACACTCACTTTCAGATGGGCTAATTTATGCGGGAAGTCATTTGAGAAGCCAATTCTCTCATCCCGGAGAGTTCATAAAGGCAGCAAAAAATGGTTAAGCACTGGAATGTAAACACTGGTAATTGGTAATTAATGGGCACACCTATAAAGAAGGCATATGCCAAATTAAATTGATTGCTTGAATCATCCATTGATTCATTAAATAGTATATGTGTTTTTTTCAGCTCCTGTTCCATCCAGGCACTATACTGGGTGCCGGGAACTCAGAGATAATAGGGTCAGAGCCAGCCTACAAATGAAGGGGATGGAGTGCAGCTTTAACATAAATAATTAACACTGTTTTCTCCTTTCTAAATGTATTCATTCTTTTGATTCCTGCTCTGGGTGGGACACATGGCTGGGCTGCAGGATACATGGGGAGGAAGGCAGACCAAATCCCCTTCCTCCCTGAGCTCATATTCCCACACAACTCTAGCCTCAGTGGCTCAGACAATAAGTACCTAGTAAGCATGCAGTAGGCTCTCAAAAAATACCTGTGAACAGGCGCATGAATAGAGACAGCCATTAAACAAATAATTGCATGGGTAATTAATTACAAATTGTCCTAAGCGCTAAGGAAGAGAAGCCTGGCAAGGGTGCCATGAGAAAACAAAGCAAGGTGACTTAACCCTACCAGGGGATCCAGAGAAGTCTTCCTCAAGGAAGTGACATTTAAAATGGCACCTGAAGGGGAGCAAGTTAGAAGAGTGTGGAAAATGCTGTTCCTGGCCAGGTGAAGACAGCACGTTGAAGACATTGAGGGAAACTAGCTGGGTACCAATGGGGTGCTAAGGGGAACTGGGTACGGGGAGGAGATCATGTTAAATAAAGAGGGAAGTGAAATGCGATGAAGTCAGAGGCTAGACAGGGGCCAGACTATATTCAGGATTTTAGATCACGTTTAGGATTTTGGAATCAATGCTGAGCTTCCTAACAATAACTATGTGTGCTCCGGGCACAGGGTTTCAGAAGAAATGTGTGGCGTGACACAGCAAGGGTCTCTGCCTCCCAGCAAAATCTGTACAATCAGTCCGACAAAGGCAGGACTAATAATGTATTAAAAGACAATAAAAGTGGACGTCTTACACAGAAAAACAAAAACAAAACAAAACAAAATGAAACCTGGCATTTGGAGTCAGAAGAACCTGTATTTCAATCTCAGAATTGCCATTCATTCCTTTTGTATGTGACCCTGCACAAATCATTGAATGTCGCTAAGTCTCCCAGACAGGGAGTTTAAATTATTCTGGTGCTTACCATATAGTAGACGCTCACTTTGCTTTCTGTAGCTCTGCTCCAAATTAACCTGGAGATAGGTCCGTGGGCAGGGTCAGATACTGGGGGAAAGAGGGGAAGAGGGAGGGGAGACTAAGCATTTGGCGTCCTTCAAAATGAAATTTCTGAAATATTTGTTCAGTATTTATTTAATGGCGGTGGAGAGAACCTGATTTTTTTTTTAATAATAAATACAGAGGGTGCCAAAAAAATGTATACACATTTTAAGAAAGCAAAACGGTATTAGAATTACAATACTTAATATATACTGATAACAAAAGATGAATATAACTTACGTTTGATGTCTGTCATTACAAGAGGTGCTCAAAGTGGTTCCCATCAGCATCCAGACATTTCTGATTATGGCAAACTACTGCTTGAGCAATAATGACTAACACGTCCACTTGTATACATTTTTTTGGCACCCCCGGTATATTCAAAATAAAGTATTTGGCCTACTTGGAATTGCAGTAGAATTCTGTTTTTCTGAACTCCCATACTTCCTGGGTTGAAAATTTAGGTAACAGAATAAAATGATCGTTTCTTTCTTGGATAAATGTCATTGTAACTATGGGTTATTCCGTTTTGGAATTTCAGTTGACTTTTTGGCTGCTGACTTCAGGTGGCTGGTAGCTGGCTGTTCTCAGGGTTGGTGGAGGCTGGGTGGCAGATTTATGTCAGGGGGCATTAGTTTTTATATGTAGATCAAAAAAGTACCCTATGATACAGGTGGTCACCAGCAAATTGTGTGTTTTTATTTTTTCATACGGGCAGTCTCCTTCAGGGAAGTAAAGCAGCAATGTTCATCTGTAGTTTTTGTTTGCCTTTCATCTTCCGATAACAGCATCCCTCTTTCTTGATGGGAACATATCCATGGGTTCATAATATGTTCCCATGGGTTCCTTCCAACCCATCACATGGTTAGGCTCACAATCCAGGCTTGACAGAGCACTGCTTTCTCCTTAACCAGAATGATTGGCTCAGACTTAGGCCAATCAGAGCCTTAGCTCAAACTTTTGATAGAACTTTTGGGAAAGCAGTATACTCTCCCCTTTAAGATTCTTAGTTGTAAAGACAGTGTTAGCTGAGACCTACCAGAGCCCACCACTCAGGACAAACCACCCTAAGAAAGAAGTAAAGCAGAGTGCACTGACAACCATTGTTTGAAATCTTGATGATATAATTCAAGCCCTCCTGAAGTTAACTGCTCTCCTAAACTTCCCAGTCAAACGTGCCATAAATGTTCCCTTTTCATGTATGTTCTTAAAGCTACATTGAAACAGAATTGCCATACTATAATCTGCACATATGTAAAGTATACAATTTGATAAATTATGGTACTTATGCACATCCATAAGCCAGTATCAAAATCTAAATAATAAACATGCATGCATGCTGTCTTCATAGCATCATCACGAATGGATAAACAAAATGTGGCATATTCATATAATGGAATATTATTCAGCCTTGAAAAGAAAGGACATTCTGACATGTGCTACAACATAGATGAACCTCGAGGACATTATGCTAAGTGAAATAAACCATACACAAAAGGACAACTACTGTATGATTCCACTCATATGAAATAGTTAGAATAGTCAAATTCATAGAGACAGAAAGTAGAATGGTGGTTTCCAGGGGCTGAATGGATAGAGGAATGGAAAATTAGTTTTTAACAGGTGCAGAATGTTAATTTTGCAAGATGAAAAGAGTCCTGGAGACGGATGGTGGTGATGGTGGTACAACAGTGTGAATGTACTTAGTGCCACTGAACTGTATGTACACTTAAAAATGGTGAAGATGGTGTTATAGACTGAACTGTGCCCTTCCAAACTGTGTATGTTAAAGCCCTAAGCCTCAATATGACTGTATTTAGAGAAAGGAGCTTTAAGGAAGTAATTAAGGTTAAATGAGGTCATAGCAATGGGACCTAAACTGATACAACCGTCCTTATATCATGAGGATGAACATACAAATGGCAAATAGACATATGAAAAAATGCTGAACATCGCTAATCATCAGAGAAATGCAAATGAAAACCACAATGGGACATCACCTCACCCCAGACAGAATGGCTATCCTCAACAAGACAAATAGTAACAAGTGTTGGAGAGGCTGTGAAGAAAAGGGAACCCTCATACACTGTTGGTGGGAATGCAGACTGGTGCAGCTGCTATGGAAGGCAGTGTGGAGGTTCCTCAAGAAATTACGAATAGAATTACCACATGACCCAGCAATCCCTCTCCTGGGTATCTACCCAAAAAATCTGAAAACATTTATCCATAAAAACACGTGTGCTCCAATGTTCATTGCAGCTTTTGTTTACGGTGGCCAAGACATGGAAACAACCAAAATATCCTTCGATAGATGAATGAATAAAGAAGTTGTGGTATATATACACAATGGAATACTATTCGGCGGTAAGAAAAGATGATATAGGAGCATTTGTGACAACATGGATGGATCTTGAGAGTATGATGCTAAGTGAAATAAGTCAGACAGAAAAAGCAGAGAACCACATGATTTCACTGATATGTGGTATATAAACCAAAAACAACAAAAGAACAAGACAAACAAATGAGAAACAAAAACTCATAGACACAGACAATAGTTTAGTGGTTACCAGAAGGTAAGGGGTGTGGGGTGGGAAATGAGGGTAAGGGGGATCAAATATATGGTGATGGAAGGAGAACTGACTCTGGGTGGTGAACACACAATGGGATTTATAGATGATATAATACAGAATTGTACACCTGAAATCTATGTAATTTCACTAACAATTGTCACCCCAATAAATTAAAAAAATAAAATAAAATAAAATAAATTAAAAAAATAAAAAATATGGTATCTTAAAAGTAAAAAAAAAAAAAAAATGATGAGGATGAGATACCATAGCTCTCTCTCTGCTTGCACAGAGGAAAGGCCCTATGAGGACACAGCAAGAAGGCAGCCATGTAAGAGCCAAGAAAAGAGGTCTCACCAGAAACAAACTATGCTGACACCTTAATCTTGGACTTCCAGCTTCTAGTAAGAACTGTGAATAAATTACTGTTATTTAAACCCCCTAGTCTGTGTTATTTGGTTACTGCAGCCTACGCAAACTAATACAGATATTATGTTATGTTACGTGTATTTTACTACAGTTAAAAAACAAACAAACAAAAATAGTTTGCCTTGGTTTTCTTTTGTGTATGACTGAAAGACTCCTCACTAAAATGCCAACCAATTTAAATTTTATGAGTCAGATAAAAAAAAAAAATCCTGTGTGGCCTCTTGTGTTAATTGGTACAATATTTCCAAATATTTCCAGTGAGGTTTTGCTACTTTCCATACTTGGGTACCCCAGGCAGCCACCACACTGGCTGGCCTCTCAATGAGACTCTAAATTTCTGGAGGAGAGAAGTGACCCCAGGGTGCTCCAGAAACAGCCCCAGTGGCTTTATTTGTTAAAATCTGGGTGTTAAGCTACAAATCCCTGATCCCTGTTCCCAGAGAAGTGTTCCCAGGAGGACATAGCCTAAGGCAGCCTTGAAAAATGAGTGCTCCATTTCCCTGGAGCCTTCCTTTTCCATTTCCAGATGTTCATATTTGGAAAAATTCCCTTATCTGTGTCTTCAAGTGCCAAACTCGGGAAGGGCCCAGTCCTCCTGACAGCCTGGAGGCTTTCTGCTAAAGGGATTTCACAGTATCAGGGCTAATACCCCAGCCTATTAGATTGCAGAAATCCTTTCAAGGCAAGTTGGAGCTTATTTGTAAATTAACTGAGAGAAACATCACAGAATGTATTTGTAGCCAGGGATCCTGGAGCCAGAAGGTAACAGATAAAATCACTTACCAGTTCTCTTCCTTTCCAGTGATTCTGGAAAGAATGAAAGACTTCCCTACACCTACTTATCAGAGCTTTTGTTCTAAAAGGTTGCTCCAGAGCCACGGACAGCATTTGCATACCTGTCTGAGGCAGATGTGCGCTGGCAGTAACAAAAAACAGATCTACTTACTAGGAGCCACACAGAGTATGAAGTGTTACACTTGGATTGTTTTGTTAATGCTGTGTGGGAATACTGTGAAGTAAATCGGAACAAGCCCATTCGAGAGATGAAGAAACAGAAGTTCAGAAAGTGTAAGCAACTCACCTGGATTTCCTCACCTTGTCAGTTGTCAGAGTCAGGATTTGAACCCAGGTCTATTTGCCTCCAGAACTCGTATATATACTGTTTCTTCTAGGACATACTGTCCCAATTCAGAATTTCAACCCCTAGAAAATAACTTTGATGTGGATATTCCTACACCTCAGTGTTGCTTTCGTGGATTTGGCTGGTCTATTCACTCCTTGAACATTGGTGGTGGTGAAGATCATGATGGGGTACCAGCCATTGTGGGAACATCTCACAGGGGCCAGTCAGCAGATGCTTTCCCTAAATTGTCTCTAATCCTTACACCACTCTGCAAGTCCTGTGTTTCCCCAAAAATAAGACCTAACTGGAAAATAAGCCCTAACATGATTTTCCAGGATGACATCCCCTGAACATAAGCCCTAATGCGTCTTTTGGAGCGAGAATTCATGTAAGACCTGGTCCTATTTTGGGGGAAACACAATAGGTAGTCTTTCCTTCATTATACAGATAATGGATACTAAGGCTCAGAGGAGGTAAAGGATTTGCCCAAGGTCACACAGTTAATACAGCACGGAGTGAATTCCAGCGGGTCTGCTGGGTTCCTCAGCCGAGGTGCTGGGCACGAGGACGGCTGCTCTTTGCCAAGAATCCACTCCCTTCAAGGGGCAATGGAGCGTTCCCAGGGGGTGCAGACAATCTCGTCTTACCATCACCTGGATACTTATCAGAAGCACTTAGGAATTTAATTTTCAAACAATTATTTGAAAATTATTAATTTTAAAATAAATCAGGGCTTAAGGTGGGGGACAGGGGTGAACAGGTGGAGCACAAAGCATTTTTAGGGCAGGGCGATTACTTTGCATGATATTATAATGATGGATACATGTCGTTACACATTTGACCTAATCCGTAGGATGAACAACACTGAGAGAGGACTCTCATGTAAATGACAGACTGTGGGTGATTGTGACGTGTTGATGTAGGTTCATCACTTATAACAAGTACCACTCTGAGGTGGGAAGTTGTAATGGGTGGAGCATTGTAATGACGAGCAGGGAAAGGAAGGAGGAGGGACACAGGCTAGAGTGGGGCTAATGAATTTATTTAGCAATATCTAATCAATTTATTTAGCAATATACAAGAGCAAAAGACAAAGGCAATTAACAGAATGCGCTAATGACAGAAAGTAAAGGTGGTTAAGACTAAACTACATACATTGATACTAATGTCACGTCAAAGGAGTCCACATACTTATAAGTCTAAGAGATCCCAACATATGTTTACTATTGACCAGAAATCACTTGGCTAAACACACAAATAACATCAGTAAGGAGTATCCAAAAGCCGTAATAAGCTCTATAGGATAGTAACTATTACAGTAGATGTCAAAAGCTCACCAAACTGGGGGAGGACAGCACTGGAAAAGTCATAAATCAAAACCTTGCTGGGTCTGTAGCTGAGAGAAACTCAGGCGTCTCCCACACCGCTGTTTGCTAGTTCCCAAGAATGCTGCTGCTGCTGGCATTGTTTTGTTGTTGGAAGTCAAGGCGTCTTCTGATGTTGTAATCCGCAAGCCGCATACAAGTTTTCTAGGTGCTGACAAGTTCTCAAGAAGGCTAACCATGGGGTACAACACTGGAGAGGCCGGGAACCAGCCAGCCCTCACCAGGTTCGCGGCTGGAAGTGAGGACATTCC
This sequence comes from Rhinolophus hipposideros, assembly GCF_964194185.1. Lineage (NCBI taxonomy): Eukaryota > Metazoa > Chordata > Mammalia > Chiroptera > Rhinolophidae > Rhinolophus > Rhinolophus hipposideros. The sequence goes on from NC_138054.1 coordinate 54,336,312, forward strand.
CTGGTGTTGAAAGCTGCATGTTGCTGGAAGTCTTCAAAATGTTAGCATAATGAAAAATCACCAATGACAAAATGACCAAATGATGAAATAATAATAATTAATACTGCCAACTGAGGTCTGTCATATATTTTCTCAGATGTATCTTAGAGACAAGTTTCTTGTTCCTGCCTCTCCCTCCGGGAATGGCCCGTTCTGGGTCCGGCAGTTACTGATTTGAATGTTGTCCCTCCAGCCAAAGGGCCAATTCATCCGGATAAGCAATATCTACTGTTCTTGCTTGGGACCATCAGCCCAAGGTCTTCCAAAAGCCTGGCAACCTTGTCCTGATAACTTAGCTACTTCTTCACTTCATCTGCTGATGTGGGCAAAACAGACAGAACAAGGAGGGAATTCTCTCAATCCCTGATCAAGAATTTCTTTAACCCTAAGCTAACCATCACCTCACAGCACAGACTGAAAAGCAAACATCATCTCATATCTCCCCTACTCGAGAGAATGAGACCAAACAGAAAACCTCATCTCATGTCTCCCCAGCTCAGGAGAATGAGACCCAAAAAGTAACATCATCTCATATCTCCCCTACTTGGGAGAATGAGACCAAAGAGGGAATTTACTCAATCCTTGATCACAGCACACAAATCACTCTACGTGCAGAACAGATAAAAGCTGTTAGACAAAAGCTCACATCAACCAATGAAGGCAAATTTTCTGTAACATCTTCCCTACAGGCATGCATGTAAATATGGGAAATCTCTGTACCTTCTTTTCAATTTACCATGAACCTAAAAATCCAAAAAATAAAAAATAAAAGATGTCATAACAAAACTAAATAAATAAATGCATGAACCTTATCTCACAAAAACTTGATTCAGTAGTCTACTACCAATTTCACATAAGTGGAAACGTGAGATTAGAAAGGAGGGTATAAGATGGGAGGTATATATACTTTAGAACCAGGAGATTTTTCGGTTTGTTTTGTTTACATTTTAGGGTCATATCCTAGACCTAGATTTCCTGGGTCAAAGGGTAAGAATATTTTTATGGGGTGTGTGTGTGTGTGTGTTTGTATTACTGGTTGAACTGCACCCCCTCCCCCCAAATTCAAATGTTGGAGCTGTAACCCTCAATATGACAGTATTTGAAGACAGGGCCTTTAGAGAGGTAATGAAGGTTAAATGAGGCCATAAGGTGGGGCCGTAATCCAAGACTGGTGTCCTTATAAGAAAAGGAATTGAAACCAGAGATATGGGCATGTGCACTGAGGAAGGATGATGTGAAGAGGTAGCACTAGGGTGGCCATCTGAAAGCCAAGGACAGAGGTCTCGGGATAAACCAGCCCTGCGGGGACCTTGATCTAGGACTTCTAGCTTCCAGAAAATAAACTATTGTTCATCCAACAACACACAATTCCATTGATAAAATATGTAATACACACAGAAGATGTAATTAAACACATTTTTTAAAAAATTATTTTTGTTGTTTTTTAAGCTACCTGGTCTGCGGTACTTTGCTATGACAGTCCTAGCAAACGGATGCAGTTTGTAGTTTTTCATTTTTTTTCAAATTGCTTTTCATAAATCTGGGGCCAATCCACACTCTTCCAGCAGTGTCCAAGAGGTTCCATCCATCTCCCTGTAACTTCGCAACTTGCTTACTATAGGTCTTTTAAAATGATTGCCAAAATGAAAAATATGTTATTTCCATTTGCATTATTTCCCTCCTAGTGAGGGGGAAATGTTTTCACAGTTGTAGGTGTATTGGCTGCTTTTATTTCTTTTTTCAAGGTTTTTACTCTTTTTTTTTTTTTAATATTGGAGGGTTGGCTTTTTTATTTATTGGTAGAAGATCTTTATATATGAAAAATGTCTTTTATATCTTAAAAGATAATGTCAAAGATATCCTTTTATCTTTTAAATGTATTGTAGATATTTTCCCCACATTATTACTTATCTTTTGATTTAGTTTAAATTATGTCTCATCAAATCTATTAATTTATTATTTTCTGAATGTTGCTTTCAAATGTCTTGCCTGCCTCAACAATATAGAAATATAGAACTAGTCACATGTATCACATATATTTTTATTTAATCATCTTGTTCTGGAATTCTTTTAGGGGTAACATGTATGGTAGTTATCTCCCCTCAATTGCTGATGAATGGTTGTCCTAATACCCTTATTTAATAGGTGAACCTTTTCCCCAGTTTTCAAATGCCCTCTTGAATATATACTAAAATGCTATAATATGCCTGGATCTATTTTTTAGTCTATCAGTTCTGTTCTGTTGGTCTGTCTATTTTGTTTAAGCTACATGTGAGCTATTGTTTTTCCTTCTGTACAATATGTGTTTGTTCCAAATGCTACATAAAGAAGAAAATGAGCCCCCGATTTCTGTGTTTATGAAGATTTAAATGATTTTCTTTATTTGCTCTGTGTGTCTTCCCTAATGTAAGCAGATATGGAGAGCACTCAGGGTTTCCTTAATGTACTCTAATGATGATAAGACTTTAACCTCCTTTGTATTCAGGATTTTAATTCTCTGGTATTTATTGGGAGGTTATTAATCATTTTAATCACAATAAACTCATTTGATAGTAATGTGAATGTCCTAAGAATTAGCTAGCACTTCCATTTTAATTCGCCAATAATTAATTTTACCATTATTTTACAGTGTTATCAGTGCTGGGAATAGAACCTTGCAGATGAACTTTAAGAAAACATGATTCCTTGCTGGGGGGGAGGAGGAATGGGGAGGTGCAGAGTAACAGAATACAGATGTTTCTTATTGGTCCTAATACAGCTGTGGGAAGCATTTTCCATATTAAATTGATGCTGCCCACAGATGAAGAAATAAAAATGACCCGAATGCTTCCCATGTGTGTAGCCAGGCCTCCCCCATCCCTCATACATTATTCAGCAACAAAAGTTCCTGATAGAACTTTGTAAACTGTTTGATGCAAATACACAAGGTGGAGGCTGGGGAAGACTTTCGAATGTAGGAGAGGAAAGCAACAACGTGGCCCCATAAGTTGCAGGGATAATGAATAAGGGAATGGCTGTTACTGAGGCCCTGGGCCCAAAATTCGCAGCTGGGGAATGGAGCAGGACTTACTGGTCACTTCTCTGAGGATCAAGCTGTTCACACCAACATGCTCCAACTCCTAGTATTTCTGATGTCTGTACTCAGGGTTCAAGTGTTGGCTTTAATATTTATTACCTAGTGATCTCAGGCAAGTCTCTTGTCTCTTTCTGAGCCTCATGTTCCTCGACCATGATGTAAAACTAATCCTACATCTCTTGGTTGATGGAAGAATTAGAGTAAATATTTTAAACTGATTTGGCAGAGTGGCTGCAACAGAACAAATCCTTGAAAAATCACACTTCATCATTAAGGTGATTATTATAATCTCGTGGTAAGGGACTCATGGTAGAATGGAAAAGATGGGAGAATTAAGCCATAAAGATTAGGCATTGAGTCTAAAGTCTGCCTTTGATTAGCTGTGAGCTGGGGAGAAAATTATGTAGCTTTTTGGGGATATAGTGTCCTGATATGTAAAATGGAGACTACTAATCCCGCAGCAATCTGTGTCTCAGAGTTTTTGTGAGAATAAATTATCTAGTGGTTGGGAAGGCGCTTTGAAAACACCTCTAGATATTATTTGTCTTTCAAATGTAAAATAATTGTTATCCCTTAGAGACCTCTTAGCAAAACCCGAAACCCAGTCCATGTGGCTAGCCCTGACACTGAAATTATCTGATGGAAGAATTCTCATGGTCCCCGCAAAGAATGAGCAATAACTGGGGAAAGGTAATGCGAGTAGGACTTTGACTCATTTGGGAAGAACTTTCTAACAATTTGGGACGTGTGATAGAATTCATTTGGGAAATATTTCCAAATAGCCTGAGCTGCCTAGTGAGGTACTGAGCTGTCCATCTAGTAGAAAGAGGAGAGATGGCCATCTGACAGGGATGCCATACAATGGATGCTGGTATTAATGGGAAATTTGTTTACTCAACAGACTTTTAATATTTTGTCACCAGAGCTCACTATGTGCCATATTTTATGATAGAAACCAAAGTGGAAAAAGATTCGATCCCAGCATCAGTTAGGATTCTTGGTTTAAAGCAACAGACAGTAATGAATAATGGCTCTAATATTAAAAAAAAAAAAAGAAAAGAAAAAGAAAAATAGGAAAGTAGCATGAAGATTGCAGAGTTGAAGAGGGATTAAACATCCAAGGGAGGGAGAGATAAGGACAGGTCAGTGGAGCTCAGAAGCAGGAAAAAATGGACTCTACTGAAAGAATGATTTGGTTCAAACGCTATCAATATTCTGTCACAGCATGTCCCTTCCCTGAAGATTCAAATTCCTTGGAGAAAGAATCTTGCCTAATTTTACTTGCCCACCTGAGGGAGGATGTGTGTACGGTGGAAATCGTTATCAGTAGCACCTGGGATGGGGTGATGACGTGGTTCTCTCAGGGAGAAGTGACGCTGTAGAGGGCAGTAACTCACCAGATTTGTCGGTGTCAGAAGAAGGGAAGGTGAAGCTGAATTGTATTTTCAGAGAAGGGGGGCAGTTAAGTGACGATGTTGGTGGGCAGAGGAGAGGTTCTCAGGCTCCTTCTGCCTTCAGGATCCCAGGATTGTAAGCATTGAGTCCCTGGAACTCAGTGATTCCCCTGGGCTTTGTGATGCTTTCCATGTTGTCTGCTTTGGCTTTACTTCCCCAAACAGATCATAAACTCCCTAAAGCTGAGGGCCTGTCTTACTCCCTGGTTCAGCCCCTCCCGATGCTAGGATGTATGGTTGTTGGGAGAAATTCACGTAATTTCAGAGCCCCGGAATTAGTCTTGTCTTCTTCCTTCAACAGTTGAGGAAACAGTTTAGCTGGCCTAGGTAACCTGCCCTCAGTCCCATGGCTGATTCAAAGAACAGAAGTGAAGTGGACTTTTAGAAAGTTTTATGAACATTCTCTTTCTATTTTAAAGGAAGTATTAGTTGTACCTACTTGACTGGATTATATAATTACCTAGAATATATATTTATGTACTAAGCATATCTTTATCAAGCTGTAATACGGTACCTTCTCTGACTGCTTAGCCGGGTACAAAACCTGGGTGGCCGACAGAGGCGTTGACAATAGAGTCCTAGAACTGAGTAAGTGGAATGGATCTTAGAAAATTAAATGCCTAAGGGGCTAGAAAAGAAACATAGATGAACAAATCAGTTGTATTCATGGTCCAAGGGAAAGAGGAGTGTCCAGACTGTGAAGAATCAGACAGCGCATGCACCATTTAAGGGAGGCCTACACTATCCAGCTGAAGCCCATTATTATGCCGTGAAAGCATGTGGGTTCCATGTTGCCAGAGCTTCTAAGTTTTCAAGAGAAGATAAAAATCTGGATCATATATAGAAATGTGTAATTTTTTTTAACATGTTGGCAACAAACTAAAAGTGATTTAAAATGTGGTACATGATATAATTTTTAAAATGTTCTTGACTTATGTTCTCTCTGGTTTAGGGGTTTTCCTTACCTGCCTGTCATTAAGGCATGAGACCTAATGGAGGAGGATTTGATGAAGAGGAAGTTTCTTCCAGTAAAGAAAAAAAGAAAAGAAAAACTTGGGCCTTTTGTCCTGGAAGAATGTAGAAAGAAGTTAGTTGATGAGGTTATCAGATAGCAGGATTCTTATTAATCTCTCCACTCTATGCTGTGTAGCCATATCCTGACAAGGGGTGGGGGAAATTAGTGATAGAGAAATCCAGACAGGTATGAGGGAATCCCAGAACACAGGCAGTGAGAACCCATTCCTCTGGGCATTGCTTCAAAAAAACTACAAGACTCTACAGAAAGCTCTACATTTGCCTTGGCACTACGTCCCCTAGGAGAGCCTAATATACGTGTGTCTACGATCATAGGTCTGAGTAATATTCCTGCTTTCTCAGTGTCCGTATCCTGGATATCCCAAGGAAGGAGTGTGGAGGTGCCCAGCACAGGCACCTGGGAAAAATCACCTTGTATCAGAGGTTGCAAAATACAGGTGTTGTGTCTGGGACCAAAGAGTTCAGCTGTGGAAGTAGCATACTATTCCAAAGAATCAGAGAGGCCTGCTGCATCTTAGCAGACAGTATCCAGGGTCTCGGGCCACAACCAGCCTTGCGATTCTTCAACAGATCTAGAGAAAACCACAGAGTTCTAAGGCCACAAGAGCATGTAAGCCCCACTCCTTCACCCCCCACTGTGGGCATTTACAGAGAAGAGCCAAGATATCCAAGAGACCCTTCATTCCAGAAGAGATGGAGATAGGATTAACAGACAAGATTAAGTTTATTACCACTATCCCATGGAGCTAGAGACAGGAGAGTTTTAGGAAGTACTGGAGTCACATTTTCCCAGTGTTTGATTTGTAAGATTCATAGGGAAACCCAAACACAACTTCCAGGCTCAATCTGGCCCAAGGGCTACTTGTTTGCCAACATGAATGCAATCTATGCTTGTCATTTAATACAGGAAGAAACTGAGGCCCAGGAAGGCTTGCAGAATGAATTTGTGCTTATATCCTTTAGGATGCTTTTAGCTGTTAATAACAGATGACCTGGTAAAACTTGCTTTAAAACATTGTGGTTTAACATGTCACATAACTAGAATTACATGGTGGACAGTTCCGAGGTCTGTTAACTAATTTACGTTTACTCATTTCATCACTCTAAGTTCACTTTTCCAACCCTCTTGGTTTTTCCCCCGCTTAGTCACAAAAAAGCTGCCCTCCTTCAGGCACCCCACCCTCACAAGCCAATATACAGAGATAGGGAAGAAAAGGGGGTTTCATGAGAATGGAAAATCTTTTCCGCATGTCCCCCTTCCCGTTTTGTCTCAATGGCCAGAATTGGGTCACGGGCTCACTGCTAATCCAAAAAAAGAAGCAAAAAAGAAGGAGACTGCCATGCTTGGCTCTGACAAATTATGACGCACCCTCTAGATCTGAGCCCACCTTCCTCCAGCAAATTGGCACCAGTCATCTCAACAAAGTCAGAATCCTGTAAGGAAGGAGGGCAGGGATTAGCAGGACCTTTGGGGTGGCTCCTGCCCCTGTGATGAAGCCAGAGCAGGTCCAGGTCTCTGATGCCCCAGCCAAGCTCCTCTACCTACTGCTCATGGGAGGAGGCTCCTATCAGCTCTTGACATTCACAGTTGGTTGTGGTTCTCAGGAACATAGCAAAAATGTCAGAAGATGTTTTAATATTCTTTCTAAATGACGCTCATTTGTGCAATTTTCACATAAAAGCCCTGCCAATAAATTAAAGGAAAACGTTTTTGTTTTCCTTGGAAATATCACGTATTGTATTGTGCTTCCCATTCATTTGATCAAATATAATAGATTTAATATAAATATTAAATGTAATCTATCCATGATATTATATGTAATCTATAATATGTTATGTTAATATAATAAACAATATAAAGCGTATGTAGCAGTTTCATATAAATCTCACCACAATTCTGTGAGGCTGACATCACCATCCTTACTTTATAGATTATGAATCTGAGAACCAGAAATGTTTAGTATCTTTGCCCACAGTCACTCAGCTCGAAAATCGTCAACCCAGCATTCAGGCAGGGGCAGTTTACCAGAGAGTTTCCATTATATTCAAATCCTTTACAGATTTGGGGCACTCAGATATCCAGCACACAACCTACTCCTTTGAAGCTCATAGTGTAAAAAAAAAAAAAATTTAGGTCGTTCATTTTATTTTTTGTTCCCCCAGAGTTTTCTCTGAAGTGTTACACTAAAAATATGTCATTCTATTAATGCCTTTTTTATTCCCTTTTCCAATCCTCCAAAGCTTTAAAAGGTTTTACCTTTGTCAAGTGCAGAAAATTGCCTTGATTTCTTAAAGTGACAAAAATATGTCTGGCTGTTTGACAGGGCATCCCACCAACCTCCCAGATAGAAGCAGCAGGCCTTTGAGTCTCTGAGGCATCTCAGCAGAGGAGGCCTGGAGCAGTCTCCACAAGCTGGTACACATCTCTCTTGCTTTGGCTCAGAAACTTGATTTTCTCAGTTACGTCCCAGTGTGGATGGGTCAGGAAATGGAAAGCACCCTGATCTGAAATGAGTTAGACAGTCCTTCGCTCGAGTGCCAGCTCCTGGGGTACTGGCTGAGTGACCGTGGGCAAGTATCTTCACTCCTCTGAACCTCAGCTAATCCACTTGTAAACTGGGCATGATAATATCTGCATCATAGGATTGTTATGCGGATACGATAAGTTAGCTGTAAAGCACCAGTGTGATGCCTGGAGTATAATTAATGCTCAGGGACTAGTTCCTGTGGTTATTATCTTTGGTCCAGATTCCATGGCGAACTCCCTATACGGTCTGAGCATCTTCTCAAGCCACTATCCTTTGCTGCTCAGATAAGAGAGATTGGGCAGGGGCAAAAGGAGTCAAGGGGACTTGAACCCCTGACAAATAAAGACCAATCAGAAAACCCAAGAAGGGAGAGGATTCTGGCTTCAAATGTTGGAAAGGTTGGCATTGTGTGGAAGAAGGGCAAGGCTCATTTTATTTGTCCCCAAAGGAAAACTAGGATGAAAGAGTAGAAGCTGCAAGAAGACAGGTGTTAGGTGAATATCAGGGAGAAGGGTCTCACAGTCAGATGGCCGGAGCTGCATGGGGTTGCCTGATGAGGTAGTGAGCTCTGTCTCCCTGGAGAAATGAAAGCAGAGATGGAATAACCACTTGTAAAATTGTGTGTGTGTGTGTGTGTGTGTGTACTTCGTTGACCCGGTTTTTTAAATATTGCGGTAAAATATACATAACATAAATTTACCATCTAAATCATTTTTAGGTGTACGGTTCGGTAATGTTAAATATATTCACAATGTTATGCAACCAATCTCCAGAACTTTTCATCTTGCAAAACTGAAATTCTATGCCCATTAAACCACAAACTCCACATTCCTCATTCCCCTAGCCCCTGGCAACCACCATTCTTTCTGTTTCTATGAATTTAACTACTCTAAGTACTTCATATAAGTGGAATCATATAGTAATTTTCCTTTAGTGACTGGTTTATTTCACTTAGCATAATGTTGTCAAGATTCATCCATGTTGTTCCTTCCTTATTAAGGCTGATTAATATGCTATTGTACGCATATACCACTTTTTGCTTACCCATTCATCCGTGGATGGATACTTGGATTGCTACCATCTTTTCACTATTGTGAATAATGCTGCTTGTCTACATGGGTAAACACATATCTCTTTGAGATTCTGCTTTTAATTATTTTTGGTATATACCTAGAAGTGGAATTGCTGGATCATATAGTAATTCTGTTTTTAGTTTTCTGAGAAACCACCATACTGTTTTCCATAGTGGCCAGACCATTTTATATTCCTACCAACCATATACAAGCATTCTCATTTATCTACACCCTTGTCAATACTTGTTATTTTCTAATTTTTTGTTTGTTTGATAGTAGTCAGCCTAAAGTGGTTGTCTTGACCCAATTTTGAGGCCTTGGCTAGAGCTTGGTCAGTTCTTCTTCTACAATAGCCAATAAATTTCACACCCTCAGCTACTACTGCCTGCCTTATTCATTCCAGGGTCAGGTGGCAGACAACTAGGGGCAGTCCTTATGCCCCAGAGCCTGGTGAAATTATTCAAGCTGGCCAGTCCTAAATTGCATGCCCTGGCTTGTTCTTTCCTTCCCGTAGAAACCACAATAAAGGCCCTTGCCTCCAGCCCCTCCCTCTCTATCTTGTGACTGATTCCAATGCTTTCCTTAGGTGGTCCTATGTTCTTCACAGAGAACTGTGAGTATAATGAAAACCTTTAAATGTTCTAGCTCTCTCTCTCTTCATCTGCACTGGTAATAGGATGAAAATACCACTTCACGCAGATGTTGCAGAGGCTGCACCTTTTAAAGGCCTACATCAGGGTTTCTCAAACGTGGCTGCATTGCAAAGCACAGGTGACCAGTCCCCCACCCCCAGATCTGATTCAATGGCATGAAGACGTTTTAACCAGCTGATTGATTTTGACAAGGAGGCCCATGGATCTGCTCTCCTCCAAACCCAAGATTCTGTAATTATTAGGAGAAGAAAATAGAGAACTAAAGGAACAAAAATAGTCATGTTAATTAGATCTATATAGAGCCATAGTTTACACAGTGCTTTCATAGTCTCCCCCTTAGTCCCAGAGCAGATTTATGGAGTGAATAGTGTTATGCCACCTCATTTAGAAGGGAATCTAGAGTACCCGCCCTTGAAAGGCCAGTTAGTGACAGGGTAAGCATTTAAACTCTGGTGAGTCTTTTTTCAACGCCCAATATCTTTCTACCACAGAATAAGGAAACCAGCATGTAAGGAGCCGTCAGCATTACCATAAGGAAAAGAGAAGAACCCTGCTAAAAACCGAAACAAATATTCTCAATTTTAGCTTTCTCAGTCACTGGCTTGCTTGAATTTATTAAATACCTAGTTATCATTCCTTATTGACATGGGGGAGGGCAGCGAAGATGGGTCATGGGTTTCAGGTGGGGCCAACCTCAAGGTCATTTCTAAAACACCATGAGATCTTCGAACATGACAGTGACCATATCTAGCCCCTTCCCCCTTGGGAGTGCTGACTTTTTTCTTCATTCTGGTAAATCACATCCGTCAAAGGAAGCTGGAGCTTTGAGTGAAAACCAACTTCTTCCGTGGCAAATGATTCATTTATTCAGGCAGTGACTCAGCAGCAGGTAGCAGATGCTGACCCTGTGCAAAAGGCTTGAGTGTCTCGCTTCAGAGAAGTAGGAATGGAGTCAGGCATTTAGTCCCAGGCTCAAGGGAAAGGACAGATGCGAATTCCCACAAACCCTCCTCCCCGAAGCCAATGCATGTGTGATGAACGAATGCGTAATTAAATTAACAAACTAAGTGTTGTGTCGACCTTGGATATCCATCTATATCCCTAATGCAGTCACCCATTGGCAAACATGAGGAGGTAACTTACTCAAGCCTAGGCAGCATATCCTGAGCACCCGCATGATGTCAGCCGCAGTGAGAAGGGCTCATGTTAAGGGACTTGCATGATGTCCCCTAACTTGTAAGTGCCAGAGCTGAGGCGTAAGCTCCTGGAAGGTGAGTTCTATGAAGACAAGTGTTCAGCCTGGAACAGTGCCCCGAACAATATTAGTTAGATCTAATCCAGGCAGGTGTCTCACTCCATGCAGCTTTTTTCATTGAACTCATAAAGTAGGTATGGAAGTGGTCTTCTGTCTGGGTTAGGTAGAGCCAGAAGCTGAGGTCTGGCTGTAAATCATCACTGCAGATCCAAAAGACTCAGCTCATAGACATTTCCTTATGCCAAAGAAGCCTGGCACCAGGAGCTCCTGGACTTGATGAGAAATTCAAAACTAGAAGCATCTGAAGACTGCTCAGCGTAGCCACCCCGCTCTGGCCAGGGGAGGACCCTCTGGCACAATTTTGATTTGTACATCCTTGACATGACCTAATTTCACTGCTTTCATTCGCATGTTAAATGAAAATGCCAGAATGGGGGCCTATAGGGTGCTCCTCCCTCCCTGACAAGCACCTGGGACCCCTGGATGCTTTGGGTGGTGGTAGGAGGGGATACTTCTGTGGAACCCAACATGGCCTTTACTTGAAGAAGCATTGGCTCAGAGCCAGCTTGTACGTATGCCCTCTGTTATGTGGGGGGCATTTGTAGCTCACCCGAGGACCAGTTTGAATCCTGGTCCAATCATCTACAGTGTGGTTTTGGAGAAGGCACGTAACCTCTGGGAGCCTCTGTTTCTTGATGGGAATAACAATACCGATGTCATAGGCTATGGTGAGAAGTCAATGATATGTACCCTCAGTATTCAGGAATCAATTAAAGGTTCGCTATTATTCAAAGGTTTATAAACAAGTGAACTTGTTTTAGAAAGACATTTTGTTTTGTTTTTCTGGAAGCTTCCAGCCACACACCAGATCTAGAAGCAGAAGCTCAGGGTTCCAGGTCCCGTGCTGGCACTCTCTGACGCGGCGATGAATTTCCCAGCCTCACAGAGCTTCACTTTCCTCACCTCTGCTATGGGAACCCTCCTAAGACCCACCATCCTGGCTTGTTGTAAGGAAGAAATGAAAAGCCTAGTGTAAAACATGTGTAAAGCACGTTGTAGGTGTGCTGTTATTCGTGTAACAGCAAGAAGGATCCGAACCAAGCATCCCCCATCCGCGGCCCTGCCGGCCTGCTTTCCTGAGCATTACAGACTCATTTTCAGCTGCAGCATCCATTTGTACACAAACAATCATTGTGCAGTAGGCGCCCACATGGAAGGTGCTAGCTGCAACCGCGTTTACATGATTAATTTGCTTACTAACGCTTTTCAAGTCAAGTTCGAGTCGAGGTGAGCTGGGAAGCAGCACATAGACAAGCCTGCATTGTGAGGATGAGCCCCTGCAAGGCAAACTGGGCAGCTGGAGGGCCCGGTAGGTATACTGCTCACATAGAGCAAGAAAATTACTAAGTTTGTGTCTCTGGCAGTTTTCACCCCAACTCCAAAAAAAAAAAAAAAAGTGCTTTTTAATTTTTTTTTTATTTTTAAGAATTTTTTGTTGTTGTTTTCTTCACTGTTCTAGGTAATATCTAAATTACCTCCCGTATTAGTTACCTAGGGCTGCTATAACCATATGTCACTAATGGAGTGGCTTACAACAATAGAACTTTCTCCTCTCACAATGCTGGAGGACTGAGGTGTGAAATCACGGTGGGTAAGGCGTGCTCCCTCTGAAACCTGTAGGGGAGAATCCTTCCTGGCCTCTTCCTAGCTTCAGGTGATGGCCAGCACTCGGTAGTGTTCCTTAGCTTGTAAATGCATCACTCCAATCTCTGCCTCTGTCCTTAGTTGGTCATCTTTCCCCCATGTTTCTCTGTCCTCTTTTAAGAGCAGCAGTCATTGGATTAAGGGCCCACCCTATTCTAGTATGACCTCAGGTGAACGTAACTAATTACATCTGCAACAACCCCATGTCCAAATAAGGTCACATTCCGAGGTGTGTGACTTCAACATATATATCCTTTTTTTTTGGTGGGGAGGGGGGCACATTTCAACTCTTAATATCACCTAACATAGTTTTACTTCTTTGTTTATTGTCAGAATATAAGCTTCACGAGAGCAGGGATTCTATTTACTATTTCCCTAGTGTCTAGATCAGAGTTTGGCACATAAAAGAACTCAAAAATGACTTCTTGATGAAAGAAGAACTCACAGTCTGGGGCTGAGGAATAAACATAAGGCTTTTGAGGGTGAGAAGGTCTTAGGTTCATATTGCAGCCTCGGTACTCTCTTCTTGTGCTAGTTTCTTAACCTCTACAGCTCTACTTCTTCATTTCTACAAGAGACAGCAACATTTCACAGCATTAGCATTCCATTGAACTGTTCTTAGGCTATAGCTGTATCTGGCTCCATGTGTATTGTCTACCTCATGTAACACCAGTTTCACCTCTTTTCAACTTTTTGACCTTGAACAAAATGTATCCTCTCCCAAGTCTCAGTTTTCCAGTCTGGAGAATGGGCTTGAATAGTACCACCCAGCCTAACCAAAGGATTGTTAGGAGGTTGAGCTAGGGCAGTGTGTGTGAAAGCATCCTGGAAACTCACTAGATACAGGTTTCTTATTATCAATTTAAAGTTTCGCCTAATATCATTCAACATTTATGCCACCTCCTCATCAGGTTAAAAGAGCTTCATTTTCATTTATGTTAGTGATTCCTTTTTACGGATTATTTGACTAAAGCCCAGAGAGGTTAAGAAATTTGCATAAGATCACAGAGAAATTTGCAAGGCTAATGCTCAAAGCCTCCCAGCCCCTCTGCCTCCTTCACCTGCCCCCCTGTTCTCTGCCAGCCATGATCATATGAGGGACATCCAAGAATAAGGCCAGAAGTTTCATCCATTTATGTAAATACAGGAAGGGATCTCTGGCAACCTCTAATTAGTGCATTGCACCTCCTCTTCCTCTTCTTTCCTGTACGGTATCTTTTTATGGATGAGGAAGCAGAGATGGAATCAAGCAGCTAGAAAAAAAAAGAACAGCAGGCCCTGCCTACCAGACACGAAGGCCTGGGCTGGGTGATTGGGTTTCCAGGTACCATATGGAAGTCCCTGATCCTTGTTACCTGTGGGTTCCTCTGAGCCCAGTCCCTGAGCAAACAGGACCCAGGGGACAGTATCACCAGGAAGAATCCTACCAGCAGCTCTGATCTAGCCTCTGTTCTCTTACCCTGGGCCTGGGGCTCTAGTCCAGATATCTGCCTAGACTGCCTACCACACTGCAGCCTCTCCTCCTGTTCCCTTTTTAGTTTGATTACCCAGGACACAAACCTGCAGGGAAACCAAGAGTCCTGAAAATCTCGTGGCCTTTGAAATCAAATGAACCTGAACTTGAATCTTGGTCAGTTTGCAGCTGTGTGATTTAAGAAAAATGCTTAATCTCTTTGCAGTTATTTTTCTCATCTGTAACATGGAGATTTAAAAAGTACAAGAATTAAATGAGATAATGCACGAGCAGCACTTAGTTCTGGGCACAAAGTGAAAATTCAACAAACGCTTGCGACTTAGCTTTCCCGTCTATCCTGGAACCTGGGCCCGCCCTCGTTCACATCTGGTGGAGCAGCAGCCCTGCAAATCCCCAGTGCCATCCCCTCCCCAGTGCTTCCTACACATCCTCTAAACATGCCCTGTCCATTCCCTCCCCCAAGCATTGGCTGAGGCCTTGGGGAAATGAAAGGGTTGCTCCTACCCGATTGGGAGCCTGGCTCTGTCCCTGGGGACCTCTGCTTTGGGGCCCACCGCATCCTGGGTGTCAGACTGCAATGAGTCGGAGCCAAGTTTGGAAAGATCCCTAGGACTTTGTAACATGGGCTTCTGATATCTCTAGTTCCAGAATCATTCTTTCTGGCCCTCCTTGAGCACCTGGGTACCTCACCATCCAAGCCAAGGGTTGTGAGATCACCTCCTTCCCATCCTAGTCATCAAGGAGAACATTTATTCCTCATTCAATCATTCCACTAATGCTCCACTCATTAACAAACCTTTGTAGAGCATAGGACATGCCAAGACCTGTGCTAGGTGCTGGGGAAGCAAAATGAACAACGCGGTTGCCAGACACCTGTGGGAGGAGAGGGATGATCGTGAGTGGTGGGAGTAGGGCCAGTAGAATGAGGGGGCTAAGCCATCTGCTCCCCATCAGGCCCGGCCCCTCCCTCAGCATCTCCAGCCCTCTGGCGGCTCTGACACAAGGAGTCTGAGCAGCCCAAGGGATGCTTGTTGGGCCCCTTCATTGTGACAAGGGGTGTGAACCACCATGAGTATTTATAAGACATGGTTAAGAGAGTATCCTAATGTGCGTTTCAAGTCCATGGATGTCCCAACTTAGACATAGACTCTGTTTGTTCAAGAGCAATACTACATACTCAAAGTGTTACAGAGCAAAGTGCTGTGTGGGTCCTAGGGGCTGTTGCCCCGTTAGGTTTTATTCCAGTCTGAAAATATTTGATGATTCTGACTCAGGCTCAAGGCACATTCACTGATAACAATTATATTAAGTATGACTATGTAAAAGCTGTCATTTATTGAGCGCTTACTCTATGGCAGGCATGAAGCGTGCATGTAGATTGGCTCCTTTGGTGCTCACAACAGCCCTATGAGGTAGGTAATGTTCTCACCCTCTTGTTATCGATGGGGGAAATGAGGCACAGAGAACCTCTGGAACTTGCCCAATACCGATCATCTGGCTAGAAACTAGCAGCACAAGGATATGAACCCAGGAGTCTGGCTCCAGAGCCCACGCTCTTAAACTGAATATGCACTTGCATAGGCACCTTACAAAGCTTAGTTTATTCCAAGGGTGTCCAAACTTTTGTCAATGTTCTTCACCAAGCCATATGCGGTAAAATACACAAACAGCCGGGCCACTCACTCGAGGTGAAGTACGTATTGCCTTACCTGGTTTATTTAAGTAAACTAAATATATTTTTGGAATTTGCTGCAGGCCAATTAACAATGGATCATGGGCTGCAGTTGGCCCGCCAGCCGCAGTTTGGACACCCCTGGTTTATTCAATCCTCAGCACAATTCTTACAGATGAGGGTAAAAAGGTTAAGGGCTTACTCAAGACCCCTGAAGCAATTACATGGTGGGATGTTGGGTGGGGATTTAAGTGCAGGAGGCCTTTCTAGAGTTATGTGCTTGCTTGCTATGTGATAAGGCTTCATTAGTGTGGCTTTTGCCCCAACATCCCCCATAGCTGAAGCCTTCTGAGGTCCACTTGTGTTTTCTAGAATTAATTCCAGGGCTTATAGGACCTCTGAGCCCTAAAAACAAGTCAGTGTATTTCCTCACTTCCTCGATGCTAATGTCACTCCCCACTGGCCCCTCCTTTCACCTCTTGGATTTGCCATGGGCTCTACATTCTTAAAACATAACATTCCTTTAGCACTTAAAATTATATTTTCCAAAGCACTTTCCATGTGATGATTCACTTGGTTCTCCAAATCATCTTATGAGGATGAGAAGGGTAGGAACTGATGACTGTTTCATACAGAGGAGGAAGCTGAGGGTCTGAAGGGTGGAGCTCTTCCTCGCTCATTCATTGCTCATCAAACAGAGATGGGACTAGAACCTTAATCACCTATTTTCTTTAGCAACATTTTCCTCTTTATTTTCTCTGTATATGTCAGGAAAAAATAATGGTCTAACCTCAGGTTTCTCCCTCAGTTTTGCCCAATACTTGCAATCAGGATATTTTACGTTTCTCAAGGCCTTTATCAAAAATTAGGAAGAGACAGTTGTTTGTCATCTTCTAGACCAAACGTACGAGGTGTGATCAAACAATAGGGTGATCATGGCATTGTACATCAGAAGCTAAACATTAATGAATGCCAACTATAATTTTATATATATAATGTGATGGTTCAGTGTGAGGTCGGAGGGATAGTGGATGGGGGGAGGGAGGTTCACAGTATGAGGGATATAAATGATGAACGTCTAAGTATTACCTTGTTTTGTACACCTGAAACTAATAAATAAATTAATTAATAAAAAAAAACAAAAAACAATAGGGTGAATGTTTACATAAAAAATGTATTACAGTAAAAGACACATTGACATTAATCCCCCTCAAAATGTTCTCCCTCACTTCAAACACACTTATCCCATCGTTCTTGCCACTCTCTGAAGCAGTTCTGGAAGTCCTCTTTTGTGAGTGTCTGTAGTTGCACTGTCGTGGCTGCCTCGATGTCCTGAATCATTTTGACTTTGGGGAAGAGCCAGAAGTCACATGGTGCCAGATCCGGTGAATAAGGTGGATGAGGACACACCATATGTTTTTATTTGACAGAAATTGCTGTACCAGAAGCGATGTGTGACATGGAGCATTGTCATGATGGAGGATGATTTACAGCACACTTTAAAACACACCTTCTCTCAACCGTAGCTCACACCTGACTGACAGCATCCAACAAGTTGAAACTTGTCACACACTGTTACTAATGTTTAATGTGCCGCTTCCTGTATTGAAGATCCCTGCCCTTCCTTTGGATGGCACTCGGCAGCAGCATTCATTGTATTGTTTGATCACAAAGGCTCCGTGTCACACATCGCTTCTGGTATGGAAATTTCTGTCCAATAAAAACATTAGGGTGTGTCGTCATCCACCTTAATCACTGGATCTGGTACCATGCGACTTCTGGCTCTTCCCCAAAGTCAAAATGACCATGAAAGGAAAACATTTTGAATTGATTCAGGACATCGAGGCAGCCACGACAGCACAACTAAAGATACAAAGAGGACTTCCAGAACTGCTTCAGAAAGGGGCAAGAATGATGGGATAAGTGTGTTCGAAGTGAGGGGGGAGTATTTTGAGGGCAGTTAATGGCAATGTGTCTTTTACTGTAATAGTAATTTTTTTTATTTAAACATTCACTGTATATTTTGATCATGCCTTGTACTCTTCCAGCTAGGAGGAGGGCCCTGAGCTCAACTCCTGTAGTTTCTTAAAAAGACTAATGTATCTCCCTTAATTCCTAGCACACTTTGAAACACAATTTAAAAGAACTGGTCTGTACCATTTCTATCCATTCTTACCCCATTTCTCAACTGCTGGGTGGCATGCTCTGTGTAACTTATATGCAGCGAGTAGAAGACTGTGTACACAGACCTTGTTTTTCCCATTTGTGAACCAGTCGTTGAGAATGACACCAGTGGCGGGGACTGGATTGCATGATTAAGATCCTTCTCATCCTGTTGTTTAGTAACTATATAGTTCAGTGACTTAAAGCATGTCTCCTTCTATATGTCTTCCCTCTCAGTTTGTGCTGGAATCCTCACCCCACCCCCAAATAAAAGCGTGGGATCTGTAACCAAGACATTGTGGCTCAGCATATATAGTTAACCAGTGAGTAGACAAACCAAATAGCTTAAATGGGAGTGGAAATGAGGAAGGGGTCATTTCTAAGTAGAATGTAAAATAATGAAAAAATATTCTTAGCTAAGAAAATGGATTGCATACCATGCTTGCCAACATTTATAAATCCCATCGCAACGACCGTGTTTCTCATTAAGGATCAGCAATAGCATGCTGGGGACGGTACTGAACTTGGACTCAGAAAGCCTGCGTTCAAATTGCTGGTCCTACCCTTACTAGAACTGTTACCCTGGATAAACGACGATCTAAATCCCAAAGCTCTTGTCTATGAGGATTTTTTAAGAGAAAAAACTATGACTTTTCCTTTCTCTGAGCTCAGAGCGAGCACAGCGCCTGACGGGTGCTGGGAGTGAAATGTGTATTGCTGACTAGTGGTCAGCAATGCACGAAATGAATGACTGGTATAAACTCCGGAGACTTGTTCAGAGAGGACTGCTGATATGTTTATTCTTTAATTTTCATAAGTACGGTGCTGTGTTCTGCTTTTTTATTTGCTTTTGGAAGAAAGGGGGAAAAAAGACAGAAATAAAGGAAGTAGCAAAAAAGATGCCCAAGATTGAAGGCTCCAACATGAGCCTTTTATGTAAATGTAATCTGGAGCGAGCCTGACTCCCCCATATGTTGTGACTCCACAGAACGAGGTGAACCAGCCCTGCAACATGCTCTCCTCTGACGAATAACCTCATCGGTGAGTTTCCACATTCCAGTGTTTCCCTGTGTGAAAAACCTTTCTAGAAGAGTTTCAAAAACAGTTTTAAAATAAATGCAAGAGGACACACAGTCAAAATCCTTTCAGGTAGTGTTTTGTTAAAAACCCAAACTTATACAAATGAAAGAACTAGAACGACAACAGAAAAAAAAGGCAAGAAAATAGCAGTATTATATATATATATATATATATATATATATATATATATATATATATATATATATATATACACATATATATATATAGAGAGAGAGAGATGTAGTAATTATATATAATATGTATATAGTAATTATATATAATATGTACATAATACTTGCATGTGTATATTATATATGTAGTATAATACATGTAATACATATCTATATCTATATATCTCTATATATCTATCTGTGTGTGTGTGTATACACACACACACACACACACACGTACATAACATATGTAGAGGTAAACAAAACTAGGAAGCTAAGTGAGTTTCCCAGCTCACAAAGGTAAGAGGCAGAGTGAGCGTTTGGATCCATGTCTACCTGACTCATGTATTAAACACTGCATTACAGTTCTCTGAGATTATTGGGTTCTATAGGATTCTCACCTCCTTTTCTCTAGCACAGAAGAAGAGGCATTTTCCCTGTTGGAGGCCTTCTTTCCCACCTACATTCAACCCCTTCTTCTGTTGGCACCTTAGGAATTTCTCGCATCAAATATGTCCTCTCTCAGTTTTTTCCTTACCTCCTTCCTTCTCTGTTAGCTATTTCCTCTCAACCTATAGATCTGCTCAGGTGTCTTTCATCGTAAACAAACACATGGAACATCCCCTTAGACATTTGCCTCCTTTGTCTGGTGCCGTCTGCCTCCTTCCCTTCTCGCCGAGATTCTTAACACTGCCCGTCTTATGGCGCTCCCACTAGGTACCCCACCCGTATCATCCGGTTTCCATTGCACAGATTCCTGAGCTGGCTCTGGCCATGGCCTCTTAGGACTACTGGCCCCCAGCCCCAGGGAGTGTCCCCCTCCTCACCTTGCACTGACCCTCCCTGCTTCTCAAACCCTCCAGACCCATAGCTTCTGGGGACACCACTGGCTTTTTAGTGTTCTTCCTCGCAGCCTGACTGACTTCTGCGTGGATACCTCTTCCTTTATTTTTACTAATTGGCTCCTTTTCCCATGGCTCTTATCACCGAAGGTATTCTCTCAGGATAACCTCATTCAGACATTGTTTCAACACCCACGCGTTTTCCTTTTTTTTTTTTTTTTTCCTTAAAAATTCCGAAGTCTGTTTTCCTAGTCCTCAGCTGTAACAAGCCATCTGCTGGACAACCGCAGGTACATGACCCTTAGGTTATGTGAGATTCAGCTCCCGGCTCCTGGCACGCACCACTCCGCCTCTCCCCAGCCCTCCTCTTTTCATTTCTGTTTCAGGGCAAAACAGCATCAGCCACCTGCATGTCCAAGCCAGAGTCTGAAAACATCCCAGATTCCCCGCTCTCCCTTTCTTCACTGGCCACATACAATCAGCCCTCCTAATATATCCCAACTTTGTCACCCCCTCTTCATGCCTACTGTAATGACCTCTTGTCTGTTTCCCAGATTATTATCATGAAACAATTTTCTTACCTCCCGTTTCACTAGGCCAATCTTTCCTCCATCCCTCCAGCGTCCCTCTAGGAATAAAACATAAATCTGACGGCTTACCTTCCCTATGCGAAATCCTTTAGAGCTCTCAATCACTTGCTCATTAGCCAGGAAGGCCCACCTGTGACTTGTCTCGTCTCTAACGCTCCAGCCTCATCACTCACCGTGATTCTCCCGAAGAGTGACTTTCTCACGACAATAACCTGACAGAGGCATCCCGCACTCAGAACTCTGGTTCACAGGGCCACGCCCTTGCCCACGCTGCTGCTTCTACCTGGAATGTTACCCCTCCTATCTGAAACTCAGTCATTGTCCAATACGTTTCTCAGCAATCCTTTTTTTCCAGGAACCAGTCTCCCCCCAAAGGGGGTTAGAAGCCCATCCCTTCTACTCTAATAACATCAGTGTTCCCCTCTACCACCACACCCAGTGTGCTGCAGTGTAATTCTTTCTCTTCTTGCGTGTCCTCACGGACAGCAAGTTCACCGAAAGCCAGCATGCTGCTGTGCTCAATTCTGAATCTCCTGTGTTTAGCAAGGTGCCTACCTTTAAGGGGTTGCTGAGTGAATGTTTGTTGCCCTTAGGTGGATTTGTGAAGTTAACCTTACAGTGGGGTTTTTAGAATGAAAACTGATCTGTGACTGGCACTTCAGTAGGGTCAAAAGAAGCTAAGCTCATTTTGCAATGTCCCAATGGTGAGAAAGACCTCACCCGCGTCCCCTTGGCTATGGCAGTGTCCCTTGTGAAGCCAGAATACATTAAGAGCAGTGCTGCCCTGACTACTGAGTGCTGCTGGAGGAACACGGGAGGGAGTGCCAAGGAGAAGCTGTTCCTCACTAGAGAGGGATGTGGGATGTGAGTATCCCACTGCTCTGCGTCTGTCCCGCGTACGCTTTGTTTGAAGGTGTAACATGTTTTCTCTGCTAGTAGCAGTCATTCATTGCTAGTGCGAACTCCTCTTTAGAACGTGACCTCAGCATTTGGCTCCCTGGTTAATAATTAGAAGTGCCTGTTTCAAGTCTTAGGGAAAGAAGTTCCTTGCAATCACTTCTCTGCCACATTTTGCCTATAAATTAATCCATCAAGAAGATGGCGTTTTCTCCCAACTCTTCAGGGATTCACACCACTTATGCAAACTCCTGAAGGCTGGAGTCTGAGTTTAGATGACCTAATGAGTCCAGGAGCAGAGCTCTTTAAGTGGCAGGCCTACATTTGCATATAGAATGATGTTGGCGCAGGCAGCCCTGGGATTTCAGGTCTGAAGTTCCTTCAAGTGGCCTCTGTGTCCTCACACTAAGAGCAGGAAGCTCAAGTGGTATATTAAGTTGGCAGAACTCTGTTTGCTAGTAATTCTCCATTTTCCTTTCGTAGAAGATTACTGTGAATCTTAGTAGGTCAGACCCTACTGAGCCTCCTCGTAATACATTTAATCATTCATTCGTTTATCCATCCATCATTATTACTATCACACACCTGCTCTGTGTCACAGAACCAGCAGTCACAAAAGGGCAGGGCTCTACCAAGGGAAGGGCTGGCATCCTGGCTCCATCCTCTTTCCTGGTAATGCTTATAGGCATCTAGTTCATGAAATGAGGACCAGATGGTAGAGAAAACAATCCATATTTACTAAGCGGTGGAGATCAGGAATGGCAAGTAGATAACACATGTTCTGGACTCATTTCCACTGTGCCCGTGGGAGGTAATGTTAGTGACATGCAAGTTAAGACATATTTGCTGTCCTTACTGCAGATGGAGGGAGTGTGATACGGTAGAAATGCATGGTCTTAGGGTAATCACATCTAACCCTACAATTTTATATGACTTTGGACAAGACGTTTCACCCCTCTGGACTTCAGGTTCTTTATCTGTAAAGGGAGAAAAATGATATCTTACAGGGTCGTTCCTAAAGATTCTATGAAACAATGTATGTAAAGTACCTAACACAATGCTTGGTACCAAATAAGCACTTTATAAATGTTACTCACTTTCTCCTCTCCACCACAATTTTAGGCCATTTGAGGCATACAAAGATGACTAAGGCAAGATACTAAGTTCTATGCTTTCAAACAGCTTATTAGTTACTTACATTAACAATAAAGGGCAGTCTGCTTTAAACACTAGGCAAGTAATGTCCTGAGGGAGTTCAGACAGAAAGCTGTGAGCAAGGGGAGTAAAGATAAAGCCATGGAGAGGAGCTAAAACAAATAAAATATAGATGAGATGGGTGGATGGATGGATGGATGAATGGATGGATGGAGGGGCGGATAGACAGATTGTCTATCTATCATCAGTCTGATGATAGACTGATGTAGGCAGGCAGAAAGACAGACAGACAGACAGACAGACTTGTGATAGAAGGACTCCTGTTATTATTAGGTGAATGAGAGGGAGGGATGTTTAAATGGTTTGTCAAAAGGCCTAACGGCATGAATAGTCAATGGAGAGTAATAAGTCTATACAGAAGGTATGCAGATATGCTAAGAGAGATATGGTTGAAACAGTAATTTAGCAGCATGTGATATAGTATCACAGAACCCTGTGCCTGAGCGATCAACTAATCCACTTCCCAGCCCAGGTAGGAGTCCGGTTTATAGCATCCCAGCAGTAGTGTCCTAGCCTCTGTGAGAACTAAGAGCTTACCATTTCCCATCCACCACTTTGCCTGGCATGCAGTACCATTTATTAGTCTGCTCAGCACTTTGCTTTTTCTATACTCATTCGTTATCTCAAATCCTCTCAAGTGCCCTTGAGGAAAATATTATCATCCTGATGTTATGGAAGAACTAACCGAGGTGCACAGATCTTATAGCTAATTAAGGGGCCCAGAATCTGCACCAGGTCTTTAGGCTCCAAAGCCTGCTGAGTCTGCCTAGTGTATTTCTTTTCATTGATGAGACAACTCCTTAGGTGTCGGTCTTGTTCAGCCTGAGACTTCTCCCCCTCAAAAGCCTTTCCTAGCAAGAAAGAATGGCCCCGCCCACTTCCTAATGCCCACAGAACTCGCATTGATTTTTTGTGTGTGTCTGATGCTTATAACCATCCATTTTAAATCTCATTTCTGTTTAAATTCTGTGTCATAAATTCTTTCTTTGTTCTTCCTTTGAATTAGGAAGAATTATCAAAAAGCTAATAGAAATTTTAAAGACTTGCTCTTGCTCTCATCCATGCTGACCTGAAAAAAGGTCTATTATCTGTCCCGTTGCACAATCCAATATCTCCTCTCCAAAAGATGTATTAGTGTCTTTAGCTATTCAAGGGATCCAACTGACTGAGCGTGGTTGGGTCATTGTAACTTGATTTATCACGCTCTCAAAGGTAGTTCTTGATGGACTCAGGGCCTGCCTGGGGACCGGCTAGGGAACCTTTCCAGGAGCTACACTATCTGACCTTCAGCTAAGAAGGCAGTGGATGATATCATCATATTTGCCAAGCAAATAGCCGTTGGCGTGGAGGAACTTGAGACTATAGACCATCGTTCATAACTTCCTTTACAGACCTCTGTTGTCAAGTCCTCCATCAGCCAAAAAATTCAGCAAATTTTTATTGCAGACCTTCTACATTTCAGACCTTGAAGAAAAATGAAGGAAAACACTGAAAATGCAAAGCGAAGACCCATTTCTTACACTGAAGGAACTCACAGTTGTAGGCAAAAAACGGACTATTTACCACCTACCTCTTATAGGTGATGACCACCAGATCATTATAATAATCTGACCGGAGCGATGAAGGAACACAGCCAAAGCAGGCAGGTTCTCTATCACATCCACAATATGAAGAATTATAACTTTTACATGCATGTCTCCCGCCACAGAGTCCTCAGTACTCCACAAACCAGTCCTTTTCTTTGAGGGGCGATGTAAGATGCTGGTTAAGAGTATGGGCTCTAGAGCCAGCCCATCTGGGCATGTTCTTTAAGCTTTCTGTGTCTCATCATAAAATGGAGACATAATAGTACCTCTCTCACCGCCTATTATGAGGATGAAATAGATTAATGCACATACGCTACTTAAAATAGAGGCTAGCATATTGTAAGCATGCATGTTAATATTAGCTACTGCTACGGTGAAAAAGAAATGCCAGAAAACCTCCATATACCAAGTCTCAAGCTGCCTTGGTCTAATATCCATCTAGCAGGCCCAGTGCCAAACCCTCTAGGGCAAACCCTAAACCAGACTCAAGCACTGCCCGAGAACATTCAGAGCTGGCTAGCTAAGTTCTTTTCAAAAGAAAAATCTGCTACTGACCCCTCATCTAATAAGGTAGTGATTATGTGGACTGTCCTAGTGAAAGACTGGAAGACCCCAAAATAGAGTTTGCTTATAACTTTACTGGGAAGGCACTGGATTTCATAAGTAAGAGACTAGATCTTTAGTGAACAAATTCTGTAAACAAACAGAGGTCTGTTGGCACAGTAGGAATTGGAAAGATGGGTTAAAAAAATGGTTCCTTAGTGTGGGCTTTAGAACTTGAACTCTAATGTGTGATTTAAATTTAAATCTCATCTCTGCCACCTTCTAGATGTGTGACCTTGAGAAAATAACTTGAATTCACTGAGCTTAAAATTCCTCATCTATAAAATGAGATGATAATAATAATACCTGTCACAGAGTGTGGTTGTGGGAAACAAATGACAAGATATTTTTTAAGTTGCTTGCCACAGAACCGAGAATATAATAAATACCAAGTTAATACTGAGTAATTGTTAATATCTCCTAAACTCACTGTCTGACGGGGAGGGAAAGATAAAGATGGCAGCATCAATAAGGATGATTATAACTGTTGTACACGTATAGGGAATCCTAGATAAATGCAGATAGAAGACAATGGGAGAGGAAGACAAACAAAGACATTACACTTGAGGAGAGAATGTTGCATTACGTGGTTGTGGACAGAGGAATAAAAAGTTTTGTTTTCTATCATTCATTTATTCACTCATTGAACACTGTCTCTTGCATGCCAGCCACTGTACTAGATTGACCGCTCATGGGGGAGGCAGAATTTCCCAAAGAAACAGCAACAGTGAGGCAAGAGAATAAACAAAATGTCCAAGAAAGAGTAAGAATGCTATCATGGGAGGGAAGTGAGGTGAATGGAGGCAGTAAAAGAATGAAACATCGGAAAGACCGAATGCAGGACAAAGGAATCTAGACTGTACTCTCTCTGCCAGTGGTTCTCAACTAGGGCGATTGTGCCCCCCAGGAGATACTTGGCAATGTGTGGAGACATTTTTGGTTGTCACAACTGGACGGCTGCTACTAGCCTCTACTGGGTAGAGGCCAGAGATGCTGCTAAACTCCACAATGCGCAGACAGCCGCCAACAAAAATAGTATTATCTGGTCTAAGATGCCAGTGGTGCTGCGTTCTATGCAGTCAGGGATGGAGCAGGTTTTAGGGCTGGGAGCGAGAAGATCAGCAATTAATCTGATTCCACTGAAGGATGTATGGTTGTGGGACATGCCAATCAGGGAGACCAGGTAAGAGAGATGTGAACTGGTTTGGGAAGAGATACTGACGAGGCATTGAGAGGAGATGGTTGATGTGAGAGACATTGCAGGGGAATAGCTACCTAACAACATCACAGGATCAGCTCAAGCAATACCAGGAAACACTAAGCACATGACAGGAACTCAGGAAATAGCACTAGAGTTATATTTCCTTCCAGATGTTTTAAGATAAACTTTCCATTTTGGATAATTTTTAGATTTACAGAACTGTTGTACAGATAGTACTCAGACTCTCCATAGAGCCTTCACCCAGTTTCCCTCTAATGTTAACATCTCACATAACCGTGGTGCATTTGTCAAAACTAAACTGTAGACTATTTCGATTTCACCAGGTTTCCCACTCCTGTCCTTTTTCTGTTCCAGGATCCAACCCAGGACGCCACATTGCATGTAGCTTCTGTGTATTTTTTCTGTGCATATTTGTTTGTTGGGAAATGAACGCATCCACAATGGTTAAAGTCAGCTCTTCTCTGGAGTTCTTCTGAGCAGACCCAAATGAAGTGAGATCTCGTGCTCTGGTAACATCAGCTGTGGGTTTTGCTCAAAGTTCTCAGTCGCTGCTATCTTGGCAGGAAATCAACTCTGCAACTGATGCTTTATTCTGTAAATGGAATTACTAAATTAAGCCAAGCCGTAGCTTTAAAAGCTTTCCTTTTAGAAGAATTAAATAACTCGATTTAGGAGTATGAGATTCCAATTAAAAGAAGCTTCAAATTTCAGATGCTCTTAAAAAAAAAAGAAATTAAAAAACAAAATTAACCCATATTATCAAAACAGATTGTTGAGCCAGTTCAAACAATCCTCAGCACCTAACATATGTGATTAGTGTTTCTGAGATAGCGCTCAGGTTCAACAACTTGGATCTCTTCTGCCCTTGCCTTTTTGCTGGGTCACCCTCCCAGGGTCAGCTCAGAGAAGCCAGGTGTGGGTAACTGGCTGCCTCAGGTCTTTCTTTGCCTTGGTGCTTTCTCTTCCCTGTGCCTTCTCTGTTATTTATCCCATGCTTTCAGTTCTGGTTCTGCAGTTTCCTGCCTTCTTATTCCAAATCCTGATACCCATCTCAGTTCCCTTTACTTGGTTTGTTTCTTTTTGTTTTAATGTAACACTAGGCTATGAATATACATTTGTTGGAGAAAATTAGAACTTACAGTTAAGCATAAAGGAGAAAATGGACATCACCTGTAATCCTATCACTATAAATATACTTACATTCTGTTATGTGAAACTACACATAAATACACATATATTTTCTCTAAATAGGCTCACATAGTGATAAGAATATAATAACATGTAGCATTTGTGTGTGTGTCAAGTCAGTTAATCCTCAAAATGTCCCATGAAGGGACAGTATGATTATGTTCATTTTACAGATGAGGAAACTAAGGCTCAGTGTAATGCTTTCCCAAACTTCACATGCCTGGGACGTGGAGGAGCTGGGATTGGGACATTTAGGCTTCAGAACCTGTGCTGTTAACCACAATGCTGGATACCACACTACATATTAGTATCACCTCCTTCCTATTGAAAATATGTGATGGGCATCTTTCTAGGTCAACACATGTATTCTCCTCTTAAGTATTTTTCATGTGTCCAGTCTTATGCACAATGTCTCAGTAAGCTTCCTTAACCATAACTCATACGATCCAACTTAAATCATTCATTCAATCTCCTCTTGTTTTCATGACTTCTTTGGTCATTTTTACTTCCGCTTCTCAGTCTTGTCACTTTCTTCCTCCTTCCCTACACCCTCCCCTGACTTCACACACACACACACACACACACACACACACACACACACACACACACACTTACTCCCTTCTAGTCAGCTCTCAGCCTGGTCCATTCCTTTGTTGAAAACTCCGTCGTACTCCTAGCTGTCTACCTCCTCTGCGTTATACTCTCAGCAGTCACTCCATTGATGGAGAATGATGCCTTTATTGTGGAGGCTTTACTGTGGCGTCTTCATCCAGGTTTATACAAATATCCGTACAACAAATATTTGTTAGACGTTCATTATTTACAAAGTATTCTGGGGACACAAAAGAATAGCTTGTCTCCTCCAGAAGTCCTAGTGAATGACCGAGAGACAAGTAGAACCAACCAGAATATAAACTTTTAGTAAAATGAAGGTACGAATTGTGATTGGAAGGCTTGGTGCAGGTTTCCAGAGGAGGTGACCAAATGACTAATGATCACATACTTGTTCTGTCTTCAGTGGATGGTCTGGCAGGCGGCATCACCCAGGAGTCGGGGCCATGAGCCCAACAACATTTGACGGGGAACAACAGTAGGGTGACCAACCTTACGGGCTTGCCCAGGACTGACGGGGGTTCCCAGGGCATGGAACTTTCATTGCTAAAACCAGGAAAGCCCCAGGAAAACTGAGATAAGTTAGTCACCCTAAATAGCAGTGTACAACACAGATAAACCTTATTGCTCGTAGACAGCTCACATCCTAGAGAAGAGAGACAAATTATAAACTAATAAAAGATGTGATGTCAGGTGGCTGAGTGCAATGGAGAAAATAAGGCAGAGTAAGTGGGATTGGAGTGCTAGAACTTGGGGAGTGGTCTACGTTAGACTGAGTCATTGGGGAAGGACTTTGATGAGTTGTCATTTAAGCAGAGATATGAACATAGGGCGAGAGAGAGAGAATCGTGGGGCTACCCGGGAGAAAACATTGCAGGTGAGGGCAGCTCAAGCATGGCGTGGGCGGGGGCAGAGAACAGGCAGTGGGACAAGAGGGGAAGCCAGGAGCCAGATCCCACTGAGCCTTGCGTGTTGTGGGAAGCCCCTTGGATTTCATTCCAAGAGAGTGAGAATGCTGGAAGTTTTGAGGAGAAAAGTCGTATCCTCTGACATATGTTTTCTAAGGACCACTCTGGCGGCTCTGTGGGCACAGAGTGTAGGGGACCAGGGTGGAAGCTTGAAGACTACTTAGGAGGCTATTGCAATAATCCAGGAGAGGACAAAATATGAATCAAAGTGCAGAGGCCTCAGACAGACCTAGGCTTAACATCAACTGAGGTATCACTACAGCAAAGTACCTAGTTTCGGTTTAACCTTCTTACCTGTGAAGTAGGGATAACGACTTATAAGAGTTAAATGAACTAACACATATGGAAGTGACTAGCAACGTGCCTACAGTTCTATCATGAAAATACTGGCGTGCCAAAGGAATTAAAATGTTACGTTGCTAATCTGATTCTTAAGGCCAATGACTAGCCACATACTAATCTGAGTGATGATTTAGACAGAAATGCATATTCCTAAGCATTGGTTGCATTCTTCTACAGCTCTGTTAGTGTATGTATGTACTTTTCTTATTGCAATCAAAAACATTAACAATTTCCTAAACATACTTATTGTTGTGCTACTGTACGAGTATCTTTGCTCTTATGCTTTCCTCTACTCAGAAATGCCAATTCCTTCTCCTCGCAATCCTTTTTCACTTGGCCCAGATCCAAATTCACCTTCCCTGGGGAACTTTCCCTAGGTCTTGTACACAAACAGAGTCAATTGCTGCTTTCTCATTATTTTCTTGAGTGTAGTTCTAACTCGATTATATATTACAGCCTTTTATGATAGTTTGTTTATATGCCTATTTTTCTAATAAGAAAAGTAGAGGACAGGAACAGTGTTTTCTTCATCTTGGGTCTTAAAAGGGTATGCCACTCAGTGCATAGCTCAATCCCTGATATACAGCACGAGCTTAAGAAATTCCTAGTGAATTAGCCTTGAAATAGTGTTATCTTGATCCCTGCTATACCACTAAGGGAAATAGGAACAGCATGCTGTAGGGAAAGAGCAGGACTGAAGTTAGACACCTGAGAACAAAACTAGGGTCTGACATTTACTAAGCTTTGTGGTCTTGCCTAAATAAGTTTGTCTGTCTGGATCTGTTTTTTCATCTCTAAGAAGCATATCAGTCATCTATGGCTATGTAGCAAATTACTCTGAAACTTAATATTAAACAACAATCCTTGATGATTTCACGCAGTTCCTGAGGCTTAGGAATCCCAGGGTCGCTTAGCTGGGTGGTTCTGATTTAGGGGCTTTCAAGTTGCAGGAAAGATGTCAGCTGGGCCTATTGTCACTTGAAAGCTTGTCTAGAGTGGAGGATCTGCTTCCAGCCTCACTCCCAGGGTTGTTGGCAGGAGGTTTTAGTTCCTCTCCATGTGGCCATCATCACAAGGTTGCTCTGGACATGGCAGCTGGCTTTCCCCCAGAGGAAATAATCTGAGGGAGAGACAGAGACAGAGATGGAAGCTGCAGGCCTTTTATAACCTAATCTCAGAAGTAACATGCCATCTCTTCTGCCACATCCTATTGTCACACAGACAATAGGATACACTGATACACTGTGGGAGAGGATTAGATAGGGGCGGTGAATACTTGGAGGCGGGCATCACTGGGGGCCATCTTGGAGGGTTACTTATCACAAACAGAGATAAGATTTAGGCCACAACTATTGAGAATGATGAAACTCTAGGTGTTTGTAGCTTCCCCTGCTTAAGGGACTCTGATGGTCTCCCATTACTCCCAGAAAAACCCACAGTCTTTGGACAGAAACACAAAGCAATCCTGTATAAAACTATTTACTGTCTAATTTTAAATCTTCATCCTTCTCCTCCGTTCTTCGTTCTTTAAGCTTCAGCTCTATCAAAGTTTTTGGCCTCTTGACTTTTGTCCATGAGGTTTCCTCTGCTTGCAATGCTTTAATTCACTGTGTCCACCTAGTAAGCTCTTTCTGCTTTCAGCTATGCTTGTATCTTATGTAGCACTGAAGGCTCCTTTCCTCACCGCTCCCGGTGGTGTCCTGAAGGTATATCCCACTTCAGGTCCTGGTAACAAGCTCTTCTGCACACTGGCTCAGAGTGAACCACGCCATACAGCACAAGAAGGAGTTCCCTTTTGGGTTTGACTTAGATTTATGACTTGGCTTTGGTCTATACTGAGTGACATCAGGAGAAAGAAAAAGATCTACCCTTTATTAAACTCCCAGAGAGCCAGCTGCTGCCTCAGGCACTTTCTCAGACATTGACTTATTTAGTCACATGCATTTTTCCATTTGGGTAAATGATTGCACCTCCATGGATTTCAGTGAACTCATTAGTAGTATGAAAATATGTCCCATGTATGCGCTGGACACTTCCACTCATCTGTGCCTTGCACACAACCTCCCGGCCTTGGGATGCTCTCTACTCCTTCTCCATGTGTTCATTCTTACACAGCCCCCTGGGATCTAATCCCATCTCTACCCTTTAAGAGCTGGGTGACCTTAGGAAAGTTATTTAACTTCTCTGAGGTCAGAAAATAGTATCTAACAACCATCACTGGTGCCTTGGGGAGTGCTTAATTAGACTGTGGTTGCCAGGGTACCTAGAAGAATATCTGGCACCTCACAGAGGTCCATAAATGTTGATTCCCATTCTTTCCGGACCAAAGAAAACATAGACCTAAATGCCACCCCACACCCTTCACCCAAAACCCATTCTATTACATCTTTCTTCCCCCACCAAGGGGTCTACTTTAAAAAAATGGGACCACATGTCTCATAAGCATAAGTGTTGCAGACAGGAAAAGGGTAGGACGGCATCAGGCCCTACAGTTCTGGAGGGGCATCTCACAAAGCCACCCTTGTTGCCATGACACTGCAAAGAAGAGTCTGTTCAAACTTCTCTGAGTCTCAGTTTCTCCATCCACAAAATGGGAAAAATAAAATCTGCCAGAGTGGATTAGATGAAGTACTACCATGATTTAAGAAGAGTCCCTAGGCCGGGACTTGGCTCATAGTAGATGTTCAATAAAGGCTCTAAGCCCTTTCTAGGACACATACATTCCACTTATTCTTGTCAACAGTTTGGGCCTCTGAGTTTTGCACAGCCACCACCATGGCCACCTAAATGTGTCATTTATTCGGGTACAACCTCACTAATTAGGTTCTACTCTGGAAATTAATTAGGCCTGGGTCTCATCTGTTTGAGACTCATCTGGGTCTCATCTGTTATGTTAGTTGTACTCGTTCCTATCTCTGGAAGAGCTAGGCTCCCCTGTCAGTGAGAGCAGGCTCACCATGAAGATAGACTTTCTTCTCATCACTCACCTCACGTGTTTCCCCAAAAATAAGACCTAGCCAGACAATCAGCTCTAATACGTCTTTTAGAGCAAAAATTAATATAAGACCCAGGTCTTATTTTATTATAAGACCGGGTCTTTAATATAATATAATATAATTAATATAATATAATATAACACAATGTAATGTAATGTGATATAATATAATATAATATGGGTCTTATATTAATTTTTGCTCCAAAAGACACACTAGAGCTGATTGTCTGGCTAGGTCTTATTTTCGGGGAAACACGGTAGTTCCATTATGTATGTACAAGTCGGAGATAATCTTTGGCCTTTTTTAATTACATTTATTTGTATTGTCTTCTGTAATCCTATCATATTTTCAATTACCCACTCATTCATTTGGAAGTAGATTTCCCTCCTTTGGCAGGAAAAAAAAAAACAAGTAATTTTACAAAGTAGCTCAAAGGTTTCTGTTCCAATCAGAATCATTCAGTTCAGCATTCTGTCCTCCGGTTTCTTGGAGAATTTATAGAAGAAAGGTAATTTCTTAGTTAACAAAAGATACCCACTCTTCTCCTTTCCTTGTCAGCTAGTTATACACAGAGTGACTCAAAATAATTTGAAATCATATATTATTATTTTTGCTACAGCTTTGAATGGTAGCAGGAAATAGTCTTTATAAAATAAGTGCTTGAATCAGCTGCTTTATTCTTTCAGTACTACAATTGAATCTCCTATTCCAAATCTAGAAAACCAGCCTCCTCCTGTTTTAGATTGTGTTATTTTAAAGCTTTGCAGTGATTTTTATTCATTTGTTTGTTTTTCCAACTCATCTAAATCATCCAAGGCAACAATGGGGTGGTGAAATGTTCATTCTGAAATACTCTTTGAAGAGAATCAGCCTTCTGGTTTTTAATTAGACATAGTCTGTACAGGCCGAGCTGATGTTGGGTTCCCAGGGACTGCCCCCAAGAAAGCTCATGTTTCCCTTGAGCAGTTGAGAAGAGTTCAGGTAACGTCTGAGGACCAACATGGAGATGGAGGGGCGGGGTGGGCGGTTGGGAGGTTTCAGGGGAAGGAAGGTATCACAATTGAAATGCTAAGGCTGCAAATTTGCAGCACGGCCTTCACAAAGGCATCCTCCCACCTTGTTCCCTGCTGTATCATGAACACACCGATTACCTGCACAGGACAGATGCTCCTTAGGTCTTTGTGGTGGAAGGTGGGGCCAAAGGAATCCCATAGTCATAGCGAGTGTGGAACTCGCATCATTTTTCTGGTCTGTCCTAGACGAGTGATATGAGGTCAGAGAGGACAAGTTATACTCCTGAGCAGCCAGTGGCAGGACTCGGCCTACAGCACAGAGCTGCCCTGGCCCAGGGCTCTGGGCACTGAACAGGCTGCTCTCTGTCCTAGTGTGCTGAGTAATGGGACTTGAGCTTAAGCGAGCGGAGATTGAGGATAAATGCAGCCCCAAGTTTTCATTTTCATCAGCTCTTTCTTATCTGCAGCTTGCATTTCTTTAGAATAAAAGGGGGTGGTGAGGATAGTGGAGTCATGGGGAGAAGGTCTGGCTCTCACTGCTGGACAGAACTCCAGAGAGGCAGGAAGCTAGGAATGCCAGCTTCTCAGAAAAGGTACATGGGGCCAAAGAATGCACAGCATAAAAGCCAGAGGTAGAAACAGGAGCCAAGTCAAGACAGAAATGCCACTGCCAAAATGTTTATTGATAAAGGATGAAATGGGATCCCCTCATTCAGCTACATTGTTGAGGCCTCTACATAGGCCTCAGGATATATAAGATATGGTGACCAAGAAGGTGCCTTCAGGGAGCTCACAGTCTAATGAAAGAACCAGAGAAGTGCATGGAAAACTACAAGGTATGTGATGAGGGCTGAGGTAGAGTAATGGTTTCCATCCTTGGCTGCACTTGAGAATCCTGGGAGCTTTTTGGGGAAAAAAAAAATGCCTGGGATCTACCCAAACCAGTTGAATCCAACTCTTAAAGATGGGAAGTTACATATGTTTTCCAGTCTCCGCTGGTGATTCTGATACACAGGGAGGGTTGGGCATCACTACTATAGAGAGAAGCTTAGAGTAATATGGGGACCATCATCTCACTCTGGGATGACTGTAGCTACTGATAACCCCAGAGAACATCATAAAAATAGGTCCTAGGACCCCACAAACCTACTGAATCAGAATTGCCAGAGAATGGAGTCTTGGAATCTGTTTTGGAAAAGTTCCTAAGATGGTTTAGATGATCAGATAGGTTGAGAAAGCACTCTGCTAGAGCAGCTCTGTCAAATAGAAATATAATGTGAGCCACTGTGTAATTCTACATTCTCTGATAGTCACATTTTGAAAAGTAAAAAGATATAAGGAGATCATTTTTAATAGCATATTTTATTTAATACAGTGTGTCCAAATATTATCATTTCAAAAAAAGTATTGCTTGTCTATGTTACATTCTTTTTTTTTCTTTCATACTTAGTCTTTGAAATCTGGTGTGTATTTGACACTTCCATGTCCAGATTACATTGCCCACTTGGCAAGACTATATGTGGTTTATCTCTGCGTCTCCAGCACCTAGGGCCAGGCCTGGTCTGGGTCACTACATTCCAAACAATGGAAACTAGGTGAACAGAGGCATGGAGTTGGAGAACAATGGCAGAGCCTGGGAAGGGGAGTAGAAAGGGAGAGGCCAGTAGTCAGAGAATGAGGCTAGGGAGGGAGGTGGAGCCCGCACCCCAGAAGGGGAGGCCTTGGGAGGAACTTGGGTCTCCTCAATTCTGACCAGTGCCTCTTCTCATGTCCTCTGGCTGGATAGTTTTTCTGTCTTATGAACCCATCAACCGGCTTTAAAAGTAAGTGTAAAGGGCTTCAAACTCACTCAGTTATTTCTTTCTCTGGGAGCACAGAGCTCTAGGGCCTCCAGGATATAGTGTTGGGTTTATTGGTTCACTGAGCCATACCTCAGGGCAGGGTGACTCTGGAGGCTTCTTTTTGATGGCGACCAGGGAAGTAATTAGGGAAGACTTTGCTGACACTGAGAATCTGGTAAGCATATGCTTTTCCAGTAAAATTTTAACTCCAGGTTTTGTCAGGGTCCTTAGAAGCCTCTCTGTGGGCGCAGTAGATACATTTTAAGAAAATAATAAAATAGATTTGAATGATCCCATCTGTCAGAATTCTTTTACACAAATCTGTCCTGCTTTCCTGGCACTCACAGACACAAAGTTTGTTATGGATTGGTTGAAGGATTTGTCACCGGCTCTCATCAAATTCAGAGACCAATGTTCCAATCAGGGTCTCGGTCATGTATTTTCTGATACACTGAGACATGGAACCATTAACTACAGTGCTGGAGTATAGCTGGGGAGATTGAAGTAAGACCACCGTCAAGAGTAGAGCTGGTGTTTGGTGATCAAAGGTGCACAGACCGAGTTGTTTACAAAGGGAAGTTCAGTCTAGAACGCAGACTGCAGAGCTGGAGCAGCAACTACTCAGCCACAGGTTACCCAGTCATGGTGCAGTGGGCTCCAGATTTTTCAGCGGTACCTAAGGGGAGCCAGGTGTAGCTTGAGTCTTCTCACTCCTAAGTCAAGCAGAGCAAACCCATTTTCACCAGTGAATTTCATCACAAGATTGTATTTAAAATTAATAAGAGGGCTCCATTACACCCCCCAAACCTGGAACAAACCACTGAGGAAGACAACGGGTAGCATTATAGCTAAGCATTTCATCAAGAATGTCCAACAGCATCTAATTGTGGAATCCCATTAAGATGCTGTTGGACAAAAGGTTCTGCGTTGGTAACTTCAGGCAACCAAGGGGTGGGTAGCATGAGGGATATGGATCATTTATTAGGTCATGATTCAGCCATTCATTCCACAAATATTTAATTTCCACTTGTTATACCCTAGATACGATACTAGACACTGGAAATATAGCTGTGAAGAAAGTAGATATGTTCCTTGACCTCATGTTATTTATATTATTATAGAGAAGACAGACAACAAACATGAACATAAATACATAAATATAGTTATTATAGCCCGAGGTTGGGAAACAATGCAGTGACAGAAATAATGGGGAAGGAGTGCCACTTTAGAAAGGGTAGTTAGGAAAGGCTTTGCTTAGGAGATGCCCTTCAGCTGAACCCAGAAGGATTTAAAGAAGCTAGCTGTGCAGAAAGCTGGGGGAACAGCATTCCAGGCAGGGAGCACAGTTGGTGCAAGTAGCTGTGTCAGAGTCTGAGATTATTGGGGAAATTGAGAAGACAGAGTAAGGCCTGAACTGAGAGTGTTTGTGTAGGAATACAGAGAGGAGCTTGATCACACAAAGCCTTACAGACCAAAGTATCCTCTAACTCCAGTAAGAATCCATTAA
Source organism: Rhinolophus hipposideros (assembly GCF_964194185.1). NCBI lineage: Eukaryota > Metazoa > Chordata > Mammalia > Chiroptera > Rhinolophidae > Rhinolophus > Rhinolophus hipposideros. The sequence continues at coordinate 54,373,110 of NC_138054.1, forward strand.
GAAGTTTTAGGAAGTCAGTCAAGTTATCTCGTTCACATTTTTCAAAGGCTACTTCCTTGAGCAGATGGCATTAGGAGGAGGACAAAGGCAAGGACGAGGGCAAGGGCAAGCAGAACCTTTTCCTAGAGGCCGGTAGGCAGGTTATCGAGCCAGACACTCTGGAAATGAGGAAGACAACAGGACCCCAGGTGAAGCACAAGGAAAAGTCTCCACTACCGGAAACCAGCACACGGGAGAGCTCTTCATTATGAGCCAGGGAACCTGATGCCCACTGTCAAATGTGGCTGACGCCATGTCAAGCCTCTACCTCAGGGCAGAATTTATCCAGTAACCTGGAGTGGGGTGGAGCTGACGGGTCAAGTTGTTTGAAGCCCTGAGGAGACAGGGTCTGCAGGGTGAGGAGGAGGCCGGCCCAGCCTTTGGAACAGAGTGCTGCAACATGCTTTAATCCACCTTGAGAGTGACTCCATGCTGGCAGCCGACACAGACTCACATCAAATCCACTTTCCCCACAAATTGCATCCACATTTTTGCAATTTGGTGTGTATTGATTTTCTCCGAGGGACCTCTTGTTGAGTTATTTAACTGCCACCATTGCAAAGGGCAGCAAGTAATTTTCAGTGCAGACCCACTTCTTCTGAGGAACTCCAATCCAGGCCAGTCAGTCCTATAATTTCATTTCAGAGCACTGCTGGATGATTATATTATCCAAATCTGGGCATTATTGCAGAATGAATGGTTCAACCATAAGGACAGAAAGAACATTAGATCTTCTTCTCCATCTCAAAATAATATATCAAGCAGGAGTGAAGTAACATGGAGCAGTACCCAGGAGGAAAGGAAACAGACTGAGGCATTCTTTATGTTTCTACTTTGGAGCAAATATGTGCTGGCCAGTCTCCTTAATATTTACCATAGAATTGGGTCCCCTGGTTTTTTGTTTGTTTTTAAATTTATTGGGGTGACAATTGTTAGTAAAATTACATAATTTCAGGTGTACAATTCTGTATTACATCATCTATAAATCCCATTGTGTGTTCACTACCCAGAGTCAGTTCTCCTTCCATCACCATATATTTAATCCCCCTTACCCTCATCTCCCACCCCCCAACCTTCTTACCCTCTGGTAACCACTAAACTATTGTCTGTGTCTATGAGTTTTTCTTTCTCATTTGTTTGTCTTGTTTCTTTTGTTGTTTTTGGTTTATATACCACATTTCAGTGAAATCATAGGGTTCCCTGCTTTTTCTATCTGACTTATTTTGCCTAGCATTATAATCTCAAGATCCATCCATGTTGTCACAAATGTTCCTATATCATCTTTCCTTAACGCCGAATAGTATTCCATTGTGTATACATAACACAACTTCTTTATCCATTCATCTATAGAAGGGCATTTTGGTTGTTTCCGTGTCTTGGCCACCGTAAATAAAGCTGCAATGAACATTGGAGCACACGTGTCTTTATGTATAAGTGTTTTCAGATTTTTTGGGTAGATACCCAGGAGAGGGATTGCTGGGTCATATGGTAATTCTATCCGTAATTTTTTGAGGAACCTCCACACTGCCTTCCATAGCGGCTGCACCAGTCTGCATTCCCACCAACAGTGTATGAGGGTTCCTTTTTCTCCACAGCCTCTCCGACACTTGTTATTATTTCTCTTGTTGATGAAAGCCATTCTGACTGGGGTGAGGTAATATCTCATTGTGGTTTTTATTTGCATTTCTCTGATGATTAGTGATGTTGAGCATTTTTTCATATGTCTATTTGCCATTTGTATATCCTCTTTGGAGAAATGTCTCTTTAGGTCCTCTGCCCATTTTTCAATTGGGTTGTTTGTTTTTTTGTTGTTGAGTTTCATGAGTTCCTTGTATATTTTGGATATTAGCCCCTTATCGGAGGCACTGTTTGCAAAAACCTCCTCCCATTCAGTTGGTTGCCTCTTTATTTTGTCAATGGTTTCTTTTACTGTGCAGAAGCTTTTAAGTTTCATATAGTCCCATTTGCTTATTTTAGCTTTTACTTCCATTGCCTTTGGAGTCAAATTCATAAAATGCTCTTTGAACCCAAGGTCCATAAGTTTAGTACCTATGTTTTCTTCTATGCAATTTATTGTGGCAGGTCTTATGCTTAAGTCTTTGATCCATTTTGAATTAATTTTGGTACATGGTGACAGATAGCAGTCCAGTTTCATTCTTTTGCACGTGGCTATCCAATTCTCCCAGCACCATTTATTGAAGAGGCTGTCTTTCCTCCATTGTATGTTTTTAGCTTCTTTGTCAAAAATTATCTGTCCATATTTATGTGGTTTTATTTCTGGGTTCTCAATTCTATTCAGGGTCCCCTGGTTTTATGTTGGTATTCCTTAAACCCTTTGACAATTCTCAAAGAGATCATGTGAAGCATTAGAGTTATGTCTGGAGCTGTGTTTGCTCTGGCACTGTTGTTGAAGACAATGGCCATTCATTCCTTCCCTCCTTGCTCCAAACCATCGTATAAAATCCCATCCATCAGAGGATCTACTGGGATTCTTGTTCTTCCCTCCTTTAAAACTGGTACTGAGGTTTTTTTTATTATTGGACATGTATTCTTCTTCACTTTGGCTGCCAGTAAGCAGGTACATAGATAGGTAAATAGATAGATAAATGATGGATAGATAGGAAGGATACATTTTTTTTGAAGCTCAGGCATAACAATCATATGACTGTTGTGCTTTGTATATATAAGTATATGTAATTTATTTTACCTATTCTGAATTGTCTATTTCTGTTTTCTATTTATACTCACACATTCCTGGTCCCAATTATTTACCTCATTCTACTGTATCATTATTTTACTGTAAATGTTTAACTCATCCAAAAAATTATTTTCAGAAAGTAATAAGATATAAATAGGCAATAATTCAATCTTCCTGCCTTCATTCAGAAAATATTATGCCAGGTGTCATAGGGGCATAGTTTGTATGTAAGAATCCACTGATCCTGAATGAAAAGCCTAGTGAATACTGAGGTTTCGACGCAAGGAGGGCAATCTGACTTTTAAAATATTTTGGGGGGCTGGTGGCTCAGGAGACTGGAGCTCTGTGCTCTTAATGCCAAAGGCTGCCGGTTCGATTCCCACATGGGCCAGTGGGCTCTCAACCACAAGGTTGCTGGTTCAACTCCCACAAGGGATGGTGGGCTGTGTCCCCTGCAACTAGCAATGGCAACTGGACCTGGAGCTGAGCTGCACCCTCCACAACTAAGACTGAAAGGACAACTTGAAGCTGAACGGCACCCTCCACAACTAAGATTGAAAGGACAACAACTTGACTTGGAAAAAATACTGGAAGTACACTGTTCCCAATAAAAGTTCTGTTCCCCCTCCCCAATAAAATCTTTAAATATATATATATATATATATACACACACACACACACACACACACACACATATGTATATATACATATATATGTATATATACATATATATATGTATGTATGTATATATATGGTTTGGGGCAATGGAACTATAGTGTAGATTGGACAGAGGATGGGGGTACCACGTTGACAAGATATGAACATGTTAGGGGAGGCAGTGTGGTGATATGTGCCGTTATATTATAAACTCTTGGAAAATTCACTGTGTTCTGGGGCAAAAGCTTTTTTATATCATAAAAGATAACTCGATCTAAGACAGCCTGGGTTAGAATCTCAGCTCTGTCCCTTATAAACTGTGGATACATTTTTGGCAAGTTATTGGACATCTTATGCTCTCAGTTTCCTTCTCTGTCAAACAGGGATAATGGTCGGTGTTGCTGGATGGTATTATTATGAGGATTAAGTGAATTAATACTACACAGGAAGTGGTAACAGCAATGAATGGTACATAGTAAACATTCAAGAAATGGTTACTGTTATTATTCTCTTGCTAGGCAGTACATGTATTCATGTTATCTTATTTTTCCCTCACAAATATAGGAAGAGGACATCTTTATTCTCCCCTTAAAATGAGGCTCAGAGAAGTGAGTTGCCTAAGTGCCAGGGTCAGAAAGCATGGAGCCAGAACAGAGCTGTTTGACTCCAAAGGTCATGCTGCTCCCCCTCTGCTATACCTAACACCTGCAACATGATGGAGTAAACAGGAAACTCCTGACCGATGCAAGCCACAGACTGGATAGAAGCAAGTTATGGTAGTGACTCATTCATTCAGAAATGATCTGTGAGGGCTTTACTTTGGGCCAGTCATATGGCAAACACAGTTAAGGCTCCTTGCAGGCTCTGACATCAGGTGACTTCTAAACTAATCGGAAACACAGGTAATCCAAAATAGAGTGCCGTGTGGAAAATGCCAGATAAGGTATATACAATGACATAAAAGAATAAAGGGATAGGGCATGTAATCCAACCTAGCAGAGTTGAAATCTAGATGACTATTTGTCCAGAATACTTTCCACTATCCTACCAGCCCTTCATTAGAGAAGTTGTGCTTTTGCAATAAGACTGCAGAACAAGAATTCTGCTCCTTGAAGAATCTCCACCCCAATGCCACTATCACTCCTCCCCTCCAACCCTATCCCTAACTCAGAGAACAAACATAACTGCTTAAGGGGAATGTTACCAGTCCTTGCTGATAGTCAGGTTAAACCCGGATGGCTCACAAAAGCCCAACCGTTTTTCCTTTTCCCTTTTTTTTTTTTTTTTTATGGAGGGTGCAGCTCACAGTTGCCAATGCGGGGATCAAACCAGCAACCTTGGTATTACTAGCACCACACTCCAACCAACTGAGCTAACCAGCCACCCTTAACCCTTATATTATTAGGAATTTTGCAAGCCTCTTGTTAAACAGTCAGTATTTAAAACAAAAAAAGTTATATGAAACTACAGTTAAATAAACTGTATTAAAAACAAACCTAATGAATATTCAAAATTCAAAATACATCACTTCCTTGTTTTTGTACTACATTTACTACAATCTACAGTATTTCCCTGAAAATAAGACCTAGCCAGACAATCAGCTCTAATGCATCTTTTGGAGCAAACATTAATATAAGATCCAGTATTATATTATATTATATATTTATATTATATTATATTATATTATATTATATTATATTATATTATATTATATTACTGGGTCTTATATTAATGTTTGCTCCAAAAGACGCATTAGCGCTGATTGTCTGGCTAGGTCTTATTTTTGGGGAAACACGGTATGCACTTGGGCTTGTTTATGTGTATTGGATGCATCTGGTTGGAAATCGTGTATAATGGTGTGCTATGCACATCCCTTCCCAACTCCACTTTTAGTGACAGCATGTTGGTAGCATGGAATTGGCCATGGTGAGATGCTTTACACCACAGAAATAAACAAATGCTACAAATCAGGGCTTTATTATTATTTATTTTTTTCATAGAGCTGGTTGTTAAGCATTTACCCATACATTACTGACCATCATCCCACTTCTTCTTCCCTGAAGTTTTCCTCCCCCTCCCCCGCCCCACACACACTTCATTTAACACCCACTTCATTTTTTCTCCTTCAATTTGTTCACACCATGCCACTTGGGCTCCCTGATTGGTCTATACTTTTACATTTCAATCCTCTTTATTTCCTTGATCACATCCCACTTCCCTTCCTTCCTCACACAGAACTTCTTTAGCCTAGCATATTTTCTGCCCGGTCCTGGTACTTGATTTGCCAATTAATAAACTCCCTTTCATTTAAGGAAGCCTCCCATCACCTAACTTACTAGCCTTGGACCTGGGCCAGGTCTGTGCCTTTGCTGTTCCCTGTTACCAACGCACTCTCCTTGGCACTCTTTAGTGCTTTTTAATGTCTTCCTTGAATTATTTAATTGCATTGCAATACACTAAACATTTGAAAAGAATTTGAGCATATGCTGCCAGTCTCTCTCTTAATGAACATTCTGGATGTCATTGTTTGCCAAGAAAGTCATTCATTGGGTAGGAATTTGGAGGTTGAATGAAGAAATAAAAATACATATTTTTCTTGAGCTCTTCATGTTACAACTGCTTGTTTCCACAAGTAATATATCTGTCTCTCTCCAGGTAGTCATGTGTGGACTGTTTCCCCAAAGACAGAAGAGGTTAACTGAATGCCTCTCCACAAATACCATATTTAATTTCTTGCCATTACCTTATATCATGTGGTAAAGAGTGTAAGATCCTACTGGTTCCATTAGCAGCTGAATTTCCACAGATCCTTTCCCCTAAATGTATAGATGGCACACATTCTGTCCATAATATCTATATTGGTGCATATGCCCAACATGGTAATATATAGCATGGAGCCTAGAGGGAAATTGTCTCCTATATGTAACAATTTATATATCATAACATAGGGATGATAAAAAGAAAAAGGAACACAGACTTTCAATCTCTTCCTTTAGTACATAAGAAAGCTGATACCCAGAGAGACTGACATACCAAATGTTGCAAAGTGAGTTTCTCTGAAAGTAAATTTAATAGTAATACATTTAGCTTTGTAGGACTCAATGTAGTGTTGCTTTCCTAGTAATTAGCACCAAGAGACTTGTACCTACCCCATTATTGTATACATATGAGGGTATAATATGATAGATTTATTCTGGATTCTCTACTTGTTTATGAATGCTTTAATGAGAAGGGGCTGTGTTAATTACTCACTGTTTCCCTCACACCTGGCACAGGGCATGGCACGAAATATTAATAGATGTGCTATATATTCGTATGTCTAATCAGCACTTAATAAGTGTGTATTGAATGAGCAGATAGTGTGTATCTGTTTCCCAGAAAAATACATGGGGAAATACAGCTAGAGATACCCAAATATTGATCTCTAGAAATATTTTTATCTCTCAGTGAATGAACAATAAGGAGGAGCAAGAGTTACAATTACAAATGCATCTTAGGGAGGCAGCCAGATGGCTCAGTTGGTTAGAGCGCGAGCTCTGAACAACAAGGTTGTCGGTTCGATTCCCACGTGGGCCAGTGAGCTGCGCTCTCCACAACTAGATTGAAGGACAACTTGGAGCTGATGGGCCCTGGAGAAACACAGTTTCCCAATATTCCCCAGTAAAAAAAAAAAAAATTAAAAAAAATTACTTATAAAAAAATAAAGCAAATGCATCTTAGAATTCTTTATTTGGAGGTCAGATTTTATAGGGGAACAAGATAGGTCCAGAGTCAGTCTGTCTGGGTTTGCTATTAAGCACATACGTATTTAAAATTGCTTTATCTTCCTGATGAATTGAACTTTTAAAATTATTATTATGAGATATCTCCCTATCTCTGGTAATACTGTTTATCTTGAAGTCTACTGTATCAGATATTAATATAGTCACACCAAGTTTCTTATGTGTAGTGCTTGCATTGTATATCTTTTTTCATTCTTTCTCTTTCCATTTGTCTGTGTCATTATATGTAAAGAACATTTTTTTTTTTTTTTGGTAAATACTATATAGTTAGATCTTGCCTGATTATCCAGTCAATCTTTGCTTTTTTCATGGTGTTTAGTCTAATTATATTTAATGTAATCAAGGCAGAGTTGGATTTAAATATATCATCTTGGTATTTGTTTTCTATTGTTCTATCTGTTCTTTGTTCCTCTATTTCTCCTAGACTGACTTCTTTTGGTTAGCCAAGTACTCTTCAGGTATTTTATATTATATCTTGCACTGACTTTGGCTGTACTTTTTGTGTGAATTTTTGGAGCTTGCGGTAGGAATTACTTATGAACCTTGATTTATTACATTCTACTTTCAAATATTATATTATAATATTTATAAGACACTACTTGAAGAATGTGAGAACTTACAGCTGTATAATTCTATTCTTTCCTTTTGCTCTTTATGCTCTATTGTCATATATTTTACTTCTACATGTTATAGACCCTACAATATGCTCTAATTATTTTTCATTTATGATGTGAATAGTCTTTTAAAGAAATATGTGTGTGTGCATCTTTTTAATGATCTATCTGGTAGCAGTTCTCTTCAGCCTGAAAAACTACCGTTAGCATTTCTTATAGTGTGATTCTGCTGGCAACAAATAGTCTCTGTTTATATTTATCTCAACATGTATTTATTTTGCTTTCATTTTTTGAAAACTTTTTACTGAATATAGAATTTTAGATTGATGGTGTTTTTTTGTTTGTGGGTTTTTGTTTGTTTGCTTATTTTTCGTCTTTAAGCACTTTAGAGAATTCCATCGCCTTCTGATCGCGCATGGTTCCCTTGTGAGGTCAGTTGCAAATCTTCATATTTCCCTTGTATGTAATATGGTGGCGATTTGTTTGTTTGTTTTCCCACATGCTGCTTTTATGATTTTCTCTTTATCTGGTTTTCAAGAGTTTAGCTAAGATGTGTCTACATGTAGTTTCTTTGTATATATTTTTTCCTCTTGAGATTCACTGAGCTTTTTGGACCAATGTTTTGCCTTTTTAAAAATCAGATTTGGAAAGTGTTTCAACTATTAATTCATGTTTTTGTCCCATTCTCTCTCACAGAAATTAAAAGTTAAGCGTTGTAAGGGTAGGAATTTTGCCTTTCTTATTTACCACCATTTCTACAATAGTAGATAGTCAGCAAATAATTTCTGATCAATAAATGAATCACTTATGTTACAGAGTACCTGCCTATTTGGGTTCCCCTCAGAGTTTTGGTGCTTTGGAAATTTTCCCAGGATATTCTGGTAAAATCTTGATGCTTAATTTGGTGTAAAAGTTAAACAAAAATAATTTTGAAGTACTATAGACATTATTGGATGGATTCTGGAGAGCTCAAAACCTAATTTTCTATTGGAAAGTCCAATCTGACAGCCTTCACAAATACTGCAGCCTTTGATTTTGTACATTTAAAAAAATCTTACAAAATAAACAAGTTTCCTAGGTAGGCTTCTCAAGTTTTTAAAAAAACATAAACAGTTCCTTCACACTAGGTAGGCCCAGAATTATTGTCTTTCTCTTTAAAAAAAAAAAAAAAGTATTAAAAATTTTTTTTAATCAACATGTTTTCATGTTGTCATGGTTTTAAATAATCAGCTAAACAAAATACCTGTCAATGAAATACAATGCTCCCTTCCTTGCACCTGCTCCCTTCAAGTTTTAATTCTCCAATGCAACAAATTTTTACCCTTTTAGCTTTTCTCTAGATATATATATTCATGTGCCCAAATAGTATGCTTATACTATTATTTCTTGGTTTGACAGTTTTGAAATCATTTTGTTACATTTTATTTTTGTTGTTGATGATCTAGCTTTCTTTATCAGTGTTTCCACTTCCTCTTTCCTATCCTCTCAATAAATTTCTTTCACAATTTTGAGTTATATCACTAGTTAGTTTTATATTATTATGGCTGTGTCACAGCTATTGTTTGCCTTAGTGACAATTCGTGTATCATGATTGTATTTCCTTTCTCTTACAAATTTTTCTTTTTTTTACAGTTAATATTCACCCCTTTATTCCCGTTTTCTTACCTTTCTATGTTTATCTCTCTCTTTTTTAACCCTTCAACAGATCTCTCAAGTACTTAATATTTTTTCCAAATGATTACATGCACTTCCAAACTTCCCTTCAGCTCCTTTGATTTGTTGATCTGTCACTCCCGTGACCCTCCATTCTCCTGCTCCACTGTGGATCAGACAATTATTAGGCCTGGAGCATGGCTGTTGTTCTGAAATATCCCTTTACCACTTTTCCGTGCTGAATTTTCTGTTTCCTTGGTTCTACGTATTTCTATTTCTTGGTTTATTGTCCTCATTTTGCAGGAACACATACTCCTGTATCTTTCTAAGATTGTCTGTATAGGAGGTAATGTTTTGAGTACTTGACTGTTTGGAAATTTCTCTATTTTACCTTTATACCTTCATTAATAATTTGGCTGGGTATAAACTTTGGGTTGAAAATCATTTTCTCTAAAAATTGCTTCATGGGCTCCTAGCATTTAGTGTTGCTTTCCAAAATCTACGCCATTTTCTTTCTGTATCCTTTGTATGTGAGCAGTTTTTACTGATTCATTATTTACTTTTTGTTTTGTTGTTTATCTCTGTTAAATTTTTAAGTTCTACTCCTCATCTCTGTTAATCTGAAATTTAACAATAATATGTTTTGGTGTAAGTCTTCGCCCCCCCCCACCCCAAGTCATTGTACTGGATACTTAGTGGGTACTTTTAATTTAGAAACTCATGTCTTTAATTCTGGGAAATTTCCTACATAATTATATGTCTCACTCTTTCCCCTCTGTTGTCTCTCTTTTTCACTCCTCCCCCATCTCTCCCCCAACCAAGATCTCCTTTCAGTCAGATATTTTTTTACCTCCTGAATTCATCCTCTCTCCCCTATTGCCAATCCTTTGCTCTTTGGTTTTTCTTCCTATGATGATTCCTAAACTTTACCTTTAAATCATTTTAATGTGTTTTAAAAAAATTTAACGACCATACTTTTTCACGTCCTAGAACTCTTTCTTGTCCTTTAGTTGTGCCTTTTCTATAGATGAAGTGTCTTCTCATCCAAACATAAAATACAAGTCCTTTTAAAATTATTCTTTCCTTATGCTCCCTGTGCTATCTTTCCTTTTCTTGAGTATGTTTTATGTTTATTGTGGGCTGAGAATATTCTGTTGGAGGCCTTCTTCAAGGTCTGGTCCTCACTGGCTATTTGTTCATATAGTATTGCAAGGTGTAAAAAAAAAAAAAAAAAAAAAAAACTGGTTGGAAACCATGTGTGGGGAATTGGAGTGGGAGAGAAGGGAAGCTTATCACAAATAGACTTACCTCTTACAAGCCAGCTTTTTCACTAAAAGTAATACACTTCTTTCCTTCCTCCCAAATATTGACATCTATTGGTATTTTCTCTGGAACCAATCTCTTTCTCCGTATAAGGTTCTTGTATTCCCTTGCCTGGAACAAGGCAGGGATCCAGTTAGTGGTATTCTCATAGCAGACAGGGAATGGTGGTTAGGGATGGTGTCTAACATTTTAGGATCTAAATTTTACTTAATCCATGTATTTCCAATAGAGCTTCTCCTCCTGCTCTTCACTACGCCTGATGTCCCCAAGTTTAGAGCTTCTAGGGTGTAGCTTCTTTGCCAAATAGACCTTTATGTCCTACAAGGGTAAGAAAATAATAGTCACCTGACTCCACAGAGTACAGAAGGGTGGTGGTTGTCAAAATATTCTATATAGAGTCTCAGCCAGGTGCCTTTTCAGCCTGGAACCTCATGTTTGCCTACCTTGGAACCCATGGCCTCCAAATCCCAGTTCTTTCTAGAATGAGGTTTCTAGCTCTGGGGTTAATAGTCTGTCTGCATTTTGATATCCCTTCTGTAGGCACTCAGGTTTCAGCCCTGTTATCTTATTTCTAATTCATTTACCAAAAATTTGAAGATATTCCCTGTATCAGCCACTGCTTCCTCTCCTCTTTCTCTGTTTTTGCTTTGTTTTGTTTTTGTTTGGGTTTTTTGTTTGTTTGTTTTTTCTCTTTATATGTACCATGGTTGTCATTTGGGGCTAGTGTTTTGGAAGGGAATGAAGAGAAATATACCCATAATTGGTCCATTAGCTTTACCTGAAAATCTCTACCAGACTGATTTTCTGAAATGAAGATTTGACCCTCGTTTCATTCCTGGACACAAATCCTTCAAAGCCTATTCATAACTTTCAGATGTGATGAATATGGCTTAGCTTAGCAGACAAAATAAATTTCATGATCAGATAGATGCCTGCCTGTCTCTCAAGATTTATCACCAACCAAATCCCTACATGGATGAGGCCAATGTGATTGTCCATCTACCTCTGTCTTTTTTGGAACTACTCCTCTGCAATACTCCCAATAGCACGGTGGCAGGCAAATCTGTATTTTCCCTAGCAGTGACTATGTTTCCCTGGTCATTGATAACTGACTTGAGCTGAGCCAGTTAATTCATTCCTTAGGCATTTTCAGGACCTATAAAACTCAGGGGCAGTGGTAGTTATGGATCTGCAAAGCAGAGAAAGTTTATCTGGAGAGACGGAGGAAACGACGTTCCTAATGGGAGTCTCGACTTTCTGGTTCTAGTTCATTTCTGAGTCCTGTCTCTGTCATTGCCCATTGGTTTCTGGGTCTCTAAGTGTCCCTATAATGAAATCTCTGTTTAGAACAATGTGAAGCCTATAATTAGTACAACAGGTGTCAGCTACTGTTATTCATTCTAGCCTTACTGAATGATTGTGATTGCTTCTAGTTTCTGATAAACAGCGTTACGTTTCATGTCCACATGTCTTCCCCACGTCTTTTCTACCTGAATGTCCCTTTGCACCCCTTTTGTGTTTTACTAGATGACTCTCATGCATATGCCAAAACTCAGGCCAAAGGCCTGTTCTAGAAAGCGGCCCTTGAATTTCCAGCCTGCTCAGACATATTTTTCTGAGTATCTTTCTATTATGACATTCACTACCAAAATTTGCCAAAATTATTAATTTACTTCTCTCTTGATTGTATGCTCCTTTAATAAGAGTAGCTATAGTTACTTTTACCTTGTTTCCTCAGTATATGCAAAAAAAAAAAAAGAAAAACCAAGTTCATCAAAGGAACATATTGCCTGCTATCAATGGATAGCAGTATAACAATATCTAATACACTTTCCAAATAATATTTTTATTCAGATTACTCTTTCCTATGTCAGAGTATACTCTAAAAACTGATTTGGGTATAATTTTCACTTGTTTTTCCTAATGTTGTAATAAAACTTAAGAACAACATTTTAAAAAAACACCCTCAGATTTTTCTAGAATAAAATGCTGATGTGAAGTTATAGAGGAAATATCTGAACTCTCAGGTGAAGGAAATTAATTTATTTTCTACCCCTTTAGGAGCCATATCAGAAAGAAAATGGTTGATTAGTGGTGAACAGGTGTAGAACAACAGAGAGGAAGTATCTGGTTGTCTTTACTCATTAAAAGAAGTGTGGGGCTCAGAGTTAGGAAGGAAGGAAACAGAAAAGAAAATTAACCCTTATTGGGGACCTACTATGCTCCAGCCATCATGCTAAGTGTTTCCATGTCTGTTTTTTGAATTCTCACAAATTACCTTGATAGGTGCTTTAAATCTAGATGTTAAGTACAGGAAACTAAGGTTCAAAGAAATAAAATAACTTCTTAAAGTCACACAGCTAGTTAGAAGCAAAAGCAGAATTTAACCTAAAGCCATGTCATGTTTTAAGAATTGATCTTTCTGACTGTTACATTTTTTTAAAAATCATCTCTGTAATAAGCAGTTATAACTGGATGATGGAAATATGAGTTATTCATAGTTTTCTCTATTTTCTCAGCTTTCTACAGTGAGCATATATTACTTTTACACTAAAAAATTATGTTTTTTAATAAAAAAAGCAATTCCCTTAGATCAATAGACGTGCTGGGGTATTCTATTCTTTTGAACAGCCAAGTGTTATTATAAGGATCCCGATGTTTGATGAATGTGCAATAGGATATAGGACTCAAGCAAGTTCCCCCAATCCTTACTATTAGTTATCAAATAAGCCTCCTAGATAATCTGTTTCTCAGCACAGACGTCTGTTCTCACATACTTCAATTTCATGCCCTCACAGCCCTCTGGGGTCTTTGGCCAACCTGCTACATCCAGAGGACTCTTCCAACGTGCTGAGCTACAGTTTCCTCATCTGCAAGTGGAGGGCAAGATACTTACCTATTTCAGCCTTGTTTCAGGAGGCCCTGGCACACAGGAGGGACATCCCATAGACACAGCCGAGCAGCAGTGACAAATCGTTCAGTAAGGTGCTAAGGACCACGTCTGGGTCGCCATCACCTGCAATGCCCATCCTGACTCTGCCACTTGTCGTGTGATCTTAAGCAAGTCACATAACTTTCACATAACTATGCCTCAGCTTCTTCATCTGTAAAATGGAGATAAGTATTTGTAGAGTTCATATGAGGAGCAACGGAATCAATTCAACAAAAGCACTAAGACAGTGTCTGATACCTAGTTTTGCTGGTACTACAAGTAACAATAATGGGAGTCATTATTTGGGGCCATTATAACTAAAGCTGTCGTAAGGACTTCCAAATGACTTCTTCGTTCAGCTGAGTCCTGACTTCAGGCAGGCATCGTTCTGTGCCCTGCAGTGATAGTAGGAAATCAAAGCTTGCATTCCAGTGAGAGAGAAGGATACTACAGAGATGAACAGCTAACAAATAAATAACCGTGATGTTGTAGCCACCTTTCAGAAACAGAATGGACTCCCATCCTAAAGCGGGTTCAGATGTTGAAACTGATGATGTTGAAACTACATATACACCAACAAGGCATGAAAAGGTTTATCACTCACATAATAAGGCTTTCTGGGGAGACTAGGGCAGGCCTCTCACAGTGGCCTAAAATGGCTTGAGAAAGTCAGGAGATGAGATTGCTTTGGAGTTTTTGTGATGGTTAGTGGTTGGGGATGGCATGAGGGTTCCCATGCACAGGTAGAGGCTTATATGGTCTGTCCCTCTTACTGATGACAAAGGCTCTCCCTATCAGCTTACCCCGATGTGGAGTAGAAGAGTGGGGGGGGGATGAACCTTAAAAGCTATCAGCAATCAAACATGAAAAAGTGGAATCAGCCTCTGTTATACTAGGCAATTTCAAGTAGTTGTGAGTTCTATTTCTAAAACATAGGTTAATGTGGTGAAGAATGTCTGGAGTATATAAGAGGAGGTGGCACGAGGGCAGCTCTATTTCAGCTAAAATGGTGCAATCAGGCATCTCTGAAGAGGGGACATTTGAGTGGAGAACTGAATGAGAAGTTCAAAAACGAGTCCTTCGGAAGGGTGTGGCATACAAAAGTCATGGAGGGAAAAGTAAATGCAGCAGATTCAAGTGAAAAGAGGCGGCGGTGTAAGAGCATGGTATGAGACAGCTGAACTCAGTACAGGGGAAAGATGAGGGTGGTAATCCCTACTATTAATTCTAGCAGGAAAAGATCCAGATTGCTGTATTTAGGTGTCTGAACTGCTGTTTTATGGAAGAGAGAAATCTGGTTCTGTTTGGCTCCAGTGGCAATAAAGGTAGGAGTCAAGTTTCTTGCACTCAATATAGGAAAGGCATTGTGGTGAGGGAGTGCACCTCTGAGAGGTAATGAGCTTCCTGTCGCTGGTGGTGTGCAAGAGAGGCCGGATGCCACTAGTAGGAGGATTTTAGCTGAGGGGCTGAGAGACCTGGACCAAGTAGCCTGTAAGGCCTTTTAAGTTGCTTGGGGCTCTCAGAGTCTAATCGTCAAGGAAATAAGCTCTGGAAGAGGTGATTAGGACACCTCCTGAGAAGAATGTGGAGAAGGTGTGCCCTTCTCTGCTATGGCTGTCATTGTCACCTGTACCGGCGAATGCTAGCTTCTTTCTAAGTACAGATCTCTGAATGGCTATGGGGATTTCTGTTTCAACACTGCCAATTAAAGCCCAGCTCTAGTTAGTGGCTTATTTGCATGTCAAATTAGGGTTCAAGGAAATGAAAATAGGGAAGCTTATTTGCTCAGATAAATTTGCTTTCGTAACCTGGAGGAAACAGTAGGTTCTGAAATGCTCAAACTGAAATTAATGGACAGCCGTGGCCTTTCCCTTCTTCTTTCCTCCACCTTTTGTCTTTTCTCTGTTTCAATTCACTTATTTTCAGCAAATATTTAGGAGGCCCCTTGTGTGGAAGGCACTGTGAATGGAAGCGTACAGACACAGTTAAATCAAGAGCTTTGTCCTCTGGTAGACACAAAGGGTGCAAAGGGAAAAATGGTTCAAAAATGCAAAACTCTTAAGCATAGTAATAGAGATACAAACAAACAACAAAATAATTAAGCAAGTAAATAAATGGCACCTACTGTAGGTCTGCCCTGTGCTAGGGACTATGGAAGCAAAGGAGATTTATTTTGACTTCCTGGAGAAATCAGAGAAATAATTCATGCAACTTGTACTTGCTTCCTTCCCTCTTCCACCTTTGACTAAGGCCCCGAACTCCTTGAGCAAGAAACCATTTCTCATTCATCTTGCTATTGCCAAGGCTGACAGTAGTATTCTCAATAAATAAGTTTTAAGTAGATGGATGAATAAATAAGTGAGTAGCATTTGAGATGGACTCCTGGGGGTAGAATTTCAGTAGGGCAAGGTGATAGGAAAAGCAGTCAGATAAAAACTACTCAGTGAGGAAAGATCAGATGCGTGGAAATCAAAGTTGGTGTTTTATGAGGTGTGATCAATGGTGAATGTTTAAATTTTAAAGACTATTACAGTAAAAGACACATTGCCATTAACCTCCTAAAAATACCCCCCTTTGCTTCAAACACACTTATCCCATCGTTCTTGCCACTTTCTGAAGCAGTTCTGGAAGTCCTCTTTTGTGAGTGTCTTTAATTGCGCTGTCGTGGCCGCCTCGATGTCCTGAATCGATTCAAAACATTTACCTTTCATGGTCATTTTGACTTTGGGGAAGAGCCAGAAGTCACATGGGGCCAGGTCCAGTGAAGAAGGTGGATGAGGACACACCCTAATGTTTTTATTTGACAGAAATTGCCATATACCAGAAGCGATGTGTGACATGGAGCGTTGTCATGATGGAGGACGATTTACAGCCCACTTTAAGACACACCTTCTCTCAACCATACCTCACACCTGACTGACTGCACCCAACAAGTTGAAACTTGTCACACCCTGTTACTAAGGTTCACCGCTTCCCGTATCGAAGATCCCTGCCTTTCCGTTGGATGGCACTCGGCAGCAGCATTCACCGTATGTTCTGATCACAATGGAAAGGTCCCGTGTCACACATCGCTTCTGGTATATGGCAATTTCTGTCAAATAAAAGCATTATGGTGTGTCCTCATCCACTTTCCTCACCAGATCTGGTACCATGCAACTTCTGGCTCTTCCCCAAAGTCAAAATCATTCAGGACATCGAGGCAGCCACGACAGCGCAACTAAAGACACGAAAGAGGACTTCCAGAACTGCTTCAGAAAGTGGCAAGAACAATGGGATAAGTGTGTTTGAAGCGAGGGGGAATATTTTGAAGGGGATTAAGGACAATGCGTCTCTTATTGTAATGTTTTTTTTAAACATTTACCATATGTTTTGATCACACTTTGTATATGCTGCATGAAAGAAGCAGCAGGAGAGAAAGTGGAAGGGTAGAGCCTTCTTGAGAGACTTGGAGAATTATGGTGAGGAGTCTTAACTTCATTCTGAAGGAGATTGGCAGCTTTTGGAAGTTTTTGAGCAATCAGATGACAAAACCAGAGTAATATGGCTTTATTGTTCTCTACCGGTCACTGTATAAGCAGTAGTTGTCATTAGTGATTAAAAGACCATCTTGTGAGAGAGAAAGTTACAGAGAAAATTGAAATAGCAGTTAACTTTCAGGGATGTGAATACGCCATTTCTATATTTGTGAATTTGGAGATTCAAGAAAGTCTCTAGTGTTATGTCTCAGAATATCGCTGGTCTAATTTTTGTCCTCTCTCCGCTTTTCTATCATGCCCTATGTACTTTTCTTTCTTCCTTCCTTCCTTCCTTCCTTCCTTCCTTCCTTCCTTCCTTCCTTCCTTCCTTCCTTCCTTCCTTCCTTCCTTCCTTCCTTATTCTCCTTCTTCTCCTTCTCCTTCTCCTTCTTCTTCTAGACTCTTAGGTGTTAATGGTACATTGTAAGTTGTCCTCTGTAAGAAGTCGAACCTCATGCCATATCCGATGAGAAGTCTTCCTCATTGGTCCAAATACCCTGTGTCCAGTGTTTTCCTGAAGCCTCCCCTTCACTTAAAATATAGTTCCTGTCTATGTGCCCCACTCTAAAACCCCACACCTGTGTAAACTGTAACATGTTGATGCATTTATTTATCTGTGTATATTTCCCCATCTTACATCTTTTGTAGAGCAAGACAGACTCTGCATCAGTGAAATAACTTATATATTCCACTCTAATCACTAGTACCCAGTAGCTGGCTCTGGTATGTTGTGCTCAGCAAATCTTTGGTGGATAGATAGATGATTAGATAAAAGGTTGAGATGGAAGAAAAGAGAGAGAATTATACTTCCTGGTAGAAAACCTAATACAAAACAAACAAATAAACTAACAAAAAACAAAACCAAAACAGCCCAGCCCATCATTTCATTCAGCATGAGAAACTTTTAGGCTATAAATATCCATGAGATCATCGTCAGTGCCCTTCTTATCACCTCTGTATCCCAAGTACTTAGCTCAAGGGCTGGCACAACGAAGGTGATCCATGAATATTTGTTGAAGGAAAGAGCAAATGAATGAATGCATGGTAACAGGTAACCCTTTTCAGGTATATGTATCAGACATAGTAGCCCATATGCTACTTCCCAGTAACAATCTGGTTAATTGTCCAATTCTCTCTGCCTTCCAGAAGAGGACTGTTGACCTTTAGAATCCAGCTGGTACCAACATTTTGCTTCAAATATTATATGTTGAACACCAGCCATATCCTTGGTTCTGAGGAAATAAAGGGGATAGCTATGATGGTAATAAGCTAATAAAGCTAACTTTTCTCCCTAAATAAGTCAAATTATTCCAGTATCATTGGCCTATAATTTCTTACCATTTTAACATTTCATGGAAAGTCTAAATTGCCTCTTATAATCAGTGTCTAAGCATTGCACATATTGCTACAGGGCTTAATTGTTAACCCAGGACTGATAAGAAAGCTGAATTTTTGGTTTGGTTTTGGTTGTTTTTGCTTTATTTTATTCTGTTTTACTTTTCCTCTTTCAGAATAATTTCAGCATGGTTGAGTGGTTTTCTAGGTGCCTGAAGAGAGATATACCTTGTTTTTTGTCTTTTAATGGGAAAAATTTGTATCATTATGCTTTGAGAGAACTGATAGTTAACTAGATAATGATAATAAAAGCAAGTAATTATATATCACAATATGCCAGGCACTGTTTTTTTAAATACCTTATGCATAACAACCCATTAATCCTTTAAAAGCCCCAGGTGCAAGATACTTTCATAATGTCTATTTTAAAAATGAGGAAACTGAGGCACAGAGAGGTTAGGTCCCTCATCTAAATTTAACAGAGCCAATACGGATGGAGATTACATCAAAGCCCAGGGATTTTGGCTCTAGCATACCCCTTCTCTATACCATTCAGACCTTTGTTCTGTTTTCTGTTGTCTCAGTAAATTAACTGAGAAGCATTAACTTCATACTGATACACTTAGTCTGCCTATGTCCAAGGTGTTTGGAGGTTAAAATTATTCCGTATTCAATACATACTTATTGAACACTAACCTTGTGCCAAACACTGATTTAAGCTCTAGATGTACATCAATGAACAAAAGACAAATTCAGTGGTTCCATCCAGTTTACATTCTACTTTGGGGAAAAAGATAATAAGCAAAACTAACCAAAGCAAATGTAGATCTGTATTAGGTCAGGTGGTAATAAATTGGATGGCGAAAAACCAAGAAAGAAAGAAGACAGGGAGTAACAGTGGAGCTGTGGGGAAGGCCCTCACTCAGCAAGTGACACATACGTTAGGACTTGAAAATAGTCATGGAGTGGGACATGAAGAGTCTGAGGGAAGAGCGAGTCAGGCATAAGTAAGAGTAAGTATGAGAGTTCCAGGGCAGGGCTGTGGGGGGATTAAGGAGTAGCAAGGATGCCATTATAACAAGAGTGATGTGAGAGTTTCATTGATAATATGACAGAAAAACTAGCATAGGTTTTATAGTCAGACAATCCAGGGCTTACATTTGAGTTTAACTGATGGTTGTGTCATTTTGACAAGTTATAGATGCCTTGGCGCTTTAGTTTTCTCATCTGCAAAATGGGAATACCAATTCACTATTGGGAACAATGAGAATGTATTACCAGCCTGACACAGAAATGGGAGATGCAGCCCTGGTGTCTCCTCACTGTACAGGTGTTCCCACACAGTCCCCACAGAGAGCCTCCGTTTTCATCAGCCAGGGACATGGGTCACGCCCAGGAGGCAGGTGCCCACCGGCTCCATTGTCTCATGATGCCATGTAAACACCAATGCCTCAGGCATCTCATATACCTTCTCATTTGCTTTCGACAGTCCACAGCAAAAACCGGGGTCCAGACAATGCTTCCAGCAAGATTGTGCAACTGGCTGCCAAGTAAAGAATGACTTGAGCTGTTACAAACAAACAAAGCAAAGCAGCTTCCAAGATGTAGGCCTTTTGTTTGTGTGAACAGGGACATGAGCAAACACCGGCATGTTTCAATTTGAAATAGCTTCTGGAGTAATTGTTGGCTCTGTGTTCCCTAATTACATAATGTCTGTCTTCTTTGGCAGTGACCTTGGTATTGTCTTGATCTGCAAAAGTTGGTATGAGAAACATCAACTCTGGGACATCACATACTTAGCCTAGATAGCTATTTTGTGGACCTATTTCTTGGAGTCATCCAACTGAATTTTTCCTTTCCTGTGCTCTTTTTCTTTCTGATTAATATTTATTCATAGGTTCAGAAAGTGTTCATATAAACTTGTGGATGACAGACTTATTTCTCCCACAAACAATTCTGAGGTACCAATTCTCAGAATTGGTAGGGTGCTAGATCCTTGGGATGTTTAGAGTTGTACAAAAACCCCTGCCCTCAGGAAGGTTGGGAGAGACAGATGTATAAGAATTAAAATGCAATAGGATATAAAAACCACCTCATTGCTGAAGAGTATGACCTTTGGAATTAGACAGACGTGGGTTTGAAGCCCTGGTTCCACCTTATTGACCTTGGGCAACTTGCTTAAATTTTCAGAGACTGAGTTTCATCATCTCTACGATGACAGACTTAATTCCTATCTCTGAATATGGTTGTATGGATTGAGTTAGGCATTGTTTTCAAAACATTTGATACTACATCTGGCATAAAGTAGATGCTCAATAAACAGCAGTAATTCTAATTATTACTGCTGCTGTGATAGAGGTAGAAATGAAGAGCATGAAGGCACAGAGGAAAGCATGACCCACTCCCGGGGGAAAAGCAACGTAGAGGAGTTATTATTTAAGCTGGATTTGGACAGTAAAGATAACTTTGCCAAATGGAGAAAGACAGGGGAGGCATTCCAAACAGTTGGGTGGAGGTGTGGAGATGAGAGTGTGTTGTCACTTCATTTAACAAATATTTATTGAGCAGCTACCATGTGCTAGGCATTGGTCTCAGTTATACATAGTGAACATGACAAAATCTTGCCCTCATGAAACGTATATGTTCGTCAGTAGTAGAAGACAGACCATAAGCTATTAAAAAATAACACAGTAATTAATAAACAAGGAAGAGCTTGTCATAATGTCTATAAAGGAAATCAACAGAGTGATATCAAATGGAAGAATTTAGCACTAATACATATGATATTATTTTAGGTCAGGTGATCAGGGGATGTCTCTCTGAAGAAGGGCTGGTTAAGCTGAGCCCTAAAGGGTAGAATGTGGCAGCCATGGAAAGAGCTGATGAAGCGCATTTTAGGGAGAGGAAAGAACAAACACCAAGGCCCCAAAGTAGGAAATGGCTTGCTGGACTCAGTCAACAGCACGGAGAATCTTGTGGGTGCAACATCATAAGCAGAAAAGTGGCATTTGTTGAAGTCAGGGAAGTAGGCAGAAGCTTATTTTTTATTTTGGTTTTGTATTTGTTTTTTGTTTGTTTGTTTGTTTGTTTTTACCAATGGTAAATAATGGGAAGGTTTTCTGGCATGAAAGGGGCACAATCAGATTCATATCTATGAATACATTCCTAATATTTATGGTGGGCATTGTGGCTGCCACGTAGAACATAGGCTGTAGGCGGCTCGAGTATAAGCAGAAAACAGAAACTATGGCAATCATCCAGCCAAGAGATGGTTTTTGTTTTGCTTTTAGAGGGGAGACATGAGAGCAAGTCTGTTGGGCAATGGTAATGATCCAGTGGAGTGGACATTAATGATGCAGGAGAAAGAGGTCATGTCCGAAGGTTGTTACAACCAACCAAACTAGGCTGGTTTGTGGAGGTGAAGGGGAGATAAATTTGGGAAGTTCAACCCATAGAGCTTGATAATAGGTTAGATTGGGGCAGAGAGAATGTGGAAAAAGGGGAAAATCAAGGATGACTCCAAAGCGTTTTGCTTAAGGAACAAGGTGCCATTTACTGAGATGAGGAAGAGTGGGAGAGGAACCGTTAGGGGGGCTATAGAGAGCTTCCCAAAAGACTTATTAAATTGGAGACCCCTGCTAGAAAACCAAATGATCTCTAGAGCTGAGGATATCGGTCTGTGCTAGAAATATAAACGGGGAGTATTGCATTTAGATGGTACTTACAGCCATGATGAGCTCACTTGGGGAGAACGTGTAGATAGGGAAGATACAAGAGTCCTAGGATTGAGGAGAGGAAGAGGAAGAGCCAGCCAAGGAGATGGAGAAGAAGAGGCCAGAGAAGTAAGACAGGAGCCAGGAGGAATGGAACAATTTAAGCCATGAGAAGAGAGCAATTCAGGAAGGACGCAGTGGACAGGTAAAATGGGGATAGAGAGGTGTCCACTGGATTTGGCAACGCAGAGGGTACCGGTGGCCTTGGGAGTGGAGAGGATGGAGACCAACTAGGAATTGGGACAAAAATGAGAATGGGAAAGAGAACTTTACTTGTCTCTGTGGGGCTTTTGTTGTAAGTTTAAACATCTAAAGTTTCAAAGACAAAATGTCATCTATATATTATGAGAATGTGTACATAAATGTTTTTTTGTCTCTTTGCATTTCTGTTCTTTTATGTATTTACTTTTTTTTTTTGAAAAACAAGAGTAGTGGAAGTGAGACAATGAAAACAACAGTACTAGACAATTTGTTGGCTAAATTTGGCTGCACAAATTGCAGAGACATGGACCAATAAGCGGGAGTCAGGAGAGGTTTTGTTCATTGTTTTTGCTTTTAAAGGGTAGAGATGAGAGCTTGTTTGCTGGATGATTGATGATGCAAAAGAGAGATGTTATGTGTAAAAGACTAAAGTTCTTGCAAGGGAGAAGGGGTGGGGGAATCCAGAGGTGAGTGGTAGGGTCTGCCTCTGATAGGTGTAGGGACGTTGCACCCATGGGAGCAGGGGGACAGGCATGAGACAGGTACAGAGAGTTGAGGGTGGTTTTATAGCATTGATATGAGAAGGTGACGGTGCTGCGGTGCCTTCTATTTGCAGTGAAGTGTGAGGTGAGGTCATCCGCTGTTAGGGTGAGGGTGTGAGCAGGGAAAATGGGAGTCGTGAGGACAACGGAAAAGATATGAAATGGCTGTCTCCAAGGGTGGGAAGGTTAATGGACTGGAGAAGGAGAGAGTGGAGCTGGGATTAGACCACACATCTCTGACTCCTGTCCTGGAATGGTTTCTACTCAAACACATTCTTCTCATTCACCTTAGAATTTCCTTGAGTTTCAAGCATGGTCCATTGACGCTTACCCCACAATAAATGTTTGCGGAGTGCATTGTATGGGGGTGGCAGTGCTGTTTTAAGGGAAAAGAGGAAGGAAAGTAAGACTTATTGGGCCTGTGTGATAGGTTGGGCACCATGTGAGTACTTCATCGTTCATATCCTATGATCATGTATGATTAATGAGAAAACTGAGGGCCAGAGAAGCTTGGGAATATGTCCCCAGTCACTCGGGCTGCTGTGTGTGTGTGTGTGTGTGTGTTCCATATATCTGCCTACACATATCAATGTAGACAAACATATATGAACATTCATGCACACACACAGATTTATTTTTGTAACGAGATTCTGTCCCTGTCTCAAGGAATGTATCATCTAGGAATATAGCCAAAGAGAGAAATTTTGTACACAAATGAATAGGGTAGAGGTCAGCAAAGTATAGTTTATGGGCCAAATCCTGCCCACCACCTGCCTGTTTTTTGTAAATGACATTGTATTGGAACACAACCATTCCCATTTGTTTACGTATGGCTTTTGGCTACTTTTGCATGACAACAGCAGCGTTGGGTAGTTGCAACAGTGTCTGTGTGTCCTGCAAAGTTTAAAATATTTATCTGGCCCTTTATAGAAAAAGTTGGCCAATTCGTGGGATAAAGTACAAGGAAAATGGTGCTCAGATTGAAAAGATGCTGCTATTTTTTTTGGTAGTGATCAAAGCCTGCTTCCAGGAAGCAGTAACGTTTTAATTCCCTCTTGACAGATTCCTTCCTTCATTTAATGAAGACTCTGTAGCACCTCCTATGTGTCAGGCACTATTCTAAGTGCTGAGGACGCAACAGTGAATAAAATAGATGAATGTCCCTGCCCTCATGAGGCATTCATTCATGTGGATGGGTAGGATTTTGAGGGACGGGGATAGAAGGAAAGCTGTTGCCATTGAAGCAGAACTGGAGCAAAGGCACAATGGTTGGAATATTCAGGGAATGTTTCAGAAATAGGAAGAAGTCCCAATTGTCACACAGGAGGTAAAGTGGGCAGGAATGAAGGACTAGACTGTGAAGTAGTGACTTGCCAAGTGTGGTCCTCAGACCGTCATTAGAATCTCCCAGGGAGCTCATTAAAAAGACCTGTTTTGGGGCCACCGTCCAAACTTACTGAATCTGAATCTCTGGGGATAGAGTCCAGGAATCTACATATTTGGTAAGTTCTTCAGATGATTCTTAGGCTGACTGTATTTTTGAATCATTGTGGCAGTTCATTGGAATCAGATTCAGGAGTGTGTATGTGTGTGTGTGTGTGTGTGTGTTTTGGGGGGCTGTCCGCAGAGGGAAGGAGGTAGGAAAGGGAGTGAAGACCCCCGTTGAAGACAACTTAGAATTCACCACTGGCATTGAGACTTCTCTGGGCACATGTGGGAAACCCGAGGATGGAGTCACTTATAAGTGAGGAAGGCCATTACCAAAGAGATTGGGGGGCCTCCTAGAGAAGAGCTCAACCATAAGGACAGAAGGAAAGAGAAGGACATGGTTGATACAGACCCACTTATGAGAGGGAAAGGATGATGCTGAGGGCAGTGTGAAAACAGCTGCCAGATTTGTCTCAGAGCGCAGGCTCTCCTCATACCTTTCTTTTCGAGTAAAGGCTGATATAGAGCCAGCTGACTAGAAGTTTATGCTCTACCACCATTACTGTCCTTGAGAAATCCATGGTTGAGGTGGAAACAGAACGTGCACTGAAGTGGTAAAAATAAAAGGCTAAATGAACAGTACATGTAATTGTGTGGGGCTGGGTGGCCAGGAATAACCTTGTGGGTTATGTGGACTTAACCATTAACAGCAGAGGGAAATCAATAAGTCTCCCCAACAGCAGAAATTGCTTCAGTAGAGAGGCTCATAATTAGAGACAGCACATGCGTGCAGAAATAGTAGATCGATTTGGCTGGCATAGAAAATTCATGTAGGGCAGTTATAGGAGATAAGTCTGGAAGGGTTGTTTAGGACCAGATGGGGAAGGGCCTTGAATGCCAAGCTAGGGATGTTGGCATTTATCCTGGAGGCAGTGGGGAGCCATTTAACTTTTTTAGCAGTGGGGTTACAGGATTAGAGCTGCACTTTAGGGAAATTAAACCAGTGGAAGGACGGAAGATAGATTATGGGCACGGGAGAGTGGAGGTGAGGAGACTAATTAGGAGATCATTGAAAAGGCCCAGGTGAGCAATAATGAGAACCCGAATAAGAAAGAAGCAGTGGGAATGGAGAGGAAAGGAAAGAGGAGTTTGAGGAAATGCACTGATAGAATCAACAGGAGTTGGCAATTGAAAAGAGAAATGAAGTGTGCCAAGGGAAGGGTCCAAGACCTCTCTAAAGGTTCCCACCTGGATAACCATGGAGACTTTGGTGCAATTTACAGAAACCAAGAGGACAGGAATAGAGAAGTGGAGAAAGTGTGGAGCCTGTTGGTTTGAAATGCAAGAGGGCCAGCAGAGCAGGTAGTTAAAATTGCAGGAACTCTAGGGGGAGGTCAGTGGTGGAAAGATAAGCATGCGCAGGAGTTCCCTTCCTGTGTGGTCGAACATGAGGCCATTGATTGAAGTCAACAGGGTAAATCGGATCTTACTAGTCTCTCTCTCACTCTCTCTTTCTCTCTCTCTCTCTCTCTCTCTCTCAATCTCTCAATCTCTCTCGCCCCCACACACCCACATACACACACATAGTCATATCTGATTCAATACATATTCACTGGGAAGAAAAAAAATGTTGGGTTGCATGTATGAATGGAGACTAGTTTTGTTCACTTCACCCCATGTGGTAAAATTCATGCCAGAAGACGTAAGGGGGAGAAAAAAGAAAACCTGATGATAAAACAGTGTGAGTCCACCAGGGAAGAATAATCCAAACTGATTAGAAATGATTTCTTTTCCAAAGTTTTATTCTTAAATACTTAAACACAAACACACACAGACGCACACACACAAAAAAACTGATCAATGCTTTTATGGAAAGAGCATAAATGAAGTTGGATATTGATGTAAAATTTCCCCCTTTTCTTTCATTTTCCCTTCTTTTATTTCTTAACAATGCAATGCAACATCGAACAATTCCAACAGCCCTGCTGGGCTCCAGAGGACTCTGGCTCATCAAGAAATGCTTCTCCAGAGCAGAAGTTACCAAGCCAAAAATGCACTGTAAGGCTTCTCTTAAAAAGCAGAGTGGAAAATAAGGTATTGTCCCAGAACTTATTGTTGCAAAACTTATTGACCACAAAGATAAAGCACCATTTTCATCACTCTGTATCAAATGTACATATACGCATTATCAAGACTTATCACTGCTGAAATTAACCTTGATCACCTGGCCAAGATGATGTTTATCAAGCTTCTCCACTCTAAAGTCGTTCTTGTTTATTCCCTTTCCATACTGTATATTTGGGAAGGAAATCATTACACCTAGCCCATACTTAAGTAGTATGGAGTTTTGTTCTACCTGTCTGAGGGCAAAGTACCGTTATTTACAGAAATTATTTGAAATTCTTTTGTACGCAGGGTTAATCTATTCTCTCTCATTTATTTATCTACATATTTAATCACTTATTTCTATCAGTATTGACATGTGGATGTTTATTTTGTCATTTGTATTAAAATATAATACTGTTTTATTTATTTTGTTGTTCAAATTGTTGTGGTTTTGACTAACGGAAGCTCTGTCAGTTGTTTGACGTACCCCTGTGATTATGAGTGTGTTGCTTTGTTATGTTTCAGCACTTCCTTCCTTTCCGGCACTAGAAGTGCCTCAGGCTCATCTTGTACTTGTATATTGCCTGCCCCAGACCAGGAATCAGCTATTCCTGCAAGGAGTCCTGGTTCCTTTTATTGAAAAGGATAATTTGTTAAGGTCACCTTTTTTTTTTTCTTTCTTTACGGCCACACAATGAAGACGTTAAGACTTCATTATGAGATTATTGAACAATGTCGATGTACACACAGTGTGGTGCTCAAAGTAAGCAAATATTTACTTTGGTGCCTCCTATGTGCCAGATGTGGTATATGTTTCTGAAGATATTAAGATGATACCTAATGCTTATTGGTACTTCCCATAAGCACAGCTACTGTATACTCTATTCTAAGCACTTTATATGTGTTAATCATTTAACTCTTATAGCAATCCTATGAGGTGTAGGACTTACTATCATTCTCATTGTAGGGACAAAAGTGACAGGATGCTTTGCCACCCCGGGACTCACTTTCTACTAGACAAAATAGAGAAGCAGAGGATACTAAGATTAGGAAAGAGAGACGTTCAACTCAGCTGTGGGATTAGAGAGCACTTCCCGGGTGAGGTCCTGGCAGATGGAAAGGAATCATGAGTAGAATGTGTGGGGGAGCACTCCAGGAAGAAGACAGGTCCTGAGTAAACATACCGGGATGTGAAATAGCCCCGTGCGAGGGGCATGGTAACCAGTCAGATATTGCCAGGCAGGGAATACATATTTGGAGTTCACAAGGGGGTAAAGGACTCGGTCTTAGAGCGTTATGTGTATTCCGCTAGGTAGCTCGGACTTCCTGGTAAATGACAGGAAAAGAGGCAGTGACATGGTAAGGTCTGAATTACAGACAGATCGTTTGACATAATGCAGATGACAGGTGGGAGGTACGAGACAAGAGACAAAAAGACGAGTTAGGAAGTAACAGCGAAGTTCGAGGAGAGAGATTTTAGGGACCTAAACCACGGCAATGACAGTTAAAATTAGAGAAATTGGTATATATTAAATTGGCAGGACCTGGAGATTGAGAAACAATGCCCTTGCATTTCTTTTCTTTCCAGAATGTGCAGTCTGAGTGCCAGGGTGATAAAAGAAAAGGGATTCAAGGAGAATTCTCTAATGAGAAGTCCATGAATTTGAGAAGAGCCACTGAAGCACCCCACGTTGTTACTCATGAGAACCTGAGTTTGCCAGAAAAGGGGCAAAGGTTGACGAATCCTAACATTCATGTACCACTGTGGCAGTGTTCATATGCAGTAATTTCAAATGCAATTATTATTCCTATATTAGAATGAACATGTTGTTTTGGCTATCCGAAGAAATCCTACCATGGTTGAAATCTACCTTCTCTCCTTAGCTGGACTATCTTGCCTGTCTCTATGAGTCTTAGTTTCCTGATCTGTAAAATGGGAAACGTGGTAATACCTACATTTGGAGATTGTTATAAGGACAAGAGTTAATGCATGTAAGGCTCTTGACACAGAGAGAAGTGCCACCTATTATCATTAGCTTAAAATTATCCAGCGTTTATTGTTTACTTTCTCATAAGTGTCACTTCATCTTTCAAGTACTTTTTGAAGACAAATTTTAGCATTCCCTCTTCATAGCAAGAAACTTAGACACTGAGGAGTGAAAGGATTTGTCTAAAATTAAAGAGATTCTAGGATAGGTTTTTGGAGTCCAAGACAAGGATTCTCTCCACTACATTTTCATCTGACAGAGACTTGTTCAATATGAAGCTAGCCTTTGGTCAATGACCTAGTTTATTCATGGGACAAATATTTAAGGTACCATTCTATGGCAAACATCATTAATCAGGATATAGCAGGAACCAGATAAATAAAGCTTCCATGTCATGGGCTTAGTATTCTAGTTGGAGAGATATACGAAGGAACAAATAAATAAATAGATATAAAATGTAATATCAAAGATGGTTAAGTGCTATGGGAAAAAAAATGGTACTAGAATCACCTGCAACATATCATTTATTAACTGTGTTTAAACTATTTGGTCCAGATTAAGTTTTCTCCAACTGACCGTCCTACCAGAAGAGGGCTTTTTTCATCTTAAGACCAGAGTTCTCCCCCGAAACTACAGAGAGAGAAGAGCTGTGAGAGGAAGTCTGGCAGGACAGTACAAATATAGGCAACACTCTTCCTAAAAACAGTAGCAAAAGTTCTCTCTCAATTTGGGATCCAATAAGAAAGTATTTATGGTTGTTGGTTTGGATAAAGGGAGGAGGCTGAAATACAACTATAAAGAACAAAGTAGGGGAGAAACACAAGTTAAGAGATCTAACTGGCTTCACCATTCACAGCCTTTGAAATGTTTTGGTGTCTTTTCTCTAGTTATTTTCTCTGTCACTTAATGAGGGCCTGTGCTATATATTAATATAAATTTTCATATTGCTTTTCAGTACGCGTTTTAACAGAAGCACCTTGCCATGCCACCAAAACTGTTTACAAACATAATTTGTAATGCCTGCATTCTATTCCATTGTGTGAATAGAGCATAATTTATTTAACCATTCTACTATTGTTTAACATTGGAAACATAAACGTTGTTTCCAATTTTTTTGGTGTATCTGTGATCTGTTGCTGTGTCTCTAATCATCGGGGGTGTACAATCCTAAAAATTAAATGGCTTAAAATAACCTTTATTATCTCTCATGCTTCTGTTGGGTCTCTGGGTGGGTTCTACCGGTTTACTCTGGGTCACTCAAGCCATTGCTTTCAGCTGGCAGGTGAGCTGAGTTTGAAGGTCCAAGATGGCCACATCCACATGTTGGGCAATTGGTGATGGCTGAGTACTGGGGTGCTTCTGTCTCCTCAGTGCCTTCCACCATGCTGTAAGTCACACTGACTGTCTTACAGGGAGGTCTCAGGGCAGCATACCAAGAGAACCAAGAAAACTCCAAGACCTCTTAAGGTCTACGCTCTGAAACTGGTAACCCTTCACTTGCACCACATTCTTTTGGTCAAGACAAATCACAAGTCCAGTCTAAAATCAAGAGATGGAAAAACAGATTTTTCCTCTGGATACCAGGAACGTTGGAGTCACATGACAAGGGAGCATACATGCCGGGCTGTAAGGGATTTATGGCTGTTAGTCTATAAGAGATTACTATACAATATGCTGCAGGGAGCATTTCTATAAATTAAGCTCTATGTGTTAGAGTCCAAAACATTATTTCCTTTAAACCAATCCCTAGAATTTGATTGATCAGGAAAAAAGGAAAAGGCTCTAGCTTTTCAGAAGGAACATAGATGACCCTTCGCCATTTCTGCTTTCTAAGACAGAAATAATTCGATTGGTGAACCCCAAATAAAAAGTTAATTATAATGTTCCATCAGCATTAAAGGCAGGATTCTTTTCTAAAGGAATAAAGCAGCTGAGTGTCAATGAGTTGGATTTTTCCGTGTCTGATTACAAATAACATTCTCCTTGGCATAAATGAAATCTTGGGTGAGGAGTTGGACACAGACCAGATTTCAGATCCATCTACCAAACAAATCCCTTGTGATTTGAATGTATGAATTTGTTGAGATTTCCTGATGGCTAACAATATGCCTTCATGTTAGCAATGACAAAAAAACTAATAGCTGGGCACGGTATTAAAAAAAAAAGGCCTCTTTTTCATGTAATTGAATTCTTCAATCTTGCACGGCATTCATGGAGAAGAACTCTTGGGATGAATTTCTTTGAAATCTCTGCCTCTGATTTTATTTTCTGATATGTTGACCTTCTTCATCTCCAGACATGTTGCAAGATTGGCAGGCTTCGTTTTCTGTGCATCTGAGACGTTGAAAGCTGCGTTAAGGCTCCTGCCATTGAAATTTATTCAGTGTGGATGCTAATGAAGAATTTTAAAGCCATCTAGTCTGGTTCATTCCTCTCTTTCTCATGTCTTTGGAAGGGGGAGAAATAACATCTCCTTAGCAGAGAGAACTAAAAAAATAATGACCGCATCTCTCATTCAGAACTTAGTCTGGCTTTCAGCTCTTTCTGTTTATTCTGTTTTGAGAAGCAAACCATAAATCTGTATCAAGGATGGTGGTGATTATTATTGTTATTATTAGAGAATGGATAAATGTCTTACTGGTAATTGCCCTGTCTAAATGTCTTCCACATGCATCGATTTATACAATGCATTTATTTACCACTTATCAGGCGTACTGCAATGTGGAAAAACACTGACCTAGGCATTGGCCATGCAGATATGAATTAGTTACAGGCCCTTCCTCAAAGCAGTTCACAGTTAAATATGAAGCATGGACATGAACCAAATTGACCCAGGCAAGCATAAAATCTCACCTGAAATTGTACTCTAAATAAGAATGAATGAAAGAGGAAATGTCTTCCCTCCAACCAGTAAACACAATGAGGGATATGTTCTTCATTCAACATAATGTTTGTGACACATTGGCCACAATGTTTAAATCCCTTGCCATTCTGGTTTTTCATTACATGTAATATTTGAGAAAAAAATCCAATCCAGAATAAACTGAACCAATCTTTTACTTGGTATTTATACCTGCACAGACAACGAGAGGGTCACTTCAGTGGAAAGATTGGCAGGACCACCAACCTCAAAAGGACCTACGTTCCAACCCAGCCTCTCTAGTCAACTTGTTGGTACACTCTCTACAATATTTACACCTTCTCCACTCTCCTCATACTCCCAACTCCTTTCCAACCTCCCTCTATCACCTCTGACTGGCTCCTGCTTTACATGCAGAGGAAATCTGTGAAATGAGAACTCCTTTATCTTCCTCCCATTAAACATACCTACCTACATCTCTGCCTTCCGTCCCGCTTTCTCTCGGATTATAACAGAGGACAGTGGTTTTAGTGCCTTTGCCAAGGCCAATTTCTTTACATAGGCTTTGAAACATGGCCTTTGAAATGACATTCCATTCCATCATCATTTAAATATGTTCCAGTCTCTTCAGTCTT
This sequence comes from Rhinolophus hipposideros, assembly GCF_964194185.1. NCBI lineage: Eukaryota > Metazoa > Chordata > Mammalia > Chiroptera > Rhinolophidae > Rhinolophus > Rhinolophus hipposideros. The sequence goes on from NC_138054.1 coordinate 54,405,191, forward strand.
GAATCAATTAAATAAATAACCTTCCAGTGACCTCCCACGCCCCCCCCCACCAACAATAACCCTTTCTCTTTCTCTCCCCTATCTTCACACTGATTCTTCTTAAAAGATCTGATTTTTTATTGCCATCTCTATTACAAATCTTGTTATTCTCCACTTGGCCTCTTCTAATCCGGTTTCTTTTTGCATCATTCCACTTGAGCGGCCTTCACTAAAGCCACCAAACGGCCTCGAAGTCAATAACTGCAAGGCTTGCCTCCGTACCCATCTTCTGTCACCTGGCTGCTGTGTTTTGTGTTGCTGATAACTCCTTTCTCCTTGGATCACCCTCCTCCCTTGGCCTCAGTGGGACACATTTCTCCTGATTGTCTCATTTATTTCTGGCCATTCCTTCACCTTTTGAGGTCCATTTTTTTCTGCCTGGCCACTAAATGATGGCGTTTCCTAAAGTGCCACTGTCAGCCTCTTCTCAGACTATCCTGTATGCTTTACATACCTGTAGCCTTGAGGACCGTCTAAAACTGCCCAGATATATCTCCAGAGCTTTCCTGAGCTCCAGACCTATATTTCTTATTATTTCACATCTATGCTTAAATGTCTCAAAATCATTCCAAATTCAGCATATCCAAAATAGCAGTCATGACCCGTTCTCTTCTAGAATTCTCCGTCTCTTTGTCACGACCTTTCATCCAATTTCACAAGTGAAAGGAAATCCTGAGTTATCCTTGACACATTCTCTTCCTCAATCATCACCTTTGATCCCTGACCAAATCCTGTAAATGCTAACTCTGAGATCATGGTCCATCCATTTCTTTCCACTTCTACTATCTCCACTTTAGCATAAGCTACTGTCACTTCCCCTCTGGATCTATTGCAGTGACCTGACTAATTATTCTGATTCTTCCTTCACCCTCTTCCACTTCGTTCTCCAAACACCTACCAAACTGCCTTTACAAATGCAGAGCTGAACGTATCAGCTCTGGGATTAAAATGCTCTAATGGCTTTCCATGACCCACAGGATAAAGGCTAGAATTCCTAATATGTCCTAAAGAGTCTCACAGTCTGACTTCTACCCACTTCCCCACCCTCTGACACCTGCCCTCCACCATTACCCCTTCTTACCACAAGATTCTAGTATTAGTGTTTTTTTTCTATTAGAACACTTGTCCTCCACTCTCTTCACCTAGTTTATACCCTCTTACCCATCACATGTGTACACAGAAAATTCCCCCTTAGGGAAATCTTCCCCAAATCTCAAGACTAGTTCACCTATCCTAATTACATGCTCTTAACATACGTCTGTGATTATTTAATCAATGTCTATGATCATCACGAGACTGCATGAGAGCAGAGTCGAATATCTTTGATTCACAACTATTTTCTCAGTGCCTATCACAATGCTCAAAACATAGTAGATGCTCACAAAATATTTTCATTGAGCACATTCTGGTGATGACATGATGGTGAATAAAACAAACAGTCATTGTCCTCATAAGTCTATATCACAGTGGAAGAGGCGTAACATTAAATAAGTATGTAAATACATAATATTAGTGCTATAAAAATATAAGTGGTACAAAGGAAATAACAGAGCAAGGGAATTGAGACTGTTAGATGGCATTGGATTGGAGCTCTTTTCTTTAAGATCTAAAAGGCAAATTTAGATAGAGAAGTCCTCTCTTAGGTGGTGACATTTGAAAAGAGACTTGAATTAAGTGGAAAAGATCAGGGGAAGAGCTTTCTGGACAGAGGAAAGGCAAGTATATCAAGGAATGAGTCTGTTTGAGGAATAGCCAAAAGGTCCATGTGAAATGAGAGAGGAGAGTCATGTAAGTTAAAAATGAGGTTGGAGAGGAGGGCAGGGGCTGATCACATACTACCAGAAAGTGTTCATATCTGAGAATTCTTTGTTCAGAGTTGGACACCAGGTTGGGTGAAAAATATTGAAACAAGCATTTTTTCTGGAGTCCAGATCTCTGGGCTCTGATCCAGTTTTTCCACCAGCAGATGAATGGTGCTGAAAGCAAATCATGTTTTCTCACTGTTCTTCAGTTTCCTTATGTGATAAATGAGAGTTTAGGACTGGATTATCTTTAAGGTTCTGTCCAGATCGTAAAATCTTTTTATTTTAAGTTAACATAATTTAATAAGAAGAATTGGGTTAGAGGTCATAGTGTGCCACTGTAATTTTGTGCATGCTGCTGTTTCTTTCTGAGTCTATTTTAGTGTTGGAACAATAGGAATAGAAGCGCTACCTCTCAGGATCACATGCCAATCGAAAGACACAGTGGGCCTGAAAGCTCTTTGTAAATTGTAACATGGTTTGTAAACCCGGAGTTAAAACTTACCGAGAATGCGTAGTCTAGCAAGCACTGTTGTAGGTGCTGTATATGTGTTATTTCATTCTCACAGCAACCTCAGGACGTAGATCTAGTTAACTGAGATCTACAGAGGACAATCTAAAGTTTCCTCAGGCAGGAAAATGGCAGAGTTAGTCTTGCACCCAGATGGTTGGCGTCAAGGCTTAAAGGCTCCTCATTAGGTCTATATGTGTGAGTGCAGGGATGGGGTGGGGAGGTGAGAAGCTGTTTGAAATCTAATCCCAGAGGTGTTGTTGATGTAAACAGAAAGTTAAATGATACCACATCTTTATTTCAGTAAATAGCATTGCTTGAGCATTATCTACGCGGTGTGATCAAAAGATACGGTGAATGTTTAAATTTAAAAAATTACAGTAAAAGACACATTGCCATTTATACTCCCAAAATACTCCCCCTCGCTTCGAACACACTTATCCCATCGTTCTTGCCACTTTCGGAAGCAGTTCTGGAAATCCTCTTTTGTGTCTTTACTTCACCCTCCATCATGACAACACTCCATGTCACATGTCACTTCTAGTATGGCAATTTCTGTCAAACAATAACATTATGATGTGTCCTCATCCACCTTATTCACCGGATCTGGCACCGTGAGACTTCTGGCTCTTCCCCAAAGTGAAAACGATTCAGGACATCAAGGCAGCCACGACAGTGCAGCTAAAGACACTCCCAAAAGAGGACTTCCAGAACTGCTTCAGAGAGTGGCAAGAACGATGGGATAAGTGTGTTCAAAGTGAGCGGGACTATTTTGAGGGGGATTCATGGCCATGTGTCTTTTACTGTAATATTGTTTTTATTTAAACATTCACCGTATGTTTTGATCACACCTTGTACATCACAATAACGTTTTCTAAATTTTATTAAGAAGAGAAAGCTGTTATGTGACCTGGAGTCATCACGGTACAATAGTCATTCCTTCTGTCCTTTTTTCATTTGTCTATTGAGTACTTACTCTGTGTTAGGTCCCATCCTAGTTGCTAGTGGGGCAGAAATGAAAAAGGTCCCCTTGACTTCAGGACAGCACATTTTTTTCAGGTGAACATGGGAATAAAAATAACATTGCACTGCAACAATTGGTGTATCGGAGACAAACGCAGTGTTCCGAGAGAACTGAAGGGAGGCTGTGCATAAATAAGGAAGAGCCTTGCACAAGGTAAGTTGTCATAGCTCACAGCTCAGATTCCTACCTACGATACGGAACTCACCAGCACTCAGGAGAGCAGTGTTATCACTTCTTCCCTTGCTTTGCAGCCTATGCCATAATGCATAAACGCTAACATGCATATTTATTCCACATTTTCATATCTGAAAGATGAGGCTGCATCCTAGAACTGCTGACATCTTATCATCGCTATTGACCAGCAGGCAGTCATCATTACCTCTGCGCACGCACTTGGTCAGAGCTCATCACTTCCCCGGAGTGAGGCATGTTGCTGTGACTACATGTGCGGAGCTGGCTTGACAGTTAAAGGATCTTAAAAAAGATTATACTGTGATTCAGCTTCGCAATGAAACGTATTCAGGAAAACATGGCACTAGAGCAACATGAGATGCAAATATCTCCAAGAGATTTCTCACTAAGTATAAGATGCAAATTCTAACTTTTAATTGGGAGCATCTTTTTTTTTCCCCTTCGGGGTACATAACATAATAGTCCTCCTTATATGTTAGGTTAGGTGAGAGGATGAATTTCAGTTAATCCAGGGAAATCTTGTATTTTTAGAAGCCATATTGACTCCCAGTGAGTCATGGGCCCACTTTATATAATCCAATCTGTTTCGTGAACTCCTGCCATCCTATCTCTATGCAATTCATTCTTTGAACCTACATTCAGGACGTTACATTTTTCCTGGTGAAATGGCACCAAGTTAAAATCGGCTCCGTGTTCCAGGCTGCTGAGAATGACTCGTATTGTCATTCATTTATGCCATATATTAGCCACAGCTTGTGTCACCTATGTTGACAATTCCTGGTCACCCAAGGATGATCTTATTATCTAAGCATGTTATTTATAAGGAATTTCACAGCTGAAGCGAGGTACAGAATGACCTACTCTAAAACAAGAGCGATTAACAAGTTTGGAGCAGAGCCAAACTCGAGAACAAGGTTGTTATTGGCATGATTTTAATCATGATAGACAATTAGCCAAGCTTAATTATATTGAGACGGAAAACCAGAATGAGTGGCAGTAATGAATTTCTCCGGGAACTCTCCTGTGTCTCCAACTCAAACTGGCTGACCTATAAAGGATGTAAAATGATAAAAGATGTTTGCCACAGCTACAAGCTGTGTTTACCTCAAGGAGCAGGCTGTGTGGGAAAGGACTCCCTTTTCTGTGGGGGACTCAGAAGAGGACGCAAATGGAATTCTCAAGTTCCACTGGCATCTTTTGCTTCAGGAAAGAGATGCAGAAGAGAGGAAACATATTTTAGCTGAACTTGGGCACATTAAATGTTAATGTGATTATGTAGCTGGGGATTCTTTAAATGTCGCCCATGGCTGAAGGATTACTGTAGTTGTGTGTTAGCACTTTTTTGGTGTTACAAAGGCTTAATATTTTCACTGGCTTTGTCAAGCCCAAATAGAACACCCAAAACTTCAATAGGCGAAGGCGTGATTAGAATGTTAAAATTTTCACAATTTGACACTCCCACCACTAGGTTTGGAAATGGAATTTAAAAAGAAACTCTCCTTAAGTCTCTAGTCTCTTGTTCCATTACGGATTTTAATTGGGTTATAATTAAAACACAGAAGAAAGAAAAATTCTGGAGAAGAATTAAAATCACTATAATTTCTACAGCGTTTTAAAAAGAGTTCACGGCGTATACCGATATTCAAGTATCACACCAAAAACACACATTCACAAACCTGGGAACAATAAAATTGTCCCATTTTAAAGATGAGGAAGCTGAGGTTTGGGTTTGTGACTTATTTAAGTTAAATGGCAGAAATATGCACAAGGCTTCTGACTCCAAGACCAGGTTTTAAAACATAATAAAGAGAGAAGGAAAGAAAGAAAAAGGAAGAAGGCAGGTGGGAAGAAAAGAAAAGACAAAAGGAAAGGAAAGGAATGCAAAGAAAAGGAAAAAAGAACAAAGAAAGAAAGAAGAGAAAAAGAGAAAGGAAACCTTTCTCTTGAAGTTTGATATATGCTTTTTTAGTGTGGTACACATCCTCAATGGGAAAGCAGTGTGTGTGTGTGTGTGTGTGTGTGTGTGTGTGCGCGCGCGCACTTGGAATAAAGCAGCCTGCCTCTTTACCTCCCTCTCTTTACCTCCCTCTCTTGTTTCTTTCCTTAATCTTTTCCTCTCTTACTTCTATTCAACATTTTTTATTGTGCATCTCCTGTATTTCCAGGAATAGTACTTGGTGCCGAAATTCCATTTGTATCCTATGACGGGTAAGAAACCTTTGATCATTTTACACCCATGATAGATCAGCCAGTGTGAGTTGGAGACACAGAAAACTACACAAAGTCTGACCCAATGTACATCCACGTTCATGGCAGCATTATTCACAATAACAAAAAGGTAGTAGGGCCGGCCCGGTGGCTCAGGCAGTTGGAGCTCCATGCTCCTAACTCCGAAGGCTGCCAGTTCGATTCCCACATGGGCCAGTGGGCTCTCAATCACAAGTTTGCTGGTTCAACTCCTCAAATCCCGCAAGGAATGGTGGGCAGCACCCCCTGCAATAAGATTGAACAAGGCACCTTGAGCTGAGCTGCTGCTGAGCTGCCAAATGGGTCAGTTGGTTGGAGCACGACCTCTCAACCACAAGGTTGCTGGTTCAACTACTGGAGTCCCGCAAGGGATGGTGGGCTGCGCCCCCTGCAACTAGAAATGGCAACTGGACCTGGAGCTGAGCTGCGCCCTCCACAACTAAGATTGAAAGGACACAACTTGACTTGGAAAAAAGTCCTGGAAGTACACACTGTTCCCCAATAAAGTCCTGTTTCCCTTCTCTGTAAAATAAAAAAAGAAACAGGTCTGCAGTGGTTGCACAATATATGAATGTACTAAATGCCACTGAATGGTACATTTAAAAATGGTTAGTTAAAAAAAAAGTTAGAAACAGCCCAAGTATTTATCAGTGAGTGAATGGTTAAACAAAATGTGGTTTATACATACAGCAGAATATTATTCAGACTAAAAAAGTTAAAAAATTCTGGTACATGCTACAACATGGATGAACCTTGAGGATAGTACGCGAGGTGAAGTGGGCCAGTCATCTACCTAGAGCAGTCAAAGTCATAGAGGCAGAAACTAGATAGTGGTTACTAGAGGCTGGGGGGAAGGGGAAGGGGAATGTGAAGTTTTTAGTTAATGGAGACAGAGTTTCAGTTTAGGGAAGATGAAAAAGTTCTGGAGATGGATGGTGGTGATAGTCTCACAACAATGTGAATGAGCTTAATACCACAGCACTCTACATGTAAAGTTGGTTAAAATAGTAAATTTTATGTTGTGTGTATATTACCATAAAACAAAATTCAGTCCCTACCCTTCGGTGAGTGCCCACTCTGTACTACTAAAAGCCTACCGGGGAAACACGCTGCAGTGTGACATGTGTTATGATAGTGGGAATCCCGGACAGCCTGAGGACAGAGAGACAAGCTCATAACCCAGCCTAAGAATCAACACAGAGGCTAGGACTGGCTCTGTGAGTCATGTGTGGCGGATGCCTGAATTAAGTCTGAAAGCATTCTCATTTCTCCAAGCCAAACCAAGTCAAGGGACAATGGTGGATGCTCATTTCATGCAGAGATAACTGCAAGTGCAGAAACATAGAGACTTGAGAAAAGCATAGTGTGGTCTAGAAGATGAAGAAGTCCTTGGTGGCCAGAGCCCAGAGTTGAAGGATGTCTAGCTACTATGACAATACACTTGCTCTTCTTTCTCCGGGAGAGTTAGACTGGCCCATTGGGTCCAAAACATGTTTGAAACTTGGATTTTCCTGTTTAAAAAGTCCACTCCCTTCCGATTCCCCTAGGCTGTAAAGTTGTGCTGGCAAACGTGGTGGTGTTTGAAATTTAAGTCTAATTCTTTGAAATGAATAATTCACTTCTGCAGTCACACTAGCCACACTTGAAATGTGGCGAGTGACATTTCACATGTGGCTAGTGAATACTGATGTGAAAGCATCAATAACAGAGCATTTTCCATCATCACAGAAAGTCCTATGGAACAGCCGTGCTGTAGAGTTTACAGAGTCATTCCCTACGTGTTCATTTTTTTATGTATTTGAACATCACAAACAATCTTGTCGTTGTTAGTCCCCATTGGTAGAAAAGGAGACTGCAGCCAAGCAAAGCTGAGTAAAGTGCTGATGGTTTCACAGCTACTAAGCAGTAAGGCTGCAACACAAAGCCCAAGCCCACCAAGCCCAGCCTGCGTACATTCTGCATTAACCCATAGCTTTCCATGGCCTTCAGCTCCTCTTTCCTCTGCTCAACCCGAGATTATTCTTGCAAAAAGACCAACCTCCAGCAGGTTATGCATGTGGCTTTTCTTTGTCAGCCGGAGAAAACACAGATACCTTAGTGTGACCACCAAGGTCTTCCGCAAATCAGAATCAATACATTTCTTCTTCCCTTGCCGCTTTTCCAGCATTCTCTCTCTGCTCCAGGGGTTAGAATATATCAGTCATGACCCTGCCTCTGGGCCTTTGCTGTCCCTGATGCTCCTTTCTAGACTACCATCCCCTTTCTCTCTGCCTATTGGAGTCTCACCTGACTTTCAAGGTCTTGTTCCTGACTCACCCATTCTAGAAAATCTTCTGGACCAATCTCAATCTGGGCTGCAGACTGAGCTCCTGTTTCTCTCTTGTCAGGAAGCGTCTCATATGTTACTTCATGGGAAATTACTTCTCTGCTTCTACAACAGGCTATGCTCCCTTCTATTCCTCCTGTTGAAAAACGCTTAGCATTTCCCATGTAGGACCTCGCATAGACCACTCTCTTCATTGGCGAACCACTGGTTCCAGTGTGGACCCTCCTTGGTAGCTATTCTCAACTCTGCCGTTATTACGTATTGAATTCATTTTATCCACATTTTGCTTGACTTCGGCTCCACTGCTGTGTGCTAACTGTCATACCAGGCACTTTTACATTTTTTTATGTGTTGTCTTCCAACAGCCTTTTGAGGAAGATATTTTTATCCCTGTTTTACCCACTGAGACTCGGTGATGGTAGATGAGTTCCTAATTCACAGAGATGTGAAATGACAGTCAGGATTTGCACCCAGGTCCAGCTGACTCCAAAGCCTATGCTTTTTTCTTTGTTACAGTACAAGCCTTCCCTGCCTGTGGTTAGACATTTCAAGTTATGATAATGAGTATGTGGAAGGGGTGTCCTTCTCAGCTCTAAAGAACTCCTACCTGTATATTATATTCAACATAAACTAAATAAGAATCTATTACAGTTGTTACTCCAAAACTTCAAGTTCCAATTACATCAACTCTCTGCCTTGGATATGGCATCAGATTTTATATTATACGGGCAGGGCAGGAGGAACACACAATTCAAAGTCCTCACCTTGGTTTGAAACTCCATAACTCATTGTTTAGACACCATCCAAATAGCAGTAGTTATGGATTTTGACTTTTTGTTAAACGGATGACATTTTCTATCTGAAACCTGGTGGCTTCTCTAGTCATTATTAATGGGTCCTCTAGTTTGTAAGCTGAAAGTGAAACAAATGTTCTGCTATGTAACATGATGACTTAGGAGAAAACAATCACGGAAAATTTATGGGCTGTAATTTTTTTTTTAATTTCATAAAAGTCCTTGAGAACTAGAAAGTTCAAGAAGCCCAAGTGTTTCTATATATTGCAAATGGTATCATAGGAAACTATAGTGCATGGAATTAGAGTTGCTAAGTTGATCATTATTGCAGCAACATAGCAAACAAAGTGAGCACTAAATCATGTGTCAGAAAGCCCAAGTTTTGGTGTCAGCTCCTCCACTAGCTAACTGTGCAGCATTGAAATTGTCACTTAACTTACATGGACCCCAGTTTCCTCTTCTAGAACACAGTAACATTCATTGACTAAATGAGTAAATTAATAAATGATGGTATTGAGAGAGCTATCCTCTTAAATTTCTCCCACGCTAATGGTCTATGAGTCATACTTTCAATTTAGCTGCATTTACACACAAAAAAGAGTATTCTGAGTAAAGGAGGAGGCTCATATCGGAAATTACAGCTTTAATCAGTTTAACTATGTACAAAAACAATTGCACAATCTTGTTTCACTCAGCAAAGGTTTCTTGGGCTTCTGCTATGCAAAAAGACAGGCCTTGGGACACACACTCTGGGACTGCAACAATCAGTTAGACATAGGGCTGAAGGTCAAGTTTAGACACACATGTAATTGGACCACAGAACAGACTGTGGGGTCATGGTTCATGGAAGTTTTGGGAGTGTGGTGGGAAAAGATGAAGACAGCCTAGGGGATTGAGGAATTTGGACTGGCTCCTTTGAAAAGTGCTTAGAGACCAGCCTACTTCCTAATCCACAGTCCCCACAGAGATGCCTCTTTTTGTAATGACAATGTTTTAGAACCTAGTAGATAAGGTGGGTGCAGCGGCTGAGATCTGTCAACAGCTGAGATCCAAGAGAGGGATGTCCCTTCTTTAAGGGCCAGATGTGTTTCTCCACCATGTTTGTAAGGGCTTGGCCTGGGATACTTGTTTGTTTTTCTTTCTTTTTTTTTAATTAATTAATTTATTTATTGTTTTCCTCTGTTTGCTTTTTTTATTTTCCTCTTAATTTGGCTTCTGTCTCAATGCAAAGAATCTGGGTAGATCTGAAAGGCCAACAGCTTCTTCCTACTCATGCCCTGGAAATAAAATAACCAATTATGGAAATCATGGAACTGCAAAAGAACCTGGTGGCACTTTAGGCTGATCCCTCACTGCCAATAATTGTGGATTTGGAGACCCAGACGATTCTAATGATTTGCACAGGCTATCACCAAATAATAGGAAAGCTGGGATTAGCCGGTGGGTCTTTCTTTCAGCCATGTGCTCTTCGTTTTGTTTTTCTGCTAATTGTAAGTTTAGGATTTGCCTTTTAATAACAGCAAAACAATAATAAGGAAAAAAAAAAGATGTAACTTATTAAGCTTCTACTTTGTGCCAGGTGGCATATATTTATTACCTTTGTGCTTCAGAATATATGTTGTTGTTTCCATTTTGGAGATGAGGAAATAGAAGTTCAGAAACCTAAATAATTTGCCCCAAAGCAACAGCTAGTGAGACTACCTATAAATTTTACTCTCTTACAACATCTGGTAGTACAGTACCTATAAAATTTTAAAATGTGCATACCAATTGACCCAGCAATTCTATTCTAAGTCATCCTAATTATACCCATGCACCTATGGACCCACTGGAATAACTACATATCTTCAATAGAAATAAAAGATGTAGCTCATGAGTATATGTATAAGAATGCTTGTTATAATATTGTTTATGATGGTAAAAGAGTCAATCCCAATGTTCAATATGATAATGGTTAAATACATTATGGTAATTTATATTATGGACTATGATTCAGCTGTTAAAAGAATGTGTTGCTCTATATCATACATATTGACCTAGATAAATGTTCGTGATATACTGTTAAAGTGGGGAAAAAACAAATTGCAGAGCAATGACTATTTTGCCATCCCTTTTTTGTAAAATACGTGTATGTGTGTGTGTATATGTGTATACATATATGTGTATACATGCATGTATACACATATATGTATATATGTATGCACATATATGTATATGTGTGTATGGGTGTGTGTGTGTAAGGGTGTGTTTAAATAAGATTAGATGAAGAAGTGGAAGGAGACTATTAGTAGCAAACTGTTACCCTGTGAACATGGGATGGATGGGGGAGAATGTAGCCAAGCTGGAGTCCTTGAGTGGATAACCAGGAGTTGAGAGCCAGAGATGCCTCATACAAAAGCCAGGTGCCAGAACTAGGTAGAGGAGATATTAATATTGAGGCAGAGCCATGGTCTGGAGCAAGATGCCGGCCTGCATAGAGCAAGAGCAGGACCAGAAGCAGTGAGGAGGTCTAGCCTGATTGCCGTGGCCCTGCTGGCAGTCGTCTGCTGAATCTGGAGACTGTTAATGAGGGTTCACCTTGAACTTCCATGGGTACCCATCCAGGTCAGAGAGGAGTGAGGAGGAACCAGCATCTGCACCCCTCCCTGGTCCTTTCCGCCTCTTGACTGGGTCCCTCCCATCATCGCTAAAGTTGAGTGTCTGGATTCCAGGCTGGAGGCCGGGCTGCCGTGGAGCTTGCTCTTCTGCGCCTCTCCTGAGGAAGTCTCTGTTTGAATTCCTGGAGCCTCTGGCTCTTCAGCCCTTTGAATTGCTCCCTGGGATCTATCTCTGATGGAGGGCCCTAGACTGCAGAGGTCCCTCTCTTCTTTTTTTCCCTTTTTTCCCATAAATGCCTGGGACTCAGCCAGTCTTATCTTTTTCTTCAATACAATTGCATGAAGATTGATCACCTCTGTCGCTTGAGCTCTTCCCCTCCCGATCCTGCTAAGGAGTGGGTCCTTCTCTTCTGCATCCCCCTTCATTGTTATACCTGAAGCAAGCCCATTCACTCATCCCATTGAAGGGTTTTGATTGATCATAAGTGATCAGGAGAGTAACAAAGGAGGAAATTAAGAAAATAAATTCTAAAACCATTGTCTTGATCTTTAGTTCTACAACCCCTTGCCGACATGGGTAAAATTCCCACAGGCCACTACTTTTGGTATGCAATTTATTGCCATTCCAGGAAATATACACTTTCTGTCACAGAGAGGCACTGAAGACAGTACAACAGGTATGAATTACTTTTGCTTGTCAAAAATCAGCTTGGCAATTTACCTGCCTCTGAGTCCCACTTAAGACAGCCCTTTGGGGTTTTTCCTCCCTAAAGGTAATGGAAACTAAAGTCAGGATCCCCTCCATTGGGAAGTTAATAGTAACTCCTAGAAGGGGTATAACCAACTCTGAAGACTAGCAAAGCAACGTATAACATATGTGCACTAAATAGTCCATACCGAATCTGGACCTTAATTTGGGCAATAGTGATGTCCCAGAGCCCCTGAGCGTTAATCACATGTTTGTAAATTGCATGTGGTTCCACTGCGCTTTGGGAGTCCATAATTTAAAGCAATCTTGAGAAATCCTCTAGTGTTACAACTAATTAACTCTAAATCATCTGTTTTGTAAATCTGAATTTACTCCTAAGGATCGTGTGTTTGGAGAATAAAAGAATAGACAAAGTACTGTTAATTAGGGAAGGCTTCCTGGAAGGGGTGAGCCAGAGCCAAATCTTAGAGAAGACGATGATCACAGATCTTTTAAAAGACTGAAAGAAAGGAGAAATGCATCAGCAAGCTTCAGAGAAGTGCAGCCTTATATCCTGCAATAATGCACCTCCTGTGAATAACGATTGAAACATTTCTTACAGGTGTGTAATCGTTTACAGGTCACAAACGATTTTCTTGCATATCACAGCGGTGATGATGACAGTGCCGATTTATTGAGTGTGTACAGTACACCAGTGTGAAGGGCTTAAATAGATTTCCCAGTTATCCTACCTGCAGCCCATTGGGTTTGGTGTTAATATCCCCTCTTTCCAGAAGAGGAAACTGAGATGCAGGCTGCTAAAAGTTACACGTTTGTGGGAGTCAGCTGGTGAACAGGGGAGTGACGGTCTGAGTTCAGGTCTAACTGACCTGCGGTTCTAATCATATCAGCCTTCCGGGGCTCAGAGGACGGAGAAGGGAGGACAGTGGGTCACGGAAGAGATCCAACAAACGCCAATAACGTACTCCCTACTTGCCAACTATTTTGTTAAGCCCTTTACACACATCATCTCATTCTCATATACATGTTAATTCTCACTTACCCACCAGGCGGCTGAGGATCACAGAGGGTCAGTAATATGTCCAGAGTTACACTGCTGGTAAAAATCGTACCATTTCCATCAGAGATCTGACTCCAAAGACCGACATCTTAACTACTCCTGCATCCCAAGCACAGGCCTCGTGCTACACACTTAGGACCCAGCATATACACAGTGGTGTCCTTGCCCCTCAGGGAGCTCACTACCTAGAAGCGCCCATTTCAATCCAATGCGTTGTGGGAAGAAGAGTCACAGGGCGATGGTAGCACAGAGGAGGGGTGCTTTGCTAAGCCTGTAGGTGCTCGATCCCTTGCTTTCTCCCTTCTCCTTTTGGTACCCCTATGATGTGAATGTTATTAGGCTTAATGTCATCCCAGAAGTCTTTTAAACTATCCTCTGTTTGGGTTTTTTTTTTTGGCTGGGGGGATTTTTTTCTTTCTTTTTGTTGTTTGAATTGGGTGTTTTATGCTATCTTGTCTTCCGAATTGCTGATTTGATCCTCTGCTTCGTCTACTCTGATGGTGATTTTTTCTAGTGCATTGATCATTTTAGTTATTGTATTCTTCATTTCTGACTGGTTCTTTTGTATGGCTTCTATGTCCTTTTTTATGCTTGCTGTCTCTTTGTTGAAGTTCTCACTAAGTTCCTTGAGCATCCTGATAACCAGTGTTTTGAACTCTGTCTCTGGTAGGTTGCTTGCCTCCATTTTGTTTCATTCTTTTTCTGGATTTTTCTCCTGTTCTTTCATTTGGTATGCATTTCTTTGTTTCCTCATTTTGGCTGCCTCTCTTTGTTTGTTTCTATGTATTATGTAGAGCTACTATGTCTCCCAGTCTTGGCCGGGTGGCCTTATGTAGTAGGTGTCCTGTGAGGCTCAGTGGCACAGTCTCCCTGGTCACCTGAACTGGGTGCTCCAGGAGTGTCCCCTGTGTGCTTGTGTGTCCCCTCCTGTTATAGTTGAGCCTTGATTGCTGTTGGCATATCAATGGGTGGCATTGACCCTCAGGCTGACTGGCTATGGGGTGTGGCCATATCCACAGCTTATGGACTGCTGTGTGGGAGGCTTACCCCACTGAGTGGGATTTGCCCCAGTGGGCTCTGTTGCCTATTAAGATTACCCTTTGTGTGTGCACTTTAGGGGCTAATTGGGTCATGCTCTGCTGTGGTCTGAAGCCAACCTCCAAGTGTGTTGGTTCTGGGGCCTCTTGGGAGGAGCTCTGGCACAGGCCCATGTCACTCATTCCCTGTGACTATCTGGTAGGAGCTACAAAGTGATCTGTGATTGTTTGCTGCCTGTGCTAAACCTGGAAGCATGTGGGAGAAGCCATACTATGAACTGAGGACGGCTGCCAGGCCTGGGGTAGCTCTGCAAAGAGCCAGGACACCCTGGAGGCCTGCTGCCACCTGCCAATTCCCTTAACGTTCAGCCACTGATAAAGCCTCATGTGGTACGCAAGTTAGGTGAGGCAGGGTCTCAGGGAGTCACTACAGTGAGAAATGTTGTGGTCGCCAGGTTAATGTAGATTCTGGTTTGGTGCCAGTGCTATGCCAGGAGCTACTTGGCAAAAGTCTCAGAGCACACTGAGGTCAGTTGCCATCCACCTGGGGCCTGTGAACTCTGGTGGCTTTCCAAGAAAGAGTGCAATGTGGGAGGGGTTAGCTGCTCATGGAGAAAGTGCCTCCAGTGGTGCATGAGTTGGTGCAGCAGGGTCCCAGCTGAGTCAGAGGGGTGGGGCAGCGGAGCTCACCAGGCCAATCAGATTCAGATTTGGCCATGGCGGGGGTGGGCTCAATATAGGAAAGATGGCGTCTGCCTGCTGACTGCTCGGGAGAAAAAGCCTTCACTGGGAAAATGCCAACTGTTTTCCAGTGCTCCCTGTGAAACTGCACACCTCAATCTGACCCACCCCCCCTTTTGTCTCCGAGGTCCCCCAGTCACCGTCCCTTCGCTGGAACCCAAAGTGAGTGCCTACGAGCAAATGAGTCTGTATGTGGGCCATTTAAGAAGATGTCTGGGTCTTCCCGCAATTGTCCATCCCATCCGAATGGCCAGAATCCCCACTGTTTTTCACAGCCAGATGTGGTGGCCCCTCTTCCCGGCACCAGGACTCTGGGCTGGGGAGCCTGGTTTGGGGGGCTGGGGTCCCTTGCTCCTTCGGGAGGAACCTCTGCAGCCAAGGTATCCCTCCTGATTCTCAACCACCACGTGGAGGTCTGGGGCCCGTTCCACATCTCCACCCCTCCTACCAGCCTCAAGGTGGCTTCTTCTTTATATTTTTAGTTATAGGACTTATGTTTGGCTAGACTTTAGATGGTTCTCCAGGTTGGTTTTTCCATAATTTAGTTGTAATTTTAATACGTTCACGGAAGAACACAGGCACAGTGTTTATCTTCTCTGCCATCTTGGATCTCTCAGGATAAAGGATTCTTTTCATTTGTAAAAATAATGCATGTTTATAACATAAAATAGGGAAGTAATGATATAAAAATGAACATTTTGATATATTTCCTTCCTGTCTTTTTCCCATGCAGATTATTAGGTACAACCAATTTATATCCTACTTTTTATATTTAACATACCATGAGCAATTCTCCACATTGTGTTCAATATTTCACATAATATGTGCTCAATAGACATTAATTCCCTTCTTCCTATCTTGATTTCCTTCCTGAAAAACACTTACACAAGTACCACTCTGTGCTGTGGTTAGTGTTTAACTATTGACAATGTAGTACATTTGAAAGACTGTGCAAATGTGAATAAGTTATTAACCTTTCTAGACCTCAGTGTCTTTATCTACAAAATGGGAACAATAAAACCTGCCTTGCCTAATTTATAGTGTTATGCAAGGGTCTAATGAGGTATTGGGACAAACATCTCGTTGAATATTAGGGTGAATGTCTTTTTTTAAACCATAGCACTGTACAAGTAGAATAAAATTTACAAGCGGGAATATGACATTAAGTAATTTGTAAAGCAATTTGAAATTTGTGACTAAAAAACTATTGGCGATTGTTCTGTGCTGAGCAAGACAAATCCTAACATTTGTATTTAATATGCTTAACAGTTGCCAATCTCTAATTCTAGGTTCTTACCCTGCAATAGCTTTATGGGGATTTTTTTTTCCCTTTTTTTTTTTTAATTTTTACAACTTTCAGCTGTAAAACTAGGGTCAATTATTTTTAGCCATTTCTTTAGCCTGTCTCATTAGCAAAGTACTTTGAGGTAATGACTTGGGCATATTTGATGATTGTTCATTTTAAAAGATGTCATTTAAAGACTTTTCTGGAAGTTTCAAATCTGCCTGTGGGAGATCTGTTTCATGCCAAAATGTCATTTCAAATTCAAGCGTACATACTGCCTTACACTCGGCCCTTATAAATGTTTCACAGCACCTGCATTTTTTATCATGGCATTTTCATGTGAACTTGGATTTCTTGTGGCTCACCTCCACTCGGTCTGAAGGGGAGAAAGTCATATTTTTTAAATGGCCTTTTTTCCCCTTTGTCAGAGGAGATAAAATTCTCCAATTATGCCCCCCTTGTGCATAGATATTTATATTAATATTTTAAAGAATGGGTTCTTTATAGTGTTATTCATGAGCCCATGTATTAAATATAAAACAAATGTGTCCTAAAAATGAATATTTAATCTGTGTTTAATACCTGAAACCAGATTCATGTTGACTTAATTTCTTTGGTCATAAAAGAAATGTATGAAATGATTCAGATGCTTTCATTCACTCAACAAATATTTTAACAATGTATCTCCTACATTATTTCTTTTAATCCTTATAATAACATGGCGTATTATATTATAGATGAGTAAACAGACTCAGAGCAGTGAAGATACTGATTAGATAGCTCTCTGCTACAGTTTAGGGTCTGAGGTTTGGGCAGAAAATACTACGTGAGTACAATCCTTGGGGTAAGCACTGTGGGGAAAATATTATACAATAGCAATAATGGGGGGGAGGGAGGGAATGAGGGGGGAAGAGAGAGAGAGAGGGAGAGAGAGAGAGAGAGAGAGAGAGGGAGGCAAGACCTCACAGAAACCTGAATGGGGCGAGATTAGACTGGGAAGAATCTAGGTCATAACTCCCTAACTTTGCTTCACATTGGGATCATCTGGGAATCTTTAAAAATTATTGATGCCTGGCTTCCACCCCCAGACGTTGTGATTTAATTGGTATGGGACGCAACCTGGGCATCAGGATTTTTTTTTTTAAGCTTCCAAATGATTCTAATATGCAGCAAAGTTTGGGAGCACTTTATCTACGTGGTGTCTGGGCTATTGTGTGTAACAAAACTGAAATAACCCAAACTCTGTTTTGTCCATCACTGGTTCTTGATGTTCCGATGGGTTGTACTGGTTTATAGGCCTTAGGCTGGACATAATACTTACAAATAGAAAACACATGTCCCCCCATTTCTATTAGAAGAAGAAAGCAGAGCGTTTTAATGGGGAAAGGGCAGACTTCAGTCACTCAGCTTCTATAAGCCTTGCAACCAGGTCCCCAGAATGGCGATTATGATGCCTATCAAGTAGGTTTTTTTGTAAGAGCTAAATTAGCTACAATGAAATTCCCTTATCCAATGATATCAGAAATCTTCAGTCAGTTATTTGAAAAAAAAAAAAAAAGTAACAAGTTAAAATGGGTGTAGCAATACAGCCTCCACCTGGCTCACTCTCTCCTGTGACGTGCACCTCCAGAGCCCAGAACTAACTTGTAACAAGTCTGACTACCGTCAGGCCACCACGATGAAGACGATGGGGAGAAGCTACATAGACAAAAAAGAGATGCCCGTTGTGCCAGCCTATGGTTATTTGATTTTTCTCAGCATCACCTCCCGGATATGTGAATTTCCCAGCCTTCACATGATCCCAGCCTTGAGCTTCTGAGCTGCCGCTTTTGTGAAGGACAGCAGAGAGAGGAGTCCCATCCAGCACTGCCCAAAACACAGACTCGTGAGTGTACTAAGTATTACTGCTACTTTAAGCACTAACTTTTGAGTGTTTACACTGTCCTGTGTTAGATAACTAGAATATCAGCGAGGAATAAAAGCTAACACATGCAGATGTTAAATAGCTTATTTCACATTAAGTATAACATTTTTTATTATTATTATTTAGCAACCTTCTGATTTAGAGCCAAGGTCTTTTCTTGGAGAATATGACCCTCTGACCAGAACCCTGGTGTAACCCATCCCCATGAAGCATTTTGTTACAATTTTTAGTATGGTTCTTTAAAGTAGAATGAGTGCTTTAAAACAACTTAGTGTTAAATTACCACTTCCCTCTATTCTATATAGTTGTCCTATTCCAACTTAATTCAACATGGTGGAGGCAGTTCATTTATTTTATCATGTCTTTCCAAAGCATTCAACTTAGATTTGATTAGAAAAACTTTCTTTTTCTAAGTATGTTTTCTAAGTATACTTTTTCTAAGTGTATTAAGTATGTTACTTAATAGATAGCAGGCTAAAGAATAACAAGTGCAATTGAATAAACAAATACGTGTTCAGCCGATGTGAACAGAAGTATAGGGTGTTCTAAAGAGAAGTCTATTAGCCACTTGTGTTCTGTAAAGTTAGATCCTAGTCAATAGATTTATAAAAAGAACTGGAACCCTGTTAATCTAGCAAGTTGGTTACATGACGGATGGTTATGAGGGCTTCTATTATAACATGTATAAAACACTGGCATACAATAGGCACTCATAAAATATTAGTTTCTCCAACCATTAAATCCTAATTTTCCCCCAGATCTGTTTGCAAATAATCCCTGCCGCCAAATACCAGCAGAATTTTACTAATAAAGTAACCTTTGATAGCCACCTAAATTTCATACTGTTTCAGAAATGCACTACATTTCTATTGATGAAAAATCATTTCCCACGGGTTAGAGTTCAGATCAGGTGCACAACATTTTTAAATCATTTGCTAAAAGTAAAACACAGCATGAGAAGCCTCTCTAATACTGTAACTACCGAATGCACTTACAGTTAGAAAGCAAATCCAATGCAGCCCTGAGACCTTGAGTTTTCTCTAGCTCCCAACCAAATCTTTGTACAACCCAAAATAGGACAGAGAGTCCAATGTCCTGGGAAAAGCACTGAATTTTAGGATGAGGCGTATAAGTTACTGCAAAGTTTATCATAGCAGAATCTAACCATTATTCGGAGCTTTTATCAAAGCATAACTCCATGACTTCCATTCAGTCCTGGCCTCTGCGGAGCCATCCTACACATCACCACCAGAGTGATCACCCAGACCCTATTAAGCGATCCGGTCAGAATTCCACGGTGTTCCTCAGTGCCTACAGATCACGCTGGGTCTCTGTACTGTGGGTTCTGAGAGTCTGTAGGATAGGACCCTGACTTTCTTTTCAGCCTTATCTCTAATCATTCCCCTTCATATTAGGGCCCAAGACCAAGCACAATGTGCAGCCTAGTCAGATTTTGCCCTTTTTATGCTTTGCACTTAGAGTTGTAAAATACGGTATTTTCCAGACTGTGGGTCTTGACCCACTAAGGGGTCATGAAATCAGTTTAGTGGACTTTAGCCATTATTTTTAAAAATTAGAAGAGAATGAAATGGAATGGTATAGATCAGAGTTTATTACACAACACATTGTTTGTTAAGTATTGTTTTATGAAACATTGGTTTTAGTGGTGTGTGTGCATGTATACCGAATTGTGATGTAAAGTATTTTTTTTTACAGTGGGTTGTAAATTCCAAATACCCAAAACCTCACACCTTTCAACCACTTGGCAGGCTGTTTGTTTCACCTGGAAGACCTTCTGCATGTGCTAATTCTTTGTCTCTCTGACAAATTCCTGACTCACTCTCCAAGAACACAGCTTCTTCTGCAAAGTCTTTGTGAGGCTTTTACTATGTGTCAGGCATGGAGCTAAATACTCTAGGTGTAATATGCTGTTTTCATCTTCAGAGCAAACTTTTGAGGTTGGAACTGTTATCCCCATTTTATCGACAGGCAAATGGGAGGTGACAGATGCATTAAATAAATTGCCTAAGGTCACACAGGTGATAACTGGTCACACTGGTATTGGAACCCAAGCCTTCAAATCCAGAGCCTGTGATCTTAGCCATTACATTGAGCAGCTTCTCCTTAATCCCTGGGCTGAACCCAGCTGTTTTCTTCTGTGACACACACACACACACACACACACACACACACACACACCCCCCACTACCACCACCACCACCATCACCCCACCACCCCGGGCAACACAGTCTTCAGGATGGCACTTTCTACACTGCGTTGCAATTATCTATTACGTGTCTGTCTCCCACACTAAGTTATAAAATCCATGAGAACATGAACTGTGTTTTCTTTTGCTTTAGGACCGTGCGTGTGTACGTGTGCCACAGAGAAAGCACTGGATAGATATTAAATGGATAAGTGTCCCTGTGAGGAATTATCACCATTTGACAGATGAAGAAACTGATATTTATCCTAGGGGAAGATAGTCCCATTCTTCTTTTTGGCTTCTTTTTATTATAATGAAGTTATTAATAAAGGTTAGTAGAAGGAGTGATCACTTTGAATGAAGGATAGGGAGATCGTTGCAGAGGTATGAGAACTTTTTTTTGGATAAAGGTTATGGGACATGTTACACCTAATATAAAATATGTTTTTTTTTTCATTTTTCATTCACAACAATACTGTTTAAAGGCCTACCTAAGAGCCAAGTTTCTCCTAGGTACCATTTTATTCAGTCCATTCATTCAACAAACTTTTTAAAGACAAATCCTGTGGTTTGTCCTGGAATAGGAGCATATGAAGACATAGTTCCTCCCTCAAGGAGCTCACAGTTTATAATGAAGCTGAGCAAATAAACAGGTGATTATACTGGTGTTGGCCAGTATCACCCAGCAGTGACCGGCCTGGACTTCGGAACGGGTCAGTCCTGGGCTCAACGCTGGGCTCCATCACTGAGAACCTGTAACACCTTGAAGCTACTTCAATTAGCTTCTCAGTGTTTTCTCCTCTTGTAGGGTTGCCATCCGATAGTGTACATGAAGGACATGGCATGCTATAAATAGATATGGCAAGTTGATGACCAACAATAACATTTTTATATGTGGAACTTCTGGCAAGTTGCTTGACACGAGTGTCTCTGCCTTGATCTCCTTATCCAAAGAGTAAGCCTATGAATCTGAATGCTAATTACTATTCACTGGCCATCCTCCAAGAATCAGACATAGGCAGGCCTTGTGCTAAGCCTTTACCATATGTTATCTCACTAAATCCTGGTAACAGCATGGAAAGAGAGGTAGGCTCTACCATCTTGTGATGCCAGTTCTCTTCCTGGGCCTGGGGACTTACCTTTCATCTTTCCTGCGGAGCACGGGCCACACCTCTCTTCTCCTCAACCTAATACCTACCCTCTTAATACCCCAACACTTCCATGTTCCTACTTCATATTTTTTCAGGTCATCTAGCATCATTACACATAAATCAATATGTTCTTGTCATGATACCTGACATTCCCAAATATATCCCAGAGTCCCTGTGTTTTATCTACCTTAAACACTGAATTTCTGACAGAGAATCATTTTGTTAGAATGTACTATTCATTTTATGAAGAATGCCCTTATTTTGCCCAACTGTTGAATTTCTTTATAAACACAAACATGTTTCTCTCTCATAATAGGACATTTGTTTCTGGCTAAGTACTTTACTACAAAGCTGTGAAGCTGAACCCCTTTTCTCTAACATCCACAACATGGGCTTGTAATACCCTCTGGAACAATGAGAAGTGTAAGTTCATAGTTCCTAATGGAGACAAAAAGTAAACCCATATTCATCAAATTAGCTCATTGTGTGTTTCCTGTTTTGGGATTAAATAATGTTGGGTTATTTAGCAGACATAAATGGTCGGGCAGTATAATGAGAGGAGATGGACTTGTTTTCTCAGTTGTGAAAATGGAAAAAAACCCGGAAACACCATTAAATTTCCTAGTAAAGGTGTCCCATGATTCATGACATCTGAATCATCATGTGCCAGGATCTTGTTTAATTTCATTATGTATTTACAATAGTCTAGTATCAGCTTCACAGGGGAATTATAAATTTAAAAAGTACAATATATAAATTTAGTACAAATTATAAAATTTATAAAATTACAAAATTTTATTATAATGTACTTTTTTATATGTACTTTTTTGTACTTTTTATATATACTTTTTACGTACTTTTTTATTATATGTACTTTTAATTATAAAAGTACAAATTATAAATTTATAAAGTACAAATATTTGAATTCCTCAGATTATATACTCAATAAGATCATTCCTCCAGTATTTTAAAGAGGAAAAAAAGTAAGGAGCTACTTTAAATATGTCAATATTCCATTAATGTGGTTACTTGTAAAACTATCATTTAAACTATAAGTCTCTAAACAGTTTTCTCTACATACTTCCTAAAATCTATAATGATGTGCATTGTTCTTTTATTTTATGTTGAGAGTAAATCTGAGAATACATTTATATTTCTTACGAATAGAAACTGTATTTTCCTCCTCTCCACTATGGGTATCTTGTCTTTAGAAATACGATAGACATTTTTGTGGCCATTGTGGTTAAAGGAAAATATATAGACATGGTTAGAGGTGGAAGTGCTATTTGGAGAGGGTAGGGGTCTAGTGCAGACACCTCCAGGGATCTTCAAGGTACTTGGGTCAGAGGCATAGATGGCAAACATGATTTCCTGCAGCCTCACTTTCTGTAATTTATTATCTCAACGTGCCAGGAATTGTGCTAAAGCTTCCAGGTATGTGGCCAATAATATGAGGACTGTTAATATTTGAGAATGCTTTACCCATGTCAAGCAGTATACAAACCGATGTGTCATTTAATCTTCACAACTCTGCCTTAAGATCGTTCTCTAGAATCAGAGCCTTCACAAGGGGATTTCTTTTTTTTTCTCCCCCCCGCAAGTGATTGATTGGGGGTATGCTCTCAGGAAAGGGGGGTTGAAGGAAGTAAAGTAGGGCAGAGGAAAAGGACTAAGCAAGGATGTGGTCCCTGAAGCTCATATGCAGTTTACCTTGCCTTCAGTTAGTGGCTGCGGGTGGGGGGAACCTCCTGGGTAATCGCTTCCCAGTGGAAGAGGGTAATTAGGGATGGGTGCCCAGCCAGGCACAAATGGCAACTATTACACACACTTTGAAGTGGCTATTATTGTTCCCATTTTTTAAAATGAGCAAACTACGTACGGCACAAAGGGTCTAACTTGTCCAAAGGTACTTGTAGTAGATTGGAATTCGAACCCGGACCGGACTGCAAGCTCTTGACCACTCACCTCCACTGTAAATGCAATCAGGATAATGACTTCTAAGCTGAGGTCATGTACAGAATCTGGACTAACACAGAGGTGATGAACTTTCCAGAGAGATTCAGTGCTACGTAGAAAAATTAAGCAAACCCTTCCTGCTGTATGCATTGTATAGGAGATGACTATGTTCTTAAAGCCCAAAGTCATAAAGGCAAAGAAGAAAGATTTTAGTGTATTTTTTTTGCTGCAGAATCCAATTCCTTTGTGTGCCATAAATATAAGGTATGAACGTGCTTAACAAAATGAGAGTATTGTTTCTCAGCAAAAATATGTCCCTAATTAAATCAACCTGCTAACAGTTTTGCTTCTCTTCCCCTGGAATGACCCTCCCTAGGTCTTAAAATTTAAGATGGCAAATGCCATTTCCCCTATAGCTGAACTGTGCTAAAATTGCATAGGCGAGAACCTGGCTAGAGGCCCAACAAAGTGGAGGGAAGAGAACCAACCTAGGGGTCCATTCTTAGTTGTTATCCTAGCTCTGCCACATCCTCGCCCAGTGACTTAGACAATATGTGTCTATGGGCTTCATTGTCTCATTTGTAGAAAGGAAATGGTATTTGTCCTAGTATCTTGCTTCTGGTTTTAACTGCTGTCATCCTTTCTTCCTCCTGCAGTCCCAGATTTTGCCTTCGGCATGACTCGATTTCCTCAGCCTAAAGGCTCTTTCCAACTACTATAGTTATACTTCTCATACATTAACAAACACCTACATTTACATTGAACTCATCTAAAATGGCTTTTAGCTATGTCCACAGTGGTGTATGATACACATATGTGACAATTTTTGACGTGACTTGTCAAACATGGACATCACAATTCTAAGTCCAAACGTTATCCAACAATTCTGAATACTAGACATTTTGATGTGTGCACCAAGGACATTTCAACTTCATCTCCGGTTAGCACACTTGTGTTTTTCATTACGCAGGAAATAGTCATTTCACAGAGCACGTCCCTTTCCTTGTCCCCATTTGGGAAGAGTGGGTTTGTTTTACAAGTAATTTTAGCTATCACCATCTCAGACATCTTTGAAGTTCAGTGGTAGATTGTTGTAATATTAGGTAATATTAGACTGTCTTGCTGATCTTTCTTTGGAATTTGATTCATTGCCTTCTCCTCAAGTATCTGGTAAAAAAAAAAAAGAAAAGTGAAGTATGAGAAAATAGGAATCAGATGCCAACTGCCTGTTCCCTTGATTCAACTCCAGTATGGTGATTAAATGACTGTTTGCCTTGTTGTGGATCAATTATTTTGAGGACTCAGAATTTCTCGCTGTGTCTTGAATTGTGCTGATGGTTTTTAAGTAGGTCATAAAAATTCCTGTGAATGATTTGTTTAATTATTGTCTTGCTCCTCATTTACATTTTTATCTAAAACTCTGAGAACTAAAATCTGTATTCAATTTCATTTCCCGTGAGCTACAATTTGCCTTGTTAGTAGAAATATCTTGACTGTGCTTTATGTCTGGAATAATATCAGCCAGGCAGAGTTAAATGTCTGTGATGTTGCTCTAATGGCTATAGACCCAGCTCTTTTTGCTGATTTTTCTAGGGTGTAAGACAATATTTGATGGTTATGTAATAGCCTCGACTCTTTTACAGCATTCGAGTAATCATCACAGTTTAAACATGATCAGACTTTGCTTTTCTGGACGAGGCCTTCTGAGGCTGAGTGATTACGACACTACAAGACTGGTTTTTACTCCTCTTTTGGGTGCTATCCCCTCCACGATGCATAAATAACCAAGTGAAAAGTAACACATTCCACCCATCCTAACACCTTAGATCTGAAGGTAACTTCAATACCATCACTTTCCTACTTGCAGACTGTAGAGTGTTGTAGTGGAAAGAACATTAAAGATGCTATCATTTTGCTTTACAAACATTTCTGTGCAGTTCAACACAAGTGCCTTTGACATTCTGGAGTCTTGACTGAAATAAAAACTGTGAAGAAGTAAAATTCTGGGGGTGAAAGCTGCAGTTGCAAAAGAAACAAAGCAAAACATTCCTGAGCTATTTCTACCCAAACTGCCAAGATTGCTCGCGTTGATGAAAATATTCTGAGTGTGCATCAGAGTCAGATTGGTAGGAGAAAAACAGATCATGTCTCCAGCTGCTCCATGGAGACTGAGTTCCAGCGGCGTGAGATATCCGCCCAAGGTCTTCCATGAGTTAGTGGCTGATTCAGGACAAGACGTAGCAAATCTTGATTCCATCTCTGTTGCCTTCAAAGTGCTATAAATGTGACAAATTATCTTATTAGTTTAGCCTAGTTCAGCATTTCCTCAAGTGTGGAATGTTAATAGATGTTACAGGAAATAATAGGTTCATGGTCAAATGAGTATAGAAAACCCTGTTCAATAAAATTAAACACACTTCTTCATTTTAGGCTTCTCTGAACCTTTAATATGTTGATATATAGTGTGATTTTCGAAGAGGGAAATCAAACATACACCATTTGCCAAACTGATTTGACTATAGAAACTTCTTTTTCACAGAAGAACTCGTAGAAGACACTTGGAGAAATTTTGGCCTCGCTGGTAAAAATGAACGTCTTTGTACAAGTCAAGGCACTTGTAGGAATTATAATTCAACCCACATGATTCAAAGATGAGGCTAAGAAAAGGACTACATACGGAGGTCTGGGTAGAGTTAAGGAAACCCAAAGGACGAAGGGGTAAGCAGTGCAGGAAGTATTACCACCACACTGAAGGAGCAGGGAGAGGAGCCCAGGGCAAGCTCCAGAGAGGAGCTGTGGCTCTTGGTGGAACCCAGCATCACAAAGGCATGTGACTTCTGCCGGGGGCACAGAGATGCAGGAAGGAAGGAATAGGGAAGAAGTTGGGGAGGAAATACCCCAGTGTCTTTGTCTTTTTCCCCCTTGATTTTTTTGGTGCCCCCTAGTGGCCAAATGTGACTGTAAACCAACCAGCAATGTAGCCTGGGCTCTAGGTTTCTAGGTTTCAGCCTCCGAGGGCCAGAGGTGTGCCGGGTACTTACCTAGGTGCTTCGTATATGTTGATCAGTTCCTTCAATTTCACAACAATCCTGTCATGCAGGAACCATGCTCATTTACCAACAAGGAAACAGACAAACTCACGTAGTTAGTAAGAGATGGCTTCAGCCCCAGGTTGATCTGTCTGCCTTCCATTTTACCAGATTGCTGTGCCAGAAAATACCAGACTTTTAATGAAAGCTTAAAGAACTTGCAGAAGGAATTTTTCTTCTTCAATTTTGAGCAATTTAATCTTATCACTAACATGATTAATCCTTTAACAGAGTCAATATGTTTAATTTGAAGGGGTCTTTTCCCCCTCCAGGAGCAGGAGACCGTATTTTATTCATCTCTGTAATCCCAGACCTTAGCACTGTGCCCAGCACTGAGTTAATATTTGTTGAATGACTGCAAGAATGAATGCGGAAGTGAGTAAACTGTAAATCAGCATTCCAAGAACATTTTCTCAGAGCTCTTTTGGTACAGAATTGGACTATCAATCTATTTTTAAATGTTCTGGCTTGTTTGAAATGGGAATTTTTCCATATTGAGCATCTGCTCATGACATTTTTTCTTGGATGGCTATGATACCTCTTGTTACAACCCTCAAATACACAAATTAAACACACACCAATACATTGCCTTTCTGCCTCCATCTCTGCCATACTAATCTTTTCTGTTTGGAGCCACCAGATCTATAAGATTAACCTTTAGAAGTACCAAAGATTACCAGACTATATGCTAAACCTCCTATATTTCTCTCAAAATCTCATAGTAGGTCCCTATTGCTCATCAGTTTAATACATGTCTGTTGAATTTAATTAAAAAATACATTTTCCATCCTGAAATTTCACTTTTTTCTATACTCTAGCTCCAATGAATCTTAACTCCATTAGGAATAACGAAGCATGATGGAAGATCAGGCTGGAATTCTCTCTCACAGATGCTACGGGTATTCTCCCTTCCACACCTTTATCCATGCATGTTCCCCATACCGTGCTCCATGTCTTTCTTGAATTCATTCACCTATGCATTCGTTCTCTCACTCATTGAGCTCTTACTATACGCTGAGCACTGTACTGCTGAAGCAAATACCAAGAGAAATGTAGCTTGTTCTCCCAGAAGTGCAAAATCTTTCATGGAAACCTGACACACTGAGAAAGAACACACGTTGCAGTGTGCTGAATGCTGCAATAAAGGCATGAGGCCAAGGCAGAGAACCAGGGAGTGACATCCCAGGAGTTCAGGAACAGTATCTATTTCAAGGACTCAGTACACTGTGGGAGCTGAACAAATATTTGTTTAATGAACGAATGAATGAAATAACATTTGAACTAGATTTCAGAGACTGTCTACCTAAGTCCTTCAAGAAACAGCTCAAAGTCTTCTCCCTGCCTACTCTGAAATAAAATGCTCTGACCGTTCTCAGAACATTCTATCCGATGTGCTGCCTTGAATTGTTCTGCATTGCAGGCATCTGATAACAGTTGAGAATCTATTAGATGCAGATTATAACTTACAATTATTTTTCATGTATCGTATAGCACTGTGGTGGACATGCACCAAATGTGGCAAAATGGTCTGGGTTTCAGTTGAATTGATTCTAATAGAATAGGAATATTTGCATATAGATACCCATTTGGAAATGATAAGATCAAATAGCATTTTAGGTTTGATGATGTAGGTTTATCCTAGACGAGCTTCCTAGAGCAGTGCTGCCAATGACCTGAAGATCTTGTTACAATACAGATTCTGAGTCTATAGGGTGGTACTGGTGATTCCATATCTCTAAGATGCAGGCACGTGGACCACACTTCGAGTAGCAAAATGTTAGAAGAGAGACAACAAATAATACATATTGAGTTCACGTTATATATCAGGCACTGTACGAAGCTGTTTGAATACATCAACTCGATGGTTTTCACGTGCAATCATAGACTGGTTACATTCAGATTATCTGAGGAAGATTTAAATATACAAGTTCTCAGGACTCAGTCAAGAGACTCTGATTTAGAGAGCCTGGGGTAGAGACAGAAAAATCAGCATTTTTAAAAAGTTCCAAGGTGCTTCTGATGCACGGTGGTAGTCAGAATTCTCAAGATGACCTTTAACACCCCCATTTTTGTGTAAGTTCCTCCCCTTTGAGTGTGGGTGAAACCTATGAATTTGATGAGATCTATCACTCTCATGATTTTGTCACCTTATATGGCATAAGGGAGATTATCTGGTGAGTCTAATCTAACCACACAAGCTCTTTAAAACAAGAGTTTTCTCTGCCTTGTGGCAGAAGTTGGAGAGATTTCCAGTGTGAGAAGTCAATGCCCTGTGTTGCTAACTAAAAAGTGGAGCGGGTCCTGTGCGAAGAAATGCAGGTGGCCTTAGGGGCTGAGAGCAGGGCCCGGCTGACAGTCAGAAAGGAAACAGGAACCTTGGTCCCACAACCACATGGACTGACCTCTAGGGTTTCCAGGCGGGAATTCCTGCCTGCTCTCAGGAATTTTTTTCATTTTCCCTTTCCCGAATCCTAAGAAAAGTTGGTTGGGAAATCGGGAAAAACGGCTCCTTGAACTCAGGTGGTTGGTAGTATCAGCTGTCACTTTGTGGAAACGATTCATCGTGGAGAACAGAAAACAGTTTATGTCTCGGGATTTGGGAATGGGAAAGCGAAGAAAATTCCTGAGAACGGGTGGGAATTCCTGCCTGGAAACCCTACCTCTGCCAACCACCTCAGTGACCCTGGAAGATGATTCTTCCCCAGGGCCTCCAGATAAGAACACAGTCTGGCCAACACCTTGACTTTGGCCTTGTGAAACCCTAAGCAGAGAATCCAGCTTAGACTTCTCACCTACAGAACTGTGAGAGAATAAATAAATGGGTGTTGTTTTCAGCTGGCAATTGTGTGGTCATTTGTTATTCAGCAATCAAAAACAAATGCATGCACATTAAGGTCTGAGAATGACTATATTAATATATATGATCCTTCTTCAAAGCTCTGATGCATAAATACTATTGTCCCCAAATTATGGATGACGAGGTGGACTATGTTCTTTACCACAGTCTCAGCCTCATGGAAGAACCATAATGTGAATTTATATATATATGTACATATATATGTGTATATATAGTTTTACTCCCAAGTTCCCTAACTCTCAAAAAATAAATTAAAAAGTGGGGGAGATTAAGCATGTAGGAAACACACAGACGGGTTGCAGCTGTAGTAGAAAGACCCCAGTCAGTAGGCATTGAAAAAATGCATTTATTTTTCTGTGGTGTGCCCACAGAAATTCCAAACTCCAGTCTATTCTCTATATGAGAGAGTGGAATGGTTTGAACAGATCAGGGAGGGTTGAGATATTCTTTCAAGCTCACTGTCGCCACGATTCATGGACAGGAGATGCCTGCAGTCCAGTGCTCCTGACCGTGGCTCTTAAGGTTGGCAATGCAATCGGCATGTCAGGGGGCCAGGAACAAATGGCCGGGCTTGGGCCTGACCCAGGGCCTTACATTCTCCTGGCTCATTACAGATAAAAGAATATTTAGGTCAGGCCCCCAACAGTATTTCGATTAGCTTCCAAGAAGAGAACTTAGTACATAGTGATGTCAGCTGCGGTATAGAACATTTAGACGCAGTGGAGCTCTGTACACTGGTGATTGAATCAGAAGTAGTCAGTGCTGGTGAAGGGACGAAGTGTGATGTATGCTGGTTTCACCCTGGTCTTTTTATTCAGTTTTTTTCTCTGCTCTCTCAGACACTCATTAAGGAAAGCTGAGACCACACGAAGACCCATTCATTCATTCATTCTGCCTATACACATGTGTTAAGCTCCTACTGGCATGTTCAGGGAGTCAAGAGACAACTGGGCTTTATCAGCCTGCAGTTTGAACACAACATGGAAAGCATCTTCTCTTCAGAAAGAGTAAAAATAAAATCTATCAATTCTGATTCCATCGTTTGAAAAGAGTTTTTAACTATATCAATGTGTGTGCATAGGCAGGTTCCAAAAGTATATAATAGAAATTCCACAGAAATCCATCCAAGAATGCTTGAGTTCGCTCTGCCAAGTAGAGTCTACACGGGCTTCACTCACTGAATGTTCATTCATGTCATTCATTCGTTTGCCCAGGGAATATCCACTGTGTTCCCTCTATGTGCTACCCAATAGGAAAAGGTATAAAGGTGAATGAAACCGAGTTCTGTCCTCAGAATCTAGCACAGGTAACCCAAAAGTATTAAAAAGAATAGCACATTGGGTGTGCCAAGTATTCTGATAGAAGGAGACCTACATCTCCAGCCAAACACTCTTATTTGTGGAAGTATAACCTGAAAATCAGAGGACTGTGCAAAGAGATTTTTCTGCTGGGCTGAGGTTTTCTTATTTAATCTGCTTGTAAAACCATCATTTTCCATTTCTAGAGCCTCTTCATCAGGAATTTTGATGAACTGGAGGACAGAAAGCCTATCTGTATGTAAAAAAGCTAAGGTATTTCTTAGTGCCTTTTGGATTTTTCCTCTGACAAGTGGTTGGCATCTGCTAACAACACTTCTTTTTTTGAGCTCTGTAACGTTGCCAGACTGAGAACGGAGCTTTGAAAAAGGAGATGGAGCTGTTAACAAATGCCTTTGTTATCTCTGGAATTGATTATTGTACAGTGGTTCACAGAAAAAAAAAACTTGATGTGTATCTTGTCTCAATATTTACCTGCTCCTCCCAGGAAATATTGTGCTAAGAGAAATTCCCTGCAGTACAACAAATGTCAACTTGCCTAAGATAACTGGTGCCATTCACCAATTGACTGTCCTTTTCCCATCTGTGGAAACCATATGATAAGACCCCAGGAAGAATTTCATATTAAGTGCTTGGAGATCTTTTGAATTTGATGGCTGTTTGAAGTATTTAATATATGCACCCTCCCCCATTTTATACAGTGCCTGGCACAAAATAAGATTTTTCATGAATGAATGAATAAATGAATGAATTAATTAATTAATGAATAGAAGACAGTAGAAACAATAGAATAGAATACAGTACAGTATTCTATTTATTGGGAAATATTTATTGAAACCATCAATGTGCCAAGCCCTTTGCTGGCCTCTTGGGATATACTAATGAATGAAACAAACCCAGGACAGAATGGCCTTCGTGGAGATTCTGCTGGGTGGAGGAGAGGGATATTTTACAAGCAATTCCAGTACATGATGGGGAGCCAACACGATGAAGTACATGTTCTATGAGAAGTAGAGTAGAAGGAGATCAAAGACAGTTATTTTGAGAGGTGACTTTTAAACTAAAACTGGAAGGCTAGATAGGAGTTAGGAGTCATGTAGGCATTTGGTGAGGGCAATGAGGAGGGACTGAAAATAGGGAGATGGCATTTTCTTTTTTTCTTTTTTTTTAATGTAATTGACATTCAACGTTATTTTATATTAGTTTCTGGTGTACGGCATAATGGCTAGACAATTATATTGCTTACTAAGTGATCCTCCTGACCCCCATAAGTTGGTACTCACCTGGCACCATACATAGTTATTACAATATTATTGACTGTATTCCGTATACTATACTTTACATCCCCGTGACTATTTTGTAACTACCAACTTGTACATCTTAATCCTTCAGGCGGTGACATGTTCTAAGCGAGAGGGCAGCACATAAAAAGGCTTTAGAGGTAAACGAGAGCCTGGCAAATAACTTTGGGCAAGTTGGTTAACTTCACTAAGCCTCATTTCTGCATCTTGAAATTGAGGATAGTGATAAGACCTATATGATAATGTAAGGATTAATGGGATAGTCCGTATAAAACATTTAGTTCAGTGTTTTATTAGTATGTATTCATGGAATGTTAGCTACTTTTTTTTTTCATTTGTTGAAGAGCTAAGAAAAATTCAAGATCAGAATGGCTGAGATTCCTGGTGTTTTCTCCCAAGTTTGTATGCTAGGCTTCCTTTACAACTAGAATGTAGCCTGTGTTGTACATAAGAAGTTCTCCAATGTATAGATGTAGCAAACTTTTGTTGTTTATATGTCTGTATCTGACTCAAAATTATCAGTACTTTGTAGACAAGTGCTACATTTTACTTATTTTTGTATCCATACACATAATATAGTGCCTGGCACAAAATAGATTTTTCATGAATGAATGAATGAATGAATAGAAGACAGTAGAAACAATAGAATAGAATACAGTGCAGTAGAATAGAGTAAAATAGAATTCAGTAAAATCCCATTGAATCTTGGTGTTGAGCTAAGTGATTCAGGAAATTCAAAGAGAAGCTCTTGAATTCAGTCACAAAGATATTTACTGTGCAAGGGCTGTCAGAAAACCACTGCCCAAGCCACCAAAAGTTTGGGACAGCAGAATAAACAGCACAGTCATTCTACACCTCTTCTCCCTTGCCTCTAAGAATAAACTTTGGACATTCCATTTCTTCTCTGTGTCTCTCTTGAGGCAAAAATGTGCAGCTAAACTGTGATAATAATAAATGATAATATTTTTATGATAGTAATAAATGATAAATTTTTTATGATAACAAAAATCTAAGAACCTCAAAATATAAATTCTCATTATATTGTTAATTCAAGAATTACATGTACACACTTTTTACAATATGGATATTTTTGAAAATATTTGACATATGCCCAAACATAGCAATAACCTTGGGGCTACACATCCGGTTACGTACAATTCACTCTCATTAGTCCTGCTGTAAAGAAGGGGAGACTGAGGCTCATCACAGCCAAGGGAGCGTAGTTGGTAAGTGGTATAGCTGGGACTCAGACCCTGACTACATTCTGTGTGTGCTGTGACCAGAGGGAATGGATGTCTTTTAAAGATAGAACACGAAGCCCTTGTGATCTTTGGGTCTGGTAAACATATATGTTTTATACATTATGTTTATTATATTATACCTTTTTCCCTAGATCTCATGGTTCTCCCTCACTCTTTCGTTTATCTGGATCCCACTCTTATTTCGGGATTTAAAGTTTTAGTTCCTCCAAACAACTTTCTGTAACACGCCTTCCAGACTGATGACGAACTTCTCTGGACTCCGTTGTTAGGCCACTCGTTTTGTATCAAGGGCTTAGTGCTTCACAAACACTGTATTCCATCCTTAGCTATCTTTGTGCTTACATCCTAGATCCTCAGCTCACTAATAAAACCACTGGATATTAGACCCGGAAGGCCCCTAGAACCCAGAATTCAAGTCTTAGCTCTATCACCTCCGGGTTGTGTGTCCATGTGCCTGCTGTTTAACTTCTCTGGGCTTCACGTCTTCATTTTAACAATGGGAACAATGTGACGCTGACATAGAATTGTTGTAAGGAGGAAATAAGTTAATACATACAAAGCATCTGGCAGTTTTCCGTAGTTGTTAACTATTTTCTTATGCCAACATTTAAAGACATACTTGTAGACCTATCATTCCTCAAATAAAGCTGAATCTGAGGAAGGAAGGTACGGGAGTTCTGTCTGGTTTACCCTCCTTCCTTGTGGGCCACGCTTATGCCACCAGAATCCCTGGAACTCCTGAGATCATAGTTAGAAAACCACCAATTCACGCAACATTCTGTATGGCCTGGAAAACAATGGTCGAGAGGGGTGAAGTGACTTGTCTGAGCTCACACAGCCAGTAATCTTTGGAGAAGTCTGACCTTGGGCGGGTATTGTTTACACTTATACCACACCAGACCATGTCTTACCACCAGTGATCCTGTATGAATTCCTTTCTCCTCCACCCCCACACTCCCCAGGAAAAAGCCATGCATGGTTCTATTTGTGCACTGAGGATATAACCATGACTGAGCCCAGACCCTGCTTTTACAGAGTTCACACTCCTGGGGGAGGCAGAGAGAAACTGTCATGCAGGGTGTTGGGCGGGGTCTCTAGTCCCACTCCCCATATAAGAACACAGGATATGGTGAGGCCCAAAAGGAACACCCACGGAGCCATAGATAGGGAAGTCATACAACTATAGTCTCACTGGAGCTGCATTCACACAATGTGTGACCTGCTGTCTGCTTTTCTGCCAACCGACCGATTTGCTAACTGCAATCCGCTGTGTGAACTGCCACCCACTCTTGCAGGCTCAGCCACCATCTTCTTGCTAGCGCCCATTTTCTGTTAGTGTAGCCACAGCAGTTATATTAGTGACCAATGGCTCACTGGTTACAGCTGACGGCCAACTAGCCACAGCTGATGGCCATTTACTACCTGAGCCAGCACCTTTCTATGTGAGGCTGAGAGCCTGAAAACTGCTCTCTGGGGCTCTGTCCCCACAGAAACATAACAGATAATTACGATAGAAGAGAACTGATGCCATGAGAGAAGTCTGCTCAGCGAGCAGGGGTGAGGAATGAGCAAGCAGCCTTGAGCAAAACGTGAAAGCATGAGGAGGTACCAGGGACACAGAGCAGTGTCCTGACATTCCTGACAGAGGGCACAGCTTAGGCACACATACAGGGGCAGGGCATAGCATGACCTCTGCAAGGAACTAGTTTCCTTTTCCTACTTCCTATCTTTCCCACTTTCCTACTTCCTATCGTATGAAGCTGAAAGATAGGAAGTGGGGAGAGGTGGGCTAGGAGAGAAAGTCAGGGGTCACATACTGAGAGGGGGAAGGTCATGTATGCCATGTTGGAACATCTGTGGATTGCTTTTGGTTTCCAGAACTATATATTTTAGTTTGAAGTTGAACGGATTATGCTTGTGCGGGGGAAAAAAACAAACACAAAAACCCCCAGACAAACCATGTGTTTGAAGGAGCACTAAAATTGAGCGTTACAGAATATATGTTTGTATCTTCTCAAGTGATGGAAAAGGGAAAAGTTCCTCCAACATTAGGCCAGTGCCGAAGTGCTGGGAGTCAGCAAAATAAAGACATTGACCAATCTCTCTGTCTGTTGCTGTGGTACAG
This sequence comes from Rhinolophus hipposideros, assembly GCF_964194185.1. NCBI lineage: Eukaryota > Metazoa > Chordata > Mammalia > Chiroptera > Rhinolophidae > Rhinolophus > Rhinolophus hipposideros. The sequence goes on from NC_138054.1 coordinate 54,440,742, forward strand.
ATACACTTTGATAAATGGAGTTTCAGCCATGAGGAGAGTTACCAAATACTGTTCAAATCACCCTTAGCAACACTGGTGTTCCATTTCTAAGAACAAATATTTCAAATCAGATAAGGGGCAAATTCTAGAGAGCTTGAGAAGAGACAACTAATTGATGTGCTTACCTCTGGCCAGATGTGGGAGCTGACAGTTTTTAGATAGACCCTCCCTGTGTCTCTAGACCCTCCCCAATGAGGCCGAGCTGCTGGGGGTGTAAGAGGAGAGAAGGAAAGGGTCTCTGCGGCTGCAACAAGGAGTCCTGGCAGACAAAGTCTATTTATTAGTGTCTCTGCTCCTCCCCTGCTGTTATATTAATATAATGAATTGTTCACAGGTGCCTCAAATGAGGTTTAGATGATCGCTGGGAGCTTTGTTACCCAAACAGGCCAAATTAGGAAGAGCAGATGCATCGGGCAAATTACAATCCCTTAGCAGAAGTACAAAGCTTGAATTAATGAAGGTCGGTGACCACATTTGGCCTTGATGCCTTCGCCGCAGTGGGATGCGGCCCCCTGTTTAACTCTCGTTTGCCAAGAAGTACTCTCTGCCTTCATTTTTGTGGGGATAGGACAGATGGGGTGAGTGTCCCAAAGAAATTGTCTTCACCTTCCAAATAATAATGAGAATAAGAATGATGGCTGCCATGGATTGGGCCTTTACTGTATGGTTGTGCAGGTTTTCCCCTGAATATGAAAGCTCCAGAACAAAGGGACGAAGGAGGGCTGAAAGCACCCTGTGTTATACCCCTACACTGTGTGCCCTGCATCCCTTTCAGAAAGGAGCACCTTTTGCTGACTGGCACAAAGGTACTGTCTGCTCCAAAAATGGTGCACTCAAGCCTTTGCAGCTTTTCAGAGGGAGTGAGTGTTCCTAACCCTCACAAAAGTGCTAAATGAGCTAGTGGTGGCCTCACAGTATTATCTCTAATCCTTATAACCCTGTGAGGTGGGCAGTGTTAGGATCTTCACTGTACAGATTAGAAAATTGAGGGCCAGAAAGATTAAGCCACATGGTGATAGTTACATGTGGCTATCATGGAGATCGCTTCATGGAGATCTGAAGCAAATTCCACTTCTCCTGCTGCCTTAAACTAAAATAAACACAGTTTTCTTCTCTTCAACTCTAGCTCCAAGAAGAGAGATGAGAAAGGAGAGAACATATTGGCTGAGTGGCATGAGGGGAGCAATAATCAAGAAATTAAGTTTGATCTTTGTTTTGTATGAAGCTTGCTTTGAGTCCTGGAGTCAGTGACTCCTCTGAATTTCAGTTTCTTCCTTTAAAATTAGAATTGCACTAGACGGCCGATCTTCAAGATACCTTCTAATTTCATGTCCAAGATGTCCAGTAGGCTTCTGCCAACACCCAAATGTCCCACAATAGGACAATGGTTATATAAATTATAGCATATACGTGTGAAGGGCTGGTTTACATACCGAATGTGATATCTCTCCAGTTAGAAATGTGCATATGTATTTATGAAATAAAATTGAATGGAAAATAAAGAATTTAAAATTGTATGTAAACTACATTACAGGCATAAAAACCATTTACAGATTTATTGAAAGAGAACTCAACATAGAATAGTTTATTTTTGTAAATAGATTTCTTTCCAGGCTCGACATAGATTTTACCTAAAATATACTAAGCTTTTTAAATTTATAGGCACAAATTGTTGTCATTTTTTTCCCTCAGCAAAATTTTCCTCAATTACATCTTTGATTATTGCTTCTGTTCTTCAATTATACCGTCTGATTATTGCTCCTTTCAGTTGTTCTCATTTGCTCCTCAGACGAGCCTATAATCCTTAGATTGGATGTTTCTCTAACTGTCCTCTGTCTTTATCATCTTCTCATTATTTTGATCTTTTCTTGTCCTTTTTCTCCCTTTGAGAATTTTCCAAATCTGTCCCTTTTATCATAAACCTCATTTTTCTCAATGTCTATTCTGTTATTTACTACTTCCAATGTAGACATAGATTTTGTTGTTACATTTTTAGTTTACTCCATCCTTCTGTCCTTGTAGCTTTTGGCTGTGGTTTCACGGAGATCGTGCCTGTGTGCATACATTGAGGATGCCAAATAGATTTCCAAAATTATTTCTTCTTGAATTCTTCTGCTAGATAATTTTCAGAAGTCTTCTGAATACATAATTCCTTTTCCCTTTTTCTAGAGCACTGTTTTTAAATATTTCCTATGTTGATATTTTTGTTTTCCATTTACTCATCATTGAACAGAAGGGTTCTATTCAGACCTAGTTTTTGCCAACAAATGTGATATGTAGATTGCCCTTGACCCCAATTTCCATCCACAGACACGCTGGTCTAATTCCTTTAACAGGTCTACAGCTGAATGGCAGATTGATGCTCAGAGTTCTTGGTACAATTGTTGTGTCTACTGCACATTTGTTTAGTGCTGAACGGAGACAGGCTCTTCACTTTTCACCTGCCTCTCGGGGATCCCAGACACTCTAATTAGATGAAGTGTGTATGAACAGCAGTCCTCAGGATTCACTGCTTTGGGACTCCTTATTTCCTCTTCTATCATCTCTAGCCATTTTAAAATTTCTCTTGTCAAAGTCAGACTTCTACCGATTCATTGCACTACCATTAACATTTTGTCTTTCTTCCTAATTCTACTTTTGTTTTGTTTTGTTTTAATTCTGGGAATTATGGTTTGGAGTGGTTATAAAAAGAGAATTCTGATATGGAAGGAACTCATTTACCAGAAGGATGTCTGCCCGGTCTTCACGCTGAAATAGATCTTACTTTTTGCAATCAGAATGGAGATAACTGGGAAGGGCTGAAGAAGTGTCCTTTTTAGGATCAGATAGGACGATACGGTTAGAGCATCGATTACATTGTCACACAGTTTAATGCCTGTAATTAATAAGCAGTTTTTGAATAATTTGTATCTCGACACTGGTTATTGGTGAGTTTTTACGAGTTTTTGGATTATCTGTCTTTATTGGAAAATTAAAAGACGCTTCCTCCAAGTACTTTCTAATACTGTTTTAAACCAGAGGCTTCTGATTATTAAAAATCATATAATAACTTTGTTTTAATATTGAGTATAAACATGCACATATTAAGATTTTTTATTTTAAATGTTCTCTATGATTTAAATTCTAATACAGGGTCCATTCCTGATAATGATATATCTCATAGCCACCAACATTTGCAATCTTTCTGATTATGACTGATTTGATTTTTGTGTCAGTCGTGGACTCTGCTAATAGTGAGAGATGCTCTATTTTGTCAGTAATTTTTCACAGTTCCTTCATTACAAACTGAGTAGCCATTCACAGATTTGACTGCCTTATATGAGAAACTGTTGAAGAAACTGTTTAGCTTAGGAAAGAGAAAGACAAACATTTGAGAGCTGTTCTTTCTGTATTTGAAATGCTGCCATGCATAAGAGAATAAGCTAACCCTGTATAATTCCAGGGAGCAGGACGAGGGACAATAGGTGGACGTCACAGGGAAAGAAGTTTTAATATTAGATTGTAAGTTCCCGAAGGATCCTGTTGGCTCTGTTCATTGTACCTACAGCATCAAAAACAATGCCTTGACCACAGTAGGTGCTTAATAAACGTTTATTGAGTAACTGTTGTTAATTGCCTGAAAATGAATTCAGGCAAAGAATGAACCATCATCTGACAGTGATGGTCTATAAGGAATTCCTGACTGGAGAAGACAGATGTACTGAATCAACCTAAGGTTCTGTGGCTCTGGGCCCCAACGACAGATTAGAATGGAGGGTCTTCACTTTTAATACCGTGGTTAATAGCCTCATGAATGATGCAGCATATAGTTGAGCAGAGTCCAGGGCCCTGCATTCTTGTCCCACCTTAACTCGCTGTGTCACCTTGAGTAACTCCCTGTATTGGGCTGGGGAAACCACATCTCCTGGAGTAGTTTAGGTCTGCCTTATATTGCCCTGAGGCTTCATGCTGGTCTTCTAAGTAGTTTTCTGCCTCCCGACACCCTTCCCTAATCCATTCTCCACATTGCGGTTTGAGGGAGCTTTGTGAAACCTACTCAGACCATAATATTTCTCACTTTGGAATTCTTCCCCACACCCTAAGGATAAAGTCCACTTTCCTTTAATGATGAGGAGACAAAGCTCTAGAATCCAATTAGATTTTCATGCTGTTAATCTCCAGCTATGTAGCTTTGAATAGCCAGATGTGTTTCAGTGTCCTCTTCTATAAATTTAAGATAATAAATATTACTACCTCAGGTTTGTGAGAATTAAATTACACACATCTATCCACCATACACACACACACACACACACACACACACACACAGAGTAAAAGTTGGCTGTTCCATGAACTGACCCAGCCCTTCCTATCCAATCTTAGCAGTGCTATCCCCTAGAAGCTACTTAGGGTCCCGTGTACATATCAAGACACTGTCCTTACCTTTGAACATGCTTTTCCATCTACCTGAACTTTCCTTGAATCTTCCCTTGGATAATGACCCCCTTTCATCTTTCATGGTATAGCTCTGAATTTTCTCCTCTTCTTTCCCTGACTGTCCTCTCTCGACTCAATGAAGTTGTCCTCTCTCTCCTTTGTACCAATTACTATTCTTCTGACTTATCTTTATTAAGGCACTTGCAACAGAATAGTGACACTATTTGATTGCATTGTGCCATCTCTACCTGACTGGTCTCTCTTTGAAGACAGAGATTTTTTGTTGTTTATTCATCTTACAATTCCCAGTGCGTAACTTAATTCTTAGTGCATGGCAGGCATATACTAAAGGTCTGTTCAACGAGTGAAAGAATGAACAGAGTGTCATATTCTCCTATCTCTAGCCATAAAAGTGACTTTTGCTTTCGTCTATACACAGCTATCATCTTCAACGAATAATCGTCTTATTTTATGGAGAACTACGTCATCCCCCTTATAACTTCCAGGATAGTCAGGAATTAGCTCTGTCACTGCAATATAGAAAAGAACATGAGCCCCATTTGGGATTGGTCATCTGAGGGTCTGAAGAATAGCAGTTGAGACTGGGCACAATGACCCTGACCCACAAGCAGCTTACTAGTGTTTTGTAATAGGTAAGGTAACTGGTTCACAGGCATTCTCTTATCTAGGCCGTCAGGGAAACCAGATATAGGGGAAGACCTGTACAACAGTCTGGGTGGAGCTGCTTCAGTAACAGTTCAAGAACTAGTAGACTTAAAAAGATTATCTTCTTCCAAAAACATCATTTACTAAACTAATCAGGGGGATTTTGTTTTTCTTCTTGTATGTATTTGGAGAAAAAAAGAAGTCATGTCTATAAGCAGCTATGACTTTTTTTGTATGAGATAAACTAAAAATACATACCATACCACATAATGCATTTACATCTTAAGTTGTAATTAATGCAAATTATGCAAGATTCATATAATAGGTTGGTGTAAAAGTGATTGTGGTTTTTGCAATTATTTTTAACCTTTTAAACCGCAATTACTTTTGCACCAACCTAATACAGTGATTAGACTCCTCTAGCACAAAATATATGATTAAATTAACAAAGAAGATGATTAAATAAGACAATTGATTTGTCATTTTATATATGTGTATATATATACATATATACATATGTGTGTGTGAATATATATGTATATATATATATATATGTATATATATATATATACACACACATGTATATATACACACACACACATGTTTTCAGGAAGAACATGTCTGAGGACTCCAAGAAATTAGATTACAAAGTTGTAGTTGTGGTTCAAAGCATCCATTCCATTCTTTGGCTTCCTTTTTATAAACCAGCAAACCTACAAAAGTACATTATACTTTCTGATAATATACTGTGGGACAAGTTTCAGTTAAACAACATGGGGCTCTTGTATTAGGCTGGTGCAAAAGTAATTGTGGTTTAAAAGATTAAAAATAATTGCAAAAACCACAATTACTTTTGCCCCAACTTAATAGCTTTGAAATATGAACAAATGGATGATTCACCAATTAACCAGAATAGATTTTTTTTTTCATAGCTTATTCCCCAGGGGCATTTCTTGAGTCTTACTCAAAAGCATTTCAGCGGATTTTCTCAGATATAAATACAGAAACTTTGTATACAGTTCAATCTTTTCCTTGCTTTTAATTTGGGTGGTGGAACTGAATGTAAACTTTGGAATAAAAATAAATTGAAACTCTTTCTCATTTATTAAAAATACACTCTGTAAACTGATGATAAATATTCACAGCCATAACTTCCATCTCCTAGACAATAAGATTCTTGATGGCTTATGTCTGCATCCTCTTAGTTTCTCTCCCTTCTCTCTAACTCCTTCCCATGTAATAACTCTCAAATTCCACCTGTTTACTTTTACTTCTGCAATATTTCCTTCCTTCTTTCCTTCTTCCCTCCCTCCTGTTCTGCCCTCTCCCTCCCTTTCTTTCTCTGTCCCTCCTTCCCTCCCCCTTTCTCTCACTCCCTCCCTTCCATGTTTATTGAGTACCTACTCACCTACTCTGAGCTAGGCATTGAAAATACAATGATGCAAAGAACAGATGCGGCATGGTCTCTATTCACAAGATGCCTGGAGCCTGGGACATAGGATAGTAAGAGTCTATGAGCAGAAAGAGTACTTGCTAGAAATTGAAGACTACATAAATGTAACTTTTCTAACCTTCATAGGCTTGAAGCTGCCTGGAAATGGACATGAACATGGATAAGATAAGTCAAGGGACAGTGTGTCTGCGGGTGTCATGTAGAAGGGGGTAGTGTTGCCCTGAAAATCTAGCTCCAAGATTTATAAGTTGTGTGACTCTCTGCTAGTTGCTTACCTTCAATTTCTTCATCTGTAGAAAAAGGCGGTACTTCTCACCTTGCAGGGTTGCTAAGAGGATTCTGGGAAATTATGATTGTATTTGTACATCATAGAGGCCCCGGGAAATGTTCGGTCCTGACCCTCTGATTTCCCTTCCTCTTCCTGGAAATTGACAACATCTTTCCAAACCAGAGAAACACATATTCAGGTTTCTTCTGTTAACAGTAGCTGTCTGCACTGGCTCCTGAGTTGTCAGCTGGATATTGTGGCTGGGAGTAATTGAATTAAGAGCTTCACGGAAATGGCATTTCCAAAACAAACACTCAGACAACTCTTTCTTGAAATGCTCCCCACATTCTGTTTGCTAAACATGGATTATCCTGGCATTTTGATAGCCTGGTTCAATAATAAATTTAAAGTCTTTACATCTAGGAAAGTGGCACCTTAAGGCGGAGAAAGTTGGGAGAGGGAGGAGGCAGGATTGTGTCCTCAATGAAATGTTTATCTCCTTGGAACAATCATGCTGGGTTAGAAAGAGCATTGGTTTTGGAACCAGACGGACCAGAGTTTGAATTCTTATTTCTCCACTACAAGCTGTGTAGTGTTGCAAATGTTATTTTGTTCTCTGAGTTAATAATAACGACTGCACAGGATGGATGTGGAAATCCCCAATAGTAGATATGTTTTCTCCTTGTTTGGGACCCTTAGACCCAGAGGTTGAACTTCCTGTCCCATCCTTTATAAGGTCTTCGTGTGGTATAATCTCCAGTCACAAAACCTTCATCTCCTCAGATGTTCCACTACTGTTATGTCATTAATGAGTGACGATTTGCAATTTTAGAAGCTAGACGACCTTTCTATTAACCAGAGTGAGGCCTCGGTGTTGCAAGTTCAGCCTTGGTCAGTAGATGACAAAAGGGTATGTGGCCATGCCAAGACCCTCCTGGCATTCCCCGAAACTCCTCACAAGACAGTCTTCTTTCTTCTCTTTGTGAGAATGTGATTAAGAGCACCGACTCTGGACCCAGACGGTGTGAATTGAAATCCTGGCTCTGCCACTTACTATGTGACCCTGAACTAGTTAGTTGGTTTCTCTGTGCCACAATTTCATCATGTAAAAACGAAAATAATAATTGTAATGATAATAGTGAGAACTGCTTTATCGAGCTGCTGTGATGACCAAATGAATAAGTGCATAAAATATTTAGAACAGTGTCCAATGACTATTCTGATTATTGTTCTCCATAGACATTGTGATATAGTAGAGGGAGCACAGGACCTAAAGCCCAATGTGTGATTCAAGTCCTGGGACCGCTGCTTACAAGCTCTGTGACCTTGGCCCAGTGATGTAACCTCTCTGAGTCTCTGGTTCCTCATATGAAAAGAGAGAACGCTCATTGCGACCTCACCTACTGGAAGAGTTGTGTCCTGGTAAACAGAGTTGGTTGTAGGGTATCCCCTTAGCCAGGAAGTCAGGTTACTGTCTGAGGGTCCAACACATATCAGATCAAAGCAAAAATAACTGAGGTCGCCTTGAAGTAACAGAATCCCCCTCTCAAACCAGAACAAAGCTCAGATTACACCTTACTAATTCAAGGTAGGGGTGAGGAATCACTCAAAGACAGACAGTAAAAAGAGAGACCTGAGCGTAAGCCTGCATGCTGCCTATCCAGGCGCGAACCAGGACCGGTCCAGGGACTACCTGTAGCTCAAAGACTAGCCGCCCCTCCAGCCCGGTTCAAAGTTGTTTTCTCTAATTACCTGCTGAATGACTTATAGCAAGTTATTTCGTCTCTCTGAGCTTCAGCTTTTTCATCTTGAAAATCAAAGTGCCTTCTGAACACGTGGTTGTCCTGGAACAAACAGTCCTGGCCATGCTGATTTAACAGTTATCACCCACTGGCAGTTCTATTTCTCATCCTAATATCTCAAACTGGAATCCACATGTATTCATCAGTCGCTTGTAAGTTTTGTTATTGGGAGTCAATATCCCCAAGCCTGCTCACTTGTGAGACAGATAAGATTTATTTTATGATTAAGTCTCAGGGTCAGATATTAGCTTCGGGATGATTTATCCAAGGTAAATGCCAACTCATGAGGTCTATGGGCAGCCAACCAGTCTCTTCGAATAATGGCCTGGATGAATGTGCCATCTTTCCAACTTCTGCTGGTGGCTCTGCGGGTCACGTGAAATAATGAATGTAAAACGGGCTTTGTAAACTATAACGCACTTTGTAAATGTAAAGTGGGGCATGGCTTTGAAGAAAGAGGCAGTGCTAGTAGGACTCTCAGCTTCAGGATGTAAAATAGCCTGGATCTTCCTGTATGTGGTAGTTGCCCAAGTGCAGTGCTAGCTTAGGAAGGGTCCCAGTTGACATTTCCACCATCCCCCCCATCCCACCCTGAGGATTGAGAGAGAGAAAGAGGACCCTTCATTTTTAATATCAAACCCTCCCTGCTGATTCCTTGAAGGCCCGGAAACAGCAGGTAACAATGTGTAAGTGACTTTGAATTAATACTGAACTCTCTGTGTCCTTCGCGTCTCCCTCAAATGTGGAATGATTTTCTAAGAATTTAATTATCCAAGAACACAGCATCAAAGCTGTTAGACCCTTGTTAGTGTTAATTCAAACTTAATGTGCATGAGATTTAGAGATCTTGGATACTAGGAAAATGATTTCAATTTAAATAGCCCTCTTTGTCCTACACATCACAAAACATCTTTGAACATAGTTTCTTTTTTTATAAAATAGAATTCTATAACCTAGGTCTCTCCCCCTAAGAAAGATTCTCACTATGGAGAAATCAGATGTTCTATAAATCAGCAGCATGGGGTAGAAAGAACAAATATGGGCTTTCGTGCCTCAGAAACCTAAGTTCAAATCTTAGAGGTTCACCTTTTTCATATGTGTCTGTGGGCAGAAGCTTAACTTCTTTGAACTTCAGTAAATTAACCTCTCAGCAAGGGCTTGGAGCTGGTAGGGGGCAGGTGGGGAGAGTTACCGAGTAGGACGAATGCAGAGGCCCTTTCTGGAAGCTGGTGGTTCTGGTGGTTCTGGACGTCTAGAATTAGCTGATCCATCCCAAGGCAAGGAGTCATGAAATGAATGTTGGGATGAAGGCTTTAACCAGCCGATTGAGTTTCGTGACCTGCAGTTATATCATGGCTAATAGAAAATGAGAAACAAGACCACCTTAGGCAAACATAACTGTTTTAAACACATTACGGTATTTTAAGTGAAATATATATCACATATGTTAACCGTGGGGTGATTGGATAACAAAAGCCAATCCTATTGTAACACATTTATTTAAAAAGTGTGAGATAAGCTCTGTGATGTAATAATTACTTTGAAAGGCACAAAGGAATCCTCTGCTACTGCCTTCTGAAAGCATGGCTTTGGGTAAATCAAAGGTCACTGTTGAAGCGTTTTGGATTAGAACTTTGTCACTGGACCAACAAAGATTTGTGTGTGCATAATTAATTTTAAACCAGTGCCCCTGCTTACACTTGTTTCATTCATGTTTTAGAAAGAATTTGGAGGTGTCCACTGTGGGGAACACTGTTCCTGCTTTATTAACACCTTAAATTTGTGTAACCTGTGATCAGTATTACCTTCCCAATAATTGTGTAGGCTCGTAGGGCAGAATATTTATATACAAGTAACTTTTATAAATAAGTAACTTCAGTCCCAGAGAGATTAGGGGACTTTTTCAGAGCCACCCAGTAAAGTAGTAGAACCTAAACAAGAACCCAGAACTTCCGACTTTTTTAGCAAAAAATATTACAAAGGATCTACCACAAGATAGTTTATTCATTAGACAATTTCTCCCTCCTAATATCAAATTTCTCTCCTCCGTGATTGCCCTAATTCACAACCTAGTGTACCGTCCTCTTTGCCCCTCCCACATCAAGAGCTTTATTCATAAAATAATATCCAGTGTCAGTTGTTTACACTTCAGTGTGAATTTAAGCCAATGTGGTCTCTCTCCTTTAGTCTTTTACTTTTTAGTCTTTTACATCCCCCTCATTGTCTTCAGTTGAATAATAGCAAGGATTTGTGCCTATTAAAAGAATTTCAGGAGCATAAGGAGCTTTAACAATAAAGACAACTAAAATTGTTGCCTCTGCTAAAAGCCCCTGGTGAAAAACAACCCAGGATATAGCCGTTCACCTAATATATAAAATACCTTTTACCACAAGACTGGAAGCTCCCTAAAGGAAGGGAGCAGTCTTGTGGGCACTTGTATCCCCAGTGGGTAGATACAGAGTCTGTCATGTATTTAACACACTAAATCATTTTAGAATCAATAAAATCAATCCAACAGATACAGCAGGTCATGTCAAATATGTCACATGTTCGTAAGCTGAGTTAAAAAAAGGACACTAAATGACAGACATATTTGAGAAGAGCTTCATAGTCACTGGTGAGATTGGAAAAGAATTTCTTAAGGCACTGAAATAAGTTACCCTCTGTCTGGGAATCACATGGGGAATCAGGTCCAAAAGACACTACAGTAGCAAAGAAGGCGGTGGGGACATCAGCTGATTTGGTGGCAATAAGGGTCTTCACAAGACTGCACACCTAGAGTTTCTTTGTTTTTAGTCACTATTTTTATGCAATGTTGGTGTGCTTTTCTAATGCCATAGAACAAGTCGAATCCTGACCTAGGTTTCATATTCTATTGTATTCCTTACATTTATACATTTCTCTTTTGCAATGAGGGCCTGTTATGTTGCTGTTTGATGAGGGCTTGATATACCACAGTGGACAGGTTAGGGAGTTGTTTCCTCTCCTCCTGATACTCAACAGTAGCCTCTGGACCCCAGATCAGATGGGGCAAAGTGTTTACCCAAGACAAGTTAGACTGATGTTGCTTGGAAGGAATCAAAATCCTAGTTAGAAATTGAGTGATAAGTGTGTGTGTGTGTGTGTGTGTGTGTGTGTCTGTGTGTGTGTGTAAACGTTCCAATAGAAAAAGGAGCCCTAAGGAGGTCAGAGGTGGGAAAACAAGGACCTAACCAACATTTGGAACATACAGTACAGTATATGAAGTTTCGTGATTTAGAACTGAGGTCAATAACAGTGTAAGGCCTATATTAGTCAGCGTTTCCAGTGTAGTGTGTGTGTGTGTGTGTGTGTGTGTGTGTGCGTGTGGTGTGTGTAGGGGTTGGCTTGATTGCATGATGGAATAAGACAGATCAAATTGTGCCCTATATTGGCCTTTATTTCGTGGGAGTGAGACCACAGCATAAATGAAATAGTATGCTCTTTGAAGGCAAGGATAATATCCTAGACAACAATTTGTTTTTGTTGTGTCAAATAGATGCTCAATTAATATTGATTGTATTAATGCATCAAAGGAGACAAATTCAGTGACTATTTGTTCAGTATGAGAATACTACACTTAAAACATACTACAACACTTAAATGTTATTATTATAGTTATAGGTTAGATCATTTTGAATCTAACTCTCCAAGTTGTTGGAGGGGTTTTTGTTTTTTTCCCATGTAACTAGCTTATCACCTAGTAGAGAGGAATAGCTGTGTTATTTCTTAACTGGTTTAAGTTTTGTATTTTATTTTTCACAAAGGAAAAAAGTAAAATCAACATCAAGGCACACTTCATAAATGGGTGAAGAAAAGTACGACAGCACCTACGCATTTACAATAATTTACAATGACATCCACATGCACGTCTGTGTGCAAGGTGGCCGGCTTTCACGCATGGAGTGCTATATTTACAAACAATTGGGCAATTCAAGATTTGTCAAGATTCCCAGTTACCTGAGAATACTTAATGGATTGTCCCTGGGCTAACTCAGGGAAGCTGTTTGCAAATCTTCAGATTGACATTTTTACAGAAGTAATAGTAAACATAGTGGGAATCCTTTGCTGTATTTTTAAGGCAGGGTTATATGAACTTCTTTGTTACTCATTTTCTCTTTATATTTTGTTTTCTGATTTATGGCCTGCTTCATTCTAGAAGGGTTTTGAGGAAGCAAGTTGAGTTATATATGAATTTTCCTGCCATAGTTGCTTCATTTAGGGAATTTAGAACAAGCCTTGGGAAAATGCAGATCAGCTCTTACCACTCCTGTGCTAAGCCCACAACCTGAGGAAGTTCCGCTTGGTGGCCTCCAGCATGTGAGGGGAACTTCATAAGACATGCCACTGCAGGGAAGGCAGGGACTCACGTTGGAGGGTTCATCAGGTTATAGATGGTGGGTTTTCTCCTGTAGACAATGGGGAGCCAATAAATGCTTTTACGCAAAGGCATAATCAGATTGCGCTTTCATGTTGCATAACCGTCATACTATATTTTCCTCTGGGAACCTAGTTCTTTATTGACCTCTGTGAAAACAAAGCCCACAGAAGGAGTAAATCTTCCTCCCAAAACTAATGAACTATATTGAGGCACTAACACACTGAGTGAAAGTTTGAGCACAGATAAAGGTACACTAGTTATATCTCATCTGGGCAGTTAGCTATATGGTTGCCCAGAGAGAGAGAAATCTTCACAAGGATTTCTTTCTTTGGAACTTCTCTGAGAATTTTAACAGGGTGACTGGTGTCATTGGAAAGGAATTAGTTGGAGGGACCCTTTGAGTAGTGAAGAATTCCATGGGTGAGTGGGTAAGATGTATCCCGTGACCTTTGTCCTAATAGACTCATGAAATTCCCTTCTTTTAAAGCCTGCTGATCACTCTCCCATCCTAAGTACCTCTCTTTGGGGAAGATGGGGAGACATTTAAAACTCCATAGTTCCCTCTGTTATAGTACTTGTGACCCTATTTTGCAACACTGCCTGTTTACTTATCTTTCCCATTATTCTGTAAGTTCTCGTGAAACAAAACTAGTGTTTCATTTCCTTATCATCAGTGCCTTGCACAGTGTATTATTCACATGGGAAACATTCAGGAATTTTTTTGTGTGGATAAATGAACATATGAATGAGAAAAAAAATGTGGACTTTATAAATGGAAGCAGCACAGTTTGTTCAGAGAAATAGATTTTAAGGGAGATTTTGAAGGCTCCAGTCCCAAGGACACTTAAAGATGACAATGCATAAACCTGCGTAGGAGTAGTGATTAAGAATCAATCTAGAGCTGGGCACTTCACTAAATGGCTTTCTGTATTCTCCGACTACAACTGGATCCTCCAAATTTAGTCACATATAATAGCTCCCAAGGAAGTAATATGCCAAATTCTATCAATCATCATCCAGTTCATTTTATAGACTGGTATGAACATAGTAAGTAATGGTACATCTACACTGAGGATGGAACTGCTGGGGACACAATGACAAAAATGAATGAGGTTTGGAACCAGATGATGTAGGTTGGCATTAATACTTATTAAATTAATGCCTAAGTGGCTGGGTAGGTGGATGGCTGAGTGCACACAAATAGGTCAATTGCCTAAATTATAAAACTAGAAATAAAGACAGAAATTCTGATTCCCAGAGATATATTGCTCATTCCCACACAGAAGCAGAAGAAGGATAGAAGGGTTGATTCAGGATACTCCTTTTGTATTGATAGAAACAGATGCAGTGTTTACTACCATGCAGCAGGTAATATGAGGGGAAATATTCAATTTAAACCCATCATCAGAGACTCCTCAAGTGGAGTTATCCTTAAGTCAGAAATTAGGTGGAAAGACCGTAATTCTGAAGTAAGTTGGTTTATTCTATGCATGTTAATATACTTGGGGGTAAATTCTTAAATGAAGAGACAGAGCCTGATAAGGTGCTTAAATGTTTGCATGGCAGTAATTAAATCAAGTAAACTGTAATAGTAAATGTCTATCTAATGTTGACATTCCCTATTGGGTTCTTAGAATTTGAATGGATAAAACTTTTTTTATCTTATAATTCTTAGGAATTAGCTCAATATCTCATTATCAGTGCAGACCTACACATACTAACTAGTTTAATGACATTGATCGCTGGAGTCTTTCACTAAAGACAACAACATACCATGTTGTTTTTATGATCCTAATGATTTTTGTTAGAGTGATGGAATGGTACTTAGGGAAGATACTTTACTAGATGTTGGTATAGGAATTACAAAAATAAATGCAATTTGCATCAGCCTGAGCTTGCTAGTGACTTCAGGCAAGTCAGATAACCTCTGTCATATATAAAACAAGAAATTTGCCTAGTTTAGTCATTATGTGTATTTTGCGTATTTAAGCTCTGAAATGTTATATACTATATTTTTATAAAATGAGTTCCAATGCAATAAAATTTAATAAATAATTTTTATAGAACCTCCTATGTTCTAGTCACTGTAGTAAGTTCTGCTGTGTAATGATGAATGTGTGTGACTTGTTCCATGAATGCTCACTCATTCATTCATTCCACACAATTACTGTTCTGTACTAGGGATATATAGGTGACTATATTCATCCTGGGGCTGCTGTAACCACAAGTTTGGGTGCCCACAACTTGGTGACTTAAAACAACTTATATTTATTCTCTCAGACGTCTGGTGGCCAGAATTCCAAAACCAAGGTGTCCATACAGCTGTGCGTCCTCCAAAGGCTTTAGGGAAGAATCCATTCCTTTTGTCTCCTGGCTTCTCATAACTGCAGACATCCCTTGGCTTGGGGCCACATAACTCCAATCTCTGCCTCTGTGATCACATCACCTCCTTCTCTGTGGCTCCTCTGTGTGTATCTTATAAGGATGCTTGTAGTTGGATTTAGGATTCACCTGTGTAATCCAGGATCTTGTCTTAAGATCCTAACTTGAGAGGCAAAGACTGCAAAGATTCTTTCCCAGGAAAGTGAAAATCGTAGATTCCAGGGATTAGGATGTGGACATATATTTTGAGGAACCACCGTTCAACCCACTACAGTGACCAAACAAACACAAAGACCACAAACAAACAAAAACATTGCTTTATCCTTGTAGATCTTATAGTCTAGTAGGGGAAATAGATATTAAGCCAAAACATAATTATAAAATATTGTTATACTTTATATATAGTTATAAATTGTAATTGGGTCTATAAAGGTGCTTGAAAGATTTTAACGCGGAGGCCTCATTAAGGATACAGGTCTGATCTCTGACCAAGTGACATTTGAGGTAAGCATTGTCAATGAGTGGGCTGGAATTGGGGCCTGGGGAAAAGCTGTTGGAGAAGTGGGGGAACACCATCCATGCAAACAGAACATTGACTGCACAGGCCTTGAGATGGTGACTTGTAGAAGTGATTGAAGGCTGTTGTGGATGAAGTATAATAAACAGGGAGAGAATAGCATGAGTTGAGCCTGGGACAGATCATGGAAGGACTTGAAAGCCTTTATCAAGACTTTTGGAATCCTAAATACAATGAGAAACCATTGATATGTTTTAAAAGGGAGGATCTGAACTGTGTTTTTTTAAAAATGTTACTAAGGCTAATATTTGGAACCAGTGTTATAGGGAAGCAAGAGTAAAAATAGGGGGAAAGGAAACTAGGCAAGAGATGGCTATGGCTTGCTCCAGGGTGACAGCAGGAAAGATGATGGAAGTAAATGGGTTTGAGTTACATGTTGGAAGTAGAATGAGCATGTATTGGAAAAAGACTGGCTATAGGGAAATGAGGCCTAAGGAAGTTTCAAGGATGGCTTTCAGTCTTCTGAGAAGCATAGGCATTAAACAAATGACCATGATAGAGAGACTCCTATAGTGATTAAATAATACATGAGAGAAATGATGGTACCTGGAACAGGGTTGAGATGGAGTGGGGTGTCAGGGTTTGAGTTGGGCTTCAAGGAATATTAATTAGGTAAAATGGTAGAGGGGACATTTTACATAGAGGGAGAAGAAGAAGGGAAAAACTCCAGAGACATGAAGATGTGTGATGTGTTCAGGGAACAAGGAGGACCCCCTGAAGGGAAATATACAAGTGAATGGTTGTGTCCCTAACAGGATCTCTCTTTAATGGCCCTGTTTATTATGGTCCTTTGTTTATCTTGATCCTTCTTATGACATGGCCTTCCTACGGTGAAGCCATTTGAATTGAGTGTGGCCATCTCAGATTATGCCACTCAACCAGGAACTATAGACCCTATGTCCCTAAACTGCATAAACATTATGATTGAGTAAATCCAGATATGGAAGATTTCCAATAACTAGATGTCTTTTTTTCTTTGTTTTTTTTTTTGTTTTTTTTTTAAAGAATTTGGCAAGATGTGTTAGCTTTCTTCTGGAACTAACATTGTGTACCCATGCTAGACTTGTCTAAATTTTATTTTTAAATGAATACTCGAGATTTCAGACTCCTATTGTCAGAGTTCATGGGTAGTGTTGGTTGGGTAGGGGTGTGCTTCAGCAGAAAGTAGGAGTAGAAGAAAATACCTGAAGTAAGGGTGGATTGGGTATGTTACTCAACCTTCTTTCTGCTATCAGAATGATGGGTCTACTGAAAAATTTGATCCTATCCCTAAAACGTTCAAAACCCTTTGATAGTTTTCATTCACCTGCATCAGTTTCCAAAATAGTTTACACATGTGACATTCACAGGAGCAGCACTTTTCTATGGGTAATACATAGAGTCAGTGACATTTCTGGGCATACCAGCTGTATCGCTACCATTTTTCTTCTACTCAGGAAAACATATGGGAATACAAAAGCATGAGAGTAACATTTTTATAGGGATAACCTTGAATCTTATGTGCTGTGATATACCATCCCAGTAAATATTTGCACACATGAGGAATTTTATAACCAGTGACTATTGGTTGTAGGGAAAAGAAGCTCTCTCAAATAATAAAATATGTACCAATGTCTCAATGCTTATCTAGCATCACTAAGGTCATTATTTTAGGAAGTTTGAATACCACCATTGACAGCGGTATTGCCAAAGCCTTTCATGACTATGCTCTGGAATACGGGTGCTTATTATCCCAAGAATCACTTTTCTAGAGACAGCTGAGTGAACCAAAGAGAGATATCCATGTCCAAATTAATGATTACTACTGCAACCTCTACTACTGATAGCCAGATTAAGTTTCTGACCATACGAGGTCAGACAATTAAGTTTGTGAACTCCTCCTAGAAAAAGTGCTACAGACCAAATTGCTGAATATCACTATGGTCACCTTTGAAGTGCTGCCCTTGTGACGGTATGCACTAATGCAGCACCTAGTCCACCCTTCAAAGCAATTTTGGAACTCTTTTTGTGGAATGGGCATCAGAGCTGGCATCATATTACCCTTGATGTCCTGAATGTCATCAAAATGTCTTCCTTTCAATATTTCCTTTATCTTCAGGTAAAGAAAGAAGTCATTGGAGGCAGATCAGGGAGTAGGGAGAGTGTTCCCATATAATTATTTGTTTACTGGCTAAAAACTCCCTCACAGACAGTGCTGTGTGAGCTGGTGCATTGTTGTGATGCAAGAGCCATGAATTGTTGGTGAAAAGTTCAGGTCGTCTAACCTTTTCACGCAGCCTTTTCAGCACTTCCAAATAGTAAACTTGGTTATCTGTCCAGTTGGTACAAATTGATAATGAATAATCCCTCTGATATCAAAATAGGTTAGCAACACCATTGCAAAAAGTTCATGAACTTAATATTCAGACCTCATATGTAAAGTACTATGACAAAAATATACAAAAGTTATCTTATTCAACAATTAAAATAGACACTAAAGCCAGCTGTTATTACATTGATTTTATAGGAGAGATTAGTGCATTTGAGAGTTAAAGAATTCACACCAACATAGTGTCAGAACTACGATTAGAAATGAGCTGTAGTTCAAAATTATATGCTCTTAATCCCTATTCATGCTTGATTCCATCTTTATAAACATACAATAATGCTGCTACTTGGGGCACATGTAGGAAAGACTCTATTTCTAATTAGCCTGGAGATACCTCTTGAGAACAATAGCAATAAGACACTCTGACCATGTCTTATCTGCCTGAGAACAGGAAGTCAGATAAGAGCCATGGAGATTTTTGTTTTAGCATCCTTTGACAACCTACCCAAACCATACTCCTCTCTTCCCTTCATCTTTTCCTACTTCTTCCCTCCCCACTTCCTCCATCCCTCCTTTCCTCCCTTCCATCTTTCTTTCCCCACTTTTTTCTTCTCTATTCTGTCATCCATTCTACGGTCTCTTCACAACTCCTAGTCATTTTGTGTTCTAAGCATTTTTAATTATAAGGATTTTCCATCTCTTAAGAAGGGGCTCCTCCTATGCTTTTGACCAATGGCTGTTCAATGGTGGAATGACAACCACATAGGCTAAATCATCCTCAATATTCGTACAGTGATAGATGTTGCATACATCTCTTTCTCTCTGCTGTTTATAAGGAGCTTACGTCTACCCTAAGAGATTACAATCTCTATGGGGGATCCAGACAGGTGAAAAATGGCTAAAACACATGGCGAGGATCAAGATTGTAAATAGACACAACATAGAAAGGAAGCAAAAGAGAGAATGAAGGAGGGAGAGGACTTCATTTAAGTCCTGCAAATTGGGAAGCATTTCAGTCAGTTGGAATAGGGGAGGGGAGAGTAACCCTGGAGAAGGAAATAGCACAAGCAAAGGAATGGAGGCAAACATGTAGGTGTGATCAGGAAAAGATCCATCATCTTCTGTGATTTGACCAAGGGCATATATATGAATATGCTGCTACAAGAAGATTATAAGATGAATTGGGGAAACAAAGAGAAATGAACTGTTGTTTTTTTTTAAATCTCTAAAGGAAACCTCTAATCTATGTGAAATTCCAGCGCTGTATTTGTTGAAAGGCGCTCCTCCTCCTTCACTTCCATCCTCATTGTCATTGGTCATAATTGCCATTATTAAACGTTATGTAGCTTTTTTTACAACTTCTCATTCATGACTTCATTACATATTTAAAACCTCTTCACTGAGTTGATGGCATGGTTTTGATAGAAAGTAACAAATAGTGCTGGCTTATATGATAAAAAGATATGTTGGCTCATGTGATTGTTAAGGTCATGGCTTTAGGCTATGACTTGGTGATGTGACAGGATGTGATTTCTCTTGGTATCTTGGCTTTGACCTCTTTGGTCCAGCTTTACTGTAGACCTGTTACCTTCAGGAGCCTAGCTATTGCTTCCTGGGCTACAGGCTATTTTTGTCACCGTATACCCAGTACAACTCTTAGTGGACAAGGTTATGTTCTCTGCCAACCCCTGATTCAACCACTCTGGTCAAGGGGATGGAGCACATTGACTTGCTTAGCTTAGGTCATGTTCTGCAACCCAGAGCTGAGGGTGGTGTCAGCATCTGAGAAATCACATACTTCCCCAAATGGGAACTGGGGTGTACAGGAAGGGAGAAATGGGATGGGTGTAGGTGGGATAAATGCTAAAGAGGAAACAAAAGAAGATCTTCTAGAGAAACATAGGTACTTTTATTACCATTTTTTAGCTGAGGAATGGAAGTTCGTAGTTCTCTTAGTTGGACAAAGATGAAACTTCCTCGAAGTAGATCATATATGTCAAGAGGAAAAATTACCTATACTGTATATGTTATCATAGAAATCCAGAAGCTGAAGGGATGTTACCATCCCCTTTGGATAGATAGGACAGAGAAGTGTCATGGGCTATGTCCCTGAGCAAACTGTTTTATTTATTTTAACTTCATTTTCTCCTTCCCCACTCTCCCTCTTCCTCCTCTTCCTTCTTGTTCTTTTTTTCTGGAAGACTGGAGATAATAGTAGCACCTATTTCACAGGGTTTTTGGGAAAATTAAATGAGACATTTACAAACACAGGTGACCAAATGTCTTTCCATTCATTATGTGTTTAATCCTTAAAACATCCAGGGAAAGTAGCTGAGGGCGTTCAGTCTAAGAGATGAAATTACTGAGGCCTAGTGTGGTGTTAGCCACAGGAAAAACCAAAGCAAAGTCTTGTGAGTCCAAGCCTTCCCCACTCTCTTTCCTCTGAATGGTGCTGATTCCTTAATGAGGTCCCAGCTCTCTATCTTCGCCTTGCTGTGAACAGGATCCACACTGAGGGAACGACACATGTAAATTATTATTAGCATGAAAATGGGTAATTACTATTTTTTTTTATATTTGCATCATCCCAGATGATCTTTGCGTTAGACATTCTTTAGCAATGAATGGCTGAACTAAAGGGCTTGCGGTTCATTCAGACCGTCATTACTTCTAAATAAGAAATTCATTTACTGTCGCTCATGTTGCTTAAACAATGCAAAGCAAAGAGAGACTACAGAGCCATCTTCGCTTGTAAGGGCTGGGACACAAGCTGGAAATCACCTAGGCCAACCTTTTAATTTACACATGAGGGAAAGATGGGCCAGAATAGGGAAGGTCACTCAATTAGGGGCAAAGCTGGAGCTAAAACCCATTTTCTTTACTTCTATGCCTAAGTCTTGTCATTAAAACATGAATGCTGATCATCTGACTCCTATTTGGTCAGGAATTACCTGATAATTTTAAAATACATTGGGGGAAGAAAAGATAGACACTTAATGTTCTACAGGTTCCAAAATGAAAATACATTAAAAATCCTTCACAAATTCCGTTGTGTTGTATTAATTTTATCTTCTAACTTCTACAATACACATGTGGGGGAGAAAAATGGTTATCTGTATATATTGAATCCAGTCTCATTTGAGTCCTGCTAATGTAAAGGTATGAACTAAAAACATTTTACGTTAAAAGAGAACAGAGCAAATCGCTTATGGTAACCATTGCATAATGAAGGAACACAATGAAGAATTAAAGTTCAAATTACTTATCAGGTCTCTTCCATTTTCTAAGTTTTTAAAGTAGAAAATTGCACAGTATAATTACAGTAAGTTAATTTGCATTCATATTACAATTCAATGAGCAATTACATTCTTTTTTATTTTAAAAAAATATTTTATAAAGTGTGATTTGCATCAGTATGTTTCCAGGAAAGAGTGGCAACTTTTTCCTTATGTGGTTTTCATACAAATTAAACCATGCAGGACTGTCTGGTATAGAGTTGGAGTCTCTTATTGACTTTTGGGGAACCATTTGAAGCGTGACTATGTTTTCAGAGCTTTTGAACAAGAGCTCTTGAAAGAATCATAGAATATTATGGTTTGGAAGGAGAATTTAAAGGTCCTATTGCTCAAGACACCTTTCTCCTATTCACTTCCACCATCTGAAGCTTGAGTTTCTCTAACGTGTCCCTGCCAAGCCACTATCCAACCTGTATTTGATTAACTCCTATGTCGGGAAATTCTTGACCTTTTGATGACACTCACATCATCATTGGACGGCACTTTCATTTGATGGAGGGTGCTCCATTTTTGTCTAAACATTCTTGCATGAATGTATTTTAAGAGATACTTTTTTACACGTGTATGGCTTTGGTAGTGCCATGGAAGACATAGAGCACTCTTTTCATGTTGAGCATGCACCATTTTATTCAGGACAGCCAATATTGGCACAGATGTCTGTGTTGGGCCATAAAAGAGTGGTGCTCAGGTTTGTGGGGACTGATCAGCTGTTCCACTTTCTCTGTGCCTGCTTTTTAAACAAAATATTTAAATAAGATAAAATAGATATATATTGACATGCATAGATCTTAAGAGTAGTTTGATCAGTCTGTCTTCTTTCACTCAATATATTTTTAAGATTCATCTATGTTGCTGCGTAGATCAGTAGTGCATTTTGTTTCTTGCTGAGTAGTATTCCATTGTATGAATTTCTATAATTTGTTTATCCATTCTACTGTGGAAAGAAATTTGTTTCCAGTTTGACCTATTATGAATAAAGCTGCTATAAAACTTTCGTGTGTGTGTGTGTGTGTGTGTGTGTGTGTATTGTGTACATATTTTATTTCTCTGGGTACCTAGGAGTAGAATACCTGGAATATCTACAATTGCTCATAGGGTAAATGTATGCTTAACTTGATAAGAAAGTGCCAGGCAATTTTCCAAAATGGTTACACCATTTTACACTTTCAACATATGAGAGCTCTGTATCATCACCAATATTTAATACTATTGTCAGATTTTCACATTTTAGCCATTTTAGTAGGTGTGAAGTAATATCTCATTATGGTTTTATTTGCATATTTCTTGTGATGTTGAAGACATTTTCGTGTGCTTACTGGCCATTCATATATCTATCTTCTTTTGTAAAGTATCAGTTCAAGTGATTTGTCCATTTTAATTATGTTGTTTATGTTTTCATTACTAATTAGTAGGAGTCTTTTAAATTTTCTAGATTCATGTCCTTTGTCAGCTATATGCATTGTGAATATTTTCTCCGGGTT
The DNA here is from genome assembly GCF_964194185.1 of Rhinolophus hipposideros. Classification (NCBI taxonomy): domain Eukaryota; kingdom Metazoa; phylum Chordata; class Mammalia; order Chiroptera; family Rhinolophidae; genus Rhinolophus; species Rhinolophus hipposideros. The sequence goes on from NC_138054.1 coordinate 54,463,829, forward strand.
TGTGGTTTACTATTAATTTTCTTAATGTTGTCTTTTGATCACACATGTTAAATTTTGATAAAGTCCAATTTATGACTTTTTTCTTTTATACTGAATAATTTTTGCTTCCTCCCTAAGAAATCTGTGCATACCTCCAAATTGTGAAGAAACTCTGTAAGATTCTTCTCTAGAACCTTTAGCATTTTAGCAATTATATTATGTATGATTATGTATGATTGGGGAAGGGGTTGAGGTTAAAATTTTTCCCTTCATATGTTTATACAGTTGTTCCTGTAGCATGTTTTAAAGACTTTTCTTTCCTCAATATACTGCATTGGATTTGTGTTAAAAAAAAAAAAAAGAGTCAATTGACTGCAGCGTTGATCTATTTCTGGATTCTCTATTCTGTTCCATCTTTTTCTTTTCATTTACATTTTAGCATTTGCTTATTAATTCCTTGGAAAGTGAACTGAAATTTTTATTAGGATTGTGTTAAATGTATAGTTTAATTTGTGGAGAATTGACATCTTATTAGTGTTGAGTTTTCCAAACCATGAACATGGTATGTTTCTCCATTGATCTGTTTTCATCAACGTTCTGTAAGCTTTGGTGCAGAAGCCTTGCACAACTTTTGTTTGATCTATTCCTAAGTATTTTGTGTTATGCTATTGTAATGGTATTTCAATTTTTCCAGTTGTCTGTCTGACCAGTTGTATAACTTTCATTTAAATATTTAACCTCCTGAGTTTATTTCTAACCCACCTGCAAGATATGAGTTCATGTTTTTCTTAGAACAAGGCCAAGGATAAATATATACAAATAGCTTTTGGGGGTTCTTCAAGTCTTAAGTTGGGTAACATATAGAAAGTTTACAATGCAATACTTGGACTATCAGACAGAATTCTTATGGTCAAAAGTGGAGAAAAAAACGTAAACGACTTACGTACTAGTGGGAATATTTTGGCGGATATAACTGAAAAATCTGGGTGGGAGGATGGTAGTTGATTTCAGGCATGGCTAAACTAAAGCCCTTTAACAATGTCCTCATAAATCTCTATTTTTCTATCTCTTAGTCTTGTTTTCTTCTCTGTTAGTTTCAGGCTCTGAAGGATTTTTCTTATGGAATGGGCTCCTGCAGATACAGGCTTAATATCTTTCCAGTTTCCAGTCCAGTGGTAAAGAGAAAGCATTTTTCCCAGTTGCGCTCGCAAAAGTGCACAGGTTACCCATTGACTTCCCTGAATTGTGGCCAAGAAGTGTGTTGCACGGTCCATCCCTAGAGGTGAGGGAGGTAGAGTCAGTTCTACCAGAACTAACTAGAAAAACGTATTATTTGGTGGAGGACTTGTTCCTCAGAGAATGCTGGGCATTGTTTACAGAAGAAGCAGGAATGGACCAAGGAGGCAAAACAAACAAACAAACAAAAAACAACACAGTAATCACAAAATACATGGCAGCTATGTCACGTGACGTGCTGATTCTTCTCTGCCCTGATACTCCCTAGGCATCAGAAATTCAGTCATTTTCTGATACTTTTAGTCCACTCCTATTTTCAAGTACAAACATCCCCTTAATACCACTTTATGAGTGAAAAAATTGGGGGTTTGTATTGGGACTTATGAGTCCTTTGATAATCACTTTAACTCTCCACTTTGTTTCTACTGTGCATTTAGCTAAAAAGAGCAGACTGCTGGCATAAATGCAATTGCGGTGTTGCTACTCTCCTCCATGCACTCCTTGGAAAAATAAAAGGACTGTTATTTATAGTGACTGTAAACCAGAGTCAAGTTTAGTAATACTGCCAAACAACCTTTCCCTGGAATCAAGCAAGGCCAGTATCATAAAAGAAGGGATCTTCTGTTTTGATGAAGCCACATAGAAATTTTTTTCATTGTTTTTTTGACCTCAGAAGAGAAAGAGAAATTGGATAGTTTACTTGTTTCTACAGCAGACAAAAAAAGTATCTGAAATGTGGATAATGTAAGGTTTGCAAAATATTTTTCCTGCTTTTTTTAAACTGGACCCCTTTACTTTCACACTAAATTCAAAAGTCTTGAACATGGCAAGCCAGACCCCTTTCTATTTGTTTATGCTGTTTTTCTAGTGTCAACTACAGTCATCCCCCAGAGAATAATTTCTTCTGTGCTTTTGCACATTCTCTTTTCTTTGCCTGAAATACCCTTCCCTTCTTCATCCAGTTACTCATCTTTCAGGGTGATATAACTTCTTTTGTGAGGTCTTCTTAACATCCTACCCTGGCTTAAATACCCCTATTGGATGTACCCCTAGTATCCTGTACTTAGCACTATCGTGGATAGCATTTATCGCAATGCAACATGATGATGTGTTTCCTTCACGTGGTTATGGGTTGTTGGAGAGTAAGATTTTTGTTTGTTTTTTTCCTCTGCCCATGCCTGACATTGTGTCTGGTATAGAGTAAGCGATCAGGAAATATTTTTTGAATAAGTGAATACAATCTGAGTTTGAACATGAATTTGAATGAACGGGACTGGGAGAAACTTACACCTTTGGTATTAACCTTTAAAATTTTGTGTGTTCTATATGTTAGTATATTTTGAACACATGATGTCTCTAATAAGCTTTGTAAAAATGTTCCTTCTGAACATTATTTTTTTATTAATTTGAGAGCTTTATGTGTACAGAAATATTAGCATATTCCTGGCATATGCAAGCACTATAAACTATTTAATAAATGGTGGCTATATAACAATTTGTGTTTGAAACTCCCAGAGCTTACAGCACAAATTCATTTTATTATACTCCATCCAATGGAAGGTATATTTGAAACAAATGTAGGAATAAAGAGAATTTTAAATCATATAGAATACACAAAACAGGCTACTTTGCATTGCTTTCTTTGGAGGAGGAGTTATTGCCAGTGGGATTTAAGATTTCTGACATTTGGTTTTGCTTTCAGTGATGGGTCAGTTTCAAACAGCACTTAAATAGGCATCCTTTCTGAGTATCTTCAGAATCAAGTGCATAAGGATGAATTATGAGAATTCAATAAAACTCCTTTTGCCATCTGCATGCTATGCATGCCCATGTTTTTCATTCAGTTGACACTGAGCCTCTCAAAAGCAGGATCTGTTTCTGATTTATCATCATTATGTCCAATGTCTAGCACAGTGCCTGATACATAGAATGGACTCCATAAATGTTGTTGTTGACTTAAAATTAACTAGTTTGGAATTATTCTGGAAAGAGAACCAATGCGTAGTGTGTGACTTATCCTGTTCCCACCATGTCCAGTGCATTATCTCATTTAAGGCTCACGGCAATCTCATGAAGTAGGTGTCTCACGAGGTAGGTATCACATGGTAGAATTTAGAATTTTGAAGTTCAGAGAGGTAAGTAACTTATCAAAGTTGATGCAGGCCCATGAGCTTCCAGTCTGTATTCTATCCAGTACACACCATGAGAGTACCTCTCTCACTGGGCTATTGTGAAGGTTAAATGATTAAGATACAGAAAGGACCCAGAAGGATGTCTCGAACATAATAAGCGACATATACACCTTTGTTGTACTCATTACTTTGTTGTTTCTCAGAGTAGATGGAAAAAGAAAGCATATGGATTTTTTTCGTATGCAAAACTTAATACAAATGGCATTGTTATTTAAATGAGAAGAAAAAATACCGTAAATTTGAGATGAATTGTTACTTGACATGTTTAGCATAAGTTAAAATAGTACTACTTCAAAATTTGGTTTGGCTTAACCCAAAAGGCTATTAGGTCCTTGGGCAGCTGTGTGCAGTTAGAATCTACATATTATGCTTTCTTCCAGCCTGGAGTTGAGAACAGCTGCAGCTTGTTGCCCCTGTTGGATTTAATGGGAATTTGCCCAGTTTCCATAGTGGACCATGTCCAGCACTGAATAGAAATAGAGTTTTAGATGAGCCTTTTCCATTTCTATTACTCTTCCAACTCAGTGTTCCACACTCCCTTCAGCGTCTGTTATCATAATGTCAACTGAAAACAGAACAAGGTAGAAGAGGGATGACGGCAACAACTCTTACATCAGGGGTATTAAAATGGGTGTAAACGGTTTTTATGTTCCCTGGCTGTCCTCTGAAGCATGGAGAAACTTTGGATTTTTGTTTGTTTGTTTTTTGGTAGAGTCAATGAAAAGTTAGACCTCTGTTTGATAGTCTAAAGTTTGACATTTGCCCCAGCCACCTGAAGTGCATAATAGTTTTCTACACTCTTTCCTCTTATTTCAACCAAGTCTTCTTGATTGGTCTATGTTCCCTGGTGTTTTTGTTTTTATTTCTGTTTTTTTGTATTGAGTTCAGATTCCCAATGTCTGTCTTTATAGATGAGGAACCTTAAGTATTTTATTAATCTTATTAGAGTTGGCTGGAGAGCCTGAACTTCCTACTGAATGAATCTTCAGTGTTCAATAGTAACTCTTGCCATTCTCTAGAACGTTGAAAAAGTCGGAGAGACTTGAGCCAGTTTTGTGGTCCCCACCATTAGATTTGCTGGTCACACCCAGGAGGAGTCAATAGAAACAGTTATATCAAGGGGGGCACCTCCCTCCCACCTTGCTGGGAGTGTCCTCTGATCAACTTTTTCCCCCAGATTGTATCCTGCCAATGACCTCACACGTTTTTCTTGTCTCTGTGTAAATTGCTATCTTTTCAGGAGGTGCATGACAGCCTCCATACACTGGGGCCTCCATTTGTACAGAAGCTGTTATTACGGAGTAAGTTTAATGGGTCGTGAATTTTGTGGTGAAAAGGAGGGTCTCTCGATGACTTTGCATGTACAAGCCACAGACCTATTGGCTCCACAAGGATTGCATTAGGCTAAATATTTTTAGCCCATTGACTCTAGCGGTAATAACCCTAAATGCTTCATTAAATTTTCATGGGTGAGTGACAGAAGCTATAAGGGAAAAAAAAACAAAACTCAAATCCACCACATTAGCTTTATTATTACACAGCTGGAGGACAGGAAGTGTGGCCCCTACAAAGGATAAAAATAAACTTTTTGAAGGACAGTTTCCTGACTCTTCCTTTTCCATGACCTGCTCCAATGGGTCAGCACTTGATCTGATTTGTTACCTCCCACACCTGGCATTTTGCCCTCTGGAGGCCAATACACCGCAACAAGCATTTACTGGAGTTGAATCCAGTCTCAGGGTTGAAACATTTCCAGACCGACACAATATTTTCAGCCACTTATTGAATTTTTGTAAACCAGGACCCGAAGTAGAGAGTTGGGGCCTTCTCCCAAGCATGTTCTAATCTGAGACTAGTCCTCTCCTAGGAATTTTAAGAAAAGGAGTAGGGAGGCAGGGTAGGAAGGGGCGAGTTGGGGTTTACCTGGGGCCTGCATCCTTTCAGTCGCCTGCGTCCCTGGACTGATGAAAACGTGACAGATCCAACCCTCTCCTCCACCCAACTTTGCGTGGGAAGTTTCAGCGAAGACCAGAGCTGCCAAACCACCTTTGGCCGCTGGGAGTTAGCGCCCCCCTCCTGCGTGGGGGCTACATGTCCTAGCCGAACCTCCATTCTAGTTCTCACCCACTGGCGCTCTTCGTCTTTGGGTGTGCCGATGTTTAGAGGCTGGGATAAGAGTAGCCCTAGATAAAAATAAGGGAGGCTGGGCGAGGGCTGTGCTGCTGTGCTTCTGCTGCTGGTGGTGGCGGCGGCGGTGGCGAAAACACTGGATACTTTCTGAAACCCGAGTCCGGCAGTTTTCTCTCCTCCTCTCCCCCACCCGCTCTCCGCTGGCACAGCCGGGGTTGGGCACCCTGTGCTCCCGGCTCCGCTCTCCCCCTCCACGCCGGGATGGGGAGTGAGTGCAAGGGCTCCAGAGGCGCGACGGCGAACCGCGGCGCCCCCGCTCGCTCGCCGGCTCGCTCTTCCTCCTCCTCGTCGCCACCGCGACTCGGCTGAACCCTCGGAGCGCGCTCGGGCAGCGCAGAGAGCGCCGGGCGGGAGCGAGGGCGGGAGCCGCACGGCTGGGACGAGGGGCGCGCGGCGGGCACCCAGGAGGCGGCGGCCGCGTTGCCGGCAGGTGAGACGCGCCCACGGGCGCCCCGTGGGCGTGGGGCAGGAGGGGCTGGGGCTGCAGGAGGAGGCGGGTCTGCACACAGGGCGGTCTCCTCCCCCTGCTCTGACGCGGGGCCGTGGCTCTCGGGGAGGATGGACCCAGCTCCGAGATCGCCGGGGCTTCCCCGGGCTGGAGAGCGTGCCTGAGCGCTGCCGCCCGCCGGGCATGGGGAGCCGCTTCCTGTGCGGCGGCGGCAGCGGCGGAGGGTGCTCGCGGCGAGCCCAGGTGAGGTGCGGCGGCGGCAGGAGTTCCGTGAGGACAGAGTTCAGAGCGGGCAGTTGCCCGGCGGGCACAAGGCGCGGGGACACCCAGGGCACCCCTCTCAGGAGTTTGGTTAGGGGTACCCCGGGGACAGCGACTGCAGTTTTCCGCCCGCTCCCTCCACTGGCTGGGGGAAAGGGGCGACCTCTGAGCCTTCTTTCTGCGTCTGCTCCGTAACCCACAATCTCCCCACTCCTGACCACTCGCGGTCCCCTCTCCAGACCGCACCCCAAACACTTGTCTGTCTGCGGGACCCCTTGCACGCTCCTTCCTTCTACGCTCCAGTCTCTGCCCAACCCCGGACCTTCGTTCTCCCGCTCCAAAAGCCACCCGCTGTGCTCAAGCCCTTCTCCCTGCTTCGCTGGCGGCGTCCCGGGGCTGGACCCTCTTCCTTACTCAGCCGAACCCGGTTCTCACTTCCCTCCTCCTCTGCGCGCTGCGGTTCTGCCCCGACCTGCGGGAAAATCGGATGTATCCGAGGAACCCCTGCCCTGTCGCAGACCCCACTCAGAGCTAGGGCCCGCGGCTCCTCTGACTGCGGCCCTTCCCCGGGTGCTCCATCGGCCCGGCTCCCCGCCGTCCTCCTCCCCTCCGTGCCGCTCCCCAGGCGCCCTGCCTCCCCAATAGGTCTCCTCCCCAACCCGCACCTCTTGCTTTTCTATGCTCTAGACTCGATGCTCAGGGTTTTCTTTCTTCTTCCTTTTTCTTTTTTCCTACTGGGGAAACTTTAAATCCTCACGGTTTAGCTCTTAAGGAAGCCCTAAAAAGAGGACTCAGTCGCCAAGAAAACCTGGAGTCAGGGAGTCAGAGACGAGGGGAGTTTGTGTCGCGCCCTCGGAAAGGGGTTTTGGGATGAGTGTACAAAGTACATTTCAAAACGGCTGTGGTTCCTGTAGCCCGGAGTCTCCTTCGTCCTGCAGAGTATCATTATGACCCCTGGTGGGAGGGCGCATCTTTTCTCTGCTCTTGTTAAAACGCCTTTGTGTGGGTGGGTGGGTGGGTGTTGGACCGGACGCGGGATGGTGCGGGATTGGGAGGCGGAGGGCACCAGGGAAGGCTGCTTCCAGAGGCTGGTGCCACTTAGCTCCTACACAGCTCCCTCCCGACCCCGCCAGACTGTGTATGTTTTACTCCCTGTAAACTCCCCATCCACCCCCAACTGCACCACACAAGTCCTCATTGTTGGGGGTTTGCCTGGGCACTTCCGCCTGGGCTGGGAGAGTCTAAAGGAATGGGGTGGGGGTGGGGAAGCCCGGGGCGCTTGGCGACGGCAGTCTGGCATTCGCTGGAGGCTTGGCGGTGGTGGAGGAGCTGCGAGCGCCGCGTCGCGGGCGTCTGTGTGCTCCAGCGTGTGTCGGCGAGGGTGGGTGCGTGCCCGCGTAGGTGGGTGCCTGCGGGTGCGTTTGGATGCTGGCGCACGCCTGAGCTTAGCTCCTTTAGAAACAGGGGCGAGTGGAAAGCTTGCGGAAGCCAGCGGGCCTTTTGCTGCCCCGGAGCTGAGGGGGCCAGCGAGTCCTCCGAAATGGATGTTACAACGCCATCCTCTCTAGCGAGTTGCCGGGGGACCGAAGGAGGGTCCTCTGTCGCTTGTTCGTCCCTTCTGCTCCCCTCCTACTGGCCATTTCGAAGTACTTTCACAATGTTGATGGTTTTGAAGAAAGGCCTTGTGGGGGTTCCGCTGACACTTCATAATACTTAACATTTTTTCAAGTAATCATATAAAGGTAGCTTACGTTCAGAACCCCTTGATTATCGGGTTCACGTTTGTACATTTATGTGCCAATTATGGGTCTTCAGGAAATCCATAACGTGATAAACCATCCCCACCCCCTGAATTAGCACCCATTGTTTTTGTTATCTCAGTGATGAGTGATTCTGGACGGAACCCTGAATTGCCCAGGCTTGAAGATAGATGTGCATGGGGGTGCCGGTGGTGGGTGGGGAGATTGAGTGAAGCAGGGCATGCTCCATGGCACCTCCTCCCCCACCGCCCCTTCCGTCTCTTTCACTTCCTATCCTGACAAGGCTTGGAGACAATTCTGGAATCTAAAAGGGATCAGAGATTTTCTTGATTTCCTATTGAGAAGGGCGACCTAATCAAAGCTGTATAAAAGTCAACTTCTAAGCAATCAGAAATTGCTGATGTCTTTGATTGAAACCCCAGCATTCAAATGGAGTTTTGAAGAACTCCCAGACATGGCTTTTGAAGTGCTATTGTTCTTTTCCATACACAGAGGCCCTCTCAAAGGTTTAGGAAGTTCAAAATGCAGTGATTTGAAAGACTTGACATTGTAACTATTTGGCAACTCTGAGAGGATCAGCAGGGATGAGACAAGAGGCTGAGGTGGGAAGTGCCAACGTGTTGTTACTATCTTCTTGGGAACAGAGCCGCTATCAAGTGGGAATTCAGTCCTTCACATCAAGTTGGCAATTAAAGCTCTTCCCAAAGCAGATTTAGAAGATGATTTTTAGTAGTTTTTCATTTCTTTCTTTTTTTTTTTTGGTGGTTTGCTTAAGGTCTGAATAGGCATATCTGAAACATTTAATCATGTTCATTGTATTCAACAATAAAATCTGAATAAAAATTACTTATTGTTGATGAAGCTCATCTCTCAAGCTGTTTCACAGTATGTTTCATTTGCAAGAGATACCATTGTGTGAGGCGGCTGCGAAGAGATGGTATCACTTATTGTTCATTTTCTCCCAAAGCCAGAGAAGAATATATGCTTCTTCAATCCCCTTTGCCCTCTAAAATAATTTTTCTTAAATGGGTGGGTGTTTTGCGTGGTACTCGATAGTACCCATCTTCAGCATAGCATTTGGTGGGTTTTGGATGCCTGAAGCCACCCTGCAGGCAGATGAAGAATCTCACTGAAGCAGCATTTCATTTTGATAATTCACTCAAGTCAAACTTTTTTTTTTTTTTTTTTTTTTTGTTGGGCTTTAATCCTTCTCTCAAAGTAATAAAGCTAACAAAGCAAGAAAATCACAGTTTATGTCTTTTAGATGACACTTTTAAAAATCACAAAAATCTTGTCAGGAATGTTAAATGTTATTTAGGGCTTACTGTGACAAAGAATGTTCACTTGTTAAGGGATTGAGGGTAAATCACTCTCAGAATCTCAGTTTCATCATTTACAAGACAGGGACAATATTATCCAACTTGTGGATCTTTGAGCAATTTTATGGGGGAAAAAATGTCTCATTGGGTTCTTTGGCACATAGCAGGGTTTCAGGAGAATGGTAACTTTTAGTGACAGAGAGCATGGGATTCTGCTAAGGAGAGAGGATGGCATTTGGAATTGGAAGGTTCGGGTTGAATCCAGGTACTTTCTGACTTCATGATGCTTTGCAAATCACTGCTCTTATTAATAAAAATAAGAATAAGTAACCTTTATGGAGTACTTACTAAGAGTCAGGTACCCTTTTAAGCACTTCTCAAGTATTAATTTATTTAATCTTGAACTAACCCGAGGAATTGGATACTTTTATTCTCTTTCCCATTTGATAAGGAAACGGGCACAGAGAGAGTTGGTAACTGGCCCAAGGTCACACAGCAAGTAAGGTATGGCACTGGAATTTGAATATAAGCATTCTGGTTCCAAGATCTATTCTAACCATGGCCTTATGTTGCCTCTGAGAGGGAAGGTGATCTCAGCTATCTCCCATGGGGGTTGTAAAATTTAATGAGGATTGATGGAATAGTTAGACCTCCTGTAGGAGCAAACTACAGGTTGTTCCCAATTTCATGTGCTGAAACACAAAATGGGTGTTCCTCTGTTGCCATAGGGGCACTGGGCTGCTGGTTGACATTTTGAACACTTATGACAAGTATTGGTCAGTATTGATTGACATCTGTCTACTCTGTTAAAATCGTCATTAATCAAGTATGCAGAGATTGCATTACTGCTATTGTCTATTACCAACCTTGGTAAGCAGAGATTCTTAAAATTAAAAGGTGGCATAACAGGTGATTACAAGTCCGGACTTGGGTGCTAGACTGCCTGGGTTCAGACCTCAGCTCCTGCCAGGTATGTGGCCTTGACCAACTTATCTAACTTCCATTTCCTTTATAATAAAATAACAGCACCTGCCACATAAGATTGTTTTGAGGATTACAGGGCTTCACACAAAGTGCTTTGAACAGTACCTAGCATGTAATGTTACTTAGCTATTAATGCTGTCCTTCAAACGAGATAAAAATCCTTCCCCTTGATTATAAAAAGTTTTCTGTTTGTCACTGGTATTCTGAGACTTCAGTATTCAGTATCTAGGTGGTTTTTTTTTGTTTGTTTGTTTTGCTTTGTTTTCCTAAACAGAGGGTAGAGAGGAAGAGTTCTATTTCAGCATCTGAGGCATAGGTTTTGTTGTGTTTAGCTTCCTGGAACTATTTCCTTGAACATTTTTCCTCTTTACGAAGGGAATTTTGAAGCACACATAATGCTAAAAATGTCCAGGTCATTGCCCTTTTCAGCAATTACATTCAGGGAAATAAAATGACTGCTTGATTAAATTCTAGAAGCGGACTAGTCACCTCTCCTAATTACAGATTGGAAAATAAAGCAGGCTTGGGGAGATATATAACTTTACAGCTGTGAGGCACTGTCGGAACCCAGAATTAGTGGACTGTTTGCCCAATGCTCCTTCCTCTGGACCAGATTCTCTTACACCAGGACTGAGAAGTGGCTTGAAAACATAAGTAGAACTTCGAGGTGGGGAGACTTTGCCAAACTAAGAACAAGAGCCAGATGTTCTGTAAAGCAAAAATAGTGTCCAGTAGGAAAAGAAAATCCTTCCTCTGGTAGTACATTTGTATCCATGAAAACTATCTGAAGTTACTCTATGAAATGTGTAACAGGATATGAACGTGTGCTAAAAAAATACATTAGTGAATCACTTGCATACTTCCCTTAGGTTGGAGAGCAAATGATCAGGTTTCTTTTTCTGTGAGATGCTCTTTGTATATTTCTTCCATTTAGTCCTCAGATATGGAAAGGTTTTGGTTCAGGAATCACAAAACTCCTCTGGCTTCTATTTCATGAAATATGCAGCATATTCTATTGGAAAGAAATTGCCAGCTTGCTTTTATTATTATTATTTTATTTGAACCTGACGTACAACCAATCTACAATGCCAGTAGGGGATTCTCATAAAGAGAAAAGAAAACAGAAATAAGATTCTGCTGAGTAGAAGAACTCACAGCTAAAATGATAAAAGTTCTATGGTGGCAAAGTTGGTTTGTTTAGCTTAGGGGATAAAAAGGAGAGGGCATTCTCAGACAGATGAGACTTGGGTTCAAGAGTGAACCCAAGTCAACTATTTGGAGTGCCTACTGTGGGTCTTACAAAATTGGCTCCAAGCTTCATACCAATTTCTGACTTTCTCTGTTGGTCAGTCTCTGTGTTTTTTGACTGGACTCATAATTTATCGGTTCACTATCCATCAGTTAAGCCATCCCTTACTCTTCCTTTTTCTCTCCTTGTTTCTGTCTGAGTTTGTCTCTTTTTCAGTCTTTGTGTCTGTTTTCTTTTTTTTGTTAGTCTCACAATTGACAATAAAGTCTGAAAAGTTACAAATACACATTGAGAATATCCGGAAAATTGAGGAAGCAAACTCTGGTTATGCACCTAGACACCGCTTCTATGTCCATTCAACACATATTTCCTGAACACCTACTTTGTCTGGCTCTGGCTCTGTACTAGGTGTTGTAAACAGTGCCAAAATGTAAAGGTGCTGTCTCTGCCATCTAGGCACCTGGCCTTCTGCATAAATAACTGCTATAGTGTGAGATGTGGTGCAGAAAATATATGTACAGCCCTGGAAGCTTCCAGAGGAGTAATTCATTCTACCTGGAGAGGAAGATGATGGGGAAGTATTCACAGAAGAGATTGTATTTCAACTGGAAGCTGAAGGTTGACCAGGAGTTTTGCAGGGGTTGCAGGCATTCCAAACTGAAAGAACTACATGGGCAAAGACAGGTGGGCATGAAGGTCCATTATGGGTTTGGGATGGGCATAGTTGGGTGTGACTATAATGTAGAATACGTGGCTGAAAGGGATTGTTTTATAGAGCATTTTCCAAACTGTGTTCCAGGGAGATGGTTTTGAGTACTTCCAAAAGAAAACATTTGGAGGAAGAAAAGTTCTATGCTCAAAAATGTTTGGAAAGTACTGAGTTATATATCCTACTCTATAAGACATGGTATTTACTGACATATTCAAGCTTCAGAGATTTCTTGCAGTAAAGAAACTCATTTACCTCATTAAGACTTTTCCACACTTATTTGTCATAGAACCTTTGATATCAAGGAGCCCCCTCAGTATCTTACAAGATAGTTTAGGGAAAATGTTTATAGGCAATCACTTATGTTTTTTAGAAGAACAATTTTATCGTGAAAGCAATGTGTGTGATTTGAAATGTAGTATAGTATATTGAAGACATACAAAAAATATAAATAACAATATAGTAAAAACAACAACAACTACAAAAAAACAACTCTACCTACTACTCAGCTTAAGAAATAGAGCCATACAATTGAAGCCTCTTAGTAACCGCTCTCTGATCATATTTCTTTCCCTCCTGCCAGAGATAACCACTATTCTAAATTTGGTGTTTGTCATTCCATACATTTCTTTTGAATAATCTTTTCAGAACGCCAAACTTAAAAAGAATTCCACTGAATTCTAACCCAGTTTCTAGCTAGTTACTACAGAGATAAAGAAAAAAAAAAGGATTTTGTCCAATAAGTGTCTAATAAAGGCATTTATAAGCTCTTTAGGGGAAGGCAATATGGCTTTTTTTTTTACAACACTGTCTGGAACATAGTAGTTGCTCCACAAGTTTCTGCTGGGTTGAGTTGAATTATATGTGTACAGTCTTCTATGGTTTATTAAGTCCCTGTGGATAAAAAGATTGGGATTCATTGTTTTCCATTGACAATATTGAAATTCTTTGTGATCTGCAATCTTAAAAAACACATTTTTCATTGCAGTTCTTTATTTTGTAATCTGGATTGGGAAATAAGTAGTAATAGTCATCCACTGAAAGTCATCTTTGTTTTCTTGACATGTTTTGGAATCATTGATCATAAATACTTATCTAAATCTATCCTATTAAAAAAGTTGATTAAAATAGTAGAGTTCTCCATTTCCCATTACTGGGAAAAAATGATAAATATAAATGATTTTAATCAAAAAAGAAATTTGTAATGCTCATTAATTACTCTGTACCTAGACACTAAGTACTTTAAAGGTTTACGAGGTTCCTATCCACAGGGTCCCCAAGAAATAACTTACTATCAGTAACAGAATGTTACAATTAGGCACTGTCATTCCAATACAGGTAGTGAAGATATATGTGACATACGTGAGGGACACCGTCTTGAAAAAGCTCACATCATCTTAAAACGTATGTCATATTTGGATGACATTTTCCTTTTCTATTATCCTAGCCTATAATATATTACTGTATACGTGTCGACATGTAGAGGGAATGTTAGACTATTACTGAAGGATGCATGGTAGAAAGAATGAGAAGAGACAGGGGAAGACTTACAGGCTCGCTGGGAGAGGCTTTTTGTACTAAATCATGCTTGTATGTGAGATAGTAGATTTGCTTTTCCCACTGGGTTTTAAGTTGATCATGGCTGAGAATCCACCCTAGGGTTGGTTTTCTGCCTTTGATGCAGATTTCTGGTACAGAATTCTCCTAGTGGTTTTTGAAGTAGTAGTAAAATCCCAGCAGATAGAACGAGAGTCAGCTTTGCGTGTGAATGATCATGAACAGTGCAAACACGGCACGGCGGGTGAGGAAGAGAAACCACAGAGTGCCAGCGCCTCGTGATGGCCCAGTCATGCCCATACACTATGATGATGGCACGTGGTAGTGCTTGTCTTGAATTGTGGGACACATTATTTTGAACAGCATTCTGTGCCTGCTCACAAAAGTTCTAAATATAAAACCACCACTCAAATGTACTCGTTAAACCAGAAATGCCAATAATCCAATTGGGGGAGAAATCAAAGATGGGCCAACCATATGCTGATTCTGAGCTATGGCATGTATTCTTAAAACACAGCTCCAATGAATGCAAAAAGGTTACTGTAATTTATTCCTTTGGGAAGCTGAATAGATTTATAGACCACATAGAAGTTGGATTCTTGCCAACCTTCTGCTATCTCACTTCTTAATTTTAATGCAGTTGAATTTATCAATCTTTTCTTTTATGGTTAGTACTTTTTATGTCTTATTTAAAAAAAGCCTTTCTTTTTTTAACCCTGATGTCATAAAGATATTCTCCTTTATTATCTTCTGAAAGCTTTATTTTTTTCGCCTTTCGCATTTAGGTTCTTTAAACCAGGTAGTGTGTGCGTGTGTGTTTGTGTGTGGTGTGAGGTACGAATTTATTCTAATGTTCTTCCATATGGGAAAAAAATCATCCTGGCATTCAGGGTGAGTTTGGAGGCACATATTTTGTCCACTCTTTTGCCTAAACCACACTTGTTATTATTATAGTTTTATAATAAACCTTGGTATTTGGCAGGACAATTTCCCCAGTGTCCTTCTTCAAAGATGCCTTGGCTTTTCTTGGCCTTTTTTCTTCCATATACACTTTATAATACTCTTTTAAAGTTATACAAAAATACTCTTCAGATTTGATTGGCATTACATTGAATTTAAACATGGACTCAGGAAGAGTGACATCATTATGATACTGAGTCTTATATCCATAAATAAATACCTCTCTCCATTTATTTAGTTCTTAACGTTTTAATACAGAGTATAACTTTATTCATATAGGTATGCATTCTTTTGTTAGATCTTTTTTCCAGGTGCTTTATATTTTTTAGGTGCTATTGTAAATACTATCTTTAGAAAAATTGTATTTCCTAATTGCGTATTAGTTTTCATTAAATTCCACCTGTGTTTTTTATTCTGGATGGTGGGGGTTAGGAGGGGAGGAGAAAAATTGGTGCTTATTGAGTACTTACTGAGCACTCTGTGCTTTACAAGCTCTCATTTGATACCCAGAACAGCCTCCAGGAAAAGCTTAGCACTGCTTTGGATCGATCCCTCCTCCTTCAACCACTGACCGTGTAGGAGCTGTCCTTTGTCCTGGGGCCAATGGGCATGCAGAAGTGATGGAATGTGGCTAGTGAGGGGATGATCAGCCCAAGTAGCAGCTAGTCATCTTGTTCAAGTGGCAGAGGTTGTTGAAAGACATCTCTGGCTTTCCCGTGGAGAGTGAGGAAATGTGCACAGGATGGCACAGACCTCTCCTGGTTGGACACCCTGTTCAGCATAAGTAGCCTGAGCCGGGGCCTGGGGGCTAGAGTCTGGCTCCAGACACACTGGTCTGGCATGGCAGGCAGGCCATAGTCATCTGGTTGCCCGAGGGACACATTTTGGCTGGTAGCAACCGTCTACTTTGACTTTTCAGGCATCTCTCCAGTCAGTGAATATTATTCCCACTTTCAAATGAGGAGCCACAGGTCTGGAAAAAATGGAAGATGTGTCCAAGTCATTAAGCTGAGCTGGAATAGAGACCAAGATCTGTTTGCACCTGTATCAGTGCTCTTCCTACCTCATCTTGTTGACTTAAAAATCCTCAAATATATTATGATGATATTATAGGGAAACGCCAGAAGCACTTTTTACTTGGGAATGGGCCACTATGCATGGAAATTATAATTTGTATCTGTAAACAAAAGGTAATGGGAGAGATGTCCGACTGTGGCCCATGTGGTGATTATTATTTTCCAATTGTGAGCGTGCTCTCTGTCTCCCCTATTTCCTTTCTCCCCCTTGTCATCTAATTCCTTTGCCATTATTTCTTTTTTAAGCCCATTACTACTCGTTTCTACTCATTCCAATACTATTTATATTTTAGAATGTAAGGCAGATAATTTCTCTGCAAAAGTTACCCCTATGACATCAGTGTTGATAAACTTTCAAATTCCTCTTCTCCCCTTGCCAAGTGCTATACTCCTGTCCCTCTTCTCTCACATCCTGTCATTAACCCGTTTCATTGTATTTTCCGGAATGGCAATATATACCATGCTAGTTTAGCTAGATATAAAAGGATCTCTTATAGGAAGCAAGATTAAGGGAAAGAAAAGCTGGCCTCTGGTGGTTTTGATAACACTGTACTGGGGATGCCAAAATCAGAAGTGTCTGGACACTGATGGTAACCACTTTGAGCACCTCTTGTAACTGCAGAAGTCAAATGTGACTTGTATTCATCTCTTGTTATCGGTATACAAGTATATTGAGGATTACAATTAACACAGTTTTTTTTCCTTTCTTAAAATGTATATACATTTTTTGGTACTCTCTGTATATTTTCTCTGCTGTGTATATGGGTTCATAGGAGGGGGATCAAATATTATTCTGTATACATTTGACTGCTCTAAATGTGTCAGTGGAGAGGAAAGTCAAGATTTGTTGTTTGAGTAGCCATAAATCAACAAAAAAAATCAACAAAAAAGATTTGTTGTTTGAGTAGCCATAAATCAACATGGCTGGGAGGAAGAGGGTTGAATACTGGGTCTGAGTTGCCCTCTTTACAAAAAATAAGTGAAGACTGTTCAACAAGGGCTCAATCTCAGTTTGCTGCTTCCTTCTGCCTGCTTTTCCCAGGCACATGTATCTTTCTGAGGCTTCTGGAGCCCCAGTCTCTGTTACACACTACTCTTGATCATGCCTTTGATTGTTTTGTTCCATGTCTGTTACTGTGGAGTCCTCTAAAGATTGCAAGTTTCTCAAAAACCCTGTCGACATGTCCTTCATGCCCCCCTGGACTTGCTTTCCGAGCAAGTTCATCTTAAATACTTCCTACCTTTACTTTTTAAAGTCTACCATAGTTCTTGAGCAGTGCAGGTGAAAGTATCCCTATCATAAACTGTGTTGAGTCTATGAAAACAAAATAAGTGTTTTCTGTTGTGATTTTAAACATTTCCTGTTGGAACATGTTTTTAGATCCTTTTATCACAAAACTGTGCCTTTCCTGTCCTAGTCTCCCTCCCTCTTTTCCTTTCCTTCCTTCATTCCTTTTTCCATTCCAGTTCTATCAAATCAAATCAACAACAAGAATAAGGCTTCTCAACCTAAAGATGTATAGCATGATTTTACAGTTATTAGAATGTGCTGTATCCCTTTCTTTCTCACACTCATCATTTCAGTGGAGGAGGAGGTATCCGGGGCGTAGTCGGGAGGTGGACTTTGAAGGTCTTAGTATGTTAAGTACTTAACGTTCTATAGTAACGTTAAGTATTTTACATGGGTGATTGTTCACTTGGTGGATTATTCGCAGCTAGTTTAAAATTACAGCCTAAAGATGACACTCTGGCAACCAGTATGTGTCAGGGGTTGAAGAGTACCTCTCCATGACATCTCTGAGTGCACCCAAACCCACACGATGACTCCCAAGCAGCACTGAATAATTTTAAGGCTGTACATTGTATCTATCAGTGAGAGTGTAGTCAGGAGACACATACCATGTCAATTAATGGGAAGATTTTAATACAGGGAACTAGTTACGAGGTGTTGGAAGAGCTGAAAGTGTGACAATGAAGCAAAGGAACAAGACGAGCCGCCTGCCTCTAGATCTGCAGGCACTAAGGGCGGCCATGGTGTCACCGAACCCCAGGGGTTGGGGCAGCTGGAAGTGGGAGCAGGCCCCACACAGGACGAGCTGGAACCACAAAGGAGACTTGGCCAATTCTGGGGTGCCACCTTGAAACAGAAAGGGAGGGTGCCAGGGAGAGAGAGACCCTAGCTCTCCTCCCCCTTCCTTCTTGTCTCCTGCCAGTCTTTCCCACTGAGCAAATCTAACTGGATCCTGGGACCTGCAGTTGGGATCAGGCTCTTGCCACACTCAACAAAGCAGGAGAAGGGGCCAGGAGGCAAAGGACTAGTTCATATACCAGGAAAATAAATCTCTTACAGAAGTGCTTGTTAATATTGCAGAGCTAAAGGAAAACAATAAAGTGAAACACTTTTTCCTCTTCTTCCCTCTCCCTGCCAGCATCCCGTCACACCTCCTTTCCAGAAAGCTGAGTGACTGCTGGCAGTTGAATCTCTCCTTACCAGGGTGAGATGTTTTAGTTTTGGGTGCCCTGGTGAGTAGGACATTAGCAGTAGGGCCACACTTCTCTGCAATTCCAAAATCGAAAAGGCTCTGAAAACTCAGTTAAAAACAAACAAACAAAAAACTCATTTAATGGAAAAACCTGACCTGATCTGAATGGACATGAGGCTACTTATAATCTTTATTTATGTCTCTAGTGATACATGTGGCTCAAGAAGCATTAACGAACTTGATGTCGGGGTGCCACCCCAAACCCAAGAAGGGATATTACAGATAACAGCCGAGTGTGTGGCAGAGGATAAGCTGCCTTCCTAAAATGCAAAATAACATCTGTGTTCTTAACATGTATGACCCAAGGAATTTGAATAAGGGATTGTGAACCTGTGTTTGAACACTACACAGGGAGACCAAATGGAAACGCGGTGCTATAAACGTGCAATTTTAGGATAGTGCTTGTGGTAAACACCACAGTCCCTCTGGAATCACAGAATGACAGGCTGGACTGGCCTCTGGCAGAACAGCCCGTTTGTTCTGTGGATTAGAAGACTTTGCTAAGGTTGGGGACCTAGCTCACATGTCCCAGGACCACCAAGGGATTAATAGTGGAGTTGGAACCATTTATTTTCCCTTTGCAGTGTATGACGTTTTAGGTCTGATTCTTTGGTTATGTTCAAACATTTAAACACTTGACATTTAGATAAAGGACTCCAGGCAGGTGAATATAGAGGTAAATCTACACTCTAGTTACAGCAGTCTTATATTTGTGTACTGTATTGTGTGTGTGTGTCTGTGCACGTGTGTGCACAGACACACACCAGATATCTTCTTAGATCTTCAGAACAGTCCTTCAGACAGACAGGATGGGCGTTACTATCCCCATTTTACAGACGGTCAAACCAAGGCTTAGCCAATAACTAGTTCTGTGGCCGTGGGCAAGAAGACCCTTAACTTTTGGAGCCTTGACTGGGAAAATGAGTTCTCATAGGGTTTTGTAAATCAAAAGAAGTAACAGCTACAACATAATCAGAACAGTGCCGAGTGCACATTGATGTGGCACAAATGATAGTTCCTTTCTCACTCACCCCTCAACCGTCAGACACGTGAAATAGATTGCTCAGTCACACAGCTATTCCCTTTGAAATATAATGAAGAGGAGTCAGTCATTGAATGGCAGACCTCCACTCTCTGTCTCTGTCTCTCTCTTTTTTTTTAAATTTATTTTTCAGCTTTATGAAGACAGTCTTGAAATAATGCCACCTGTGCTAATTTTCTCTTTTTTCTTCAGAAACGGTGTCATGTTTGCTGTGATCTTGGTGGCCCCTGTTATCTTCACGGGTCAGGATACAGTCTGACATTTTGTTTATTCCAAATTTGACTGGATGGGAACAGCCACCACCAGGAACACAATTTGCTTCCGAAAGCAACTTTATTTCTTGTCAGCACACATGGGACGTGGTTTATCATAATTCACTAAAGATGGGCATAATAAAATATTTTCTTTTTCTGAATATTTTATAAGATTAATAAAGCTGCGTTCTTAGGGAAAGTTTATTAATCCATAACTTATAGAAAACTCCAGAGGAAGAAGCTGTGAGATATGTTCTGTAGGTAAAGACGACAGGCGTGCCGCCACTGGAATTGAAGTATGCATAAATTATTCAGCCAGCTAGCTACCTTCTAGGTGCATTACAGATTGTCGCTGTGACGGTGACTCTGCCTTGGACATGATCTAAACAAGCCGTTGTTTGATTTTATTTGTAAAGTGGGAGGGTGTGAAAGAGTAGGTGGCCAAGTGTAGAATAATCACCATCCTTTCCATCCCCTTGCCTGTACTTGAGCTACGTTAGACACAAAGGCACGCGTGTGGACCCTGGCTCCTTGGCACAAAGCCATATGCACTGGGCTTCTGCTGTCTGCCTAATGGAGATGGTGGTGCTGGTGGCAATGATGGTAATGATGATGGTGATGAGCAGGATAAACGGTACCTCTGTGTCCATTACAAGGACTAATGATTTACGAGAAAGGACTTGGTGCTCTATCACTTCATCCATTCACTCAGTATTTATTGAGTCCCTGCAGGGTATTGGCACAATGGTGGGCTCCACGAATACAGCCGTGAAGAAGACACAAACTCTCTTCTTAACATCCAGGATTGTCTGGGAAGCACAAATAGATAAAAATGTGGTGGCTAGGGATGACCGAAAAAGTATTAGCTGAGGTGAAAAATAAGACAGAAGGATACATTTTGCCAGCGTAGGAAAGGGTCAGCATCTAAGTTAAATATTTTGACGGTGACTTCGAATTTGTTAGTTGGTCTTTTGCGCAATAAATATGTTCTGGGTACTCTGCTGGGCTTCCAGAGTGAGCATGGCAGAAAGTGCCATGACATGAATGACATGACATGGTCATTCGCTGTGTACAGTCTCCTGGGGAAGACACAGAATCAGTGCCGGTATGAAGGAGGCATGTCCTAAGTCAGGGGGCCACGATAAAGGTAGAGATGGTGTGGGGGCAGAGTCCCAGAGAGCAGTTTCCAGGCTCTGGCCTCACGTGGAAAGGGGCTGGCTCCTTTCTGTCAGCTGTAATCAGATGGCCATCCGCTGTGGTTGGGTGGCCATCGGCTGTTACCAGGTAGCCATTAGCCACTATATAACTGCTGTGGCTACGCTAGGGGGTGGGTTGTTGGTTGGCAGAGAGGCATGGATTGGAGGTAGCAAGTGGGGTTGTTGGTTGGCAGAGAAGCAAATGATGAATTGTACATCGTGTGGCTCCTGCTTCCTGTGTCTCCAACCCAGCTGCCAGCGAGACTATAGTGGTATGAACCGCCTATCCATGGCTCCTTTTTGGCCTTACCATGTCCTGCGTTGTGCAGGGAGTGGGAGCTGAGACCTCGCATGACACATAGGCAGTTCCATGTATTAGGAGCCCTAAGTTACTAGGAATGGATCACAAAGTGGTGGGTGGCAGGAACCAGGGAAAGTGAGGCTTAGAAGGTAAGCAGGATTAATTCATGGAGCAAGCACCTTGTCACCAAGTGTTAGCCCTGAGATTGTGGTTAGGTAAAGTAGCCTTTTCTTTGTGTCACCTCTGCAGTTTCCTTGATTCTCCTATTGCCTGGGGTCAAAGATCAGTCTAAGGAGAAATATGGTTATATTTAATTAGGTGAAATGAGGACGTACATATGTCAGGTGTGGTCTATTTTAATGGTCTTTCAGGTGTCTCCTTTTATAAGAAATGTAAGCTCAGGTGCCTAGAAGGGCTGTGCAGTGGACATTGGTAAGTAAACAGTTTGGGGGACTGTTTGGGGAGCCCTGGGTATACTACCAGTCAGCTACAACCAATGGTTGCAATAAGGGAATGCTGGAACAATGTAGCCAGGTCTTCAGATTTTTCAAGAAAAGCTAGATATCTTGTTTTCTAAGTGTGTAATCCTTCTGTTTAAAAAATTCTCATTAAATCAGTTAAAACAGAAAACATGTAGGCTAAAGATAACTGGCCCGTGGGTTATTTTTATGTCATAAACTACCCATTGATGAATTCCGGCCTGTTTTTTATAATTAGTATGTTATGGCTACATAAATCTCCAGTGAAAGTTCATTGGATATACCAACAGGTAAATTGGGCCATTTTTGGTAAATGAAAGTTTCTGCAAGACAGTTGAAGGGTGGAAATCGGGCCTCATTTTTTCTGTGTTTTCTTAGTTACCCTGTTTGTTGTTCTTGATCAAACGCTTCTGATACAGGGCACAAAGGTAGGAAAACCAGTGTCCATGGCAATTCTGGTGTGTTCTTATCTGTTTGCTGGGCAGCACTGAGGTTTGTGTCTGTCTAAGTCTACAGCTGCCTTAATTAAGCCTGTTATGTACTGCTACCGAGGCAAATCCCTGTCGTGAGGCAAATGAGTAGTTTTAGGGTCTATAAATGACAGCGTCTGTGGCTTTCTCATTTAGGGTTGAGACTCCTAGCCACTAAAATATGCACATTTCAAACCAGAGTGAGAACACGAGCAACTTAGTAGTTACTGTGGAATTGAGTGAATGTCATAAATATTTATTTATCTTTTTCATAGCTGGCATAAAAATATTAGGATATAAAAAAGTTGTTCACTATAAAAACAACAGAAAATTCATTGGCTATACATCTCTGGAATGCGTGTGTCTCTTTGGATTTTCATTAGCATCTCACAATATACTTCGAGAAATTAGATTTGAACAGAAGCTTCAGCAGAATATGAAAGCTCCTGGTGTTCATAATTAACCCTTTTCAGGAAGAATTCGTTGCATATGGCAGTTGTCTTTTAACCACAGAGCAGTTGTAGTCAAATTTAATGATTTTTTTTAGAACTATTTTCTTAAGAAATGATCTTTTGTTTATTGAATTTGGAAAATACAAAAAAGTGTTTTTAAAAAATCACTTATACTGTGTCTACCCAGAAGCAGTCACTGTTCATGCTTTGAGTTGCAGCGATAAAGAGGCCAGGGTTTGAAGTCAAACCAACAACATGGCTTTCAATCCAGGCTCCTCCATTTATTCAATCTTGGAAAATCCTATTTTTTCTCATCTGTGAAACAGAAATACAGATATTGCCTATTTTATTTGATATTTTGATCAAACCATATAATGCATATTAAGCATTTAGCACATGGCACATGGGAAACATTTAAAAATTAGCTATTATGATTATTTTTTTCTATTCTTTCTGCTATAAACATTTTACTCTGTGGAGTTCAAGTTGTCAATACACTGTGTTTCTTTTGTAAAAAAAAAAGAAAAAAACCCTCACATTGTACCCATATCTCTTTTTAAAACATTCTTTAAATGTCCTTTTTAACAGTTATATAATATTTCTGTACATTACTCATCATTTAACTCTTTCCCTTGTGTATTTAAGTTGTTGCTCATTCTTTTTAATGATAAATAATTTTTTGATGAATACCTTCATCTGTCTTTTGGAGCAGCTTGATTTTTTGGTTAGTATAGTGACTACATCTCACATCTGGAATGAGCAGAATTACTGCCAGCAATCTGCATTGGAACTTTTGGTGGTGATGGAAAGGTTTTATGTCTGTACTGTCCGACATAGTAGCCACTAGTCACACATGGCTATTGGGCACTAGAAATGTAGTTAGTGTGACTGAGAAACTAAGTTAAAAGAAATTTTTTTTACATTGCTTAATTTTAGTTCGAATAGCCCATATTTACCAGCGGCTGCCATATTGGATAGGAAGGGCTTATACTGTTCTGGTTTGAAGAGCAGAGTGGACTTAGGCTAGGATTTTTTTTTTCTTCAAATAGACATATCCATAGAACATTTTGCTTTTTTTCTGGTCTTTTAATGTATGGTGTATAGCCTCAAGATACTGTATATTCCATCTATCTATCTATCTATCTATCTATCTATCTATCTATCTATCTATCTATCTCTATCTATCTATCTATCTATCTATCTATCTATCTATCTATCTATCATCTCTTTTTATTTTTATGGAAGGTTGGTAGAAGGTGTCTCACACGCCTGCTACCATATTAAGTTAGAAATCTGAACGGAAAATGTTGACTATATGAGGATTCTTCAGGCTGTCAATGACAAGAATCTAGCTTAGTATGACTTTAGTCTGAAAGGGAATTTCTTGGCTCATATAACCAACCTAGGTGTGGTCTGGCTCCAAGTATGGTTAGAGCTGAGGGATCAACTAGCCTTGTTTCCACACACTAGTTTTGCTTTCTATGTGTTGGCTTTGTTGGAAAGTTCTCCCGAAGCAGTGACAAAGACAGCCACCGACAATACAGGATTACATCTTACTAGCTTAGCAGGCCTGGCAAAAGGAGAGAGGGCTTTTCCCCGATAAATCCACAGGATGGCACAGGGTTTGCTCTCAGTGGATTTGTTCTCATTCCTGAATCCATCACTGTGGTCAGGGTTGGGAGGTAGAATTCATACCTATTGACCATCTATGGAGCTGGATGGCGAGGTTGGCCCCACCAAACTACATCAACTAACAATGGGATAAGAGGATGATACCCCAAATGAAAATCAAGCTGGGAAACGTGTGCTTGGCAGACAGGCACATGCGGCACAACTGATGCTCCTTGCACTGTTTCAGTGAAGCGTTCTTGGTTCCCCCAGTTCTCAGGAATGTCACTTTATTGTAGGAGGGGAAAGATTTTCTGTACTATGAATTGCTATCAATTTACACAGCAGGTTTCTCTCATGTAATGGGACCATTCCCTTCACCAGAGGAGGGTCCTGAGCTGTGTCTTCCAATTATAAAAGCATTGGGATGTTTGGATGCTGTCTGGTCTTGCTCTGTCTGCGTTTATGACAGTATGCTCATAAGCTAATTCCTCCTCTCTAGGAAGTAGGTAACTGTGCCCCAGAGAGTTAACAAGGTAAGTAAATCGATGCATCTATTGTGATTATTTTTCTTTATGAATAAGGCAAAAGATATATTGCTTAAACCCCTTCCTAGAAGCATCTGAATCAAAGCTGATGGGATTTGCATGTCAGACTCCAGATACTCTAGGAATCTGTTAGAGAGTGGGTACTTCAGTCCACAGCTGGTGTATTGCAGCGATATCTAATATCTTGGGAGTTATGGGTATAATTAAACCATCCCTATTAGTAATTACAAAAAGGGACTCACTGCCCTTAAAGGTGACTGTAACATATCAGATCTTCATAAAAGCATGAAGCGATTTATTTCATCAGCAAAGTCCATGTAGAAAATATTTTATTAATATTCCAATTTTCTGATTCAGCTCTGTGTGTAATAAAATATGGTGACTAAAACAGTTTTCTTTTTACTGTTCTTGCTCAGCCTCATAGGAGAGGTTGAAGTTTTGTAGCACTATTTATGCCAGTTTTCCTTTAAACTCTCCAGCATAAAGCATATCTGCAAATTAATATTCCCCGACTCGAAGATGAGATTGACCTCATAGGTATAAGTTCATTTCTTGTCCTAACATCTACTGTACCGTGAAATTAGGGGTCTTTTCTTTATCAGGCTATATATTTTTACTTCATTTTCATCGTGGCAGGAGTGGTAGTAGGGACCTCCATCCAATTATTGTGTCACCTTAATATATTATCAACTTTTAACTAGTCAGTCATTATTGCATAATGATTCAGGCAATGCCACAAACGCAGCTCACTTCTTAGTGCTCTTTTATTCCAGCTTGAATCAGAGACAAGCTTTCCATATTTAAAAGGGACTGAAAATATGGAACTCAGTCTCCATGAAACTCTCAGGTCACCTCTGCTGAGTCATCTGTGCTGGGTTGAATTACCTGTATATAGGTAAAAGAAACAAAGCATTGATGGACGGTATAGCAGCGAGAGTCAGGATACGATGGAACCACATGGGCTCTATTATCAAGTCACTTAGCAGATCTGTGTTTCCTTGAGCTGCTTATTTGACTTCTCTGGACCTACATATTCTCAACTGAGAAAGAAAGCTTTGGATGAGTGGTCTCTAAAATCCCTGCCCACTGTAACCCTCTGATTTTAGTCATGCCATTGCTTTGTTCCTCTGCAATAATACCAATAATGACGAGTGTGTAGTTCAGAGTTACATGCATACTCTCCCCTTGCTCTCAAAAGCCTTCCCAGATTCCCTCGACCCGTCCTTCTCTGTTCTTCCTGTAGTTTTTACAAATAATATTGTATATCAAAGTGGAGGTTTTTACGGGTCTTGTCTTCCCCACAAGGCTGTGAATTCCTCGAGGACAGGTACCTTTTTGTGTATATCTTTCCATATATGAGAAGTATTTTGCAATGAGAAAATCAGTATTTGGCAACCATATTTTAGAGATCGTACAGGGAGACAAAAACAAACACAGATATGAACATGTCTGAAAAGGGACTCCTATATAGTTGTGGTGAAATTGCTTTGGTACTTACATCATGTAAAGTTAACTCAGTAGTTTCTCAGGGAGATTTCATTTTAATGTATATGAAATACCGTATGTTTGCAGTTGAGTGGAGAGGTAAATCATTTCATGCACATAATGGAATCCTTTTATACATTTCCGATTATTCAGCACCTTATGGTAGGGCCATGCTATGTTACTTCCCATCATGTCAAAATGTGCCCTTTTGATGGTAAGATCATTTCAGTGCTTTTAAGCAAGAAAAGCGAGCTCCCACTGTCCTCACTGGTGTTTTGATGTTCTGAGATTATTTTTTGCATGGACTCCAGGAGAGCGAGTCTGCAAAGCAGTACAATGTGAATACATCTCCCCAAACCAATGAGAATTGTGCTGTCCTCTAGAAAATTAGGTTTGAGCCACATCCACGTCAGTGCCTGAGACTGAATAAGTCCCATTTCGTGATTGCACTGTGTATGAATTGTGTCATGTGTCTAGATGGTCACAAACTATGATTGCTTCTTTTTCCTCAGCATTACTAAATGGTAATGCAGTGGATCTGTGTGAGGAGAAGTGTCTCAAATAAACGGCCCAGGCTGCGTGAGATAATTTGCAGCCTGCACTTGGGAAGTCTCCGCGGACCATTGTAAGATGGTACTATTATCCGGAGACAATGGGAAAAACACTCTTTGTGGCTTTTTTTTTTTTTTTAACTGATATTGGCATGAAGTACTTAAATAATCTTGCTTCATATGGTGTCATGTGTAGGTTCACCATGTTGTTCTGGAAAGAACCTCTAGCTTGGTACTTCCATCTGGGAAGTTCATGGTCAGGTCAAGTGGTCTTTCATAACCTTTGTTCATTTGGCCACTTGAAGCAAGTGCCTACAATGTGCCAAGCACCATTTTAAGTATGGGGAGGGTGGGGGTGACAGGAGTGCTGATTGGAGTGTTTAGAACACCTTTACACACGGAAACCCTACTCTTTTTTTTATTCTCTCCATCTCAGGTGTTAAACCTGAAAAATAAGTGCTCCAGTACTAATACACTGTTCATTTCTCGCCCAGATTTGCAGACTCTCAGATCTCCAGCAGTTCACGTGGGGAGGTGAGCTCTCCCAGCGATGAGCCCTTGGAGCTGTCAAACACCAGAGCTATTTTAAGTTTGGAGGAAATTTAAACAATACTGAAGGCCCGCTTATCTATCAATCCATTGGAAACTGCCCATAAGTTGAATTCAGCAAGTGCTAGGCCGAGGCAGGCCCGCTGTCTGTCAGTGAGTCCCCAAAGCCTTGGGAAGGTAGGACAAGTCATTATAATCCAGTGCTGTCTGTTTTGGAGCAACTCTCTTTTTCACTTCAGCTCTGGTTCCTGATGTCCTCGATTTGCTGGGGCTTTATTGCAAGGCAAGAATCTTGGGGTTCATTAAGCTTATTGTGGCTGGAGTTGATGCATATTAGTTTTCTACCTTGAATATGAATGATCAGCTTTCATAGAGAAGCAACAATAGATTCAGTTCAAATTATGCAGCTTACTAGCTATGTGACTTTGGGCAAGTCACTTTACTTCTCTCGCTGTCCCTTTCTTATCTGTAAAGTGAGGACGTGGTACCTTTAACATTCTAGGATATATAGATAGGATTGTGTTTCTTAGTGTTGTGCTTGCTACACTGATGAGCTGATGAGAGGCACGCGGGTCTTATGTTCTCTACAGGCTGCTGGGATTCTCAGCCTCAGCCTGCCTTCTAAAGCATATGCATATTATTCAAGTAAATATGCCTGTCAATGTCCTAATTTATTTCAAAAAATGATGTGAGCCTAGAATCTCAGGCTTGAATTAATATTAAAATTTTATTTAATTAGGGCAACCCCGTTTTGAGATCAGGAAACTATGCCATCCATCCATTCATCACATTCTTCTCTTATTCAGTATTTATTAATATTAAACACCTGCTATGTGCTTGGTGCTCTGCACAGTAGTAAGAAAACAAAGAAGAGTAAGATGCAGCCCCAGTCCGCAAATCTCTCCATCTCTCCTCCTCCACAGTGAAAAAAGACCCTTGCTATACAAATCAGTTGCCCTTAAATGCCTTGCCTTTTGATTCTGTGTGGCTAGAAGGATGTTTATGGTGCGTTGGTGGCTTCTAATAGAAAAAGGGGAGAAAGTTCTTAAACTCTGACTCCTGTAAACAGTGTTAGTCATTTCAAGCTTAAACTAGAAATTGAATTGGAGAGGAGAACACTGAAAAGCCTGTTTATAAACAAAAACCCCCAGGAGTCAGACAGCGTTTCTCCTGATGAAGGCCTTCAATATTGGAAGAGCACACATTCAAAACCATAACCCAACCTTCAAGTAAGTGTTCAAAGGAAGTAACAGGCAATGCAGAAAATGAAATGTAATTGGGCACCCTGTGAGGATGGGACAAAACCTGGGCAGCTTTGAAAAGCCTCAGTGTGGCTGGTCCCCAAGCCTGGAGTTAGTAGCTCTAGCCTTTCCAACAGTAGCAAACATACATGTTATTAAATCATTCAGAGTTGGGAAACAAAAGCTAGAAGAATTTGCCCCTGACTTGTAAATATGGGATGTGTTTGCTTTGCATTTTAAGATAGAAAAGAAATAACTTTCATCGTAAATTGCCAAATCAAAAGTTGGCACGAACCATTTCTAGGTGGGGAGAGGTTTGTGTGAGATGACAGTTCACATACTGACGACTTTTCGGGAAAGTTTCCAGAAGGGAGAAAAATATTCCAAAACAAGCGAGCAAAAAATAGTTATGTTATTTGCATCATTTCAGACCCCATTTCCTGCAAGTGTCTGGTTGCTCCCTTTTGCCCACCACCACCTGCTGAGCTCCATCCAGGCCCCCATCCTTTGTCCCCCCTGCTCTCAGGCCTTCCGGTCCACTCAGGCAGAATGCATGGCTCTCCTGATCATGCTCCAGAGTACCAACATTAGGCGCCACATTCTCATGATTCATCTGCTTGTCAGTCACTCTCGTGGCCCAAATGCAGTGGCCATGTCTCTTTCACTTTATAATCTTCTTCCCCCGCCTATGGGCCTTGCTCAACGAGGGCACTCAATAATGTTGACTGACTGAATGACTGAAAAATCTTAAATATCCAATATCTCTGCTAAACTTGGGCAGTCACGTGGAAGTCATTTTTATTGTGAACAATTTCATCAGGGTTTGGGAGAAAGTGAGCAAAGTATGCTGCCTGGCCGGGAGATAATACAGAGACCAAAGAGACAAACTAACAGGCTAAAGACAGAGTTTCACACATGAGAAGGGTGGATTGAGTCAAATAAGGTAAAATTCAAAAGAGATCAGTGCACAGTCCTGTACTGAATGGTGCAAACCATTAATACTAATAGCAAAGTAGAATATAGTGACTGTGTGGCTCTTCTTACATAGAAGGAGGAGGGAGTAGTTGATTTAAGTTAATACAAGTCACCAGTAGGCTACTCAAGGTGCTGGATCTCACTCTTGGGGTAGATTAACAGAAGAATTTAGTTCCTAAAGAAGAAGTGAATAGTGGATTCCGTCCCTGCCCTCTGAAGGGCCAATTGGAAGTTCAACTATGTGTGGACGCGTTTGTGTCCCATACCAGGCAGCGACTACATAAATGTGACACGGTGTCTTCTGACTCAACTTTTTTACCCAGAGCCCAGCACTGGGCCTGGAACATAATAGATTCGGTAACTGTTAGTGGAATGGAGGAAGAATGTTGAATGGTGGAAAGAAAAGTCAGAAAAGAAAAGATTGTCTCTCAAAGTATTAGAAGACTAATAGAAGCAACCAGAGATATTTATACTTTGAAACACATGTTTGTTGGCAGGGGTGGGTTATGTGGGGGAAGTGTGGAGTATAATCGCCATCTTCAAATATTTTAAAAACTGCCGTGTGACATGGAAATTAGATTCTTCTGTTCCCCATCAAAGGAGTGGAGATTAGAAAAAGCAAGTTTTGTATGTCAACTGTAATTGAAAAATTAAAAAAAAATATTTAAAAAAACGGACGCACTTCCTAAATAATATTGCAGATGGCATTATTTAAACCAGCAGTCTAAAAGAAAGCTAATCTAAGCCATGCATATAATTTAAAATTTCCTAGCAGTGAGGTTAAAAAGGTAAGGAGAAACATGCACAGTTAATTCAATAACATATTTTTATTTAACTCAAGACATTCAAAGTCTTATTTCAATATTTAACCAATCTAAAAATTATTATTGAGGTACTTTACAATTCCTTTTTTCATACTAAGTTGCAAAATCTGATACGTATTTTTAAATTCAGACTAGCCTCATTTCATGACTGGATCACCTCTAGGGTAGAAAGCTGCCTTTAACACATTAATTAAAATCTTGTGAATCAAAGAAAAAATCATAAAGCAAATTATTAAAAAAAAAAAAAAGAAAAGCAAATTTTGGCTCAAGGAATTGTTCAAATGTGAACTGCCTTCTATGAGATAATGTGCTCCCTTTTCCAAATGTTGTAGGCTGAAAGAAAATGAGATAAAAGGGTACTGTAGAGGACTGCCATACTGGGTTGGGGGGGAATTGGATAAAATGATTTCTAAAGTTCCTTCTAATTCTAACATTGTATGCTTTCTATTGAATAAACAGTTCCTTTTTGACCCCAGGAAAACATTTAGTATATTAATATAAGATAAACCACTGTTATTATATCACTTTATCCTTCTGAAACCATGTTTATTTACATTATTTCAAGTGAATCTCATAAGAAACATACACATATAGAGGAAACATTGTTATTCTATAGATTAAAAAAACACTGACTGTGTATGAACAAGTGACTTATTCAGGGTCATTAGAGGGGGTCCTTGCCTTAATAACAAGAGCTCACAGCCTGGCTCCATATGTGCAGTTAGAGGATTCCTAAGAGGTAGATTTCATTCTTGTCCTCATTGTATAGATGAGAAAACCGAGGCATAGAGAGGATCAAAGTCACAGCTTGCTATTAAATGACAGAACCAGTATTTGCACCAGACAGTGTGATTTCAAAGCTCATGCTCTTAATCTCTGTGCTGGCTTGCATTTCTATGATGAGTATGATAGCGGATAAGAAATTGCTAAAATTGTAAAGTCAAAGAGCAGCCAACAACTTTGCCATCAGCCATTCAGGTGATCAAGGTACAAAATTAACTACTAAAAGTGTGTGTGTTTTTTCCAAACGTGGAGTCCTGGGATCTGTGTCAGACAAGCAAGAAGAGTTGAAAAAGACACAATTTACCAAAGGGATCCAGAAAATCTGACCCCTTATGCCTGAAAGTGTTTCATGAGACCGTTATACATCACACACCTGACTTGTTCAGCATGGAGAGGATAGGTTGGGTGGACTTTTTCCATAACCTGTGCCTAATATTTTGAGCATCCAAACCTTTCATGTGCTTCAGTGATAGCAAATAGAATAATGGAAGCATTATATGGTGTCTCAGAGCCCGTTGGACATTTTCTGAATTATCCTAGACTTCTGGGGGCTTCTGTCCTACCTGCGTCTTTGCCTAGGTCACCTTAGAGCTTATTAAGGTGCTTTGGGTGGTTGGGACCTACAAGGAATGTCCCTAGCCTGCTATGTTCTTTTAGCTTGTGCTCTATCTTTCCCACATTTCCTGCTTTCACTATTTCTCTATTATATTTGCCATGCACCATGCCCATTTTACCTCTGACTTACTGTCTTTAGAATCTGTTAGCTCACTGATTAGTAATACGAGGTGAACTGGCAGGTTGATGGTGGAAAACTGAGAGCTTGGCATTTCTGTAACATTGAGTCGAATAGTCCCCGTACTTAAGAAAGGGATAGCCTTTGGCTATTTAAATTTAAACTCATTAAAATAAAACATCCAGTTCCTGAGTCACATGAGCCACATTTCAAGTGCTTAGTAGCTTCAAGCGTCTGGTGGCTACTGTGGTAGAGCTAGTGGACAGCACAGAGAGAGACCACTTTCATCATTGCAGAAAGTTCTCTTAGCATCATTCAAGTGCTTGGAATAACTTGGTGGTACTGAGACCTGAGTCTATGTTGAACAGACAGCTACTGGTGCAATGCTAGTTGTTTGTAGTTGGGAAAGTTACTTGCTGGCTCCTAATTTCCTCATCTGCAAAATGGGAATAATGCATAATTACATTGCAGAGTTGTACTGAAGATTAAATTCAGTATCCTATGTAAAGCAGTTCTTGGTTTGCAGTAGTGGCCCAGGGGACAGTCATTCCTTCTTTAAGTTACTCATATGTGACATCCAATTTGATAGCTGAGAGCCAGTTTGTAATGCTGAGGGTTGCAAAGCCGGGCCCCTAGCAGTTGTCTCCCTTGGTGTTGAGTGATAATGTAGCATTTAACATGTACTTTCATAATTGTTTGCTCCTTTGATGAAAAAGCAAACAAACAAAAGAAACCAAATAAACAACCAAACAATTTTTAATGAGTAGATGCTTTCTAAGAGAGTATATAAAATAGGTCACATCTATAAGGAAACATTTTTATAATGCAAAGACTATATTTCCCAAGCCACATTTCAAGGAAAATCAGACCCATGATGACTTTCTTTCATTAGATTAGTTTGGGGAACTTTACATGTCCTTTTTCCCCTTGAAGATTTACATAATGCACAGTTTAAAGGCTCTGAAAAGTCCTGTTGGAAAGAAACATGTTTAACATTTTTTAACTCAAGTGTTTTAAGCTTTTATGAACACGGAAAACCCCTTCTTGTCCTCATTGAACGCCTATTAATAGTGTTCACAGAAAGCATTTTAGAATATACTGCTCTAAGGGCCTACAATCACTGTTTTCCAGAGGCATCTGCAGGGAAGGCTCACTGCAAAGCATTTCCTTCTGCACTAACCCCTAATTCTAACACAACAAAAGAGATATGGTGCATACGGCTCAGTCTCTTTTGTCGTCCCTTGAGGAAAGGATAAGTCTGAAGTGAGTTCAGGACCCGAAAGTAACCTATTTTGTCAAGGTTTAAGGTTCAGTAAACAGCGATTGAGATCTCTTGTATTTCAGACAACCACAAAGACTGTTTTTGTACTTCAAGACTAGAGCCTAATGTAACTGTGTTTTCATTGGGATGCCAGCATTTTCGAAGCTCTCTGCCTTCAGCAGTTTGTCTTTGTAACACGATGCCCATTGGGTCTGACGGCGGTCTGATAGAAAAAGGGGAATGTAATTCAACCTGTGTTAGTGAAATGATTGCTTTGAATAAAGCTCTGTCTGTGTTGGCTTTAATAACCTGGTAAGATCTAAGGGAATAGTTTTAACTTTGTTCTTTCACTGCACCACATATGATAAAGGCTGATAGATAAACCCACTCATACAAGCAAATCACAAGATGGAGGAACATCGAGAACTCCTAGTCTAGGCCAAAGCAGGAAAGGATAATGAGCAAAGTCTTGAATCAAGTTTCTGGCTTAAAGATACTTGTGTATAAAAATAGATGTGTGTATTTATGTGTGTGTATGTCATCTCCCCCGCTTTCTATCATTCAGTCACTTATCTCGGGGGTCAGCAAACTTTTTCTGAAAGGAACAAGATAGCAAATGTTTTCCAGCCTGGCAGGCCATGTGGTCTCTGTTGCAACTATTCAGCTGTGCTGTTGTAGCTAAGATGTACCGCAGACAATGCACAAATGAATGTTCCAGTTAAACTTACAAAACTAGGCAGCGAGCCAGATTTGGCCCAAATGTAGGAGTTTGCTGGCCCCTGATCTGTGTCTTTGACAATCAGTATAAGCACCAGTTATGAGCAGTTCCTGAAATGCTTGCCTGAATCAGATCCTTACTCTGAAGTCGGACTTTGGGAAAACTAAAACTCCTTCAGTGAATCACTGGCAGTAAAGACTTTGCTATAGATGGATCATTATTGCCACTACTGAGTGATCGGGCATTATTCTAAGTGCTCCTTTATTGTCACAAAGCCCTATGAATTAGGTGTTATTATTATTATTATCATCGGCCTGTTACATAACAAACTAAGACTGAAGAGCTGGAGGAGGAGGTGGTGGGTTCTGAATGTGCAATGCAAGCAGCCTGGTGACAAGGCCTACCCTTTGTCCCAGCCCCACACTGTGTCTCAAGGGAATTCTGGTGAAAGCTAGTCTCCCTGGTTCAATGGATAGCACAGCTCTCCCTGGCATGGGGCTTTACAGACCGTCTACTGTCTCCATCTCCATCTCCCCAGCCCCACGTGCAGTGCAGTTTGGCTTGAACCACATTGATCGTTTGGCTATTTCCCCAACATGCCAGGCCCTCACACAAATCAGGGTTTGGAAACGCTGTTCCATATAACAGGATTCTATCCTTGCTACCTTCTTCCTCACCTTTCCTCATCTTTCAAGATCCACCGAAATTCTCTCTTCTGTTTTCTCAAACTTCTCTAGGCAGAGGAATTTCCTTTCTTGTTTTCATTCCAACTGCACTTCAGAAATTTCATACCCGTATATTGATTTGATGTTTTTCCTCTAGAAGATTGTGATGCCTGGTGGCAAGAGCATCTTCTCACCCAGCACCAAGCACAGTGCTTCACCTAGCCATTGTTCAGCAAATATATTTTCAATGCAGTGAGTAAATGTACAATAAGCCCAAGAAGTGGGAGTAGGCATTAAGGGCATACCTTGTTTTACTGCGCTTCGCTTTACTGTGCTTCACAGATGTTGTGTTTTTTACAAATTGAAGGCAAGACCCTCATTGCAAAAAGATTATGACTCGCTTCATTGCTGTGCTGTGGAACCGAACCCACACTATCTCTGAGGGATGGCTATCCATACTTTATATTAAATGAGTAGGGAAATTTGGGCTGATTTCTGTTTGGTGAAAGTGTCTTTAAAATGTACCTAACAGCGTGTTCTGATTGATTAAAAATCATTAAGGAAATTGGTGGAATCTGATATGAACTGAACTAACCTGAAGAAACAAATGAATGATAAGCATTGTGATTAGAGTTACTCTTGGCATTAACACTGTATTTAACTTTAAAAATGCAACTTTCCAGCAACATAATGTTACATCATCTCTCTCTCTCTCTCTCTCTCTCTCTCTCTCTCTCTCTCTCTCTCTCTGTCTCTCTCTCTTTCTCTCTTTCTCTCTTTCTCTCTCTCATGTATTCATCTGCCTTTAAAAAGACAGTGTGCAATGGATGGATAAAGTAATGCTTCAGACATCTTCTATAAAGTTATTTTTATTGGATAGCATCAAGACACATCTCTGGGATCATGAACCGTCATAGTCATTTTGTTTTGCACAACCTATCTTAGCACAAAGTAGATGTTCAATAAATGTTGGTTTTAAAGTAAGTAAATGAACCATGAAACACACAGGACTCATGCTCTTAGAGCTTCAAGCTTTACCAAGTATATGGAAGCATTAATTAATTGATCTTTTTCAGTATTCTTCCCACATGCCAAGCAGGGAGCTAGGTCTTAAAGATACAGCTGCTACCAACATGTCTTGACAGCTCTTCTTGATTATCTTATGTATGATAGATTCTGTAATAAATACTTGTGAGGTACTATGCTCATTAGTACTGCGTCCTTCTAGTAAAATATATCATGAAGTAACAGATACCTCTGTTGCAGCCTCTTCTTTGCAGCCTCAGACCTCTCTGAGTGTATTAGTAGCCCTCTTGCCTCTTCAAGACTATCTCTTAGAGTATCCCTGGTGCCAGGCATAGTGCTGGGCTATTACTTGTGAATGAATGAACATTCCTGGAAACAAAAACATAGAGCAACTGTGTGGTTCTGGAATGAGCTTTGGTTGTGGGCAGGGGACCTGGATTCAAACCCCAGCTGTGTCCCACTGACTCGCTATGGGAAGGATCAGCTAAGCTTCTCTTGCACAGGTGGCAATAACGCATGGCCACTGGGAACATCATTGAAGGACTATTTGCAAGAAACAATTGTATGGATCCTTAGAGAACAGAAGGATGCCATTGAGATGGTTGTGTGAGCCATGGGGCACTCAGACGTAGAACGGAAAAGAGCTGAAGTTGGAGGAGGTTAGGAATTTGGATATCCTGACAGGTTTCCTCTATGGCATCGGCTTGGACTGTAGTAAGCAGGGTTAAAGTTTATGAACAGGAAATTAGGAGAAGAAGGAAAACAGCAACAAATAAAGTAAAAATTATGAAGGTCACAATAGGTTGA
This sequence comes from Rhinolophus hipposideros, assembly GCF_964194185.1. NCBI lineage: Eukaryota > Metazoa > Chordata > Mammalia > Chiroptera > Rhinolophidae > Rhinolophus > Rhinolophus hipposideros. The sequence goes on from NC_138054.1 coordinate 54,500,260, forward strand.
AAAAAAGAGAAATTAAAAAGAGACAAAGCTGGCTTTTCTTTCTCTTTCTCCTTGATTTCTCCTCATTCTTGGGGGAAGCCGAAATCATCTCTGCAAGGCCCTTTCAAGGGAAAGGAGGAGTAACTTTATACAGGATGAGACTCAGAGTCCAGAATAAGGTTATATGCCAGGGCTCTGATTATGCACACCACAGGGATAAATGGAGGTCATATGCTTGGTGTATTTCAGTATTTATGAAATAAGGAACGCCAGTTGATCTTCATATCGGGAGAATACTCATGGTTGTTTTGGTGTCTGACTAGAACAGCTAGAATTGGAATGAGTACCTTTTGCAAATATTTTGATAGACATTATCTAATTTATACGTTAGAGCATTTCTATGAGAGTAGGTGTGATTACCTCTCTTTCAGGCAGAAATTGAGGTGCACGTGAAATGATTTGCCTAAGGCCATGCAGCTGATGAGTAACATAGGTGGAACTTGAATCCCATCAGGTCTTCTCATTCACACTTCATATTTTTTTTCCGCCGTGATGGGCTTCTGGAAGAACATCGTGGTCTACTTAAGAGGGCTGTGCAGGACCTAAACTTCCATTGTGTATAATAAGACAGTGAGCATGCGAGATACTGAAGACTTGTGTTTAGTGTGTGTTAGTAGGACCACTTAAAATAGCAGGCCACAGGTCCAGTGGCCCTCCATTAAAAGCTGTTTGGCTTTGAGCAAATTAAAGAAAATGTGTGTCTCCTCACCACTTACTGAGGCATAAATGAATTAACATAGATGAAGAACCCATCAGTTCTCTAGAATCTGGTACATTAGCTAATGTCTTTATTGTTATTCTCATCTGGTTTATCTTGGGGCATCTGGGTATCCAAATGACTGTCAAGGGAAGTACAGTAATTCCTCCCTTAACATCTTTGATAAGTTCCATGACTTTAGGTGAAACGATGTATAATGAAACCAATGGTACCACAGGCTAATTGATATAAGAAAGAGTTAAGTTCCCAAGCGTCTAGCCACATTATAATGAAATGAGACTGAAATGTTCTTATCCAAGGACCTGCTGTGTAGGGCTAGTTACCTACCATACATTTCATTTTGGGAACAATTTATTTATCGTTGATATGGGGATAGCTATTGGTCAGAAATGATCTGAGTATACAATATAGTGGCTTTCTCCCTCCCTCCCTCCCTCCCTCCCTCCCTCCCTCCCTCCCTCCCTCCCTGTCTCCCTTTATCTCTCCCTCCCTCTGTCCTTCATTTCTTTTGTTGAGTTGAGGCTCTAAGGATAATAGGATCAAAGATAAAGGATAATAGGAGTTCACTTATTGGTAACCAGTTGGGAAGGGCATTCCCAGCACAACCAAATCAGATTCAAGGCATGGCAGCATGAACTGCCATACTGTCTTTTCTGTAGTCGCACCCACACAGGTGCAAAGCGGTCCCATGTTATGACTGTTCTCTAGTGAGCTTCCACGGTGGGGAGTAGAGGAATTTGAGCTTGCAGTGGTAGGCAGGGACCAGGTCACGAAGCGCCTTGCGTTCGGTGCTGGAGAGTTTTGACTTCATGTTGAAAGTAATGAGGCATTGAAGCCTTGTAATTTGGGAAATTAATTGATCAAATTTGATTTTTCGAATCAGCCTGGAGTAGAGGGTGGGAAGGGCAGATGGAAATTGACAAGAAATAAATCAGGGATATGGATGAGGGGAGTAGGAAAGAAATAATTAGGACCAGAGCCAAGATAGTGACAACAGGAAGGGTGAATAGAGGGTGTGTATGTTTGGGGGTACATAAAGCAATGTTCCAGCTATATCTCCTGTTTAAAATAAGGTAGAGGATTGAGGCCGGAATTGACAGTTCACCCTTGTGGTGTAAAAGAGAATATCTTTGAACATTCTTCTAAAAGAATGACATATAAAGGAGGCTGACACAGCTAGAACAGCTTCAAGGGCACCGAATGAAAGGAGGAGCAATACAGAGCGGGTGACACGTTTTGAAATAATGTTGTTGAGGCTTCAGTGTGGGTATGAGAAGGAGAAGTTTGTAAGGAGACACAGTATTTGGTGCAGCTGAGAGTTTTAGGGTCACGGAGAAGGAAAGTGATAAAGTAATGAGGGACAAACACCAGGCATAAGAAGAAAACCGGAAGGGGAAATGAACTGTGAGGGTAGGCAGCTGAGCTCACTTCAGGAAGGATTGTCTTTGTCTGAAGTGCACAGAGGAAGAAAGAAAGGGGAAAGGAGAGGAGCTTTCAGAGAAAGAGATGGAGGCAGAAACTAAAGCAGATGGAGATAACAGGCCAACTGTAGGTGGGACACAGTCACAGAAGGTGGAGAGACACAGATAGGAGGGAGCGTTGAGCTTGAGATAAAGCTGCCAGAGAAAGATGAGGGGGTACAAAGGAGCCTTGAGGAGTTCAATGAGATCACATGACTGTGAAACCAGACAGCCTACACAAGGACCGGGAAACATGAATAGCCTGAAATGCCACAGGCCTGTGGGGCTCTATGAGAGGAGAAACCACTCAGAGTTTTAGTATGAGGAACAAGGCTGTCAAGGATGATGGAAATGTGAGTGAATAGGGACTGCAGAGCTGGTCAGTAGGAGAAGGCTGGTGTAAGGACAGGATTCTTGTTTAGCAAACATCAGGTAGACATGTGAAAGGAAATCTTTGTTGAAAGATGTGTGATCTCAAGGTCCATTTACTTGGAAGGGGCAATATTCACATTTAGGAGTGCACATGCTCTCCCCACCTCCCAGGAGAAATGTGTAAGGGAAAATGTATGCAAGGTTATGAGGCCTTATCTACAGGAAAGGAAGGAAAGGGTGTGATTGCTAGGGGATTCGAGCAGGTCATTAATGGACCTGGAAATAGAGATGAAGTACATATCCTTTCGGAGGTTTTGTTTAGAATCTATTCAAGGATGGGAGTAAGAGGAGAGGGTTGAATATAGCAGATAGACCCTGAGCTTATTTAGCAGATACCTAACTTCAAATCTATTTCTTGATTTTCTAATGGAATGACATGATGACAGGTATTTTAACCTTGGATGTTTAGTTTCCTCAGGGGTTTACAGTGTTACTACCGTGTTTCCCCGAAAATAAGACCTAACCAGAAAATAAGCCCTCGCATGATTTTTCAGGATGACATCCCCTGACCATAAGCCCTAATGCATCTTTTGAAGCAAAAATTAATATAAGACCCCGTCTTATTTTCAGGGAAACATGGTATAATGACTAGAAGAGGGGTGATGTGTGTATGTGCACACGTGCATGCGTATGTCTACACACCCATAGGCACCAGCCATGTGATTTAGCAACAGTACCTTTTATCAATAAATGCAAAAGGTGTGAAGTTCAAAAGTCAAAGATGGACCAGTGAGAATGTGCTTTGTACGTTTTGGGGAACGTATCATACCACTGCTAATGCTAACGCAAACTCCTTCTCCTCCTCGCTCCCATTATGGAGGTTTGACCCTTTCCCAGCCCTGTGCTGCATCTTCAACACAGCATGTGACCCAGTCCACATAGTGAGGTACAGAGGGGTGTGATATTACACGCGTTTTCCGCATGAGGGGACTGAGTCTTAGAGAGATTTTTTTTTGATGTTCCTGAGGTCTCTCACATAATAAGTAGAGGAGCCAGAGTTACACCTTTGTTTGACTAAATCCAAAGCTTTGCTCTTAACCTCTAAGTGGGGAAAAGTAGAGAGCTGGGTAATATGTTTAGAAAATAGGGTTGGACAGATCACGCTGATTCCTCTGCCAAGACCCCTGTGACTTAGCTCCGGGTGCCTGCTCACCACCATGCCAGGCCAGTGGGAAGGTGTATGTGGTCTCCTGGAACAACAGATCGGAAGGCAGCCCACGAACATGCGCCTGAGGGAAGAGGAAGCTAGGTCGGTCTACAGCTTAATGCTGTGTGGGCCTCAGTGTTAGAAGGCAAAAAGGGGTAGAACCAGTGGGTAATTTTTGGTTTCCCCTCTTTGCTTGAAAACTCTGATGTGAAGATCACGTTCTGCCCTGAAAAGAAAAAAGAGAGACAAATGCATATTGGAAAAGAGCAGATGATGAGGAGTAAGGCTGCTCTGTGTGGAGAGGGGGACAGCAGTGTCTCAGGGGCAAGGGCCCAACTTTGGTGACTCCTTTGGTCTTTTTGTTCGAATGCAAAATGAGGGAGTTGATCCATCTGGTTGGTCTCTAGGGTTTCTTCTGGTTCTAACAGGCTCTCGTATAGAATATAGAACCCATAACAGGTTCTATTCAGTCTCTGGTTCTTTTGTCACCAGTTTTCCGGGACCATTCTTAAATCCTTATAGACTCCATCAAAAATGATAAAAATTCCGTCCCATCCTTTTTGTGGAGGTACTAGACAGGACCCTTCTTCCAAGGGTCCTAAGTGGTAGAAAGAGAAAACAAACTGTCATTCTGTTGTACTGTTGCGTGATAATGTGTATTTGACTCACTAGCCTGAGGCCTTTTTGAGGCGTGAGGACTGTGCCTTATTTATCTGAAATCCTCTGTCTAGAACAGTGCCCATTAAATGTCTGATGAAAGAATGAATGAGTGCATGGATACCGTCCATGCCATTTACAAAATGCTTGCCGTGTGCTAAGCACTTAACATCCATTACTTCACTTAACCCACATAGCAACACAATAAAACAAGCCATCCTACCATGTTATACTGTAGAAACACACTGTGCGGTTCAGTCACTCACCCAAGGACTCACCGCTAGGGGGTGACACACACAATTTAGATCAAAACCATAGCTCTTGCTAATTCTACATAACCCGTGCTCTTAATTCACTGGAATGTGCGTCTCTCGAGGTGGCTAAGGACATATTTAAATACCTCCCAAGGGAAGTGATCAAGGAAACATCCATTCCTTTTTAAGAAAATGAAATCAGCAATGAAGCGAAATACCATTTGGTTGTCTCCATGGCACTTTGCCATTTTGGGGACATTTTTAACAGGAGACACTGTCATATGGCTAGAGTTAAATTGCATTTTGTTCTAACCCAGTAACTTCTTCACCCCTTCTCTTTGTAGTTTCCTATCTTGAAGCCTGAATTCCACTCTCATTGAGCTACTTGCTCCTTCTCTGAGTGTGTCATGTAGTCTTTTGCCTCTGGATTCTGCACATCCTGAAATGTACATGTAATTACAGGTTTTCATCTCTGACTTCTCAAATGGACTGTGTGTCCTCAAAGGCAGGGGCTATGTCTTATTTAACTATATGTCACCGAGACCTGGCCAAAGGCTAGCATGTGGTCATTGCTAAGTAAATGTTTGCTGACTGGATGCGTTACAGTCATCCATACTGGATGATCCAAAAGTTGTTTATTCCAATGCCTGGAAGCTGCGCAGAGAAATGAGTGTGAGAGGCTGTTTTCTGCCACACATCTTGTTTTACACAGGCTAGGCTATGCCTCTGTCTATGGATTTCTGTGGAATTCTGAAGAATGAAAAGGAGCTGCATTACATCCAAGGAAGAATTTTATGTGGAACACCTAGACTCCAGGTTGTCCTGTTTCTACCTTTTCAAGATGTAGTAACATATTTTACTTGTGTTGATAAGCACTGTCTGAATAATAGCTAACCCACCAGTTTTTCATCCGGGCAGTGGGGCTGCCCCTAAAGCCTGAGAAACCGTGTCTTGTGGCTGCTGTGACCCTGGGCAGACAGCCACCCCATTTTGTGTGCTGCTCATGAAGGAAGATCTGAGAGGGGGGTTGTGTTTCTGTAGAAATCATCACATTTCCTGTAAGAGCACCTCATAGCTTGGAGGCAGTGCTTGTATTTCTAACATGCCTTACAAACATCCTTACCGATCTTACATTATTATTTTTCAGTTACAAAATTTTAATTGTGGTAAAATACACATAAGATTTACTGTCTTAACTATTTTTAAATGTTAAATATACTCACATTTTTATGCAACAAACCTCTAGAACTTTTTCTCTTGAAAAACTGAAACTACCCCCATTAAACAACTCCCCATTTCTTCCACCCCCAGCCCATGGCAACCACCATTCCACTTTCTGCTTCTATGAATATGACTACTCTAGATACTCATATAAGTGGAATCATACAATATTTGTTGTTTTGTGACTGTCTTAGCCTAATGTCCTCAAGATTCATCCATGTTTGTAGTATACTTCAAAATTTTCTCCCCTTTTAAGGATAAATGATATCCCATTGTACATATATACCACATTTGTTTATCCATTCATCTATCAGTGGACACTTGGATTGCTTCTACCTCTTGATTATTGTGAATAATGCTGCTATAAACATGGGTATACAAATATCTTTTCAAGACTCTGATTTCAATTCTTTTGGGTGTACATCCAGAAGTGAAATTGCTGGATAACGTGGCAATTTTATTTCTAATTTTTTGAGGAAGACCATACTGTTTTCCATTGTAACTGAACCATTTTACATTCCCACCAGCAGTGTGCAGGGGTTCCAATTTCTCCACATCCACTTCAAAATTTAATCTGTTTTTTGATAGTATCCAGGGTGACAGATGTGAAATGATATCTCATTGTGATTTTGAATTGCATTTCCTTAATGATTAGTGGTGTTAAACATCTTTTCAGACGCTTGTTGGCCATTTGTATATCTTCTTTGGAGATATGTCTATTAAAGTTCTTTGCCCATTTTTAGTTGGTTTATTTGTTTTTTGGTTTTTTTTCGTAGTTGAATTATAAAAGTTCTTTATGTATTCTGGATATTAACCCCTCATCAGATAAATGATTTGTAAATATTTTCTTCCATGCCTTTTTATTCTGTTGATTGTGTCCTTTGATGCACAGAAGTTTTGAAATTTTGAATTTTGATGTAGTCTAATTTATCTATTCTTTCTTTTGTTGCCTGTGCTCTTGATGTCATATCCAAGAAATCATTTGCAAATCTAATGTGATGAAGTTTTCCCCTATGTTTTCTTCTAAGAGTTTTATAGTTGAAGGTTTTATGTTCAGGTCTTTGATCCATTGTGATGTAATTATTTTATATGGTGTAAGGTAAGGGTCCAACTTTATTATTTTGCATGTGGATATCCAGTTTCCCCAACACCGTTTGTTGTAGAGATTGTCTTTTCCCCATTGAATGGTCTTGTTACTCTTGTCAAAAATTATTTGATCATATATATATATATATATATATATATATATATATATATATATATGAGGATTTATTTCTGGGCTCTCTATGTTTTTGGTCTGTAGGTCTGTCTTTATTCTAGTACCACATTATTATTATTACATTTACTGATCTTTATTCTCCAAATAGCATGAGGTTCCAGGGGAAAATGCCAATGAATCCATGAAAATGGAGAAGGAAAATGATGTCTCCAACTCTTTCACTTGACAGTTTGCAGAGCTGGGCCTCTTTGCTTTTCACTATACTATAAAGCTTGTTGCATCCAAGATAACCAAACCTAAGAATCACAGGGACGAACTTCAGTAGGCTTTTTCATAGAAAAATCATCACTGTTGGAAGGGGAAAACAAAAACAAAAACTAGTATGTGGTTGGCTCTCTGAATACGTTTTTGAAAGTTAATGCCCTTGTCAAGTTTCAATAAATGTAACTCCTTCATAATCTCAGTTTCGTGCATTCTACCCTCTGACTGCCGCTCAGTTTCTCTAATGTAGACTACCGCCAATCTGTAATACTGCTGTCTGCTCCCCTACACTCCCATCCCCCTTCACCTTCCTCTACTTATATTTTTTTCTATAGCACTCATACCTTCTAACATACCAATTGCTTTCCTTATTTTTCATGTTTATTGTCTACCCCTGCCTACTTGAATCTTTGCTCCCCAAAGCAGGGACATTCCCTTTGTTCATTGATGTGTATGTAGAGTGTGTGCTTGTGGTAGGCAGAATAATGCCTGCCCCCTATTCCCACTCCGTAATCTTCAGTACCTGGGAATATGTTACTTTATATGGCAATAGACTCTGCATATTGGATTAAGATTACGAACCTTGAGATGAGGAATTATCTTGGGTTATCCAGGTGGGCCCAATATAATTACACAAGGTCTTAAAAGCGGAGAATCGTGCCCACTGCTGAGAACCGGAGATGGTGGCCTGCGAAGGATTCAGCCTAGCGTTACTGGCTTTGCAGATGTAAGAAGGGGCACCAAATCCAAGGAATCAGTGGCCTCTGGATCTGGAAAAGGCTAGGAGGGGGAGGCTCCAGAAAGGAATACAGCCCTCTTGTCGTCTAACTTTAGCCCTGTGGACTTCCACAGCACTGAAAAATCATAAAATTGTGTTGTTTAAAGCCACTGAGTTTGTGTAGGGACAGAGCCCCAGAGAGCAGTTTCCAGGCTCTTGACCCCACATGGAAAGTTGCTGGCTCGGGTAGTAGACGGCCATCAGCTGTGGCTAGTTGGCCGTCAGCTGTAACCAGTGAGCCATTAGCCACTAATATAACTACTGTGGCTCTGCTAGCAAGTGTGGATTGCGGCAGGCAAGTGCAGTTAGCAAGCAGATTGTGGATTGTCTTGATCTACTTCCTGTGTCTCATCCGGCCGCCAGCGAGACTGGGGTGCCGTAGACCCCTCGTTGGGGTACTGGCAGATGTTTGCTTTTGTGTCTCGACCAGCCGCCAGCGAGAATATAGTGGTGTGACTCCCCTATCTATGGTTCCGTGGGTGTTCCTTTTTGGCCTCACCATGTCCTGCGTTCTTGTGCGGGGAGCAGGAGCTGAGTCCCTGCATTGCAGTTTATCATGGCAGCAATAGGAAACTAATATAGGACTTAGTAAATGTTGTTGAAAGAATGAATGAACGAGCCTCACATCAAGATTGGAAGGTAAGGACTCACCCTCATTAAGAGTGAACAGACTCAGTGAGGTGAAACAACTTAGCCAGTGGCTCACATCTGGTGATTAGCAGAGCGGGATCTTTAATCTGTCTGACTCTCAGCCATCTCCCTATATTTTCTTCTTTGCTCTTGTGTGACAGAGTATTGGTTTGGTATTGCTGTGGGGACAAAGCCCCAAAAAACAGTTTCCAGGCTCTCGGCCTCACATAGAAAGGTGCTGGCTCGGGTAGTAAATGGCCATCAACTGTGATCAGATGGCCAGCAGCTGTGGCTAGTTGGCCGTCAGCTGTAACCCGTAGGCCATTGGCCACTAATATAACGCCTGTGGCTACGCTAGCAGAAAGGAATGGGGGCTAGCAAGAAGATGGTGGCTGGCAAGCGCGGACTGCTGTTAGGCAGATTATGTAGATCCTGCTTCCTGTGTCTCCAGCCCAGCCGCCAGCGAGAATATATTGGTTTGACTCCCCTATCTATGGCTCCGTGGGTGTTCCTTTTTGGCCTTACCGTGTCCTGCGTTCTTATGAGGGGAGTGGGAGCTGAGACCCTGCACGACAAATGGCGCAGCGAGCAGGGTCCCCCGCATGACAATTGCTCTACCCAGGCAGCAGGTTGCCATGTTGGTTCACCTTCGTGTGAGATGGGCAGCAGTGTGGGTTTGTTTCACAGTTGAGAGAGGGAGGAGAATGGAAGCATTACTGTGTCCTGTGTATTAGAGACATAACTGAAAACCTCAGCCTCAGAACTCAGGCTCTGTTCTTAGATACAGACAAGGAAGCCATTCAAGGGCTTCTTTGTTGTCACCTACAAGAAGAAGCCACATCTGCCTTCAGCATCTTGACTTGGGAGCCAGTTGTGGGGACAGAGTCCCAGAGAGCAGTGTCCAGGCTCTTGGCCTCACGTGGAAAGGTGCTGGCTCGGTTATTAGATGCCATCAGCTGTGCGCATCATGTGGAGCCTGCTTCCTGTATCTCCAACCCAGCCATCACCGAGTCTATAGTGGTATGACTCCCTATCCATGGCTCCGTGGCTGTTCCTTTTCGGCCTCACCATATCCTGTGTTATTATGCAGGGAGCAGGACCAGAAACCCCACATGACACCAGATTTGGGAAGCTCTTGGGATCAGGTCATCCCAGGACCAGGAGCTCTCAGTAGATCTGGGAAAGCAGTGAGCCCAAAGTTTAATTTCACACCATCAGTGCTGAGATAAATCTTGAAACCAGTGCCCAATTGTTAATATTAAGGGATTGGTAAAGATGAAGGAGCTATAAGGTCATGTTCTTAAGGAATTGAATGTACAGACACAGATTTGTTTCAATGGATTTGGAGCCTTTGTGCATGGCAGACTAGCCAAGGCAGATGGTGTGTATAGGAGGAAATAGTGGGGAGACTGGTTTCCTCATAAATTTTTCCAGAGGAAGCTTTGCTAGAATGTGGTGGGGGATAGAGACTCCATATGAAAAGAGAAAGAACACAGTAAGCAGTCTGCATGAGTGACATAGACAACTCTGTAATTCAGGCAGTATTCAATCTACAGACATTGACACATCATCAGTATTTTAAGAGTAACATATTCTGTATAAAATTACTCAAGAGCCCTATACTTTATGCTCTGGACTCCAAAATGATTACACTAGCTCCACGAACAGATGTACGAAGCCTGGATTGATTGCCCAAGACTTGTTTCCTGCATTTCTGTTTCACTCTCATTTGACAGGTACTGGTACCCATTTGTTCCATTATCTTCGGAGTCTGAATTGGAAAAATAAGCTAAATCAGAGCAGCCTTTCTTGAGTTATAAAATCAACCATGTGAAGATGTTTCAAAGGCTGTTTTGCTTGTACATAACTAAGAACCAGCTCCTTGTGGTAATTTTGCAGGTGATTAGCCTGTCGCGTAGAAGCCTGCCTTTGGGAATGACAAAGGAACATTGCTTTACAAAAAGCAGGTTACTCCAGAGAATTTCTCTCTCCGTCTCCCCCACCCTCAGAATTTTCTGGAATGAAGATATTTTAACAGAGGGGTGAAGCATAATCTTGGAAGAGGTACAGGGGATTTATAATCATCAACTTTTATATTTCAGATGTAATCAGCGTGCTGTTAGGTGTCTGCTAGGAACAGAGCTTTGAGGACTTAGACACAGCCTCTCTGTTGTGAATGCCTGTTAATTTGTGTATTCGATAAACTCCTCTTCATTCTACATGCCATACATCAATGGCTGCCTCCTCTGTGAAGCCTTTCTTGATTTTTCCAGACAAATGCCTTCTCTCTTGCTGTAACACATTCATTGGTGTGCTGGGCACTGGTTTATGTACCCACCCACTAGACTGAGTCCTGAAGAGAGGCCTATCCTAGTTCACCTTTGTACCCCTAGTGTTGGCACAAAAGAACAATAAGAATAGTAAACTCATCATCATCATCATCACTATGTTCCAAGCTTTGTACTAAGCAACTTATCTGAATTATCTAAAATACTGATCACTTTAAAGAAAATTATTCAGTAAGTAACGATAGCGGTGTTAGATACGGTAAAAAAAAAAAGTACAAAGGTGGTATATGATTGATATTTGGGAAAGAGTGTACTAAGCAGTACTGTAACATAAATGGTGTGTTAATAGGTATTATCTGTTAGTACCTACCCTGGGCTAGATGCTTCATTTGTATAACACCATATCAGCTTCACAGCAATCTCAAGGAAATATAAAGCCTACTAGCTTTGGGTCAGTCCGTTTCAATCTTTAATTTGTTATTAATTTCTATAAGTCACAATTTTTATATCTGTACAATGGAAATAATGCCTACTTTATTAAAGGGTTGTTGTGGGACTTAGTGAAATGGCGAACAATGTCTAGCACCTCATAGGTGCTCAATAAATATTTGTTGACTGGTATGATAAAACTTTGCACAGTGATGGGGCGGCTGGCCGGTTATCTCAGCTGGTTAGAGCGTGGTGCTCTTAACAACAATGTTGCCGGGTCAGTCCCCACATGGGCCACTGTGAGCTGCGCCCTCCACAGCTAGATTGAAACAACTACTTGACTTGGAGCTGATGGGTCCTGGAAAACCACACTTAAAATAAATAAAAGTTTTTTTTAAAAAAAAATCTTTGCACAGTGCTTGGCACATATTAACTTATTGACAAAATAATAAAAGCAATAGCTAGTATTGGATTTATATGTGAACTAATGTCACCAATTCCATTTGGCAAATGGAAAAACTGGGATCAGAAATAACTTACCCAAAGTCATGGCATTATTGAGCTGGAGTTTGAAACAGGCCCTTGACCTTCAACACAAAGCCTTGATTTCTTTCTACTATGTCTCAGTTTCTCTTGTCTGCAAAACACTGAGAGTAGTAAAGCATATTCTACATGTGACTTGGAAATAAACTTTTATCCAATGAGTGATGTTGAATCTGTCCTCATTTGCATAACATGGAAGGAAGTTGTTCTAGCTGGTGGACAACCAAACAGCATTGTTTGTGTTACCAGGGGCTCCTTCTTGGTTGAATGATGGGGGCCAGCTTGACTCTTTCCAACCATAGGCAGTTGCTAACTAACACCCAGTGATCAACTTATTGCTAAAATAGCTAAAACATACCCACAGAGAGAAGACCCAATCTACCTTTATTCTGACAAATGTTCACAACACACCTACCTGTGAGCCATAGTATTAATTTCACTGTAAAAATAGATGATTCTGACTCTAGCTTCATTCAATATGTCGGTTCATGTTTTAGAAGGTGGACTTGGGCAAATACTCCTGGCTTCACAGCTCCAAATGCGATGGGGTGAGATTGAGTTTATTAAATTATCTTATGTCCCATTTTAAGGAAGCTTAGAGATCATCTACTTTAAAGTGGTTTTTGTTGTTGTGTTTAGAACAGTGGGTACCTGTTTAAAAATGTGATTTCACGCATAACTCTGCTATATGAAACTGGTAAGGACTCAGGAGGGGGTTCTCAGCTGGCAGCCCCTCCTTACCACCTCTTTCACCCTCACCTTCAGGAGCCGTCCGTTAGGCCATCCACGTCACAGTTTGAAAACTCGAGGTTAGCCTCAACCCCCAAATACATTTAGAGCTTAGCTATAAGAGGCAGCATCTTGAAGCCGGGTCTTTTGACATTTTTTTCCAGTTCCTTTTTGCATTCCACAATTAATTTATTTTAAAAGGGAAGCTAATCCAAGGAATACTTAAAAGTAGCAATAATTTTAGTAAGCAGTGACATCCTCACTACCCTCCTTTTGGGTTTATGGATAAGGCTGTTAAACATATGTTCCTAACCCACCTCCAAGTCGCTGAGCCATTCTGTAATGCATTGCCAAATTTCATACGTTCCAGTGACTCCTTTTTCTCCCTAATGCATTGCTAAAAATAAGAAAACTCACACCAAAGCATATGTTGTGGTTTGCCTTTGATTTGGGCACAGATCGTCCAAGTGTGGAAACAAAATCGGTAGCTCTATCCTCCTAATGCACAGATTTGCACATCTGTACTGTACTTATGGGGGCAATTATAACTTACATTAAACAGGGCTTGACAATTTCATGAAGACACGTAATACCCAATATCTCATGTGACAATTATGGGAGACATACCAAGATAGACGGCACAGTGGTGGCTTTATTTATACCCATCTCATAGTTGAAAAAGAAATTCAGATTTGGGGTTCAATTCCACAGGATTTTAAACTAGGTCTTCAAGTCTAAAACTCCTCTTATTTCTTTACCGACTGCTTCCTTCTCATTTTTACAGAGAAGTGGAATATTAGCGGTTTTTGCTGTTACTGCCAAACCAACTCTGGAACTATGCGTGATAGTATGACTATTCTACTTGTTAATTATTCAGAGGCAATTTTCCTCTAGCAGAAGAGTCACAAGTATGAAATGTCGGTATTGAATTCTCTTGAGATTTGGGGGTTTGTGCTGGACATCTTCCACTTGCCCGTCCAGGACCTGCCTCCACTGCTCTGTGCACTAGAGGGCGAACCAGTATGATTCCAGTAGCATCTTTATCACCTGACTTTTGATCCATTTGGACAGTGAGAACATTGGTCAAAGACTGATGGAAGGGTTGAGTAAAGTTGAGTTTTGTCTCCGTCTCCCTCACTTCAGGATCGCTACAGAGTGGCTGCTTTTCTCTATCAGAGGTCACAGTCCTATAGGATGGCCCCCTCCATCTTAGCCTCTTGGTCTTTAGGTTCCAATAACCACTCCTTCCCTTGTCCCTTCAAGCCTTTGGATGGTAACAGCGCTTCAGTAATAGCTCCCCATGGTTCCTACCATGTTTCCCCGAAAATAAGACCTAGTTGGACAATCAACTCTAATGTGTCTTTTGGAACAAAAATTAATATAAGACCTGGTATATATTATATTTTATTATTATATTGTATTGTATTGTATTATATTATATTATATTATATTATATTATATTATATTATGCCCAGTCTTATAGTAAAATAAGACCAGGTCTTATATTAATTTTTCTTCCAAAAGATGCATTAGAGCTGATTGTCCGGCTAGGTCTTGTTTTCGGGGAAACATGGTAGCTCTGCACTATTGCATTGTCCCCTGTTGCTTCCCTGTAACCCTACCCACACCTTTGCAAATAGTCCCTTTATCAAATTCTTCTAAGGTTACCCAGTTTGAGGATTCCATTTAGGTCTTGCTGGAGCCCTAACTGATAAAAGTTTCTTAGGTAACAGAATAAACTATAGTGCCTTACATTTTGAGTCTTCCATGACGTAAGGTGGAAAAGTCCTCTGCATTGCCTTATTGGTAGTTCTCTTTGTCTAACTTTCAAATATACCCTTGGCATTAACTGGAATTGAAGACTATATACATATGCCATGATTCTTAAGTTTTATATCTATATGAATCACCTACCAATTCCTTGGTGCCTCTCCCCCAAAATTCTGATACTGTAGTCAATGAGTGGGGCTCAGGTATCTTCATTTTTAACAAGATCCTCAGATGAATTTGATGTAGGTAGAAGACTCTAAGTCACATTTGAGAAACACTTCTTTGTGCCAAATAGACTGCTTCTCTGTTTTCTGTGTTTTACTTTGTCAGACTCCATAATCAAATTCATGTCTTCCAAGTGAATTTAACATAATTCATTGAGGTCCTGTGTATGTGTGTGTTTGTGTTTAACATGGGAAATTTTGTTGAGAAGAACTATTAAGCAAGATAGTGCTTTGTCTTTCCCCTTAATAAAACTAGGTGATGATGGTAATTTCTCAGTAGGCTTTATGCTTTCTAAGTCTCTTTATCTTACAAGATATGTAACAATCAGTTTTCCTCATTTCCACCTCCTTCCAATCTAATACAGTAACTGTCATACAGTAGGTATTTTATAAAGAGCTGTTCAACCCATGTATTTATACAACAAATATTTTCTGCATTACTTTCTGTGACTTTCCAGGTAAAGATCAATCGATCATAGTTCTGTCTTTAGGAATTTGTGTTATAACTGTAGAGGCATGGACACAGCATTTTATAATGAATACATCCATCCATTCACCCACTCGTTCATGAAACATTTATTAAGCATCTACTCTGTGCCAAGCACTTTGCTGGGTGCTAGAGATACAAAGTCATCCCTGACCCCAAGCAGCTCCCAAGTAGCTAAAAACAAAATATAAATGAATGGGTGTTGGTTTATTCACTCAACATGTATTTAATGAGCATGCAGTATTTGCCAGGGACTGTTCTAGGCACTGGGGATACAGTAGTGAATGAAAGAGTCAAATACCCCTATGTTCCCAAAGCTTAAATTCTTGCGTTATGAATCCCTTAGTTGTAAACGGTTTGGTAAGCAAGAATGGGAATTTTTCGTACACCCATGGGAGGCTAATGGACCTTTATAAGCTAGGGCAGGATGGGAATTATTCCACCAGGAGGTACCAGCATCACTGTGACGGTTCTCGGCAGTGTGCAAGACTAGGTCTAGAATGAATGAGATTGATTCCCTGCCCATTGAGATAATTATTGTAAATATATGAAGACAGATTTGAGAATCCCAGGGCTGGGAGTGGAAAGGTCTCGACTATGGGCTACCGATCTCAAAACTGCAGTGTTTTAGAGGCAATTCTAGCATAGAAGTTGGTTTGGGAAAAATACTTAAGAGAAGTACCAGACCCTTTGAATGTACCTGGAAGACGAGACCGTGGAGCCGTAATAAAAGGGGACTGGGAGCTTTCTGTGTTGTTACTTCGCCGCTCGCAGCACATCCTCAGGACCTGGTTCAGAGCTTTGTTAGCGCAGTCATTGGAAACCAGTGCGGTGAGTTGTGTCTGTGTCTTTGCAGTTATAACATAAACACCTAAAGACAGGAACGATGATCAACTGTCCTTTCTCTACATGGAAGCTCATAGAAAGTAATACGCAAGATATTTGTTGAATAAATACATGGGTTGGACAGCTCTTCATTAAATACCTACTGCCTGCCAGTTACTGTATTAGATCGGAAGGAGATGGGAGTGAGGAAGACCTCTTATTCAGGTAGCCTCAGCCTGTGGTGGAAACAGGCACACATACACATGGTGCCACTATGCTGTGTGCTGATGACAGAGGGTCATGGCTGCTGCTGCCACCTACCTCCATGACAAGCTACTGTGGTGGTTGAGAAGAGAGTAGGACTGAAGGTGCAGAGTTTGGATTCTAGAGCTAGACTACCTGAATTCAAATCCTGCCTCTAACATTTCCTAGCTCTGTGACCTGGGACACATCACGTATTTCGTCTGTATCCTGATCTCCTTGTCTGACCGACCTAATAGCAGTCAGGTGGGATTAAATACATCGACCTGTGTAAAGAGCTCAGAGCAGTTCCTGGGACAGAGCAAACACTCTGTACCTGTTGACTGTTGTGATGGTTCATAAACAAAGGGTGGTGAGAAGCAGGGCTGCTATAGACTAAATCTTTGTGTCCTCCCTACATTCAGATGTTGAAACCTGCCCCCCAGTATGGTAGTATTTAGAGGTGGCTTTTTGGGTGGTGCTAAGGTCCTGCGAGCAGAGTCCTCATGAATGAGAATAGTGCCCTTATAAACAAGACTCCAGAGAGGTCCGTTCCCCATTCCATCATGAGGGGACACAGCTAAAAGATGGCTGGCTGGCTATGAACTAGAAAGTGGCCCCCACCAGACACCGAATCTGTTGGCACCTTGATCTTAGACTTCCCAGCCTCCAGAATTGTAACAACTACATTTCTGTTGCTTATAAGCTTCCCAGTCTACGGTATTTTGTTATAGCAAATCTGACTCAGACAATGGCCTTTGTCATCAGAGTTGCATTCAAGTCCCACCTCTGCTACTTCCTGATTCTATGACCCAAGGCAAGAATATCGCCTCAGTTGCTGCCCCTGTTTAAGTGGTGCTAGTGGTATTACCTGACTTACAGTGCAGTTGTGAGGGTTCCACGAGATCTCATAGTACCGAGGTCCTTATCTCCCAGTGCGCTTAGCTGTGGGGGAGGAAATGAGCTGCAGATGAGACAGCCACCAGCTTGTGGGGATGACTTCTTTTGGGGTAAGTTCAAGGCTAAGGCCATGAGAGTCTCCATTTCCATCGGCTGCTACATGTGCCATTCTGTGACACGGCCTGGCTAGGGGTGGCAGAACAAGCCCAAAATGAAGGTGCTGCCATTAGGCTTAGTGTCTCTAAAAGCAGGCAGAAGCCCGTGACTTGGGACAGAATGGCCAAGCAGGACCAGCCACTAAGAAATGGGATGCTGAGTGCTGTGAGAATTTAGGGAGGGGCATTTTTATCCTTCAGTTATAAAGGGTGAGCCTCAACTACACTTGTGGGAAGAGGCAGGGCACCCCAAACAATGGATGCACCTTAAGTCTTCTTTAATAAATCCCTACGCACAGGTAACTTCCAAAGTAATCTCATCACTGCCTGGGGTGGGGATCATGCGACCCAGGTATTTTATAAAAGATCCATAAATAGTTGCATGTGTAACCAGAGTTTGAGAGCCACCCAGGCAGAACCTTCAGGCAGGGCCAAGTTACCCTGTTTGAGAGGAGAGTCAAGGTGTCACGGGAGGACAAGGGGGTGAGGAAAGAATCGGTTAGGCCACACACAGAGGTTAAAGCTCTTTGCACCTTAAACACTTCATTTTCTATTCCCAAATACGAAAGCTCTGAATTTATTCACCATAATTGGAAAGGTGATTTATTCTGGGATATTTTTCTTTTTATGTCAAATATTGGTAGAATGGTAATTTGTAAGATTATTCACTTCCATCAAAAGCTTGCTTTCCAGGCAAGAAATAATACCTTTCTTCATATAGAAGTTTTAAAGAAATTAATAAAGGTTTACATGTTCTTGATTTATTAGTGAATAAAGCATTGAAATTATAAGACGTCGTCCTGTTAGATGATCTATATTTTAATGTTTTTGATAAAAATGCTTATCCATTCTTAGGACTTTTTTGTTTATTCTTGCTTACTTTCCTGCCAAAACATTTAACCTTATCATTGATTATAAAATAATCCATTTGTTCATTTATTCAACAAATATTTACTGGAAAATAAATTTTTTTGATTGTTGGTTTGTGTTTTAATTTGTCACAAGTACACTTAGCATGCCTGTATCAGCAAATTCAAATTTCAGCAAAGAGACCTGTCTCCCTGGGGGTGCCACAGAAAGGCTTTGCAATCATTTCACTGGCTTAAAAAAAAAAACAAAAAAAAAACCACGCATATTCTTCTTTTTCCCCTTTGGAATACACTTCCTGGAGGAATCCAAAATAAGGCTGCAAAAATTATATCCAATTCTTCTTTACTAATCCTTTAAGTATCTTCTGATATGCTTTCCAGAATGGTATCACAGATATATAATTTGCAATGCGAAAAAATGAACTTGAATTTTATAAGGACCCAGCGATTATGCTCTTGAAATACATTCGTGACTGTCCCAGTGGTGAGGGGAGCCACCTTCTTGATTCATTCCTCTTGGGCCAGAATTTGCGACAGCTGATTTCTTTTTATCCACTTTTGCTAATAGATTCAGGAAGCAATTTTCAGATGTGGAAACAGTAGATCATAGATAATAAAAGTAGAGCACAGGCAATTTGGGAGGATGATAAACTTACACATTTGAGATCTCTTCTCACCACTTCACCCCGTTTTGTACTTGTGGCTGCTATGCATTATTCTTTTTATCTTCCATTAAATACAGATGCTTTCATGTGGGCCTGGAGGGCAGGGAGTTAAGTTGTACCAGAACTGCTTTTGTTTCTCTCTCTCTCTCTCTCTCTCTCTCTCTCTCTCTCTCTCTCTCTCTCCCCCCAAACCCCGCTTCAGGTGACTTTACATGCTGTTAACTACTCACCTGGCTTATCAGCCCAATTACCTGTTAACAGTTGATCACCTTTGAGCATCATTAAGGGGTCATGGCAGCAAGTCAGAGGAGGAGAGGGATGGAGCAAACACACTAGTAGCTACTGTGTTTCCCTGAAAATAAGACCTAACCAGAAAATAAGCCCTAGCATGATTTTTCAGGAGGACATACCCTAAACATAAGCCCTCATGCGCCTTTTGGAGCACAACTTAATATAAGACCCAGTCTTATTTTCAGGGAAACACGGTAAATATGTCAATCTGCGCGCACCTTGATTTGTTGTTTTAATGTGGCCATGGAAGGGGAGAGAGATTCTTTTTCTCTTGCCAAGGGGATGAACCAAGAAGTGTATCACATATTCATCTTAAAGGTCACATGCATAAGCAGAAAGATTTCTTGAGGACAGTATCATATTGTTACCAGATAATCTACTATACCCACTATGTAGGTAGGCACTCTGAAAGCAAAAGGATATTTTTGTCTGGGCTCTTTAGTCTTGGTAGCAAAAACAGGAACTTCGATGTATTTTCTTGAAGGCAAGGTCTGTGAAAATCCTTTTATGGAGCTTCTGTGCTACAGTATGCAGTGTAAAATCAGCCGGAGGTCATTACCGTTTTTATTAGGTGATTATATTACAAATATGAGTTGGGCCTCAATCATAAGTAGATCCTTTATGTGTGTTTCTGAACATTCTGGCCCCAAAGTGCTAAATTCCAAATTGGAATATTGATTGTCTGATGCCTGAGTTACAGCTTTTCTCCAACCTTGCATTAGGCCTCGGGGCCCATGTGTCTTTCTGGAGATAAGTTCCTCTTGTAACTGGGAGATGGGAGGTCTTAATCAGTGGGCCCCACCAGCTGGAAAACCAAAAGCAGACTCAGGCACTGTTCCTCCCCTGGAGAAGTGGGAGGTCTGACACACACCATTTTATGGCACATATATAGAAATTGTCATACGTTGTAAATGTCCCTGAATTTCCTCTGGGTGAGGCAAACATGAATGCATTTCCTGCAAATGTTTATTATGTCCATGCAAATTCAATGAAATCGTTTCTCTTTGATTCTTTAGACTTTTTAACTTCACCTCAGGCATGTTTCCTAAATTTTCCAATTCTGTAAATAGTTCTGAGTTGTAACCTAATATTTTTAGAATGGTGAAACACACATTAATCGGGATTTCTCAGTGTCAGTACCGTCAACATGGTGCGCCAGAGGTTCTTTTGCTGTGCGTCGCAGGATGATTAGAAGCCTTCCTGGTCTCTACCCAGTAGAGTTCGGTAGCAGCGCCCTCCACTTGTAATAACTCGAAACATCTTCAGACCTTGTGCCCTGGGGGGTAAAAGAGCTCCTAGTTGAGAATTGCTGCCTTAAAGTGGTTTCTAGTCTTGGCCCTTCAACATTCTAAAAACAGAATGAAGTGAATCTCTGAGAGTTTAAAACACGAGGCAGACGCAAACCCGAGTACAAATACTTGTTCCTATAGTGACACCCCCTCTAGGATGTGAGGAGAGGGCAGGGCTGTGAAGTTTCTGTTTCCCTGTAGCCTGGGACTGCCAGCCAGCTCATGGGCTCCCAGTAAATATATGTTGGATGGAGAAGCAAAACCAGTCACCTGTCACTAAATGTGTGTTTAGCTTCCATTAATGTGTATTTTTGTGTGTTTATGTGCATATGTATTATGTGTGTATTTATGCATTTCTATTACAAAAACACTTCACTGAGAGTGTTTAGTGTTTATTACTCTTTGCTACTCCAGTGTCTGAACAACGGGCACAGAGCAGACATAGAGTAGATGCTGAATGGCTACCTCGCATATAAAAAGTATATTAAAATGATTAATTCACGGGACATCCATGGTCCTGTGCCATCAGAGGTGCACTTTTGGGGTGATTACAAAATCTGCTATTGGATGTGGATACCCACAAATGGGCATCCCGAGAGGTCTGTTTGCTTTGCTTCCTTTGAGCTTCACATTCGATACCCCCGGTGTGCGGGTCCAAGGAGGCCTGTTGGGTCTTTCTGGTTCCATGCTGGCAAGAAGGAGAATGTTCTGGTTCATTGGGGGATGAATTATTTTATTTTGCATTCCCAGATCAGCACAGCTGTGCACACAGCTGTGTCGCATTCCCAGAACTCCCCTGGCTACCCTGCCAGAGCTGTGACCAATCTTACCGTGTGTTATTGGGTCTTCAGTACTATCCCCTGTGTGTATTTACCAGGGCGCTTTTCTGATTGTTGTACCATTATCTCTATGTTGAGGGCCTGCATTTAAAGTTATAAAAAGTCAGAGGATAGCAGCCTTTCCCAAGATGTATGCTGAAATGGCACAAAAGTTTAGCGTTATTGGAAAGTATTTGAAATCACTTTTTAAACTTCAGATTTAAATTCCTTCTCTAGGCTTTGACCACTACTATGGTGTGAATTTTAAAAGGACTGTGAAAAAACGTTTACAAGGTACAGTGGATTTCTAGGTCAGGACTCAAGGCTTGAGAAGGAAAGTGGAATTAAAAGGCACTCAGGTAACATCAGAAAAGATGGTAGAAATGACCCGATTCAACCTTCTCAATTTACAGATGAGGAAACTGGAAGTCATGGGGAGATTAAGTGACTCGTCTAAGGTCACAGATTTTTTTTTCTTTTTTGTGGCTTATCTTTTAGATAGCTCTCTTTCTCTCTTTCTACATGTCCATCCCCAATAAAATTAGAACCAGATTCTCTCGCACAGATAAACAGTCATTTTCCTGGACTGCTAACACATTGGACTTAGATATAGTAACTTAGACATAATCAAGCACAAGTATTTTCTTTCATTAATGAGTAAACAGAAATCCAGAGAAGGGGAGCTGTGCTGTTCAAATTAAAAAAGAAAGGCAAAAAGCCAGTGAGTAGCAAAACTGTAATTTGAGTCCAGGTGTCCTCTCCGTTCAGTTAGCTTTTCACTAAAGCACCGTTCTCATTATTCTGTTTTGCACTCTCCTTTTTGGAATCATTCATTCGCCCATTAGCTAATATTTCCTGAGCAGCTGCTTTATGTTGGATAATAAGATACAGCAGTCAGTAGGACACAACCTCTGCCCTCAGGAGCTCGCCTTTTGATGAGGAAACTGAGAAACAAGCAGACAGTGCCCACTGAGCATCGTAAAAGAGGTAAGAAGACGGTGTTGTGGGGCCATGAGTGGGGCTGTCAGTGAAAGTTCCTGTGGGAGGTGACAATGGGATCGTGATGGTCATTGCAGGTGGCATGTTGTCCATCACAGGGGCTAAGAGGATGATGGACCAGGAGGAAAGCCCAGAAGGAGAGTTAGCAGCGTGCCATGGAAGAACCCAGGCCCCAATTCAGGACCTGGCTCCTCGACCTATTACTGGATGGTCGTGTTCAGTCACTCAGTGTTCGTGTCCTCATTGGCTATCATGAGCTGATCATTCTAGTAACACTTTCATCATAGTCACATATACCCTTTTCTGAACGCTAGGTCTCCAGCCCTGTAATAAGTGCTTGGAGATTCATCATGACCACCTGAGATACCCACCATATTCCAGAGAGGAAGGTTTCCTAATGGGCTCAGCAGAGCTTCGATTTCATCCCAAGTCTTGGGACCTCAACATCCTCTGGAGTGCAGGACTGTTCTGAGGACTCAATGGGTGGGTCCCTATATAGTATACAGGGAAGCGTACACTATATGAATGGTACCTGTTCTACATAATACAGTTTTCTCTGTATTATGTGCATCACTCCTGTTTTTTTTTATCCACTAATTTTCTATTCATGGTGGATAGCTAAAATATGAAAAAGGAAAATGTTTATTAAGCCTCTAAAGTGCTTGGGCCTGTAAGAGGAAAAATCCATCTTTCTCTGTAATTCCTTTTTCTTAAATAATCCCTGGAATTTATATTGTCTTGAGACGATGTGGGCACCAACCCCAGAGAGAGAGGGTCGGATCTTCTTCTTGCCCCTCCCCCATCTCATAGTCCTTTGGGTTGTTACTCCCATTGAAGAAGCTCTTGCTCTGTACCAGCCGTGGGGATCATTCCGCACAGCAGTCACAGCGGGCACGAGGATGGCGAGCTTGGGGACATTGCTTGACTTGCTGCCAGCAAGGGGGATGCAGCACGAGGTCCAACTAGCGTCCACGGCCAACCTCTAACCGCGATGCAGAATTGCCCAGCCCCTTGGTTTGAGTTCATTCTTCTGGGCATTTTCTGGCCCCACCATGGAGCAAATGGAATGTTCACTTTCCTAGAGTCCTAAGCGACATCCTTTCAGTCCCTACCCACCTACCCTTCCCCTTCTTGTGTGACCTTTTTCTAAGCATTTTTCTAATGTGAGCCTTTTACTAGTTCTGGGCAGTGAGAAGGAAAAATGCCTCTTGGGTCAGTTTCCCCATATTCAATGAAATCAAGTGCCTGGTATGATACAAAGACTCGGACTTACATGGTTTCTTTAGGTAGCTGTCGTTTGGGGAGCATTTGCTGTTTCACTGATTTGATTCTCACTGCAGTCAGCTGAGGTAGATGTTACTGGTGTCATTTTACAAGGGAGGAGATGGAAGCATGCAAATACAAGACTGAGACCAGTCCTGCATTCTTGGAATCACTGATGCCCAGCCCCAGTAGGTCTCTGGAAATACGTGTTGCTCAGATCCCAAGCAAATAGGGCTTGTAGCTCTGATTGGAAGTGCCTTTCAGACTCCAACCTTCTTGCTTTTCTCCAGAGTATCACTTTGTGTGACCTTTACATAGTCATTTTACATTCCTGAGCTTCATTCTTTCCATCTCTTCCAAGAGATGTTCAGGATGATGTGGGGATTAAAAACACAGAGCCGAGAGCCTGGATCCCAGGTCTGTCACTCCCAAGTGTGTGATGTTGGACAAGTTTTATAAGCATTTTGAGCCTCAGTTTCCTGTCTTTGAGGTGAGAATAATATAACAATCCCAACGTTTTGATATTATAGTAAAAATTAGATGACTTAATGTATGTTGGCGTAATGCCTAGAACTGTATCTAACCTGTGATAAGCTTTTTCTATATGTATTAGCTATTGTAATTATGAGCTATTGTTAATTATTTTTCAAACATTTAATAAGCCATTGCCCTGTGCCAAACACGGTGCTAAATAATGGGGTAGATTGTCTGGTGTCCCTTTTAGCGCTGACGTTCAGTGATGGATGTAAATAACCAAACCTTCCATCAATGGGGGAAGCACTGTGGGGTTGGTTAGCTTCAGGGGACTTTCTGACTCTGCTTACAAATCGTTATGTGTGAAATGAAAAATGCGTTTAGCTATTACTTTCTTTTACCCATCTTGTTCACATAGGTCGATTGTATTTTACTACCTAATTAAGAGTAATGGGAAAAAATGGAAGGAAGCACATTTGTAGCTTATGTGTGGGTGGAACTTTCCTGAGATGGGGAAAAAAAAACTACAACTCATAAACAGCAGAGACAGTAGCACTGTTTAAATTAGAAAATCTGTGAATATGACTTCAGAAAATGAAGTAATGCCACTTTGCTAGTTTGGACTGGGAGAAGGAAGGCATGAACATATTTGCACATATATGCACAGAGTCCATGGAGACAATTGGTCCTTTAAAGAGCAGGATACATTTGGATATGAAAATTACATGCAAACCACCATTATTAGCATGATCCTATCTTCCTGGACATCTTCCACTGCTGCATATATTGGAGATACCAGCTCAAAGAGGATGAACTGGAAGGGCTTAGTATATTTCCTCCCCTTTGGAACTATCATATAAATACCAGTTTCTCCTTGCCTATAATTTACAGGATTTAGCCAGGTATGCTGGAAGGAGCTGGACATTAGGGTCAGATTATTGACTCCTGCTCTTTTAACTATAAATTCCTGGGACACCTTGAGCAAGACATGACATCTTTCTGGCTCTTTCCTTTTTGGTAGCAGAACAGTAATTATACTTGCCATGGCTACCTAAAGCCTGGTACAGAGGAAAGTGCATGGGTTTTGCAGACAAAAAGACCCTACTTGTGGCCACTCCTCTGTACTGAACTGCTCAGAACCACAGTTTCCTCCTCTGCAAAATAATGACAATATTACCTTTGTTGCCAAGCGGTTGTGGGATTTCATGACGTGTCATGTACTTGGTTGCAATGCAGTAGCCCTTTTTAATTAGAATATCGGGGACCTTTAGACCTGTTTTTTGATTGTGAAATATAGAATATGCACAAAAGAGTCTATGATCACATATGTGGACAACTAGTGAACAATAATAAAATAAAAACTCAGGTACCCACTTTTCAGGCCATGACATAGAATCTCATAAGTCTCTGGAAGCTTCCTAAGAGCTCCTCCTTGATAGCATTCCCCTCCCCACTTCCCCAGGTTACTTCTAGCCTGAATTTCATGTTAATCGTTTCCTTGATGTCTTCCGATAGCTATCTCTGAACAATTCATTGTTTAATTTTATTTTGCTTGCTTTTGAACTTTATAAGCATTTTGTAAAATATTCTTATGATTTCGCTTCTCATTGTATTTTCAATGCATAGCGATATAGTGCATTAATTTTCACTGTTGTGTAGTATTCTGTTCTAAGAGGATCCCTGGATTTATCTCATCTAGTGATGGCAGGCATTTGGCTAGTTACGACTATTTTGCTGTTACGAATGTCTTGCTCTACATATTCTTGTATCCCTTCGATTCTTAAGCTGAGAAAGTCTTCATAGGCTGTTTATTCAGCTGTCTTGCCTCTCTGCCTAGTTGTTTTAAAGTAAGTTGTACCAGGTAGCCGAGGCCTAAGAGAGCAGGGCGATTCCCTAGGTTTCACAGCTAGTAAGTGGCAGCATGGGCCAGGAACCTCGGTCTCTTGTCTCATTTTGGATCATCGCTATGACTAGGCCATGTCTGATAGTTTGCCTTTCTATTTTCAACAATTCCCCATGCTATTGGTATTATAATGTGGGACTTCTTATTTGGGCTAGCTCTTCAATACTCTCCTAGAAATATGCTTGGCATGTGCTGTTGATTTTCTCCCCATGCAAAGTTGGGGCAGTGCTGGCTTCTCTTGGCTCTTGGCCCATTTATGCTGGCCCTGGGCACACCCCGTGGCTATGGGCCTTGTCAGTAAACTTCTACCCCTTCAGCTGTGAAAACCTCTGAGACATGTTTCTATCAGGGAAGGAATCCACATAGACCCCAAGTGGCCAAGGGGAAAAAACTGCTGAGGAAAGAGGATCTGAATCCTTACAAGGCACTTTCTTAGGAAATGTCCTTTTGCTATAAATAGGAATGGATATTCAATTTTAGGCCTACTTAAAAAAACACACAAACAAACAAACAAAAAAACCCAACCAACTCTCTAGGACTGAAATTAGATTTGAGGCTGATGGAATGAATGTCGGATGGGGCAATTCTGTGCCGTGCTAAGAAATGTTTAAAAGTTTTGAGCAGCTGGCACGATGGAACAGCTGATCTACAAACAAATATCAGCTGATTTTAGCACTTCTTATTTCTAGATGCCCTGGTTTGTTAACCCAGCATTTGGCTCACTTGTAAGCACTCTTCTTAAAGCCGCTCAGCACTGCGTCCCACGCTGCCACTGATGAGCTGTGCAACCTTGGGCAAGTTATTCCTCTCCCTGGACCTCAGTGCCCTGCGTCTGCACATGGGAGTAGCAGTCACTGTTTAGTTAGAGCTTACAAGGTGCAGGCACTGTGCCAAACACTTTTCATGGATCACCTCTCTTTTCACAACACTATGAAATTAGAGCTATTATTATCCCCATTTCATAATGAGGAAATTGAGCACAGAAGATTGAGGCAGAGTTGGCCCACTGATCCCCATGAAATCGAAGAGTTAGAAACTTGTTCTGGAAAAGATATGTGGGGGCCTCTGTCCTCATACTTTGAAATGGGAACCATTCTGTGTGACAGGCATCCCCCTTCCCACACACCCCTTTCACCACTGACACGTGGCGATCACGTCATCTGTCTGCTGTGGAACCACAGAGAAATATGGCTAGGATTCGAATTCTTCATGTGCATTTGTCTGGAGAGAGTGTCCAAGGTTTCTGTCACTCCTATAGGGATCTAGAGCCCCTTCCCAAAAGTTTAAGGACTTGAATGTTAAAATCACTGCTAAGACAACATACCAATGCAACCAAACATTGAATACAAGGAAATAGATCCAGTTTTGCTTGTGAATGGATAAACTTTCAAAGGCTTATATCGATTGTTTTTAACGATCTGACCAAATATTTTGGAGTTGTGAAATTACAATGGAAATTCTTTGTAAGGAATTTACCTAAGAAATAAAAAGTAGTAACCTATGTTGTGAGTTATACTATACTAAGTCTAAATATTTCACCACTGTCTTTTAACTGAAAGGTTTGAGAGGAGTTGAAAGCATGTTTTCTTAAGATTCATATATGGTGACAAGCTTTAACAGTAAAGGATAAATGATTGTGTGCACATGTGTGTTTATGTTTTTGTGTGTGTATGTGTACATATATTTTGGGTGGGTCATCAGTTTATAATTAAACATAAAAAATAGTTGATGGCATTGAGAAGGTATAGGAGCAATCCCTTCAGTAAATTGCAGCAATTGTTGGTTATTGAATAGTAATAATAATACTAGCAATGGTTTACATTTATTGAGTACATATTATGTTCAGCTCTAATTGAAGGACTCCCCATGGATTAACTAATAGGATTTCCAGAACTGCTGTTTGAAGTAGATACAGAACTGACTATCCATTTTACAGATGAGAAAATTGAGGTACAAATTGCTTAAGGATTTGCCCAAGTTAAGTCTGAGAGCCAGGCTAGAATATGTATAAAATTAATTCTGACGGCAGGTATCTCATATGGAACAAATGAATATATTCATGCTTTGACATGACCTTTATTATAATTGCTTAACTGAGACTTTTGCCTCTTCCTGAAAGGTCCAAGGTGAAGGAATCAGACATTAATTAAATGCCTAATATGGGACAAGTGTCTTTACATATGTTATTGGTTCTTCAGTACTATCCCTTGTGTGTATTTACCACGGCGCTTTTCTGATTGTTGTATCATTAGCTGTTTGACTTTGTTTTAGCCCATGAGCTATTCATTTATCTATGTATTGGTGTTTTCTGCTATAGTAACAAGCCACCCTCAAATTTCAGTCGTTACCCAGGTCCGCCGAAGCTTTGCTCAGCTCTATTCTAAGAGTCTTTTCATTCTCAACCCCGGCTCTAGGGATAGCTCCGTCTGGGCCATGTGGTTCTCATGGCAGAGGGCAGAAATACTCCAGTTTGAACTGAACAACCTCAGTGAATTTCAAGTTTCTGCTCAGTTGTGGTGCGCGTTATGTCCACTCATACCCCATTGCCCAAAGCTAGTCATGTCGCCAAAGCTGACAATAGAGTACCTTGAGGTACTGGCAGTCACATGGCAAAGGGCATGGATAAATAAACCTCTCAATCGGAAGGACACAGATAGTTGGGGACCTCAGAAAGTATACTACCATCTGAGTGTTCCTAAAACTACCATTTTTAGTCAAGAGAAAACGAAAGCCTGGAGATCCTCCATGCATATAGGATTCCATAATTATACGATTTGCACTGGTTTTTCTGGTTCCATGTCAGTGCTTTTTTTCCCACCTAGTTTCCAACTTCATTTCTTTCTGCCCTGAAACATATACTCTGTTCTTGGGACACACTGAGTTTTATATAATTTACCAAAATAATTCACGTATGGGTGACTTAGTATATGACATTATATCTGCAGTCGCATTTTCCTCTTTTTGTTCTACTAAACACTCATTTCTTTTTTCCTCCTGAAAACTCAAGGCTTCTGAAAGCATGATTTGTTTCTCCTCGGGGCAGGATTGGGAGCCCTTCCTCGATGCTCCCTGGTGTCCTCTGTTGCCTCATAGTATTTATTTCTCTGCATTTTAGTTGTGTGTGGATGTTTTCCCCTAAGTAGACTGAGAGTTTCTGGAGGGCAGAGGCAGAGGGGCTGATTTTTACCTATAGGTCCCTGCAGTGGTACAGAGAAGGTACTGTGCATGTGCATTCAAATAATGAATAAATGAAGGTTTCCTGCATAAGAATGACAGTTGTCATTGTAGGGCCAGTAATCTTGTATTTTAGGTGCATGTCAAGTCAGTTGGATTCAAATCATTCCAGAACAAAAGAGCCTGGGAAATCGGTCCACTCTCATGACTTACATGTGTTTTGTCTGCAGATTGTTCGTTCTTTTCAAAACTCAGCAGTTTTTGTACAATGTGCTTCCATAGCGATTTTCATCCCTCCATTTTCTGGTGTAAAATAAGCTCCAATTATTCTCTTTAATTAAGTGGTTTTATTTTATTAATTGTTTCTAACTTACAGAATTCCCTAGAGACCCTTTACATGTTTCCAAATGAAGCCAGAAAGAAAAGCGCATTAATTATACACACAAACTCCTTTTGGCGAATTAAACATGATGCACAGTGAACATGAAATGACTCACCCTCCTGAGCTATCAATCTTGTCATTAGTGATGGCTTGTATTAGTAGTATTGACATGGGCTTATCCAAATTGGATTCTGCAAAGACTCATTTTCATTTTGCACAAATGTAAGAAGACAAAGTAGTTTGACATGCCGTTTTTTTTAACCCCCTCATTTGCCGAGTGACTCGAGCTTTTCTGTTTGTAATTCTAACTTAATGTTTTATAGTGCTCTAGGAGTTGTAAAATACCAGAGTTGCCTTATCAACTCACAGAGATAGGTGAGATAGGTGAAAAAGGGAGATAGGTGAGTTTCATAGGTGAAGAAATTGAAGCTCTGTGTTTAAAGGTTATGTCTCAAGTCATACAATCAGCAAGAGGCAGAGCCTTTTGAGTTATTAGTGTATATATATACACACATACATGTACATATATATGTATGTATGTATGTGTGTATATATATGTATGTATGTATGTATGTATATATATATTTAACATTTCTCTGAGCAGGGATGGGGGTTGAGTTGCGCTTAAGCCCCTTTCCTGTCATTTTCAGAGGGCAACTACAAGGAAATTTGGATGTTTTTAGGTTATATTGTCAATTCAATAAACATTGCTTGGGCACCTGTTATGTTCTAAAACGTGCTGAGAAAATATAACAGTTTTTGTGCATGTACTATGTACCAGGCACTGTTCTCAGTGCTCCACGGGGTTGGCTCAGCGAATCCACGCAGTGAGGTAGTATCGTTATTGTTCCCAATGTGTAGTTGCACAGAGAGATTAAATCACTCTCTTAAGGTCATTCAGCTAGAAAGTGGCAGAGTCGGGATTTAAACTTGTAAGTCGAGCCCTAGATCCTAGTCTCTTAACTCTATACTTTAATGGTTCCCCGGAAGTGGTTTCCTTGTATTAACATGCAAACGGTCTACTGTGGGAGACAGGCAGCATTTCAATGCAATATTATAAATTGCTGTGGTAGCTATACGATGGTGTCATGGCAAGAGGTCATCGGTCCCCTGGGAAAGCGTGGTTACATGGTTCTAGGACCCTCCTTGGCCACAGCTGAGCATTGTCCTATAAACTGCAGTGTTTGAAAAGCACATTACGTTCCCAGGACTTCTTTCTCTCTGAAAAGAGCGATAGTATTGTGTAGAATACTCTAGGGAAATTACTCTCCTTCTGACCTAAAAAGAGAATCCCTTGGGTTGATGGTCCAGATTTCTGATGAATCGTAAGCCCCTCATTGAGTCCCTAGTGTGTGTTGGATGATGAAGACCCGGTCCTTGTCCTTCAGAGCTTCCCAGGCAGTGGGAATTTATATGACATGGACAAAAACCGAAGTTTATCGAGGACTTACTATAGGTCAGTTACTGTTCTAAGTTCTTTGTATAACTGTTTATTGTAACTACTTTTATAGTAGGCATTTCACTTGCATTCTGCAGGGAATTAAGATGAAGCAAGTTTAAGTGATGTGTCCACTTTAAAGGCAAAGTCATTTCTCCAAATAAAATGTTGAGATGATTGAGGTTTGCTATCTTTGAAGCGACCATATTATTCAACAGTGTTCGTGAACTATCTAGTTTGTGCTAAATGGTCTTGTAGTTTCAAAGAATACAGCAGTGGACAAAACCAGAGTTCCTCCTCTCAAAATGGAGCTTGCATTTTGGGAGAGGCAGATAGATGATAAATAAAATTAATATGTAAATCTCGTTAGACTGAAAACTAAAAGGCATTTCAAAGTGAGAGGCAGTAAGCATTTATTTGAGATCAATCAATCAATCAATCAATAAATAAATAATAGATATTTGGAAAGCACTGATTCAGGCAGATGCCCAAATAGGTTCTGGTTAGGAGACAAAGGCAATGAGTACTTATGAGAAGGGGAAGGGGAACAATTACATCAGTAGAAGGAAGGCATTTCTATTGGTGCAGATAAGCTAACATAGTGATGTTAATTCTAAACAGTGTTTTTAAATTTCAGTCAAGTAGCCATCACTCTGGTAGTATAAGATGTGCAAGGCAGTTCCTCTGGCATGGCAGTTCTGATTCCATTTAAAAGTGGCTCCGTTTATGTTATATTTTACAATCTGGTACTAAATGATGATATGTGCAATGGAGAAAAATAAAGTAGGGAAAGGGGATAACTACTGAGTTAGGTTGTGATTTTAAATAGTGTGCTCAGAGATAGTGTGTGTGTGTGTGTGTGTGTGTGTGTGTGTGTGTGTACTGAGGTCTAATTAAAAATCTAGTCACCACACCACTTCTGCTTAGGGCCTCTTATTTCTCTCCATTGCCTTCATGAAATTCTTTTGTACAAAGCTTTTCATAATGGGCTTGTCTACCTCTCCAGACTCATTTCATATCACTCCCCCATACATTATGCTCCAGTTTCATTGATCTATTTACATTTTCTTGAAAATACCATATCCTTTTGTCTTTATGTTGTTTCATGTACTATTTCCCTTTTGGCAACACATTCCAACTTCATCTAGGAAGCTTCTGGACATCGCTTATATTCACCCCTCCTGCAATCCCCCCTGCCAATTCCACTGTATTCCATAGCAACAGTTTTATTTCTCACTATATTGGGGTTATGTGTGTCCCTCTACCAGTAAACTGAATTCTTCCATTAGGAAATGATTTATCTTTGTTCGTGCTTAGTAAGAATGGAAGGAAGGAAAGTATACTAATAAGTAAGTAGTAAGTAGGTTAAGAAAAAAGGAGGGGAAAGCAGGCAGGTAAGCCAGAAAGGACGAAGTTAGGAGGAAAAGAAAGAAGGAATGGAAAAAGGAAGGAATAAGAAGCACAAAGGAAGATGGGGGTGGGTAAGGAAGAAATCAGAATTTTTTGATCAGGCTTGACAAGGTCAGAATTGTGTTTTAGGGATATCGATCTGGGCATTGTGGGGAGGAAGTTGTTTATCCCAGTGTGCAGCTGCCTCACTTAACAGATCTGTTACAGGGTCATTCTTTGGGTCAGTAAGATACAGAAAATTCCGTGGCCCCTAGATCTTTACTAATACAAGAAGGGAGGACAGGATGGATGAAAGAATATGGCTCTACAAACTTCTCCCCCCTGCCCCCTTTCCATAGCATGATGATTCCTGGAAGTCCTGATTGAAAATTCAAATCACAGCTTTGCCTTCCCTCAGACCCCCCATCGGTGACAGTTGATTCACTCTTTTTCATGCCTGCTACCTCTCTCTGATCTGGTAGCTCTTAGGCATGAGTCCATCATTAGCAGACAAAGCATGAAGGGTTGTCCAGGGTTCTCTTCTTCCTTAGAACCTGGGAAATGCTTCTTTTTTCAGATTCATAGAGCCCTTGTAGGACATCATCCTGAGTGAATGAAGAAAGTAATACAATATTGGGTGTTCTTGTTTGCTGCCACTATTTAGAAAGAGAATAATGCACTATTGGGAATGTAAGTATATAGCATGGATCCCAACCCCCACGCTCAACCCACTAGCAACTGATGCAGAAAATCATTGATCACAATCAGTGCCCCAACTGAGTCTGGTGATTTCCGTGAAAACGTCCACCCCTTTCAAAATCAGAATAGTAAACAGTTTCTAAAATTGAATCTCAAAAAAACCCACATAAAGTCCTTGGAGTTTTGAAATGATCTAAGATCCAAAAGAATTAGGACTGATTGATTTTTATCTTGGATGTCGGTTTATAGCGGTTCTCAAATCTGTGGTCTCGTTGGATATGATGCAATGAACGTCAGCCAGATACTAGTTTATTTTAATTTTTAATTTGATTCTAGGATCCCGAGTCTGTATTTAATGTTTCAGTGAGCAACACAGTTATGTTTGGCTCCAATGAAAGATTGATAGAAGTGATTTTTCAGATGTGAAATCAAAACAGAGTGAAAAAATGTCACGTTTAAATAAAATGCAATACTTGGAGGCATCACGTGGTCTCATAATAAATGAATTCATGGCACAAAGTTGACATATTTTGAAGGAAAATTTCTTTTAAAAATTTGAGGTAATTCGTTTTTATGATTAACTGCGGTAAAAACAATCACTAGAGAATTTTTAAGTGAAAGGAAAAGAAGCTTTGAGGTGTTTATAGATAACATTCGATTGCCTTCATTTTTTTTATACTTGGCCTTCTGTGAGCTCTGAAGGTGTACATTTGTGGAGTTTGGCTGCAGGCCCTGGAGCTCTGGGGGTGCTCATTCATCCCAGGATGCTATTTGTAGTTCAGGAGGGGGGGAAAGAGCAGAAAGCTGTAGCAGAAGCAGTGGTGAGAAGTCCACTGGCTTTGGACTCAGACAGACCTGGGTGTGCATAACTCTTCGTGACTGTAGGCAGGTAAGCTAACCTGCTAGTGTTTCCTTTTCTGTTCCTTAAAATCGGGACCAAATGAGATAGAAATGAATGCTTAGCATCTAACATAGGGCCCTGCACATACTCAGAAAAGGGTAAAGAAAGCAACGGCACATGTAACTTGTATTCACTTTACCAACATCGATGGGCATTTGCTCTTTCATGTATTTGAAGCTCTGTGCTTGATGTTTTACAAAGACTGGCTGTCAATCTGAAGGCTCTTGAAATCCAGAGAGCAGACAGGTGGACTGACAAGGGATGGAAAACCATGGAGTGAACAGGGAACAGTATCGTCTGTACCTGTACCTGCCTCTGCCTCCTTTAACCCTGTAATCATCTAGTGCGGTGCTTGGTTCGTGTGTCGCACTCGGAAAATAGCTGCAGAATAAAATGAGTTGAAAGATGAGGAATGAGATGGAAGGTAAAATAAAAAGAAACCTATATATTAGGGTTCTCCAGAGACGCAGAACCAATCGGATGTGTGTATATATAGAAAGAGATTTATTATAAGAAATTGGCTCATGCAACGATGGAGTCTGGCAAGTCCAAAATCTACGGTGTAGGCCAACAGACTGGAGACCCAAGAGAGCCCATGGTGCAGGTGAAGTCTGGAGGCTGTGTGCTGCAGAATTCTTATTTGCTTGGAGAGGCTGGTCTCTTTAGTTTTAACTAGGTCTCCAACTGATTAGATAAGACCCATCCACTTTATAGAAGGGCCTTCTGCTTACTCACAGTTCACCTATGTAAATGTTATTCTCTTCCAAAAACAGCTTCCAGGTTGACACATACAATTAACCGTCACACCCTGGATGTAATTTATTCTAAACAGATCCATTAGGAAAGGCTCTACGTTATTATTGATAGAATGTCTGAGTTGAAATCTTATTTCTTCTGTTTCTATTTGTGTTATCTTTGGGCAAATAATTTAATTTCTCTGCCTTGGTTTCATTGCCTGTAAAAATGGAGGTGTCATAATAGTGCCTACTCCACAGGGTGGTTGTGAAGGTTAAATGAGACAATGCAATGTGAGAGTGAGTACGTCATGGACAGAGTTGCTATTATTGGGAGTATTAGAAATATACAAGCAGTTAAGCATAGACACATCCTATTCCTGCCTAAACTCTTCTTATGATTTACAAACATACTATAGGCAAAAGTAATTCATATTAACAAGTGCTCACGTTGCCATGTAAGTATTGTCATCCACTGTGCTTAAATACTACATATGCATTTTCTGATTTAATCTTTATCAGAAACATGACGTTAGGTGTGTTACTGTGCCTATTTCCAGATGCTACATTGAGACTTGGAGGGGTCAAATGATGTACTCCAGGGCATACAGTGACTCCGTGGTCGAATGGGGTCTCCGTCAGAAATCTCTTGACTCTCCTTCATCTGGTTCCTTTTCCATCTTAGCGTGCCTGTGTGATCTTGGATGGGACCTAAGTCAGCCAGGCCTAAGTTTGCTGCCTCTTTGCATTTAGAAATACAGTCATTTGGGGTGGGGGGGGGGGGCTCGAATCTGATAGTTTCCTCTTTATGTAAAGGGATTATAGGTACTCACATTTTACATTTAGCTTTGATTTTTTTCTCTACTTTGCTTCATTTCCTTTTTGACTTTAGCTAGGCCCCCCCTATAAAATGACAGTTGCGAAACATGCCACATTTTACTTGCTATGTAGCTGGGTACTTATTTCTGAGCAAGGAGAAATGACAAATAAACATGTATGCGTGTTTTATGCAAGCTAAGTGTCAGTGCACTGGCCTCTTTGCAGCTGGATGGCCCCATGAAAGTCAATGACGGCCTTAGCTGAATTCTGCTTCTTTTCACTCACACCGGGGGTTCAGTAAAACTCAAATTAGTCTTCACTCTGGGAAAATCACATAAAAAGTCCTGTGTGTGTAATGTTCGTGCACACATGTATATGTATATCTATGACCCTTCAGCCTGTTACCTGCCTCCATTTCAGCCAAGTTTGCATCCTGATCCCTCCCTAGTACCACTTCATATAATTGCTGTACAGAATTCCTTGCAACTGCTTAGTGGGCTGTGATCCCTTATGCCTCTGGGCGACTGAGTTCTCCCAGCCTTGAATGTTCAACTGCCTCCTTCATCTGCCTGATGAACTCCTAGGTATGTTTAAAACTTGACTCAGGTATCAGCCCTCTGGACCATACCCTGCCTTCCCTTTGCGCCTCCAAATGAATTCCTTTCTCTTTGGTGGCCCCTCTCGGACTGCTGTATGTCTCTGGGGTTGCCCTGATGATGCTGCACTAGAATTTCTGAGCTTGGAGCCAGTACAACTTAGTGCTTAAGATAAAAGGCTTTAGAATCTGAAAAATGTAGTTTTGAGTCCCAGATCTATTCACTCGTTTTTGAAACTTGAGCAAGTGACTCAGTCTTTCCCAACCACAGTTATCTCATTTGTAGACTGCAGATAATAGTGCGATCTCTTCATAATATTATGGAAGTAATAAACACAAAGCAACTAGCACAGTACCTGGTCTGTGCTGAGTATGCAAGAAGTGGGGTACTAGGGTTGCTACCTCAATATGTCTGCACTTCTGTTTCATTCAAGGTCTGAGGTCAGGGGCCTCGTCCTGTTTATTTCTCTGTCTGTAGCTCCTAGCACAGTGTGCTCAGTAGATGTTTATGTGAACTGAACATGTAAATTCTATGTAAATTGTATGTAAATTCTATGTGAACTGAATCCATAGAATCATTTTACAAATCCACAGGCTGTGGTTTGCAAAATTCACCATAATCTTTCATTAAGGAGACATTCATTTTATCTTAGTGTTTGGGCATGTGAATGGAGGAGCTATTTTTCTTTGAAGGCACCTGATGGCTGATGTTTTGAGTTTGTGTGGAGCCACCTGGAATTGGAGACTTACATCTCTTTCATTCCCAAGGTCATCGTCCCTTTCTAGTGCCAATCAGAGGTATAGCCATGCCTTTGATGGCTCAGCTAGGCAGGAACGTATAATTACTGCTTCTTTCCCTAAGAGACATCCTACAAAGTTGATCTGAGTACAGAGAAAGCTTATTCTGTTCAGGTCTCGGAGCCAAGTGGAAGCTGTGTTGTGCTTTTCCTATGTATCTTTCACTAAACATTTAACACGATCAAACAAGTATTATCATGTGGTTTGTTATTACACAGCTTTGAACCTATAGGAGTGGTCAACTCTCTCAGTGGAAGACAATGGCAAGTAAGGAAGTAGTAGAGAGCGATGAAATCAAACAGTCTTTTGTTCAAATCCTGTCTGTGTCCCTTGGGAGCTAGTGGGGCCTAAGACTAGTCCTTAAGCTTCTTTGTCTCTATGACCTAATTAAAAAAAAGAAAGGAAGAAAGAAAAAGAGGGAGGAAGAGAAAGGGAGAAAAATAATGTCTGTCTCATAAATATGCGAGTTAAATGACATGATGGATATTGAGCCTATCACAGGGCCTGGCACATTCTCAGTAAAGGCTTGCTGATCAGCACAGCCACTCAAGGTGACATATCAACACGGGCGCCGAGAGAGAGCGCGGGGCTCTCGGCGATGTGGCCATTTAAGGAATTAGTTCCATTTGTAAATATGTGTGTCGATCGCAACAGTTTACTGCTGTAGAGAGGTGGTGTTCTATGCCTGTGATTTCTCGCGCACGAATGAATGTATCTCTCAGGATAGCCACACGATGGGAAGATTCTGCAGACATAATTGTGAAGGGAAAGAGGCCACAGTCAGCATTTCAGTCATATCAGAGTATTTTCTTGTGGCGTGACCCTTGCACAAAGTACAGGTGAACATAATTCACTTGTGTCCATACCTTTACTTTGTTTTGTTTCTTTCCCTTAGGAGGGAAAATGCTCCTTATCATGGGAAAGTACCCTGTGCGCAGTTCCTCTGCAGACGCTGAAATAATGCATGTTGCTTTTTCCTTGAAGGTGACGAAGTGGTGGGACTATATGTTAATCATCAGTCCTGAAAGGTGTCATTTAGCAGTGGGGGAAATATGTTCCTCTGTGCATTAATGGGAAAGAGATTATTTTCAAACATTTCAAAACCCTGAGGACTCTCTTCAGGGAACTTCCTTTTTTGTTTCCCCTTACCCATTTAGAGAAAAATGTACCACAGCTTTCCGCGATTTCAAAATATGGCTTTAAGTCTGGTAGAAGAAGCTTAATGTCAGAGAATTAAAGACTGAATGTGGCATGCTCAGTCAGTGTGTGGGCTACTGTAGCCCACCAGAGCCGTGCTTCACACATGGGGGTGGCGGGGAAGCTCTTTTACCCAAAACATGGTATTTCACAAAAGCAAGGCGAGGGTTAGACTAGTGCTTAGAAATCCTGCCAATGCCTGATGGTTTGGGATGGAAAATACCCCAATTCGAGTATGAAGGAGAGATGAAATTGAAGGAAAATGAAACAAAGGAGGGCTGTGTCAAAGGGCCCAGCATCACGAGACTGGGAGTTACAAACAGGATGAAAAAGGTTCCATCCTCTTTAGAATGGCGGGGAGGGTCGGGATCTCTTGCCCAGAACTTACTTGCAAGAAGGGAAATGAATTCTCAGTTGCCTTTAGAAAGAGGCTGAAGGTT
Organism: Rhinolophus hipposideros; assembly: GCF_964194185.1. Classification (NCBI taxonomy): domain Eukaryota; kingdom Metazoa; phylum Chordata; class Mammalia; order Chiroptera; family Rhinolophidae; genus Rhinolophus; species Rhinolophus hipposideros. Next base: position 54,538,803 of record NC_138054.1, read on the forward strand.
TTCTGTTCCCAGGGAGGAAGAAAATGGGTCTGAATATGTTGGCTCTCATGGCCTCCTCTACAGATGGTTGGACCTACCTCTTACCTCTGTGGCTGAACACTGTGTTTGGGAATATTGAAAGGGCTAAGCCATGGGTGCGTGTGGCTTCTTCCCTGGAGAGCTTTGGAGTCTTCTCAGAGAGAATAAAGAACTCAAACCGCAGGGAGAAGACTAAACAAGAGAGGCACTTCCGGAGGGAAGAAGCCAAGTGACATGGCTAAAGCTTTGCTTAGTGGGTTCTAGTCAGGCAGACGGAGTTGGCTGCAGATCAGATACTGAAGAGGCATCATAGAGGTGCTTGTAGAGGGGGAGAAAGACATTACAGTCGGTGTCCTTAAGGGATTCTTTTCATTCCTGACTCTGGCAGGCAGAGCAACCTGGAGAGAGTTAGGTCACCTTTCTGTGCCTCAGTTACTTCACCTGTGTGATGGGGTGATAAAACCTACGTCACCTGCACTTATGAGTGGAATTGAGGCAATAGTTATAAGACATACTACCAGGCCTCACACATAACTATGAGTTCCTGCTTCTCAGCCACCCTTCAAGTATTTTGTAACCATTTATTCACATTGTAAGCTATAGGTCAGGTGTCACCTCCTACGTAAGAGTTCTCTTTTACTTTCTAAACCCAGACGCAGCCGCCCCTCCTCTCCCGCCCCTTCTGTCTGGCTCTCCATTCTCTTCAGTTCCTGTAGCCCCTGTGACAATCTAGCAGAGTGAATTTATTGGTGGTCTGTTTTTTACAGTAGACAGCTTGGTAGCAGGGAAGAGCCCCCCTTTCTCTGTAGTTTTGCTTTCCATGGTTTCAGTTACCTGTGGCCAACCAAGGTTAGACAATATCTACGGCATTCAGCTCACGTCATCTCATCATGTAGGCATTTTATCATCTCACCTCGTCACAAGACCAAGGGGGAGTGCAGTACAATGAGATATTTTAAGAGCGAGAGACCACATTCACATAACTTTTATTACAGTATATTGTTATAATTATTCTACTTTATTATTAGTATGCCTAATTTATAAATTAAACTTCATCATAGGTATGTATAATATGTTTGGGGAAACATGTATATATAGGATTCAGTACTCCCTGTGGTTTCAGGCATCCACTAAGGGGTCTTGGAATGTATCCCCCATGGATAAAGGGGAACTACTGTACTCACCTCTGTATTCGCGTTACTCAGTAACTTGTCCGGCACAGAGACAACACTCAGTGTGTTTTGAATGCATCAGTTTATCTCCCTCAGGCTTATGTGGATGTGTCATTTGAGGTGAATTTTTATTCCTGTGCTCTCCCAAATGTCCTCGCTAATTGTTCCAGGTAACAGTGATCCAAGGGCCAAGTACTCTATCTGGAAGGGAGCCTGGGAAGTTTTGAAATTTAATTCATTTTCTTGAGGTTAGAACAAAAACAGAGAAATTTTGCTATGGTGCCAGAGGAGTGCTCGCGCCCCAGGCCCCACCCACTGACAGTAGTGTGGTAACACCTTCGTTTTACCCTGCAACTGTTGCTTCCTTGGAACTTGTTCTTTCCAGCAGTAACATAGCCACACCAGGATTGGGAAGGCAGATCTGATACTTAAAAAAAAAAAAAAAAAAAAAAAAATCCTAAAATACAGCCTAAAACCAAATTAGAATAAGCTTTTTGGGTTCGCTATTTTTGTCTTTCATTAGTGCTGATAATTAGCACAATTGAGGATGGGCATTTAAATTATGGCTTAGACGAGAAAACATCTCTAGGAATGAAATTACCATTCCACTTACATTTTCAGTGAGCTCCTGAAAGCACTGAAACAAAATGAGTCTGAAGAATGCTTTGCTTCTGGGGCTGTGAACTCCAGAACCAAAGTGGATCATGGGAATAATGATACAACTCATTGTGATCACCATTATCTGACACATTTGTTCACCAAATTAGAGTTTATAAGGCTCTTTCATATCCGTAAAATCTTAGCAAATTAGAACAGGAAGGGATCATAGAATTTGTCTAATGCAACCCCTTTATCTTCTGGGTGAGGAAACTGTTGTTTTTCTTTGCTTTAAACCTACTTCAAAACGCTTAGAAAACTACTATTGTTACTGCAATACAGCTTTACTTGGATATTTTATTGTAGCTGTTTCTTAGAAATCATTTTGAACCTCACCATTTAGATTTTAAATCTAGGTACTGAAAATTCAAGAATAAAAAGCAAGTAGGAATCTTTTTTGAATTAAGAGAGAACTGATATGTAGCAGTGTATCAGTTTTAGCCGTACAACATAATGATTTGACATACGCATCTATTGCAAACTGGTTACCACAATCAATTGAGTTACAAAATTTTTTTGTGTGTGATCAGAACTGTTAAGGTTAACTCTTTGAGCAACTTTCAAATATACCCTACATTATTGTTAACTGTAGTCATTATTGCTAGACGTGACATCCCCAGAACTTACTTACAACTAGAAGTTTGTACTTTTTGACCACCTTCGCCCATCCCTACCTCCTGTTCTCAGAACTGGGATATTTTGTTTGATAGTCATGGCAGACCTATTGTACAAGGTAGGCAGGGCAAACAGTGTTACTCCTACTGTGCCAGGTGAGGAAGCCAAAGATGGAAGATCAGAAAGTTTGGGCTGTTTTCGCCCAGTGAATTGGGACTTTGCCACTGTTCTGCTGAGCCCACGTCCCCTCCTGGTTTACCTAATTCATCTCTGTTGATACCGTGTTTCCCCCAAAATAAGACCTGGCTGGACAATCAGCTCTAATGCGTCTTTTGGAGCAAAAATTAATATAAGACCCAGTCTTATTTTACTATAACATAAGACTAGGTATAATATAATATTTATATATAATATAATATAATATAATATAATATAATATAATATATAATATAACATAATATATACTGGGTCTTATATTAATTTTTGCTCCAAAAGACACATTAGAGCTGATCGTTCAGCTAGGTCTTATTTTCGGGGAAACATGGTAGTTTCACCTGCTAGAAGGGCCTTCCCTGACCTTGAACTGAATTAGCCCCTTGCCTTCCTGCCTTTCCCCATCATTCTCTCTCCTTACCTCGTTTGGTGTCATTGTTCTTATCACCTCTTAATGTTATAGAAGGTGCATATTTGTTTTTTATTTGTTGGTTTTTTCCACCAGAATAAGCTTCATGGACTAAACCTGCTCTGTTCACAGCTACAGTCCAAGCACCTGAAACAGTGCATTGCACACCATGGATACTCAATAAATACTTGTTAAATGATTGAATGAATAAATGAAGGAGGTAGATGGCAAGTTAGGGTCTGAAGGAAAGAGACTTAAAAACCCTCACTATTATTTAAGAAATTGACATAAAGGTCAGAAAAATGGCCTATTTTAAGAAATTATTTAAGAAATTGACATATCGGTCAGAAAAATGGCCTATTTACTCTGTTGGAACCTCAGTTCTTAATTAATTTGTTCATCCATGGAAAAAATACTGGGAGTGCCAAAAAATGGACACAAGTGGACACTGGTCAGTGTTGCACAAGCAGTAGTTGGCTGTAATCAGAAGTGTCTGGACACTGATGGTAACCAGTTTGAACACCTCTTGTCATTGCAGACGTCAAACGTGGCTTGTATTCATCTTTTGTTATCGGTATATATTGAGTATTACAATTTTAATACAGTTTTCCTTTCTTAAAATGTGTCTACATTTTTTTGGCGCCTTCTGTATTTCAGAGGGCTTCCTGTGTTCTAGGCACAATTCCAGGTGTTGGAGAACTGCAGCAACAAACCAGATTAGAAATTCTTGTCAGAAGAGAGCTTTCATTTTTGGTAATGGAGATGACCATAAATAAATAAATACAATGTATGAATAAATTTACACATTTGCATCTGTATGTGTATGGCAATAATTAAAATATAAGTAGAAAAGCAAAGCCGAGCTGAGAAGGTTGGGGGGGTGCAGGGCGGGCCAGTGTTCCTTGTACCTGGGATTGGCCAAGAAGGGCTCTCTGAAAATTGACATTTCAATATTTGATGACTGGATGAATGTTTAATCATTCATTGTGTGTTGAAAAGATGAATGTTGTAAAATACTAATTGTTTCTGCATCAAAATATCTGTGAGGTAACATTCTTCAAGTAAAATGCACAGAAGGCTTTTCCGCTCCCACTTACGAAATCCAGTGGAAGGTAAACTATTACCTGGCGTGTTGTGGTTTCCTCCTCACCCTTCTCCCTTTTTCCTCCCTCCTTTCTCCTCTGAAATTGGTAAGAACTGCCACTCTGGAGCTGATCACTATGAAGCCATGATGTAGATATTGTTCAGCCTAGTTAATAAGCCCTTTTTATGAGTGAAAGAGCACAGCCTCGGCAACCAAATCGTGTTAGGTTCCGGCCTCCCTCAGCTCTGCCATTGTCCAGCTCTGTGACCCTGAGCCGATTCCTCACTTTTTGCAGTCTTGCAGTTTTCACTTTTTAAGTGATGATAATATCTACATTAGCTGTGTTTCTAAAGTGCCTACAGGTTCCTAATCTACAACAGTAGCTTAACAAGTGTTCATTTATTTCCCCCTTTTGTATCTCTTGGGCATTAAAATTGCCCTTCTTTTCGAGGGATTAGATAGAGTACAATGCAAGTGTGAAAAAGAAGCAGTCCTGTTTTATTTTTTTCCATGCTCAGGCTCCGGCAATAATCGCAGGGCCATGATACATGAGAATAATCTCAGCTCAGCTCATAAACGACGGTGCATTTTAATCAGATTTTAGGTATCATGAAGGCTCGAAGTAATTACAGTTATTTTTGCCTTAAAATTGAACTGCTGTTATTAAAATTCTTTTATTAAATCTTTTTTCTTTTCCTTTGGCAGTTATGAAAGAGTGTAGAATTTCCGAGTCAGATACCTGGGCACTAGACACTGCTTAGATAGAGCTTGTATTTCTCAGACACAGAAATAGCTCTGAATGGGTGACACGGCACACCAGGGCCTTGCTGGAGAGGAGGCAGTGGCTTTTCTGTCACCTCTGCTGGCTCTCCCGTAGTCCTCTTCTCCTTTACCCGGACATAGTACTCTAGTTCCCCTTTACGGAGTACCCTCATGTCCATTTTCTCTGAGGCAGTTATTCCTATTTTTCTTATTTTTCTTTTTCCCATGAGAAAATAGAGGTTGAAATATGTTGTTATTTGTTTATCCACAACCATTTACCAGTGATGTGCTATTTACTAGGCTCCATGCCGGGGGATCACATGGTCTGTGTGGGATTTCCCAGACCAGTAGGAAAGGCTGATCCCGGCTGGGAATATAGGTTCCCAGGTCCAGCTAAGTGATGCTTGCAGTGCACTCTACCGCCGTGTCGGGCAAAACCTATGACCCACTCAGCGTCCACACAGCATTGGTACTAATATTATGATGATGATCATGATGATCCTGAAGAAGACTGAGCTCTAGGACAATACAGATGTGCTAGGAACATTGAGGCAAACAGGACTGTGTCTCTGCCTTCAGGGCGTGTGCTTCCTATCAGGATAGTAATGACAGGCGTTATATCAACAGCAAATACGGGCGTGGAAGGCTTCATGCTAGCTAAGGGAGTTTCATGCACACTGTCCAATCCTAGCAAAGCTTTTTGAAGACTATAGCGCTATCCCCATTTTACAGATGACAAAACAAAGGTTTGATGTCATACGTAACTCACCCCAAGCCACCAAGTTCGTAGGCGGCTCAGCTGTGAATCACACCCAGGTCTGTGCCCCAACGTCCTTGATCTCAGTGAAGCACTAGCGTTCTTCGCATGAAACTCCATCTTGATAGGATTACGGACTGGGACAAATACATCAGTGCACCATCCCATTATGAACCACTTACACTTCTCTACACTTCTTTTTGCTGGAACCTTCTGTGACTTTTAGTTCATCAGGGAGACCAGGGAGCCTTCTGGTTTGAGAGGCTTCTGGGGTACGCCTAAACGAACAGCACCTGAGCTAATTGTATACAATTTAGCATTCCCAAAGCGCTGACAGTCCTCATTCAAACCAAGTGTGAAAGTTTTTAAATTAGCTTTCACAGTTTGATTCACAAGCAGCAAATGCAAAACGGCACAGGATTAATTTTTCCAACCCCCACCACGATGGCATAGCTGAAGGCTATCTAAGCTCATTTCTTTTAACGGAGAAGAGGCTAGGCAGAGACAGTGTTTCTTAGAGAATGATGTCCTAGAAGAGATCGCAGTGCCTTGCTTACAGAGGAATCGGATATGCAAATCACACAATGGTAGCAGGGAACAGTGTGTGAAGAGCAGGGACTTTGGAATTGGAGGGTCTCTGGAATTGGATCTGTGGCATCTTGCAGTATTTTGTTCTTGCATACTAGTTGTGTGAATTGGGGCAAGTTACTTACCTTTCTTTAGCCTCAATTCGCCTCGTTGTAAAATGGACACAATATTTCCAAATATCTGAAAGGCTTCTGGTGAGGGAAAATGACAGGCTCGGTGTTATGGCTCGACATACTCGTAGTGGCTGACCAATCGGAGGGACCTCAGTCAATCAGAGCTGTTGTTATTAGTGTCATCCTTGAACTTTGTTTCCCTGCTAACAATATTCACTGTCATAGGTAGGGTTTTTTGTTTTGTTGTGTTTTGTTTTTCCTTAGGAAACAGTTATTGAGCATGTGCCAAGTGCTGTGCCCAGCACCGGAGATAAGGAGAGACGTTTATAACGCATCCTACATGTGGTATGGGTGCAGAGAAGCACTTGTGTTCCACCTTGGAGGGAGTGGGAATAGAAAATTTGGGGAGAAGCAGAGTCTCAAAAATATGTAGGGATCATCTAGCTAAGAGGGTTGAAAGGGAGTTTCAGGCAGAGGAAAGAGCCCATGACAAAGGCAAAGAAGTGAGACAAGCAAGGTGTATTCTGGGAACTTCTGGGTGGTTCCAAATGGTGGGAGCAAACTAGATGAGCAAGTGACTTCATCCTGCCTCAGTTTCCTCACCTATAAAATGGGCATAATGATAGTACCTGCCTCATAGGGCTGTTGTCAGGAAAAAATGAATCAAGTCAAGGAATATACTTAGAATAATGCCTGGCACAAAGTACCAGAGAGTGTTCTCAACAGTAAGTAGTGTTGAACACTGTTCCGCTGATATCATTACCTAAGAGCTTCTCAGGGCTTTGCTAACGTCAGTGTGCTTCTTGTGTCATGCAGCATTCCCTAAACCTGTTTGACCATGGGATGGGTGCAGAACGTTGCATTTTCAGTGAATTCTTGGTAGTCATCTTTTCTCAGGACGTTTGTACGCTAAGGTTTGAGAAATGCTCTGGTTCGAAACAGCAGAGGAGATCTGGTTTTTTGTTCTGAAAGAAATTAACCTAGTTGAGACTCTACAGCTAAAAAAAAAAAAAAAAGAAAATCAGAAGAGGTTTCTCTGTCTCTGTCTCTCTTCTCTCTCTTTCTCTCTCTCTGTTTAGGGACCCTTTGTTTCCTATTTATACACCAATACTTGGAATTTTAATAAAACCCCACATACAGAGAGGTTAGAACCTGAAGAATTAGAAGGAATTTCCCTTTGCGTATTTAAATTCGTTTCCAATATTCATGTCAAGCTACTAGATTTATTATATAAGTGTCTAGGAGCATGAGGTAGACAATTGAAAACTCCCAAAGCACAGCGGTAAGTCTTATGGCCTGTTTGCTTAACGCTAAAACCAAGGGTCGGTACCAGATCATCTCCCAGTCATGTGACAGAGAATAAGCAGGCAGACTGCACTGATCTGAATGTAGGAAGGAACCAGTGTGGAAGGGATTGTCACGTAGGGAGCCCCGATCAGAGATGCAGCAGAGGAGTTACGAGCACACTCTGAGATCAGACTGCCCACATCAGAATCTCTCCTCTGCCATTTACCAGCTGTGTGAACTTGGGCAAGTTACTTACTTTCATGGCCCGAATTCCTCATCTGTGACATGGGGGTGAAGAGCAGTAGTCATTGGTGGAGCTGCTGAGTTTTACTAGTGAATCTCTGTGGGGACAGAGTCCCAGAGAGCAGTTTCCAGGCTCTCGGCCTCATGTGGAAAGGTGCCGGCTCGGTTATTAGATGGCCGTTAGCTGTAATCAGATGGCCATCCGTTGTGGGTGGGTGGCCATCAGCTGTTACCGGTTAGCCATTGGCCACTAGTATAACTGCCATGGCTAGGGGGTTGGTTGGTTGGTTGGTTGGTTGGGAGGGAGAGAAGCGAAGCGACGGCAGATTGCAGCTAGTGAGTGGGGTTTGGTTGGTTGGCAGAGAAGCAGACAGCCTGCTTCCTGTGTCTCCAACCTAGCCGCTGATGAGAGTATATGGGTATGAACCTCCATCCATGGCTCCGTGGGTATTCCTTTTTGGCCTCACCACATTCTGCATTCTTATGGGGGGAGCCGGACCAGAGACCACACATGACAATCTCTTAGAACAACACCTGGGTGTAGGAAGAGCTGTGTACCCGCTGGCTGCTCGGTGGAACCCAGCTCTGACTTTTTCTGGGTGCGTTAGTCACCTTCTCTGAACCTCTGTTTCCTGTGATCACCATACCTGTCATCCGGAACTGTTAAAAGAGGTACAGTGAGTGCATGCTCAGGACATAGCTTGGCCTGGAGGGCCCTTCTTCTAGGTCAGAGTTCCGGGGGTGGGGGGTGTCAGACGGACCTGTGTACTACTGTGTGTTCCCGAAAATAAGACCCAGCCGGACCATCAGCTCTAATGTGTCTTCTGGAGCAAAAATTAATATAAGATCCATTTTTATTTTACTGTAATATAAGACCGGGTTAATATAATATAATATAATATAATATAATATAATATAATATAATATAATATACCGGGCATAACATAATATAATACCGTGTCTTATATTAATTTTTGCTCCAAAAGACACATTAGAGCTGATGGTCCGGCTAGGTCCTATTTTTGGGGAAACACGGTAGCTATGAAACCTTTCCCGTCTACTCAAACTCTGTGCTTCTGCTTCCTCAGTGCACACACCTCGGGTGCTTGTGAGGAATAAATGGTTCGGTGCATGCTCTTAGCACAAGGCCAAGAAGGAGACTGGTGCTCAATACATGTGACCTGTTGTCACATACTGAGCCCGGCTGGTCAGAGATGGCTTGCATACTGCAGCTTCCAAAGGAACTGAAGCAAATGTAGAGCATGTCTCCATGTAGCCTCGCAAATGGTTATAGTGGCTGTGTTTCTACGGTGGCCGCAGGAATCATTACAGATGGCTGCCCAATCAATTGAAGGACAGTGTATCTGATAGACCTTATGGGCCATGACACACAGAGATGGAGGTTTTGCCCGAGCCCCAGTAGCAGGATGGATTTTCACTGTTTGCTCCTCATTAGATCCAGGGTGCTTATTTTCCAACACAGAACACATGCAAATTGACAACAGGCACATGCTTTTAAATGTAATCAAGAAGAATGAGCTTGTGTACAAGCATTAATTTGCCTTTGTTCAGTGTCAGGATTTCAAGAGTTTTGTGATATCTGGTTTTTTTTTTTTTTTTTTTTTTTTTTGTAGGGGGCAGGTTTCCTCTTTCTGGAAAGGGGCTTGAAACAGATGAGTGGTGTCTTACCTGTTTTTTCCATTTTCGATTGAATCACACAAGGGGTAAGGGTGCAGCCATGCCTGCTCTGCAAATCCCCTTCTACGTGGATTCACTTGAAGGGCACAAGGATTTTGCTTCTGCCATCTGTGGCATCTTCCATTCATGCCCGAGTAACCAGCATCGGAAATTTCCATCACAGGACAAACCCATTGTGAATCCAAAGTGTCCCAGATGCTGCTCGCTGCTCGATCTCCACCATCCCCACAGGCTCGGGAGCTCTGCATCCTTGGCATTCACTTGGAAATTACATGCTGCTTCAGGATAACACACCTATTACTTAAACATGAATACCTTTTGTTGACACTTAACTTTTTGGCACTAAATGTCATTTTGTCATTACTAGCTTGTGAGGGCTGTGACAAGGGATCGTATCTTAATTTTCTAATTCAACACATTTCTAATTATAATCCTTGAAAACTCTTATAGTATCTGATATGGTAGTTGGCAAATACTGGTTGGATTTTGATTAAAAGGTGATTTTTTAAAAGTGAGACTATTAGTACTTTAAACATACCAGCTCAATTAATGTGTCAGCCTGAAATTGTTGGTCTGTAGTCACGTCTTTTCATTCTCACTTTACGTTAAGTGTATCCTTAGAAATAGCAATTTAGTAATAAGAATATAACAGTGCTTTGTTAAAGGCTTTAGAAACAGTTTATTCAAGAAAGAAGTCATGTTTTTCCTAAGTCAGTAAGAAAGAGTTGGGCAGAAACATGATAGTCATTGGTGTGTCCTAAGTAGGAACAGTGTGTCAGGCTTTCTTACGTGCCTTTGCTCATCTGGTCTTCACTTAGCAGTAAATTATTCCATATCCCTATTCTATAGAGGGAGGAACTGAGGCTTTAAAAAGGGATGTAACTTGGCCAACATAAGATAGCCTGTCAACACTTAGAGTTTATAAATTACTTGCAAATACATATCTCACTTGTTTCTTTCAGTAAACTTATGAAGTGAGGATTCTTAGTAACTTTATAGTTGAGATAACAGAGCTGAAATGACTTGTCCAAGGTCCTTGATCCTGTATGGGGTAGGGCCATGACTCGTACACAGGACTGTGGACCCCAGAGACTGAGTTTGAATAGTATTGCATTAGATTCCATATTGAATAATTATATAAAGAGTTACAGGCTTCAATGGGTTCCAGCTTACTATACAATGCTAAGCAGAAATAGTTATCATATCTGTGTTTAACTAGGTCCCTTTGCCTCTATAAGGTTATATTAGATATTAAGTTATTTCTAATTTTTGAAAAGAAAATTTCAAAAACTTGAGCCTTGTATTCAGATGTTTGGGCTTAGGCTGCTGGATAGATATTGAGAATGGCCAGTGCAAGGAAGGGATTGAAATGGTCAAGAAGGACACATGCCTATCATTGTTTATATACCCACAGCCACCATCTGTTAGGTTGGTACAAAAGTACTTGCGTTTTTTGCAATCATTTTTAACCTTTTAAACTGCAATTACTTTTGCACCAACCTAATGAAATGAACATTAGGGGTCTGTGTGTCCCTGATTATATTGCAGGATTTAGGTTGTTCAAGTAAAAGTCTGTTTTCCAGAATTGGGACACAAGGAATGCAAGTAGGCAAGGGGGATGGAGTGGGAAAGAAAAGAGAGAAAAAAGCATGAACAGGAAGACCTTAGAGTCCCGGAAGTACCTGGGAGAACATGGGTGTCTCTGGCCTGTCTGGGATGCTCATGGAAACCCGAGAACTGTGAGGGTGTACTTCCTTCTTTCTTCTCTCTCTCACTCATGCACATATTTATTTGTGGGCAAACTGTCAACAGCCGGCACTGTCCCAGGTGCTGAAGACTCCCTAGTAAACCAATCTATGCTATGGTGGGGTTTACACAGTAGTTGGAAGATTTGTGCAAGCAATGCAATTAATGTGCAAGTTACATGGCATATGAGAAAGTGTTGTGGAGAATCACCTAGCAGGGGAGACAGATTGGAGCCCAGGGGTGGGGTTTGTAATTTCCGATAGGAACGTCAGGGCAGGCCTCCCTAAGAAAGTAACATTGGATCAAAGACTTGAGGGAGGTTGTGGATGCCTGCTATTGTGACATCTGAGACAGAGGGAGCAGCGGATGTAATGGCAGGGGCAGGCTGTGTGGGTCTGAAGAATGACAAGGCAGCCAGTATGCCTGGCACAGGGCACGGGGTTGGCAGAGGGGTGGCCAAGGAGGTCAGAAAGAAAGTGGGTCAGGCAAGAAGTTCATAGAGAGCTTGACAATATTATCCAAGAATCTGGTGCTGTTTTGAACATAAATTGTAGGGGAATCCAAGCAGAAGCAGAGAATGCAGTTAAGAGGCTATTGCAATCATCCACAAAAACGATGATGGTGGTTGGCTGCAAAGCGTTAGCTGTGCAGTTGGTGAGATGTTGGATCCAGTGGGTCCTTCAAGTGCTTGTTTAGTTTGTGCTTAGGTGCCATGCACCTAGATGTAAGGCAGTGAGAGAATCAGCGTCTGCCAAGAGTGAGTAAATGACAGACACTCCGTTTGAGAATGCTCCTTAGGGAAACTGATCCTGGGTGATGGAGATAGGCCTTCAGGGTTCCAATCCTGCCCTGCCACGTACTGGGAGAGGGACCTTGAACAGCAGTTATTTATCCTTTACGTTTAAATGCCCCCCCCCCCCCACGCCCCTTATTCTCAGGGAAAATGGTCCAAGATCTCTGGTGGATTCCTGAAACCATGGAGAGTACAAAGCCCTATATATTCTTTTTTTTTTTCATATACATACATACCTATGATAAAGTTTACCTTATCAATTAGGCACAGTAAGAGATTAACAACAATAACTAACAACAAAATAGAAGAGTTTATCTGATAACTGAGACAGCTACTAAGTGACTAACGAGCAGGTAGCATATACAGTGTGAATATGCTGGACAAAGTGATGGTTCACGTCCCGTGGTGGGACGGAGTGGGAAGATGCGGGATTTCATCACGCTACTCAAAACAGCGTGCAATTTAAAACTTACGAATTGTTTATTTTTGGAATTTTCCACTTAATATTTTCACACTGCGGTTGACTGCGGATAACCAAAGTTGTAGAAAGTGAAACCTCAGATAACAGGGGACTACTGTACTTACTCCACGCATACATCACAAATACAAATTGCTTCAGGAAATTCTCTTAATAAATAAGGTAGACACAGAGAGATAACACCGAGAGACAGGTAAGTGGCTGAGTAATGTTGTTATTAAGAGCCCAGGGTCAGAAGCCAGATCTCCAACCCTTATAACTATGTAATCATAGTTATAAGGGCAAACTAAGGTCAAAATATAAGGGCAAACATAGGGCAAATTACTTAACCCCTCCATGCCTGATTTGTGAAATGGAAAAGGTGATAGCTACCCAGTAAGGCTGGTGTCTGGATTAACTGGATTACTATGTAAGTATGGCAGAACAATGCCTGACACACAGGAATCAAAACGAGTCCCTAGCAGTGGTGTGGGTTCCAAGGAAGTTGTTTCAAATAGCCTCAGGTCATTAGCTCATCTGCTCTGCCTTGTACCCATTTCCAGGGTACTTTGTACTTCCATATTTTCTGAATCCACATTTTACCTAAATGGCCACATGATTTTCTTGAAACCCAATCCTTAGGTTTGGTCCTCTGTTTACCCTTCCCATGCAATCAGAGTATCTCTTTCATTCCTTCTTAGAGTAGTCATGTTTGCCAACAGCCCGAAAAATCCATCCCAGCCTTCAAAAAGAAAACGACAATAGCTATAACCAAGAATTAGAGGTTGTATAAACTTGTCTTACTTGAAGTTAATGTGGAAAATGTGGAGACAAACTAACAAGGGGAAATTTGGGAAATTGGGCGGTGATGTTTAACCACAAGGACGTGTGCATCTCTGAATGGAAATGCACAACTGTGTAAATGCTTTGCCGGCTGCCTGCCATCCCGAGGTTTTCTCACGTCGTAATGCACTGATGAGGTATTTCTTTGCTTTTTCAGTTTTCCCATCACAGATGCCAACAATGATTATTTGTAATTTCAGAAATAAAGATGCTTAAAAGCAACATCTGTGATTCCATATTTTTCCGTGGGATTCAAAATGCATGTCTTATTCCTATCTGTAACCGGGGAACATTTGCCGTCAAACCTAATTCCCGCTTGCTTGATTTAGCTCTGGGCCAGACTGACTAAAAGGTTTTAAAATGGTGCCCATGTTCTCGGTATCTACACTATGTGGATTCCTGACCTTCTAATCCCCATTTCCTTTAATACAAATAAAAGGAGAGTTTATCAGTTGATTCAGATGATTGGGAAGGTGCCATGTAAATTTCAAGGAATTATGCACTAAATTACAGTATCCATTTGGGGGCTTAAATATTATTCTCCACTACACAGAACTGGCGTGGATTTTATTTTAACTGAAATGGCACACAGTGGCAGGCAATTATTTTTGTTATTGTATTTCCTATCCTGGCTTCCAGAACCTAAGGACAATGGAAGGGGATGTTCATTTATAATTTGACCTCCTGAATTGTTCTTGAAATGCAATTTAATCCTCATATCAAGCAAAGTCTAATGCTGTATTTGCCAGTAAAATAATCATTTGCATTTTTTATTGACAATACAAATTGTGTTTAATCAGGCAGTCGGCATGTTAGCATTTCCAAATGATTGAAGACCCAGTTTTGTTAAACTACATCCCATTTTGGGTCAAATACATTTTGTTCTTTTTAATTATCAGAGTCCATAAAATTCCTTTTTAACATTATGCTTTAAAAAAAAAAAATTTGTCCAGGTCCCACATAAGTTATATTCACTTGTCTCCAGAAGAAAGCCAGGAAGCTCCTAAGTTAAGTTTGCACATTTACGGATTTCAGCCCCGCTTTAGAGGAATAGTTAGAGCATATTTCTTCTGACATATTTGATTATTGATAAGACTGTGGAGAAATCATTGTGGTTCTGGAACACAAATCAAAAGGCCTACGGTCTGATTATCATTACCAGAAAGAAACGAAGAGTCAGTTTTCCCCGTTTCCAGCTATGTGAGCCTCTGTTTCTTCATTTATAAACAGGAAGGATGATGTCCCTTCACTTTCTTCAGGATTTTCATGAAGTTTTATCCTTTGAGAGGTACCATAACTAAACTAGGTGAGAAGTCCAGCTCCATTTTTACTAGCCAGAAGACCTCAGGCAGGTTCATTATTCCCTGCCTCCGTTTCCTCATCTGTATAGTGGGAGTAATAATAGTCTTTACTTACAGGCTTGTTGTGCATCAGAGTTAATATATAGAAAGCTGAAAATGACTCCTGGCCTGCGGAAGTGCTGTTTATGTTTGCTATTATATTATCACCATCATTCTTCTTGTTAATAGCATTTCCTCACAAGGTTATGTATGGATTAAATCAATTCCCATTTGTAAAGTACTTACAACAAACCGTAGCACGTAGTTAGTCGTATAGGTGTTTGTTATTATTTTTATTATTTGTTATTTACCTTTTATTAAGTGTTCACTGCATCGAAGATATGATGTTAGGAATCCTTGTAGCAACCTTGTGAGGGAGCAGGAGTTAGTAACTTCACTTTACAGATGAGAAAAAGGCAGTGTTAAGTCCTGCACCCAGGGTCGCCCACAGAGTGAGGAGCAGTCAGAACTTGAGAGTGGGGCGGTCTGACTCCACGCAGTCGCCTTCTATATCTGTTCTTTTTCAGGCCTCAGAGTCGTGAGCTTGCAGTCTACTCCAGACACATGTCCTCTGAGCAGCAGGCCAGGCTCTTCCCTCACACACAGAGCTATCCAGGTTAGCCTGGCCTCCATACCCACCGTAGTAACCTTGGCCAGACCACACTGCCCCACTCATGCCCAGCAGGACAGCTTCCCCTTGTCCTAGTTTGCGTTACTTCAAGGGAACAGGAGTCCAAAGCTTGGGGACCTATTCCATTTCCTTCCCCGCAAATACCTGCTTCTGCTCTAGCGCTCCCTTCCCCACCTCGTCCAACTCCATCTCTATCTTGTTATTCCCAACACAGTATGTTTTCCCAATATAAGGGGTTAGGACAGCAACAATGACAGTGGTGGATTTAGTTTGTTTGGGAGGAGACATTCAGGGATCATTGAAAATACCATGTTTGTTTAGATCCGTCCACACAGACATAGGTTATAATAATAACATATATTTATCGAGAGTTTTAATATGTGCCAGAACTGTTCTAAGCGATTAATACGTATACGTTTATCAAATCCTCATAGCAACACTAGGCAATAGGACTAATGCCACCTGCAATCTACAGATAAGTCAACGGGCCACAGTCTGCACGGATAGGTTTGTGAGGGGCCAAACAGGCTGATCGCTAAACGTTTAACTATACATGCTCTTCTCTGTGTTCACGAGTGTTCACCTAAACACAGTTCACCTAACACTTTGCTACTGTGGGTGATGCAAGTGAGTGAAGGAATAAAAAGGGAAAGGAACAAAAGTTTGTTAGGCATGCATGTGCCAGGCATGGGGCTACATTCTTTACCCATGTTATTACATGTCACAATGAGAACAGTGCTGTACGGTAAGCATGCCCAATACAGATGAGGACACTGAGACCCGGAGCCATTAGGTGATTTGCTTTCCCGTGCACTGTTAGCTGGGAAAGCTGGAATTGGAACCCAGATCTGTCCAGATGTGAAGCTCAGACTTTTGCTAAGGTTTAAGTTCTTCCCTCTCTCCTTCCTTCTAGATTTAGGACTATGGTGGTTAACAAAACAGACAAGGTATCTGTCTGCCTTCAGGAGGCTTACATTCCAGTCAGGGAATCAGTCACGAAACAAATCAACAGATAAACATGCAGATGATTACAGCTGTGAGGCAGGTTGATAGGGTGAGGTGAGAGAGATCCCCTGATCTTGGAGTTGGGCACTTGACGAGGGTTCTCAGAGCGGACATATCTGAGGTCCAGAAGATGGGAAGGAGACAGCCATTCAAAGAGCAAGGCAAAGAGAGTCCCAGGCAGATGGAACAGCATGGACAACAGCCCTGAAGCAAGAGACGATGTGATAGTTGAAGATCAGAAAAAAAGGGTACTGTGCTGGTGGGAGGCAGGCAGAACTCAGATCAAGCAGGGCTCCTGGAACAGGATACGAAGTCTGGAATTTACTCCACCTTCTATAAAACTTAGAATAGAGTTAGAAATGTGACCTTGAGCAATCCCTATAGCTCTGGGATTGCACTTGTTTTATCTTAGATGTGTATCAATCTCTGCTCTTTGTCCGTCTCAGGGATGGTCTGAACATCAAGTGACACACGGACATCTAGAGGCAGTCTTCAAAGGCCACAGAGAAAGATGGCTAATTTACTTGTGTCAAAGAGAGGAGTCTTTGGAAGACTGATAATTAAATAAGAAAAGAAAAGAAAAGAGGAAACTGAGCGTTGGAGTTCCTGAGCGCTAAGTCTCTCATTGACTACTAGTAGTATTAGTCATAGTACGTAGTAGTAATAATAGTGATAATAGTAATATTCAAAAAACTTACCATGTACCAGAAACTGAGTTATGCTCTTTAAATGCATTATCATTTAATCCTTACAATGCTGTATAATACACGGGTACTCTTGTGACCTCCATTTGGTAGTTGGGGGATTGAGGCACAGTGAGGTTAAGTCTCTGTATTCATGTGTTTGGTTGTGAATAGCAGACAAGTCAACAAGTGGCTTGAACAAATACGATGCTTATTTTTGTTACATAAAAGGGAGCCTCGAGGGGGAGTAAGCCAGGGCTGGTAAATCCGCTAAGAAAGTCATCTAGAACCCAAGCTTCCCTGTCTTTCTGGTCCAGCATCCTCCCTGTGCAGTTTTCGTTCCTCACGAGCGTGCAGTAGCTGCTGTAGCTCCAGTATGCTTGTCCCCATGTCAAGTCTGGAGGAAGGGGGAGAGCCAAGGAAAAGGGCCTTGGTGGGAAGGATAAAAACCATCAGCTCGTGAGGCTTTGCCTTTTGGGGGAAGGGAAATGTTCATCTATATCTCCTTTGCCTCCACCTGGGGATGCGTGACCAACTCTAGCGATCAGAGAAGCTGGATTCTGGAATTTCATTTTAGTCGAGTAGGTGATGGTTACAGACAAGGGTGTTAGAAATGTGTTGGTTACTTCTGAAACTAATAGAATATTGAATATCAAATCTAATTGAAAATTTTTTAAAAAGTTTTTTTGAAAAGAAAGTGCGTTAGTGAGCCAGGCCCCACTCATAGCTAGTAAATGGTGAAACACGTTTCAGCCAAGTCGTTTTGACTCCAGAAGCCGTATCATTGACCACAGCGTCCTAGAGTCTCCCTACTGGGGACACTTGGGAGTCTCGGACCGGTTATTTCATCTCTCTATGCCAACAATGGTTATTTGTAAAGTAGGAATGATAAAGAGATTTTAAAGAATGAGGTTGTTGGGAGGATAAAATAAAATAGTCTTCATAATGCGATTGCCGTAGTATCTGGCATAAGTACACAGCAAATAGACTTTAGCTGTCCTTACTGTTATATTGTTATTATTGTTAGCAGACAGTTTCTGTGCCAGCATGTATGGATACAGAGAGCCAAACAAAAACCACACAGCCTTTGCTTTGTAGGGGCGCACCTGTTCAGACTTGTTCATAAATAATAATTTACAATGGTAAGTGTAATGATGGAGTGAGGGGCAGTAGTAACCTAGATGAGGGAGGCACTGAGGTTGCTTGGGAGTGAACAGGAAGAGATGGGCAAAGGTGAGGGAGTCAGGGATGAAAGGAGGGGTGTTTACAGAGATGATGCTCTTTAGATGGCTAAATAAATGAGACTGGATTCACAAGGAAGAGGAGAGGGAAGGATAGTCCTGACAGAGGGAAGAGCATATGCTTAGCAGGCGCTAAGCCACAGAAGGATCACACCTATTGGGGGAACTGCCAGTATTTCCAACAGGCTATAAAACATAGTGTGGGGGTCAAGAACAGCCAGGCAGACATGAGCTAGATTCCTGAGTGTCTTCTTTGTGCCAAGAACTGCCCCAGTCCTTAGGGACACAATGAGTAGTGAGGTGTAATCCCAGCTCGAGCAGCACATCACATGGACACTCCGTTTTCTCATGTGCTAAATGGGGGTGGGAGAGTGAAAGAAGCCTACACTTTGTTAATCATCTGCTCTATGCCAGATTCACAGCTCAGTATTTTGTCAACTTTGTCTCATGGAACGTCATTATTATTCTGTCCCTTTTACAGATGAGGAAGCAGACTCGGTAAGTTTAAACAAGTTGTCCAGAATTACCCAGCTAGTAAGTGGTCTAGTAAGGAGTCAGATTCAGGTCTCTCTGACTCCAGAACCTGTGTGCTCTGCTGACTGCACTGCTTCCAGAAACCTGGGTAGTAGCACACGCTCCATCCCTGGAGATGACATGCAACAGTATCCCAGAGCACTTCAGAGCCAAATGCAATATCAACACCAAGTGCTGGGACTTCTTATTTTATTTTAAGAAATAGGAGAGCTTCTTCTTTACGACTCCAGTAAATTTCCACAAGCTTGTCAGTTCTTTCTCAGTCGGGCCGATTAGCGAGAGTGGAGCTGTCCAGGTTGCTTAAGTGAAGGCAGATGACTTGATTGTGGTTCAGTGTCTTAGCTGTCACCAAGCTGCCTTCCTAAATATGATCCTTATTGCCCTCCTAACCCCTCTATAAGCACCACCGCAATGAAAGCATAAAACATTAAAAACATCCCTGGGTGACTGCTACTGCCTTTTGAATTAACACCAGAAATACTCATTTGAGAAATGTGGTTTAACTCAAGCCATATTTCTTGACGGGTTAATGCATATCATATGTTATACTTTAACCTAATATAACACTATCGATTATTTACTTATTTTTATTGATTGACCTCTTCCACATTGTTTAATAGCAGATTTTTCACTAGTCAGAAGATTTAATGCTGAACACTCAGGCATCTTCTGTCACTGTTCTGAGTGTCCTCTTAATATAGAGGTGTGTGTGTGTGTCAGTGGATATATACTAACATATATATATGTATATATGTATATATATATATACGTGTACATATGTATATATATGCATATGTATACGTGTGTATATATACATATACACATTATATGTGTGTGTGTATATATATATGTATTTTTAAAGGAGACAAATTGCAGACCATCCTGGAATTAATAAACGTGATGCATAAATAACCTTGCTAAATATAAACATGAAAAAGAAGCAAACTACTGATGACACTGGAGAAAGGTTTCATAGAGATAGATAATGAAGCCTGCACAATAAGAATTACTGTTTAAATATGCAAAAAAAAAAGCAGAAAGGCAATCCTGGAAAGGGAGAATGGGTTGCAGAACTAGTGAAAACACAAAGTATGTGTATAATGGCCATAAAAGCACATCTATCACTGATTTTGTAAGGAAGAACTAGAAAGCAGTATGGAGTCGTGTCCATTTAGCTTGTATTATGTGACACAGTACAGGTGTTTTCAAGGGCCGCTCATGGGCTATGCAGGAAGGAAGGAGGACCAGGCTGGAAGGGAGGCTGCCTGGGCTCCACTTCTCTCATGACCCGAATTAGTTTTGTGACCTTGGGACTCACTGGTCTGCTAAATCTCATCTCTTAACCAGAATCTAGTTCTGCTTATGCCTGGCATAATCTAGTTCTGCTTTGTGGCACATTGTTCTAGAGTGTGTGGGTTGTGGTATGAATATAGCATATGAATTGCATAATTATAGGAAGGTGGGATACCGGGATGACAGAAATTTACTCACACAGGACGACCAGGTTGGAATTTGTTTCTTGAAGTGCTGTCAACATTAATAATCTTTCTTAAAGCCCTTGTTTCATGTCAGCCTGTTAGTACTCTCCACATATTAATTTTACTACTAATAATTTTATTTCTAATAGCTAGAATTAATCTAGTGATTTATAATTTACAAAGTAATATTTAGATATATTATTTCATCTTTCATACCCCGCACGGGGAGACCTTATTTCAAGGACATGTCCAAGTTTTTTCCCCAGAAATTCTAAGTCAATGAGGGAAACAAGAGCCCTGTCTTGGCCTGCAGGCGTGGAAACTGATGGGATGGAGAGGGAATCCTGGCACTTTCCGTTACTAGTTTTGTGACCTTAGTCAAATCATCTAAATCTCATGAAAGTCTTACTGTCCCTATTCTTACAACATTTGAAATAAACCGGATGAAGAACATGACATAGGTGTATAGTTCAATAAGGCGTATGAAAGTACTCATTACTGGGAAATATAGTGCAAATGTGCAGTGTTCTTCTAGCCTCAGGATGTCAAGTACCTGACATCTAGGAGACCACAGTGGATATCTCTAATCTATTGTGGCCTTCTTTTCCACGAGTCAATGCGCAGCCTCAGAATTCTTTTCAGTACAGCACTCCAGGTTGCCACTTATTAGTTGCTCAAAACTGGCACGTGAGATGAAAATTCCCATGTCCTCCTAGCCCTGGCCCAGTTGTTGGACCCAAGTATTGGCCCCAACTTCCCTCCTTTTCCTCAGGGATAGTCATTTCTCTTTGTGTCTGATTCAAGTGATCTGGCCCAGAAAACTCACAAACCCATCCACCTCTCAGTAGCTAGGTAGATGTGCTCTGTGCTACTAGTTAGGTGGCAGCTGGGAGAAATGTCACCCTGCAGGATGTAACAGCCGTCATGGTTAGCAAAAACCTGGTGACGCCAAGACGTGTGTATTTTTAGATCCAAGAGACTCAGTAACTTGTGCTCTGCAGTGATTAGATTCTTTCCCCCAAATGTGACCTGTGGGGTCCTTAGAGACCCCAATTAAATATACATCACTGAAGGTTGTTTTTAAAGATCCTAAATGTACCCAAAACCCGAATTTCAGATCAACCCCCATCTTCATGTTTTTGGGGTTTGTTTTGTTTTGTTTTGTTTTTTAACTTCTTAATCTCTTTGGCTTTGAGAAACAATGACTTTGGCAAAGTAAGTGATTTAGCCACTCACATCACAAGGGATCACTATGGCACTACCCAACCCATAAGACTAGAATCCTTTTCTTCCCATTTTGGTTCAGTTCCCTGGCAGGCTTAACACAGTTTGTCTTACCGTTTAGATTTCCCCTCTCCTGCCAAGGTACAGGAGGTGTGTTGTGACACGTGCTATCATTTTGGTGCTCTCTTAACCTTTTCTCCCGTGGCAACTTCCATGGCAGAGCTAACCATTTTGGGGTGCCTGATTGCCAGGTTTGGCAGCAGCTCTGATGAGGCCCCATCTGCAGCCCTGAAGGACTAGAAGATGGTTTCCATGCGGGTCATGTAGAGATGCATTCATACACTTAGGAAAATTCCTAACCGAGTCCTCTGTGCAAGGCTCCTTGTGCTGCAGAATGGTGGCATGTGGGCTACAGCTCATACTCTGGATTATCTCAGCAGGTCTCCACGTGTAATCCTGGGCGCTTAGCCCCACCCAGTGCTCTTGTAAAGAAGGCGGTGTGGGCAGTACTGCCTGTTATGGACTGACTGTTTGTGTCGAAGCCCTATGTAATGACATGTGGAGGTAGGGAGGCAATTAGGTTAGATGAGGTCATGAAGGTGGGGCCCCCATGGTGGGTTAGTACCCTTGTATGAAGAGGCACCAGAGAGCTTGCTTTCTGTCCCCCATTTCACGAGGGCACAGCAAGAGGGCCCATCTACAAGCTAGGAGGAGAGCTCTAATTGGAAACTGTCTTTTTCCATACCTTGCTCTTAGATTTCCAAGACTGTGGGACCGTGAGAAATAAAGGTATTGTTTAAGTCCCCCCGTCTCTAGTATTTTGTAATGGCAGCCAGAGCTGAGTAAGATGCTGCCCGCTCTGTCTTCTTGGAGAGCGTGCAGCGAAACAAACACACTCCGGTTTCCAATGTCAAGGGAAGACTCCCAACGACATGGAAGAAAGCACAGATCATCACGTCACCGGCTGCCAGAAACTGAGGTCCAAACAACTTTGCCCGCTGCATCTTAGCATCAGAGATGCCAATGAAAGCAATGCAGTCAAGTACTGGCTGGAACAAGCTTTACGTCCGTGGAGAATAGATAGAGTAAGATCAGCTCTAATAGCAGGCCTTGGTTCCACAAAGCTGGTAGCCAAAGCAAGGCAAACAACCTACGCACACCCACTCTGACCCCCTGTGGTATCTGAAATACGGAAAGCGAGGGGTGTACATGAGGGCCAGTGACACACACCCTTAGAACAAAGGAGCACACATCGATTCTGAAATGGAAATATATGAGGAGGGACAACTAAGTTTGCAAACTCATCCTAGAAGAAATGCTACATACTTCGTTGCTCCCCTTGGGAAGCTATGCACCAATGCCAGAGCCTCGTCCACCCTTCAAAGCAATTTTGGAACTCTCTTTCTGGAATGGCCATCAGCTCTGTCATTGTACTCCAATACAGTTATTTACTGGCTAACAACTCCCTCACAGACAGTGTCGTGTGAGCTGGTGCATTGTCGTGATGCAAGAGCCATGAATTGTTGGTGAAAAGTTCAGGTTGTCTAACTTTTTCACGCAGCCTTTTCAGCACTTCCAGATAGTAAACTCGGTTAACTGTTTGTCTAGTTGGTACAAACTCATAGTGAATAATCTCTCTGATATCAAAAAAGGTTAGTAACATGTGCTCGCTTCGGCAGCACATATACTAAAAAAAGGTTAGTAACATGGTTGCAACAAGTTCGCGAACTTATTTGTCATACCTCTTATTCCCACATTGAGTACTAAGTCCAGTGCAGACTGTGTGGGCTCTTTACCTCTTGGTAAGGAAGTGTTCCAGGCCCAACACCCATTCTTATGTAGCTAAGTGGGCTTTGAAAGACTACGCGGAAGAGACTGCCTTTCCCAATAGAAAGTCACAGTATGCATGCTGACTCAAAGGCTCAGATAAGTCCTGCAGTGGAGAGGGAGATTAACGCAGTGCTTCTCATGTGCACCTGTCCACAGAACCCATTTTCAAAGCACTTCTACGTCCTAGTTTTCTGTAGAAGTTACTTTGGGAAAAACTGGATTAGGTCGTAGTTTGCCCGCTTTGCTTCCTGCTACCTTTAGAATTCATGTCTGGACCGGGCAGAACACAACCATTTCTTTTCTGTTTGGTCTTAGCATACAGGTCCCGAAGTTCATATCCGCATATGATTTGGTCAGTTTGGGGGCTGAAAAACACAAGGTGGACTGAGTCCAGCCTGACATTTTGAATATAAAGGAAGATTATGGAAAGGACTAGCGTGGTCAGCTTCCGGTGTAGTGTTCATTTTCCCCAAACGTTTCACTACTTGAGGGCAGGGAGTGTGCCCTGTTCATTATCTCCATGCCTAGCAAACAAGCAGAGCCCAAAGAAATCTCTAGTAAATGCTTGTTGCATTAATGAAATTATTTGTGGGTGATAATAGAGTCATAAAACTTTAATGCTGTAAAGCAGCCCAGCAATTATTTAGTCCCAATTTATTTTAGAAATAAGGACAAAAGAGAGAGGAAACATGTCTGGTTGAAGATTGGCCGTGGGCTGATGTTCAGATTTGAAAAAGAATGAAGTCCAGTGAGTTCTCAATTTCTTGAAATCATGAATTTCATGATTTCTATAGGTGTATTCTAGAGAAGGAGTGTGTTCTCTGAGTTGAGGTGTTGTAGGGATGGAGAGGTGTGGGGTGGGCAAAGATATTTCAAACTTCGAGTTTTCCCTTTATCCCAGTTTATCTTTAATTATTTACTTCAAAAACTGTTTTACTTATAATAATTGGCTTGTGTCTTAGTTTGGGCTTTTGTAATAAAGTACCATAGACTGGGTGGCTTGTAAACAACAGAAGTTTATTTCTCACAGTTCTGGAGGCTGGAAGTCTGAGATCCGGGTGCCAGGATGATCAGGTCCTGGGGAAGGCCTGCTTCAGGATTGCAGCCTGCTGACTTCTCTGTATTCTTTTATGGCAGAAAGGGTGGGGAGTTCTCTGGCGCCCTTTTATAACGTCCCTAGTCCCTAATCCTATTCATGAGGGCTCTGCTCTCAAGACCTAGTCATCTTCCAAAGACCACACCTCCTAATACCGTCAGTCACATCGAGAGTTAGGATTTCAACATACGTATTTTGGAGGGCACACACATTTCAGTCTATAGCAACTTGGCTCCAGGAGGAAAAGTGACAAATAAGTCATGCTCTGTGTGCTTCAGAATCTCAGTCTAGTAGATAGCAAGCCTGGTTTTATTAATAGCATTTACTCAGTACCAGGCGCCATGTTAGGAGGCACTTTATATATAATGGCTTATTTAGTCCTCACACCAATCCTAGATTGAGGTGAAGTTTATCCCCTTTCTACATTACAGATGGAGAAACCAAGGTTCAGAAAGGTTAAGTGATTTGCACAAAGCAGCAGCGCTGGGTTTTTGACCCTCGCCCTGTTTCTCACTCTGCTCCATTGTGTAATGCGTGCAACAAAACCCCGTCTAAGAGCCCGGAGAAGGAAGCAGGTGCTATGTCCTGGGGACTCAGAGGTGTAAGGAGGAGTGGCACTGGAGTGTGA
Organism: Rhinolophus hipposideros; assembly: GCF_964194185.1. NCBI lineage: Eukaryota > Metazoa > Chordata > Mammalia > Chiroptera > Rhinolophidae > Rhinolophus > Rhinolophus hipposideros. The sequence continues at coordinate 54,563,948 of NC_138054.1, forward strand.
GCTGTTCCTTCTCCTTCCTCTTGTCTGTCTGCCTTGTGCCCAATGCTGAAATGAGCTTGGCATTGCAGTACAGGGAAATCTAGTGGCTTCACTGGAAGGTAAAAGTGAAAGGGGAGGAAGGAAACCAAGGGGTCGGGCTCCAGGATCTATATGATAAGCAGGACCCATGGGGCCGACGTTTGTTGAGCACCTACTCTGTGTAGGGCACCGAAGATATAATGAGGGGAAAACCTAGCACCAGCTCTCGAGTAGTTCTCAAGAATCAATGGGAACCCAAAGAGAGCTACACACAGAGTGACTGGAACATTGAGGAAAGGAGGTGTCTCTGGGCTGTGCAGTCATGAAGGGACGAGGGAGAGGGGAGAGAACGAGGGGAGAGGACTGTGAAACGTTTTTCACAGGATGCAGAGCGGAGAGCAGGGCCTTAAAGAATAACTGAAAGAAGGTTAGTGGGAGCAGAGAGAAGAGATGAATAAACCCGGTAGGGCATGAGCAGAGGCTGAGAGGCTGAGAAGGAAGGTGGATGTCAGGGTGGGGCTGGCTTGTGATGCCGGAAGAGCGAGGAGGGAGAAAAGACTGGTGCAGACCAACCTGGAGAAGAACCTTCAGAGCCCTGCCCCACTGAGGCATTCACACCGAGCTGCTCTCATTTCTCAGTGGTCTACTCTCCAGGACCCACTGCTAACTGAATGTTTTTTATAGACTACCAAGGCCCACAGTAACAGCGTCTACTTTTAATTCCATACAATGGGGGGAAGTCTCTTGGATTTATTGACTGCTTCTTTGCCTGACTTCACCTAATTGGAAAATAAACAGATAAAACGATACCTTTACTACTAATGAATAATTCATAGTTTCTTTGTCTTTTGTCATAAAAAGAAAGCCTAGCAGATCTGTCTTTAAATTAGGATATCTGGTAGATGAGAGAAAAATGTGAGCGATTAACTCCAAATTGAGTTCCGTACGAATCGGAGAGTCGTCCTCTGTAATGAAATTTAGATTGGTTCCTGGCTGTGGTGGAGCCCAAATTCAGAACATACGCATGCTGTTGATCTGTTAATTTGAAATGTTTTAATCTGCATGAAAATGGTTGTATTAATTGTTTTACATTAATCAGGGCTGACTATAATGTCTGATTGAATTAGGCAGACTTTTCTCTCTCTTAGCCCTGTGTGGTTTCATTTGCCCCAAACACAGGTCACTTTCTCTACCTTCATGCCAGCCATCTGAACAGCCTGGGCTGTGCTGCTCTCGGATTAGACAGAAGCTCCAGCAACAGATACAAACATGCGTCATTCTCACACTGCCTACACCACCTGACACCTCTCTCACAAGCGTTCCTCTTTTCTGGTTACCCTTGGTAGCATTTCCCCACCCAACCCGCACTGGTTTGCGTCGTTTTCAAAATTTCGGCAAATAACTTTAACTCCTTACACCAACCTGTGCTTCAAAAAATGTGTTGGCAATGAAAAATCTGTTTTAAAAAATGTAATTTGAAATTATTTTATGAACACACTCTGAGACCTGTAGTGGGCTGGACATCTTTCTGAGTACCGAGGGTGTATAATGTCGTTTAACCTGGTTCTCCTCTTGAGGAGGTCATGGTCTGGTTCTGGTTTAAAGGTATCAAGAGTTAAGTCATGGTTCAAATCAACTTTGAATGGAAAATCCCAGGCCAGATATATGGTTCAAGAGTGATGGAATCCGAGATGACCTAGAAATACTTAAGTTTCCTGAATAGGCCGTGTGTTCCCCCCCTCCCCCCCGCCTTTTGTCCCCATTTCTGAGGCTATGCCCAGCTCTTTGCTGTATCTGTAATCACTTTCCCCTGTGTAACTCAAAGCAATCCTAGCTTGTTCTGGGATGCCTTCCTCGGCTAGCATCAACCCCTTGTCTGATTAGGTGTCCTCTTCTGGGCTTTCACAGCTCCTCTCATAAATCGTCATTTTATTTATCTTACCATTTATTTGTCTCTTTCAATCAGCTGGAATGAAGGGTCCAACTTACCATATACTATAAGGAGGCAAGACCGGAGAGGGAATTTAGGGAGAATTAGATGATATATCCCAGGCCAGCGCTACTCAATGTGTGGTCCATGGACCAGCAGCATTAGCATCTCCCGGCGGGAAATTAAAGATGCAAAATCTCATGTTCTACCACAGACCTACAGACTCAGCATCTGAATTTTAACAGACCCCAGGTGGTTCACATGCACATTAAAGCTTGAGGACTGGACTGGACTAGACTACCGCTTCTCAAACTAGGCTGGGCATGGGAATTAGCTAGCTAGAGGTCTTCGTCAAGTACTGATGCTTGGGTCCCACCCACAGAGGTTCTGATTTAACTGGTTGGGGTGTCGCCACTTAAAAGCATTCAAGGTAATGCTAATAAGCTGCCCCATGGGTGAGCCACCTGTGGGCTAGTGGTTCTCAACTGCTATCCCCTATCAATCGTTACACTTACCAGACAGTATTGTTATTTTCATTTATGTGCCTGTCTCTCCTGCCTCGTAAGGGTGGGGACTCCCTTATGCATCGTGAGACTCGACTATAATATCTCTCACTAAATAATCATTTCGTAAAGCAAATGGAAATGAACCTGAGTGGAGACCTTTAGTACTGAATTTGAGAACATTGGCGCAAACTTACTGAGACATACTACCAGTAGCCGGGATGAAGAATCCAAGCATGATTATTAAAGTAGATGGCAGGAAATGTTTCAAAATGTTACGTTCTCAGTCGGCCAACATTAGCGTCTATAGGATACGTCAAGCTGTCGGTGTCCATATTTCATGGGTATAGGATGAGGTAGGGAAAACTTAGCATGCACTCTTTTAATAGAGGGAGGGCAGGCTTGCAGGTTTGGTTCACTTCAAGCCCTGGATGATGCTACCGTGATCTTTATCTGTCCACGAAGAAAATCACAGTACCATTTTTGAATGCATTAATGGAAGTGCACTGTTCACTCATGCACAGTATTGGACCATGCTTTGTATTGGTACCTCTGGGTACCATGCTTTGAGGAAGTAGTGAGCATTGTGGGTAATCCATGGGACGGGGTGTATGGGAATGAATGGCTGGAGAAGAGAAAATGTGGCGAGGAGGTGATTGCTTTTTTCAGAAGGACTAAATGTTGTGTGAGAAAAGAGCAGAATTGTGCTGTGCTGCTCCACAGGACATAGCTAGGGCCAAAGGAATTCATGGAGGCAGATTTTGGCTCCACGTAGGAAAGACTTTGTGCCAGTGAGAGCTGTCCAATAATAGAACCGGCTGCCTGGTGAGATGGTGTGAGTGAACAACCTCTCTCTATCTTTGGAAATGTTCTAGCAGAGCCTGGGTGGCCATCTGTTGTGGGTATTGTAGAAAGATTTATGCATTTGGTGGATGAAAAAAATGTTGTTGATGATAATAGTAGTAAACGTGACTGCTATCTACTGAGTGCATATGTAATGCCAGGTACTGCTGGGCAAGTTTTTATCCATTATTATCTTTAATCCCTCTATAGCGCTAAGAAAAATGAGAATTATTACTCCCATTTTAGAGAAGAAGTGGATCCAGAGCTAGGATTTGAACCCTGGGCTTTCTGACTTCAAACCCCATAATCTTTTAACTATACTACCTGCCTTTTATGGTCCCTTCCATGTCTAAGATCCTATGATGTAAAGGGTATTCAGACACTGGATATGAAGTGAGTTTTAGGCTTCCGTGTGGTAAAGATCCTCTGGAGAGCTGGACATGAAGGCTTGGGAGTTGAGAGAGTGGTCAGGACGGCAGACGTAGACTTGAGCATTTTCTACCAAGAAATGAGGTTGATACTCTTGGGTTGATAAGATTCCCAAGTCAGTGACTGCAGAGAGAAGTCAGTGTGGGCTGACTCCTTCATGTGTGCTGTCAGATACCCAAAGCCATGAGAATAGCTAAGTCCTGCTTTCTAAGAGGAAGAAGTGGACTGTTACTGCACGTTGGAAGCTTGATATTTGACGTCAGTAAAATGTGAATGCTTCTATCAATTTTTCAGATTCTAGATCGAGACTATACAAGTCAAGTGCTAAAATTGGAGTTAATATAATATAGTGGCTCAAGGTAAAACTTCTGCCTGGGTTGATATCTGGACACTGTCACTCCCTAGCTATGTGTCCTTCCACAAATTACCTTTGTGTGCCTTAGTTTCAGTATCTGTAAAATAGGTATGCCAACCTTACCTACCCCCATAGGTTTATCTTTAAGCCAAAGTGAAATAATGCAAATCAAATGCTTAAACAATAGCTGACACGTGGTAAGCACTTGGCGTTTATATTCAGATTAGTTATTAAATCTAAGTGAACCTTAAAGTACCACAAATGGAATACTTTACTTAGGACACTCAGTTGTCACTTTATTCAGATGGAGCCACACTATAAGAATTCAACTTACATTAAAAAAAAAAATGAAAACGTACAACTGACACCCTTCGTTAATCAAACATTTTAGCTTAATATGTCAATCTATTTTCATGCAGTTTCTAAATTCTTTTCATCCACTTCCTCACTATAATACATCGTCTACTATATAGAACTGAGGCAGCATTAAGTGGAAATTTAAAGGACTGTGTAGTCAGACCGCTTGGGTTTAAATTTTAAGTTCCTTGTTTACTAGCTCTGGGGTAATTTACTTCGTCACTCTAAGCCACAATTTCTTTTGTATAAACTGGAGATAATAGTAATACCTACCACATAGGTTTAAAGATCAAATGAGATCACACATAGAGAGGGTTTAGAATGGTGTTTAAGGATCTGCAGTATAGTAATGGGTCAACATGTGGAGACGATAGACCTCTCCTGTAGGACGAAACAACTTAAAATGCCTTTGGATCGTTAGCGTGTATTTCAGTGTCCGTTGTACAGTCCCATTGTGTGTATGTAATGCATAGAGTTCTCAATGAGCAGGAGATTGATGGGTGGGGGGTGCCCCTGGGTGGGCTTGTAGAGAGTCAGTGATGCTCCTGAAATTGTAGGCAAGACTGTGCTTCCATGGAGAAAAATGTATGTTTTCATTAATTGAGCTGTGACCTTACAAAGTTTAAGAAGTATTAGCATAGAATCTCGAAGTGGAACATAAAACTGTTAGGAAGAGAGAACTGAACACCTGGCTAACAGTAACTTGAGGAATGAGGTCATTTTATCTTATATAACAAAGAGGCAGTGGGGGTGGTCCCAAGATCAGTGCAGTAGTTCAAAGACATTATTTAGGGCTCAAGTCGAATGAGTGTTTCATGGTCCCAGGATAGCTGCCATAGAAACAAGTAACGCATCTTCATGTAACTTCACTGAAAACAGAAGCCAAGACAGCCAGGATGATATGACAGAGCTTTCCTTATTTGTCTGCTTTCTTTTATTAGAGGTTAAAAAAAATATATCAAAAAACAACAGTTCCCCAGAAGGAACTCCCACAAAGCAAGACACCTCGCATCTCCCACTTATTCTTTATTTGCCTGAACTGGATCGCATTGCCACTTCCAGCCAGAAGGGAAGCCAAGAAAGCAAGTATCTGGCTTTTTCAGCATCTCTAGGGGAAATGGGCAAGAAGAAGAGCAGTGTAGGTGAAAAAGCTTCCTAACATCAATGCACTAATGAAAATGTGAGAGATCATGTGTCACCCAGAGGTCACACAAAGTATTTGAATTGGGGGGAAGGGGTTAGGGGAGCAGTTGTTTGGTAAGAAGCAGACAGCATCCAGAGAAAGGAGCGGAAGAATCAGGGAGGGCCCTTAAACACCTTCCAGATACCTTACCCTAAGCAGGTGTCGTTCATCACGCGTAATATAGAGGAAGTGCCTGGATTCCAAATATGTGAGTGGAGAAACTGTCACAGAGGAGTCAGCCAATTGCTTTTGTTTGCAGCTGCTGATTCTGACCCACAGCTACCCTCCCCCAATCCTCAGCTGCTGATACTAGCTCTTGGAAGCCGGACTGTGAGCTCTGCCAGGATGAAGATACCCATCTCATAGCGCTCCCCCCACTCTCCAAACAAGCTGTTCTGGGGAAGGGGAACTGCACACACACTAGTAACAGGTCTAGTAATTAGCAGCAGCCCCGGGGCCTTGCAACACTTCTAAAAACACAAGGTGATTCAATAAGAACTGTCATTACCCGAGAGTTTCCCAGATGGAGAGACAGGTGGGGATCGCCAATGCTAATGACAGGGAGGACTTTGACCTGCGGTTGTTAGGGACCATGGGCTGGGAAATGTGGGACAAAGGCAGAACAGGTGGACATGGAGTCTGTGTGTCTGTTGTTGATGGAAGAGACTGTGTTTATACATGGTCTTGGCAAATTGTGCTACCCTAGAGGGTAGGCAGAGAATCCATAGAAATGTGATGATGTAATCATGTCAAAATAAACATGCACAATTTGAAAACTCTGTGTAACAAGTCCTGCCTCATCTCCGCAACCCTCAATCCCAAGGCTCAGGAATTGTATGAACATTCATTCTTTTGCATATTAATTAGTAAATAAAAGGTTGAAAGTTTAATAGCACATTTATCATACTGAGTCAAAATGCCCTAACTTGCCATCATAATGATTTTCTCTAATAGAGAGTGGAAGAATATAGTAAGATGAGTGAAGAAAGCATTTCTGTATTTACCATGTTTCCCCGAAAATAAGACCTACCCCGATAATAAGCCCCAGTTAAGATTGTCTGCCAGATGGACGTGTTTAGTACGTTATGACGTTATGAGGATGTTCCAGAAGAAGATGACATGATTGTATTTGAATAACTGTAGATTGTTGTACATGAAAAAATAAGACATCCCCTAAAAATATTGCCTAATGCGTCTTTTGGAGCAAAAATTAATATAAGACCCAGTCTTATTTTGGGGGAAACACTGTACCCTAGGAGTTAGAGAGCACCTCATGGAGGAGGTAACTATTGAACTGATTCTGGAAGACCAGGAACGTCCCAGGATTATGGAGGTAGTAGAGTAATGGAGGTATCAGGACATTTATGTAGAAGGTTTCAGGTGCAGGAACAGCACCTAAATGGCATAAAGTTATAAAATACAATGAGCATCTGACATTTTATTTACTCAGCACTTTCCTCCCCTTCTTCAGAAAAAAAATTCCATTTTCTTCTTCTGGAGAGACTGTTTCTTTAATACCTTCAATTGTACAGTTAGATCGGAGCTAACATTCAGCTCCAGTCCTATAGACACAATTGACTGTTCTAGAAGTATGCAAATGATGTGTTAGGACCAATCAAAGTCTTCCCTGGGAGTTTTGAACTGCAGCTGGGAGAGAGATTTCAGTCAGCCCCTCACTAGTGACAAAGTGAGAGGTAATGTGTAGAACTTGTTCATGGCTCTGATTTGTCATTTGGGAAATACACCTGACTTCAAGAGACAGAAAGGTAGGTCAAATGAGCTTAGATTCAAGTGACATTAATTATAAAATTTACATAAGAGTAGTCCCTCTAGTGTCTAATTCTTCTGTGTTCAATTTTGCGAGAGCAGACCAGGTGCTTTCAAATGGTGGAATTCAGGATTAACAGTGACTTCCATATCTCACTTTTCATTGGGCTTTCGAGAGAGGATAGGAGACAGAAGAAAAAAATTCATAGGTATGTTTTAGATTGTTAAAAGTCTTTTGCACATATTGATATACCCCTCAAATGCCTTGAGATCTTCCTGTCATGCAGATTTTCACTCTGTAGGTCTGGAATGGTCCCTAAGAATTGCATTTCTAACAAGTTCTAATATTATATTGATGCTGATGGTCCAAAGACCATGCTTTGAGTAAAGCATGTGTTCAAAGATAATGTTTAAGAATCACAGGAATATGAAAAGCTGATGCAATATGTATGGTGATATGGGAATAAGAGTAGCAGTGAGTTGTAATTTCCAGGAGGATGATTAGGATAGACCCATGGAGGTGACCGTTGAGCAGACTTGAAAGAGATAATTGTACTGACATGATTTACAAACATATGTTACTTTCTGTTTTAAGAACACCTATTAGTCGACTGCCGCTGCATAACAAAGTACCCTAAAACTGCACATCTTAAAGCTACAAACATTTGCTCATCCACAGCCTGAGTGGGTTGCCTTAGCTGGGAGCTCTTGCCCAGGATGTCTCACCAGTTGTGATCTGGGTGTTGGTCAGGCACACTGCATTCATCTCAAGCCTTGGGGTGGCTCTGTTTCCAAGCTTACTCTCATAGCGACTAGCAGGCCCTTTTTTCTCACAGGCTGGGGGCCAGAGGTCTCCCCTCAATTCCTTGCCATGTGGAGCTTCCCACAGGGAAGCTTACAAAGGTGGCAGCTGGCTTCCATCAGACCCAGCAGACCAGGGGACAAGAGATGGCCAGCAAGAAGGAAGCCAGCGTCTTTCTATAACCTAATTTTTTTAAGGTGACATTTCATCTTTTGTGCCATATTCTAAGTATTAGAAATGAGCCAGTAGGCCCAGCTCACTTTAGGGGGAAGAGATTACCAGAGCCGTGAATACCATGAGGCAGGGAAGCAGGGATCGCCGAGGCGCGTTTCAGAGTCTGCCTACCAGAGCATATATTTGCCTATTACCTCAAAATCTGAGTGCCTTATACCCTTCTCCAGGTTGTTGTTACTGCCGTTTTGTTTAGCAAAGAGGGTCATGGGAATTTCTTGGCTTCCAACAGAAACCCGGACTGGCCCAAATGGTTCTGATTAAGCTAATGTTGACTTTCACTGATCTTTAACTTTTGAGGTGGGTGCCAGCCTGTTTCTTCTTTTCGAGAGATTCAGGCAGAGGCTGGTAAGCGACCTGAGAGCTAGTGCGTAGCTGAGCTCTGACTGACCCCCTGGCCATTCTAACACTGCCAACAAAATTGCCTGAGGAGCCTGCCAAGGAGACAGCTGCTGCTGCTGGAGAAACACCTTCTGTGGCCTGGCATTTGCTGGTAATTGCTCTCCAAGAGAAAATAAACTCTTCACATGACAGGGAAGGTGGATAGTGCCTGATTGTCAAGGATAGAGATGCTTTAGAACAAGAGCTGTGAATAAAATGCAGAAGATTGTATTAAAAAATAGAAGACATTTGTATAGATCTAAAGTTAGGCTCTTTTAAAATCCACTGACTCGGGAAAATACTTCTGTTTTCCAAGCATAGACTAATACACAATGTATTGAATTATGTGCAAAATGCCTCATCTGTTCCCTCAGTCCTGTTCCTTTCATAGCCATATTTCTTTTTCAGTAGTGAAAGCCACTCTTTCCTTCTCGCTTATTGATGTACAATGTGGTAGAAACAGAAGTGGCTTAAACGATTAGGCAGGAGGCTTGGACAACAGGCCCCACCCCTTACCGGTAGGGAATTCATGATTTGTCTACAGTTTTTTTTCATTTTTAAATTGGGATAGTAAACTTCTCTCATACAGTTGTTTTAAACATTAGTTAAACAAAGTAACACTAGGAAAAGTTGTGTGCTGCACAGTAAATACTTAATAAATGGTGTCCTTATGGCTGATGTATTTACAATAAAAACACCGGGAGGAGCTTTAATTATTAAGTCCTCCAACATAGATTGGGAAACTAAGACCGAGAAGGCTAAAGGGTTTTCCTAAAGATCACATAGTAGTTGTATTCCTTCCATTCATCCATCCATCCGTCCGTCCAACCATCCATCCATCCATCCAGTAATTATTGAAGTATACTCTCAGGCAGTGTTATTGCAGTGGCTATATAGACGAACACGTCAGGGAAACTGCCAGCCCTCCAAGGATTACACAATGAACAAACACATTCTTGATGGATTTTTGATGAAATAACGACTGTAAAATAAATAGAGGTTGAAATGATACAGGGGAACTGGTAGGAGGGACATGGGGAGGGTTGCCCACAGCTTGGGCAACCTGAGTAGGCTACTTTAAAGAAGAGGTGTTTGAGGGGGAGACCTGTAAGATGAGAAGGAACAACTGCCAAGACCCTGAAGCAGAAAAACACAGAAAGGACAGGGTGGCAGGCCCATCCTGGCTCAAATGGGATATTTAGAGTTACGCCAGGAAAAATATTGTTTAAACAAATTATGGATTTTCTAGTTATAAAGTTAAGGCAGGTTTCTTTAACAAAGGATCTTTCAAATTTTTTAATATACTAGTACTCATTATGATTTTTCAAGGGATCAGGGACCATTATATTATGAAGTATTCTCAGAACTATTTAACCATGGAGTCCTCCCTCCCTCCCACCCTCCCTCCCTTCAATCTGTCCTTCCTTCCACCTATCTATCCCTTACTTATTTTTAAAGAGCTTCCTTAAGGAATGGAGAGTTCTGTGAGAAACCCTGGTAAATTGCTTAGTGAACCTTCATTAAATCCTATGAGCCTCGCCTCACAACGTACCTGATGGAGGTAGGGTTGGTGTCCCATCTGTAGAAAAGGGAAGTGGGGCCTGGCGTGTGAAGGACCTGTCAAGTCTCTGATGGCGGTGGAGTCAGACCTGCTGTCACATGTGAGGCCCCGAGTTCTGTGTTCTTCCCCGAACTCCATGCCCAGCTTCAATTGCAGTCTCCAGAGCCTGGGGCATTGATTTCAGTGCTCGGATATTTTAAAAAAATTAATAGCAAATAAAGACAGTTTGGTAACGTTTCTCTTTGATGGGAAAATGTTTCCTTTTAAGCTCGTTGTCACTATTCAGTATGTGCAGCTATTGAGCGATGGCCATGTTCTCACAGCTCTTGGGCGACGTTTGAGGCGTTGATACATGAGGAAATCACCTAGGGAACAAACTCACGCCTCCCCTTCCAAGAGGCTCACAATCTTGTTTTCCTTGAAGAATGGCTAAGTTACATTTTCTGAGTAGTAACGACAATATAATATTAAGAGCCATTGAACATCTCCTGGATGCCAGTCCTGGTGCTAGGCGAATTACACATTAAATCACTAATGCTCACAACCTGTGGACAGGTAGGTGCCATTAATTCCATTTTTTGGTTAAAGAAACTGGGCCCGACTTAGCCATCAGCACAGCAGCATGATGCCATTGCCCCACAGTACTCTTAGGACCCTACAAAACATGTTTTAATTTCATTTAAAATCAGAAGGAAATGAACTATTAAGGTCAGATAGTATGTTTGGCTTCAAGCCAGCAGTGTCATAGACTATAATTTCAAAATATTTTTTGTGGACGAAGAGGCTATGGAGGAAGAAAGGCTTGGCACTCCTGAAACTCACTATGTGGGGACCATGAGAGTGCTCAGAGAGCTTGCAGCTTGCTCAGAGCCAGGCAGGGGAGATGAGCACCGACAAACAGTCCCACACCTGCGATGCTCCCCGCCCATACCTTGATGCCTCGTTCTTAATTGGCTTCACCCCACACTCTCTAACTTTTAGCCTAGGCATTCTTTCCACAGAAACAGCAGATGCCTGAAAACTAGGGCACTGCATCCATAATTTTAGCACCCCATCTGCTCCAGGAAAATGACACAAAAAGGCACAGAACCTTCTTTTCAGAGGGCGTCCTCCCAGGATTTCTGAGCAAGTGCACAGACCCACCCTGGGTCCTCATACGAGCGGGTACCTTGGCGAGTCAGACTTTGTTGGCCCTGCCCTGTTAAAGTGGACAGTGCAACTCTGCAGGAGTGCCCCTGTCCAGTGGCACCGAGCATGGAACTGGCCTCCTGGGACCCTTGCATAAAGAGCAAGTGGAGACAGGTGGAAAGCAGCAGTGTTGGAGTTTGCACACAGCCCTCTGCCCACCTGCCACTTCTGCAAATTAGAACCTTTGGAAAGTTTGGCCTTCATTGCCCTGAGCAAGAGTCCAGTGTAATAAATACTTTGACTAAAGCCTTTGGATGCTTCTGGGTATCACAACAACTAAATTGCATCCTGGGTACATCTATCCATGCCTGGGTGATATTCCCCATGACATTTATAGCTTGTGATGTCATGCTGTTTGGGGCTCAGTTTATCATCAAGAAGAGGTTCCAAACTATTATAGAGGGCCACGTGCTTAGATAAAATTGTAATATGTTTCCCTTTTGAGTCTCAGTTTCTCCACTGATGCTTAGATTTCTATTTGTAAACTATCCTAGCTCTAGACTCTATCTTTTGAGAGACCAGTGTGTGAAAGACCCCAAGGTAAGAGCTGGGGATTTGCTACAGGGATCAAATGAGATCATGGATGGAAAAGTGCCATGTAAATCTCACTCATCTTTATTTTAATGAATAACAGCTCTGGGTTACTGAGGCACTGCTCTGGAGCAAGGAACTTTACATACTTTTTCCCCATAATAATATTGAAGATAAATATCAGTATTCCCACTTCACACATGAGGAATTTAGACTCAAGTTTAGAAACAGTGAATTGTAGAGCCAGGAATTAGCTTATGACTGACCTCTCACCTCACGGTCTCTTATTTTTATCATCGTCATCACACTATTTGTTGTCATTGTTTCAATCAATGGAGAAAATAGATTGGTACATATAGTTAGCACACTAAATAGTCAGTATCAAGTGCAGTAGGCTTGAATTGAGGTGTAAACTGGTGACCTTTGCTTGGATATAGATTCGGATGGAAATAAAAGGTGTAGGACATTCCAGAGAGAAAAGCAACCAGAAAATGTTAACTTCTCCTGACAAGTTAAACTGAATCTTGATTTATTGGGAGCAAGGTCCAGTGCCATAAACATCTGCTAATCAGCATAAATGACTTTCCCCCTCCCCTTCTGAAGGGCTGGAAGCAGGAAGCCTTTCTTTTGAGAAGGAATAACCTGGGTCATTCTAAGACAGCTACAGAGACTTTGATCTCTTGCTCTCTTTCTCCCTGCCCCCTTCCTCCCTCCCTCTCAAAGCTTGACTTTCTTAATCTGGGGGATTCTATGATCTAGATGGCTGCCTCAGTTTCCCAACTTGATCAGGCTTCAGGAACCCAGACTTACCAAGAGAAGCCAGATAAGTTTAATCTTGCCACCCTTGGTTGGGGGTGTCCCCACGTGGGACTGCCCAGCTCACAAGAAGATAGAGAGAACTTTTTTCCCACCGTCCCATGTAACGCACTGTGTCAATAGGACAGCCACGGCCATCACGAGGCCGTGTTGCCCTTTTCATGCTGCGTGTAACTTCCAGCCATCATTTTTTCTGGGACCCATCCCACAAGCAACTCAGTGCTGTGATTTTTGGAGTCACAAAGACTGTCTTCAAATTCTAGTGCTGGCACTCCCTATGTTTTCGTGAGCAAAACCTTAACTCTCTGTGTCTAAGTTTCTTATTCGTGACATGGAGATGAAAATATTAAACCCACGTAGTTTTTCTGTGGAGGTAGAGAGAAGACATAGAGGAGTCTAGCATTTTGAAGTCATTGTAAGGAATGATGTAGGAGCAGGATTAGTGGATAGATGAGATGAGATTATTATTGTTCTTATTTTACAAATGAGGAAACAGTCTCACAGAACTTTTCCTTTCCCAGGGTTGCCTGGCTTCCCAGGGGAAGCCAGCTTTGAAAAACCAAGTCTCCTAGCTAGTTACTTATTATTAGACTATAGTTTCCTTTAGAGTAAAGACACTGCTGTTCTCTCTGCCCCACGGGCCTGGCTCTGGCCTCCCCTCGGCCTCACCCTTCACTTCTTTCTCCCTCTCACCTCTGTCCCACACCAGCTTCCTCATTGCTCTTGGAAAATGCTCATTTCTGACTGAGGGATTTGGGGCTTGCTGTTGCCTCTGCCTGAATGCTCTTCCCCTACATACCTATCTGCATGGCATGCACCTAGACCTTTCTAAAAGTTCTGCTCCCCTGTCATCTCAGTGAGGCCTTCCCTGACTTAGTTTAAACATATGTCCCTTTCCAGTACAGCTGAATCCCCTCTCCATCCTTATTTTTCTTTGTTGCTCTTCCCAACATCCAACATACTGTACACTTGACTTATTAATTTGTTACTGTCTGCCTCCCTCTACTAGGACATAGGCTGCATCTCCAGAACGGAACCACGCATGGCAAACAGCCTGTAGTCAGAAAATTAAACTGTGTGCTGATTGAAGGAGCCAAGAAATGTGTTTGGGCGTCTTGAGGCTCGCCTTTGCTCAGGGCCGCTCTGAGCCCTTGGAGTGTCCTTTCTCTCCTAAGAAGGCCCTTGAGCCATTCTCTACTGCTCACGTCTGTTATCTCTTTGAAGTGTACTTTTTCTTCTAATAAATTGCTTTTTCACTACTTAAAAAGAAAGAAAGAAACGTGTTTGGAGTGGATGGGGCCTGTGTTTGAATGCCCCCTGCCCTGACGGGGTGTTCACTACAGAACACTTAACTGCTTCTCCCCATGTGATCGCACCCTGTCAAACTCTTTCTCTGGCAATCACTGAAACTCCCTAATTGTGATCCAGGCTGTGTACTTTGTCCTTCCTTCTTTGTGGAATGGCCCTGAGCTCCCGCAAGGGCCAGGACAGCTGTCTCTTTGGGAGCTGTGCTTTGCAACTTGATCACGGGGGTAATGTAACATTTATTTTTATTTTTTTTAGTTTCTGAGTTGAGCTCTTTATTAGAAATTAATTTGCTGAAGTTGTTGGGGATTGTTTGTTTTTAGCATGCTGAGGTATTTCCCCTGGGTGAGAGACGGCCTTTGAGCTCTTTCTCACTTGTGCCGGAAGTTCTACAGACATGCTTTCTAGAATGTCAGTCTGTGAAGCTGAGTTTTGGTAAATTTTGTTCTGAACAGAGGGCTCTCTCTACAGTGTGGGCAAAAATCTTATTGTTCTTTCATTTTTGTAAAGGTCTCTTTTATGCTTTTTGAAATGGTTCAGAAATCACTTGTTTTTGGAACGAGAATCCTATAAACGAGCATGATGTTAGAAATTGTCTCATAATGTGAAATCATGGGGAAGTACTTGCTATGACGTTATGAATGGAGCACACATTGGACCATAGTGGTGACGTAGGTGACGTTGGATCTGCCGGCAGTTTCTCAGTGTGGGCCGGGATCGTGTCTCGTGAAGCTGAAGAATGGAAACACAGACCAGGGAGAGGCAAAAAGTTTTAAAAAGAGGATAGTTTATTAGAGGCAGGAGAAGAGGTTGCAGCTCCCTAGCGGGAGGGGGTCCTGAAAGGGGGTGTCCCATAACTGAGGCAAAAGCTCTTTTATACCTTCCCTTGCCTGCTTGGGGAAGGAGAGCTGTTTGAAGAAGGGAACTGTTTGAAGAAGGGAACTGCTGCCTTCTAATGAGATTCGTGTACCAGGTTTGTTCTGCTTGCCCATCTTAAAGGAATCAGCAAAGTAACCCACTCTTATCTATCAGATCTGCTCCATTTGTCAGGCCAAAATGAATTTTATGATTAACCTCAAGGCCTTGTTCAATTATGTCCTGGAGCGAAGGAGTGATTTCAAAACCTGAAGTTTTAGGATATGGCTGTCTTTTCTTTATTCCACCAGGGACCTCCCTATCTACCTAGCAATTATACTAACTAATCTGTCTCAGTGGTGTCAGAAATTGACTAGCATTCAGGTGACCTGGCTGTTCCATGTGCTTTACTAATTGGGTGACTTGGGCAAGCCATTCAATCTCTCTAAGACACGTTTCTTTCTCTGCAGAATGAAGACTTTAGATGATTGGTCTAGATGGTATGCAAGAGCCTTTCTAGCTTTAAAACTCTAGGCTGAAAGTCTAAAGACTTGTAAGTCTAAACCCTAGTGACTGCTGCCACTTCCTAATCGTGGAACTCTGAGTAATCACCTTCCTTTTCAGAGCTCTGCTTTCTCCATCTTTAAAATGAGGATCAACATTTCTATTCTGTGTTTCTCCAGGGGTATGAAGAGAATTTTAGTTAGATACACAGATGTAAAAGTCCTTTTTAGCTGTAGAATCCTATTATTATCAGAAGCAACTTGTTATTGTGATTGTGTGGCAATATTCCAACAAAATGATGGGATGAAAGTTAAGAGATGAAAAGTCATTGCACATCGTACGGACAGTTTTTAAATCGACAGCTTTTCAAATATATTTGTTTTACCTTCCACTTTTGATTGATTTTTGTATTTTTTTAATCCCTACCTGACATCTTAAGTTTTTGACTTGAGCCCTTCGGGAAGTGCTACCTACGTAGCTTTCATGAAATTTTTCAAAGGAGTATTTGATACCCCATTTTTAAAACTGTGATTTTTTCCTAGGTGATTTCCCCCTGGAATTTCTGAGGGAAGAGATCTTTTCATGCTGCTTCTGATCATATATCCCTTCCTCCTTGGATGGATATTATCTGCTAATACCTAGAGAATCACAAATGTCAAGTGAATGACTCTTTGCAGGACTAGCTGGCTGCTTTCTGAAAACCTCTAAGTTAATGGGGACCTAATCAAGACTGGCACACTTTTTATAGATAAACCCAATTAAAAATCTGGAGTAATTCATTTACAATTTGCTCTTGGAAGCCATTTAGTATTAATTCTGTTATCTTTATCTTGATCTTTTATCCCTAAAGAATACTCTTAAATTAGACTGTAAATTTGAATGACCAAAGGCTGAAATTCCCTCCAGAGAGAGAAAAGTCATCATTATTGGGGATCCACAGGTTTTGGCCCAGGTGGCTATGCAGAGGTACAGAGATTACGAAGACAGAGAAGGGGGTGTAGTCTAGATTCAGCAGATGGAGAAGGAGGAGTGGGGGATGGGGGATTGTGGCCGGCTAACATACCAGCAACAGATTATTGCCTCTCACTATCATCCCACTCCCATCCCCATGGTATTGATTTTAACCTTAGAGTTGAAAATCTATGAGAAAGCATAATATAGCCGCGGGAATCAGTTATTTACAAGGTACAAAAAAAAATGACCTTGGAATCCAGAATACATGGGTTACAGTTCTATTTTCAATACTTCCTAGCTGCGAAACTTATAGTCCTTCTCACCTCCTTATCCAGCCATAGAAGAATAGGGATGGCAAACTACTTTACTGTGTTGTCAGGAAGATGAAATGACTGCGCTGAAAGGAAGGTACTTGGCAAACCGTTGTAGTCCTTAGAAAGGAAATGTCACCCTAAGTGCCTAGACAAAGGGGAGACCTGAGGGCATCCTCCTAAGAAAACTTGAAGCCCTTTTCTTTCACTGTTGCTGTGTTCTAACAAGGCTTGTTGTCTTACCATTAAATGAAAAGGGAAGGTAAATGTGCAATGGAGGAAGGAGTTGTTTGGGCCTCAGGCCTCAACTTCCACAGGAGCTCACACCAGCTCACCCTTGCTCTCCTGCAGAGGAGCCAAAAGAGGTTAATGATGAAATGCCAGAAAGGCATTTGGGGGCTTCTAGAGATACTCATCAGTGACATGACACTCACATAATGTCAAATATACGAGTACAGCGCTGCCATGGTTGCCTCATTAATCATTTTACTATTTTTATTATTAGCAATACTTTAACCAAAGAGTCCATTTAAAAAAAAATTGTTGTTGGATATGCTTAAGGAAACGAGCATAATATCTCTTTGAAAACTTTATATAAGAGAAGGCTCCCCAGAATCCTTGTACTTGGCAGGCAGAAATTAAACTGTTTTCCAAATTTACCAAGTGCTTGCCTGAATAGACAAGGAGCCTACGGGTACTTTTTGTGGGAGTGATGAGTTGTGAATCCCAATATGAGATGTGTGTTAAGAAAAAAAAAATCTGTTTAAAAAGGGAAAAGAAGTTTCTGAATATTTGGAAAAAACAGGTTATTTTTAAACAGGAAAAATAGGATTGTGGGGATTTCAAAGATTGTGTGATTTTATTAATTTAGCTTTGGGGGGACTTTCGTGATCCTCATTAGCACAGGGACAAAAGGAGATGCAAGAGAAATATACCATCTGTGCCCTCAGGTGGCCTTCATGTCAAGGGACAAGACTAGGTTGATTTAAAAAATGACAATTTATGCAAAGGAGGATGGTTTTATGGAAACATTGTGATATTTGGAGTCAGATGCTGTTGGGTTCTAGATTTGGATCAGCCTAGAAATGGGCTCTGTGCTTCAGTGTCCACTACCACAAAATGGAATAATAACATTTACCTTCCCAGCTGGTGAAGATTAATGAGATGCGGCATGTACAATGCTTAGCGTGGAACATGGCACATAGTAGGTTCTCACACATGTAATTCTACTTCCCTCATTTCTCCCTTCTGTTTTTCACTCTGTCACCAGGTGTCGTGAATGGGATGTAGCTAACAAAGTAGCAGGCTCACACACACGTTTGTGTCTTTCCACAATTTAGACTCGGTTAGAAGAAAGCCATGGATCTAGTCCTACTGACTCGGTTTACCAAGGGCATTAACCAAGGCTCCGGCCAGAAGAGAGTCTCCAATAGTCTTAGTGGAACAGTTTCACACAAGAGGATCACACAGGTTTGTAAGCAATAGGGTTAGGCCAGGGAAACAGTCTTACGAAAGGAGAGAGAGAGAGTCCAGTGTTCAGCGAGAGTCCCTACGGCGCTGGGGTGAGTAGTGTCGGGCGTCAGGCCAGGCTGCTGAGCCGGTCAGGAGGCGAGGCTTCAAGGGCTCCGTCTGGACGAGTGCAGATGCGGCTCTCAGCTCCTCAGCCGAGGCCTGAGCGAGGAGCTGTCATAGAGCTCTGACTTTATGCTCAAGACTGGGTGCGGCGCACCCATCTGCAGTCTGATAAAGTCTTTCAGATGGTCCCACTCCACCCTGTGTCTGGAGTTATCTGCTTAGGGCGTTCACTGGGTATGCCTTTCCCGTGATGCTCTGGCATGACTGTGCCTCTGTGACTGACAGAACTGTCCGAATTATTAGAGTCCATTTCGTGTTCATAATTAATGCCCTGTACGGTAGGGGACATGTCTTCATGAAGTTCCTTAGGGAGTTGGAAGAAGATGGGCTATGGCAGAATACTTTCCATGGAGGAGCATCTTTATTGGACCTTGGGCGGGCTGTATCTGTTTGCCCTTCCAGGTACACTCTCAGCTCATCTGCACCCTCTTCTCCTCTCCCCGGAAGCCTAATCTGTGTGGACTGCGCCCAGGAGCTTCCTGTATCCCCCGAACTGCTGCCGGGCCTCTTGGGATTTTTCCAATGCCCGGTTCCAGCAGGCGGCTGAACGGTGGGAAGGATGAGAATGAAGTATATATTTTGATCTGCTTTTGGGCTTTCTCTGGCTGGGTTGTCTTGCTGGGTTGTCTGGGCTTGTTGTATCCCAGACTCCAGGTCACTGCTCCTTTTAAGGCAACTATCTCTACAGGGTTCCCTCCCAGTGCTGTTGCCCCTCTTCCCTAACCCCTTCATTTCTAGGAGACATTACAGTTCTGTGAGTCTGTCCCTGGCATACTGCACTGTCCTTTGGGGTTTCCCTTCAACACAGCTCACCCTTGTGTAATTAATCCCTTTATTAACTCTTCTGGAATAATCCTGTTTTGAATGTCTCATCTCTTTCTTAGTGGGCTGAGTGTGAGTAGGTGAGGAGGTGTGACTTTGGATGACGGGGGTGTGCTCTGGGGTCTCTGATCAATACGAGCTGTACATGTATTTCATGTGAGGAGGACAAACGGAGCTGTGAGTTTGGGGCAGTGTGCTGGATTAGAGCCTAAAGGTCAGGTGACGTTAACATATCAGATTTCGTATCTCAGCAGAAATCGTTTCAGGTAATTGTTTCCTGATTCATTTTGACAGGCATGTATTGAAAAACTAATAGGGATATGTTATAGGAAATAAATATTGGAAGCGCCTCCCTTTTCCTTCCAAAGGATTATATACAAATGAAATAGAGGGGAGGGAAAGCAAATAAAAGTACTACAGGAGGCAATGTAGAACCAGGCAATTTGCATATCTTATTTATTCTACTCAGCTACCATATAGGGATAAGTTACCAATTTTGCAGCCTTACAGAGGTAGAAGTTGAGGCTCAAAGTCTTCAAGGGACTTGCAAAGGTCACCTATCTGGGACTTAGTGGAGCCACGATTTGAAAACCCCAGGCAGGTCTGTGAGACTGTGATGTTCATATTGGTTAGTCTTTACCGACTAATATATGAATAGTGATGCATTGAAGGGTTCAGATGAGAAGTATAGGTAAGTACACCTGAGTGAGAGCCTCAGGCTGTTTGTTACAGCCCCACCCCCACCCCCACCCTCAGTAAGGAGGAGTGTGGCATTGTAAGGCCATGCAGAGCAATACGTTGGAGAGGAATTTTTCTAGAGTCTCAGAAATAGCCATACAGCCTGGCCTCACCGTGACTGGGGTATGATTTCATAATGGGAAGGATCCTGGCAGCCTCTCAGGGACTAGGGTATATTCGGGTACCTTGTTCCCATTGTGTTCCCTGCCAGAACCCTCTGTTTCTGGTTTGACTGAAAATAACCTCTTTCTACTAATTATGTATACAGAGGGTACCCAAAACACGTATACACATTTTAAGGAAAGAAAAAAATGATATTAAAATGGTAATACTCAATATGTACCCATATCAAAAGATGAATACAAGTCACGTTTGACTTCTGCAATTACAGGATGTGCTCAAAGTGGTTACCATCAGCGTAATTTTAATACAGTTTTTTCCTTTCTTAAAATGTACATACATTTTTTTGTCACCCTCTGTATTTTCCCTACCTGGTGGCTTCTGTGGTCTTTACTTCTGCTAACTCATAACTTCTGTTCAGTCATCCCTTTGCTGTCTCACAGCTTCTTCCTGTGTGTCTTTTCACTTCTGGTCCCATTGCCACCGGACAGAATCTGTATTTATGAGTTCAAATTCTTGAGAGAGAGAATATGCATCTTTTCTCACATATCCGGTTTGGACCAACTCTTCCTGTCAGGCCACGATGCTGCAGCTGGTCAACCAGTGAATTGTCCTTGGGTAAGGAATCCACTCCTGGTTCAGTCAGCAGGGACTCGGATTAGGGAGTCGACATCTGGGGGACATCTGAGGGCCATTATTCTATCATAGCCCACCCTCTGACCCCCAAAGATTCACATTCAGCCCAAATGCAAAATATATTCACAGTCTCTCTGTGATCTCATCAGTTCAAAACCTCAAACCTCATTGAAATCTCATCAGTTCAAAAGTCCATTCTCATTATCTAAATCTTCTAAATCATTCGGATGATTAGAGCATGGACATCTTTAGGGGGCCATATTCCTGCGACCACCAGCACTTACCACTATGTGATAAGCATTTGCTATAGATTATGTCATTTACGACACTCACTGCATCTGTCATGTATTCTGAGCCATCACATTTTGCAATGAATGCATTCAGGTTCCATGGAGTTCAGTAACGGGCCCAACCCTACTGCACTAGGAAGTGGTGTCACACTGGCCCTGACAGTGCATGTGAATTCTCTTAGCCATTATGCTTGTGTTTCCCAAACTTTGCTGCATATTCACATCACCCGGGGAGTTTTTAAGCATCCCAATTCCCAGGTTGCACCTCCGATCAGTTCAACAAGAATCCCATGGTGGGAGACAAGCATCAGTATTTTTTCTAGCTGCTCAGGTGATTTCTCTGTGCTGAAAAGTTTGGGAGCCTCTGCACTGCGCTGCCTTACTCTAGTGTGTAAGGGATAGGGTGGCACAGGAGGTTGGTGTGCAAGTGGAAGGGTGTGTGTAGTCAGGGAATCCGTCCCCTTGGAGGAAAGCTGGAGCTGAAATTCGAAGGTGTTTGCAGAGACAATAGTGAGGAAGGAGTTTCATGGAGCGGAAATGTTTTTTTATGTTGGTGATTTGCTCAGTATTTGCCCAGTGGGATTGAATTTGTATGTTTCCATGAGAAGGTTTAAATAAATACATTCACAAATCAGGAAACAAACAGAAAAAAGAGTTCCTTTGACAGAGCTTCCGTCCCCATATATGGTGTCATGCAGGGTGTCATGCGGGGTCTCTGGTCCCGCTTCCCACATGAGAATGCAGAATATGGTGAGGCCAAAAAGGAACACCCATGGAGTCATAGATAGGGGAGTCATACCACTATGTTCTCGTTTATGGCTGGGTTGGAGACACAGGAAGCAGGAGCCACTCTGTCTGCAACCTGCCGTCCACTTGTCTCTCTGCCAACCAACCTCACTTGCTAGCTACAATCCTTCGTGTTAATTGCAATCCGTGCTTGCTATCTCAGCCACCATCTTCTTGCTAGTCCCCATTTCCTGCCAGCATAGCCACGGCAGTTATATTAGTGGCCAGTGGCTCACTGCTTACAGCTGACGGCCAACTATCCACAGTTGATGGCCATCGAATCACAGTTGATGGCCATTTACTACCCGAGTGAGCACCTTTCCACGTGAGGGCGAGAGCCTGGATACTGCACTCCTGGCTCTGTCCCTACATATGGCTTCAAGGGAACACAGCCCCAGGATTATCACTGTTGTATGTGCTTTTTGTGAAGGAGATAATTGTGGAACTTGGGTTGCTTCCCATCAAGTGCAGATCCTATTGTGGAGAAAATTTGAGCCATCCACGTATCCCCATTTTACAGTGATTGAGATTGGGCTAGCAGATTACGAGTGAAGCAAAAGAAGAGGACAAGACCTTTGTTTCTAAAGGAAGGTGGTAAAAATTAAGTGTTTGAGAAGAGAGAGAAGGATTCAAATAGGATGTCAGTGATGGGAGAAAGCCTGCCACGCATCCCCGGGCTCTCTGGGCAGGGGGAAGGTGGCACACCTCAGCGGAGACCTCAGGAGGGGCCAATGGAAAGAGCTGTTGCTCAGGCAGGTGACTACTGGACATTGTGATCCACCCATCACTGCAATGTGGACAGCTTTGGGATGAGCCCCCGCTCAGGGCCACCCTGGAAGCCAGGCAGCTTGGGGACATCTGTTGCACACTCTCTCAGCTTGCCACTTAACAGATGTTGGCTGTCATGCGGGGTTGCAGGTGGGCTCTATGGTCCCGCTCCCCACATAAGAACACAGGACATGGTGAGGCCAAAAAGGAACACCCATGAAGCCGTAGGTAGCGGAGTCATACTGCTATATTCTCGCTGGCGGCTGGGTTGGAGACACAGGAGGCAGGAGCCACACGATCCGCAATCCACACTGCCACACTACGTGATTGGCAGCCACCATCTTCTTGCTAGCCCCCATTTTCTGCTAGCATAGCCACAGCAGTTATATTAGTGGCCAATGGCTCACTGGTTACAGCTGACGGATAACTAGCCGCAGCTGATGGCCATCCAATTACAGTTGATGGCCATTTACTACCTGAGCCGGCACCTTTCCACGTGAGGCTGAGAGCCTGGAAACTGCTCTCCTGGCTCTGTCCCCACATTGGCCCATGTTGTTCTCTTGCCCGTTGTCAACATTTAACATAATGAAATGCAGCTAGTGGAAAGAGTCAATAATGGCAGTCTGTATTTTCAGTAAATCAGCAGGTAAAGCTGCCAAATGCTGCATTTGTTTATTTAAAACCCCTTCACTGGGAGGGCCTCATTAAATACTTGTTTTGGGGTTTTTCCCCAAGACCTTGGAGAATAGCAATAGTTCCCTGTCACTCAAAGACATTGTGGAGGCAACAGGGATCACATCGTAATAGAGGGTGTTCAGTCATGACAAGCAAATAAACAGTGTGTCTGCCTCCTCATCTGGCTGGCAGGGTTAAAATGAGGAACGGCATCCTGGCTGAAGAGCTGATGAGGGAGATGCCCCTGTAAGAGTCGTGTTGGGAAACAGGTATGAAGGCCACCTGCGGTCAGTCCCCAACCTTGGGAGGGTGTAGCAGCCATCAGGCTTTGATTCATCTCTCTCTGTACCTGCAGCATGGAGCACAGGGCATGCTGTGCACAGAGTAGGTGCTTAGGAAATATGGATTGAATTGAATTGATTCACAGAACCTGTGATTGAATGGGCATGTGCCGTAAGAGTTGCGGATGTTTGCATTTTTACATTTTTTCCTGAAGATTCATTTCTCTAGGGCATCTTTGGAAAGGAAAATTGAAGAGCATAAGCTTTGAAACTTAGTAGCACCTTTGATGCAGGATTTCCAAGATGGCCTCCCTGCCCTCCCTGTCCCTGGCCTCAGACCTGCCGGTGATTCCTGAGCTAGCATCGTCTTGAAAGAACCTGAACTGTGTCAGTCACTCCCCTGTTAAATCACACGTAGCTCCCGTCACCTGCCAGTGGTCAACCCCATCAGTGAGTAACTTTTGAACTCTGTATTCTGCATCAGCGCGTGAATTTTTATATATAAATTTACATACATATGCTACTGTCCATCTGCATAGTAAAGTAATAAACTATTTACTATTTTTTAAGATAAAAATAATTATAAGGAGATACAGCAGAGTTTGCTTTCTTCACCCCAGTGGATTTTCTCCCTGAGCTGCATGCTCCCTGGTTTGAAGACTATGGGATCCACAGCACCCCCATTTGAGAGATGAAGAAATCGAGGCTCAGGGTGGTTGAGTAGCTTAAGTGCCTAAAGTTACACAGGCAGACAGAGGTCAGGTGGGATTTCAATCCTGCCCCTCTGACAGCTTACTGCTTTAGCTTCTGCCACACACTGATACATTTTTGTGAAATCAGAGAGGATATTAGAAGATTGGGCAGAAGTGGGGCTCCGAGTATTGAAAAGACTAATGGCATTATTTTCGGTTTATATACTTGCTTTTTCTGATACTCTAAGAGTTTATGTAATGAATTTTCGTGGTGCAATAAATACTTAATGAAACTGTGATCCATTAGTTAAATGAAATGTTCCTAAATATGCCATGTTGCTGTCATATAAATTCCTTTAATAGTGCCGAAACCTGGTTCTGACTTTAGTTAGCCTTGAGTTTGATTAAAGAAATACATTTTGTTCTTCCTATCATCACCTTGCTGAAGGCTGACTGATACCTGAAAAATAACAGTGCCTGCATTCCGGAACATAGCATTTTGTTTTTCCAAAAGTACTTTCACATAACTTTCATTCACATTTTTTTAATCCCATGAGTTACATTCAGCATTAACCCATTTTACAGATGAGTAAACAGATAATCTATGTAAATACATATTTTTTTAATTTTAGATTTTACCCTAGAAAAGCCAGACTACCAGATAGCTATAGCCGACTTACTTATTTTTCAATTTAGTTTAAAAAGCATGTTTTGTTCATAGAGACTTTAAAATGACTTGGGTTGCATTGTTTTGACCCTATTTAAAAGTATTAGTACTAAATTATGCTTTAGCATTATGTTCTCAGCATAAATTAAGGGACATTGAAAGTTCCCTGTTGGATTTTTTTCCTCTTTTTTTTTTTTTTTTTTTTGTAGAGACAGTGCAGATGTTAATGCCCATGGTAGCACACAGTGCTGATTTCATTAAAACCTGTAGGTTCTTTTTATTCTTCATTCATGGTTCAAAGAGGCAGGGAAGCTTTATTTGATCATGGGCTTTCTGAAACCTGCAACTGATCATATTTCCTTCTTTGCTTTGGCCTCTAGGAATCTCACAAATCAGCTGATAGCCTATCTTTTGCAACTCTACAGATTTTTGGTGCCTTAATCCTTCACCTTCATTTCCAATCCTTTGTTCCCCTCTATTCGTTTTCCTCATTTAGTAATTTTATCCTGTTATAGAGAATGGCTTTTTATAAAGCTTTCTATAAACAGCCTGAAATTCTTTTTCTTCTTTCATAAGTCAGGTAAATGAGCAACACAATGCAGATGAGCTCTCAGGCCAAGGCATGTCTTCTAAATCTCTGATTTTTCTCCCTTTTCTTCACACACACAGTTGTAGGAAAACAGTATTGATTAGGTTTACAGTAAATTCGTTAATCTATCACCTGTGTGGCCTTCAGAGTTTTAAAGCCAGGGATATGTTCTACCTGTGCATTATTTTTCTTGAAGGGTGATGGCTCTACATTTGCTATGAGGATGGTGGTACTTTATCAGTAGAGAGAGATGTGGTGTCTTTGAATGTCAGTCTGCTCAAGTTCCCACCACATTTGCACTTCTGACACCCCCAGCAGTTTTTAGTAAATATTGCCATTGGGTTCCAGCAAAACCATATTCTTTCCTATTTTCTTGTCCCTGAAAAGAACAAATATGCAGAATGAGCGCATTTTAGGCATTTTTCAAATGGGCTGGATCAGATCAGTAGCCTTGACGTGCTGAAGAATAAGGAAAGAAGAAAAAGGTTTAACAAGTTAAAGCCATGGAAGGAGAGGGAGACGATCCAGGAAAGGCTGATGTTAGCTAAGTCATTAAAGGAGCCTGCAGTGAGCTATGGGGCAGGTAGATGAAAGGTCTTAGTGGGCAAATTTCTAGCATGGAGGCACAGTCTGGAGAGAAGTCCAGAGCTCGGGAAGAAAGAGACCTCCTCGAAACAACTGTGATCCCGAGACTTCTGCCAAGTCAGGTAGTCCAGGCAGATATGGGGTGAAGTTGGAAGCTGTAATGAGATGTGACAGCCACAAACTAATTTTAAATTCAGCTAGCCTTGGGAATTAGAAATCATGCTGTCTACGGAGCTGGAATGGGTCTGAACATAAAAGAAAAGAGAGGCCAGAATTGGCTTTGTTGCATATCTCTGTGTGTTAGGATCTGAGCTAGACTTTTCTTTTCTCTCTCTCTTTTGTTTTTTTTTTTTTTGGAAATAATCTCAAAACTATGGGAAAAAGTATAAGAATATACACAAATACTGTATTTCCTTTATTTAGATTCACCTATTGCTAATATTTTATCTCATTTGCTTTATCATTTGTGTATTCTGTTTCTCTGAATGTATATGCATACATACACACATATACGCATATATATATATATTTTTTTTTTTTTCTGAATCATTTGTAAATAAGGTGCACGTATCTTAGTCCTTTATTCCTAAATACTTCGTCTGTATTCCCTAGGTATATTCTCTTACGTAACCACAGGAAAGTTATCAAATTAAATGAATTTAATATTGCTGCAGTATTTTTACCTAATTCAATATTCAAGTTTGTTAATTGGCCCAATAATTCCTTTGTAGCCTTTCTTTGTTCTGCGGTACGGGATCCAGTACTGGTATTGCATTTAGTTGTTGTATCTGTTTAGTTTCTTTTCATCTAAAATATTTCCACAGCCTACCTTTGTCTTTGATGACTACATTTTTTAAGAATGCAGTCCTGCCATCCCATTTTTAAAGGCATAACCTGATTAGATTCCTGGCTAGAATACCACATGGTAGTGATGTGTTCTTTTCAGGGTGTCATAAGATATTCTTCCGCCTCTCTTCGTGAATGTTAGTTTGGATAACCTAATTGAGGTGTTGTTCAGTTTCTCCATTGTATAATCACAGATTTTTCCCTTGCCGCTATAAACAGTAAGTGAGAAGACACTTTAATCTGCAAATGTCCTGCTTTTCGTCAAAAATGTCCCCTGGATTCAACATTTATTGAGGATTCTTGCCTGACTAAACTTTATTTTGAGGGCTGCAAAGTGTTGATTTTATACTCCAGCACTCCCTCTGTATTTACCAGACAGCGTTCCCTTTTATAATAGGATTCATGGATTCCTATTTTTTTCAGTGGTTTATTAGTTAATAGCATCCTTACCTTATATTGGTGTTTAAATTGTTCCACATTAAGCCAGTGACACATCCTCTAAGATGTCCTTTGTATCCTTGTGACATTCCCCCATCAGCTGTGTTTGTCTGACCACTTCTTTACTTTCTGGAATAACAAGATATTTCAGGCTCACCTTGTACCTGACCAGCCCCAGCTCTGGAGTCATTGCTTTCTCCAAGAACCCCCAGTTCCTTTTAAGAGGCAATGGTAGTATAAACCAAAATCTAAGTGTTAGGTATCACATTGGTCTGAGGTATCTTTGCCCTAGACCTGTTCAGTGGACAGAACTCGAAAATATACGCATATGAGCTCATGTATACATACACATATGCACAGATGTGTGTAGATTTTGTAAATCATGAGTTTACCCTGAAATCTCCAATTTCCAACCTATCCCCGCAGTATACTTTCCTGCCTTCCCTCTCATTTTAGTGTCTCTTCTTCCATAGTGAGAACCTTGGCTCTCAGGAATATCAAAACATGTATCCTTTGCTCAATCCTGTAATACATCTAAAATATTTTCATAATTGCTTTGCTCATAACACTACCAAAAAGCCTACTAAAAAGAGTTCGAGGTTTGTTTGCAGCTCCCCCTGACCCAACCCTGCCCAAGACGGAGTGTAAACAGTCAAATTCTGTGGCCATAAATTATTTGGATTCGTTCTTTCTTTCCCCTCCAGCGATTGTGTTTATGAAGTTCATTTGAAATACAAGTGGATTAATTTGTTTCAGTCCACTCTGAGTTTTAGCGTTTCCCCCCCTCACTTCCTATCCCTGTTAATTTAATTTTTTTCAAAAATGTAGAATATTAATATGCTGCCAAATGGAAATTATGTAAAACGTTATCCTCTGAGAAGTATCACCCTTTGCCATATCTTTCTACCTGGTCACCCAGTCACTCTACCACCCAGGATCTCCCATGTAGGAAAACAGCTTCACTATTTTCTGATTTGTTTGTCCTGTGTTTCTATCTGTAAAGAGAAGCAGATTTAGATCTCCTCCTTTCTTACACAAAAGGCAGCATTCTGTACGCGAAGCTAGGCTTCTGATGTCCCAGACCTCATCGATCTTCCAAATCTTGCATACTTGGTTGTTATCTTTCCATTTTACTGATAAGGAAACCGAGGCTTCTCATCCATACTGTTGCAAACCTTTGTGCCAGGTTGATAAACGGTCTGTTTTCGGTGCTTTATATTTTGGATGAAGCTGGTGAAGATGCCCAATCAGAGAACATGCTGGTAATGGCATGTACTTTATAACTTATGTAGTTGCTGCTACTCAAACCCAAAGTCTTGGTTCTGGGAATACTACCTCCTCTTCATCTGGTTTCTAAGGCTGGGTTGTCCTTTTAGACTAGAATTTGTAGTAGTCTGAGCATATCACACAAGGCTTAAATCAGGGTGTGAGACCTGGCTGGGAAGTTTTTATTTTATTTTTAAATTCAGGTGAAATACGTATGACAACATTAACCATTTGTCCCGCGGTATTTATCACATGCATGCTGTTGTGCAACCATCACCTCGATCTAGTGCCAAAAAAATTTTCGTCATCCCCAAAGGAGACCTTGTAACCAATAAGCGGTGACTCCCCCTGTGGTGAGTTGCCTGGCAACCACTGATCTGTTTTCTGTCCCTGTGGATGTATCTGTGTTGGATATTTCGTATGAATGGAGTCATACAACATGCGGTCTGACTTCTTTGGTTGGGTGTGATGTTTTCAAGGCTCAGTGCTTCATTCCTGTATACAGCTGAATAATATTCCATTGCACGGATACACCACCTTTTGTGGATCCATTCGCCAGCCGGTGGACATCGGGGAGGGTTCTGAGTTAAGTTGGGGAGAAGAGTGATTTGTACCCCACCCTGTGCTGTGCTACTTATTAGTCATGTGACTGTGGCCTCTAAACTGGCTTGTGCCTCACTTTCTTCATTTGTCAAATGAAGATAATAATAATAATATCTCCAGGTGGTTGAAAGATTGAATAAGACAATGCACACGAAGTTGATAGCATAGTCCATGGTGGCCCCTCATAAACATTAGCTTATTTTACGATAGGATTGTGCAAGGGGAGAGGATGTTAGGGAGGAAAGTATACACATTTGTGTGACGGTGGGTTTTTTAGTATGTGTTCGTTCTCTTGTAGCTGCTCAAATCTTTGTGCTGGGTTGTTGTTGTTATTATTATTATTATTATTATCATTTTAAAGTCCTATCTGTTTGTTCTGCTTTGTGGATTAGTGTCCCCCCACCCCTGGCCCCCCAATCCCTGAACACGTGGTTTTACATTTAGAAGCAGTTCACTAGATAAAATGTCTGTAGTGGAATGTTATATAATTCACACTTAGATTTGAAGAGCTCATTATAAAAAACCTGACACACTTCAGGAATATTAAATTACTGCAGATTGTGTGGAGCAAAGAAACATTATTGAAGCATTTCAAAATTCTAGGCGAGCCTGAATTTAACTGATAGGGTTTCACGGCTTTTGCTGGGGGAAAATGATTTGAGTTGTCACATGGTTTCTGGCTCTAGAGGACTTTAATCTCCTTGATTACAAAGAAACGAATTTCCTAAATAATCTGGAGTTACTTCACAGCATTTGCTCAACCTCTGGCTTTTGGAAAATTAAAAGGGGAGCCAGGGTCCCGGCCATGGTACGTTCTGTCTGTACGACAGCTTCCTTATTTAAGTTTTGATTGAAAATGATGCTGGTTCCCTTTCATTATTGATATACGGACGTACTTCAGAAATTCACAAGTAATGCTTATAACACTTGAACACAATCACATTTTGTTGAACAGGTGACGCTGGAGATTCAGAATAGGGACAGGTGCTGTAATTGTCGCTTATAAAGTAGAAGGGGAGAAAGTGGCCCACGTCCAATCCAGTTTTATATATTGACTTTGAAGAGTGCTTGAAATTGTGTAAAATACACATATTTCAGCTCATTTCTGTCTTTTTGGATTAGGTACCTACTGTGTGCAAGACCAGCATGATAGAAATGTCTTAGATTCTATCATTTTGTGCAATTTGTCCTTGGAAAGCAGATTGAACCTACCTTGGTTTCCTCTTCTGTGGAAGGAGGATAATAAGATGGACTTGTAGCCACATAACAGCCATGTGACCTACCAGCCATGTAACATAGGAAACTATTAATGCCTAATATTTATCAAGTGCTTACCAGAAATTGTGCAAGGTACTCTTCCAAGCTTGTTACACATGTGATCACAATTTCACCAGCAGCTCTGTGAAGTTGATATTGTTATCCCCATTATACAGATAGAGAAACTGAGGCAAAGGGTTGAGTGACTTCCTCATTATCACATTGCTTGTAAGTGGATCAAACTATGAAGCTGGCCAAACATCAGATCATGACATAAGTAGGGAGAAATTCCATTTAGCAGAGAGATCAGAAAACCACTCTGCATGAGATACCTCTTTGAACTGAAACTTAAGGGGTTTGATAGAATGTTAAGGCAGACTTGAAAAGAAAGATTCTATAGAAAGGTAGCACCCAAGGGAAAATTGGGAAGATGGGAAATATATCACCTCCTTA
Organism: Rhinolophus hipposideros; assembly: GCF_964194185.1. Classification (NCBI taxonomy): domain Eukaryota; kingdom Metazoa; phylum Chordata; class Mammalia; order Chiroptera; family Rhinolophidae; genus Rhinolophus; species Rhinolophus hipposideros. The sequence goes on from NC_138054.1 coordinate 54,594,919, forward strand.
CTAGACTTACGTTTCCTCTTATTAGTTTGGTTGTTAATTTCAAGCCTCCTTGTACATGCTGGTCCTTCTGCCTGAAACAACCATTCATTCCTTTGTTATACATGCATTTATTGCATAGCCATCGGTCCTTTCCCTTATCATGCACTTGACAGAAGCATAATTCTTCAAGATCCCACAGTGTAGGGCTCCTCTCTGAAGGCTGATTGACTCTTCCAAGCAAAGATCAATAGTTGATCCTTTGTGCCCAGTATGCAAGGTATTTGTCTGCTTTAGTTCTGGCTACGTGTATTGCAGTCCCTTACATGACTGATACCTCTGCTAGACTGAGCTCCTTTGATGACAGGAACCAGGCTTTGACTCTCTACTCTTGGCCAGCATGGTTGCACAGTAAATGTCTGTTGACACAAAGGAGCCAGGATTTGCACCTGTCCCGTAATAGATAGGTATTGCAATGAAATGATAAATATCATTAATAAAATTAATTATGTCCATATATGACTGGGTTTTGTGACTCTCATCTCTTATGATATGCTGTCTTTTGGGGGAGGAGAGAGATTAGGAAGGGCAGTGCAGGCTAATGGAATGGCATAGAAACCAAAATGGCAAGAAGAGTTTTCATTTTCTATAAATAATCGTATGGACCCCATTCTAGAGACAGAACTTTGCATTTTCCTTAGTTGTAGCCTTAGATCCTCTAGAGCAAGCACCTTTCATTCAGGGCTGGTGTGCTCTTTAAAAAAACAGCTTGTTAAAAACAAACCAGGGAACCTATCATATTCATGTGGCTTTTATGTTGGCCCTTCCAGTTAATCCATCTTCAGTTGTCTTGACTGAGCGTTGTGGGTCACAATCCTTTTTGAGCTGACATTGGCATTCTAGGTCAGCCTTTTTCAAGTAAACAGTTCTAGATCTGTGGGATGAGCTAAGGATTGGCTGCACAGTTTGAAGATCCATTTCCAGTAGCCTGACCAGCCTAGCTTGATCAGAGCCTAGGCAGCTAAGCCATAGTATAATATCATCTTGATACTATTTAAAAAACGAATAACTGGTGAAATGTTTATTTTCAACTAAACTCTCAGATATAACTATCGGATAGGTAGTCACTGGAAAGAGACTGTTGGCTTGACCCGGGGAATACGTTCATTCAATTTAATGAAAGCAAATGAGTAAATATATGTGAAGGAGTAGCTAAGGGCATAGGATATAGTAAGTGCATGGTAAATACTAGCTGAAATTGAAGTGGTTATATTCCCATTATTATCTCTTCCCAGAACAGTGTCTGAACTTCACCGTACTCAGCAGTGTGCAATGCATATCTATTAAAGAAAGAATGAATGCAATGTGTATCTACTTCTTTTCTTTTTCTCCCCACGTTAAATGCTTGTCTGCTCTTATAGCTTGGGGGTAAAGCTGACGTAAAAATTGGCTTGCTAGAAAGTTCCTCAGCCCCATTTGTCACCTTACCCTTGGAGCCCAATTCTGTGTCAGCTCCATGCCCGCCTCTGCTGCCTGCCAGTGAGGGACCTACCACAGGTCACTTCCCTAGGATCTGCTTTGGCTGTCAAGACTCTGATCAAGCCTGGCAGATGGATGAGTGTCCCACTATTGGAAATGTCTCCACAAGGCTGCTCAGGAAATATGCCTGGGCTGTGTTTTCTGGGTGGCATCTCGTGCTTGAAAAGAAGAAACATGGAAAACAAAGAATTACGTGTTGCCCTCGTTGAACATCCAGGGTTTCAAAGATCTCTTTCGAGTTACCCAGTTGGAGAAACAGTTTTGCAGATAGGCCTCTCATTCCTTTCGCTGTGGACCCATCCACGGCTTGAAGTCATGAGAGCCGTTTGTACACGGAGACCAAGATTTTGCTGTTTTTGTATGTGTGAGTCTTCATTTGTTCCCCCTCATTTCTGTTTCACTTCAAAAGGGCAATGGTTCTGAATGTTCTCTTCCCTTGATTTGCAGCACTCGAAAAGAGTGAATGAAATGTGCAGCTCGGGGTGTCATTTCTGAAGGGCGGAGTTGTTGTCGTGGAGAAGAGTCCTCAATGATCCTGGCCGAGGCCCGGGATCTGTGTGAAGTGGACTAAGGATTTAGTAGGATGTCAACTGAGACAGAACTTCAAGTAGCTGTGAAAACCAGCACCAAGAAAGACTCCAGAAAGAAAGGTAGGACCGAATTTGATTCTTTCTTACTGGCTACTTATCTATACAGGAATGAGTTTGTATCTCTGGAATGATTACAGTACTGTCTTTAGGATCACATACATATTTTTAATAGTCATCAGCTTTATTTGCTATGTTGTTGTTGTGTGGCTTTTTTTTTTTTCTGTGCTCATTGTATAATATTTGAATGGCTCTGCATTCTCTGACTAAAATGCATAATTCTTTTCATAACCTGCAAAGCCTTTCCTGATTTACCTTCTAGCCCATCCCTCCATCAATATCTCTGCCTAACCACCCCTTCCCCTCACCATTTAACCCTGTCTACCCTCCAGGCATTCTGTCTGTTTTTATTCACCTTTGCATATTATCAGTGGTTCTCCCAACTGCAGAGCGCCAGAATCACATGGAAGGCTTGTTAAAACACAGACAGCTGAGTCTCACCCCCAGAGTTTTGGGATGGGACCCTGAGATTTTGCATTTATAATAAGTTGCCAGGTGATGGTGATGATGTTGGTTTAGAGACCAGACTTTAGAACCACTGGAATCTTATTAATCTAACCTGAAATACTTTTGTTGCTCCCCACTTTGTTCTAGATGGACTCCTACTTATTATTGTTCAGGTTTAAGCTTGGTGGGACCTCCTGGGGTGGGGGGCTTTTTTTACTCTCTAAATTGGGTTACTTGCTCTTGTTTGTTTTGCACTTTGTTAGCATTTCACGTTCTTACAAATGCCCTGCATTTTTATTTGCCGTCTATATTTACACCCCTTCAGAACTGGACCTCTTGTTCACCCTTGAACTCCCAACACTTAGAAAGTGCGTTATACAGGGAAGTCACATAGATATCTGGTAATGAAGACTGGAATGCCTAGTGGGATAATAAAATAATCCTATCACTTTTCATGTTTCCTGAAGAATTTGGTCCTGTGGCTTTATGGCCATACCTTTCAGTGTGTCCCCCTGTTGTAATTGGAGGCAAGCAACCTCTTGCTGTGTGTGTGTGTGTGTGTGTGTGTGTGTGTGTGTATGTGTGTTCTTTCTGTGGTTTTGGCTCTTTTCCTCCCCTGCCTTCTCAGCTGCATAGAAGAGGATTAATAGAGCTCTCTTTCAGGTCTTGAAATCTGTCAATATGGGCTTGCAAACCCAGATGCCCTTGGTTGCTTTGTACAGGCAGTGATTTGTTCGAGACGTCGCTGTGCCTGCCCAGTCATGTTTTGTGATGGCATTTGTCTGACACTCTATAGGAAGCATGGGACATAAATGTAATGCATATGCAGACTTTGGACAGCCAAAACCCAGGAAGGACTATAAATTTTGCTTTAGATGTTTATTTGAAACACAAATATTTTGGAAGCAGTCTATTTTAGTCCCTAAAATTTAATGTAAACCTTTTTTTCTTTTCTTTTTTTTTTTTAATACTTTGTGGTCTAAGAATAATAGAAGGAAAGCAAGTGGGTGAGAACACAGGTCTTGAGAGAACTGCTACATGGGGGGAAAAATTGCAGAGCCTGGTATGTACTAGAATTCAAATCCTTTTTCAGTGGAAACTGACAAGTTATATTTTTGCTTCAAATTTAACCTTTCCACTACACTTGTGCTCTTGAATGCTTAATGCATTAAAAATTGTATCTTAGTGAACATCTTTTCATTCTTAATTTTAGCATGCAAAACCAGAAGTATTTTAAAGAGAGGATTCAGGTTTTCAGAACATTGGCTTAGTTGAGGACTTGGAGTGGGAGCGTGAAGGTGACCTTTGTAGATCCTCCTCATCTTCATATTCTAAGAAGCTCTAAAACCAGCACAACACGCATGCAACGAGTGTCCTCTAGTGAGTGGCTAATACTGTGAAGTCTGGGCAGGTCGATCTGGGTGAAATTCTGGCTGCACCATTTTCTAACTATGTGACTTTAGAATATTAACTCTCTGAGCTTCAGTTTCCTCTCCGATAAAACAAGATTATAATAGTACAAACCTCAAAGCCTCACTATGAAGATTAATTGAAATAAGGTAAAGCCTCACTATGAAGATTAATTGAAATAAGGTAAATAAAACACAGTACTTGGCATATAGTAAAGGCTCAACAAAATTTAGCCTTGTTTCTCGTTTTCCTCTTTTTCTTCACCCTCCTCCTTCTCTCCTTATCTCTTCTCACCTCCTTTCTTTCCTATCACCTTTCTTCAGTCTCCCTCCTCTCCCTTCTTTTCTCTGTTCTCTTATCCTATTTCCACCCCCTCCTCCTCCTCTCTCTTCTTTACCATCATCATCATCCTCCTCCTCTTACATTATTTTCTCTTATCTCATCATAGAGGGGATCTTTAAAAGTACATAGTCAATTTGTCCCAGAGCAAGAATTTAAAAATTGTTTGTAATTATGCAACGATGATAAACCCTCTTTATTCTCTATACACGTGTCTGGCCCAAGGCACTATGGAAACACATTCACACATTAAAGTGAGAAAGAGAATGTGCTGGTAACAGGAATAATAATTCACTTCTTGTTCTTCAGTTTTGACTATGGAATAGTAAATATTCCATTAAACAAATATTGGTAACTAGATCAAAATAAGTAGAACTTTAAAAGGAAATAAACAATTTATATATCAGTCTTGAATCTTGAATATAATTGTATTGCTCAACTCTTTCACTAATATTTTTTCCAACTCCACTTTGATTTTTCTGTGGAGGCAACATATAACCTCATGAGTAAGTTTCTGTCTTTCTCTGCAATCCTTAAGTACCGTGTTTCCCCGAAAATAAGACCTGGCTGGACAATCAGTTCTAATGCGTCTTTTGGAACAAAAATTAATATAAGACCTGGTATTACATTATATTTTACTTTATTTTATATTTTATAAGCTCCGGTCTTATAGTAAAATAGACCAGGTCTTTTTGCTCCAAAAGACACATTAGAGCTGATTGTCCAGCTAGGTCTTGTTTTCAGGGAAACAGGGTACTTCTTTTTCTTGTCTTACTGCGCTGGCTAGGTCTGTCAGCACAATATTTAGTGATAGTAGGTATCCTAATCTTGTTCTTAAATTAATGGGAGTGTTTCTCAATTACCTGTGTGATCCTGAAGTTTTTTCTAAATTTCTTTATCACTGCCCCTTTATTTATCAATTTCCAGGAAATAGCTTTTTAATGCTGAATTTGCATGTTGACTTTGATCATATGCTTTTTCTTTTCTTTTTTTTTTTAATTAAATTTATTGGGGTGACAATTGTTAGTAAATTTACATAGATTTCAGGTGTACAATTCTGTATTACATCGTATATAAATCCCATTGTGTGTTCACCACCCAGAGTCAGTTCTCCTTCCATCACCATATATTTGATCCCCTTTACCCTCATCACCCACCCCCCACCCCCTTACCCTCTGGTAACCACTAAATTATTGTCTGTGTCTATGAGTTTTTGTTTCTCATTTGATCATATGCTTTTTCTATATTTATTTCAATACATATTTTATTTTTCTCTTTTAATTTACCTGTGGTGGATTTCACTGATAGAGTTTTCTAAGTTTCATTCCTGAGGTAAATTCTATTCATTCATGATGTGTTGTTTTCTGTATTATTTCCTATATGTGGATTTGATTTGTTGATATTTTACTTGGGATTTTGATATCCATATTCATCAACAAGATTGATATATAACTTTCTTTTCTTGAATAATCTTTGTGCCCGGTGTTAGTCGAAGTTTATAACCTCATATAAGGTTATAAACTTTTGGTAGTAAGGAAATACTGAATAATACTTAAGCCTCTTTCTGAAAAAAAAAAATATATATACTATACTATATTTTAGTAATTACATTTGACTTTTTGAAAAAAGCTGTATATGCTTGTTACTGAAAATTAGAAACGGCAAAGTAGCATACATAATCCCATCAGTCAAAAGTAACTACTATTAACATTCTAAGTTACTTCCTTCTGAACTTAATTTTCAGGATAATATGTGCTTGAGATCATATTATTCATACAATTTTATATCCTGCTTTGTTTTTGACATATATCCAAAGTATATTTTTCATATTATTACATGATATTACAGACTAGAAGAGTTCTCCTCACCCACCCCACCCCCCCACCACCACGTGGCAAGATTTAAATAGCTCCCAGGGAAGGTATTCTATTTCCTAAAAAAGAATACCTCACAATATGGGTCATCTATCGTAAGAAAGAGTGGGATAAAGAAAGATAAGAGGTCCTTTAGACTTTCTCAAAAATCTATCACCCCAATTCTTTAACCCAACCTGTTGAAAGCAAGTCAGACAGTTTTAAATACAAATCAGACACGGGCATATTTCACCATAAAATGAGTTTCTAGACAGGCCATCTAGGAGATGTAACTAGAATATTCACAATACAAATAAGGTAGGGATGAAAGTCGTGAGAAATAAAGTTGTTTTCTTCGTTTCATTTTTATTGGATTGTGTCCCTGACACATACAGCTTGTCACACGGTGCATATTCCAGAAGTGGAATTTGATGGGGGACTGGAGGATGTATATGTTCAAGTTCGTCACCTGCCATCGAAAGGGAGGAGAGTTGACACAGTTCTTATTACTTGAAACCCCAGGATTAGGCCACCTAGTAGAAGACTGTGGTGAAGGAGTGGGTCCCATGATGAGCAGATGCAGACGCTTCTGGGCTCGCTGCCTGGAGTTTCTCAGCCCCATCGGGCAGCTTAGTGTAGCAGAAAGAGCGCTAACTTTGGACCCGGACAGACCTGGTTTTTAATGTTAACTCTTCTCCTTACCTGCTGTGTAACCAGAGATGGGTTATTTAGCCTCTTTGACACTTATCATTAAGAGTGAGTGAGTGAGTGAGTGTGTGTGTGTGTGTGTGTGTGTTTCTGTGAGAGAGAGAGAGACAGAGAGACTTGTCATCAGAAGGCCAAGAGAGATATCCTGGGTAAAGGGCCAGCTTGGGATCTGCAACATGGCACTGGCTTGGTCAGTGGTGCCTTTTTGGCACCACTGAGATTATAGTTCAGTATTGTCTCCTGGTTTTCTAGAAACACCTAGAAATAAACTTACTCACTTTCTTTATATTTATATTAGAGCTATACCCAAGAATCATGAGTCAACAACAACAACAACACATTACCTTATTTCTTCTCAGAAAGATTTGGCTCCAAAAATCAAGGCACTGATTGGATCCAGGAGAAATTGGTGGTCACGTGGCAGCTGCCTTCAGGCACAGAAGCCTGAAGCCTGGCTCTGTGCCTCAGTAGCTGTGAGAACTTTTGGCAGTTTGCTTAGAAAATTCTGGTCAATGTTGGTTAAGGAATGGTTTCGGTAATGCCATATTCAGATTCCTGATCCTTAAACTGGTTGGTTAGCCCTGGAAAGTAACCCGTATTAATGGTAGCTTACCATGTAGGAGCTTACAAGGTCTGATTATATTCATTATCCCATTGGATCCTTAGGACCCTGAGGTATGCTTTTTACAAAGTATTTTTCTCAGGCCTGGGGTGCAAAGCTGATGTTTCATTGCTCTTGCCCTGCAGGGGAGGCAGCCTGAGGTCAGCCCACACACTGGATTTGGGCTCATACCTCAGGCCCCCCACTCTATCACTCCACTCTCTCAATGTTCTCAACCCTCTTCACTATGTGAGCTTTAGTTTCCTCCGGCACCAAATTGATATCGAAATTATATTTGCTCGGCCAAATTTAAAACATAGAAGAGTCTCTGATTAATTAATGTGAAATTCTGATTAATTAATGAATTGATTGATAGATTAATTAGTTCTTTTGTCCCTGAACACTTATCTCGTGCTAACCAAGGGCCCTGGTGGCACTCAGTGTTCTGGGGGACAGAGAAACACCTGGAAAGGGGACTCAGAGTCCAGTCAATTCATGCAGTTGAAGACCTTCTACCTCAAGAGGCCCTTCTGATTTTTATAGGTCTCATCCTTCCCTGAAAAGAAATATTTTTCTCTACTTTGTTACTTCTATTCATTCTCAATCTGTTACTATTCATAAAATGCATTTTATTTTTTTACTCCAATGTATATTTATTTATTAAATATTACATGTTTGTCATAATAAAGAAAATTCTCATGAAAACTCTTTTCACTGCTTTCCTGACCAAAAGCAAGTGAATTTTCATCTTAATAAACACAACTAACACAATACTCTGAAAGTCTGTATACATTGAAACATGAATAGGTTCTCTAGAAGCTGACACACATAAAAGCTTGTAAGGAATTAGTGTCTGGGGCTGTGCAGAGCCTCTTTCTCACAGGTGAGGTCTCAAAAGTGGAACGACTTGCCCACAGCCACTCAGTTGGTCAGTGGCAGAGCCTGGGCTGGAGCCCAGGGATGACTCCCTGGCTGTTGAGGCTTTAGCTCAATAGATTTCAAACAACTTATGTTCTTAGGAATAACCTCTTAGTATGTTTGTTTTCTCTTCTTTATACTGAAAACTCTTGGAAGAGCCCATGCTTTAGAATTGGACAAAATTAAGTTTGAGTCAAGTTCTCAGCACATTTTTTACTTGTGTGTCTCAGGCTAGCTAGTTAATCTTTCTGAGCCTCAGCTTCTGCATCTGTAAAATGGGGATAATAATATCTATCTCAAAATAAAATGTTGTAATAAAGTTTATATGAATCAAAAATAGAAAACACCTAACACAGTTCTCTCCATATGTACTTGTAGACTCAAGTTAAGGAAACTTTCCCTTTTTTCTCTGCTCCCCATTCCTCCTACCAGCCCTGAGAGGCAACCCTTCTTAATGCTGTAGGATATAAAGAGAGGTAGAAGGTACCCTTTTCTCCAAAGCTACATGGGCTAATCAGCCAGTGAGAAAAAAGAACTGGTCCATCTTCAAACTGATGCTTGTTCCAAGAACAACTGGGAAAGTGGACAGGAAATGCAAAGGAAAATGGACCATGTTGTCAAGCTACAAACATTCATTAATAGCCATCATTTATTGCATGCTTCCTGCATGCTGGCCATTTTAGATAAATTGTCCCTAATGAGCCTAAATCTTACATCACCTCATGGAACACATAAGAAAATAAGGTTCAGAGAGATCAAGAGACTTTCTCCAGGTCACGTGGCTTGTTTTCATGAGCTAGAAAGCACTAAGTCTGCCCAATGTGAACTGTGCCATCTTCCCTGAATGCATTCTATGGATTTGCCCAGTGCTATGATGCTTGGGGTTGGGGAATATGAAAAAATCACAGGGGCTACACTGTTTTTAGGGGAGTGGGCATGGAAACAGATTAGCCACATCGTGTAAATTTATAGCACCATTCTATCCTGGCAAGGGTTTGGATCTTGATGAATTAATCACTCTCTGCTGCCTCTGTGATTTGCAGGCTTTGGAAATTCAAAATCAAGGATTTAATTACAAGACCTCGTAAATTTATCTCAGGTTGACCCATAAAGCTCTTGGGCTGAAGGATTTAGAAGGAAGTTGAATGTTGTTTTAGGTCAAGAAGTCCAGTTCTTCATTGTAAGACTGACTGTCAGATCATGTCACGTGTGGTGGGAGAGATTCTGTACACAGAACTTATTCCAGGACACCTCACTCATTGTGGTCATTCCCTGAAGACAAACTCATTTCAAGTTTCATTGGTGACTTAGTTCAGGGCTTCATTCTAACTGGTTCTAACTGACTTACAAGAAGTCAGGCTTTCTTCAAGCCTCCCTTCACAGCTCCTTTCCTCCTTGGACTTATTTTATAACCCCCGCAGCATACCACAGGAGACAATACACCAGGAATACCCTTTGGGATCTGGTCCCTGTCTCCTTTTCTGTCACTGGGCCCCCAGGGCCACACTGAGCCTCAGGTCCCAGGACGTGCCTCTGTAACTTTTGTGCATAGTGTTCCCTCTACTTGGATCATCTTTCTTACCCTGTTCCCTTGGCTGACTCCTGGTCATCCTTCAGAACTTAGCGACTGTGATTGGGTCATTATCCTTAGCGTTGTGAATTTCCCAATGCTCTCAATTAATGAATCACTGATTATCAGGCCCTGTGATCTCCTAAATCTCTTTCAGATCCATTTATTCTCTTTCTCCTCTCTGCCCCTCTCCTGAAAGGGGTTCAGGCTACGTTCATTGGAGTCATCCTGACACCCTCCTAAGTGGTCGTCAGGTTTTCAAGCTATTTTTGGCCCTGCTCACTAATGTGAGGTTCTGATCAGGTTCCATCTCTGCTTCAGTCTTGTCAGAAAGCAGCTCCTACTGCCCCCAGAATAAAGTTCACACTGCTTATCGTGGCTTCAAAGAGGCCCTGTCTGGTCTGACCGCTCCTTATCTTTCCAGTCACATCTCTTACCACTCTCCCAGAATGCTACTCCACTCTGTGGCTCAACTGAATTAATTTTGGTTCCCTGATCCTACCATGTAATTTTTCACATTTGGAATTTTGCAAATGCTTTTCTTCTCCTAGGAAGACGATTTTCTTTATTCTTTTCAGAGCTTATTCCACTTGTGCTTTAGTTTTAAGTTAGATATGACTTACCCCAGATATGCTTTGGTGACTCACTGCAACCCACCCCTATGACCCCAAATTGTGGGTCATGACTGGTGTGTGTGCTTTCAAAGCACTGTATTTTGCCCATCGTAATGCATTATTTGAATTATCCTTTTATTCGTCTTTCTCACACTAGGCTGCACGTTCTGTGAGTGCAGTGACAATGTCTGTCTCGTTAACTTCACTTCTACCTCTAAACACAACATTGAAAGAGTTAGGTACGCCACAATGTTTGTTGAATGAATAAGTGAGTGAATGAACGAAATTATGACTAACCAAGCCTCACCTGACTGGATCTCTGAGGGGTCCCTAGCACCCTGTAATTATTCAAATCATCATACTTGCTACATGTTTACAATAATTGTTTACGTAGTTCTCTGTCTTTGCCATTAGCTCTGAGTTCTCAGCACAGCACTCAGAACATGGTTGGTACTTAGTAAACGTTTGTTAAATTAATTTCCATAAAAGTATGGGGGGAATGATTTGTACAAGGACAAAGAAAATTTAAAAAACACCAACATCTTCCCTAAATGCTGGCTGTGGAGATTCTTACTATGTGGCACTGAAAATTCCTCCCATTCCTTGAACTACTTCTCCTTTTGTGATGTGTGTCCAGTCACGTCTGGTGCTGTAATTTAGCGTAATGTGGGCCATATTGGTAGTAAGAGCTATAAGATTTGCCATATTAGCTCATCCCACTGCTTCATTAAGCTCAGTGTGCTGCCTCTGGCGGTGGCTGGGCCTGAATTTTGATGTTTGGGAGAACAAAGCCCTGCACATTAGGCCTCCAAGCCCTGTAAGTCAGGTAAGGGTACACTCTTTCCTGGGATGGGAGAGGCTTCATCTATTCAGATAATCAGTAAATGCCTCAGAGCACGAGGTTTGATTATCTCTGTGGTTTTGCTGAGCAGATGATGTCCCCAGGTATGCTGGAATTTCAGCAACCTCCTTCCATTGCAACACTGCTTCTGGGATGGTCAGAGTACACATGTTGCAAGACTGAGCATTTCCTCACAGTCCATCAAGAGAGCACACAGAGATGAAAGGCAGAGGAGAGGGTGGGGTGGAGGTGAAAGAAGAACAAATGCCTATTTTGCGTGTTGTCTCGTTTAAGCTTGAAAACAACCTTTAGACAAGTATTCTCATTTTACATGGGAGGTGGCTGAGGCTGAGGTTTACCTGAGGCCACTCAACTTGTAAGAAAAGGGACCTATTCTCACCTAGATCTCTTTGATCCCAGAGACTGTCCACATGCTTGCCACCAGACTGAGTTGCTCCCCACTGAATGGTGTGGCCTCTTTCCAAATACCAGGTAATGCACACACTGCGAGGCAAATTCCTGCCGATTCCACTGTAGCACCATTGGGTTGAGGTGGCCTCAGCAAAAGAAAGGAAGGACGACAGAATGTGATGGAGTTAGAAAAGCACTGGAAGCCTTAGCTCTTTACCCCCCTTGTCTACGGCATCTGGGAGATTGTCACATACAAGGACACCACGTGATTGAGAAGGAAGTATTTTCCTATCTAAGGATGATGCCATGCCAGTTACTCTATATTTTTCAGATATGCAAAAGGAAAGACTAGGTGCACCTGAAAGATTTTGACTGTGCACAAATCGAAGTGCATTTCCAGATTTCAGTTTGGAACAAGCACTCCAATTTTGCAAATGCTCCAAATCTCTGGGTATTATCACCAGCCCAGTTCACCTTCCAGAGGGCACCCCCATATCAGAAATAATAATGAAGATACTGGTGATAAAGGGTAACTACTATCTGTCAGCAGTGACAAAATATCAGGCAATATATTCAAACGTTTCCATGTATTTTGTCAATCACAGCACCCCTTTGAGGTAGCCCCCTTTTTTAAATCTCCAGTTCACAGATGAAGAAATGGACATTGGAGAGGTGAGACAAAGTCGGTGCCATAGCCCCAGAACCTGTGCTCTGAATAGCCCTGGTGTTCTGTCTCACTCATCCATGCAACAAATGGTACACAAGCTGTAAATACACCTGGCACATTCTGAACACGTTGACCTGCTTGGCCCTCCCTGAGCATTCATGAAGTTTGCTTCCTCTCAACCTGAAAAAAAATCCCCGTCTCTTACCTGCCGGTCAGGGCCCACCTGATCCTCTGAGACCCAGCTCAGATGGTACTTCCATGAAGCTCTTCCTTTGCATTCCCCTTCTTTCATTCAATTAAGCCTTCCTTTCCCCATGATTGTCAGCATATTTGTTTTTAAAAACTTTTCAAATCCTAACAAAGCTTTTATTTCTTTTGTCCATCAAATAGGATTGTATGTATAAACCTTTCTTCCTCACTAGATTGAGTCTTAAGTAGAGATTTGACGTCAGGGACTGCAGCTTATATGTCATTATATTCTCTCCCAGCTGGGAGGAGGAGAATTTATTGAAGAGTTCCCAGTGGGAAAAAATGGAAAATGACATTGCTTACGTGACTACAAAATGCAGCCAGAGAATACAAGAGAGTTACGAGGTTGGTAATACTCCCATTTTTCAGATGAGGAAATATCCCAAGATAAGTTCAAAATAAGTTCAAGGTCACCCATCATATAATGGGAAGAATAGAAATTTTAAACTCAGGTCTGCATGATCGAAAGCATAGGATCTTTCTGTTGTATGGTGCTGTTTTCCAGCAGTGGTCATTGAATAAAACCTCAGTGAAAGCTCAGTTCCGATTGTAAAGTTCCTGTTGTAAAGTGGTAGCAATAAATGCAATTTACTTTTATAAAAAATTTGTATATCATCATTGGAGGTTCACCTCCCTCAGATTGGGGACTCTTGTCACTTGGGTCTTTCAACCTCCTCTGGCTGGCGCGACGGCTCTAGGGAGAACTTGCAATCCGATTGTTAAACCAGAAGCAAGAAAAGCCATGTAGGAACTCGCAGGGGAAGAAGTTCAGCCGATGATAAATAGCAGGCCTGAATCTTATCATGTGTTTCAGGATGATGTACGGGAGTGTGGGAAACTGTCTTTGACACATGTGCGTGGGAAGGGGAATTATCTCCAACAATGAAAAATGTTCTTATTAGGTGATCCTAAAAAAGGATCAGGACTGCTATCATTTGGAAAATAATCATCCCCATATCCCTTATTAACAGCAATATGGAAGCGTGTGCTAAAGATGTTGGACGTCTCACTGAAGCCGTGATGGAGAGCTATGAGTGCTGGGATCAGGTTGGACTTATGAAAAGTAACTTGATGCTTGATAGCAGGAAATGGGCAATGACATTAAGGTCATTTTTAGCCCTGGCTTCATGAAACTTTGCAAGACTTGTACCTGCTCTCTCAGCCATGTACCCATCGGCTTTTGGTCAGGCTGAGGCTGTGATTAACTAGTGGAAAGTATGTGATACAAGTTTATAGGAAATAAAACCATTTCTATTGGGAGAAGATGACTAGTGTGCCAGGCATTCTAAATATTTAACCTCATTTTATTTTCACATACATATATGGAATCCTAGAGTCAAGAGATTCTGCCCAAGGCTAGAAACTAGCAGAGTAAGGATATGAACCTGAATAGTCTGATTGCAAAGTCTCTGTGCTTCGTCGTCCATAATAGCTTTAATAAATAACCCCCAGATTGGAGTTCAAAATCATAGAAACAACTGAATTCATATGGGAAGGTGCCCACTGCGGCCCCCAGCTCACAGTAGAGGTTGAAGAAATGCTTGTCAAATCGAGAATTGTCAGTACCAACTAATTTTGTTAGGGGCTGTGTAATGATTGCCAAGTTCTCTGAGTTCCTTCCTTTCTTCCTCCCTCCCTCCCTCTCCTTCCTTCTTTCTTTCATTCCTTTTTTGGGCATTTTCTAAAAGCAGGCAGACTGCTGTCCACAAAAGATTATAAACATGTCCTGGACTTGCAGAACTTAAGATCTAACCCTAAAGACAATTAAGAAGCAATTATATTTTGTTGCAGTCATTTGAAATCCCAGGGCAGAAATAACCAAATATCCCAGGATTTCCCAGAGGCTGTGAGATGTGAATAAAGGTTCTTGGAGCTCAGATTTACTTTATTTTTTTCTGGTTTTAATGGATGCTTTGTGAAATATCTTCCATTATTATAGACTTTGTCTACCTGTTAGATTTAAATCCCTAGTCATGAAAAATATATTCTACCCCGTCGTCCAGTGACAGGAAGGCCAGCAGATCGGAAATCTTGCTTGGCAGGAACTTGCTCCCCAGTCTTCTAGAGTGAAAGCTCCTTCAAGTTCTACACATATTTTATTCGTTTCCTATTATGCATAGAACCAGGCATATAGTATGTGCTCATTAAGCATCTGTTGAACAATAGAATAGCCTATATTAGATAGGTAATGCTTTGGCCTTTGGCCTACGTTTTCCTAGAATTAGCAATTTATAGTCCATTAGTTTTCCTTTAATGTTTTAAAATAATGGTTACTGGGGCTTCTCCTCCTGCTCTTAAAGTTATAGATTGCAAATAGATTTTGTGTAATTTGCTAATGCCGGTCGATTTTAATGGCTTCTTTGAGCACTATGTAGAGGGTTCTGAAATCATATTCTGGTTTCCAGTGAGAACAGTTAACAGTCAGGTGTATTTTCTTTTCATCTTTTTTTGTTTTTTTCGTACATGAGTATGTGCACACAAGCATGCAGACACATGCATTCTAATTTGATCCTACTGCATATTTAATTCTGCATTACTTTTTTACTAAACCTTACCATTTAAGCTATCCGTATGCCATTATAATTTTTTGCCATTATCATTTTAAAAAATGCTAAGTGATCTCATTTTCCTTAGCTTTTACTCACAAAACCCTCTCTCCCCACCTTTCTGCCATCGTTGCCCTGTTTCAGTGATCCATTCCCAAATTTGCCAAATCATGTTTAAGCTGTCGCATATAGAACTGCTTTCAGTAGTCAGTGATTCATTCTGTTTTCATCTTTGAACTGAGGTAGTGTTTATCTTCTGTATTTTGTGGCCAGGGGAAGATGCTAACTTGTTTCCTGCAGTGAGCAGAAACCCAGGCTTTAGGGTGGGCCTCCCTTTGCAGGTGTCACCAGTGAGGACCACCACTCTAGTAAAGCGTTGGCATTAAGATTTGCCAGTGGATATACCTCTGAGCGCAAGTGATTTTTGTAGTTCACAGCTTTTAACCTTAGGTTATCAACTGTAATCTGTTCTCCCGGTGCCTTGATGTTTTGGTTCATCTGTTTTAATGTGATGAAATGTAAAAATCTAGCTCAATTCTGTCTCCTCACAATGACTTTAGGGGTTTGCAGTTGATAACCTATCCTTCGTCTGTTAAGGATTTGAATTTTAAACAGCCCGAAATACATTTTCCTGGTATCTGTTATCAAGTGATTAGTGCAACTATTTAGTTCTGGTCATCTTTCCTATTCTTGGTAGATTTATTTTCTCTTCTTAGAATTCAACTGCCGCCCTCTCTGTCTGGGAGACTGGAGGTGTCGTTTAGACGTTGCTTATTAGGATTCCATTATTTGTCTGTCATATACAGTTGCCTAAATCAAAAAGTCAGACAGTGTTTTTAAATTGCAAATTTAAATGACAATTTATAGACCAGGTCTACTGGAAATTTTGTCCTTCGCATCCATCATTGCTTGTGTGTATATAGTTTTATGCTCTCTCTTTCTCGCTCCTTTTTCCTTGAGAGCCCACTACACATATCCATCAGAAGGATCAGAACTGCTTGCAATCAAACACAAAATGCAATGACGATCTTGAAAGAAAATGAAGACAGACACCCTATTCCAGACCTTAAATATTAATTATCTTCCTCCTCCCCACCAACCCCATGCCTCTTAAAAAAGAGACTTAGTCACTTCTTTAAAGTGTTAAAGCTCATGGTTTAGATTCAGATAAAGTGAACGTCACTGGGGGTCTAAAAATACGCTAGATGCTGTTATTTCAGTTAATCTGTATGATATGCAAATGATAATGACTCTATTATTAGTAATATAACAACAGCTAATATTTATTGGGCATTGACTATGTCCCACGCACTGTTCCATGTGTTTCATTTGTCATAACTCACTTGAGTAATAATATGCTAATTTCTAAAAGAGGAAACTGAAATTCATGGGAGGTGACTTGCTCAGGGCCCAAAGTGGCTTCCGCCAGAACACTGGTCACCACACTCGCTTCTATTGTCAGTAAGAAAACTTGGGGCCGATTTAGAGTCCGTCTTTTATAAAAATGAAAGGTTAAAAAGCTGTCTCACTGTGCCTTGCTCAGTTTTAATTTTGAGCAGATTGGGGGAGAAGGAGTGGCTTTAAACCTTGACATCACCTTTTTTTATCAATCCATTTTCTCTGGGATCAGAGTAGATTGGCAAAGCATTATGCTTTTCCAGTTCAAAGCTGAAGGATTATCTATCTTGATGGGTAAAATCATCTCTAAAATCCTTTGGAAGCCAGCGGCAGAGGTTGGTAGGTTTCATAAAATGCCTGTGATACCCAGTAACTTCAGTGATGAAATTAATAGACAAAAATTTGCATCCGGAGGGCCCACATTTTTTTTCCCAGTAAAAATATGAGCAGATATTTACTGAGTGCTTATGAACTCTCTCATACATGAGCTCATTTAATCGTTCCTCATGGCACCAACTTATAAAAAGTAGTAATTACCTTCATTTTTATTGTTAAGAAAACAGTCTCAGAGAAGTTAGGCAATTTGTCCACATAGAGGCAGACAATGGTCCCACTGCATCCATTGTGTCAGAACTTTTCATTTATAACAGGAAGGTAAAGGTCTTTCTTTCAGCCTCTGATCACCAGGCTTTCATGTAGGCAGCAGCTGAGGCCGTCAGGGCTGGTGGGATTTCAACCAGACGCAGCAGGTGAGAGTGCATGAAGAGATGAAAAGACTTACTCCCACCTGGGAGCAAAAATGGGGAGGGAGCCAGGGAAAGCCATCAGATAACAATACAGGTTTGACCCAGAGTGAAAGAGAGCAGAGAGGAAGGAAGGGTGTGTGGAATCATCTTAGACAAGGCTGTGTAGCATTCTTGAGCCAAAGTTGCTCATCAGAGGAACCCCAGGTCTCCTGGGAATGGACCTGCCGTAGTATCCCTGCCCTACTTTATCACTGGCTGGGAGCTGCCTGTGCAAAGGGTGGTCTTGGTGCAAACGTGGAGAGGGATTTCTGAGTGCAACATTTGGGAGTGCTTGGTCAGTTTGTTTCTCTGTAGTTAGAAGTCCGCTAGGTACATTCTCGTGCCCCGCACACTGCACCAAACGGGTGTTCCAGATACCTAAATATTATAGGTTGTGCTATGAGACGTCCTCCCTAACTTCTTCAGCTTGCTACCATTTGGTGCAAACCAGCAATTCAGATTCCTCTCCCCATGCTACCCTAAGTCCCTCAGGCAAAAGTAGGCAAGTGGGGTTAAAGGTGGTGCTAATTGAAGTCGTGGCTCCAGATTCTCTGGCCAGCTAGTCCAGCAATTCCCAGGACATTTGGCCCTTTCGCAGCTTGCAAGAGCTGACAAAAGGGGACCAAAAGCAGCTATTGGATTGATAACCCAAGAAGGAAGCCCTCTTAGTACCTAGTGTTCTCCCCACACAAATAAAAGGAGAATGCCCACACCATCACACCCTACCACCAATGCCATGAAGGCCGGGGATCACATTTCTTAAGCATCTTTCTGATGGACAGCATGCACAGGGCCTCATTTAAGGAAGCTCAGCGAACCCTCACAGCGACCATTGAGGCAAGTGTTCTTTAGAATGTGCCCCAGTGACTGTGTTACTGTCTTCAGAATTACAAATTGCTCCGCCACAGCTCTGCCATTCAGTAATTAATCCATAAGACCTTGGGCAACTTCTAAATCCTCTAAGCCTCCATTTCCTTACATGTAAAATAGGAGTGATGGGACCCATCCCTGAGGGAGCTCATTCAGAACAAATGAAATCACATATGTAAGTGACCCAGCACGGTGTTTGACATATATGTAGTGACATGCTAGTTTGCTGCTCTTGTTACTATGAGAAAGCTAAAGTAGGTGTTATAGCCCTCCCTGTGGGTGATGGGAGGGGATCAGTGTGCAAAGTAGTGAGGAACAGACTGAACAGACACAACTGCTGAAAATATTCAGCTTAGATGTCACTTCTTCCAGGAAGCCTACCTGGACCCAGCCGGACAAGGATAGTTAGGCCCTCCCCTGGGCTACCGATTCTGGGTACTGGCTTCTGGTACAGCAGCTCTCACGATATACTGCACTTTCTTCAACTCCATCTTCCCACCAGATCGTGTGCCCTGCGGGCAGGGACTGGATCCAGTTTCTTTGCAAACCCCACCTATAGGCCCCTGCCCAGCAATGTACTCAGCACATGTTTGCAAATGGAGTGTCATTGGGGAAACAGACAAGTCATAGCCCTGCAGAATGAGAAGTACTCCCAGTGACAACACAAAACAGTTGTCTTGCCAAAACACAGTTGTCACACACCCCCCGACCCCCTCCCAAAGCGGGGTAAACTTCAGTGGGCACAGAAGCAGAGCTGGACGGCCGCTTTTCATGGACAGCCGTGGTCTGTGTCTTTGATCCCAAACTCCTTCAGGTGTTGAATATTCAAGAGCCTGCTGCAGCTACCCGCGTAATAAGAATCCGGCACCCCATGCATTAACGCCAATTAGCCTGGGAAAGATGGAAACTTGGGGGACTTAATGAGCTGAGCTGGCACCTGTTCACTCAGCGCATAAGCCAACATCTCTTGAGCTGCTTAAATCAACCGGATGGTGTCAAGTTCAACCTTTCTAGGGAAAGGCTTACAAAAGCATTTTGCATTAGCTTTTCCCAACTTTCAGTTTATTTCGGCTGTCTGGCCTAAAGATGTTGGGGTGAACGTCTTCAGAGCCGGGGCCAGGGCCATACCTACGTCCCCACCCCGACCCACCCCACCCCTGCCCATTAGAGCTGACGGTCTGAGACAAAGGCACATCTGAAGACGGCACAGCTGTGATGTCCCAACCCGCGTTTCCACTGAGGAGCAGTGTGACGGGCCGAGTATGCCTGACACCGAGATGCTCAATGAGTATTGGTGGAGGACCTGGCATCCAGCGCACGCAGTGTCACTGACATGAGTGTCCTCTCCACGAGGGCACTGCTGTGACCACTGCAGCGCGACTGGCACCTCCACTGGTGCCAAGCACATAGTAGGTGCCCAATACATATTTGTTGGATGAATGAATGAGTGAACGAATGATAAATAGTCATTAAAAGCTCTAGCAGGACAGGAGAGACACCTGCATTTGAACCTTGCTTCTGCCCCTTCTGAATGTGGTGAACACGGGCAGTTTACTTCTCTCTGACTCTGGTCCTTCGTCTTTGTGAAGAAGCCTCACATAGTTTGGGGCTTACCTGGAAAGCGCTTGCTGGGCACAGTGGCTGGCACGCAGTAAGCACTCACCAAATAGGAGCTGTTCTTAGTCACTTTTATTATTAACGGAGTCATTTCTAATACACTGCTTGATACCGACATCTCAGTCTCTTCATTTATAAAGAAGCGACTGCTGTGCAAGGTTCTTACGAGGAATGATGAGATACGGAGTACAGGGCATTGTGTGCCTGACCTGGGCTCAGGGCTCAGTAACCGGTGGGCGATGCCATTACTGTTACGAGGAGAGTGCAAAGGCTCAGACAGCAACCAGCACGTCCCAGAACGGTGGGCAGGAGCTTCGGAGAGGGGCTTGTCTATAGCTCAGGGCTGTGACGGCAGCTTTTGTGGGCAGACACACAGGCCGGGCCTTTCCTCTGTCTTTCCCCATTACAGAACTCAGGCTTTTCAAAGGGATGCTAGGCGATATTAATAGATTTTCACCTCGCAAGCTGTTCTTTTCAGTAGACTGACTTGTGTCATTCTCATGACCAAATGCCGACCCTTCTTGACTGAGACACCCTTAATCCTTCGATCTTGTCTCAGTCACAAGAAATGATTGTCTGCTCCCTCTTGCCAGCTATGATTTAAGGAGGATTACTGGGCAGCACCCTCAGTCCACATCTAACCTTCCTCTTCCCCACCAGCCGGTCACTTTCTTAGATGAAATCCTCCTAGTCTCCCAGCACCCGGAAAAATATCCTTGGAAAGCAAAGAGCTGAGCAAGGTACTTTGGGCAGAGGCAAGGAACACCTCAGGTGAGAGGGTGAGGGGGGGTATTCTGCAAGGAAGGGAGGGGGCGGTGAGTCTGGATATACTGTATGGTTAAGGGAAAGAAAACCTACCTGTGTGGTTCAAGGTACAAGCAGAAGCACACCTGGCCTCCCCATCGACAAAGCAGCACTCTGCGTGCCATCCTGCATGACCCTCAAGTCAGCTCCCTGAGTCGGCGGGACAGGACGTAACAACTCCAGGATGTTCTGACAGAATAGAGGCACAGGGTATGTGTGGCTTGCTTGCAACCCCAGGGTGAGCAATGGCATGTGTGAGACTGGATCCCAGCTGCTTCTGATGGCATAGCGTTCTTCTGTCAGCAAAAGCAAGGGCTGAGAAGTAAGCCCTGTTTTTCTGATCACTCGCCTATTTGCTCTCAGATTCATTCTCCACCGTGCATGGCAGGGCCTTCTGTGTATCCCAGGGAGCTAACCCTGGCAATCGCCACTTCCCTGCCCTTTCCTCACCCTGGGCTCAGCCTGTGGGAGGCATTGGCGGGCGGAGTGGAGGATGGGGCAAAGGGAGGCGCCCCAGCACTTCTCCCAGTCCCTCTGCTTCTGGTTGTGGCTCTGGCAGTCGCTGTGTCTCCTCTGTGGATGCCGGTCCTGCACAGGGCTCCCCTTTCATGGCCGCGGTCCTCCAGGGCAACCCTACCAGGGTTCCCGTCACCTCTCAGGGGATGGCCCGTCTCCGGGTCCCGGCACGTCCTCCTCCGTGGCTTGGCCTAATCACATGCCGGTAGCAGCTTCCTGCTCTCACTAAACCCTCCATCACTTCTTTCCCCTGGTTCTCCAACTTCTCCAACACCCTCCTGAGAGTTCCTCCCTTGAAGTTCCCTCTTTGAACAGCTGGCAAGCACTCAGTTTGGCTGATCACTTGTGTTTGAAACCTGGCTCCATAAAACACGAGAAATCTAACTTTGGATGAGCTACGTGACCTGCAGAGCCTCTTTATTCACCCGTAAAATGACGATTTTAGAATTAGGGATGACATATGTGTAGAACCTAACAGTGGGCTTTGCACATGGTAGGTACTGAATGAGCAAAACGAGCAACTCTCGTTTTTATATTACAAGTCCTTTCGGAAGAGAATGAAGACCTCTCAAGGCAGAAACCCGGCTTTTTTTATTTTTCAACTCCCAGCAGGATACCACACCCTTAATAAAGCAAGTAAACTCAGTAACGCAGCTTATTGAGTCTGTCACCATCACGCCAATCATTCTAAGATTTGTAAAGGAGGATTCAGAGAGAGTTTCCTGGATTTTTCTACTCCAACCCTATCAGTATTTTCACGTTGGACGTCCATTTTAAATGTCCATAAATTTATCATAAAATTAAATCTGCCATAAAATTATCAAGTAGAAATACCACAGGAACCTTTGGAAGGCAGTTGTTACAGCATTCTCATCAGTTTTCTTTCTTTCTCCCCCCCCCCTTTTTTTTTTGTCACTGTTTCCTTTCCTTCCCCACAGTAGTTGTTCAATGCTGAGTCCTTCAGCAGTTCTCGGCAATCATGGCTGTGCTCCGGCACGCACGGACTGTTCCCTGATTAGAACTCTTGGAGGAATGGCCAGGTGCTCCTTGCTTTGGGCATGGGGAATAGTAAGGCGTCACTAGTCACACTTGCTAAAAGTGTCAAACCTGTGGTGGGCTTGTCAAACATGGGGAAATCCCTATATGTCAATATTTATGGATTAGGAATCAAATATTAAATATTTACCTCCGCTCCTTGGAATTGTAAATGACTTCATAAACCCTATGGGGAACCAAAGTAGCTTCGTTTTAGAACCAACTCCTATCTTTAATTATTTCCCCAACCCCAATCCACTCGTTTAAGACCAGTGGCATGAGAGAGCATGGGGTGCCCGTGGCAATGAGGGAGAGCTCAGTTTGAAGTTGGGATTTCCTTCGTTCTTCTGATTTCCGCTTCTGTGTGACCTGATGTGTGTTTCAGAGTGGACATGCAGACAGGACTGTGAAAGTAAAACTCCCACCCTTCCATACTGTAGTTCTCAATCTCACTGGAAAGTTTGTCAAAAAACCCAGGTGC
This sequence comes from Rhinolophus hipposideros, assembly GCF_964194185.1. Classification (NCBI taxonomy): domain Eukaryota; kingdom Metazoa; phylum Chordata; class Mammalia; order Chiroptera; family Rhinolophidae; genus Rhinolophus; species Rhinolophus hipposideros. The sequence goes on from NC_138054.1 coordinate 54,617,761, forward strand.
CATGGCCCTCCCCCAGACCCAGGGAGTGGACATCTCCACAGACAGTGTTTGGGCACCTGTGTGCATATGTACACGCATATCATTTCGGTCACCGCAGCTTGAACTGAGAACTGCGAGAGGTGTCTCTCAAAGGAGGCCCCAGAGAGAGAATTGTGACATCACAGAGAGCATAAAGGCTTTGGAATAAGACACATCCAGGTCTGAATCTCATCCGTGCTGACGAATAGCTGCATTCCTGGGAGAAAACCTTTTCTCTCTCACCTTCAGTTTCCTGATCTTTATAGCAGAGACAAAAGTACCTCTTTGTATTAGTTTCCTGAGGCTACTGTAATGAATGACTACTTATTTGCTATGAAAAATACAAAAACAGAAATTTTCTCACTTACTGTTCATGAAGGCCAAAAGTCCAAAATCAGGGTATCAGCAGGGTTGTGTTCCCCGTGGCCTTCAAGCTAAAGCACGAAAGTTGAGTAGAAGTTTATTGAGGCATAAGGAGTCTGTAGAGGAGAATCTGCTCCTTGCCCCTTCCAGCTTCTGGCGGCTGCTGGCGTGCCTTGGCTTATGGCCACATCTCTTTGTACTGTCTTCACATAGCCTGTTCTTCTGTGCTTCACTTATAAGGACACTTGTAAGTGTCATGGGATATAGTAAGCATCCAAATAATTGAGGATGATCGTCTCATCTCAACAGCCTTAACTTAATGACTTCTGCAAAGACCTTCTTCCTGAGTCAGGGCATGTTCACAGGACCCAAGGATTAGGACATGACAGTATCAGTATCTTTTGGGGCCCTCCATTTAGCCTATTGCGGTATGTGAAGGGCTGATGCTATCTGTCACAGACAACAGTTCTGATTGGTTGGTACCCGTGCCGTAAGTTTCCTTAGAACAAGTCTGCTTTGTGAAGTTGCTGTGGGTGACCAAAATTATATGCATGTACCTCTGTGTCTGGGACATGGTAACCATGCATTAAACAACTTTATTCATGTTTACAAAGTATTTACACATATTACTCACCATGTATTCATTAATGCACGATTCATGTAAACAGCTGTTTATTGAGTATCTGCCTACCATGGGCCAATTACTAGCCAAGCCCTGAGGATATAAAATATGAAACAGAGTTTCTTTCTTGGGACACAGGGTGGTTGTGAGGATAGACAATGAAACGACTCTAGTCCAGCATGATAAGCACCTTAATGAAGGTATTTACCTGAGATTAGAGGAACGATAGATATACCAGGGAGATTGGAGAAGGCCTCACAGAAGAGGTGACATTCAAGCTAGATCGTGAAAGATGATTAGAAGTTTATTAAATGAAACGAAGACAGACATGTGCCATCTGAGATGCTCCGTGTACTGAGGAATACGGAATCACAGTGTTTTGGAGGAATCGTGAGAAATTCAGGATTCTGGCACACAGGGCTCATATCGGGGAGCCATAAGGAACAAAAGCCAGGTTTCATTTGATGCTCACAAAGGGAATATACCAGAGGTGCCAAAAAATGTACACATTTTAAGAGATGTTATCTATGTATTACTTTTTGAAGTTGAATTGAATTACGGTAGCAATGTGTGGTATGACGTTCGCTCAAAAGATGGCATTAAATGAATGCTGGCGTCATTCATTGTATTACAATTTTAATACAGTTTTTTTCCTTTCTTAAAATGTGTATACATTTTCTTGGCACCCTGTGTTTTGTTAATCCCATATTACTAAGACAGAAAGAGCAATTAACTTTCCCAGCATCACATGCCTAGTTAGCCGGAGGACTTGTGCCCAGTTTTCGGCCTTCCCCGGGTTCTGATAGCAAGAGACGAATATCTTTCAGTGACTGCATTCCAACATCAGTGGCTTATTCTTTGCTTGTTTTCTATTCCCTCTATATGGGGAGCCCTTTGATTCTGGGGGCCATGCCTTGTGGCCAGTGGGTGCCCCTGGCCTGTCTTGTGCTTGACACCCAACAGGCATTGAGCAAATCTGTGTAAAATGAGTTTTATCAACAGCAGAAATTCTGGCTTCCAGCACGAGAGCTGGATGAGATTCTTTGTGAAGTACCCCCTGACCTCAAGCTTCTAGATTGAGTTTGCTTACATGGGAAGGTGAGATTTTCTTTTTGGGGTTAAAATTGGCGGATACCACCTGGGACCTATTGTTACTTATTTCTCTGGGGGCCGGGAAGTCTTTCCACACAAAACCCGCTCTCCGTCTGTCACAGCCTTTTTTATTTGGTTTACATGTATAGATCTATTTACGTTAACCGTGCACAGGAGTGCTGCCTTTTCAATAATTCATGGAGATGTCGCCCAAAATTAATCTACAACGAGAACTCGAACTTGACTAAAGCCAAAGCCCTTGCTTGTGAAATGTCTTTGTTACTGTCAGCATATCCACGGGACCTCTGTTCAGTGTTTCTTAAGTTCCGAATTCTCCTTTAAGAAGAGGCAGATTGAGGAAATCATTAATCTCTGACGGTTGTGTAGATATAATTAAAGATATATGAATTTAAAAATACCTGCTATCTCAAATTACTTCCTAAAAGAGCAGGGAGGGGGAGAGAGAGTTCTATTTAAAATGTCAGATACAGACACATTAGGCTGGATAGTCAAAGCACTGTGTGTCTGTCACTCATGAAAACTGACAATTAGGTCCATAAATAGATTTTACAGGCTTCCACACAAGAACGCACATCCTGCACGTCTCAGCTGCATAAAGATGAGGAGCCGCTGACTCATGGGAAGGGAGGAGGGATCTGGAGGAGGTGAATGAGACATTCAAAGCAAATCCACTGTGCCTGGGGGCTGGGTGTGGGACTCCTGGAGGAGGGGAGCGCACTGATGTAGAGAAGGGCATGGCATCCCATCCTGGCTTTGCCACACAATGCTCAGCGCCTCGGGTTAGTGCCCTCATCTCCCAGGATGTGCGTCTGTTTCCCCATGTGCAAGATGAAATCAGTAACAACAGTGTCGGCTCTTCCTACTTCTAAGGGTTGTCAAGAGGGTCAGATGAGGTCAAAGTGAAACTCCTTGGCAATGGAAAAAGACAATGCATACCTAAGTCGTTGACTTGTTATTACTAAGATTACTATTGTTGTTGATATGGACAGCTGAGCTATTGCTACACTGAGGTATTGAGGAAGAGATGGGTAGGCAATTGCAAGCATGTTAAGACCAAGACATCAGGGAATCAAAGAGATGCCAGAGAGTAAAACTGAACTTTTCCTCACTTTTGACTGCAGGCAATTCAGCCACCTGAGTGAGTGAGAGAGAGCCTGGGGGATAGGGCAGATGGAGTCAGATCAGGAGACCTACTCTCAACATCTAGGCTTCATGCTTAGGGGCCCTCACTCTCTAGGGGTTCAACCTTGTTCAAGCCCCATGATATCTCAAACCCTCCCTCTCCCTTTTCACAAAATAGGGCTCATGATTCTATAATTAGCTTCTCAACGGAACTGATGTAATCAGGGAAAATCACAGATATGACTAGAAATTGTAACGCCAATGTGAAATTCATGATTGAAAATATGATCATGATCAGATTGGAAAGGGGTCAGAAGCAAGTCAGATACCCATCCTCTAGTCTTTCATTCATTCACGCACCTCGTTCAATAATCGTATGCTTAATTTATTTGTTTCCTCTGGCTGTTTGTCTCCCATTGATAGAATGTAAGTTCCACAAAGGCAGGCGACTGTGTATGTATTGTATCCATTGAAGGGTCCTAAGTGCCTAGAAGAGCTCCCAGCATCTAGTAAGTGAACAGTAGATATAGTTAGTGAATTAAATCTATTATATGTTAGGCATTATGATGAGAGCAGGGGCTGGGGTATAGAGAAGAGGAGAGAGACTCTGCTCTTTAAAGAGTTCATAGTTTGCTTGGGAGGCTAGAGGGGAGACACACACACACAGATGGATCCAAAGCAAAATGCTCTAGTGCACAGTGATACATACAGAAGATTATACGTTCCCCAAGGCCAGAAGGAGCTCTCAGTTTGCCCCATGCGGTGTAGAGCAAAGCATCTGGGATCGGAATGAGGCGCCCCGTCCTTAAATCCAGACTCGGCCATCAAATAGTTGTGATCTGGTCCCCTCACCACTGAGTCCCATTTTCTTCTTTTGAAAAACAGTGTAACGATTTAATGTGATAACAAAGGGAACGACAATGAGTGGCACAAAAGCTGGCTCTCGTGAATGGCATCCAGTCTGCCGCCATTCCTTTGCTGTCCTGTCCCAGGTACATTGCCTGTGAGGTATCACTTTCTCTTAGTCTCTCATAGCACTCGAGGTCTCGGATCTTATTACTTTTCCTGCTTTGGCTGCTGCTGCTGCTTGTACTGCCACCAGGGTCACCACCACGACCACCGCCAGCCGCGTCGCTCTGCTCAGCTACTGCTGTCACCGTACTGCCCCCACTGACACCATTACTACCCTCATCCCCGCTCCTGCTCCGAGCATCTACCGTTAATGGGTACTTACTAGTCCAGCGTTTTACATGCATCATTTCATTTGTTCTTCACAACACCTCAGTGACAAAAAAACGTGGCATATCTACTTCTTCTACACTTTATGCGAGTTAGACTCCAAGGGGTTCACGCATTTGCCCAGGACACACTGCTCGTAAGAGATGGATGCCAGGGAGAGACACTCTTAGTCCATGAGCTCCTTCAGGGAAAAGAAGTTCTCACACCACCCGGCACATGCCTGCCACATGCCTGGAGCTTATGAAATACTTACTGCCTGGCTGATGACACCATGCTCAAGTCCACCTTGTTCTGGGATACCTGGGAAGTGGGCCTGCACCAGGGCTCTTAGCGTGGGGGACCCATATTTCTAGGGTCTTAGACTCTGGCTGGGAGCAGAGATGCAAGGATGGTGTGCTCACCTATAGCCCCCCCCTCCCCCTCCCAGGAAGAGGCTCAGGGAGGCTCCTGATCACATTTCCTATTATGGTTCCCTACCTTACAGAGGGAAAGCATAGCCCCAGTGGTCAGAATGGATGCAAATGAGTCTCTTAGACATGCAAATGACTTTCCTACAAAGAGCTGTGGGTAATTGCTGAAAGGATGTGTAACTAAAACCACTGACTACTAAAAAAAAGGAAAAATTCCTTTGGGGACGTGCCAGCTAATTAGCAACGCCAGCCCTGCTTGGTGGCCAGCCTACAAATGGGGGCAGACCTGTGGGTTTGCTGCTCAGTCTCTATGCTTGTGGGCAGCTCTGGGGAGAAGCACCCAGGGCAGGAGCGGAGGCCCTGAGACACGCATCACTGCTAAGAGAAACAAAACTTCTCAGACTGTTTTGTCTCATGATTGTATCTGATGTGATTTTATCCAGCAGGCTTCTGCCACATAAAGCTGTATGACCTTGGGTACGTCATTGAACCTCTCTGAGCCTCAGTTTCCTCATCGGTGCAGTGGGAATAACAAAGCTCAGTGACCCAAGTGGTTAAGTATTAGCAGATACAAGCTGCCTGATATGTGGAATAGCTTCCCAACCCTGCCACATGCATCCTTTCCTCCTCTCTGACGCTCATTCCTAGATTCCATCTGTTTTGACAGTCGCTTCCTCTGTTGACTGACTGGAAACCACGCCCTGCCCTCGCCTAAATCCTCCTCTCTCCTTTTTCCCATCAGTGACCTCCTTGAAGAGAGTGGCGGTGCCTCTTTTATTTCCATTTGCCTAGTGCAGGTACGGGATAGATGAATAATGAATGAGGAATAATGAATAAATCAGTGACTATAGATGACGTCCCTGTCGTTCCATACATAAAAGCAACAATAACATTTTCAAACCACGCTTCAGTTTGGGAAAGTATCTATTTTTCACTTATTGTTATTTATCTGCATAACAGTCTGTGAGGTCAGTGGCATTGTTATCATTCTACAGGTAAGGCAGTTGAAGTTTACTGAGGTGTGAAGGACTCCCCCAAGGTCACCCTGCTGGTAGGTGGCATGTCTGATACTTGTCAGCAAATATGCATTGAGCCCTTCCTACGTGCCTGCCGAGCTAGGTCATTGGTTATTTTCTTCTTTCTTTATAGCGTCCCATGGGAAGCAGGTCTGATTCTTGCTGAGACCAACACTTATAAATAAACAATTGTAGCTACTTTGGATACACCAAAATATACATGGATCATTACCTTCATGGGGCTTACATTCAGTCACTGGGAGCAGAGAGCAGAGATAAACAACACATTTGTTAAACAAGTAAATTATGGAGAATGTTCAAAGGTGATACGTGATATGAAGGGGGGGCAAGGAAAGGGTTCAGAGACCTCTGAAAGGACTCCTTAGTCTCTACCATATCTTGTAATAAAACACATATTATTCAGTCATTGAGTGTGTTCCTTTCCATATTTGAGGAAATGTATGCCAGATAACAAGGAGGTACAACTCAAGGTGTGAAGAATTCAATCCAGGCTGACTCTGTTTCTTGCCAAGGCTGGGGTGATGGCGTGGAGGCTGCAGCTACCAGAGGGCCAGAGTTTGCCAGTGTAGATGAACAGATGAAGAGGGTAGGTGTAGTAATCATAAATATAGGTAACAGTTACTGAGTGCTTACTATATTCCAGACACTGATCCAAGTCCCTTATACATAATAGCTCATTTAATCTTTACAGCAACCCTATTTAATAGCTATTACCGTGAGCCCCATTTCATGGAGGAGAAACTGTAGCACAGAGAGGTTAATAACTTGCTCAAGATCACACAGCAGGAGCTGGCCAAGCTAGAATGTTAACTCAGGCTGTCTGTAGAGTTAGCTGCTTTAATGGTGCTACCATGCTGTGGGGTAGAAACCAGTTTCCTCTGACTCAAAGAGCTGGCATAGTGTGGCCTGGGAACTGCCCAGGTCCTACTGATACGGGCCGAGGAGTGATAGGGGCAGGTAGACAGGGAAATCACTCTGAGAATGAGAACACCGAGAGCACTGGACACCCCCACCCTTATTTCTAACCTTAGGTGAGTCCCCGGACTTCTCTGTGCCTCAGTTTTTTTATTTGCACCAAGGTGGGGGGATTGGGTTTTCTGTGCTGTGTGGGCCCAGGATCTGTGAGGTTTATATCATGTCATTGACTCTTAATGGTCTAATTCTTAGTGATTAAGGTCCCAAGCTTTGAATTCAAACTGGTTTAAGCTTGAATCATGGCTCTACGTTTCACTGATTGGGTGGAGGGGGGTTGGGAGGATGTGGCTTGAATAATAGCTTAGGCTGGGAAATTGAGCCTCAGTTTTATCATCTGTCATATGGGTGTGCCAAAAAATTCCCCTCTGACAGGATTACAATGAAGATTAAATTAGATCATGTATGCAGTGTGCTAACTGTACTGCCCGGTACTCAATAGACATCCAGGTAATGGTGCTTTATCTAATTATAATATTGTGGGGACTCTGTGGCTCACTCACCCTAGAGTACGATCACCTTGAAGGAAGGCAAGGACTGTGTCATGCTCTTCTCTGGCTCTAGGCGCCGAGCACAAGGCCTGGCGTGGTGAGTGTTTGTGGGTGAAGGAAGGAAGCCTTTGCATTGCTGAGTCTCCCCACAGCAGAGAAGGCAAGCAAAGCTGCTTCTCTGCCAGGCTCTCAGTGCACCTTGCGGAATATATTGTAGAGTTCTGAAGTCTTTAAGCGTGCTTTCAGTCTTGAACTAATAATTGGGATCAAACTTGGTGGTTTACAAACTTGTCTTTAAAAGAAAAATCACTATATTCCTTTCTTCCTCAGTATATTAGCAAACAAGAAATGGAGGACAATAATTTTTTTAAATTTTGGAAAGCTGTGAAGACCCTGTAAGATAGTACTTGATGTCCTGGTCTATTTTTAACCACTGAGTCCCCACAGCAGGGTCACAGAAACGCAGAAAGCATTGGCAGCTGTTGGCAAAGAGAAGAGTTCCACTGAAAACTGGTTAATATTCTGTTTGTTACTTCTCGTGCTCCAGTTTCACTGTGACCCAAGTAAATTACAGACTATGCTACCTTCACACATGTGTCTGTTACTATGTGTGTTTTGCAGTTTCTCACTATCCTTCTGCCCTACCTCTACTCGCCAGGAACCTTCTGGAAATTTCCCTGCCCTCTCATTCTCTAGGTCTCTGCACATGCTATCTGCTTAGCCTGTAATACTCTTCTCTCTCTGTCTCAAGGCCAACTCCTGCTTGCTGGTTAAGACTTAGCTCATCCACTCGTCATTCTGGAATCAAATACCCCAACGGGCTAGCCCTGGTTGGAATTAGTAATCTTCCTCTCTCCTGTTTTAGAATCTTCTGCTTTCATCCCCATAGGCTTCACTTCACTGGGCTGCTTCTGTCTAAACTGAGTCTTCTGAGGACAGGTCTGGGTCTGTATTCATTATCACCCCGATGCTCTTAATATATTGTTGGCTGAATGGTTCATGAACCCAAAGAGGTGAGACAGGGGCCTGGACACAAAGAGCCCTACACAGAAAAGGCAGAAACCAAAGGGTAGAAGGTTGGCAGAGGTAGTTTTGACTTTAGCTTCTCTTACCCAACAGCGAAATGTGCATTAGCATCCAGATGTCAATTATCTATGTAGTGTTGCTCTCCAAGGTGCTTAATCAAGACTATCTCATTAACCCTCACAAAAATCTTCCAAGGAAGTGAGAAAGTAGAATCCATTTTTTTTTTTTTTTTTTTTGGTAACATGAGAAAATGAGACATCAAAGGTGCTGAACCTGCACATTCAGAGGTTAGTAGTTAGCTCCCTGGCTCCTGGGGGAGTGGGTACAGAGTTCCCTCTCCTCACCCAGCCTACACCTCCCACTCTCTCCCTGACATGCTGACATGTCTCCACCACCCCCACCCCACCTCCCACCTTCCCACTTCCATCTATTTATGATTGCTGTCTCACATCCAGGTTCACAGATGACTTTAGAAGAGGAGAGTGAGAAAATCCAGTTGAACAATTTAACCAGATTCTAAAGGATTTGGATCATTTGCGTAATTGGGCTAGCAGATGGTAAATGTAGTTCCAAGTACAAAAATGGAGAATAATTACAAGGGGAGAAAGTAACGTAGTTTGTGGATGAGGAAAGTGATCTAGGAGAAAAGCTCATCGAAATCATTATCTCGATGCATTAGGAAAGAAGGACAAACAGCATAGCACTGGGCAACAGAGGCAGAGCACACAGAGGACCTCGTGACTCCCCTGGCTGGTTGGAGTGCAGGAGAGGGGTCAGGTCTGTCTGCTGGAAGTGAGAAGGGAAATGGGTGGGGTAAAGAAGGGTCTGGGGAGAATGGTGATTGGTCGGGCAGCAAAGCAGTCACGAACCCAACTTTATCGGGTTCACATCTCACCTGAGTCCTTCTTACCTGTGACCTCTTGGTAAGAGGTACGATTCTGTTCCCCTGAAGCCTCAGTTTCCCCTGCTGTAGTATGAGCAGACTGATCCCTACTTTCCTGCTACTCTGAAGAATACGTGAGATCATGAATGTGAAAAATGCATGTATCTTGTTTTGGAAACGCAGTAGATTCATTCTTATGAGTATTAATTTTATAATCACAACCTCCTTCCACCCCCCAAATCCAGTGCTTTCAAGAAGTGAAAATTGGAAATGGGTTGTTTACTGATGTGATGGTCTGAATAATGACCACCCCCCCAAATTATCCATATCCTAACCCCCAGAGCCTGTGATGTTACTTTATACGGGACTTTGCAGGTATGATTAAATTAAGGGTCACACCTGAGGTAGGGAGATTATCCAGGTGGGGCCTAAATGCCCTGACCTTTGAAGTGTCCTTTTTAGAGGGAGATTGAAGGAGATTTGACATAGAAGAAGAAGGCAAGTGACCACATGAGCAGAGATCAGAGTGATGTGGTCCCAAAGCCAAGGGTACAAGCAGCCAGGAGAAGCTGCCAGAGGCAGGAGGAGCCTTCTCTCCTAGACCTCTGGGAGGATGTACTGCCTTGCCTATACTTTGGTTTTGGCTCAGTGAAACCGATTTTAGGCTTTGGCTTCTAGCACTCTGGGAGAACAATTTTCTGTTGCATTAAGACACATAGTTTGGGGTAATTTGTTACAGCAGCCTTGGGAAACTAATACAAGAAGAAAGAGAATCCAACCAGTATAGAAAAAAAATCTGGAACAAGTCCGGGCTCTGAGTGTCACTTCAGTGGAACCCTGAGCCATGTATCTTGATTGACTTCATTTTCTTCATCTTTAAAATGAGATAATAGTCCATTCCTTAGCTGCATTATTGGGAAGATGTAAAAGAGATAATATCATAGAAACATTTAAAAAAAAAAAAGAAAAATGCTAGGCATAATTTTAAGTTTTGAAACAGGCAGTGTTTAGTCAGCACTCGGAACTCCGGAGCAGCTGACAGAGTACAGTTTTGGAAAATGAAGGTAAGAGAGGTAATAGTCAGCATTATGGGGGCAGCTGGGAGTGTGGATGACACCTGGACAGTTTGCCTGGAGGAGGCAGGACCACGGCTACCCAAAAGGGACTCAAGTCTGGCTCCTGTCCTGCAGCAGGTTGGGGTACTAGGACAGGCCATGTAACAGAACTCAAGAGCTGGCACCACCACGACTGAGAGGTGGGATACCCAAGTTAGGAAAACAGGGTTTGGGGCAGGGAAATAATCCCGGGGACCTGTGATCCCAGGTGGTTGCCAGGGAAGGAAACTCAGGTAGAAGTGACTGGTCCGGATCCTGGGCTTCTAAGGACAACTTAATGCCAAACCCTAAGATTTTGAAGCTGATAGTGTAAAGCCTCCCTCAGAATGGGCCCAGGCACCGGGGTGGGTCCAGGAGCTGTAGCTGCCACATTGCCAGGGGCACTGACATCTACTTTGGAAAACAGGGCCACCTGATCAAGGAAGACTGAGCTGGACCGAGGTGCTTCCAAGCTGCCTCTGGAGAGCGCCAGGGTTTGTCCCGCCCGAGGAAACACACTAGCTGAGCAGACAGTACACATCCGGCTCAGGAAGGAAAATGAGAAGGCAGCACTGTAGACCTTATTCAAGGATTTGTGTCTGAAGAGCAAGGCAAAGTAGTAAAAGGAAGGGTGGCATGAAGTAGGAATCTGAAAAGATCAGCGATGTCTAGAAAGTTGAGTGCCAGATGGGTCTGAGCAGGTCGTTCCACCTGAACTGTGGACCTCTCGTGTGTATGAGTGTGGGGCTGGCAGTGGCGTCGGGGACTCGGACGGATGAATATGGAACATGGAGACCAGAGATTGAGCAGCTAGCGTGAGGCCATGGCATGTTATGGCCAGAACTGGACCCAGAATCTTTGTCCTTTGCTAGGTTTTTAAACTGATTAGATACTACCATTTTATAAGTCTCAGAGACTCTTTGTTCTTGAATTTACAGAGATTATGTTCCAGATTCCGTCTCTATTCTAATTAGCATCCTGTTTAACAATTTCTGTGCTCTCTGATTACGCCTCAAGTTTTTGACCATCATTTAAGGAAAGAATGTTCAGAGAGAAAGGGAGAATTCAGGAATAAAAAGTAATTAAACATAATAAACCTCCTGAGAGTAACCATTAATTTGGATGTGAAATGTAAAATTGCCTTTAAAGTAATAAGGGATAATATCGAGCAATTGTAATATCCAGCATGGGAAATAACACGCTGATAACATTGCACAGGGCAGGATAATACATGTGGCAGTTCCCTGATTTTTGTGGAATGAATGATGTTGGTTTCACTTCACTGCTGATTTAAGACATACATTGCATAAATGGCACAGTAAGACTAATGTATCAAAATTGCACCTAAAGGGCTGAATAGTCGGGAAATGGCAGCCCCTTGAATGAAGCAATTTATGATATCTTAGGTTTAATGCTTAATCAGTAGATATTTACAACTGATTATATTTATTTTAATGCCTTGAAATGCCAGTTCAATAGAATTATCCGAAACATTATGAGAGGGGCTTGTGAGTATGCTGGGGTAACATTCTGATTTAGTCAGTACACTAAAAAGATACTAGAATACTCTTTAAAAAATAACTTGTTTTTTTTTTTTTTTTGCAACAGAAGAGCTGGATATTACTTGTGATGCTGGAAGAGATGTGTTGTTTGGGTTTCATAGAGTATGTATAAAGCAGATATATATATAATAGAATGAGTTAAATCAATTTCATAACCAGGTTTGACTCAGATTTTATTTACTCAAGAAATTATTATGATGGAGCCTACTTCTGACATTGGTTTGTAGGAGTAGCTGTGTGATTCTCCAACAGAATATTCAAGTGTTCTAAGGGGGAAAACCATCCATCCCTCTATCCATCCATTCATTCCTCTATTCATTTGTTCATTCCTTTTAATTGTTTTATGCTTTCATCAGATATTTATTGAGCATGTACTATTTGCCAGGCACTGTTATGAGTGTTGGGGATACAACAGTTAAAAGAAAAAGTCGTCTCTTACATTCTTTGTTATGGGTGTAAGAGTATTGTATGCCGTGAGATTTTTTTTTAATGATTAAGGACTTCACAAAATACATATGGTCTAAATGGAAAAGCAGAATAAAAGCTTACATTTTTCTATTTTATTTGTGTGTGTGTGTGTGTGTGTATTAAAGAGAAGTAGAGGAATTAATTATGGAAGTGAAATACACCAAATATTAAAAATGTATATCTTTGGTTTTGTAGATAAATCATATATTTTGTTTTCATTTTTGTCTTTATACTGTTTTCCCTCAATCAATATCTATGGTTTAGCTAGAAATGGACAGAAAATAAGTACCCAAGGTGTTTACTGGTTACATAACTGACAAGCAGTTATTTGTAATCATGGGTGAGTGGAGGGTTTTTAGAAGATTAGCTATGTTACACAGAAAACTTTTTTGTGAAACAGTAATTTATTTGGATGCTTTGTTTTTCATCTTGAATTTGCCCTTGTTTTAAAGCCAAGAAGTCCTCTCTCTTGTTTGGCATATTCTTACCTTCAGCATGAGCAATGATTTCTGACATGATTAAGGGATTTCACTCCAGTGAAGGATTATTTAAAAATCGCTGCTTTTGGTAATTGATTATTTTGTGTGTGTTCCCCTAATGATACTGTCTGAAAGATGAAATATCTTCTCTCTGTTTTCCAAAGCAGCTTTCAGTAACCCCTTGTGACAGTGGGTTTTCCTCGCTGGCTTTGATTACTCCATGCAGAAGCACCTGTTTGGAGCCTGGGCGTGCTTCCCCCATAGCCAGAGAACCTAGCTGATGAACTCGCCCAGGAGAGTGTCTTGAGCTAGACGTGGAATTTGGAGACCATTAGAAAGCTGAGCAATTTCATTATTCATTCACTTGAAATAATCCCGGGACTGCTTTCAGTGACATGGTTCCTTCAGCAAATAAAGATAAGCCAAATCCCTGGACACTCAAAGAAGGAGAAGATTCTCTAAATTAATTCCAGGCTCAAATAATTCAGCAGTATTTGTAATATTCTGTGCATAAATTGGCAATTTGCTAGAGAGATCAGGAAATGATAAAGGCTTTTTCCCTCCCTCCCCCTCGTCATTTCCACAACTGCTGAGGCAGCTATTGGGATGAAAGAAATGTTTTATCCTTAATAAATGTCCTATCAGGTAATGCACTGATTAAGGGTGTCCAAACATGGCGCCCTTCCCCCTTCAAAGCAATTAGTTTTCATCAGAGAGACTGAAGTATATGGGGAGTACAAGATGATCTTAATATGTTTTTCGACACCAGAAAGTTTCATATGAAAAGTAAATACACTAACAATATGAAGAAATGCAGAAATAGAGTGCTAACTTACAGGGTTTCCTCTTTGCAATTTCAAGGTGTTTCAGTTGGTTTGTTTTTCGGTGGTTTTGAGAGATCGTTGCCCTCTCTTGCTGATGACATCACGTCCTCAATCCAGACTTCAGTATGTCTGCAGTCTCTTTCCTCCTCCTTGTCTCCTGACCACGTGTGTGATTTGGGCTCTCACGGGGAACTTGAGGAGGGTTAGTGAATCATGCCCCTTTTGCTCTGCATTTTGAGCCCACTGCAAGCCAGACACAGGAACCAGATAGTGATAAAAATACCCTCATGTTGCTGGTAGAGCTGGGCCAGAACACGTGGCTTCCTCCTACTTGTCCTCCAAGTCTGTACCTGGAGACCTACTTGAGTCAGAAGGAGGTCTGCAGAGCTACCCGTCACTCAGCCGGTCACAGAGATGAGAGCAGTGCCCCCTCATGTCCACTCTGGGCGCACCCTCCCCTCACATACAGGCACGGGGCTTCCCCTGAGTGGCCTGACGTCAGTGTGCTTGCTCCCTTTGTGCAGATTCTGAAGCAGAAGAACCCCAAATGGGCTGAGCTCCACTCTTCCCGACTGTTCCCAGTCACAAGGATCAGATACCTCACTGCTCTTCACATGGGAAGCAGCAGTAGGGAGGGATGAAAGAGCTGATGCTACCTTCACCTTCTCTTTGAAAGGGAGCAAGCGTGTCCATTGTAGGCCAGCCTGTCTCCTTTCAGACTTGATCCATCCATCTGTCTGCCTGGCTCTTGGCTGTCTGCAATCATCTGCCCAGACAAACAAACAAAAAAAATGGTCCTGCCACGCTCCTACTTTCTTGTCTTTCAGGTTAGCATGGTTCTAATCTCCTTCGTGACGTGCCTACTATTTGCAACCCCTATTTCATAGCAAAGTTCCAGCCACACCCAGCTGTTTGTTCATAGATCTGTTAGCAGAGTGTGCTCTCTCAGGCCTGAAACTTTGCCTCCAGTATACGTCCTGGTTTTCCTGGGTTGGGTGCCCTTCTCCGTGACCAAAGCGTCTATATTTCTTTTACATCTGTTATATTACTTATCACAGCATATTTTCATTGTTAGTATATTTTTCCACCTCTATCACTAGACGTGAGTTTTCATATATGGCACATATTAACTACTCTTCCTTTTTTGTTGGGTACCTGCAGGAATGAACATTTAAAAAAAAAATCGAGCAATAAACTTTACATTGAATCCATCTGAAAGAAGGCTGTCTTACTGATTTTTTTGTTTTGTCTTGCTTTTTTTGTTTTCTTGGACATAAATATTTCTCAAGGCAGTTCTTCACTGCTTTAAAGCTATCCTTAAACTAGGCGTGAGGTTTATTATTATTAATAATCAATGGAATCACAGAGAACAAGGGTGCCCTCACCTTATCTAGGGTCCTTTACAGAACGACATGAGTTCTTAATACTTAGACTGCGGGAACTGGTTTTACTTAGCTGAAATTTTGCCCACCTTGCTCCAGAATCAAATGAGAGAATTTGGGCTGTGGGCCAGGTTTGAACTGAGAATTAGTCAGTGATGGATGAAAGTGTTTTTAAGTACAAGGGAAGGACAAATGAATGTATCTTTACATTGGACATAAATGGAATGTTCCTCTGTTGTTAAATATACTCTTTTAAGTTTCAGAGAAATCTTCTTTGAAGTCTTGACTCACTAATATTGGGGTAACAGCGGCTGTGATTTATCCTTAAGGATTTAAAGGAAAAGGAAGACAGCTCCAGGTGTGCTTCACTTTCATCTTACCGGGTGATTCTATTCATGAGTTCTCAGGCCTGTGCCTCAGGCCTCCACCTCTGTGGAGCGCTTGTGCTGGAGGGGGTCCCCATGACTGAGGGCCATTCCCTATTAGTGTGTCTACATCAGCGCACTGTGCCTCCTTCCCCCACCCCCCAAAATCCTCTGATCATGTAGAAAGGCAGCATTTTCTGTTTCCAAAATCATTGTCTCCAAAGAAAGAAAGAAAACTTCTCTCAGCAGGTTTTATTTGGAAGAAAAAGGGTTTCAGGGACCAGCAAGGAAAAAAAAAACTTTCTATTGCAATGCGCACGTTAAAAGGGAAGTTTTTTTTTTTTTTCCCTTTGCTTTCTGTTGAAACTGAGCTGATAAAAGTCCTGAAATGAGAAAATCAAGGGGGGCAGCAGTTATAAGCACTTGTCTAATGATGTCTCTTTTTGTCTCCTCAAGAGTGTGTTTAAGCTTCTTACTGGCTGTTTCGGTGTTCTCAAGGTTATTTGCTGTATAAAATGCTAAACCTTTAAATACATCCTTTACAAAATGATACAACTCTAGCAAGCCAGACAGTTTTAAAAGGTTGGTCTCCAAAGGAGCCATCTGGGTATAAGATGAAGCTGTGTACATCCTCAAAAACATATTCCGTAAAGCTCAGCATTTCAATAGGTTCTCAGGTGCTTGTGATGAACAGGATATCAAGGCAATATAATGATGGGGTTTTCATCTGCGGCCCTGTACATGGGCAACCCCAAAGCCGTTCTTTTCCTTCTCTCAGCAAGACCTTTCGCTTCAAAACCACATTCCACGTTTACAGACAATTGACGATTTAAACTAGCACATTCAAGGGATACACTCACATTGCTAAGATCTGATGGCTTTTTTGGTGGCTCAGAATAACATGTGGACAACTAGACATCTCAAGTTCTTCATTTAAAATAATACATGATTTTTCTATAAATCCAATGATCATCATTTTGTGCTTTTCCAACCAATTAGTACTACCGTATACCACCCCCCCCCCATGCTCCCCTCAACCCCCAGCACCACCGCCACACATAGCTTCTGAACTCTGATATGGTAAAAAGAACATAAGCTTTGAATCTAGAAAGATCCAAGTTGAAACCCTGGGTTTGAAAAATGCTGTCTGGGTGACTTGAGTCAAGTTACTTCACCTCTGGGAGTCTCAGATTTCTCGGCTACAAAATGAGGAATAGACGTATTCTTAAAAGGATTAAATGAAATTATGTATATAGAACATTTCATAATTGATTGAGTTAAGAAAATAGATAAATCAGTGTATTTACCAAAATAATGAATTAGTGCAAAGCTGTTGGCCGGTGAATGAATCACAACTATGGGCCCAATATTCTGTAATGGTAGGCAAGTAAACATTTATAAAAAGCTGTAGATTCTTACCAGACTGTGAAGAAATTAAACATTTTGGAAAGATTTGTTGGAGTGTGTCTTTTTTTAAATAGACCTTATTGGAACCCAGCTTTCTGTGCTAGGGCAGAGGAAACAACTCCAAAAGAACTAAGTTTGCTGTTAAAGAATTTGAAAATGTCGTAGAAGCAGGAAGATAAATATTACAGTTTTTAATGCGTTTGCTGTCTCCCCCTAGGCTATGACCTCCTTGTCTAGGTCGCTTAGTTTTACGTATTTTTATTCCTCCATAGTTGTAGTCTGAATATAAAAGATATTGAGAGATTAGTAACATAAATAATCATACTACCAAACATAGACAGATTGGTGGACTGTATTCTGCCAGTCGAGGTGCAGAACTACCATTTGTCTCCATGCAAAACTCCTGCAAACCACATGGTCCATGGCAATGAATTTGGTTTATCTGGGCAAGGGCATGGTGGATCTAGTTTCCGCTCTGCTACTAACTAGTTCAGTGGCCTTGGCCAAGCACTTTTGTTTCATTAGGCTTTGACTTCCTCCTCCTAAGTTGAGCCCAGAACAGCAAAAGTTTGCTGAACTATTATGTGCTAGTCCTGATTCAAGGCACCAGTACCTACAGGTAAAATAAGACCCAAGCCTTGTCTTCCAACTCCACCTTTTAAGATGGGAGAGAGACCTGTACATTCCTAATGATAAGATGACAAATCCGAAAAGAAAATTAATGCAAGGCACCCAGAGTAGATCATGGGTTAATCTATAAAATAGATGATCAGCGCAGCATAGTAGAAGAGGAAATGCTTCGGCAGAAATCTGAATGAGGTAGTAACTGTCAAACACAGAAAGCTGAATTGATGGAGTGGAGTGGTTACAAAGAGTACGAGGACATTCTAGGTAAAGGGTTAGCATGTACAGATTCAGATAGTATGTTTGGATCTAATTAGAACTATTCGGTTGAGAGCTTTTGAGAGTGAGGACATTGTTTTATTCACTGATATATCCCCAGCTCCTAAAATGAGGCCCAGGCCATAATATTCAATAAAAAAATGATGGAGTAAGTCCATTGGCGTAATGCAAATATGGGTGTTTTTCTATCTGGATCCAAGGTCCACATCAAAATTCAGTGACTGTCTTTCTTTGATTATTTGTCTTATTTTCTTAACTTTATCATAAGTTCTTTACCAGCAGAAAGCACTTGGAAAGCCTTCAGTAGACACTTGACAGTTGAATAATTGGTTCAGACCTGAAGCACTGCCTGAAACCTTTAGAGACGATCTGACTTGGCACTGCCCACATTTAGGGATCATGCGCTTAACATGTCTCCCTTGTTTGAGGGGCAGCAGAAATCAGGGGGGTTAATTCTGAGCATTATCCTGGGAAGTAGGAACACTGTGAAGCCAACACAGGGACTCCACTGAGTTTCATAAGGAGCAAAAGTATTAGGGAAAAATTCATTGGAGATTAAATAACATCCCATACAGTATAATGAGGGCCTGAGCAAACGCAGATACCTGTGGTTAAAGAAAATCACAGTCCTACACAACCAGTACAACTGTGGAGGAGGGGACCTTGCTGCTTCATTATTCTGACGAACAGCATTATCAGGGAATTGCAAAGATTTGAACTTCAAAAATCAATATGTGCTGAGAATTACACGGTAGGAAAACCAGAAACTGTAATACTTTGAACACTGTTTTTATAGTCAATTTTGAGAAAGTCCATGAATTCAAATTCAAAGACACCTTTTCAGCGCTGGCACTTCTTAGCTGATAGATACAGCCATATCTATCATCTCTTTTCTTTTAGAAGCGTTTCGTGAGTATGTACTGTTTGTCTAGCGCAGCTCTAGTTCTGTTGTGTGTTCAGTGCTGTGGCTCCTGCCCTAAAGGAGGGTACCGTTGTATTAGTTAGGGACATTCCAGCCACTCTCATCCAAAATGTATAGTCAGTCAAGAAAAATTAGAGTTCAGTTCTTGCTCATGTAACTACAAATGCACCTGTTGGGGGGTGGGGAACATCTCTTTTCTATGCCGTCATTCAGTAACACAGACTAAAGGAGCCTCTGCCATTTTCTACAGATAGGTTCAAGGCCTCCATGGGACGGGTCTCCATTGTAGACAACTAGAAGAGACAAAGGGGAAGAGTAGAATTCCATAAATGGTCTTCACGGGCCAGACCTCATAGTGGCACTCATCACGTCCATATATATTTCTTATTTCATGGGCTAGAACCAGTCACAACACTACCTAACTGCAAGGGAGGCTGGGAAATGTGGTCTGGCTGTGTCCCCAGGGCTTCGGGAGAACCCTGAATTCTCTGCCATAGCAGAGTCTACTACAGAAGATCGGTTATGTTCAAAATTCATGGCGATACAAGAGAAAAGAGGACCATGTACTTGTATTGTACTAGACGATCAACTCCTTGCTTTTTACTTCCACATGAACTATATATCATTATCTTCATTTTCCAAAAGAACAACTGGAGATGCAGGGTGTTTTAAGTAGGTTTTGATGGTGTTTATTTGAAACCACAGGTGGAAAGAGAAAAGAAGTTTAGATGCAATCCCCATGTCCTTAATATGCAGTGCAATTGATATTGTTTTCACTGGTGAAGAGTAAGGACGGAACAAATACCACCCTGTACTTCTCAAGACAGAGTTTTTAGCTGGAGATCATCAGGACTTGTTCTAGTCTGCCTTTTACCAAGTTTTTGGTGATACGGGACTTCCAGTAGATGGAACAGAGACTTACTGCACAGTCAGTTATTTGCCCATCTACATCCATCTTCCTTCGTTGGTCCATTTGTTTGTTCATTTGTCCATTCTTTTATCAGACATGTCTGATGTTTACTGTGCCCATTGAATGTTCCCAGCACTATGTTAGGTATTTGGAATACAAAAATGAAAATATATGGTGCCTTGCCTTCCACAAGCTCACTGTCTAATCAGAGAATGGGACATGGGAAAAGATAATTTAAATGTTGTTAGGTTTTTAAAAGGTCAGGGGCAGAAAATGCGATTGGGCTAAGAGATGGGAGAAACAGCTCTGCCAGAAAGCAGCCCAAGAGAAGATACACAAAAAGGGAATACGCAGATTAGGGGAAATGAGTTTTCCCAGGTTAAAGAAGCAACATTCCAGGGAAAGGAAGCAGCACGGGTATAGGATAAGAGGAATATAAAGATGGAGTATGTTTGAAATTGTCTTTTTTTTTTTTTTTAATGCCAAGTAAGTGGAGGTAACTGTGGGGAGTAGTAGCAGACGTGAATGGATTGGATCTAAATGTTTAAGAAAGGCACACTCTCAAGGCTGATGTCCCTTTCATTTGACGCCATGAAAACTCGGGCACCTGTGTGGTTGTCAGGGTCAGTCCATATCCTTGTTGTGTGGAAGCTACCACCAACACTGTCTTGTCACCTGGTGGGCAATGCCAGGATCTGTGTGCTCCTAGAGCACCTATCTCTCCAGGGCCCCCAGTGAGGACAGGACCTGACCAAGGAGTAAACTTCCAGTGCATCAAAAACTGCCTGGTCCAGCAGGCAAATCTAACTTGCAAAATGGGAGTCAGAGGGGTCAGAGACTGGATAGATGGAAGAACAGAAGAGACAGTGAGCAACAGAACGGGGACAAAGGAAATGGGGAGCCAAGACATTGGCTCTGAGCGTGGTTGACTCTCCTTCCTCATTCTCCACATTCTTTTTCTCTCCCCCAAAACACACACACACACACACACACACACACACACACACGCACAAGTGAGAGAGACAGACAGAGAGAGACAGAGACAAAGAAAGGGGTTGAGGTTCTGCATATTGGGAACTTTGTGGATGTTGAGAATTGGGTTAGCTTAGTCATTAGGAATCAAACACAGAGCTGGCAGCAACAAGTATTGGGAAAGCCACTGTGTGGGTCCACGCATGTGAGAGTGTTTCGGGGAGATGCACCATTAAGCACTAACCCTCTATAGATTTTTTTCCTAAGTACATCGCAGATGTTATATTCATTCGCAGTGATTTCAGGGACCACTCGTACTGATAACAAGGCAGCCTTTAAGAATGATTAAAATAAGAATAATAATAATAAACCTGTAAGTACTGATTCATCATGGCTGATCAATCATATCTTTTCCATTTGTTTGGTGGATAATTAGTGCTGTGAACAGGTGTGATGGCTCCCGCATACACTAGAGTAACTCAGTCGGGGGGAACCTCCTAGCACCCACTTTAGGACTCTAGCAGCTGGTAACAACCAATTTCAAGTCAATTCCGCAAGTATTTATTGAGTATCTACTAAGTACATGAATTGTGCTGCAAGAGTAACAATGATCAAGGGATACCGATCTGAAATTGCCCTTCTTGACATTTTCCCAGTTGCTTTATGATGTTTAAAATCATGGTTCTAGGAAATGACAAATGGAGACTGTCTGAAAACCTAGTTCTGGTTAAATGTGTTTTGAAATGCTTAGGGAGAATTTTGGCTGTTTTACAAATGAAAAGGAGGCTTAAAAGTTGCTTTAAGAATGGTTAGTAGATTATGACCTTTAGTATTTGCTGGTAAATATTGGAATTCTTAATAGTGACTTCAAACAATGTTAAATGGGTTGGGAAAAAGAGTACACAGAAGAATATCTAAGAATTATAAAGCAGCCAGCAAGGGGTTGTATACAGACCCAAGGAGTTATGTGTGTGTTGCTATTGTCATTGTATATGTGTTGTTTTTCCTCCTCTTGTTTTTGCTTTTTTCCTTAGGAAGCGAGAAAAAGGAAATTGTAAGGGCTGATGGGTTCTGAGCACCTCCTTTAGAAATTCAGCCACCTCCTGTAGCCCCCTGATGAATATACCCTCCAATCCCCCCCTCTCCCTGCACCTAAGGAAAGGGCCATGGCACTTTTTTTCTCTCCAGAGGAGTCTCTCTGTCTCTTTATGCCTTTCCCCAAGGAAAGTTCTTTGTGATCCTTTGGTCCAGAGTTAGAAGATTAAAGGCAGAAGAGAAGTACCTGAAAATGCTTTTTGTCACCAAGATGCTCTGAATCCCAGACGGGGGAAAGAAACCTGTAAAGATGCTTTTAACTCTTAGAAAAAGTTCAGTGGTAAGCTGAAGGTTCCTTTTTGTTCTAGGATCTTGGAATTGGGCTTGTCAAATGTGCTGTGCTCCTACCTTTCACAATTTTAACCATACGTGTTTAACTATACCTTTTCATATGTAGTGCCTACAGAAAGATAAACTAGCTCCCTCAATCCTAGGACTGTATGATTGTCATAACTCAAGCAGGCTCTTATATGAAATGTTCTAAGACTTTCATGTGAGATTGAGATATACAAGAATTAGGGGAAATGACTTGACGTGACTAAAATCAGTAGCAAGCAGTCGCCATAGAGCTCCTGGCAACCTGGACGTTCCTTCATCTGTATCAGAAGGCGAGGGGATATGGCCAAAGGGGCCTAGCCCCAGGAAGCGTAAGTGATGGGTGTTTGAAGCTCTGCAGGTGAGAAGAACAAGCCACACGGCATCCTTTCCATGGCAGAACCCAGCCAGGAGCTTATAGTTAGACAAGTAGGGTCTTCATTCCCAGAACAGGATTGGCAGGGGCTAGCCTCAGAAGTGTCTGTATAAATAGGTGGTATTCCAGTTCTAGATAAGGAACAATGTAGCAAACCAGGTTGGCAGTGTAGTCTTCTATGCTGGCCAAGTCCACATAAGAATAGTAATTCAGCTATTACCTGGATGTCCAGACCCCCCTCTAAGCTCCACAGATGTTAGGTCCATGGCAACATGACCAATGCCTCAGCACTGGCTGGTGAGGCTGATGATCTGCTCTGCTCTGGTTGGTAGACTGTAGACTTGATAGACTAGAACCTGGGTATTTATACGAGGTCATATGTCTCAAGTAGAGCGGGACCGGAGAAGGTAGGGGCAGGCTGACAAAGCTCATAACAGTATGGAAAAATATATTCCTCAGCTCTATATCCCTGCTTTTCTCTCCCCACCGTCCCAACCCCAATGACACTGAATAGTTGTGTGTCCCCTTTTGGCTGTTGTATAGCAGAGATTGTGTTGATTGATAGTTGACCAAAAAGAGCCGTGAAGTTCAATAATGTACACATTTATTGAGCACCTAATCTGCGCCAGGTACCTTGCTAAGTGCAAGAGATACAATGATGAATACGATAATCTCTACCATATCTCTGCATCTCACCCTCAGTTTTGTTTCTTACCTTAACCACCCTGCTCGTGGGTGCATATATTATGCAGATACATGCAAATGTAACCGTTAGTCATTATTTCCTATACCCAGATACGCATAGCTAGGGAAATCCTACCAGGGAATGCAAGCAGAGGGAAGGTGTGCATTTATCTTAAATAGGGTCCCTCCCAGAGCTAAGGTAAATCCCAGAGAGAAGGTTGATGTAATTAACAAAGTGTTGGTAGTAAGAGTGGTCCTGGTGGTTTAATCACGTAAGTTGAATCTGCAATAGTAAGCTCAATTTAATGACTAAAATTTAAATTTTCTCAGTAGTACCATATCCACCCTTCATTTTCCAAGCCCATCCTCCTCAGCTCATTCCAGCCTAAGGGTCACCATTTTTGCCTTTCATTCGTTAACCAGAAAGATGGAGGCAGTGTTGTCTACTAGAAGCGAGAGGGGGCATACAACCAGAAGACCTGAGTCTGAGTGCTGGTGCGTCCAGTTGTTTGTGACTTTGGTCAAGTTAACATTTTCTGAGACTCAGTTTTCCTCATATATTATACAATGTAGGATTAATAATACTGGCATTTTAGGATTGGTGTGTCCGATCAGATGATGTGTGGAAACTGCTTACGACCTTAACTGTTTTTTTTCTAAATACCTAGTACTGTGCATGGTACATTGTAGGCAATCAATAGATGTGGGCAGTAAAATCATTATTTAGTGTATATGTGTTATATGAGATTCCACTTTGGCTTTTGGAGTGTGTAGTTATTTATTTTATAAAATTTCAGGGTTTTTGGTATGTTTGTTTTTTGTTTTTAACATCTAGTCTCTCTGATCAGATTCTCAACTGCTTACGGAAGTGCCTTTTCCTTATGTTTGTTTTGTCCTTCTGCCTTTTCCCTGCCCCAGGTCTTACTACAGTATAGGAATTTAAGGAATGCTCAGTAAATAGTAATATATTATTCCTCACTTCTTTTCTATCACCGATTCATAAATGTTTGCCATCATCAGTATGTATAAAGATATTACTTCTAAGCTTAGTGTGGTTGGGGGGTGGGCAGTGTGCCATAGACAAATTAAATCTAAAAAATGACTAATGGTTCCACTCAAAATAACCAGGGTAAAGAGACAAGGAAGCTTGTCTATAGCTTAAGAAAAATAAAGGCTGTTTCCTTTCTCGTCTATGAATTCCGGGTGGAGGAACTGTCTTGCAATATGGGCTTCTTAAAAGTTTGTTGGTTGGATGGGTGGATAAATTAATTCACTGACAAATGACCTGACAGACAGTCAAAGTCTTTGAGAATCTGAAGGCAGAGAATTTATTAGTGAAATGGAATGTTTTTCCTTTTTCTGAAGAGGAACCTAATGAAGTGATCTGGGTTCTTCCAGGGCAAAATAATCTTTCTAGTAAATAAAAAGATAAAAAGAAGAAGTAGTTCTCCAGGCAGGGAAAACAGAACAGGCAAAACTCATGCTTTGCCTGAAATGCCTTCCTCTGTTTAATTTTCTCAGGCCCAAATCTAATCTATTCATCAAGATCTGCATATAAATTACTGCATCCTGGCCCAAAGTGTTTTCCTTACATGTGGTAGGTAGCTTCTTAGATAAATCTGGTTTTCAAATCTCACTCCTCCTCTTTGAAGCTTTGTATCTTTGAACAAGTTGAACAACCTCTCTGAGCCTTCACTTCCTCTTCTATAAAATGGGAGTGATGATTTAAAACTTACAAGGCTATTGGTGGGATCAAACCCATCAGTGCATGAGCAGATGTTTCATCAACCATGAAATACTATTATGAAGCACTAGTTATTTGGGCTATTCTCTTTTCTTAAGAGTATTTCTAATAGTCAGGGGTATTAGAAAAATACCTCACGTCTCTGCTTAGCTAGTTAGCAGTAGAAAATGGGAGTGACATTCCGAGAAAAAGAGAAAATCTGCCTGCTTCTTTGTGTAGAGCCATGATAGAGAAAAGAAATAAATTCTTTCTAATGAATGATAAAGGTAACTGGGATCATTTGTTTTCCTATCTGGCTTACCTCTGGGCTATTGAAAAAGTCTCGGAAGTGGTTTGTGTTTAATTGTAGAGCTTCTTTGGAGACGATGAATTATGTCCCCATGTGGAAAGGAGCCTTTCAGGTGGACAGTGCCTCCTTCGGCTCACCCAGGTTCTTTGTGATGGATCCCATGCTGGGCATTTTGGAAATACCCCCATAGAGAAGAAAAACACAGTCTCTGCCACCCAAGAATTCAAATCCAGGGAGTGTTAGTAAATAGAGTGTCAGAAATGTCCCCCAAGGAGCAGTACATCCCATCCCAAAAGAATAGGAGGCTAGAGCACTTGAGAAGAGAAAATGGAGATGGGAGCATCTGGGGAAATTCTAAGGCTGTGCTGACCAGTCACAGTTATCACATGCCACATATGGCAAATTTAAATTTTAATTAATTTAAATTCATTTAAATAAAAAGTCATTTCCTCAGTTGCGCCAGCCACATTTCACATGCTCCAAAGTTACATGTGGCCCAGTGACTACCCTATTAGAAAACACAGAATATTTCCATCACGGTAGAGAGTCCTGTGGGGTGGGGCAGCCCTGAGAATCTAGCTCCTGTGCATTCTTTGGGGGCATCTTAAGGACACAGTGGGGCTAAGGACATCAATCCCCTACCAGCTCTCTGCCCCTTTAGTTTGAGTCTGTCTACCCTGAGAACAGAGTGATATGTCCTATTCTCAAGTATCAACATTTCCCATAATAGGTGCAAAATACTTCCTGACTTCCTATGCCCGTGAGGAGAAAATATATATAAACTCTTCAGCACAACATAAAAAGGCCATTTGTGATTAGCTCCTCTTGTGCCATCCCTGTCCCATGTGTGCTATTGCTATATTGAAATCACCATTTTTCAGTGATGTCTTGTAGTTTCATTTTTCTAATCCTTTGCCTAAAATGCACCCCCTATCTCTCACTCCTTCCCTTGTACCCACATTCTTTGTGCTTATCCTTTAGAGCGCTGGTTAAATGTCTACTAGAAGTTGGCCCCTTCTTTCCACGCTCCTATAGCGTTCCTCTAGTACTTTTCAGGACCTGCTATAATGATCTATTAACCTGTGTCTTCTGCTCCACTCCTTGAGAGCAAGGACTGCCCTTAGTTACCTTTGAATGCCCCATTTCTGATAAAACCAGAAGTGAAAGTGACATGCTGAATGAATGGATTCCCACATGAATGAATACATTGCTATGTAAATGGATGAATGAATGAATGAATGACAAACTAGACTCCCTGAGGCCAAATGAGAATTAAAGAGCTTTGTAAAAGCCTTTGGATCCCCAGTCTAATTCTGTTTTCCTCTTTGTCGTAAAATTCTGGGTGATCTCTCAGCACCCAGAGCCAAGTACCTTTGAACTCAGGGTGTTAACCTAGATACCAGGGCACTGCTCCCAAGTCTGAGTTAATCATCTGAAGAATATTGTGGATCAGGAGATAAGGGGACATGCTGGCTTCTCTTTAGACAGATGTCACTAACAGGCTCTGTGTGGACTCCTAGTGAAGGGGGCTTTAAATTCTGAGCTGGTCACTGGCGCAAGGTGGGACACTGGCATTGTGATGAGCTTACATTATTCTGTGACTTTAGCGCTAAGGGGATTCAAATGCAAAGCATTAAATTGTGCTTACTGTGATGGATGCAACAGATGCAATTCAGCCATGCACGGGGCAATTATTTTTTGAAAGTTTTGGATGAAAACCACAGAACTTGGGACTAAGGTTAGGTTTGAGCTTTGGCTCTGTTCTCATTGAATGAGGGACACTGAGCAAATCACTGGAACTTTGTGATGTGTAAAACGCATGTACCCAAGATGGATGTTATGATACATCAGTGAGATGACACACCACCACGTAAACCATAAACTCCAGGTAGAAAAGAGCTAATGTGTATCAGGCACCTTCTACGGGCCAGGATTTAGGGCTTTCTTCTAAATCGCCCCATTTTGGTGGCTGGCAGCATGAGTCTGACATTTGTTATACCTGACAGCTTTCAGAGCTTGTGAACGAGCTCCCAGGCTCGCTATCTCCCCAGTCATATTCAAGTTTGTAGTTTCTCTTTCTTTTTTTAGTGCGCGGAGGAGGCCTTGCCACTCACCTGACAGCAGCAGGTTTAAAATAAGTTTGTTAAGAATAGGAGCAGAAACTTGATTCTGCAGTTGCCAAAATGGGTGAATCCTTCCTGAGTGGGCAGAGCTTCTGGAGACAGGCAGATAAAAGGTGGTGTACAGAAGGAAAAGGATAAGTCAGAGCAGGATCTCAACTTTGAGTGTTGGCACTGGTGTGTTTTTTTTTTTTTAGTCTCAAGAGTGGGTTCCAGTGTCTTTTCTGTTTTTCCTACTCAGCTCTATTTTTAAAATAGTCCCTCTTTCTGAAGACAGCCCACGCAATTCTAGTAACATATCATGCAAGGAAAACCTTTAAGGAGACAAAGGAAGGCAACTGCAATTTCGCAGAAGCCTCGGCTGCCTGCTGAACCTTTTACTGGACATGGTCATGCTAATGACAGTCCCTTTCTAAAAAATTTATATGGCTTCTGCTGTCTTTCCAAAGAAATTGCACTACACTGTCAAATTAGCTTCCGCTGCTTCTGGTGGAGCTGCTGACAGTGGAATTGAGGACTAAAACAATCTCCATTCCCTGAATGCCAGGCCTTCTGAAATGTCCCCAATTTCATGGCGCCTAATAAATGTCAGCTCACATGTTGCTCATCAGATGGGCGCCATCTGGTGCATTGGAAAGAGATTTCAATTGGGAGTGACAGAAACTGCCATTTACTAGCTGTTTGACTTCTTCTTTAGTTTCTCCCCTAAAACTGGGAAAGTGTGTTTAGGAAATCTCTAAGGTACATTTCATCTGTTAGAGTTCAAACAATATACCGTGTTTCCCTGAAAATAAGACCTACCCCAAAATAAGCCTCACTTAAGATCACCAGCCAGATGGACGCATTTAGTACGTTATGACGATGTTCCAGAAGATGACATGACTGTATTTGAATAAATGTAGATTGCTGTACATGAAAAAATAAGTCATCCCCTGAAAACATGCCCTAATGCATCTTTTGGAGCAAAAATTAATATAAGACTCGGTCTTATTTTTGGGGAAACACGGTGTTAAGAGTATAAGCTTCACGATGAGGGGTAGGGTCCATCTGTTTTGCCCACTGTTGTGTCCCCATTGACTCACACTATGCTTGGCAGATAGCAGTTGTGTAGTAAATAATTGTTCAATGAATGACTGACTGACTGAACCAATGTCGATAAAATTAATGAAGACATCCTCACCATATTTTATTGTCTTTCATGCCCATTTTGATGGGGTTTGTGAAAAAAGAAAGAAAGAAAAAGGCAGCTGCCTTTGTAAAGTTTATCAATTGTGGTGGTGTGGGAGTGATAATGGATTTGTAGCTCTTGAGCTCATCAGTCATCAGTCCCACAAACAATTAGTCTCATTACCGGTCTTGTGTGTCATAGAAGAGCCGGGGACTAGGCCAGCCCATGAATTCCATGTCCTGATGGGGCATGGGTGACAGTGGTCACCAAAGGTGCTGAAAGAGGTCAGAATCCAAGTGGCTTCCTCCAGACTTCAGTTTTAAGCCGCTAAGAGTTGTAATCTGCAGAGGTCAGCTTAAAAGAAATGGAGAGACTCCACAGGCCTCAGCAGAGGGTGTACAGGGCCATAGACTGAGAAACTCAGGAAAAGCGGCTGAGCGATAGAGACTTGGCATCTGATGTCAGAGAGTAAGCTGATGAGTCAGAAACAGGTGCTTCGCTTCTCGGGTCTCATACCTGAGTGTCTTCATCCTAAAAGTACTGATTTGCCTACATTTTCTCCAAATAGAGTTCATTCTGTAAGGTGGGTGATTTACATTAGTAGAGACAAATAAAGCTTTTGGAATTACAACAACATGAATTTTAAAGCCGGTGCCATCATTTACTAGTACATACTCTTGAGTGGGTTATCTCTCTGAGTCTTGGTTTCTCCATCTTCAATCCGTGGTCAATAATCGTGCCTACTTCATAATGTTATTATGGGAACTGAATCAGGTGATGAATGCAAAGCACCTCGCTCTGTGCTTGCCACACAGCAGGTAATCAGTAAGTACTTGGTTTGTTTCCTCCTTCTCATTTTCAGTGATTCATTAAGTATCTGTTGAGCACCACCCAGAGTCCAATAAGCCTGAGTTTGGTATAGGGGTTACAGACATAAAAGAGACTGTCACCTCTCTCCTGGAGCCCACAACTGAGTTGAAGGAGCAGACAAATAGCAGTAAAGAAAACAGTGAATGGCAACACACGATGGCCTGTCTATATTAGATATAGGAACTGTGGGTGTCTAGAAGAAATGCCTGACTCTGTCTTGGCGAATCAGGGACAGTATCCTTTGCACTCAGCTCAAATATATTGAAGATGCCTATACTAGCCCCAGTGTGGGGAAGGAAAAGGTTCTCTAATTTTTTGTATATTGTTGTGTGGGCTTTCCTTTTTAAAAATCTTCATTGTACATTAGAGTAGTAGGAATCAGGAACTCTTTCTTGATTGACGATCAATTGAAAATAGCACCAGGGTCTCACATGGGTCAGTTATGTGTGTAGAGTGATGATAATAGCTAGTATTTATGGTAATTAAGAATGATACTAATAATCATTCATATTTAATATGTGACAAGCATTTTTCTAAGACCTCTCATTCATCAGCTCAGTTAATCCTCTGCAGACTTCCATAACATAGTTTTTTAATCCCATGGCACTTTATTATGCCTGTTTTACAGAGGGAACTGGAACTTAGAGAAGGTAAGTAATTTCCACAAGGTAACCAGTTAATAATTTGTAGAGTTGTGACTTGAACCGGGTTCTGTCTGGCTTTAAAGCTCGTGCTCTATGTGAGAATGTCACGTTGCCTCCAGAAATCTCTTCATTTAGAAAAGAGAAATAGCATGGTTGAGTTTGTTAGCTGCAAATCCAAATTAGGATATTGGAAATGATGTTTGTTCATTTCTATATAATCATTCAATTTTAATGATTCTATTTCCTTATCAGATGACATTCTCTTTGAAGATATGATAAGTACACTTGATAACTTTGTTGACGTTTAATTCACTTAACATCTGGAGCAGCTGTTTTATTTTTTTCTGAAGGGGTGGTAGTTGTAATCTTTAGGGATTTTTTTTCTTTTTTTATGCATATGTCCAATATTGAAAACAAAACAAATGGTTAAAGCAATCTCTGAATTGTAGCTTACACATTTTCAGAGTAGTTGCTAGTTTGCATAAGAAAAATAATACAGACACTGTCAGAATGACAGTTAAAGAGCTCAATTTTAGGTTGCCAGTGGAATCATGTATAATCACCAGAAAGATTACTTGGGTGTTCAGTGAGTTCAGAACTAAAATATGGAAGGCTATGCAGTATTCATATATTTTTCATATGTTAGGAAGGAGAAATATATGCTTCAATAAACAAGTCTTGATTGCAGAGATCAAATTAGGAAGGTGGGAACTGTGCATAACTCCAACCTTGGTCTCTTGTAGATTTCCCTGCTGATGATTGGGGAGATGGGTTTAGGCCATCATGTCAGGGGCTCTCATTCCAGACAGAGGCCAATTGAAAGACACTTAGACTCCAAGTGACCCCCACATGGAAAAAAGGCAAATTCACTCTTCTGACAATGAATGTAATACAGTCCTAAAAGTACTGATTTGCCTACATGTGTTTACTTTTGCTTGGAAGCTGAAACATAATTTTGGGAAAATGCATATGGCCATATATTTCTACAGATGGCCACCAAAATGCTGAAAAGCCTCCCTTGCAACCCAATCAAAACATCCAGATGTTTTATTGTTGCTTTTAAAATTATGCATATTTTAAGCATACAGATAACTATAAAGAATAATATAATAGACATCAGTATATCCACTACCCAAGTTTGGCAAAGCTCAAAATTTTGCCTTATTTGCTTCAGATTTTTTTTTTCTTTAAGAATTAAAATATCATAGACACCAATAAAATCCTCTGGGGTACTCCTACTTGAACCTGTTCCATCCGTCCTTAAGTGGAAAACAGTATTTTGAGTTTGTTGTTTAACATTTCTAAGAGGGGTTTTAGATATGATACATCTAAAACAAAATGTACTTTAGGTGACATGTATTTTAAAACTTTACAAAAATGCGTTCACACTGAACATGAACATATCTCTTTAATTTCTTTGGCTCAACATTATTTTTGAGATTTATCCATGTTGATATAAGTAGTTCTAATTTATTCATTTTAACTGCTACTTA
The DNA here is from genome assembly GCF_964194185.1 of Rhinolophus hipposideros. Classification (NCBI taxonomy): domain Eukaryota; kingdom Metazoa; phylum Chordata; class Mammalia; order Chiroptera; family Rhinolophidae; genus Rhinolophus; species Rhinolophus hipposideros. The sequence goes on from NC_138054.1 coordinate 54,649,143, forward strand.
GTATTTGGTTATATGAATATAACAATATTCATTTACCTAGTCTTTTAATGAAGAGCTTTTAGGCAGTTTACAATATGGGCCTGTAATAAAAAAAAAGCTTTTAATAACTCTTCCTTTATGCATCTCTTTGGCCTCCTGAGAGGATATTGCAAGGTAGAATATCTAGGACCAGATTGTTGGATCTTAACTATATATGCATCTACAGTTTTAGTAGATATTGCCAAATTATATTTTAAAGTGGGTTTTCCAATTTACATACCCACCAACAGGGGATGAGAGTTCCCTATTCTCCACATAAAAAGCAATAATTAAATCATTTAGTACTGTTAGACTTTTAATTTTTGCCTATATTGTATTTGCCAATATAGAATGATTCCTCATCTTTGTTTTAATTTGTATTTGCCCTGAAAACGTTTGAAGTTTGCTTATTTTCATGTGTTTTTTGGCTATTCAGACTTTCTCCACTAGGTTTCAGGCTCATACCCTTGGCCCGATTTTTATCTTAGTTGTTTTCCGTTTCTTATTGATATGTAGGTCTTTGTGTATTCTATATACAAATCTTTTCTTGGTACCAGTATAAATATTGTTGTTGTTTTTCCAGACGTTGCAACAAATTCAGTGCTGTCCACATCAAAATCCTGACGTATGGGTGCGTTTGTATGTAATTTGAGAGATTCTAAAATTTATATCAGAATGCAGATGTCCAAGAGCAGTGAAGACTGTTTTGAAGAATAACAAGTGGCAGATATTATACTGCCAGACATTAAGGCTTATTGAGCACACACTATGTGCCAGGCATTATTACAGACACTTTAATCTGTGAGTCTGATGAAAGGTTGGAAGCGTTTCCTTTAATGATTTAGGAACAAGGAGAATTCCTGCTGCATCTGTTCCAGGTTACCTGGCAGGTGATAACTAACGATTCTAACCATTAGCTAGTATAGAGTTTTCTCCCACTATTCACCCCATAGTTACTCTGCGTCAGTGCCGTTGGCCCCTTGTGTCGCTTCCGTGCGTTAAGAGCATCCCTGTCTCCTTTTCTTTGTCCTACTTGTTCTCTGTTGCTCCCTGTCTCTTTACCCAGCTTTGTTATTCTTTATATTAGGTTGGTGCAAAAGTAATTGCTGTTTTTGCAATTATTTTCAACCTTATAAACCACAATGACTTTTGCACCAACCTAACAGTTTATTACCACTTGACATTATTTTGTTTTATCGTGTGTCTCCCTCATTAGACTGTAAGCTCTGTGATGAACCACCAGGTCTAGAATAGTGCCAGGCATATAATGGATTCTCAAACAGTACTTGTTGAATGAATGAATGAATGAATGAATGAATGAATGAATGAATGAATCTATACTATACTTTAAAATCTTGTCTGTATGAAATGGTGTATGTCAATTCCGCTAAGGCTTATGGTATAAAATGCATTTTGCATTGAAAGCACGGAATGGTTTCTTGGCAGTGTGGGTTATGATTAAGAGTATGGGCTTTGGATTCAGAAGGAACTGGGTTTAAATCATTCTTGTTCTATCATTATTGGTGGTATGACTGTTTACTTAACCTTTCTGAGCCTGTTTCCTCACTTGTAAACATTGACATAACCATACCACTCCTGAGTAACAAGGTCTGGCTTGTTTTTCCAAAGGCTTGCCCTGCTGGCGATGCTGAGAATCACTTGAGGTGAGGGAGTGCAAGTGGAAACAAGAAGACCTGGGGAAGATAAGCATGGCCTGGATCAGAGAATAAGTGGTGGAGGGGTTGACAAAGAATTAAATTCCATGTAGATTTTAAAGATAGAGCCTGCAGAGTTTATTAGAAGCTTGGCTTTGGCATACAAGCAAAAGAGCAATTGAGAAAGTCTCCAAGGGTTTGGGGCTGAGAAACTGAGAAGGATGGAGCTGCGATTTGCTAAGTGAGAAGGCTTGAAGGAAAAAACAGGTATTGGGGAATGTTAGCGTGGACATTCAGTTTGAGACGTGGAGTCGATGTACAAGCATAGGTATGGAGTAGGCAACTGGATAAAGGAACCTAGAGTTCAGGAACAAGGTATCTGCTGAAGATGGACATTTAAGAGACTTTGTCATGTACATGCATTTAAACACCATTTGCATGGATGAGCGTGCTGAAGTAATGGGTTTGGGTAGAGAGGAGAAGAATTTCAAGGTCTGTGCTATGGGATTTCTTAACATTTAGAAGCTGGGGAGATGAGAAAGGCCGAGTGAAGGAGCCTGAATAGTAATGGCTAGTGAGGGAAGAGAAATCCAGGAGAGTGGGAGGCCCAGAGAAGAGGTGTCTCCAGAAGGTAGGAGTAGACCAACTGTGTCCATTGCTGCTGTCATGTCAGATAAGATGAGGGGTAAGAATTGATTAATATCAGATTAAATGGGAATCATTTTGTACATTTTATTTAAGGTAAATGGTGTGGTAGAGCTTGACCCAGGAAATTCTGAAAATGCTTCCTAAAAACAAACATTATTTCTTCCACATTGATCTCTTTAAAATGTTAATGAATTGTGCTTTACAGAGAGGGTTGATTTTCAGCTGGCCACACTAGAATGAGCCATCACTTAGTTATGCTTTAGAAAAAGAAAACAAAGAAACAAAAAACACGTTAGAGCAGTTTTAAGGTTTACAACAAAATTGAGAGACAGGTACAGAGATTTCCCACATAACCCTGCCCTCCAAACATGCATATCGTCCCTCATTATCAACATCACTCTCCAAAATTGTATTTTTGACCAAGGATGAACCTGGGTTGACACGTCATAATCATCCCAAGTCCATAGTTGACTTTAGGGTTCACTCTTGGTGTTGTACATTCTGTAAGTTTGGACAAAACTATAATGACATATATCCATCAGGATAATATCATACAGAGTATTTTCACTGCCCCCCAAATCCTCTGTGCTCTACTTATTCATCTCTCCCCACTACATACCGTGTTTCCCCGAAAATAAGACCTATCCCCAAAATAAGCCCCAGTTAAGATCTCAGCCAGATGGACACAGTTAGTACGTTATGCCGATGTTCCAGAAGAAGATGACATGACTATATTTGAATAAATGTAGATTGTTGTACATGAAAAAATAAGACATTCCCTGAAAATAAGCCCTAATGGAGCAAAAATTAATATAAGACCCAGTCTTATTTTCGGGAAACATGGTATACTGGCAACTACTGATCTTTTCGTAATCTCCATACTTTTGCCTTTTCCAGAATGCCATACAGTTGGAATTATATAGTATGTAGCTTTTTCAGATTAGCTTCTTCCACTTAGTAATATGCATTTACATTACTTCCATGTCTTTTCATTGCTGGATAGCTCATTTCTTTTTAGAGTTGAATAATATTCCATCGTCTGGATACAACACAGTTTATTTATCTATTTACCTACTGAAGGACTTGTTGCTGCTTGTGTCCAGGTTTTGGCAATTATGAATAAAGCTACTATAAACATCTAATTGCAGACTTTTGTGAGGATATAACTTTTCAGCTCCTTTGGGTAAATACCAAGGAGAGCAATTGCTGGATCATATGGTAAGAGTATATTTAATTTTGTAAGAAACCAGTAAGCTGTCTTCCAGAGTGGGTGTGTACCATTTTGCATTTCCAGCAGCCGTGTCTGAGAGTTCCTGTTGCTCCACATTCTGGCTAACAATTGGTGTTGTCAGTGTTCTGGATTTTGGCTGTTCTAATAAGTGTGTAGTAGGAGATCATTGTTATTTAATTTGCATTTCCCTGAGGTCATATGATGTGGAGCATCTTTTCATATGCTTATTTGTATGAATTTTTTTAAAACAAATGTATATTGCTGAATGCTCAAGAAGACTATTGGATGGAACCGTACTCATATAGGCCCGTTGTGAAGTGTGCTGCATGGGTGGGTGGAGAAGGGTGGAATCTGTGATTACATTTCAACACCATTTTCTGAAACCATCTGGGTCAGTTTGATTTGACGTCAGCTACCTGGAGTTAGCACAGACCTCCTACGGTAAAGGCTCAGGCCCACAAGACTGTCCCCACTTCAGACCCCAGCAATAATTTTCAGGTACCTCCAAGCAATCTACATGTCTGCCTGGCTGACTGCAAATTTGGGGATTCCCACGACACCCTCAGGTGTTGAACCCTCAGGTTCAATAATTCACTAGAACACCGCACAGAAGTCAGGAAAGTAGTACACTTGCAATTACCCTTTTAATATAAAGGATCCAAATGAACAGCCAGATGGAGAGATACCGAGGGTGGCAAAATGGGGAGAGGAGAGCTTCTGTCCCTGTGGAGTCAGGGTACCCTCCAGTTCATCAATGTGTTCATAACCCGGGAGCTCCCACAACCTCATTGTTTAGAGGTTTTCTTTGAGGTTTTATTCTTAGGCCTGAGTGATTAAATCATTGACCATGTGATTGAACTCAGTCTCCCTGGAGGTCACAGGGCTCAGCTGAAAGTTCCAGTTCTCTAATCATTTGGTTGCTTTCCTGGTGACCAGCCTCCAGCCTGAAGCTATCTCAGGGCCCTGCCTGGTGTCACCTAATTAGCATAATAGAGACACTCCTGTTTCTTAGGGAATTCCAAGGAGTTTTGAATTCTATGCCAGGAACTGGGGACAAAAACTTTTTATATTTACATTTACATTTGTATTTATAATACATATATTTATTACCTATATAAATATTGGTTGATTGATTGATTGCACCACAGTGATTATGTTAAACAGGACTAGGGGAAATGATTGAACTCCAGACCTACCCTAAAGGAGAGCCTGTCCAAAATAACGCAGAGGACTCTGAGGTGACAGGTTGCCACAGGTGACCAAGGCAACCCTGGCTGTTGGGTGGCATTGGGGGGGGAACACGGGAGTTGGACCGACTAGTTAGTTGGCTGCATCTGGACTCAGGATGGTTTGTCCTTTTGAAGCAAACCTTCTGCCAGTGCCAAGAAGGGGCTGGGAGGTAGGCTCATCGTCGTCTCTGGAGAGCGGGTTGACAAGATGCATGTGGCCGCCAACCATTGAAGTGGCCATGAGTCCATCAGAACTCAAGTGGCGATCAAGGAAGGCAAGATCAAGAGGAACAGAATTTATTAAGGGCTCAAACACAGCCCTTAAGGACACTATGTCAGGTTCTTTCCACATCCCGCAGTAGTCCTTTGAAGTAGTGGCTCTCTAGGCGTCTCCATGCCCTTGCTGAGCTACTGCTAGGTAGCAGGCACTAGGATCAGCCTGATGTGCTGCCTGCCCTTTACAGAACTGTCAGTCTACTTGAGGGTAATTACAAAGTGATAAGAACAATAAAAGCTTCTAAGCACAATGCAGGATGCTTTGCATGTGCCTCGAAGAAAGGTATTTTTAGAATCAGAGGGGACAATTTACCTAAAGTCAACTAGCTAATCAGGGGTGAAGTCAGAAATTGAACCCAGGTTTTTCCGACCCCAAAACCAGATGTTTTCACAGTATCACACTGTCTCGCCTGAAGAAGCAGGGTGGTGGGAGGCAGAAAGTCTATGGCTCATGACTCACCAGCCACGGGGCTGTGGCGCTGGGACTAACTCCAGCCCTGCCCACTGGTGAATTATAATCGGCATGTTGACCGAGTACACTCGGGGGTGCCCATGTAGGAGGCTCTCTGTTGACTGCTAAGTGGGGCTGGCCCCGCAGAATCCACTGAAGGGGGTTCTGCTTGGTTATTGCAGTGCGCCGTACCACGCTGGGTGTTCCGTCAGCACCTGCCGGCCTCTGTCCAGTGCCTGCTGAGGCAGCATGTCCTGGGACCAGCGTGGCTTCCAGCCTCGCTGCTAACAAGGAGGCGGATGCCGTGATAGATCGTTTCCCCTTTCTACTTAATGAATGCCCAGCTCTGCTGAGCATGCGGACCAGAGACACGGCTCCAGTCTGGTCACTTGTAGCTCATAAGGGAAGTGATAGACATGGAAGCCCAGTGACCCGCTGCCGGTTTCTAAGCCGGCCAGGCAAGTTTCCGACTTCTGGGGAAGAACTTGGGCCATGTGGCCCTGGCAGATACTGTAGCTGTGGACAAAAGCCTTGTCGTTACCACACAAAGCACCCTCTTCTATAACACCTACTGTTTTGAAATGTCTATTTTTATATTTTTTTCTTCTCTCTTTAAAAAATGAAATTGATTCTCCAGGTGGTCACTGAATGTGCTTTTGGAATCCTCCACTGTCTGGGATGATGTCTATTCCCCTCGGCCTCTCGGTCCCTTTCCATTCTTTCTTCCCTAACAAATGACTACCGGACATTGATCGCACTCTGAATAGCACTTGCCTTTGGTTTCTGTCAAGCTGAAGCAGGAGAGACAGTTCTGTGGCAAAGCGGAGTTATGTGAGGAGCCCACGTCTGTGAGCTGTTAGACATTTCTCCTGCAGAAGCATTCCAAGAAAGAACAGGAGATTTTAGCCCGCAAGGCTCCCTGGGAAGGCCAGATAGGTGCCTTCATGCGCCAGGAGGCATCTGGCGTGGGGCCGCTGTGGCCAGTTTCAGCTGTGTAGTGTATTGGAAGTCATGTTATGAATAATAAAGTATGAATAATTGCCAGTGATTTACTTCCTAAAAGAAAAATTAGCCTGGATATAGGGTTCTTCCTATCATTAATCCTCATGATACTTGATTCCTTCGTTTCTTAAGTGACGATTGAAGGGAAGAGTTGCAACTAGTATGCACCAAATTGAGCATAATTATATTTGCACGTATGAGAAGGGGTGGCAAATGTAAATTCTTATCTCTTGTGAGTCTATAGAAAAACAAAATGCGTGAACCTGGGCTGCGGAGGATTCAGTCCAGCTTCCTTAGTGTTGTATAAAAAGTGCTAGCCTAGGCCCCCCCATCCCCCCAGATTTTTCACTGCCAGTCCTTTGTTCACATTCAGCAGCCTAGGCATGCTGACCACTGAATTGGAGGTACCCTGAGCCTAGTCAGTTCACGGACATCTGGACTCTGTCACCTGCAGCGCATTGCCCTGTCCCCTGGTCTGTTGGAGGACTTAGCTCAGCTGGGCCTTCCCTCAGTTCTCAGTCTCAGTGGCCTCTGTGCTTCCACTGCCCCGTATTCCCCTCTGTCAAAATGCTTAGCACTTTTATATTGTCTACTGCTTGAAACTCCTGAGGATAGGACCATAGCTAACTCTTCCTGGTGGCAGAGTTTTGTTCACGTATTTGGGATGAGGAGGAGAAGAAAGGGAAGGAGGGAGGGAGGAAGGGAAGGAAGGGAAGGAAGGGAAGGAAGGGAAGGAAGGGAAGGAAGGGAAGGAAGGGAAGGAAGGGGGAAGGAAGGGAAGGAAGGGAAGGAAGGGAAGGAAGGGAAGGAAGGAAGGAAGGAAGGAAGGAAGGAAAGACCTAAAGGACAGACAGGCTAAGGAGTTATGTATACTCGGGTCCCATTTACAGCTTTTCTGAGTCATCTCAAGCAAATTTCTTTATCTCTTGACCCTTTGTTTCTGCAGCTAGAAAACAGAAAGCAATAATAATAATAACAATATGTTCCTCACTGAATTGTTGTGAAGATGAATGAGAAAACATGTATAAAGGGCTTAACAGTGCCTGGCCCTTGGAAGGCAATAAATAAAAGCTAGTTCCTGGTCTGTTTCTCCCAAAGGGTCACTTTGGGCAAAGAAAAATAAAAAGGAATTCATATGAAAGGAACTAGGAAAAAATAATCTATAAAACAAAAACAAACAAAAATTACAATCAAAGTTTATTGCTCATTTTAGGGTAGAAAATTTTTGTTCTTTAAATATGAAGTAGAGGTAATGTTGCAGTTAGGAGATGCTGTCTTGGGGCATTTTGTGACAGGAAAGGAAACGATACGTATTTTTTTTTGTTTATCCTTCACTGAGAAGATTCACCACAAATGATGTGTGTATGTCTCACGGCCAAAGTCGGGAGGTTGTGATTCTACTGAAAGGACGGATTAAGTGCTGTCGGTCCTCAAATGTCTTATTTCACACCTATTAGCTCAGGAGGGAAGGATATGGAGATTAGGATTTCCATAAATTGTGGATTCAAGCCCCATGTGTGCTGGACAGTCTGATTCCAGCACATCATGGTTTTGTGAAAATAGCACTAGATTTGAGTAAAAGAAATGTCTCCTCTTACTGATGGGGTGACCTTGGGCATGGTTTGTAACTTCTGTAAACTTCAGTTTCCATGGTTATACGATGGATGTACTAATAATAACACCTGATATTGGAAGATTGTTGAAGGGATCAGCTGTGATGATGGATAGGACGTCTTTTGTGAAATCTTTGTGTTGTACTAATGTCAATCATGGTTATGGTTGTTTCGACCCAGGTCCCCCACCTCAGGCTTCACCCCGCCCAGCCCTCTTGGAAATTTTTGTCTTAGATCGCAGGATGAAACTCTGCAGTTGAATATCTGATTTACCGCTCAGAGCACACAATGGATGGATGCTAGTCCACTAATGTCCTTGAAAAGATCCTTCTGGCTTTCCAGAAGGATGACAGCAATATGAGCGTAGCCCAGAGGAACCCCTCAGAGGACTTTGGAACTGGGAAGGCCATCATGTCATAGCCCCAACTGCATGCTTTCCTGTGTTTCCGCAGCTGACAGAAAGCCTTAAGTCAGGGCTAGTCCAGTTCCATCTGGAGCATGTAGTCCCTCGCATTTTTGTGCAGACAACCGTTCTAGGCCCTTTGAGCTCTTTCCTCAAGAAGCTTCTGGTATGGTGCATTACTTAGCTATTGCTGCATAACACATTTCCATAAACTTGGCTGCTTGGAAGGTACTTAACATCTCAAGGTTTCCATGGATCAGAATTCTGGGACCAGTATAGCAGGGTTATCTCCTCAGGGTCTCTCAACACTGCAAGGTGTCTACTGGGCAACGTTCCTTTCAGGAGCTTGGGTTTCTCTTCCATGCTCTCGTGGTTCCTGGCAGAGTTTAGTTCCTGTGGTTGTAGGATGGAGGTTCCTGTGTTCTTGCTAACTGCCACCCAGGGGTTGCACTGAGCTCATGAGCCCCTGTAGTTCCCTGCCACGTGGCCTCCTCACACTGTGGCGGCTTCCTTCCTCAGGGCCAGCTGGAGAATCTCTCTCCAGTCTGCTAAGATGGAGTATAGAATTTACGTAACCCATCATCTTTGCCATGCTGACTAGAAGCAAGTCACAGGACCTGCCAGCACTCAAAGAGGATGAAATTATACACGGGCACGACTCCCTGTGGGTCACCGTAGGGTGAGTGAGCCATATCCGGTGTTGGAATGGGACTGAACATAAAGATATTATAAAGCACTGATTTGCTTTATCCGCATTGGTGTAATTTGAAATTAGAAAAATAAGAACAATATTGTGGGTTTTACCTAAAGCTATATTGATTGAATTTAAAGGCTATCTTTTATGTTGAAATGATCTGTCTATATTTTAGTGTTGAGGTGTCTTTCATTTATGAAATGACAGCTATACAGCAGGTCCTTGAATAACGTTTCATTCAATGTCATTTCATTATAACGCTGATGAGATGCTCTAGAAACTTAACTCGTGTTTATATCAATTAACCTAGGGGGCAATGGGTTTCATTATATATCTTTTTGCTTAAAGTCTCAGAACCTATTGATTATGTTCAGTGAGGACTTATTGTAATAGATATATTTAAAATATATTCTTGATGTGTAAACTATAAAGATAGCAACCCTGTAATGATCCCTCTTAGTTTGTTTGTTTATTTATTGGACATTTCACGAATTCATAAAAGTATAAAACTCTGAAACTACTTGTTTAATATATTGGCTCCGAATTACTGTCCATTCTAGGGCCCCAGACTACCTTATATCAACATAATAGAATAAGGAAGTTTTAATGTGACTCATTTAGGTTATTTACAGGCCAAGAATGTTTTGTCAGTGTCTTTGCCTAGCACATAATTCCAGGCCGGAGCAGAACACTCTGGTGTGACTCAATAAGCCCCTCACCCACATGTCTGCTGCCCTCATCCTGAGAGAGAGGAGTGGGGGCTAAGCCCCAACATTGTGTATCTCGGCCAGAGCTGCCTTGTCAAAACAGCTCTTCCTCTTCCGTCATCTACTTTGGCTCCCACCTCTCTTCCAGACACTCATCTACTTTGTATGTCAGTCACTGTGAACACAGAATATGTTGTGGAATGTGCTAAAATGTAGGTTATGGGAGCAAAAGGAAGGAAAAGATAATTTTGCCCAGGATAGTAAACGAAGAAGATTACTTATAAAAGAAATTATTTGAGCAAGGACTTACAAACTGGATTTGAGAGGCAAGTGTTGTGAAGAAGGTGTTCTAGGTAAAGGCTGTGAAACCAGAGGACACAAAACTGGAGAGTGCTTTTCCTCTCCTCTGTGCCTTTGCACACGCTGTGTCTTCTACCTCCAGTGCCTTTCCCCAGCCTTGTCCCATTGGTGAATACCATCACTGACTTTCGAGACACAGCTCAGACCGCTCTTTAAGACACCCTCCTGTGCATTCCCCTAGCACGGCATAACACTGCATTATGGTACCTGTCACATTTCTGTAATTATGGGTCTCCCTTTTAGACCGTGAGCTCCTAGAGGCCAAGGAGTGCTATTGATGTTTTCATCCCCAGTGCCTAACCGTATCTGACACCTCGACCCATGTTTGGATGAATGAATAATGAATGATTGGTGATTCGGCCCATGCAACTTAAATGTAAGATATATAAAGAGGTGTAGCTGAATATCAGGGGGATTAGTAGATACAATCATGTCTCAGAGGAGTTAGAATGCAAATTCAGTATTGTATTCCTCAGATTGAACGGTCATTGTCCCTGAAAAAGACCGTGACCACTTCAAAACTGTGACTTAGGGTGAATAATTCTATCAGGAACGTAAAAATGGTCGACCAGTCAAATATCCTGGGCCCTGTGATTCTGCAAACTTAGACTGGGGGTTTGCCAGCCGTCTTCTGAAATCTCTTTCTATCACCTTGCTCCACTTACCTGGTCTCTTTGTGTCTCAGTGCTGTGCTTCTATGTTTTCAGTTTCTTCATGCTTTCTTTTTGGGTTCTTAAAGCTGACCACTGTGGTGGCATCAATTGGACTTAGCTCAATGCCATTTTTGAGCCAACAAGGAAGTGTATCCAGTGCGAGCGGAGAGCCTGGCTTTGCCTGGACCGTTCTAGCAGGCTGGCATTCCCACAGGCCTCATGAGGTTGACCATGCAGTGCTAGAGTTAAGGTCAGAATCCTTAATGTACTTCAATATCGAACTTAAATAATGTCGTTGTTAATTTAAATATTCTTATCTTAGAGGAGCTTTAAAAAGCCCATTGAGATACTAGGTCATTTAAGTATTGTGAAGGAAATAATAGGTATTTCAGGAGGAAATTAAAAGCGACGTGCTCTGTATGAAGGCTAGTTTCCTTTCTTCAGCATTCTTCCAGAATGAATTCTTTGTGAGAAGGCTAGTTTTTATAGGCCATGAAACAGACGCAAACCCACCCAAGACCCCAAGGCTCACTGGTGGTGAAATGGACATCTCACCATAATACCAGGACATGAAAAGGCTCTAGTCAGCCAGTAAATATCTGTTGAATGAACAAATGAAATTTACACAGTCTGAATTTCTAGTGGAGCCTCTGTAAGTTGAAAATCAGAAGAGACACTCGCTTTAGAATGAAGAAAAGCTGAGTGGAAGCCCCAGTCCTGCCGATGACCAAGTATTATGGGTGTATGGGAAGTTTCCAAACTTTTCTGATTCCTGGTTTTCTCATGTGTAAAAACAAGGATAATAACATATTTTGCAAGGTTATCTTGCAAGGGAATATATATATATATAAGTACCTTGTGAAGTATGAAGTGGTATATGAATAAAAGGGGTGACTATAAATATAGTCACTGTAGACTATAAATATAGTGTTATCTTGCACTTTATTATGTTTTTCTGAGTATGCCTTTTTTCCCAGACTAGATTGAAAACTCCTTGAGGCCATGCCTAAACCCATGCTGAAAATTTTAGCCAGAGACAAACTAAAGAGGAATTTTTGCAGTGAAACTAAAGAGAATATTTCAAAATAACATCATCCTAAGAAATCCAAGACATACTTAATAACTCTTCATGCCCCTTACAGGGCCTGGCATCATGCCCTTATTTTAATGAGCTTTGGTGGAATTGGAGGTATATATAATTAGACAAAAGAGTCACTTTCTTGACTATCTGGTAGCTTTAGGTACCATGCTGGAGGTCTTACATATATTTAATCCTTGCAGCAGTCCCAGAGAGGGACCATTAACTCCACTTTATAGATGAGGAATCTCAACGGATCAGAGAGGGTAAGTAATCCTCCCAAGGTCACACAGCTAGTAAACTAAAGAATAAAACTTAAGCACCTGTATTAGATTTTTAACGGACATTGTTCATCCCCTAGCGTCTTTTTTAAGTGGTCACATCTCCTCATGCAAACAGCAGTGGGAAATCATAAAATGCTAAGGGTGAGTCAAGGGCATCTATCTCTGGAATTAATTCTGATTAGTTCCTTTCCATCTACCAACTGCCGTGGGACTTTTCTGGTTCTCCAATCAGTTTGGCCCTGCCCTTCAGATCCCTGAGGGATCTTAGAGCCCTTTGTGGACATGCTGATCACAAATGGGGTTGTTTCACCCCCCACACACCCTTTTCATACACAGCTGCTAGTTTGGGCTTGTTCTTGTTTGGGAAAGGACTTTCTGAAACACACAGACATTCCCCAGCACCAGTCTGAATTTGTGCAGAAGAAAGAAAAGTAAGTAAGAAACCAAGTGTCTGTCTAGGTCTAGTTGCGGAGGAATAAGGGAGAGGGAAGGAGGTAATTTCTTACTTTCAGTGATCACTGTGTTTCCATTAGGAGTGGGATGACCTTCTCTCAGAAAGGTTATAGAATCATTATTAGAGATCGTCAGAGCTGACTAGTCACTGGATTAATGGGGATTTGGTAGATTTCTATAAAGAGCAGTTGAACGCAAAATTCATGGGCCAACACAAAGACATTTTTTTTTTTTTTCAAATCTCAAAGGCTATGTATTCAGAAAGTTTCTGGCTTCAGGAAGGTGATATTGGATATAATTCCGGGTGCAGAGTTTTCATGTGGGGCTATCCAGACTGAGGGTGGTGTTCTTGGGGTGGCACATTTGTTTCGTCTTCTCCCATGTCCTGAGTACAGAGTCAAATATGGTAACAGGCGGTTTGTTCTAGCAAGTCCTCACGGGGAATACATGTCTTTTGTTTTTGTTACCTTTTTACTTGCAGATTCTTCCCTGGTTGCCTTTCTTCTCCATCTGATTTGGAACACATTGCTTTTTCCCTCCAGTTTTTCATCAAGCTAATATTATGCATCTGTCACGGTGTGGGAAGCCGTGAGATCACAGCTCGGTATTAAACCCCAAATAGAACTGTCTCCTTGGGGTAGCTGGACCCTCACAGGTTGGATCTGAGCTGTGAAAGAGCTCGTTACTGTGCCCTGGGAGGCCAGTGATACCCAGGTGATGATTTAGTTCATTGTCTTCTAGTCTGAAATCCTGCATTTCTCTTGATGCTAAAATCTAATGAATCCTCCAGCAGTTTTCAGTATGTATTTTGTTTCGTTTTATTTCTCTAATCTGAAACAGAAACCAGGCCCTCTCTCTCTTAGGCTGGGTAGCCCAACAACAACATTGTCAAGTTTCTTTGCTTTGGTTTGGAATTTTATTAACTCATTGTGACCACACTGGATGGCTCTTGCTTACACTGGGGAAGGAAACTAGGCAAAAAAAAAAAAAAAAAAAAAAAGATCACTTAGTAAGCACAATATTACAGACAAAAATGTCTCATATTTATAAATATAAATATATATGTATCTTATATAGATACATGTGTAAGATAGAGTATATATGTGTATGTATATACACACACACATCTTATTTCTGTATATGCATATATCTCTGGTCCTCTTTCTCTATAAACTTCTGTCATTCATTGAACGTGTACTGTTGGCAAGCCCTGTGCTAGGCGCTGGGGGCTTCAAGGTGAGTGACACAGTCCCTGCGCTTAGTAGTTACAGGGGAGTGGGGGGAAGCAGATGTACAAAAAGGTAATTGTACAAAAAGGTATGTACAAAAAGATGTACAAAAAGGTAAATGCAGAGGGATTCAGTGTATAATGAGGTCACCAAGGAGAGAAAGCATTATGTGCATATCTGTGTGTGTGTTTGTGTTTATCTGAATGGAAAGAGTGGGGGGGAGTTAATAAGGAATTAGCTCATGCGATTATGGAGTGTGGGGAGTGCCACAACCTGTCATCTGCAAGCCGGAGTCCCAGGAAAGCTGGTGCTGCAGCTTCAATCTAAGTCCAAAGGCCTGAGAACCAGGGTCACTGATGATGTAAGTTCTAGCCCAAGGGCAGAAGAAGACCGGAGTCCCAGCTCCTTCAGTCGGGCAAAGAGAGACAATTCTCTCTTCCTCCTTTTTATTCTATTTCTTCTATCAGTGGATTAGATGAGGTCATTAGGGAGGGCGATCAGCTTTATTTTGTTTACTGATTCAAATGCTAATCTCTAACAGAAATATCCTTACAGACCCACCTAGAAATAATGTTTAACCAGGTAACAGTGCACCCCGTGGCCCAGTCAAGTTGACACATGAAATTAGCCATCACAACAAGCAAAAGAAAGAAAACAGTAAGTGAAATACTGAAAGGGTTCCTGGGTTGTTCAACCATCTCATTTTATAAGTAAAGCAACAGGGCATTCCCGGCAACCTTGTTGCTGAGAGCTTGCGCTCTAACCAACTGAGCCATCTGGCCGCCCCTCCAGAAGCTCAGCGGCAGCTCGTTGTCTTCAATCTAGTTGTGGAGGGTGCAGCTCACTGGCCCATGGAGGAATCGAACCGGCGACCCTGTTGTTCAGAGCTTGCACTCCAACCAACCGAGCCATATGGTTGCCCCACCTGTTTCTTTTTACCTTTTTTTTTTTAATATGGCTACTAGAAAATTTCAAATCTTATCTGTAGCTCGCATTCTATTCCTTTTGGACAGCACTTCCCTAAGTCATCCGTCTCTGGCCCTTGGCAGCAGCGTCCACCCAGGTCTTTGACCCATCTCTCATCCGCTGCCCTACTGCCCTCTGTTGTCCAGGCTGTGGCAAGCCACTGCCCCGCCCTCTGGCTGCCACCCTTCACTGGCCAAATCGTCAGGCCCTCAGGGTTACCTTTGGTCTGTGCCTTATAGCTCAGTGTAGTATGGCAGAAGGTGATCTGAGAGGGGGGCCAGAACCAACCTTGAGTCCAGACTCTGCCACTGATTAGCCACTTAAGCTGGGGAAGGTCAGGACACCTCTTTCAATGCTGGGTCCCCCTTGTTTAAAATGGGAATAACAGTATTATCCTACCTGCCTCATAGGGTGTTGTCAAGATAAAACTCAAAAAGAGTCCATTTGAATGTGCTTTATAAATAACAAAATGGCATGCACATGTAAGGTTGCTAGTAATTATGTTTTAGTTTTTTTATCATAATCATTATTGTCATTATCCAACCCCTGCCTCTAACCCCCGATCTTGGACCATTTAGTTCCTGTCAGTGGGCGTCCGGTCAGTTATATAATAAGGGGATGGCGAGGCTCCCCTCCAGGCCTTGGGTTTTGTGGCCGCGTGCAGGATTCTGTGATGTAGAGAACCTAAGTTTGGGACTTACCAGCTGACTGCTGACAGCACAGCTGGATCTCAATCTGGGACCTGCCATGGAGTGACTAGAGTGGGTGACGTTCCTGCTGATGGGTACACTGTAGTCTCCCCAGATGGTGCTGGGGGGGCAGCCTCATCCAAGCTGATGTGTTCTGTCATGGCCCTTGAAGTGTGGACCATGTTTGGGACCTTCCTGGACTTGATCCTTTGGGACCTGATCCTAGCAGATTAGACCTCAGGTAGCTGGTGAGGGCTGGGTAGAGGGGCTTCCTCCATAGGTCACCGTACTGCTCAGCAAGGATGTTCGTTGGTGCCTACAGCACCTTCCTCCCCACTAGCTTGAAGCCCCACCTCTCAGAGCGCTAGATAACGTCCCCAGGAGCTGCTGCTTTACTCCACCTAGCTTCACCACCACCAAGGACTGCTCCCGGGTTCAGAAGGGCCCTCCCGGGCTGGGAACAGACTAGGCCTGAGGCCCCAGGCCAGTGGCTAAATGCAGTGAAGAGTGTGCCCTGGCAACAGAGCCCCTAGAGGAAGGGATGGAGGCAGAGGAGAGGGAAGGAGAGAAAGAAGGAAGGAGGGCCACACACCACACATTTTCGATTTGACATTTCCACAGCCCTTTAAAGCAAGTATTTCTGTAGCCCTGGTTTGCAGATGACTAAATAGAGACACCCAGTGGTTAAATGACGTCCCCTGGGTTGTCTGCGTACCTCTCCTGCTGCCCAATCTATCAGGTTCTATCTGGTATAAGAGAAAAAACTTACTTAAGTAGTTGTGGTGTATCGTCCACCACTCTCAACACCGCAGCCTTTGAATGAAGCATCCCCCCAGAAGGTCCACAGGGGTCCTACCTGTTTGCAACAGGGCAGCACTTGAGAGGCTACAGCTCTTTCCACCCAAAGAGCCCTCACTGAAGAGCCTAAACGAACTCTGAGTATTTTCATTGACTTTTCTGATCTTCCAATGATGCAAGTTAAAAGTATCATTTTGCTTTGCTGTCAGTCAATTTCACTTTTGTGAGAATTTTAAAGATGTATAAGCCCCTAAGGTGACAGTCCTAGCCTGATGCTGTCACACTGAGCTGTGTCATATTGAATTCTGTCACTGAAGAGAAACAAAATGAAATGCACCCAGGTGTAAAATTCCAGGCCTTGTTCATTCTTATCAATACCAGATGAGAATGGCAGAATCTAATATTATGAAATTGATGGGATGAAGATGGATGTTTTAACTTTAATAGGTAGGTAGTAAATGTATCGTTTGTATATGCATGTATTCATATGCATGCATATACTCGCACACACAGTGAAAACTGTATTGTCTGGCCCCATTTTTAAATTCTACCTGTTTTCTATAGGTAATCAGTCATGGTAACTGCTAAAATGTAAATGCTTTTGTTTGCCCTCCCTTTGAAATCAAGTGAATATGATTGCAACCACATGCTGTTTTTCATCCAATATACCGATAAGCCTATCGATTTGAAATGAATTTTTATCTGCGTGCGTGTGTGTGTGAGTGTGTGTTTAGCTACGTTTTCTTACAGGGTCCCTCAAAATGCAGATTATTTTTTGAGACAGCAAGGTGATGGACGAGGCCTTTGGTATACCACTGAGGAGAAACAGCAGTCTAGGAGACACGAGGAATTTATACCATTTACTAAGAAATCACTACCCCTTAATCTCTATGCCCCCAACAAGTGGGCTATGCAAGCTCCTGCTGACTTCATCCACCAGGACATCGGCGGGAATGTTTTATTATTTTTGACTTCTGTCGTTATGCACCAGGACAGTTTATTTTCAAGTTTTATGGCAGGAACATATTAAATGTCCTCTCTTGTTGTCATGTTCAAGTATGGTTTCAGATCTATTTTAAAATCATAGCAATAGACATTACCCTCTAAAAGATTAATGGAAATTTTATGTCTTTAAATCACACAGTGACGATGACTCTAGCAACACAATGCTTCTTAATATTAATACTGGTGCTAATGAGAGCTGCTGCCACAGGTCAAGTCTCTCAGCCCTGGTTCAGACAGTTTTTCTACTTTCCCACTTACTCTTCACTGTAATCCCAGAAGTTAGACGTTATTATCTCAGTTTTCCTAATGTGGAAACTGAGGCCTAAAGAGATAAAGTCATTTGATGAAGTTCATACCATTTGCAAGAAGCTAAACTGAGATTTCAATTTAGGTGTCTTTAGTCCAACCTACTGTGTGGCTTTTCTATAATTATATAAATATCTTTTCTTGTAAACTTGTGGTATGTTTATATTACAGTAGACCAGGGAGGTGGAGAGAGTGCCTGGGGTGTGTGTGGGGGGAAGACGGAGAATAGAGGTGTTGGGATCGGAGGACAGGAGCAACTGAGAGCCACTGAATGAAACAATAGTAAGAGGGGCAATCATGTTGGAATTAGGCATTACGCGTTTTGGTTTCTCCCACTTTACAGTTGCTGGTTATCCAGTAACAGTAGTCAAAGTTCAAGAACAGATTAAGGTCAAATAAAGCAGTAAAATGTTGGCTGTCAGATCTGTTCAGCTCAGCGATGGGATATGTGAGTTATATTCTATGGTGGCCCCTTTGCTCGCAACACAAAGGTATGGAGTGGAATTGAAGCTGACCATCAGGCATCCATCTCTCCTTGTGATTAGGTACAGGGCATTATGGACAGCAACGAGTGTCCCTACAATAGAGGGATAGGTTTCAGTAGACGCTTTCACTACTGCTCATACCCATTTTGCCTTGCAAAGTACAAACCTCTCCCAATTCATGTAACTGTCTGCAGCAGAGGGAGAGCATGTGTTTCAGCAGAAAAAAATAAAAAATGTGCTCAAAGTACAGTATAGGGGTCGGACTTTCCAAAATTTGCTTAATAATAGTGATGCTCAGTAAATGCTACTCCAATGATTAAAAACCCAATTCAGAGACACCAAGTACAATAATGTCACTTCCACACCGAATCACCATTCTATCATGGCTTCTTTCATCTTGCCACACCCCTCAGTTCGTTCTGCTGTTTGTCTCCTAGTCACTTACTCATTGAGCTCCCCTGGGATACTCACTGTGCCAGGAGCTGTGCGATGTCCTGGGCATAGGAGTGGGAATCCGAAAGGGGTCTGCCCTCGGGAGCTCACCTCAGGAGGAGCTAACAGCTGACTTGTATTCCCCACGTGGCCCCGGCGACACCCTGACACCCTGTACATTTGTCTTCAGAGCCTGTAGTGGACTTCAAACTCCTTGCAGCCTTGTCTGAACATACCCTCTGTAATTTCCCAGGTTATAATTCCACTGCTCCATAGTCTTGCATAGGAAAAGACATGGCTTTGGAATCAAACAACCCCTATTTGAATCTCATTCTTGCCACAGTTGAGCTCTCAATCTTAATCTCTCAACTCCCTTCGGCCTCACTTTCCTTCCATATCAAATGGGGATGAAAATGAATAAGTAGGGATATCTTGAAACCTAGAAGAATAAAATGCTGTGAAATCGCTGTCCCAGTCCATGGACTTTAATATATACCCAGGTAAGAGTGGACTCGTTATTTGAACAAACATGTGCTGAGCCTTTCTCATGTGGCAGAGAGTATTCTGGGTGCCTCGGTTCCAGGGACGATTGAGGTGCAGATGGTGTCCATAGAATGCTGTACACGGTGTTAGGGAAGGTGTGCCTAAGGAGACCGCTGCGGAAGGAGAAGGAAGGGGTAGCCAGGTGAAGAGGGCCAGAGCGGGTTGTTCCTGACGAAGGGGACAGTGTGATCCCCGGATCCAGACAAGAAATCTCATTAGGAAGTAGGACAGATGCTTGCAGCGCCCCACCACATGCCTTGCTCTCTGCCACTCCGGTGCCAGCTGCCCATAGCTGCATTTCTGTGCTGACTTTTCTGGAACTGAGGAAGACCATTCTGCTGGTCAACATCGATGATATCCCTCAGGAATAGCCCTTAACCAATGACTCTGGGAATTTGTGTATAAATACCCCAGCTCCTTTACCCTGTGGGCATCGTGGAGGGTGTGTGTTTTCCTCTGTTTTCTGGTTTCCTGGCATCTGGTTTAAGAGTGCACTTTGTATGGGCCGTCTTCTCTTCCATGTATTACTTTCCTAGTTCTTGGAGAGTGTTTCTTGCATCTCTTAAATCAGTTACTTACACTGGAGTCCTTAGTTCAGGGTCAGCTTTCGGTAAGCTCAAAATAAGACAAGGAGTATTTTCCCAGCTTGGTTTTCAAGCAATTCATATGTCTATTTTAAGGTCTTTGACCTTCATCGACACTTTTCATGGGACCTCACAAATCAGCTATCAACTTCTTTTGAACTGTGGTTTTATTAAACGTTTAAGAACCAAGGCTTTTAAGATATAAGTACATTGTTCACCCCAAGACTTGAAACCTTGCCAGAGGAAGTAAATATCTAGCAAAGTCAGGTTTAGCATCATTTGGAAAGAGAGAGGCTATAAGTTATTGAATTAAATTATTTTTGTAAAGGGATATTAAAGTTTTGTTTGTTTGTTTTTTGTGCTCTCCTTTGGGGGCAACTTATAAACTGAAAAGTTCAAAGTTCTATCATCTGTATTTCTGTGATGTCTGGAGCAAATGGTATTTGCTAATAATAAAAATTCTCATTGGAGTGCTCCGTCTTGTCAGATATTGTACACACAGCATGACACTTATTTGTTACAGCGCCCCCTCTGACACATGAGACTCAGAAGGGCTGAAGGAGAGTTTAAATCCAGGTGTTTCTGACTTCACAACACCGGTATATTACCCTGTTTCTACATACCAGCTCCTTTTTTCTTGTTTTGTTAGAACAACTCAGGAAAAATAAGATTAAGGTTTATACCAGCTCTTGATAGAGCCCTTTGCTTGGGACTCAGTTCTGATCTGTAGACACAAGCCAGCAGAAGAATGAAAAGGATTGTGGACTTTCACATGTGCCTTTAAAAGCAAGAGAAACTGTGAACTTCAGACCTGAGCTTCAACACAATTTTTTGAGGAAAAGTAAGAACCGCGAGCCACAGCCTAGCACACAAGGGCACTAATTTGTCTAATAAGAGGCACGACACATGGGAAGAGACAGAACTGGGGAGGAGACAACGGATTTTAACTTAAATACGAAAGAGAGGTGAAAATAAGCCCGTTGGCATTGAGGTCTGCTTTTTTTCATACAATCTTAGAATCTGTTCCCATGTTACAGATCTTACTGATGAGGCAGAGTTAGGAATTTTTGGAGCTGGAAACAGAAAGTGCATCCTTTGAACTGCTAAGTTCAGTGCTGCCTGGTAGATAGAGATGTCATTTCATCTCCCATGCTGTGGAGGAGGGCGGTGATGAAAGAGATCACGTCCTGCAGCTCAAAGTCTCTCACTCTATGCCATAAGCATTCCTCCTTTTCCCTCCTCCTCTCTCCCTACCTCCCCCACCTTTCCCCCCCTCAAAGCCTTTCTAACAAGCTCTTAGTTACTTAAAATTACAGAACAAAACCAGCTTCCTGCTAACCCCTTTGGACTTCAATTAAAGACGTATTCAAATGTGCTCCCTGCTCCAGCACCATCAGCACTAAATAGCACATAAGCACTTTTGCAGTGCTTAATGTAAACTTGTTCAAAAATGTACATTATTTTTCATCGACTTTAAATTGGATAAATGCTCACTGAAAAGAGTAAAGCGAAGTGGTATTGGAGAGAGCATTAAAAGAGAAAGAGAGAGTGTTCGAGACCAATAAAGGCATGTGGTCTAAATGTAGGTCCACTCATTTCTCTTTGCAGCAGTCATTTGGTGTGTGCTGTTTGAATGGACTTGGAGACTTTGTACATATTAATGAAATCAGGTTTGTGAAGCCAGTATGCTGCAGATGCAAGTTGTAGTGAGAAAGCATGCACTTTGAGATCAGACAGTCTCAGGTAGGCTACTTAATAATAGTCTGACCTTGAGCAAGGACTTTGCCCTTTTTGAGACTCAGTTTTCTCATCTGTAATACAAGAGAAATCTCCTGTGGTGGTTGTGAAAATTAGATGAGATCACATCTTTATGTATCCTGCAGTCTCTGACACAGAGTAGACGGTCTCTCACTCTTAGCTCTATTTCCAGATAAGAAAAGCTGCTGGTTTCTCAGAAGACTGATTCTTTGGGCTCTGATGGGGAGAACTTTGGTATCTCATCCCCTACTTGCGTCTTAATTAAGTTCAGAGAGGGTGGAGACCATTGCATCTTTTTTGTCCATTGCTCCATACCCAAATGCCTAGCCCATTGGAGATGTGCAAACAATATTTGTTGGATAGAATAATGAGTGACAGCCTGAGCTAGCCAATTACTACTGAGGTAGGACTGCCAAGACACCCAACGTTGTGGACAGTTTTGGGTTCCAGGGCTCATAGGGACTCTGTCTCTCATTAGATGGTCTCACAAATTCTCCTTTGTGTTGAGCACAGGTGGGCTTTCCCCTGGTGCTTTCTGATAACCGAGGAACGCTGCAATAATAAGCGAATACACGAAGGGTTCCAATGCCTTCAGAGAGGAGCCCTTTTCTCTGAAATTCCATTAACACCTCAAATGGGCGGGCTTTAATTTCCCACAAAGCAACCTCATTTTCCAAAGGTGAGGAGCTCACACGAGAAATTGTTTCAACCATCTTTTTTTTCTTTGCATTTGAAAGCTCTTTAAAATTAGTGTTGCCATTTGTATTTTAATGGGGGTGGGAGTTGAAGAATTATTGCCATTTTCCAGAGCCTTCTAGGCATATATCCGTCTGATCACAGTGAATGAAAGACTGCTTTGGTAATTGTAAATGGCAGTAATAAATAGCACATCAGCCTTAATCACAAATGCTAATTCAGCTTGTATTTGTTGCTTGCCTATTATATGAAATACTTTACACACATTCTACACACATCTAATCCTCAAGGCAATTACAGCAAAGCCTTTATTATGATCCCCAACATACTTAGAAGGAAACTAAGGCTTTAGAAAGCAGAGATGATTTCCCTAAGGTCATGTCATCAAGTAAGTGGCCAGATCAGCAGTCAAATGGCAGTGACTGTACATCTAGGTCTTTCCCTTTGATGTTTCAGATCTGGAATGAGTGCTGATCTGATACCAACCAACACTGGGTGTTTCTCCACACCGGTGTTTGCATTTCTTGTTCTGGGGAACCTGAGGTCTGTGGAGTTGCCTCAAGAGTGCGGGAATCAAGGGGGAGCCTATGGAAATAGCGTCCACTGCTAGCCCTGCCAGTTCAAAAGAACTCTGTTTTATTTTTTTTTAGATTGTTGGGTTTCCAAGTACTATGTAATACGGGAAAAGAAAAAAATTCCCCTGCTATCTTTTTAAAAGCCCTGCTCTAAGAAGAGTTTTACCAAATCTAGCAAGACATACCTCCTTGTCTATGTCAGTTTTCCAGAACTAGAACAGGTTGTGTAATGTCCTTCAAGGAAATGGGTATTGAGAGACAGAGGAGATGACAAACACACAAATCACGGGATTGGGTGGAATGGAGACAGAACACAATAAGCCTGCCATCGATGAATCACTCATGAGGCCTTTCTCACTGTCAGGCAGGGATTGTAGAAAGATCCCCCCTGGTCAATTTATTCATGGTCATTTTAGCTTAAAGTCTGGCCCAGTGGGTCTTCTAGCTTCCACTGCCACTGTCACGTGTGCCATTGAGAGGAGCAACATGGGCAGCAGGTGACAGCCAGTGGTTCCTCTCTCCACCCAGGCCCCCTATTGTCTCAGGCAGTGAGTCCCAGCTCAGCTTACCCACTGTCACCACCCACACTATTTTCCTTGCCCTCAGAGAGCCTACACGCGAGTAGGAAGAGACATATGTATAAGGAAAGCTAAATGGAGAAGCAGAGAAAGCAGAGAGGAAAATGACAAGTGGGAGGGGACTTGAAGGATTAATAAAGGATTTTCCATTATCTAGTGGAGAAAGATCTTTCAGTTAGATCTCCTACAACTTGGAGATGTGGAGAATTGTGGGGCAATCGTTCTGTGTGACGGTGGTGGTGGTGGTGGTGGTGGTGGTGTGTGTGTGTGGGGGGGAGGGGTGATGCTCTTCCTTATACTGATTGTAGCCACTGTTTCCTCTGCTTGAATCTATCCCTTCATTACCACCCCAACCTGCTCTTCCATATTTCATTCACCTACTCAGATCTCACCTAACAGAGGTCAATTTAAACCTTCTTTCTATCAGGAGTTCCTATTATGGGACATCCTAACCCACATTTGCTTGAGTTGATTGTCTGTCTTCCCTTGTCCCAGTGGAAGATCTTGGTAAGCAATGTACCTGGATGTTTACCAGAGAATGAATGAATGATAGAAGACAGCTGTGAAAGCCGGTTAAATTCATATTTGGTGAGCCCTGACTTTGGACTTCATCCTGAAAGCAACAGGCTCCCTCTGAACTTACTAAAGTAGGGGAATTACGTGATCTGATTTGTACAGAAAAAAAAGATAATTGGTACCAGTGTGATAAGTTAATCACAGGGTTTCAATGAAGATGAAATGAGATAATAGGTGGATTTTTTAAAAAAATGTTTTTGTAAACTGTAAAATGCTTATCCAAATGAAGGGTGTAGCTATTTTTTTTTTATTTAGGATTTTTTTTTTTCTTTTCAGTTTTTCAGTGATTGAATTCCACCACCCACCCCCATCCTCCAATTTCTAATTCTGGTTCAACTGGTAATTCATTGGTTAATTTCTCTTTATATTTTCTCTTCTTCCAAACTGAATGCAGGTAAAAGGATCCTCCTTATAGACCTGGCCTCTTTTTGCATTTCAATGGGTTCCCAAGTGGAACTGCCAAATTCCACTGTGCTATTAAAATGGGCAGCACACCAACAAAAATCTGTCCTCATCAAAAATTCAAGAAATTAAAATAAAAAAAATGTAAGACCACATTTTCAAAGGATTCAGCCTGACCCCGTTGTGTTTTTTTGTGTATGCAAAATGTATTTGTTCACACCTGCAAGTACAGTCTCTATAAGCCAACTACAGCCTCCAAATTGCCAAGGCTTTAAAAAAAAAAAAAGATAGAAAATCTGCCTTTCAAATTCAGCCCAGAAACCCAGAAATGAAACAACGATGGGGTGGAGGGCTGCCTATAAAACTATTTATAGGCATATTGGGGGGAGATAATTACTACCTTGCAGCTTGTTCTGAAATACCTCTGCTTGGCAGAAAGATGTGTACCGCAAAGCAAAAATTGAAGGGAATCCTTAAAGATGGCAGATTACTTGAATTTTGACAATGGCAGCTTGCTTGAATGCCTTCCTTTACCTTAACCTGTTTTTAAAATCAGTCTGTATAAGATGCTTTGGAAATTTCAACCGCATTCGTTCATTCATTCATTCATGTATGCACACATTCGTCTTTCATCTGAACTTCCATAGAACTAACTTACTAAGTACCTGCGGGGTTTCAGGCTCTGTGCTATGCTCTGTGGATTTAGTGGTGAACGCAGACACTTCTCTATGCTCCTATAGCTCTTCCAATGGAGTGTGAAAGACAGCCAGCCAGCTAATGGATCATTCAAATAATTAATTACAGAAATACATTTTATTATCACAATGTGTTACTGCAATTGTATAATAATTATAACTACTCTTGTGATAAGTGTTCTAGGAGAAAATGCCACATTCCCCTGGAAAGGGAGTTGCCATAAGGGCAGGGAGTTTTGTCTGTTATGCCCATGCTGAATTCCCAGTTCCTACAAAAGTCCTGGCATGCCTTTTTGCATGAATTTTGAAATATAACATGCATATATAAGAACATTAATTAATTTTGAAATATAGTGTGAAATATAGAGCATATATAAGAAGGCCCCAACATACTTGAGTTTGGGAAAGTGGGCTTTCCCAAGGAAGTGAAATTTATGGAGAGACCTGCAGAGTGGCTAGGAATCAATTGATTAAGAATGGGCACGAGCAGGGGATGGAGAGTATTCTGGGAGAAGAAAGAGTTTGTGAGACGACCTCATAGGGAGACAGAGCTCTGAGCCCTTCAGGCACACGGAGAGAAGGCTGGGGTCTTGAAGAAGGGTGAGGAGTGAATCTGGAGATGTAGGCAGGAGCCAGATCACGTGGGAGGTTGAAGGTTATGACCAACACGCCAAGGAAGTGTTGAAAGGATTCTGATGTGGGATAGTCCTGCTGATAGAACCCAGAAAAATCTCCTGGGTCGTGGCATCATGTGTGCTGGGTCTTAATGGACTGATTCCTGGGAAACATTTGGAAGTTGACGGATACTATTATTCAGCAAAGATATTGCTGAATCACACACACACACACACACACACACACGCACACACACACACCCCTAAGTTCCAGGAGAGCACGATTGGCACATAGTTATTTAACTAACAATAAATGAATGGATGCTTATTCATGTCTACCCTGAATGCCCACCATGTGCCAAGCAAAGAGGGGATTTCGTTGACAAAGGTATGGAAATGTGATGGCAAGGGAGTCTCTTTGTAATTTTTTTCAGTTGGCTTCACAGAAGACGCAGTGGCTTCTGGTTTAAGACCCAGCCCTTGCTGTTGCTTAGCTGTGTGGCCCTGAGAAAATCACCTAAGCTCTCTGAATTAAATGTATGTGCCAAATTGTGCCGTGGGAAGCAGCAGACTCACATTTGAACCCAGGTGCTCTGCCTGCAGACCACATGCTGGAAACCATTGCATAACTCGTAGCAAGCACCAAGGCTAGCTTTTTATTTCTTTGTGAGATTAATCATTATGTACTGTCTTTCCTCCCCATCACAGACTAAATTCCGTGTTACCTGAGTGCAGAGGCCACGTTGATTTTTACCCAGGGCGCCTGGCACATAGTATGTGTTCAATAAATAACTGCTGAATGAATGCTCTCTAGCAGCTTAAACAAGCTATTTTATGTAAATGGATTGACCTCAGGCCAGAGTGCAGCAGAACTACAGCTCTGAAAGGACTGAAGGTGGTAAAGGGAAAGAGGGGCGGAGTCACCAGTGATTTCAGCTCTGCTGGGAGACAGCCTTGAAAAAGAGGTGGAGGTCTTTGCCTAAAGTTATCCTCCTGATCTAATTTGAAATAAGGACTTGATTAAATAAAATATTGACTCACATAATCATCGTAGAACTATAAGATTGGCACTGATGACCACCAAGAAACCAAGATCTCTTGGTCACGTGCCCACAGGTTGCAGTTGTGCTCACAGGTTCCATGACTTTCTGTGACCTGCCCATGAGCACACAGCTTGCTAATGGCAGAGGCAGGACTCGAACCCAAGGTTTGGACTCAGGAAATACAGTGATGGCCTATTATGCCCAGGCGTTTTAGAACTGCTGTTTTAGTTTCTGCTCACGTGTTGCCCCGTTTTTCAGTGTTGATAGCTTTGGAGATCAGTTAGGTAATTAATATGGGGATTGGTAGGACAAGGCACAGCACCAGCGTTTCTCATTCTGGTTCCCATTTCATAGTCACCTCCTTCGGGAACTGAAGCCATCCTGTTATTTCTCTGCTTTAAATCCTCTCGCTGGCTGCTCAGATCCTACACGAAGATTCCCATGTTTCTCTACAGGAAGACACTGTGGGTTCTTACTCCTACCTCATTGTCTGCTATGTCCTACCCGTAGCACCCCCACTGACCTTGGTGTACCCCACTACCATACCTTCACTTGGCTTCCCTCTTGCTTCCCTTCCCTCTGGGCTCTCCAACCCTGTCAACTGCTCAGATTATAAAACTCAGCCCTGACATCACCTCCTCTAGGAAGCCGTCCTTGATTTCCTCTCCTGAAGCTTTCCAGGCTAATGCCCTTTC
Source organism: Rhinolophus hipposideros (assembly GCF_964194185.1). Taxonomy (NCBI): domain Eukaryota; kingdom Metazoa; phylum Chordata; class Mammalia; order Chiroptera; family Rhinolophidae; genus Rhinolophus; species Rhinolophus hipposideros. Next base: position 54,676,567 of record NC_138054.1, read on the forward strand.
CTTTCTCCCCTCATACCACATGGTGCTTGCTTGGGGATAATACTTGCTGTGAACTTTTTGAGAGAAGTTTTGGTCTGTATCATTCTGTGAATTCAGAGTTGATTTTCAATATGTGGCACACACTAGGTATGTAATGCATGTTTATTCAAACAAACAAACATATAACAAATTAAGCTGCTAGAGGGCAAATCACAATTGGATTTGTCTCATCTCTCTCTTCCCTCTCTTGAGGACTCTTCAGATGAGTGGCTTTTCCCTGAAACTCCTGTACCTTTTCCACTCATTGAGCTCTGATGCTCAACCTGACGAGACACACTCTCAGACCTTGGACTCCCCTTGAAAGGACTTGTGAGACTCTATCTGGCATTTGAGAATAATTCAGACCCCTCAATATGCTGCCACTTGTTTTTATAGCACCATTTGGTACTAGGCTAGACCCTTTTCAAGTGCATTTATGTCACTCATTCCTAAAAATCATGCTGTGAAAGACTGGTCATTCTTCTCATTTGACAGACAAGGAAAAGTCAGCTCAGACACATGAGTCTGCTTGACCCAAGGTCACAGAGGTGGTCATGGAATGCAATTAGACCTTGTACTTCTGACTCCAAATCCCATCATCGTTTTTTTCCACATTGCTTAGTCTTTGGTAGCAACAGTTTTATTCCCCAAACATCCACAGTTGCCCTGTCAATGACCCATGACTTCACTCCAGTCAGAGTTCTTCTTGTCCCAAGGAGGCATGGGAGAAATGATCCATGCATAGCCCACAGTCTTCTCACTTACTCACAGCTGTCATGGCTGCGTTTATCTTGCCCCAGCGTGACACGTTTTCCCGTAATGGTGGCTGCGAGGCCATCAGGAGGAAAGCTGGCTGTTGCTTCCCTCCAAACCTTTAAGTGAAGGGGACAAAGCAACCCCTTCCTTCTAGGTGCTGGCACATCTCTCTGGAACACCCCTCTATAGCTTGTGCTGGCTGCACAGGTAGTTTCTGCTGCTCTGTTTCTTTCTGCACTACTCTATATATAGGGATTTTAAAAAGATACCCATTAGTTAATCCCCCTTTAAAAACTACTGGTAGTTAGAGTTCTTACTTTGCAGAGAAGAAGGTATTAAAAGCTGCAAGAGCCCCATTCTTTTTTTTTTTTTCTCTTTATTCTGTTTCAGAAGGGACTTCTTAAAAGGTAACCAGGAAGCTAACCAGAGGCTCCCAGGAGGTTGGATGGAGACTCAGGTTCTCCAATGGCTTCCAGTCCAGGTGCCAGCTTCACTAAGTGAAACCTGAGAAAGTCTTTCTTTTCCCCCAGCCTCACTGTTTTTGTCTGGACAATCCTGATCTCTCCTCCACAAGGCTTCCAGAGGCTTTGCCTTTCAAACATTTGTTCAGAAGACCAATGCCCTTCTTCCCCTTCTGAGTGTTCCCACGGCACACACAACCCCCTGCAGGGTACTGACCTTGATGGCAGACAGTTGGGAACTGGGCCCCAACTGATGTTCCTGTCTTATTTGGCACCTCACAAACTGCAGCACTCCATGATACCCCTCCATCCTAATACGCCCTGCTTTTTCATAGGTCAGCACCCCTACCTGCTGGGTCTTCTGTCTCACCTTTGCCTTTCCTCTCTCTCCAGTTTGAAATACCTGACCTCCTCTTTCAGATTCCAGCTCACATGTCACTTCCTCCAGAAATCCTTCCTTCATTCTCCCAGAAAAAGGTGGTGCTTAATGTGTGTGCGCCCGTGAATCTGTGTGTGTGTTGAGCCAGGACATGGATGGAGAGAATGCACTGCAGGTAGAAGGAACAGAGAATACAAACGTGAAAGAGATTAGGGTACTTGGGGACTGAACGAAGCTGATGTTCCTGCTATGTAGGGAGAGTGGTAGAAGATGAGTCTCCAAACTTAGGGTGTTGGGGGCCATGCTCAGTATTTGGGTTTTATTCTAAATGTATTAGGAAGGTGTTGAGAGACTTCGTTACACTCTCCTTAGGACCATGTCTGGCTTCCCTATTAGACTGAATTCCTAGGGGCCAGCATAAGTCCTCAACTCTGCATTCCTTACTCTATAACACGCTGGGTGTTTAGCAAATGTTTAGTATTTAGTAGAATACATAAAAAGGAGAGAGGGATATGTAAATGAACCCAAACCTGCTAGAAGTTGCTTACATCCATCCTCCAGCTCATATTTTATTAACCATGTACCTTATTGGTCTAGGTTTGGCAGACAGAGTTTATGGGAAAAAGCAAGTTTTCATTTATTGTAGTTTATGTTTATTATATGTACTATATTCTCATTATTTTATGTGCAAAGACTGTTTCTTATTCAATACTCTTTGGGGAGATAATATGCAAAGAGATCTTCTATTTCATTTTTACTAACACCACTGCAGTTTGCTAAATCATCACCTTCAAACCATGGTTTAATTTAATACACTTTATTGCTTTCCAAAGCATTTCCTGTAAGATTACATTTCCTGGGTTTTAAAAATAATTGACTGAATTATACATGTGAAGTTAAACAGGTGTTTTGTCCCTTTTGTTAAACAGGTGTTTCGTGCCTTTCGGTATCTGTGTGTCTGTCTCTCATATTTGAGTAATGGAAGTTCCTGACTTGAGAACAGGAAGATACTCAAAGGAGACTTAAAACTATGTGCTCCAATGAGTAGTCTGTGGGTGGGAATTAGGTGAATCTGGTTCTAAACTCCAGCTCCCCTACGAATTAACAGTGTAAAATCTTGAATGGATTATTTACCATTTTAGTGCTTCACTTTCCACATTTGTAAGATGAGGATAATCAGACTTAGTTCATGTTGTGATTTTTAACATCAGTTTTTAAAAAGAAAACGTATAAAGTGACTGTCAAAGTCCCAACACATAGCAAGTGATAAAAAAGAAAAGGTAGTTGTTATTGTGAATAGTTAAAATGCTCCTTATTACTGTGTGGCTTCAGTCAAGTTACTGAACTTCTATGCCTCTATATCCTCATCTGTAAAATGGGGATAATGGTAGCAGTCTACGTAATAAGTTTGTTGTGTGGATCAGATGAGTCAATATTCATGAAATGCTTAGGAAGTGCCTGGCATAGGGTAAATCCTCCGTGACTATCAGCTTCTCTTATTACTAATATCAGTTATTATCACATATAAATACCAAATAAAAGTGAATTTTCAGACTCTATAAGGCTAACTTTTGCCCAAGCTAAAAGGACTTTATCAGACAAGATGGATTCCTCACTTAGCTGTGATGAGCCTGCAAGTCAGAAGTATTTTCAATTTCTAATTTATCTGAAGTATTGCCTTTGTGGTGGTAACTATAGTAGTCTGGGATTTCCATTGTCAGTTAGCTTGGCTGACCCCATTCAAAGATGCCCAATAACTCAAGTGACAAAAATTACCTGAATTAAACAGAATTCTCTAAATCAGGGTTGGGCTAAGCCTGAAAATGATTAAAGCCCTCTCATGAACAAAAACTTCTCCTCATTTTGCTGTCTAAGTCTTCATCAAATGACTGAATAATGTTTGCTAAGCTCCCTGGCTTGCCAGGCACCCACCCACCCACCTCCCACTGTCACTGCCAAGCCACAGGACAAACTAAGAAAGCAAAGAGAGATTTGCTGAGACCTGAGCTCAGCTACCTCAGCTCCAGCTCTGGGTGTGGTGCCATGGGGAGCAGGACTTCACTGAGCTCCTGCAGATGAAAGTGGCCCCTGCCTAAACAGAGAGTACACACTCATGTGTCAGAAATGCTTTTTAAAAAAAAACAGCTCTATGAAGGTATAATTGTTATCCATAAATTGCATGTATTCAAAACGTACAATTTGATCCATTTTGACGTATGCATACACCTGTGAAATCATGACCACAATCAAGGTAACTAAACATCCATCGCTTCCAAAATTCCCTGGTCCTTGGTCATCGCTCCCTCCTACCCATTCCTCCTAGTCAGGTCACAACTCGTCTGCTGTCTATCACTGTAGATTAGCTTGCATTTCCTCCAATTTTATATCTATGAATTCACGCAACACGGATCGTTGTATTTTTGGCCTGGCTTATTTGACTTGGCATCATTATGTTTTTAAGAGAAATCTGAAGCCATCTTGTCACCTCCATAGTTGTGCCCTTGGACTGTGCAGTTAGTGAGTGTGTGGGCTGCTCCTGGAAGCTCCATGCACACCCCTCTCTATAGTCTCACAACAACCCCTGATGGCCATGTCATGGCTGAGGAAACTGAAGCTGAGGCTGGTTGCACCAAGTCGCACATTTAAGAGATAGTCTGACTTAAAGTCTATGTTGTTTCCATCTCCCTATTTGCACCTGGACTGGAGGCAGTTCAAGCTCTGGTGACAGGCTTGGCTCTGATTTTAGAACTGGGTTCAATCTCAGGCTACAGCACCTCCAAAAGCGAGACGTGGCACAAGCTCCCTAACTGCTTTCCGCCTTAGTTTCCTCACTGTAAAATGGGAATATGGACGTATAAGGCTCGCATGTTCTTGAAACAAATAAGAAAGTGCATCTAAGAGCTCAGCCTTGCACACGTGAAGTGCTCGATGAATGTTAGGTCTCTTTATTTCTGTTAATGTGTTGTGGCTCCTCCATAACCAAGGCCAAAAACGTCCCCCTTAGTATTAAACAGACAACCTGTTAGCCTCTGTGGACACCCTGTGTTGAGGCGTGTTCCAAATGGTGAGAGCAAGAAAAAGGATAGGCTGGGATGCCAAACTTTATGTTCCTGCTTTAACCCTGTGGATTATTTCCTGGCTTGTACTAGTCGCAGTAGGTACTTGATGACTAAATGATGGGCAGATGAAGGAATGGGTGTGCTTTGACGCATCCGTGTGATTCTGACATAGAGAAGCCCAAATCTGGCAAGAGCATATTATGTCCCCACCTGCCATTGAAGGTAGAACATGGAAAGGTATTTGTTATCCATTAGCCATTTTCTATTTATTATCCTAAGACCTAACACCCAAATGTTATTACACTTTTCACTGTTGCTAGGTGTCATATGTACAAATAGGCACATTGATGATAACAAGCCATTTTGTCCTGCCATCTGTCTGTAGGCAAAGCCACTGGGTACTGTGTTGGTTTCATCCTAAATGGTAATTACTGGGGACATCAATGGGTGTGGCTGTGTTCCATGGTTTTCTGATGACTGGCTAGAGATATGCTTCCATCCCATTTCCCATGGAATTGGGTTCTCTGCATGGCTCACAACTGCTGCTAGCACACAGGCCAGTGGGTTTCAGATGGTGTGAGAATATGAATTTGGCACTGAGACTTGGAGGTATGCTAAAGGGGCTGGCTCAGGGAGAAGAAAGAATTGTGTACACCTAAAATGTTAGTGGATTTTTTTTTTCCTTCATAAAGACCCAAAGAGGGAAAGGAGCTTTTGCAAAGTGACACATCATAAAAAGGAAGATCCGTTTCTGGCCATCACAGAACAGGATTACTGTTTCCTCTTGCTTTAGTCATGAAAGCTTTTCCTTTTATCAATGTCTTTGAGGCATCCAGAAAAGCATCAAATAATAAAATACCCAGCACTTACAGAGTGTGCCAGAGGCTGTTCTAGGTGCTTTACATGAAATAACTCATTTAACCCTCACAACTCTATGAACTAAGAATTACTATTATACCTATTTTACAGATGAGGAAACAGAGGCAAAGAGAGGTTAAGTAACTTGACCAAGGCCATCTCACTAAGAACTGCTGAATCGAGTATTAGGACCAGGGTCTGGTTCCAGCAACCCTGTTCTTACTCGACACCGTGGTGATTCCTATTCAAATGGACTTATTTGTAAAAATTAACTCAGCAAATAATTAAAAGAGGAAACTAAGAAATGTTTCTAAGGTCCATATAGGGAAAGTCAGTTGGCACTTTTTAAAATACACATGATGATGGAACGGTAAGGTTTGTATCCAGGGAGGGATACCCTGCCCACCTGCACAGTCGCAGACACTGCTGTGGCCCTGAGTGGGAGGGGACAGGAAGGCACCCATAGTGCACCTCCACAGCGCAGGTACATGGAACGGCAGTGCTATGATAAGAAAGAGAATTGGCCACAGCGCCCATGATGGCAGTAGTGGCAGCTGCACATTCCTGAGCCCTCACTAGGTATGTGCCGGCCGCTGTCCTCGGTGTTTTAATTCACTTGATTCTCTTTCCCAGATGAGTAACCTGAGGTCTAGAGAAATGAAAATCCTTCCTCAAAGGCACACATCTAGTAAGTGAACAGGATTCGACGCCACAGATGCAGGTCGTGTGCCCATATTTTAACCACTGCGCCCTTAGCCACTGGCCGCCCTACTTGTCTGACACTCAGAGCAGTTCTTTATATTTATGGTTTTCGCTCTCACGGTGCTGCACTGTCGTTACAGTATTGTTTTCTGTTCAGTTTCACATCCATCCTATCTTTTCATTCTCACAACAACCCCGAGATCACCAGGGTAGGCATTATGTGAATACATATTACAGATGAGGAAACTGGCGCTCAGTGACCCAGGCAGAGTTATAACCCATGAGGACCAGGTGCCCTGTCCTCCTACTCTGCACCAGTGGCCCAGGCACCGTGGTACACCCTCTGCCTTCCATCGGGGTCCTTCAACATTTTGACTAAGATAGAACATGCACTTCCCACCACGTTTTCGGTGTGGTCTGTGGCACAGAACTTTGAGTGGAGTCCATTGAATGATGATTGTAAAGCACCGTTTAACGTGTTGTGAGCAAGGGGGAAGAAGCAGAGGATGAGGTTAAACCATTAATTAGGAAGGAGGACATGGGTCTTAGAGCTTTGCCTCAGGAGTATCTGAGAGGGCACACACCGTCAGGGCGGTCCTTCAAAAAGAAACCAGACAGTGGTAAAGGAAGGGCTAATGAATGAGACCTTATATAGACTGTAGAGTGATCAGGCAGTAATTATTGCTGATTTGTTTTGTTTGGAGTCTTGAAATCTACTGAGGCATTCCCCACAAATGCTAAGATCTGGAGTGTGCCACCATACCTGGAGATAGAACACGACCATGCCTTGAGGTCTCACAGGTGCTGGCGTGTCCACAGCTCAGATGATAAAACCATGGCCAGAAAGCCAATGGATTTTAATAAATTGCAAAATCCTGAAGTAGGGAAGCCAGAGTCTGGTCCTCAATGAAGAATATCTTTTTTTCCCCCCAAGTTCTTTTTTCATTAGCCTGCAGTGACCATACTTGTGATTCCTATTACTGTGCATTGTTATGGCAGTTAACAACTCACCGAATACACACACACACACACACACACACACACACACACACACAGTGGAATTATTTCACTTCATGTGCTCACGAGTCCCGTGAGGTAGAAGAGCTGACATGAATAATTCTATTTTTCAGGTGAAGAAAGTAAAACTCAGGAAGTTAAGGGACTTGCCCATTGCCCTCTGGCAAAAAGTACTTATCTCCATATCTGAACTCTCATTTTTAGATCAGATGCCCAGTCCTTTGTACCAAAACAACGTGTAGTTCTGAAGAATCCCCAAATCTGCACTTAGACGATTAAGTCACTGGAGCTCCTCGGTGGGCAACGCGGCATACCACCAATAGAGTCCAGCCGTGAATTACATGTGGTTCTGCTTCTGTATCCTCCCTTTGGGATGATCTCTGAGTGGTGGGTCCACATTCCTCTGCTTATTTTATCTTAGGTCTGCTAGATTTGGTCAATAAAGACAGAATGGAGGTGGGTTGAATCGTTGCCTATTGGAGGAAAGGGCTGAATAGGCATTTCACAGAAGACAGAGTAGTCTCAGGAGCTAACTGGTCTTCTGACATTCACCCAGAGCTGGAGCCTTTTCTTGAGAACAAGTAGAGAAGTTTTAAGATCTTGAAGACCTGGATACTGATGCTAGCTCTGCTTCTTTCTAGATGTGTGATCTCGACTAGGTCACTTCACCTCTGTGTACCTCAGTTTCCTCATCTATAGAATGGGGTTTATAAAGCCCACTTTTATACCCATTCTTATGGACCAGGAAGCAGTTTACACATATTAGTTATACCTGATCCTGGCTTCTTCCCTAATTGTTTTTCTTTCTTTTCTCTGAAGCAGTGGTTCTCAAGATGTGGTCCCTGCCTGGGCCAGTAGAGCAGCCTTACCCGGAAATTTGTTAGAATCTCATTATCTCAGGCACCAAACCTAAACCTCCTGAATCAGGAGCTCTGGGGACGGGGTCAGGGATCTGTTCCTCACAGGCCCTCCAGGTGATTTTTGGTATGCACTCAAGTTTGAGAACCACTACTCTAAAGTGACCTCCCTTTTTGGGGTGTGCTCTTGTTTCCAGGTTTTGAGCAGGTACAAGCATTGATTTGAACATAGTGCCTCAGGCTCCCAGTCCTCCCCTTAACACTGAATTCTGCTCAGTTCTAGCATCAGCTGCTGTACACTCCTGGGCCTCCTGCAGGATCCCTCAGACCATCAAGGGCCATTGCGGTGGTTTTGTTTAGTTGTTTTTGTTTTTTGGTTTTTTTTTTCCCTTTGCTGTTCTCTACCAACAAATGTCGAAACACTTCTGAGAGCTGGCCAAGTACCCCCGTTTTGGACAAACCTCTTTGTCTTTTTAATTGATGTCCTGTTTACCTCCTTGGAATGCCCGTGCCCTTTCATCCAGTCCCCTGTCCAGATGGTGGGTGGATGGGCCTAATTCTCCTCATCAGTGACAATGCGGTGGCAACTTGGTATCTCCAGGCTCAACGTCACGACCTGCCTGCCCTTTTACTGTCAGAGATGACGGGGCTCAGGAGAGCAGGTGGCCAGGACTAGGGAGAATCTATTAGGGTTAGTGATTCCTGCAAAACCATTTGCTGCAGACAAGAGATTGCTTACAAATAAGTGTCTCAACAAGCCAGGGTCTGTTATCCACTCATTATTTTTGGATTAGAAAGGGCTAACAGGACTTGACCTTGGAAGGTCAGAATAATTTGAGTAGATAACTAGGTTGCTGCGTTCCCTGGGGCAAAGAAAGGTCTGTTGAGATCAAGGTTTCAGCATTTTGATTCAAAGGAAACCATGCTCTTATTTTTTTTTCTCTGATAAATATTGATAAAAGACTATATCTGTATTTCCCAAATGTCAACTCTTATGTCTTGTGGTCCAACCACTTGGAGTGATTCTCCTGTGCATAAGCCTCACAGTTCTTATGGTAGGAAAAGTAGATCGCAAGGGGCAGGAGAGGGGGTGAAAACATTAATGAGTAGGAGACGACTGTGGTCATCCAGACAAGAGGGAAGGAGGGCCGTGATGGGGGCAGTAGAGTGAGATGTTCAAGTGGAGTCCAACAGATTGGGATGCAATTTCTGCATCCCAGGTTGCCCTGCCCCCCAACCTTCACCTCTCCTCTGAGCTGTGAAGCCTGGGGCAAGTTACTTAACTTTTCTGAGGCTCTGCTTGCTGATTTCTAAACTGAGGGAAAATGAAGAACTATTCCTATGGCATCGTTAGGAAGATTAGGTGAGAAATGTTTTCAAAAAAGATTTTTAGTTATTTTAAGCGTGTCTTTCCAGGACCCATCAGCTCCAAGTCAATTAGTTGTTTCCAGCTAGTTGTGGAGGGCGCAGCTCACAGTGGCCCATGTGGGGATCGAACCGTCAACCTTGTTGTTAGAGCACCGCGCTCTAACCAACTGAGCGAATCGGCTGCCCTGAGAAATTGTTTAAGATGATCGAGTCTAGCAAAATACCTGGTACCTAGTAAATGCTCCACAAATGTTAACTCGAATTATTTTTATTGAAGTTGTGGTGATAAGTTCAGGTGGTGGGTGAGGCGAAGAGTAAAGTCTGTGCCCCTGAATTCTTTCTCAAGTCACTGGTTAATGGAATAGTTTCGGGTCATGAGAGAATCAAAACTGAAGAAAGCCCAAAGACCAGAAAGTAACAAGGAGAAGCAATGAAAATGTGATTTAAAAGCACGGGGACTTTGTTTCTCTGCAGGACACACACACACACACACACACACACACACACACACACCCCTTCCTTGATGATGATATCAGAAAAATGAGGTATGAGAACATCCAAATCATAGCTCTCAGTGCCTTTTCTCTAGGTCATTATGAAACATGAAACATTCTCCAATTAGCTGTGAGCCAAATTCTGGATTTGCTTGTTTTCATTAGTCTAGGACGCTTTCCCCCAAAAGCCCCATATATAATGTCTTTGTCTCTCACACCTCCTCCTAAAGATCACACACATTGAACCATTGTGACAGATGATGACAGTTTCCATTTCAGAGCAGGAGTGGTCAATGCATTTCATTGCATGAGAACTCTGAATGAATCATAGAGTGCATTGTCAGTGAGATAGCTTGCCGGAGAGGTCTTAGCTCCCTACTCAGGCAGAGCACAGGGACACAGGCACACTTCCGTAATACTTTGGTGGAAATAAGGCCAGCCTGCCTGGTTTGGCCCGGGCAACAGGACAGAGATTGCTGCATGCAAAGAATCCGAGGAGAATCTCAATCTCTCTGTCTCTCTGTCTCCGTCTCCGTCTCTCTTTCTCTCTGTCTCTCTCTCTCTCTTTCTCTGTCTCTCTCTTTCTAAGTGACCAGATGCAGTAGATGCTCAGTGAATATTGACTGAGGTGAATTGAATAGTATGTCTTTGAGAAATTGCTTTGCCCTTCCCCCGGCACATGCCTATTAATCATTTACAACCCCAAGAAGTGCCCATGAAGGGATTCCTCCTCTACAAAATTTTTCTGACAACAGTCCTTTGAATTCATTGACTACTTTGTTGTGTCCAATGCTTTTTCTTGTTTGGGGCATCACTGGAAGGATGCAGGTCAGGGCTTCGACAGCCGAAGGGGCAGAGTGAGGCTTAGTGATGAGGCGTAGTCTCTATGATCACACTGTGAGTAGGCAGAGGAACTGCGATCTCAATGCACGCTGGCCTGACTCCACAGTTTATGTTCTTTGGATTCCGTGTTCCCTCTCCCGATTCCTCTTTCAGGGTTCACACTTAGATTCATCTCCATTGATTTTCCTGCCAATACTCTCTACCACTTCTGTATTGACTGCTCGGACCAAGTTGATGTAGTCACACATGGTGTAGGAATGCTTCTCAACCTAAGTAGGCAGCGTGCCCTCAGACTTAGACGTCAGGGAGACCCACCTCGTTCAGGAGAGATCAGCATAATCAAAGTGATACATTTGTTTTTTGTTTGTTTGTTTTGGAAGTGGTTACTGATGTACCTGGGATAATTAATGAGAACTGTTTCCTTTTCCAACACAGTTTTGTACTTCTAGCCCTTCCCCCAACGTGTTCAGAAACTAATTTAATGGTTTTATCCTCCACCGAATGTTCCTGGTGAAAGTGTATGGAGTATTCCTCTGTCTTAGGTTGGATATGTCAAAAGAAAAGAAAACAAATAACTGAGGGCATTGTCTGCCGCCAGGGAGGTGCACTGTCCTAGCAGTGGCCATGTTCCCCAGATTTCCTAGGAAACTTCTCAGTGTCCCATTCTATCAGCCGATGAACATATTTACATCTTCTGTACATACGTGGTGTGACAATTAAGTTTGCAAACTCATCCTAGAAAAAGTGCTACATGCCTCATTGCTGACCATCACTATGGTCACCTTTGAAGTACTCCCCTTGGGAAGCTATGCTCCAACTCCAGCACCTAGTCCACCCTTCAAAGCAATTTGGGAACTCTTTTTCTGGAATGGCCATCAGAGCTGTCGTATTACCCTTGATGTCCTGAATGTCTTCAAAATGTCTTCCTTTCAATATTTCCTTTATCTTCGGGTAAAGAAAGAAGTCATTGGGGTCCAGATCAGGTGAGTAGGGAGGGTGTTCCAATACAGTTATTTGTTTACTGGCTAAAAACTCCCTCACAGACAGTGTCGTGTGAGCTGGTGCATTGTCGTGATACAAGAGCCATGAATTGTTGGTGAAAAGTTAAGGTCGTCTAACTTTTGCGCGCAGTCTTTTCAGCACTTCCAAATAGTAAACTTGGTTAACTGTTTGTCCAGTTGGTACAAATTCATAATGAATAATCCCTCTGATATCAAAAAAGGTTAGCAAGATCGTTGCAACAAGTTCAGGAACTTAATTGTCAGAGCTCATGCACCTTCCAGAATCAAATGCAACTTGCTACATAAAATGTGATACCTGATAGTAAGATGTTGTGTGTGTTCTTTTCTTATTCCAACCTTGTTACAAAGATGATGTGAGGGAGTTCATAGAGATGCCTATATTATAAGGAATTTTAGTTAGATAACAAAGATGAAAACAAGGAAATAGATGATAGGTAAAATTGTACAATAAGTCCTATAATGTTTATTTAGTGTAGGGTTACAGATTTGGTTCTGACCTTCCTAGTGGACAAAGGAAAAAGACAAACAACCAGTTTTAATATTCACATTATCTATAAAATACAAACAAACAAGTTGGTCTGGGAAATCACAGAAGGTATGTGCTGCGTTTAAAGTATATACATGTTTTCAAATTGTATGTGCAATAGGAAGTTTTCATACTAGTCTAACTAAAAGAGGTATATGTTTTTACATCCTGGGATCTTTCACATCACACCTTTTTTGGGGGTGACAATAGCCAGCAAAATTTGGCACTCTGATACAAAATGGAAATTAAGCAGCCTTGAGCTAAGTTTCAGGAATTTTTCAGTCCTCTTCAATTGACAGCCTGTTATTCAGCTAAAGAGCATATATTTTCCCTAATGTAATTGAAACAGAGTAGTTAATTTCCCAGCAAAACATCTTAAGAATCCAGAATGTCTTTACTAAGAAAACTTTGCTAGTTACAAAATTCTTGAAGTTGGGTCCTGCTGGAAGAAAACTGTTTTGCACACATTACAAATAATATGCCTCTGTGGGGTGAATGCTGACTCGTGCATTTCAGGTTTTGGCTTATTTGGATATTCATAAGGGTCCCTCTTTGCTGATTATGTCAGCACAGCCTCTTTATTGAATTATGGATTGGGTATTTAATCAAGGCCTGTGCCTTATTATTAGCTACGTAGCATTCCATTGTTTCAGTGGAAAATGGAACATGTAAAATCTGATTTGCATGAAAATCTATTTGCCCACTAATAAATAATGTTTTACACTGGACTCTTTTATATCCCCATAATCCTTATCTGCCAGAGAAGTGAGAATAAATAAGCACAAGTCATGCTGATGGATTAGGGTAGCGCTTCCGCCAAGTGGTGGCCAGCTGGATATCCAGTATGGGTTTTCATGAGTTTGCTTCTCCTGTCTTAATCCCAGATTTGAGAGTTGGGGCTCTTCTTGGAGAAACACTGTATGTCTTGCAGAGAATGTGTATTCTAATGCAATCACCTCGGTGAGGAACTGGGATTTCGGCTAGTAATTCTGACCACTCAGTGACACCTTAACCGTACATAGAACCTTGAAATCGTGATTGCCTGGGCCCCACCTCCAGAAACTTGGATTCACCTGTCCCAGGTGGCCCCAGGTGACACTGACATGCATCCAGGACTGAGGGTCCCTGAGCTGTGCTTTCAGGAGGACAAACTCTGTTTAATGGCTGTGAGCTATGACTCCCAGCTCCACACTAGGGTCTCTGAGGATAGAATTCTGCCATGGTCTCTTCTTCTGGAATCTCCTACTCAGGGGGTCTGCTGAGGCTTGTATGGCACAGGAGAAATGGCTTCCTTTGGAATCCTTGAAATACAGGTTTGCGTCCTGGTATTTCCTAGCTGCGAGACCCTGGGGAATCTGCCTCCCTCTCTGGAGGAAAATCAGAAACCTTGTTTCATCGTGAATTTGGAATTGCTTACGTGGGACACAGCATCGTAAGTTCAAGGCCCAGGTACCAGCTTCTAGCTGTGTTCATATTAGTGAATGTAAGGTGACTCCCTGCTAAGAAATGATGATAATTGTTCCTTCCCAAGGCTGTTGTGCTGATTTAAATAAGAGTGTGTTGTAAAGGGCCCTTCCTGTGGGAGGTTGTTCGTAAAGGTTTATTCCCATTCTCAGTCCTTGTCTCCTCTAGGATACCTTCCTCTCATCTTTGTTTCTCCATCTTCTTCTCGTATACCTCTTGAATATTTCCCCCGAGAATCTTCCACCAAGTATTCCTTTCTCTGGGACCAGGTGTCCACGTGAGAGGCATGTTAACTTAACATCCTCCAAATTCTGTCCTCCTCTGTCCATTGCCAACTCATAATGGATCTCCTACTTTCCGTTCTCCAGATTCTCCTTTTGTAGCCAGTGCTACGGTCCTAAAATGAAGTTACAGAGTAGCATGATAAGTGCCAGAAGAGGAAATGCCCAGGGTGCTCTAGGAGGTTCCTAACTCAGTCGGGGATGGAGGCATTGAATCTCAGAAAAATTCCTGGGGAAATAATGCCATCTCAACTGAGTTCCGAAGGTTTCTTTGGAGTTACGCTGGCACACAGAGATAGAAGGAGTGTTTGGGGCAGAAGAACAGTCTGAGTCCAGGGGTGAGAAAGAGCTTGGTGAGCTTGAAAGGATTAAGACGGCAGGACCCAGGGGTGGGACAAGATGCTGGGACAGTCTCTGACAGAGAACCATCAGCTTGCATATGTTTATTTTTCCTGCTTACGAGGAGGTGTGATCAAACAATACGGTGACTGTTTAAATTAAAAAGAAAATTATTACTGTAAAAGGCACATTGACATTAATCCTCCCCAAGTACTCCCTCTCGCTTCGAACACACTTATCCCATCGTTCTTGCCACGTTCTGAAGCAGTTCTGGAAGTCCTCTTTCATGAGTGTCTTTACTTCATCCTCCATCATGACAATGCTCCCTATCACACATCGCTTATGGTACAGGAATTTCTGTCAAATTCAAACATTACGATGTGTCCTCATCCACCTTATTCACTGGATCTGACACTGTACGACTTCAGGCTTTTCCCCAAAGTCAAAATGATTCAGGACATCAAGGCAGCCACGACAACTAAAGACATTCAGAAAGAGGACTCCCAGAACTCCTTCAGAAAGTGGCAAGAACGATGGGATACACGTGTTTGAAGCGAGATGGAGTATTTTGAGGGGGATTAGTGGCAATATGTCTTTTATTGTAATAATTTCTTTTTATTTAAACAGAGTATTATTTGATCACACTTTGTGTCTGTCTCTGTGCCATCGGTACCTGGTATATTCCACATGCTCAGTTTTAATGTTAGATTATTGCACTCTTGGAGCTCAGTGGATGAGAGCATAACTAGAAGAGACGGGGAGAAGAAGCTGTCCTTGAATGGGTGGTGTTTGAAATGGGCCATGAAGGGTGGGTGAGCTTTTAATGAACACAGGTGTGAGTGTGAGTGTGTGCTGGGGTGTGGCACCGGACCCTAGAAGCACATCACAAGCCCAAGTGCAACCACAAGCCCAGCTCTAGTGGAACACACAATCCAGTGTGGTGTGGTTAGGCCGGATGGTAAATAACAAATGGGGGAGGTCCACCTCAAAAAGAGTGAACTTCTGGTGGTGGTAAAGAGACATGGAAATGCCCTCACCATGGAGAATCAGCTAGCCTCGCCTAGTGTATTTTTGGTAACTTTGCATTCTTTACTATGAAACCTGTCATTCTAAGGGTTTGCAGTGTTATTCTATGGGAAGCCAAAGGAGGATTTAAAGCAGAGGGTAGGAATGGAGTGGCGGTGGCATTTCAACACGCTGTTCTAGCTGCAGAGAGGAGAATCAGAGGAGGGCGAGAGGGAGGTATGAGAATCTCTAACCTGTTTTCTCTCTCATCTCATTAGAAGAGTCCTTTTTCTCCAAAATGTGTTAACAAGATTCTTTCTACTTGAACCAAACAATCATAATTTGCCCTGGACTGTAACACCTGTGGTTCACAAAGGGCTTTCACCCACATTCTCCTGTCTGAGGTGGGAGGGAACAATCTTTCCTAGTCCTGAGCCCCTTCTGTTATCCTAAGGGTGTGTCTGGATATGGGGAAGCAATATTTCTGGTACTTTCTCTACCTCTGTTTATGTGATGGGGTCTTAGCTCCTTCTGGAAAAGTCGTCTTGTTTTTTTTTGTTTTTTAAATAATGGTGAGAAAAAGAGGAGAGCAGCCAGGAAAATGGATCCATTTATAGATAGATCCCCTCCCCACCATCACTCTTGTCTAATGATACCCTTTCAGGCCTCATGCCAATGGTGCCTCCTCCATGAAAACTCCCCGCCGCTTGTCTTCACCCTCATCTACAATCTCCCCGCCCTTTGTTAATTAACTTCCTCTTCAGTTCCAGATAGTAGCGTGGCAACCTTATGAAAGCACTGTCCCCTAAAAATGATGAGTCCTCCGAGGAGAGGACTAACTCACTTTTCTAATTCTTTTCCTACACAGTAGAATGCTTGGTGCATAGAAAGTGTCTTGCTCCCGGTGAGCTGCTTTATAACTCACAGGTTATAGTTTGATGTTATGGCCTTGGGATTCCAGCACCCAATTGCCTAGTGGGCATCTCCATCAGAATGTACCACAGGAAAGAGGTGAACCTGACCAGAAATGAACTCATCAACTCTAGTACTCCCTTTCAAATCACTTCCTCCCTTCTCTGTTTCACATCCCAGGTGATGGTAACCTTATACATACACGTGGTTTTTTTTGTTTTTTTTGGGGGGGTGGGGTGTGTGTTTCTTTTTGGAGTCTATAATCCTGGGAATTTTTGATTCTTCCCTCTCTCATTGCACCCAATATCGGTTCTCTGCTTCCATCTCCTACATATTTCTCCACCTGTTCCCACGTCTCCATCTCTAAAAGTCTTTGCACCAGTTTAACTGTCCATATTTCTCATACTATCTAAGCCTTTTCCCGCCTTGCCGTATAGTCTCCACCCTGCAGCCTAGATGACCTTTCTAAAACCCAGACATGTTCATGTCACTCTTGGCTTAGAACCCTTTACAGCTCCCTGTCATTTTGGGATTCCTCATGATTAGGCCCCGACCTCCCTCTCCAGCCTCTTCTGTTTGCACTCTAACTGTTTGCAGTTCGTCATCCAACATTAACTGCCTCCAGTGCTGTCCATAGAACTCTCAGGGATGATGGGAATGTTCTATATTCATGCTGTCCGACCTGGTAGCCAATAGCCACGTGTGCTTGTTGAGAACTTGAAATGTGGGTGGTGTGACTGAAGAATCATATGTTTAATTTCATTTAATTTTAATTAATTTAAATTTAAATAGACATATGTACTACTGGCTACCATATTGGACAGCACAGGTCTAGGCTCTGAAGATCCCAAGCTATCCTGCACCTCTGTCTGTTGGCTTACGTTTTTCTCTCATTCTGGAATGCTCATCCCTGAATTCTTTTCAGGAAAATCCCCACTGGTCCTGTACGAATCAGCTCAGCTGTTCCCCTCACCCAACACACCTTTCCTTACCCTGAGACTGGATTTGGTGTTGCTTCCACGATGTACTCATCTCCACCGTGGAACGCATTGTACATTTTACTTTTACATTACACCATCTCTTGCCTCGGTCTTTGTACTTCCATTTCCCCCATTAGGAAGTAAATCCCTTCAGAGTAGGGGCTAAATCTCTCTTCCTGGCATCTCCAGAATATAACACAGTTCCTGCTGGCCCCCCACACAGCGAGTGGTGATGACACAGGGTAAAGCAGGCAGACAATTCTTCATTCTAGCCCCATTTCTGGTACCTACCAGCTCTGCAGCTTTGGCCAAGCCCACCCGGCTGAGCCTCAGCGCTTTCACCTGTAGATGGAGTATTGTCATTCTTTCACTGTTCAAGAGGTTAGGAGGATTACCGGTGCTACACACCAAGTACCTGGGACACGACAGGTGCTCAGTAATTGAGAGCTGCTGTTATTGGATGTTCTGTAAATATCTGAGCCTTCGCCACTACAGTTCCTCAAGTACTTGAATGCTAGTCAGTGTGGGAAGTACTTGAGCAATGTAACCTTTCCTTTTTACAATAACTCCCATAAGGCAGTTACTACTCTGTCCGTGTGATAGTTGAAGTTATATTCCACAGCTAGGAAACAGCGTAGCTGGGATTCTAATCCAAGTTTGCATGAATTCAAAGCCCATGCTAGACTTCCTCACTGCTGCTCTTACACGCCTTTGCACTTAATTCAGGTAGCAGTGCACATGTTCAATTAACAAAGCAAATCATGAGCGGTAGTCATTTTAACACAGGCAACAGAATTTCCCTGAACTAGTTGATTTGGGAGACTGCAGTCCTTGTACAGTATTTCCATTCCCTGTTTGCAGCTTTTAGGTAAAGAGATAAGGAAACATTTAATCCATTCTCTCAATTAGATGGTGTAATAGATTGTCATGGGCCTTTTGAGATAAGTGTTCAATGATAGTGTCGTGAAGGGCATTGATCAGCTGCGTCCCTGAAGCTCATTGATTATCAGGTGTGTGTAAAGCAGAACGGCAGTAAGGATCTGATCCTGGGAGGACTCAGACTTCAGTGTTTGAAGGCAGCTCATAGGACCACCACAGCAGGGCCCCATCTGTACAATGAGCCTCGCTTTTGAAGAGACTCAACTGGGGCCTATTTTCTGAGCCCTTTAAGGAATACCACTGGGTTCCTCCCCCTGTGGCTTTTTTTAAATTTTATTTCTGAATGTCACTTCCCTGTCTGCCATTTTTATTGAGTGTCTGGTACATGCAGGGCACTGTGTTACCTGCTCTGGAAAGGTACCTGTCACTGAGATAGGACTAGGTATTTGACATTTGAGTTGAGGACAAAGATAAAACATCCACACACAATCGAATGCATTAGGTACTGATATCTCCATTTTATAGTTGGGGAAACAGACACAGATTATGAAACTTGCCCATGATCACACAGCTAATAAGTGTTAGAGCTAGGATTTGAACCCAGGCAGTGCAGCGTCAGAGTCGTTGCTCATAACCACAGTGTTCTCCTGCATCTCCAATATCAAATAGCTGATGACAACAGGAGGTCAGATGGGATAAGTGGTATGGGTGGTTCCCAAACTAGTCTGCATTGCAGAGTTACCCAAGAAGCTTTGTAATAAAGGCCACGGCAGTACATCGCCCTGGACTTGCTGAGTCTGAATTCCTGAGAGCACCTAGAAAATTAGGTGCTTTTAAAAAAAAAATCTCCAAATGATTTATTTATAGGGCAGCCAGGTTTGGGCATCGCTACCAGGATAAAAGAATGCACTAAGTGATGAGACAGTGCGACTGAAGGAATAAAAGAAAAGAGAATTCCTCTGCAGAAAAACGGGATGCGGAAAGAGAAGGTCTTAAGAGGAGTTTTATTTGAACTGGGTGTTAAAAGCTGAACAGTGGTTAGTTAGCTTGGTGTCTTCCATGGGAATAAAGCTTTATCATGGCTGGAGGGTAATAGGCTCTCTGGGGGCTGGGGTTGGAGAGAGAAAGAGAAACCTATTAATTGAATTTCAGAGGAAGTGTATGTAGGAGCTTGGTGACATAATTTATCATTGTTACCAAGGACCAAAATTAATGTAAAATTTGTCCTGTATGGCATGATTCCAGGGCCGCAACTAATTTGCTTCAGAAAAGCTTTGCCCATTTGTCCATAAACCTTGAAATCTCTCCGAGTTCTGTCTTTTGGTTTAAACCGTTGCTCGCAGCTGAAAAACAAAAAGTCCTGGATTGCTGACACATTGAAACATTAAACATTAACATCAGCAGTGCAGCCATTTTAACCTTCAGGCCATGTACCCCGAGGGACATATCAGAATTGCAGAATTGGGGTAGGGGAGTGATGTAGAAATTGTTATTAGCCAACATAAGGTTTGGATAGTTGAGAAAATGGAGTGAGAAGGTCTTTTGGTTGGGGAAGGTGGAGTCTAGGGGCAGGAGGACGAAGGCACTGTCCGCTGGTCCCCTTTGCTGTGCAGTCACCTAAAGCTGGCCTTGTCATTTCTAAATCAGGTTCACCAATGAAGTTGTTCTTGGAGTCCATGGGAAAGCAGAAGTAAAGCTCTCTGGCTGGTAGGAGTAACACTTCAGCCAGGGTGTGACCAGCTCTTATTAGAGAAGGAGCTCCTGCAGGCTTGCAGTATTCTTTTTCTTTCCTCTCCCCCCCCCCCACCCTGCCCCCCTGCAAATGGGATGAAACAAGCAGAAAAGAAAGACTAATTCTAAAACACCAGAACTGGTTTGTGAAAACTGGAGTGCTGCTGTAATCCTCTGGATGACAGAGTAATACCTAAGGGTCAGTGTTCACCATCTGTCCCAATTCTTTTCTTGTTTAAATAGTACTTTTCCTTACTACATGTAAAAACAAGCCATTGTAAGTTACTGTACACTTACAGGAAACTAAACATCACTCTGCCTGCCCGCCTCCCCCCACAAAAGAGACAGGGAAAAAAACAACACACAAAACATTTCAGTTTAATAGCTAATCATTGTCTCAAGTGCACAAAATGTTTCAAGTATGTATTTTCTTTAAAGAAGATTTCACCATTTTCCCCCCTGGCTTTTAAAGCGGGTAGGATTGAGGATTCAGGTGATTTATTTTTACTATTTCAGTAATAAAACTCAAGGGGAAAATTGGTTCATAGTGAACACAGCCACTTTTCATTAAATGCAGCGAAAGGCCCAAGAATAAGCCTGAAACAGAGACTAGATCTGCCATTGGAATCCGGGACAAATACACAATTTGCATCTGACATAAATTCTTATAGAGTCCTCTTAATGCAGCAGGCCAGGAATGAGAATGAAACCCCGACACCTCACCTATTGTTGTCCCTCCCAGAGCACTGCTCCTCTGGAAGTCATTAATGGCTGCAGGTACAAAGGACCGAATGCAGCCCTTTGAGGTTTCCAGTTGCTGAGATGTTTAGCAGATTGCTACTTTAGGCCATGATCCCCATGCACCTGGGCTGCACTAGGATTCCCTTTAAATAAAAACAGCAGGGGACTCTGAGCTCCAGAGCCTGGAGGAGCAGCTCCCCGTCATTAAAGAGGTTGTCTAGGCCTCGCTTCTCATCCTCCCCAAACCCCAGGTGCTCCTTTGCTGCGTGGAATCTGAATGTGGAATGTCTGGCTTTCTAAATGAGGTTGAACTCTGATGACACGCTCCTCCCCAAATTAATAATGGTAATAATAATAATAATTTCTTTGTTATAAGTAACCTAAGTAAGTTCATTGTTTTCAGTTAAAGAAAACTTTTAGAATGTTATATTCTGTGCCTTATTCTTAGCCATCCTTTCATCTCTCGGAGGTGGACAGAGGGTGGTAGGAGCTGCTCTCCTTTTTTGCACTCAGTAGGTATCACACACTATGTTAGGTGTATGTTGTGAGCGCCTGTGAGGGCAGTTGCTACACTTTAGTCTCTTCCTGAAAGCCAAGGTGACATTAACCCCTCCGTAGGGCCCTACGTCCCTGTGTGGTATTTGTGACACAAGTGGGGACCAAAGTCCCAGCACACAAGTTCAGATAGAGTAACACAGCTTTATTTGGGAACCAATGTCCCTCCAGAGGCCAATGCTCTGGTAAGCACAGAAGATTATACAGAGTAGAATAGAATTTAATAACGAACCAAGTCCCAGAGTCAATCGAGATAGAAAAGGTCCCTGGTCCGGGAGAGATGACTGGGCCCACGATGGGTCTGAGGCGAGCTGGTCTTGCAAGGAAGAACTTCGGAGAGCCCTGGAGTATAGTGGTTTGCACCTTGCGAAGGGTCTTAGCCAGAGCGCCCAGGCAGACTTCTCACAACATTGCTCTGGAGTTCTGCTTTTATCCTCTTTTCCTTGTACGTGTTTACTTCATAGGTGACAACCAGAAGTTGTTTGCCAGGAGTTGTTTTGGTGAAAGTGTTTATCACTCAATTTTGTTATGCTCAATTTGACACAAAAAACATGTTTTTTTACTTCACTCTTATCAGTCTCACACATGTGCAGCCATAGTCCTGTGTCTACTAGTAAACAACTTGTTTTGCAAACCTCAATCCAACATATATAATGTATTCTATATGCTCTTTACAGTGTATTATACTATATGTGATCGTATACCTTTCTTTTCCCCGAGTTCGTATTGTGTAGTATAATAAAGATATAGAAAATATATTGAATTGAATAAAACATACATGGATAGCCTAATGAATGACTGTAAAATGAACACCCATAAAACACATACCCAAATCAAGACATTATAACAAAACTAGCACCCGAAACTTTCCCCACGTCCCTTCCCAGTCATAGCTTCTCCCCGTGACAGAAACTTTCCTGTCTTTTATATACTTACTTTCTTGTTTTTCTTCATAGCTTCATCCATAAATAAATCTGTAAATAGTTTCTCTTTGGCCCGATTTTGAATTTCATGTAAATGCAAGCACACTGTGCGTATCTTATCCTGCTTATCTCCTTTTGCACCACTTAAAATTCTATGATCTATCCACATTATTGTCTATAATGAAATAATTTGTATAGTGGTTCATTTGTTTTTATTGATGTAGAGTATTTCATCACATGAATATGCCACAATTTAAGAAATGCTTTCTATAGCACGTGAGTTTAGAACTCTTGGAACAGTGCTAGTATGATCATTTTTTAACATGTATTCTGGTACACGTAAGCTTGCACTTAGGCGGATGGGTCAGAGGGTGTGTACATGTTTAGCTTTGAGTAGCATATGTATATTTTCAGCTTTATTGTATAAAACCCAATTTTTCCAAATCGATTTCTAATCCTAGCAACAATGAGTTCGTATGGATCTATGTCCTACCAACACTTTCTAATTTCAGACTTTTAATATTTTTCACCCATGATTATATTCATTCCTGTAATATTTTTCTAAGACAAATAAATAGTCAAAGCCCCATTTTACAATTGAGGAAGCCATATTTTGTTTGTAGAAAAAGATGCCATAAAACCTGAAGGAAACATAAAAAGGACTGAGTCCCTAAGTGAATGGAAAGTCAAGGAATGGCAAATACTTAAAGTTTAATTTCTATCTGTATTGTGATTTCAAGGAAGTATCTAATCTGTGGTACCCAAACATCTGATGATGTCTTTTATTGCTTTGGAGGAAAACAGCTTTTGGGGAAAAAAAGAAAAATCTTAAAATGACGTGTCATTTTGTCAGGATAGGAAACTAAGCATTGAAAACAACAAAACTGACACAAAATAAACATAATGATGATGATAATCCCTCTGCTTGCCTTTTCTTGAATACAGATTCTGGAGCAGATATTGGACTGAGCAGGTTCCATAAATTGTTACCAGTTCACTTTTCTGTGATTGTGCTTTATTTTAGAGTTCTCGAGTGATGTGAGCGAAGGCAGACACTGCCTGGGTTTGCAGAGTCTTGGGGACATTTATTTTTGCTTCGGGGCCTGTATGTCTACTGCCCAGTTCTAAATGGACACTGTGGACAAAGTCCACATTAGAAAGATAACCTCCCTTTCCTCATCCTTCCCCCGTGACCTTGTCATTTGTACGCGCTTGTCCTGGGAGGTCTCCTATCTTCTGTAGGTCAGCTCTTGAAAATATTTGCCCATAACCAGAAGGATTTGGATTTTACCAGACCTCCTGATGCTCCATCCCTCCCCGTGTCAGGGAAGTAGAAAAAATAGTCCCAGTAACATAGATTTTCTATATCACCTACCAAAGAAAGCATACACTACTCTGAAACAAGATTCATATTATGGTGGAGGGCTTTTTGTTTAACACAGAAAGATTCTCTTCTCTAATGGTAGTGAATGCTGAAAGTAAAATGACAGACCTCCAAGGGGATCCGAGAATACCTCTTTCATCACATACATCCTCTTGTGTGATGCTCGTAGCAATCCCATGAAGTAAACACTACCATAACCACATTATCGATGGGGAAACATTGCTTTAGGAAGGTTAAGTAACTTGCCCCAAATCCCACAGCCTGAATGTAACAGTGCCTGATTTGAATCCAGGCCCGTCTATATTGCTCTTAACTGCCATGCTATAATGCTTCCAATCAGGCAGAAAAATTCAAGAAGGAAAATGCAGCCTATTCAGAATATCAGCCTGGAATCTGGCTTTTCTCGGGCTCTCTTTCTCATGGGTTTTGCACTGAGTGTCCAGTATTTGATACTCTCTACGTTGTCCAATAGCATTGAAGGGAATTCTGTTAGCAGAGTGCAAGCTCCAGTTCCCCCTGGAATTTGTACAGAAAGACTATGATCTTTATGAGAAATTCTCCAGGTTGGGCCATTGTTAAGCTATTTTGAGGCCCCATTCTTTCAGAGTGGATATGCTATGTAAATGGTTAATATTTTCCTAGTGTTCACCAAAAAGCTAAAAGCAAAGGCTATAAGGGATGTAATTTTTTTGTGATAATATAAATATGACGTGATTTGAAGTGAGTTGAATTAGAAAACTCATGAATAAATGCCTTGACAAAATCAGAATTATATTGCAAGGAATTGACCTACTTTGCAGGAAGACTTTCCCAGAGTTCCTTAGCTAATATAGGATGTTAACCCAATAGAGAAATGTTTCTGCTAATAGCACTTACCACAAAAGACTGGCACCAGTAGTTGGTCAGGTAATCAAAAAAAAAAAAAAATTAAAGTCTAGAATCATAAAAAAAGAAGTTCATGCTATCATTTTAAATTTTAATTGAACTGAAAATATGTAATAAATGTACATCAATTTGTAGATCTTTTAATGTCAGTATAAAGACTTTTCTTGGCTTTGGAATACAGTTTTGTTCATTTAAATGCTGTGCACTCATAACAAAATCTACACCCATAAAACACATCTTCTGTGATTTCCAGTTTTGGTTTCTTTAAAGTGGCATAAAGATTTTAAAATGTAATACTTGCCAAGTAACCAGAGTGTAGACTCCTTCCGGGTCCCTGTGTTTTTTTTCACTTAATTTGTTTTGTAGCACTTTCTTTTTACAACTTGCCCTCTTTGTTTATTCTAAATATTGAACTTCATTTTCATAGAAATAGCAACTCCCTTTCTTTTTGTACTCACGTTTCACTGATATATGTAATATTTAATAATGATGTACTACTTATCATAGCAGTCACAACTCTCATAAACAGGTTTGGGAACAAATGTATGGGATCCTTGGTAAACATCTAACGTAACGGACTCAAACAGAAATCAAGGAGCCTACATGCCATTGGTGTTCAAAGTGAAGCCAGCATCAGATAATGTGAAGAGTGGATCCAAAACGCCAGCTAGCTTAACAGGTCTTCCCCTGTACCTCTCCTACAGAGTCCTTCTGAGGATTTGAGATAAGGAAAAGTAAGGCATATAAATAAAGCAACTAGCATTAAAACGGGTCGAGTACACAGTCGGAGCTCAGAAAATTGTCGCTTACATTTTTCCTCTTTTTCTCACTTCCACCAATTCAATCAATACATTTTTTTTTATTGGAAAATTATCATTGGCTTAAATCTCTCGTTTTTCTACTAGACTATGAGCCCGCTGGGGATAAACAACATGTCATACTCATTTTTCACTCTCCTATATTGCCCAGCATCTAATCGGCCTTCTGAAAATGTGTTTTAATTCACTGCCTTCAGATGAGGATGGGGTAACTCTGAGGGGAGGGCAAGAGAATCCTGGCCAAGAGGCCTGTGTCTGGGGTTAGGATGCCAAGAGCACGTATTAGAAGGAGGGGTACGGAAAGGTGAGGATTAAGTGTAGAAATACCCGTAGGTACCAAGTCTAAAAGGCCAGTGACGGGATCCTGATGATGGGGCTTGTGGGGCCAAAACTTCTAAGTCAGACTAATTTTCTCCAGCACCCCTCAGGGACTCTCCTTCATTCCTGTTTCAGTCCTCCCTGCTGCCAGCTGAAATCATCGTATGAAACTTCTCATGCAGACGTTTGCTACCAGACAAGAGGATGCTTGTAAAAGGAACCAAACATGATACTAATCCTGGGAACTTCTTAAGGGCAGTGACCATATCCTACTCATTTTTAGATCTAAATCTACAAAAAAAAAGACAAATTAGAGATTTAATTTGGAAATTCCATGAAATTCTAGACTTTTGAATAAAGTTATCAAGCCTTCACAGGCCCCCTCTTCCCACCCCCTTTCCGGATGGACTGAAATTATTGTAGTTCTTCCTTCCTGGTGAAAAAATGTACTCTCCAATTGTTGGCAACTCTGTTAAAAAGCATTAATATCCTCTTTATCGAAACCGTATCAAAACAGTAAAATGTTCTTTGGGCCCTGGGCCAAGTAACAAAGAAAAGAAATGAAATGGCCTTTATGAAATGTTGAGAGGAAGACCGTTTTTGCTTTAGCTTCCTTTAATTTGAGAAAACTCTCTGTAGTGCAAGCCACAGAATGTATTCTCCTCTCTCATCTGTTTCTCTGTCTGGCAATTAGACTCTCTCTCCACCTCGAGGCGGTTGCAGGCTTTAATAACCCCATGATTTGCTATTCACACTGTTTTGGGGGTAAGTGGCTGGACCTACAGCTGCGTACTTCTGATCCCCGTACCTGTAACATACAGTTCTGCTTTTCTGAAGCTTGGGGCTCATTATAAAGGACTGATACTTAGGATTAGCCTTAGTGGCAGCAGGCAGACCAGGTACCCGAGTGTAATGCTATGGCCTTGATACCTCTGCTAGGTTATCTAGCAGAAGGGGCACTGTGTGGGTCATCAGACTCAGGTTTGGATGTTAGCTCTATTCTTGCTACTTTTGTAGTTTGGCCAAACAGTTTCTCCTTACTGAGCCTCTCTTCATCAGTAGAAAGGGAAGCATAATGTCTTTTCTTTTTCCATGGAATTATTTTGAAGATTAAATGAGCGAACATGGATAAAGCACCTGTATTATAGATTAAGTTGTGGCCCCCCCCCAAAAAAAAAGTTATATTGAAGTGCTAAGTCCTGGCACCTCAGAACGTCACCCTACTTGGAAATAGGGTCGTTGCAGATATGATTTCAGGATGAGGTCATTAGGGTTGTCCCTAATCCAATGTTTGGTGTCCTTCCAAAAAGGGTTGACGTCAGTACGTAGAGACAGACACACACAAAGAATGCCATATGCACATGATGGCAGAGATTGGAGTGATGAATTTTTAAGCCAAGGAACACCAAAGATTGCCAGTGCACCACGAGAAGCTAGGCGAGAGACATGGGACAGATCGTCTTACCACCCTCAGAAGGCACCAATCCCTGAGGACACCTTGATCTTGGACTTCTAGCCTCCAGAGCTGTAAACCAATACATTTCTGTTGTGTAAAAGCCACAGAGTTTGTGGTACTTTGTTCCGACAGCACCTGGACGCTATACCCTCTTGTCACTAAATTTTTGTTCTTTACTTTGCTTATCCCTTGTCCCTCCTCCCCCTTTAAATATATTCAGATAAGTGTACTGTGGGATCTCTGTGCAGGTGAGCACCGAGCTGGGCGGCTCATCCCACTTCTGAGCTTCCAGATGGCAAGAATAGAAGAGCTGTCCTCTTTTTCTATGATATGTAATATGTATTTTTTTGTTTGTTTCTCTTTTCTCACTTCTTTTTCTTTTATTAGTTTCAGGTGCACAAGACAAAGTATACTTAGATGTTTATCATTTATATCCCTTACACTGTGTGGACCCCCCTCCCCCCATCCACTATCCCTCTGACATCGCACCGAGCCATTACATTTCCACTGTCTCTATTCCTAATGCGGAGTGTAATATGTATTTTTTAATCCTCTGGGTCGTGCCGGCAGTAATAGTCTTCAGACCACTAGAAGCTAGGCGAGAGACATGGGACAGATTGTCTCACCGCCCTCAGAAGGCACACACATAGTCTGCACACACATCGTGCTGTGGAAGATTTGACAATAAGCATTGCCTCATGAGGCCGACCTCACAAGGAACAGCAGATAGAAACACGTTGCTGTTCTTGTCATTTTGCAGCAGCATTTTTTAAGGCGTCTCAGAGAGTTGGGAAATGAAGGGTTCTTTTCTTCCAGGCCTCCTGTTTCTCTTCTCCTAGGAAAAGCTATTCGCAGGTGCTGTGGAGACAGCAGGAGGTAACAAGAACTGCTTCCCTGAGAACATCCTGAGTGATTTGCCTCGTATTGAGCGCAAGCCACCTCACTTTGTCTTTCGTATTAACTGAGCATTTTTAAAATTTAGAACGGAATTCCACCTGGGTTCATGTTCAAGTCTGTGCTCCCGTGCTTCACTGGCATTGCCTTGAAATTGGCCCTATTTGGTTCAGCGTTGCTTTCTGTTCGATGATGTGTGGAAATACCTCTGCCTGGCTGGGTACTAAGAGCAGTATCGCCACTCTCAGCAGCTGTATTGTGAGGAGATTCAGACTCCAGGTACGAGCAGCACCGATCCATTGACTCAGAGGAGAGTTTTCCAGCCACAGCGGGAAGCACACGCTTCTCCTTCCTACCGAGCCATCTTGAACCCTTCGCCTTGATCTGAGAACCTGGGATCTCAGCCCCTTCAAGTGTTCCACACAGCAGTGAAGGAGCCAGGATCCCACCAAGCGAGCGAGCCGCCTGCAGGCTGCAAAATTCCAGCAGAGAAAGGATTTTTGAAGTATCAAAAGCTTCACACCTGTGGGTGATTTCCATGCAGAGACTGAGCGTAAGAGTAGCCAACGTATGACCTCTCCAAAATACATCTGTACCAGCCCTTTGAGGAAAGAGCAATCTCTTTTGTTTTCCTAGATGTGGCAGGAAGACAAAGAAGGAAGAAGAGAAGAGAGACAATGGGGCTATATCAGAGGGCACTGGAGCTGGACTCAGAGACGGGCATTTCAGTCACACACCTGCTGAGTTACTAGGTGGGAAAATGTATCAAACTCCCTTCACCTGCCAGAATCTCAGCTTCTTTGTTTGTAAAATAGGTTAATAATAAGTTCCCGAGAGGTCTGTTGCCAGGACTTTGGGAGTGTAGGAGTGTATGCGAATATGGTTTCCACTTATGTGTGTATCTGTCAACCTGTTTTCTCTCTCCCCATCTATTGCCTATCACATTTATTGCATGATTACCATGTGTCAAGAACTTTGCTAAATATATTATATCCATTAATTACATACCTAAAGGAGGCATTATGTGGTTAAAGGTTAAAATTGTTAATGATAAATAATGTTACTTGAGCGCAAATTCCAGTTGTCTGTGTAATCTTGGTCAAGTCCCTTTACCTCTCTGTAAGCCGTGGTTTCCTCATCTGTAAAACGAGGGTAGTAACAGTGTCTACGTTATAGGATTTTTGTGAGAAATAAAATGAGAAAATACTTGTAAAATACTTTTCCAAAGCCTGGCACGTGGTAAGTGCTCAGTAAATATTAGTGAACATAAGAACTCGTTGGAGATTGAGTTTCTCTAAAGGGACAGGCATCCCATTAAGTTTGTAGATGACTTCATCCATGACTGGGTTTTAATTGTGTTAGAAAAATGTGTTTTGTAAATTGGTTGATCTCTGTGTGTTCCTATTTCATTTTATTTATCATTATTTCTGAAGAAACTTGTCAGTATGAACTAAAGACAAAGGGGCATCTGGTAATGTCCGGGAATGGAATTAGTAGATCATGGGAGAGAGAGCAAGGGGAAAATGTCATTTTGGAAGAAACTAAATGTATCCATTAAGAGAGAAGTGGGAGGCAAGACTCCCCAACATTTGGACTGATGGGCAGTAGGTGGAACAGGAAGGTGACAGCTACACAAGTGGCCTGGCAGACGGGTAGCAGAAGCTCTTGTTTCCAAAAGGGAAAACAGTGCAGGAAAATGCACAGATGTGCAGACATGTAAGATGTATTCCAGGACCTGGTTTTATTTGACTTCATTTGGCTGAAGCAAAGCGAATGTGTTGGGGAAATTAGCAGTGAGGAAGAAGAAATTCGTTTTTCTTTCCAGTTGAAAAGACTGTGATCTTCATGAGGGCAGGGAATTTTTGTCAGGCTCACCTCTAGTCCCCCAGTGATTTGCAAGTAGATGTATGATAGATAGTTGATGAAATACCGATTCCATGGATGAGAAATTTCTGTTCGATTTGGTTTGATGGGAAGTAGAACCACTGAGGACTTATAAATTAATGGAATGACATAAGAATATCTTGTCTAAAGTGCAACCTTGTAATTCTCTGTCAAGTGGACTGGAGTAGGGAGAAATTGCCAACAAGAAAACCAGTAGTCTGTGGAATCATCAAGGTGAGATTGGAGGACCAGAATAAGTGTAGTGACAGCCAGGGCATTTTAGGAATGTTATGGATAACTCTTAGAACCTGTGTGAAAAACATGACAAGGAAAAGGGGAAATCACAAGTCTCTCTAAAATGGTTACCTTGGGTGAAGGTACACTGCCCTTGGCATTTATTTATCTGACACATGTTACCTGCCTTGTGCTGGGCACTCTCCTAGATACTAAAGAGTCAACGATGAATAGGAATCACGATTGGTGCACCAGACTTACAAATAATCACACAGTGTGCTGGGTGCTGTTGTTAACATTGCCGTAAATGAACTGTTAGATTCTAGTATTGTGACTATACTTTAACTGGGCCTGGTGAGGTTTCACGAGGGAGGACGGGGGTTGGGGTGGCTGTGGAACTGGGCATTGAGAGGGAAGAGCCTATGTGAATAAAGGAGAAATTGGTCTTCTCAGTTCTGTACATATTAAATTGTGGTCCTTGTAAGAAATTCAGATGCGAGCATTTAGAAGGCAGATGGAAATGTGGGCACCGAGCTCAGGAGAGGTATTGGAGCTAACTAGTTGACTACATGTCACCTAGGAAAGAGTGAGATTATCAAGTGAAAAAAAAGAAGACCATGGATAGAACATTACAGAATCCCTCCATTAAGGATCTGAAAAGAAAGGACACACAAGTCAGGAAAGAAGGAGTACCAAGATAGTCACAGAAGCATAAGAGGAACAACTTTTTCAAGAAAGAGAGAGAGGGGCGATCAGATGTCCAGCTGTGTGGAGTAAACAAGGAGAGTGAGCGTGGAGAAAGGACTATTGCAGTAAATAATTCCTTGATGACTTTATCTTTACGAGAGCATGCCCTATGGCATCAGCTGTCCACAGGGGCCTTTTGTTGTAGCTGTCTCATTTTCAGTGATTTTGGAACCAGATTAGGCAGCTGGTGGACTGTCAAGATCTCGGTTGCTTTTGAGATTCTTCACTTCTCATGGATTCCTTTCCTAAAAAGGGGGTAAAGACTCACGTTCCCGGCTGCAGTTCCCCTTACTTCAACCAGGCTTACACACTTTCTCCGTAACACAACTCTGCCCATGTTATAATAATGCCCTTGAACAAAGACATCCTAACACCCACAGAGAAAATCTGTGCTGGCTTTCACCACCCTCCATAATCTGAGTTCAGACTGCACAGGTGGTGGAGTGTACTGGAAAGAGCGTGAACTTTGGAGTCAGACAGGCACGTGGGAATGCAGACCGCCCTATTCCTGGCTGTCTGACTTGGACAGCCCATGCCACTCTCTGCTTCACAGTTTCTTTTCTGTACAGAGGCACCATTCATAAGTGCCTCGTACCATTCCTGGCTCATGAGGGATGCCTGATAATGTGGAGCAGTTACTACTGGGCAGAGTTAGAGAAAGACTCATTTGCAACAGCTTTTCTGAGCCTGCTCTTGTCTTTAACCCTGGCCCAGGGTGGTCGTCCATGCCCCCCACTTCATGTAAATTGGGCGCATCATTTGAAACCTTCAGTCCCTCCTTTTCCAGAAAACTTCCTCTTAGGATCTTGCTTCAGAGTCCTGTGTCTCCCCTCCAAGCCCCTGGGACACTTCTCAGTGTAATATTTATGCTAGTTATTCCTGGGCCAAGCTAGGCCATGACTTCTATTGTTCTTACCTTGTTTTTCTGTCTTGATTTCTTGTTTCAGTTTTCAGAGGTTTATGTATTTCTTCCCTGACTTGATTGTAAATCCCTTGAGGGTAGAGAAAGGCCTTATAATTTATTGCACCTATAATCTGTCACTTTTTTTTTCTTTTGTTGTCTTTCAATTCTTTGGAAGACATGGCCTAGTAGGGAAAACACATTATGTAGAGTCAAAAAAAACCTAGGTTTGAAAAACTTGGCAGGCAAATGAAGATTGTGTGACATGGAAACACTTACCTATCCAGTGTGAACTCTACTTTCATCATCTCTAAAATTGAAAAAACAGTAATACCTGCCTCATAGGGTCACTGATGGCCTTAAACATTTCATAATTGATCCTCAATTATGATGTCTGTCACCACTCCCTGGGCTTTACTGAGTGAGTGTGCAATCATGAATATTTCCATTGTGTCAGGATTCCTTTAAACGATGTGCTCTGCAGTCCTTTGCATCCCTTCGTCCCCCATTGAAATGCCACCCCATTTGTGTTACCAGCTCTGTCCCGTGCATCAGAATGTGTGATTCTTCCCTGGTGCTCTCTTTGCACTTTGGCAGCACCTCTATTTATTATATTTAATTCTGCCATTCAGGAAACTGTGTTTCTTTCACTAGACCGGGGACTTTTTAAAAGGAGTAATTCCCTTTTACTCATCTCAGGGAGACAACTTAAATAGAGTGGAAAACACATAAAAATGTGGAAACAAACACAGCTGGAGTGAATCCTGGGCGAATCACTTCTCCTTATTAGCTGTGGGAACTCTGGGCAGGTTTCTGGACTTCAAAAAGTCTGTTTCCTCATCTGCACAAAGTGAAATTAAAATACCACTTAGGACTATAGTATGGGCTAAATGAAAAGGAATGTTTGTGAATATCCATCGCTGTACCTGGAACCTAGTAGGTGTTTAATAAATGGTAGCCACAGCCCCTGGCATCCATCAGTCATGTAAGAGATGCTTATAAGATGTTGGCTGAATTAAAGTAAAAGGGATTTAATGCCTATTTCTGCCTATTCTGTTTAATGCCTATTTCTATTGATCTGTTATATCCTCCTATTGCTGACTATGAAAATGTGTCTCATTTTCTGCCTGGCATTTACGACAGTGGTTTAAGAAGTGTTAAGATCATGCTCGTGACCATGTTGAATTCTTTGAAAAGGAGGTGCTTTTTGGAATCAGCAAGCTTATGCAGATATTCACGATTTTGTTACCTGATCAAAAAGACCTATGTATTTTCCCTTGTTGGCAGAAAGGGGGCCAAAATAAGTTCTGTAGATTATTGACTCTTTTATATTAAATTAATTGAAAACTAAGCCATCCTGGGAGATAAATTACAAAACTTAAGACAGTTTGAGGTTTAAAATCTTAGTGATGAAAGCAGGGGAAAGATCATCTCAACCCCTATTCTTTCTTTTCACGTTTTATTAGCAGGTGAGAAACTAGGGAGAAAGAATCCGAGGTAAAGCAAGAGACTTGGGGGCAGTGAACTGGGTGTGGCCGTCCATTGTCCTTCCCTGTAGCAAGCATTCAGTCTCCTTGCCTCACAGCAATGGGTGAGGGGCCAGAGAGACAGAAATTCATATCCATCATTAATGAAAGTTTTCTAGTTGGAAGTAACAGAAGTCATCTTGAATGGACTTAAATATAACAGAGGGGGATGTATCATAAGCACCCGGAGGTGT
Source organism: Rhinolophus hipposideros (assembly GCF_964194185.1). Taxonomy (NCBI): domain Eukaryota; kingdom Metazoa; phylum Chordata; class Mammalia; order Chiroptera; family Rhinolophidae; genus Rhinolophus; species Rhinolophus hipposideros. The sequence continues at coordinate 54,709,978 of NC_138054.1, forward strand.
GTCACAGAACTTAAGGAAGGGCATGTGTGAGCTGAGCCTCTGGAAAAACGACCCAGTAATTTGGAATCAGTAAAGACCCCAACATTACTTTCCTCTCTGTGGTTACTTCTTCCAGGACACTGTTTCCCTTTACTTTTTTTATAAGATTGCCTTTCTCTTACCCAGGCCAATAGCAGGAAAGTGTGCCCCCACCCTCCAGAATTCTATAGTCCCGTGTTATTATTCTTATCACAAGGAGAGATTGACTCCTCTCTCCGCTTCAATCCTCAATTCCCAAGGATGGGGCTCTAATCAACACAACTTGGACCAGGTGTCACCATCTGGTTCAATCAAGAGAGGCCAGAGGGTGAGGTCGTATTGCACAAACATGGCCACTGTGACCATACTGCTGCATAGGAAAGGGTGGTCAGCTGGGGTTTCATCATTGAGATCTGGGTCAATATAATAAAAAGGTCTACTCTTGATGAATGAGACAAGGTCCCAGCTCTCACACACTCAGTGACATAGAAGCAATCAAAAAGCAAAAAGAGTGGTGCTTTTATATGATGACATGTTAAGAAGCAGACATGGTTTGTCAGATTGGCATAGTTCAATCTGAACTAGGTTGCTAAATTTAAACTGAAGGGAAAGGAACTCATATTTGTGAAGCACCTATGTGCCAGACAGGCCCCTTTCTCCCATCTTTATTTCATGCACAAACTTCAAGGTAGGTCTTTCCTGTTCCGTATTGTAAATAAGGAATTTGCAGTGACAATGAGAACTGGAACCCTCCTAGCAGAGCAGGCGTTTGGAAGTTGCATCTCTGCCCCTGAATCCCACACTCTCCACCCAGCTGGAATTTGAAAGGCCTTGAATGAAACATTAAGTCACCAGAGTCCATTGTCTTTGTCTCCATCCTGAGTAGGATAACTTTGTATCAGGAAGTGACTACCTTCCACTCAGGTCCTTCAGCTAGAACTCAGGAGTCATACTAGCTTCCTTCCATTTCCTGTTTCTTCCACAGACAATCTATGACTAGGTCCTACCTGCTATTCCCCCAGTGCATATTTTGATTCAACCCAGTTCTCTACATCTACTGCCATCACCCTTGTGCCCTCTTTACCTGAATTAGTACAGTAACTCCTCCTTTGACTTTGCCCTTCTTTGGCCACAGAGCAGTCAGACAAATCTTTACAAAATTTACAAAATGAGAGTCAGACACCTGCATAATGTCCGCCAATGGCTTTTCACTGCACTTGGAACCCAATCCACACTCCTTACTCTACTTCTAAAGCAGCACGTGAAGGTGCCCTCCCTCCTTCTTTGCTGCCACTTCCCACCTCCTCCCCCTTGATTTTTCTGCTCCTATTGCAATAGCTTCTCTCTGTTGTTTTGTAAACAGGCCAAACACATTCCCTCCTGGCATGACTGCCCTTTCCTTGTGTTTTCACCTCTCCTTTCAAATGTCATTTCTACCAGCAATGCCTTCATGGCCAGCCTGTCTAAATTAATTGTTCCCCACCCTGTCCCAGTCATTCTTCATTTCATCAAACTATATTATCATCTTCATAACACTTATCACTATCTGGAACGATCTTGTTCATTATTTATTGAGTTGCTTATTTTTTTTTTTTCCTTTTAGATCAGCAGCTCTAAAAGAACCAGTGCTCTTTCTCTGTTATTCATGACTGTACCCTGGGACCTGGGCCAGGGCTACATAGTAGACTTTGCACACGTTTGTGGCATGCATGACTATGAAGCTGACTATTAGAAATCTAGGGGTGTCAGTGCTGGCCTGAGCCCTGGCATTCATTACTAGCAATGTCGGGGGGCACTTAGTCACTGTTTCTTCCAGCCCCTTCCTCTTAAACCCTGGATCACTGAGGTTTATCTCTGAGTTTAATCAAATCTAATTAATATCACAGCCTCCTCAGTAAATAATTGATTTGCCCTCTCTGTTGTCTTCATCACAAATACTTCTTTGTACTCTAAAGAAATAATGTAATCAGTCGATAGTATACACAGCTCTCTTGTTTAAAAGGCCCATGGAAAATAAAGCATGATTCTTGCTCAAACCAGAATATACCAGGACCAAAATAATCTCCCTTAAAAAATAGTCTGCAAACAAAATGGAAGCAGAGATACCCAGTTAAGCCCTCTTGTTTTCTTCTCCTGGAGATGACCCCCTGAAAGTTGTAGCTGCCAAGGAGGAAAGTTGTTGGCCCATTGCAGCTGCATGTGAAAAGAGAAACCCTTGTTCATTTTGGTTTAATTAACCTCTGTCTGGGTCTAAGTGCAGGCTTTCAAATGTCCAGTGTCCACGCAGATTGGGTGAGAACTCCAAAAGGGGTTTGGCTGTTCTGTGCTACCCGGTGACCCCAGCTCACTGAGCACATCTGATTCTCTTGCTTCTCTCGTCTTTCCTCAATCACCCGGCTTTTATGGACAACACATCTAGAGCGTACAAAGTTCTTTTGTACCCAAATCATACAGTCATCCTCTCTTCAGCCTCATGTGTTTCTTTTAAAGAAAGACATTGAAAGAAGGAAATTTTACATTGGTTTTCACACAGTTGTCCATTCTGAGTCCACACTTTTCTGGAGTGGAAGTAGGGGAGAGGGAAATAATGAAGTGTCACCACTGATAAATGTAGAAAGACTCCGTGTAGGCGTCCTCACCGGGAAAATCCATCTTTCTACTGTCTTTCAAAGGAATTCTCAAAATAATCGTCTTTCTCTGCACTGTTTTAACTGGAAACATCTTAACTGTTCAATAATAGGGCATTGATTAGATAAATTATGGTACATCTCCTCATATATGATGGGATAGTATGCAGCCCCTAAGGATCATGTTACCAAAAAATGCAAATATGGAAGAGAATCTATAATACACTTCCAAAAGAAAGAAGCAAGCTATAGCCTTATGGTATGAAAACATTGTTTAAAAATGTACGGTTGTGTGTGTTGTACACTTAGGAAAAAGTTTGACAGAGCATATACTCAAATGCAACCATAGATATTCCTGGAAGGTATTATGGATGACTTTCCCCTTTTATCTCACCTGCATTTTCCAAATTTTGAGGTTCGAGCACATTTCACTTTATAGTTAGGAAGAAAAAAAAAGCAGTTGTTTTAAATAAATAAGAAAAGTTTTAAAATGTCTCTGTTATTTTTTTCATTTTTCAAACAAGATTGTCTTCATTTGTCATCACCTGCCAGGGCTTTGTAGATGCCTGGTGCCTGTTATCATTGCCTCTGCCAAAGGGAGACAGGTTGTGAACTTTAGAAAAACACTGTACCTCCCACCTCTGGTGGAAGCGAGGGTGCCCTTAGGTGGGTGATCACCCCGCTCGCTCCTGCAGACTCGGCTGCCCACGAAGCCTGGCAAACACTCAGTAGTTTTGCCAGGGGCCTCTGAGTTGTATTTGTTTGAGAGGGTGTTAGCTCTGAATACACCTTCTTGATCAGGCTTAGCCTCTAGGAGTATCAGTATCAGTTTGCATTATTTGGGCTCTTGCGCTGCCTCTGAGCTCTGCTCCCATCTCTCTTAGATCATTGCAGCCACTCAGTGGCTTCACGTCTCCACATCAAGCCCCTCTCTTTCAGAACACTCTCCCTCAAATGCATTGATTTTGTACTGTCGTTGATTGAGTTGCCAGGAAACCAATGGCAGAGACACAGATTTGCTATAGGAAGTTTATCGGGGAGGTACCCTCCAAATTAACCCCGATGGGGAGTGCAGGTGGCAGGCCTGGGCAGAGGGAGGAGCTGAACGGTGATGTAGGTACAACAAGGCCTCAGCTGACCCCACTGTTCCACGGGGAGCTCGTGAGTGGCCTTTCAGAATTGTCTCAGATTGAGGTTTGGGGCCTGGCCTGTACACCTAGCCCTATCTAAGCTACCAGTTATTGATTGGGTGTGAGCTACAGAGGGGAGAGAGAGTAAGGTGAGGGGAACAGGGCCTTGGGCGAGATGATTCTCTTTGGTGAAGGGCAATTCCCTCAAAGTAACCCCCCGCCCCACCCCAAGAGCCTTCCTTGGCCAGCATTTCACTGGCTGGGGCTGGGGGCGGGGGTTGGGGGGGTGGGCTTCAGACCTGAAACCGAGTCTAGGAGACATACTACATGTAGCCTGCAGTTCATGGGAAAGGAAGTGAAAATATTGTCAACATATGGCACTGGCCAAGAGTTGTACTGCTGTGCGGAGTGCTTCCCACATATAATTCCTGCAGTTCTTACAGTAATCCTGCAAGATGAGCATCATTATCCTCATTTACAGAGAGATGAAGTAACTTGCTCCATGCCAAGAAGCCCCGAAGTGGCAGTGGGCCGAGAATCTAGGCCGCTCCTGGACTCTGTTCTTTCCCATACATCACCCCACCCCCTCCCTTCCTTGGACTGTAGATCCGATTTTCCTCTTGTATTTTATATGTCACTCTGCCTCACCTTCATCCATGCAGCACTGCAACATAATATGACCCTTTTGGTTGCAGGTGGCAGAAACAAAAATAATTGTGTGATGACTGAATTCAGACCTGTCCTTAACTAGCCTTCGGCAGTCCTATTTTGTACCCACCCTCAAGCTTCAGATTCTCTTCCTTAAAACTTCTTTTGATTGATTCCATTTATTTTTCAGCAACCCTGGCTCTGCCTCTTCCTAGGTCTATGATCTTGGGCCAGTCTTGTCCTCTTGGAGTCTCAATTTTCTCACCTATAAGAAGGGATGAATAATGCCCACCTGCTAGGTTGTTGAAGGAATAACAGGACAGTGGAGAAGAACTGACACATTGGTCAAAGCCTGTTCTGTGACCTACACTGTGGCATCAACATGACAAAGTATTACACGCCTTCCACTGACAAAGCGTTACCTTCCACTGAGTGGCAACACACGCTAGTTTTGTGTTCTTTGCCCTGTGGCCACCAGGAAACAGACACAAGCTCAGCCATAAAAAGACCAGGGGAGTGAATGGTGTGAGCCATCCTCAGACTCTCAGTAAGCAAGCTTGTGCAGATCAAGATGCAGATTAGAAGCCAGACTAGTAGGTGCTTGATAAGCCCCAGTTAGCAGGTTATGCCAAGCTCCTCCGTCTTCCTGGAAGGACTCAGCCACAGAAGATTACTGATGTCTTTACAATCTTAAAACTGGGAGGTTTCTCCTTCTTCCTCAGACATGAAGATATGATTGTCCGTTTTTCCATTATGCCTGCCTCGTGTTGGAAAAAAAGTTCTGGGAGTTGTAGTGCCACTGACCCTGATGATTAGCCCCTGAGACGTTGGCACTAAAACTTAAACTTGGTTTTCCAAAGTTGTAAGATGCTGCGTCTGTGTGTTTTGGAGGAGGGATGTTGGAAACTGGGCAAAGAAAAAAACCTCCCTTACTCTATATATTTATTCAGCAAATATTTGTGAGTACTCACTGTGTTCCAGGCACTGTCCTAGTCATTTGGGATGTGCAGGGAGCACGTCAACCCTCCAGGAGCCCACAGTCTAGCGTGGGGAGAGTCCCAGGCCCGGCTTCCTCCTGCCTGACCTGCTCTCGTGCATGGGGAGTCCCCAGGACGCAGAAGAAGAGTGCCCCAAACGTACTTGGCATGGTCATCTCTTTAGTTTTTCTGCAGAGAAACCTGTACTGGCTTTGGAAGGAATACTGCTAAGAAATTGTTGGTCTAAGGATTTGCTGGAGTGGCACCATGTGGCCTATAATTGTTTTCTTTTGTTATAAAGAGTGTATTATTGATGCTATACAATTTTTATAATACATTGTTAAAATGAAAATTCCAAAAGACCCAGCAGGAACAAACAAAACAAGTAAATACTAGTAGACCTTTGTGAGGGAAATGAGAGGACCAACTATCAGACAATAAGAATTGCGTCACCTCCATGGGGTCACCAAAGGACCCTGCCTTATACTTCAGAGGTTCCTAATCCGGCTCTGCCTCAGAATCATGGGGTAAGCTTTGAAAATGCAGATTCCCAGGCCCTCGAATTAGTCTCTCCGGCATCTTAGCACTTGGCTTCATACAGAGAGGTGCCCGTGGATACCAGATGTCCTTTGTTCAGAGCTCTTTTCAGAAGCACCAGTGAAGAACATTTTTATAGAAAATGTGTCCATGAATCATAGGTTGGGTATGGTTTTAGCTCTTTAATTAGTTTACCTCTTAGCAATAATGACAGCAACCATGTTCATAAAAGCACATTTTAACAGCCCTCTAAGTGTGTCGTTCTCCTTATTCTGCTCACTACCCAGCTAGGTAATTATACCAAATCAGCATTCTCTCCTATGTAGCCAGCATACATAATTATTTGTCCATTGCAAATCAACACCTGGATAATTGCAAGTGAGAATTCTAAGGAAAGTAAGTTATCGCTGAGGCTGGGCCCTGGAATTCGCCTCATAATCTGTTCTTAAATTGGACAGCCTAATACACAATAGGGCACGTTCACTGATGGACAGAATGATGTGGGGCATGCTGGGAAAAAAGAAACTCTTTAAAATTTTCTTATCATCAAGTTGGATGGCTTGCTGATTCAGAGAGATATGCAGAAGGAGGGAGGATGTCTCCGTTTGGACACTGTGTTAACAAGTCGTAAGGTTACTTTCTCCCTGTTACCTTCAGGAAGGAACATCCTGTTCCTAATTGCACCCTTATTCCCAGGCAACCAAAAAAAAAAAAAAAATTCCCCAACAGCTGGATTCATTGCTTCCACTGCAGTATGCCTTTGCTATGGGCCACTGGTGCTTAATGTGAAATACATTATGTGGGGAGAAGGAAGGCTGTAAATATTTACTGAATGACTGCCACATACAGAGAGTGTGCTAAGAGCAAAATGTGTATTATCTCTTATAATCCTTTTAACTGCAAATAACTACAGTATTATGCAGTGGAGTGTCCAACACTGAGAAAAGTTAAATGACTTTCACGCATACACAGGAAGTCACAGCACTACTGCAGTGCCTTCTGACTCCAAAGAGTCAGGCAACCATGCCCCCTTCACCAGCAGTGTGGCCTTGTACCAGTGATCTCACTTCCTTGTGCCTCAATCCCCTTCTCTTTTGAATGGGTTGCGGCTTTGTCTCCAGGGTTGTTATGAAGCTTTAATAGGACAGTTTATGGAAAAGGTGCAGGCAGGGTCATTATCGGGTATCGTCCAGCTTTTGACCCTCCCCTCCTAATTCTAGCCCTCCCTGTTACGGACTGAATGCTTGTGCCACCCCCCAAATTCATCTATTGAAGCCCTGCCCCCCCATGTGATGTACTGGAGGTGGGGCGTTTGGGAGCTTATTTGGTTTAGATGAGGTCATGAGGGTAGGGCCCTCGTGATGTGATCAGTGCCCTCATGAGAAGAGCAAAAAAGACCACAGCTCTCTCAAGGGCTCTCTCCCTGCCATGTGAGGATACAGCCAGAGTACAGCCATCTGCAAGCTAGGAGGAGGGCCTTCACCCACAGCCAAATCTTCTCGCACCTTGATCTTGAACTTCCCAGCCTTCAGAACTGGAAAACATAAATATCGGTTGTTTAAGCCCCCCAGTCAATGGTGTTTTGTTCCCGTAACTGAGCTACCTCCTTAGTTGTTTAAGCATCTAAAACACAGAAGTGAATACTCAGCTCCATATAAGGTCTATGTTGAAGTTGACCTATACTAGATAGGGGCATACTGTAACGGTCAAAAGTTAAACGAATTCTCAGCCAGACTGACCACATTGGAGAAAAACAAAACAACAAAAACACTTAATTTGGTTCTTATGTGGATTTCTGTGGCCACATTCATTATAATCTGTGAGGAGTCGGGAAATAAAAAAAGAGAACAATCTTGGGTGTGGAATGTCTTTTATTTGGTTGTTAACAGTCTTTAGCAAACAGCCTGGAATGAGAGGCCATTTATGACTGCAGTAGATTCTGTGGGCTCTGTGCCTCAGTGTCATAAAAAAAAATGCTAATTGCCTGCTTCCTTCAGACCCTGACTCCTGATAGAGGTGCTTGTTTTTGTTGAAGCTTCTGCAAGGTGAGGCCTCCACATTGGCAGTGCCTTCGGCTCCAAGGCAGGGTCATGGTGTAATTCCTGACAGCATCCTTGAGGCCTGCTCAAAACAGGAAATTTATTCAGTGCCTGAGGACTACCTCAATTTCAATTCAGAGGAGAGTCATTTCCAGGGTTATGAGGTGAGCAGGTTGAAATGAGGTTGAGAAACGTTCGCGGAAAGGATTTGAAATAAGGTCTGTCTGGAAGGGGGTTTTAAGTGACCCCTCACACTTTCCCACAGAGATCCTGACTCCCGGAGTCCACTAGCCTCTTTTGAATAAGTACAGAAATTCATTCATTTATTCAGTTATGCAGCAGAGCCAGGCACACTGGGTCCACTCTATGCCTGGCACCATGCTAGGTTCAGAGAAAACAGATGACTCGATCCCAGCCCTTGTTCTCATAGAGCTCGAGTTTAGAGAAGGAGATGCCCATGAAACAAGGTCAACCAGAGGCCAGGGTGCTGAGGCAGATGCTATGAGGGAATAGAGTGAAAAATGTGTCTGTGTGTTAGGAAAATGCCCAGCTCTAGGGATACCTTGGTCAACCAAGCTGACATCGTTCCCGCCTTTCTGGAGCTTCCAGACTAATGAGAAAACTGGATATGAAGCAGATTATTACAGATGAGATCAATTCCTTGCACAAGTGCAGTGCGATTATCAGGAGAATACTCTTGACGCGTGTCAGAGGGCATCTACCAGATAGGTCTCTGGGATCAGAGGACTCCTGGGCACATGACATTGTGCTGAGACCTCAGCTATGGAATGGGAGGGCATGGCGGGATGGGGGAAGACAAGGATGGGGGACGCCTTCCAGGCCCAAAGGAGAACAGGTGCAAAACTGCAGAGCACGGCTTGTTGGAGGGTGAGTCAAGGCCACTATGGTGACAATGTGAGAAGTAAGGGGGAAGGTGGTTCAAAGTGAAGTTGATGATTTAAACCAGGGCTGCATGTGGGGGGCCTTACAGGATACGTCAGGAGGTTAATTTTAATTTGCAAGGAGTACAGGCTAGGGAGAAGTGCTTCAAAAACCTCTTTATAAGAACGTATACTTGATCTGAGGGAATACTTGAAATAATTGTCAAGGACATAAAGCAAGTTAGAGAAAGGACAATAGCAACGGCATAAGGCCTGGGGGAGCCTGGCCTCGTAGGACTGGATCTTACAGGGTTTGGAACCCAGGAGCAGAAAGGAAATAGGAGAGGGAGGACAGCATCCCGCGTCCGTCACTGACTTTGTCTCCACGCATCTCCTTCTCCGTACCTGAGCTCCACGGGGCTGAGGCCTGGGACGGGGTTTTCTGTGTCCTCGGAACCCAGCAAGGTGCATGGTATTACGAACAGATGCTTTATCCTTCGTTACTTGTCAAACGTTTTAAAGGTCATCCTTTCACTTGAAATCCCCCAATCAAACCTTGTTTTGAAATTCTCATTCTGAGGACCCCAGTTTGAGAAATAGCACCTTACAGGAAATTGTCTACATAAGCAAGTTGCTATTCAACCCTTTGCTGATCTTCAAGGATTACCTACATGTGAATCAACCGAATCTACTGGGTCCTCCCACTAGACTCAGAATCTCAATGGGAGCGATTTAGGAATATACTTTGTTTGTTTGTTTGAGTTTGATTTTTACAGGTGATTCCCCATTATACTAGCATTGGAAAATGACTACACTAATCTGTAGACTTGTTCATTAGCATGTAAGCACCATGAGTGAAGCAATATTTATGTATTTTGTTCATTGCAGTGTCTCTAGCATCTTAGAACTTACAGCAAACTCTCTCTCTCTCTCTCTCTCTCTCTCTCTCTCTCTCTCTCTCTCTCCTCTCTCTCTTCACTATATATGTATATAGTGAATGAATGAATACATGAATAATCTGTCAACCAATCAATCAGTGAGAGAGCCTTACACTTCCCCAAATGTTGCTACAGCGTTGTTTAAATCTAATCCACACAACAGACCGGATCCTTAATTGCTCTCATGGCATAAAGAACAAAGCCTAAAAGCTTACGCGTCATTCCCAAAGCCCTCCGTGATTAGGCCCCTCCAGCTTTTACCAGCATTGCTCTAGCATCACCATGTCCTCTCCCACAGTGCTTCCCAAGCACCTTGATTGGCTCAGGCTCAGCTCCCACCAATCTAATCATAATTTGTGGGGTAGTATCTGGGACTCTAAAATGTAGCTAGGGTTGAGAAACACTCAGACTGACTCCACTCCTCACCGTTCTCTGTGTTCTCCGAATGTCATCGTACTTTTTGCCCTTCTGGAAAGCTGCTCCCTTGCTTCTTTACCTATCGAACCCCTTGCTTTCTCATCAAGCCTTCCTCAAATGTCACCTCACCTCTGCAGTTGTCCCTATTCCTCTCCCCACCAAAGGGAAACAACATCTCCTCCTCTATATGACATTCACCGTCCTGGTCATATTTTGTAAAGCTCTGTGTGTCCCCTTGTGAAATGTGGTTTCCTCCAGACAGGAGAGGAGACACTTTTCAGCCACCTAGGCACCACAGAAATCTAGCACAGGGCCTCCTAGCAGAAAGAACACTCTGCGGCAGTGCAGTATACAAATGATAATAGTATACTCAGGGCGGCCACATAATTTAGCATCCAAATTGGCGTACTTTTGAGAGTAATGAGGGAGCTAGTTATAATAGTGTCGGGAAAAAAGGTGCAAACAGGGACTATCTCAGACAACATACTGGGAAGTATGTTTACCCAGATAATCGTCACTCCCCTACGTGCTGTCTATGTGTCATTCATTTAACCTACACAGTGACCCTGCCCCCCCCCACACACACACCGTGGGAGCAATTGTTATTATCTGTACTTCACAGAGAAAGACACTGGAGCACACACATAAAGGAACTTACGCAAGGTAACGCAATGAGGGGTGTGGGACTTGGACTCAGGTCCTCTGAATCCAGAGCTCCTCTGGGCCATTAAGCCCTTTTGCCTCCTCAGGAGTAGGACAGGATGAAGTTTTTGTCCCAGTTCAACCCGAAGTAACTTTACTTACCTATCTCTGGCTTTAGTTTCTTCATCCACAGAATGATGATAATGCCTATTTCCAGTAACTCTGGAGGATTAAGTGAAACAAGGTATGAGAAGATCAGGGATCGTGTGCTTGCCACATACTTGTCCTCTGCCATTTTACTGTACCCTCCATAAGACAGCTGCTCACATAGTTGTGACACAAAATAAAAAATGGTAAATGCTGTAACAGAGTAGCTCCGGAGGTCACCAGAGGCCCCATCTTCTAATGGTTAAAGGCACGAAACTTTGCTTCGCACTTAAGTTCAAATTCAGGCTGTGAAATTTGAATAGACATTTCTCCAGAGAAGATATGCAAGTGAACAATAAGCACATGAAAAGATACTCGACATCCTTAGTCCTGAGAAAAATATGAAACAAAACCATGATGAAATATCACTTAACAATCGCTAGAATGGCTGAAGCCAAAAAGACAGATGATAAGAGATGCTGGCATGAACATCCAGTAGAGAAACTGAAACCCTCCTCCTTTGCAGGTGGTGTTGTAAAGTGGTAGAGGCACTTTGGAAAAACAGTTTTATAGGTCTCCCAAAAGTTAAACATAGAGTTACCATGTGACCCAGCAATTACTCTTTATGTATAATACTAAGAATTGGAAACTATGCCCACACAAAAACTGAGACACATAATGCATAGCGGCATTATTCATAATAGCCAAAAGAATAAAAAAATAAAAACAACCAAAATGGCCATCAACTGATGTGGTACACCCATGCAATGAAATATTATTTAGAAAAAAAAAAGGACATGAGGTACTGATACATGCTGTAACGTACAATAACCTTGAAAACGTGGTGCTAAGAGAAGGAAGCCAGTCACAGAGGACCACCTGTTATATGATCCTCTTTATGTGAAATGTAATTTGCCTCCAGAATAGGCAAATCTATAGAGACAGAAAGTAGAGTAGTGGTTGCCTAGGTCTGGTGGGTTTGGAGGAGACAGAGAGAGACTGCTTCTTTTTGGGATGATGAAAATGTTATGACATTAGATAGTGGTGATGATTGTGTACCTCTATGAATGTACAAAAACCACTGAACTGTGTATTTTAAAAGGGTGAATTGAATGGTATGAGAGTAATATATATATATTTATATATATTAGTAGTTATATAACATATATGTGTGTGTATATATCTATCTATATCTATCTATCTATCTATCTATCTATCTATCTATCTATCTATCTATCTCCCAACAAAGCTGTTATTTAGAAAATCAGGCTCTACTGTTGATGTTGAGCATTGGTGTCATCTTCTATAATGAAGGGCTCATTATAGAGTCTAACTCAAGAGCAGGTGTAAGGATTAAATGAGAGATCATATGTAAAACTCTTGGCACAGCAACTGGTTGATAAATGCTTGATAATACATAGTGAGGATGGTAATGGTTTTTATGAAATACATGGCCTTTTCACTTGTCCATCCTGAAGCACAGGGTCAGTGGTGCTTTCAGCAACAGAAGCTGGAGATTCATGATGACATAGGATTCATGAAAACTGACCCTCTTTTGAAAATTGACACCCTCAAATGGTATGTGCCTCTGATGGAACAGCCTTATGGCTCTGATATCTGTTATTTATTTCTTAACTAATATAACTGAGACCTTGCTCAAGATGTGCTCATGAAAAATTACCCTTTTAATGGTGGAGCATTTAATGAGAAACTGGATTATCTACTGCATAAGTGCCCTTCACACAAATTAGCTTGGCCCTGGGTCCTAATCTAAATTGGGCTCCCTACTTTCCTCTAAATGGCCTAATATTTTCTTATTAATCTCTGCCCTTGTTCACCTGATCTGGCTCTGCCTCCTCTTAGGGAGAGCTTCCTCTTTGGCAGAGCTCCTCTGCCCTGACAAATGTTTCTTAAGGCTGTCTTTGTATCTGACTCATGGACATTTTTTAGACATGACATGTAGGCTGGAAACTGTTCCATTTTCAAGCTGTCTCTCCAATGGAGTATTAATGCTGTCAGTGTATTGAGTATCAACAGATTGAGGACAGGTAAGAGATGGGGCTTTATAGGGAAGCTGGGTACATGAGAAAAAGTTATTCATAGTGATGAAGAGAACTGGCGTGAAAACAGAACACAAGCAAACCACAGGTCTGGGCTTTGGCTTCAGGCAGATCTGTGTTTTGGTCCCACTCAGTGAATTTGGACAAGTTACTTGTCCTCTCCAACCTTCAACTTAGATCACTGTGTATAAAACCTGAGTAATAGTGCCATCTCTAAGATTTCTGGAACTAAACAAGTTGTTTTATATAATATGCTTTGTACAGGACATGATATATGCTACCTGGTATTTCCGTTATAATTAAAGCTTGGAGGAAGTCCCAGAGAGTGAAAGGGATATTAGTAGTGACTGAAATAGTGTCATGTGTTCAACAGGCAGAAGTGGTATTTACAGTAGAGTAAGATGACCTTCCCAAGAAATAGACCAAGCCATAAGCCACTCCTACCAAACAGTGCATAATAATGCAGAGCAAGGGGACCGGGTAATATGGAGCCCTGTTGTTCTCTTTGGTCTTAGCTTGAGTCTCTCACATCTGCCCTCACTGATCCCCGGAGGCTTAATTTTTACATTGATTACAATTTCTTACTAATCATCCACGTGTTATATTTGTTTTATGGAATATTTTTCAAAGGCTTTAATATACTAGCAGTCAGCGAGGGGGCAGTGGGAAAAACAGTAACCGGGAGTTGGGGACCATAGGTCCAGGCATGGGTCTGCAGACATTTCTCCTTTGTGCCCTTCCACCCTCAGCATTGTATCTTCCCCATGCTTTTCCTGGGCTGATAACAGTGGTGAAAGTCACAGCCACCATTTACAGGAAACACCATGTGAATACATGCTTTGCACATACTATCTCATGTAAGTTACTGTTCGTAATAACTCTGCAGTAGAGATTTAATCTTCATTCAACAGATAAGGAAACTGGGGCTCAGCAGATAGTTTAGTTGGTTTACAGGTAAGAGAGCCATAATTTGAAACGAGGATATCTGACTCTAAAGCTCCGCACAACACATTTTTATTTGCAGTCGCCAAAACCTTGAGCTTCTAGGGGCACAGGCTCTATCTCGTTTGGCTGTTGCCAGTGAGTTGGAGCATCAGGCACAAAGGAGAGGCTCAGTAAGGGATGAACGAATGAATGAAATGCAAGTCACATTTTGTCATCAAAAAGTGTTATACAATGGTTAGCTATTGCTGTTGTCTTTTGTCTATTTTAAGCATTTCCTCAAGTAATTCTCAACACCACGTTATAGAAAGGCCTTAGTTTGCACATCAAACTACAGATCAAAATGGGCTGAGTTATACCTAATGTTCTCAGGTCTAAGTGTCTGACCAACGAGGGAAGGAGTGATAGAGGAGGTATCAGAAGTTGAAATGAATGTTGCCCCAGGAGATGACTGTCAGAAGGCTAGGGTGTTCCAGGTTTTAAGAACCACATGTGCAATGCCCCAACGTGTGACTAGTTTGATAAGGTTAGAAATTTCAATTTCTATATATTCATACTTTTTTCTATATGAACTTGGACAAGCTATTTGAATTCTGTGACCTTCACTTTCGTCATCTGGAAAAGGGGTATGTATGGTTGAGTTGTTATGAAGAATGGGGAGAAAGTTTGTGAAACGTTTCGTATAAAACACGTACTCAGTTCACAGTAACTTCACTGTCCATGTTTATGTGGATGTGTTTGAACTTCCGCTTGATGTCTTAGCAAAACATTATGTTAATAATTATAGAGAAAGCCTGTTGCAAGGTATGAACACCCCATACCAAGTAGGGTGGAAGGCTATTTCTGTACACACAGGAGTTAGCAGAAGAGATACTGTAAAAGCACTTTTTGATAATTGTCCCCGGGTCATTACTTGATACAGAGCAATTACTCTGGAGTCTTGCTATAAAACAGCGCATGGAATTGGGTGGAAGGAGGGTCTTGGACCCCAGCCAAAGTCATATTAAATGCTAGGAATACCAAAGAGGCTCAAAGCTAATACCACTCTAAGAAGAATATCAGACATGAACTCTCAGTGGGTGATTATCATTTGTTGAATACCTAGTGTGTATCAGACACTGCTTCGGTGCTTGACACATGGTGTCTGATTTACTTATCTAATGCCCCGTTGGGGTTAGTTGTTTTTAACTTTTTTGTTTTCATCCTATACAGCACAGGTTCAGAGAGGAAAAGTAATTTGCCATAGGATTTAAAAGGATAGAGACCGAATTTGCATCCAAGAGTATTACCGTGATTTTCCTACTTGGTCCAATGATTTGACTTTCCTAGAATATAGAAACAGCACGAGAATAAATCTCAGCGCTGTGGATATTCAAAGCCAATGTGGCCCGAACACCAACATATCTGAATCCTGCTTTTCTCTGTTTGTAGGTCAGGATCGCAGCGAAGCCACTCTGATAAGGAGGTTCAAAGGTGAAGGCGTCCGGTACAAGGCCAAACTGATTGGGATTGATGAGGTTTCCGCAGCTCGGGGAGACAAGTTATGTCAAGATTCCATGATGAAACTCAAGGTGCTGTGTAAACATTTTACTTTAAATATCAGAGGTTTAATATGACTGGGAGAAAAAAAGGATTATATAATCATTATGAAAACATCTATTCAGTTATTGGTAAATTTCTTGGGTCACTGATTAATCACTTTACTTATCCATTGGGAAGAGATTTCATTCAACAAATGTTTATTGGGCGCCTCCTAGGTGCAGGTATTTTATTAGGCTCTGTTTTATCATTTTTGAGTATCACATTTTATTCGATTTTATCTTCATTGTGCAACACCTGCAAAACTACAAGTAATATCATTGAATTATATAGTCCCTTAGATTTTATGAATTTTCACCACTTTGTCATTTTTAAATAAATTTTATGTATTTCACCATATGATAAACATGGTAAAAGATGCTATGTTAAGATAAAAGTTGATTTTATTCATTCTAAAGGAAAAATATTTTTTAAAGTAATATTTCACTAGATATTGAGATTTGGAGATATCACAGAGAGGTTTCTGATTTTAAATGCTTTAAAGAAGCCTTTTCATTGAGAAATCTAAGAAAGAAATTGGAAAAAATTTTCACATACAAAGTAATAAAATTATGATATGAAATCACTATTAAAAACATACAAAAAAAATTGTTTGTTCCTAGATTCTGGTCTCCATGTAGTCTGTGTTTTTCTTCTTTTTTTCTTTTTAAAAGAATTGATGTAAAATGTTGAAAGAAACCCAAATGATTTAGCATGAAGTCTACAAAATACCTTATGTATTTAAAACATATAATTTAATTATTTTACTGATTACAGAATTCACAAAATGTTCATTGTAAAATATTTGGAAATACAGAAAAGTACTAATGAGGAAAATTGAAATCATCTACCATCCCACCGCACAAAGAAAATTAGTGTCAGCAGTTTTAAAGTGTGTAATTTACAATCTCTTTGTGTTTCTGTATACGTCATATGAATTATATACATATGTAATATAATTTGAGCTACTATTTGTAGTTTTATATCCTGTTTGTTCGTCTAATAATATATTATGAACATTTTTTTCATTATTTTTAAATAGTCACTGAGGTTGCAACTTGGTAGTGTAATTTTTTGAAATGTAAGTAGGCAGGAAGGAAAAGAAACATGGCTGGCCAAATGCTTGAAAGTATTAAAAGAACAGTATCTGCAGAACACCTTCTACATTGCCTTTTCTTTAATATTTGCTTAATAAATCACAGCTATTAATTTTGTTTATACTGTACACATTGTCTCAGCAATTGGACGTGTATATTAGATGCTGAGAGTCAATATAGTATGACTGTGAATCAACATTTTTAAAAACTCATAATTTTCTAAAACATGTATCCATTATGTTTTTAAAAAATTTTTTAGCTGTCTTGTAAGCAAATTTTATTTTAGTAGTTATGTACCTCTTATGGTATACTAGCAAAAGTTATAAAAGATATCAAAATTGTGAAATCAAAATTTGATTATCACCTTGGAAGAGGCTAATGTATCTGTTTTTTATAATTAAGCAATGTTATGAGATTTTAGGGCAACCCAATAATGAGCCCTCTTCTTCTACCAAGTTCAAATCTGATTAACAAATGGACAAAGGAATCTGGCATGTCCTGAAGACCAGAATTTATGACTGATAAATTCTGGTCTGGAGGACATGATATAGATACGTGACCACAGTGGGTATCCTTGAAAAAGACAGGCCGTTCCACTTGGTTTATAGGGAAGTTGGATAATCACAACCCTCCTTGTCCCCTCATCCCCATCCCTGCCCCAGAGCAGGACCTTGAGTCACAAATGAGATCAGGCCAGATTGCAGCCTCACTACCAACGGGCAACTTGCATAGAGCGAATGCAGAAGAGACTGAGCCGTGTGTACTCAGTTCTCCCCAAACCCTGGGCGGATTGAGCCACACCTGCTCCCCAAAGAGACCCTAATCAAGGATGGGGATAAAAGCCAGGATGTTGACTCTTGCTGAAGTCTCTCCTTACTGAGTTTGAGGCCAGGTAAATGGAGATTTACTCCTGACAAGTATTAATTAAAAGACATCAAGAAAATGCCCAATTACGTGTTTCCCACCCAGAGAGCCACAAGTCTGCTGAGGCAGAGAAAGGGGCTGATGCATTTTCCCCGCATCCTAGTAGATAGCCATTCAGCTGACGTCTGTTGCAGAGTGCCTTGTTGGCCAGGTGCCTGCATGGAAGCAACAAGGTCAATGTGGATAGGAGGCAGGAGTTGGCCTATGCTCCCTGAAGCCTCTCCCTCAGGACTAATGTTGAGCGTGCTTGCTGGACAAGACGTGGTAATGACTGCCAACCTTGAATACTTGCAGATACACTCACACACACACATTCACACACACACACATGCATGTGTGTGTGCATGTGTCTCTGTGTGCGTGTGTCTCTGTGTGTGTGTGTGTGTATTACCTGCAGTGAAGTGCCCCATCTGTCACTGCTCATAGCCGTGAGGTTCCCAAAGCCCTGAGAGTCTGTTCTTCCATAACACAATTCTGTCAGATGCCCTGAACTTGTTGAGGGGTTTTGGTTCCCAGACAGTTGTGCTTCATTATTTGCAAGTTGCCAAGAAGAATGTTGACATTTCCGCTCCCAGTGGTTTTTCTTTAGGAAACACAGAAACATAAATGATCGATTCTTCATCTGGCCACCAGCCCAGGAAAGAGACAGGGAAGTACAAAGTGCCTCATAGCCTTGCAAAAAGGCCCACTTGTTTACGTTAGGCCATATGAGACACACACACACAAAATCTGTTTTTCTGTTTTTCTCTGCTAGACTCTCTGAAGCTGGTGCCTCTCCCTGTTTTAGAGAGTTGTTTTCTCTAGGATGGTAGAGGTTTGAGAGGGGATTCATTTTGTGAGTATGAGTGTGCCATTTGCTGTCCACCAGCAAAGCGCTGTCATCATTGTATTTTCATTTCGAGTCAACAAAGTACTTTCACATATATTATCATGTTTGATCTTGTGAGCGAGATGTTACTTAGCCTCCCTGTTTTGTACAGGAGAAATCGGCAGTTCATAGTAGTTACAGGATTTGCTCCAGAACCTTCATTTAGTCTGTGATAATCCAGAATTCAAACGTAGATCTCCGGAAGCCCAGTGTTTGATGAGACATAGTTTAGAGTCTAACAATATTCTGTTTTGATCTGCATTTAATTTACCTTGGATCCCCAACTAGATTTAAGCCCCTACCACAAAGCTACTATTCGATAGGCACATATCTTTGACTTCCAAAGTAGCCAACTTTCAGAGATGAGATTGTGCGAGGGGATGAGCTCTCCCAAAGGCAATGCCTGGAGGGCTAATTACAGAGCCCTACATGTGTCAGTCAGGGCCTTCGAAACAGAACCCACCCCACTGAGTCAGATGAAGACACGTTAATGAAAGAATTACTTACAGAGTAGGCAAGGTTAGGGTAACAAACAAGAGCTGATAAGTCACCCAATAACTAGCCTCAGTGGGAAGCTGTTACTACCCTAGGAAGAAATGTGTTTACTGGAACCCAGGGAGAAAGGGTGAAGGATGAAGTCCCCTCCCTCATCAAGCAAAAATACAGTTACTGCCAGAAATGTGGAATAAGGGCAGGAAAGAGATGATATAAAATATCCTAATTTCTCCTTCCATCCTCTCTTCTCCTGCCTGTGTCTGGGAACCCAACCGGAAGCTCGGGGCACCAGAGAATGCAGTCCACAGTCTCTGAGCACAAAGCAGGGCAGAGGAACATATTTGCATTCCTCTTTTTAATTGGGAAAAAGTGAAACTTACAATGAGTTTTTATCCAAAGACTTTACAGCTGGCAACTCATACAGCTGAGATTGGAGACCAGGTTTACTTCATGGAGTTTTCTGGAATAGCATTCTTGGTTCTCAGCTATTCATGCCTGAAGCCCGCTGTTTTCACACCTCCTTTGTTTGTTCCCTGGAGGTCGCAGTCATCCCATCATATGTAATGTACCATGCTGGCTGACGTTTCTCACAGCCCTTTCCTGTACGTCATCTCATAGGATTTTCACAGCAACCCTTGAGCTGGACAGGGCAGCCCTTTAATGCCTGACACCTTCTCTGTATATAGATTCCTTCATCAAGATGCTGTGTATGTGTGACTCCCTTAGGAATGCCAATTCCCGCAGTGTCTAGCACATTGTATGGCTTAATAATACTAATATTAGTACTAGTGCTGATGGTAATTGTTAGTTACTGAGCTGTCCCTGCATGCTACATACCCTGCTAAGTGCAGTATGTGCGTAGTTTATTTAAATGTCCCAATATTCTTATGAGGGAAGACATGCCGTTATTCTCATTTTAGAGTTCTCCTTCACTACAGAGTTTAGGAGTTGGTGGTTCCACCTATCTATTTTCAGAACATTTTTTGACACATCTGTAGTATATTATGTAGTCTTTCTTTCTTCCTTTTCTTTTTTTTTCATCTATGCTTCACCCAAAAGCTCTTACAGAGTGTTATAATAGAAGGAATGGCAACATTGGAATCTGAAAGATCAGTGTTTATATTTCTTCCATGTCTTACAAGTTCCTTGAGGTTTGGGGAGGTCACTTGACCTTCTGACCTATGCTTCCTTATATGTAAAATAAGGGAGATAATTCTTACTTCCCAGGATTGTGGTACAGGCTAAATTAGATGATATGTAAGAGAACTTCTAGGATATACCGTGTTTCCAGACCTAGCCCGGCCTTCAGCTCTAATACGCCTTTTGGAGCAAAAATTACTATAAGACCCGATCTTATTTTAATACAAGACCGGGTCTAATAATATAATATAATATAATATAGTATAGTATAGTATAGTATAGTATAGTATAATATAATATAATATAATATGATATATAATATAATATGTAACATAATAATATATAATACAATACAATATAATACTGGGTCTTGTATTAATTTTTGCTCCAAAAGATGCATTAGAGGTGATGGTCGGGCTAGGTCTTATTTTTGGAGAAACACAGTAGTAGGTATCCAAAAAAATGATTGACTTCCTCATTTCCAGGTTTCCAACAGTGACTTTCTAGGTCAGGGGGCTAATATGAGGAACAGAGCCCCAAAAGGTACCCACATTCACATCTTCTGACTCACCAACCAGAGCTGTCCCCTGGACCTCCATTAGTGCTGCATAATAGCAATGAATTATCTTCTGGGGAAATGAGACCCTGAAGCATGCTGTCTGGTGGCAGGCGTCCTTCGGCTTGGTGCAGTTTTTCAGAGCTTGACTTAGAGTCCTGTCTCACAGGAGAAACATACTTGATAAAATTGGAGTTTTATTTCCCCAAAGATAGCACCATGTGGCTAGTCCTACTCTCTTTCAGTTGTCATGTAAAGCCAACACCAGCAGCACCAAATAGAAATGCTCCTGGAACATGCACGTTGACTCTTTCCATCCTGTTTTATACACAGCCATATTCTGCCAGAGAGTTCTTTGATAGCTACATGGAACCAGGAAGGAATGGGGGACATTAGCTGCTCAGCACTGCTCTGTGCCAGGAAGTATTGCTATTGCATGTTGCAGAAATTCTAAGAGCTGGGGACCATTAGGGCTTTTTAGAGACAGAGACATTAAAGCTACTCTTCCTGACCAAAGGTACAACCTTCTCCCCATGTCTTATGATAGCCTCCTGTAGGAAGGAATTAAACAGAAAGGAGGGGCTTCCCCTCTCCTTTGACACAGTTCTTCCCGTCCTTCCATTTATCATGGGGCTACTTCTTGTTTTCTCTTTTGTGTATGTCTGGATACCTAAGGTTGAAGGTTAGGCTGAATGGGGCTGGAAGCATAAGTTGTTTTACTCCAAATCCAGCCAAGAATACAGATTTCAAAGTCAAGATTTCCTCGGTCCAAAGCCTGGCTTGTCTACTACCTAATGAGGGAAAGTCATTTCACCGTTTTTGAGTGCCTGCTTTATTCTGGGCTTCGTTCTGAACACTGGGCAATAGAATGAACAAAACAAAGTTCCATGAACAATTGAGCTTTTGTTCTGGTGGGCAAAGGCAGGCAGTCAACAAATTAATACATATGGCAGATGATGGTAAGTGCCATGAGAAAAGGGACGTAGGGAGAAAGAATGAGAGGCAGTTTGCTGTGGAGAGTGAAGGGGTCAGGGTCTCTGATAGGGTGGCACTGAACACAAATAGTATTCCCCTGGGATCGCAAAGATATACTTTGACCTTTCCCGGACGTCCTTAAAGTCACCCCTCAGTGAATTCATGGGAAAGCAAGAAGCACATTGAGGCATCTAGGGACCTTTGAATAGGATGGAGACAGAGGATTTAGCTTTGAGCGTGAGTCATTCTCTTTATTTAGAGGGCAGTCACTGCAGGAAGGACCTTATTATGTAGATGTGTAGCCATCCAGAAAGGCTAAAGAACCCCGGGTAAGGTTACAGGAGAACGATGTTTGCTTGCTTGAAAGACACAACATAAAGGAATAATAACTTCTCCCTGCACCTAGAGTCTGGAGACCTGAGACGTAGTCTCAGCATTTTTACCAATTCTGTGCCACCTTGGGACCTGTCCACCCAACTTTCCAGGCATCATTTTCTCATCTGTCAGTTGGGAAATTTGGACTGATTAAGGTTTTCTCTGACTATAACATCCTGCATGTCTGTGAGTGTGTAAGAGGCACTTAAGAAGAAGTGGACGACTCGTGAGGGAGTGAATTTTTCTACTTGGCAGTACCCAAACAGGACCTGGAACACAAACTTTAAGAAGCAACCATCCATTTACTAGAAGTTAATTTTTATTGCATCCCTACAATGTACCAGACGTTGTGCTTGGTACTTTAAATAACTTTAATTCTCTCAACCATGTAAGAAAATTATTTACACTTGAAGTAGAATTGAGAGGTAAGTAATTTGTCCAAGATGATGGACAGCTAGGAGTATAATCCAGATATTCGGATTCCGCAGAGTATTTCCAATACCCAAAGTGAGGATAATCGAACAACCTCCAGAGAATGAATGTCCCTTACTGTGCTTTCTGGTCATATCTATTGCTCTCTAACCCCAGTCATTCTCAGAGACTGATGGTGGGCACGTGCTCTTCTGAGAACAGCACAAACAACTTTTATCTCCTAGAAACAGGAAATGAGAATTATTTTAGACTTTACTACTCCTAAAAGCCCAGAACCATGCCTGCTGAGAGTTGGGCGTATTCTCACCCCCTGCAGAAGCTAATAGTGATGAAGGGACTGGAAGCCTCGAAACTCCTAATGCAGAGTCAGCAGTAGCTCTTCGGTGTACAAATCCTTTGACATGTCCTTACCCTTTGAGTTGTAGCCTAGTATGAAACCCATGGTCACCTGTAACTGGCCACCACAGAGGCTAATTTTAAAAGGAAGTGTCTTTACTTTTAACTTGTATCCTATCAACTTTGGGGGATGCTGGATAACGCATTCATGTAACAATAATGTACTGAGAACCTCCTGCCCTCCAGGAATTCTCCTGGGCACTAGAGAGAGAGAGCAGTGAGCAGAGTAACAGCTCTACCTTTTGTGACATTTACCTTCTGATTGACTCACATATGTATCTTCAGTTTATAAGAAGTGTGGAAAAGTAGGGGAACAGATGTACTGATAAACAGAAAGCACTTGGTAGTACTTTTTTTGAAAGCGCAGGAAGGATTGGGAAAGGAGTAGGGGAAAATATAAAGTGTCCGTGGGTAAAAATTACAAACCATCGGCATAAACTGTGATCATCATAGTTTTCCAAACAAAAATTGAAACGTGCAGTCTGACAATAGTTTTTATTTTATTGTTGATCTCTCAATTGATTCACATGAAAACTTTTTCCAGAAGCATAAAAATAAGATCACATGTAGGAATATATTCCACAACTTGTCTTTATTTAAAAGATGAAAACCACATCCAATTCAAAACCCAGCAAAGTTATTCATAAGAGGACCATGTTGTATTTCTTTTGGGATCTCAAATTCTGAGCCAAGTGTCTAGGCATTCTATAAATCTTGGTTAGTCAAATGAATCAGTGTTCATATATCTATTTATATCGCGTTAGAACAGCCAGGATAAGTATTCCCCTAAAACATCAAGAAGAGGCAAGCACATCAGGTAGAGAAGCCTGGAAGGAGCAAAGAGAAAGGAGTGTGCATGATAGGTGGTCTCGGTCGATGGTATCTGACATGCCACTGGGACTGGAGGGAATTTTCAAATGAAAACACTAAAGTAAAAACCATGTCTTGCCTTTCAACAGGGCGTTGTTGCTGGCGCTCGTTCCAAAGGAGAACACAAACAGAAAATCTTTTTAACCATCTCCTTTGGAGGAATCAAAATCTTTGATGAGAAGACAGGGGTAAGTAAAAGAAGCACATGGCATCATGAAATTGAATCCATTGACAGATGTGCCCTTAAAAGCCTCTACTCAGTGGGCAGGAATATCAAACAAGCATAAAAACATTTAAAGCAACTGACAAACTTGATCAACTGTGATCATCCATCAAAGAGAGGCTCTCTCCCCTGACTTGGCCACAGTGTGACTGCGCCCTGTTTCTTATAGTGTAATTGTGATAAAAGTGTCACACAGTCTGGTAATCTAATGGGAGATTGATGAGCTTTGAAGAGCGGTGGGTAATGTGACAGTTTAAGTTAAATTTCTTTGTGTGTTGGCAACTTGAATGACACGCACCCTAGAGGGAGAGGTACATGGTGGTCTTTTACCTCAGTCAAAGCATCCAGACTCTCTTGAGTTTAACCTGTGGAACCTTGTAGTTGCTGTAATCAAAAAGAATAAATGGACTTTTCAATCTTAAAAAAAAAAAAAATTATCCCTGCATGACTGAGAAATGTAAGGGCTGATGTGTTTTGTTGAATGAACCAAAGAAGTGATTTGTGTTGTCATCAACCTCCCAGGCAATTAGCTCCCAGATTTGTCCCCAGGGCTGACCTGACATGGTGGTCCTGTTCATTGACCATAAGGGAAAAACAGAAAAATATCCTGTGATCTGTTTTGTTGAGAGAGTGAGAGTCAAGTGGGCATGTTTTTTTTCCTTTTATTCATTTATTCACCTCCACATATATCACCTCCTTTGAATTTCACAAGATTAATTTATCAAGCTCTGTAAAATAATACTAGCCAAGTTAATTAACCTCAGTCATTTTGCATTATTATTTTCTCCCCTTTGTTCTGACTCAGGATAAGATACATGCAGTAGGATGATAATTTAACAGTAAAACTGGGTTTTCTTGAAGAAAAGTTACCCCTGAATAACTAGTAATGGGAGGGAGCCAAGTAATGGGGATCAAGCCTAACTATACACCCCAATCATCTTTAGTCTTTTCTCCATTCCATCCCTGCCCATCACCATGACAACTGGCATGGGACCAAAAGGACTGGAGTGAGGCAGAGTATCACACGCTTTATCTAATTCTAGGGGCCATGTTTTTGGGCTTTGCTGTTCCATCATGTACCCCACCATCAAATAGGCTATGCCCAGATAATTAAAGTCCTAATCACTGAATTTTAACTAAGAGGAGAGGTAGTTTATATTCTTTATACTTTTATCTAAATCCTCACTCAGAGGTATCTGTGCTGGCCCCAAAGAAAGATAACCACCGAACCTTGTAACACTATTTTGATTCTTAAGCTGGATACAGAGAGAACAACAGTAAAATCATTATTTCAGCCCAAAGCCATTTGGCTTTGTGGAAAAGGTATCAGATTCCCAGTGGAGAATCAGGATGAAGGCAGAGTTAAATATTTTCTGTCTGGCTTCATCTATTCTGCTTCTGTTTGAGTAACGAACGTTAGGCCTGTGGAGTGCTGCTTCTGCACGCTTTCCTTGTTGATATGCCTGCACACAAAACTGGTGGAGAGAACCGAACATGTTTAAGACTGAGGTAGACATGGTAGGGGGCAGGGCTCCCCATATTAATGGCATTCTTCTCTCCAAAGAGTTGTGGAGTAAAGAAGGTGTTGATTTGTTCTGTGTGACTCAAGGAATAGAACCAACATCAGGTGAGTTCACCATCCCTGGGAGTATTCAAGCAACAGCCATATGATAGGGAAATTGTGGAAGGGAGTCAAGTAGAAATGAGGTGTTGACAGACAATAGTTTAGTGGTTACCAGAGGGTCAGGGGGGTGGGGGGAGGGAGATGAGGGGAAGGGGGATCAAATATATGGTGATGGAAGGAGAACTGACTCTGGGTGGTGAACACACAATGGGATTTATAGATGATGTAATACAGAATTGTACACCTGAAATTATGTAATTTCATTAACAATTGTCACCCCAATAAATAAATTTTAAAAAAAAGAAATGAGGTGTTGAACAAAGTCATATCTAAGATGATAACCAAGATTATTTTTAAGATCCTATATCTCCCTTAAAAAGTCATCCCTATCGATATGATTTGTCTTCCGATAAATGGAGATTTTTCGAAACCTTCACTGGAGAGCATGAGCAAGAACAATTTACTAAACTTTTGTCCTTGCCCAGCAGGTGACCGGCTGAATTGCACAGGATAAGAGTCTAAGTGAAGTATTTTGTCCTAACTATCAAAGAAATGGAAAATTGGGTCTTTGTCATTTGGAATCACCAATATTAGTTGTTTATCATGTCTAAAGTTGTTTACCATACCTGCTCAAGCTTGACTGCACTTCTTTTTTTAAAAAAAAACAAGAAAAGAAACATTTGCAAAACGTGACAGTAGCTAGAATTTTAAAATCCAAAAGCTGTCAAAAATGTTTTGATCCCAATTAAAAAGACCCTTTGCAGTAGTTTACACCTTGTCTTGAATTTTGAAGGGTTTTTGATCTCGGTCCTTACATAACTAAATTTTATTTTATTATTAGCATGTTGCAGGGAATAAATCAATATCGAAAGCTGTTCATATGTTCAGATGCCTAGGTATTAGCAGTATGTCAGAGAAATCAGTGAGAATGCCGAAAATGTCATCTGTAAACTCATCATGATTACTAATAGAAGGAGCAGTAGCAAATCTGGAGTAGATATTGTTTCATATCAGTATGTTAGTAGGTCCTCAAGACCAGCGGACCCCAAGGCTCCGGTGATGTCATCTTCATTTTGCAGATAAGGAAACAGGTGTTGGGAGTGTCCCCGAATTGGCTATAGGCTCAGAACAGACCTTCCAAATCCAAATCCTGTGTTTTTCTAGGAAAACTCATTGACTCTCTTCTCTCTTTATTTATAGCTTAGAATTATAATTTTATACCATAAAAAATCATAAATATTGCAGGACCCTAGAAGCATGTCTGTTCCTCGGAATAGAGGGCAGTGGTCTCCATCAACCTTTCACGATAAGGCAACATCTTGTTGCCATAGTCGCACATGAATTTTGGTTTAGCCATGATGGATTTGGCACTACTATATGGACCATTCTAGGTACATTACAACAGTCCTGTGAAGTAGCTGCTATTATTATCACCATTTTGCAGACGAGAACACTGAGGTCTAAGTAGTTTAAGTCACCATATAATAAATGGCAAAGCTGAGATTCAAACCCAGGTAGTCCGGTCCAGAATCCTTGATGCTAGTAAGATATTACTAATAATAACATACCTGTCTTAGTCTGCTTGGGCTGCTATAACAAAAATACCATAAACTATGATGGGCAGCATAGAAACAACAAACATTTGTTTCTCACAGTTCTGAAGGCGATGAAGTCCAAGACACCTGCAGATTTGGTCTCTTGTGAGAGCCCACTTCCTCATAGATGGCACCTTTTTGCCTCCCTCTTATGGTGGAAGGGGCAAGGATGCTTTCTAGGGCAGTATCTTTTATAAGGGTAGTGATCCCATTCATGAGGGCTCCACCCTCATGACCAAATTATCTCCCAAAGGTCCCAGCTCCTGGTGCCACCATCCTGAGGGTTAGAATTTCAAACATATGAATTTAGGTGGGGGGGATAAACCCGCAGACCATAGCAATAACAAATTTTATAAATGATTTCTATATGTGTACAGATACATGTGAACAGATTCAATATTATCCCTGCTTCGTTGTCACCATTATTCCTTTCATTGTGACGAGCTTTCCTGTGTGAAGGTGAAAGGGGTGGAGTTACTGCTAGACAGAATGTGGGCAGTAGAACCAGTACATGGTTAGGCAGCAGCATATTGGATGCCTGTTCTCTGCCATGGGATGCTCTGTTTTCTGGGGAATCAAAGATGTATAATATGTGGTCCTTGCCCCTGAAGTGTTGTTCACAGTCCAGTGGTGAGACCAGACTTACCAAGTAAACTGACAGCTGCGAAGACACAGGTGTGAACTGAGTTATCAGTACTCAGGACATCGAGACTGAGCTTTGCCTAGAATATTCAGGAAGGTTTTCACTGACTCAACAGTCGAGGAGTGAGTTGGAGAGGACCAGATAAGCAAGTTAAGGAAGAGAAAACTATATTTCTAAATGCACACATGTCTAAAAGAGAAAGATGTGTGCTCATCCATTCTTCCCTTCAGGAAATATTCACTGAACACCTCTATAAACGCACAGATGAATAAGCCGTATCTTTTTGTTCATCACTGTTATCTATCTAGTTAACACAGCGAATTGCACATAGTAGGTGCTCAGTGATACTGCACAAAAAATAAATTGACTTAGTGATTGAAAATTGGCAAATTACACAGAAGACTTAGGGCATAGAGGGCAGAGGTGGAGAGTGGTCCGGGACTGAATGTTGTCCATCGTAGCAGAAGGGTAATGACGTTTTAAAAGCAATGGCTGCACTAAATTTCAGGGCTGATTTAATAATTTATTCTTCAGTGAAAACTAGATGTCACTTTATCTGTGTGTCCTCAAAAACAAGACTGTTTTTCCTTCAGTTCTAACTGGATGTTTCGAGTGGGGTCTGGGGAGAGCGGCTGAGGAAGACAAAACAAAACTGGTCCTTGGGAGGGAAGGAGGAGGGTAATGGGGGGGCTGTGGAGCAGGATGCTGGGCCCGGGGTCTGTGGGCCGTCCCTGTCATCCTGGGAGCGGTGGAAACAGCACACAGGACTCACACACACGGTGGGGCGTGGGAGTGCATCTACCTTTTTGAATTAGTGTTTTGGATTTCTCCAGGTAAATAACCAGAAGTAGAATTGTTGGGTTGTATGGCAGCTCTCTTTGTATTGTTTTGAGGAAACTCCATACTGTTTTTCATGGTGGGTTCACTAATTTACAATCCCACCAACAGTGCACTAGGACTCCCTTTTCTCCATATCCTCACCAGCACTTGTTATTTACCGATTTTCTTGATAACATTTTCTTGATAGGTGTGAGGGGATATCTCATTGTGGTTTTAATTTGCATTTCCTTGCTGATTCGTGACGCTGAGCATCTTTTCCTGTCTGTTGGCCAGCTGTATGTCTTCTTTGGAGAAATGTCTATTTAGGTCCTCTGCCCATTTTTTTAAACATATTTATGTATTTATTTATTATTTGTTTTTTTTTTTTAATTAATTAGATTTATTGGGGTGACAATTGTTAGTAAATTTACATAGATTTCAGGTGTACGATTCTGTATTCTATCATCTATAAATCCCATTGTGTGTTCACCACCCAGAGTCAGTTCTCCTTCCATCACCATATATTTGATCCCCCTTACCCTCATCACCCACCCCCCACCCCCTTACCCTCTGGTAACCACTAAATTACTGTCTGTGTCTATGAGTTTTTGTTTCTCATTTGTTTGTCTTGTTCTTTTGTTGTTTTGGGTTTATATACCACATATCCTCTGCCCATTTTTTTTAAATGAAAGTTTATTGGGGTGACAGTTGTTAGTCAAGTTACATAGATTTCAGGTGTACAATTCTGTAATACGTTATCTATATCTCACATTGTATGTTCACCACCCAGAATCAGTTCTCTTTCCATCATATATATTAGATCCTGTTTACCCTCTTCTAGAGCCACCCCTTCTTCCTTACCCTCTGGTAACCCCTAAACTACTGTCTATGTGTTTTTGTTCCTTCATTTGTTTGTCTTGTTCTTTTGTTGTTTTCAGTTTTATATACTACATATCAGTGAAATCATGTGGTTCTCTACTTTTTCTGTCTGACTTATTTTGCTTAGCATTATAATCTCAAGATCCATCCATGTTGTCACAAATGGTACTATTTCATCTTTTCTTACCGCCGAATAGTATTCCATTGTGTATGTGTACCACAACTTCTTTATCCATTCATCTATGGAAGGACATTTTGGTTGTTTCCATGTCTTGGCCACCCTAAGTAAAGCTGCAATGCACATTGGAGCACACATGTACCCAATACCCAGGAGAGGGATTGCTGGGTCATATGGTAATTCTGTTCTTAATTTTTTAAGGAACCTCCACATAAGTCATCAATAAGCAAAACAGCATGGTATTGGCAGAAAAACAGACACACACACACCAATGGAATAGAATTGAGAACCCAGAAATAAACCCACATAAACATGGACAGATAATTTTTGAGAAAGAAGCAAAAAACATACAATGGAGAAAAGACAGCCTCTGCCCATTTTTTGATCAGATTATTTATTGGTGTTAAGTTATATGAGTTCCTAATATATTTTGGATATTAACCCCTTATTGGATGTATCATTTGCAAATATCTTCTCCCATTCAGTAGATTGTCTTTTCATTTTGTTCACTATGCAAAAAGTTTTTTAGTTTAATGTAGTTTCGTTTGTTTATTTTTTCTTATGTTGTCCTTGCCCAAGGAGACATACCCAAAAAGATATTATCAAAACTGATGTCAAAGTGATCACTGCCTATATTTTCTTCTAGGAGTTTTATGGTTTCAGGTCATACATTTAAATCTTTAATCCATTTTGAGTTTATTTTTGTGCATGGTATAAGCAGGAGGTCTAATTTCATTTTTTTTTGCAAGTATCTATTCAGTTTTCCCAACACCACTTATTGAAGAGACTGTCTTTACCTCATTGTATATTCTTGCCTCCTTTGTCATACGTAGATTAATTGACCATATGAGTGAGGATTTATTTCTGGGCTCTCTATTCTCTTCCAGTGATCTAATATATTTATTTTAATGCCAGTGCCATAATGTTTTGATCATTGTGGTTTGAAATTGTTGGGGAGCCTGGTACCTCCTACTTTGTTCTTCCTCATGCTTTCTTTGGCTATTTGGAGTCTTTTATTGTTTCATATAAACTCTTCCATCTACATGAATGTCTGGTAAGACATTTGAGTCACCTAGCATGGAATACTTTTTTGTTGTGAGTAACTGGATAAGTGGCTTGCCCATGACTGCTATGTGTAGCAGGAACTGAGTTCAAATCCACATTTTATAACTCCAAAGCTTGTTTTTTTTTGTTTTTTTTTGTTTTTTTTTTACTCCAGAGTTTCTTCACTTGACCGGTTCTGTCCCCATCGTGTTTTGGAAACTTATTAGGCAGTTTGGGTGGTTACAACTTTTGGAGGAAAGAGTATTAATGCAGGAATTTATTAGGTGACAGGGTGCTAAATGTTCTGCAATATACAGGACAGTCACATACAACAAAAAAGTATTGGATGTCTTACCAGATATTCATGCAGATGAAAAATCTGTTTATGACGACCTGAATCGAAAACGTAACTCTATTTTACATGTAAGTGTTTTTGTACTATATCCGTAATACTGTATTTGACAGAAATGCAGCTAAACTGAGAGAAAGATGTGCTTGGTTTTGTTTGAACTTTATTAAGTGTTGTTCATCCTTTTAGAAAACCTCACCACTGTGATATTCTTCATATTTGAGTTACCTACATAACACAGTTTCATGTGTAGCTATCATGTTCACCATAACTCAGAAAGAACCCCTCTCTAGACCATGCCGCCATTTTCATTGGTTCATTCATTCATTCATTCATTCATTCCACAAATGCTTATTGAGTGAAAGGAGCACTGTACTTAGTGGATAGGGGTGAACCAGCCTGAAACCTTTGCTTTGCGTAACTTAGAAGAGATAAGACTTATATAAGTAACTAAATCCAAAGCAAAAATAATGACCATAATAAGAGAAAGATATAAAATTATCATGAGAGTTCAAAAGAAGAGATGATTCCTTTTATCTGAAAAAATATGGACTGATTTCGGAAGAAAGGGCTGAACCTTGAAAATAATGGGCAGGGTTTGAAGTTGGAGAGATGAGGACCAGTATCCAGGCAAAGGGAATCCCAGGGAATGTTTCCTAAGGTTCTACAATGGGAAAGTCATGCAGGAGGCAGGCATGGGGAAGCCTGAGATGCCACTGGTTCTGTGTAGGAAGAGGTGTGGTTGCTGTTAGTGAAAGATGAAACGGAGCAGGGAGGCAGGGGCCAGACTGTTAGGCCTGGAATGTCAAGCCAAAGATTTTTGATAGAATCATCTTTATTATGTCCCCAGTTATTATTCAGTGTACTCTGTGGCCCTGAAGCTGCACTAGATATACAGAGAGATAGGAGCAGTGACGGTAAGGCCACCCTTAGCTTTTAAGATGACTTTGTGTAAATCAGGAAAAGGTTCCTTTCTTTGTGACTCATTGCTATTTGCTGGGAAACTGTTGCAGGAACAATACACATTTTTGGTGACTGTACTAGGACTAGATCCCCTTAGAGCCATGCGGTGTACACCTAGCCAGCTGTAGGTAGCAAATCTGGGAGTATCATCAAAGGATGAGTGGAAAGCGGGGCGTAAGGTCTTGCTGTTTCCTGTGCGCACCATTCACTGCCCAGCTTTAATAATTGGCTCAAGATGACCCCCTCCACTTTGAATGCCCTTTGCCCTTGTTACCCAGTTAAACACGTCCTCATTTCTCAGGGTTCAGTAATGTGAACAACGGCAGTACAGCAAAACGATTATCATTTATCAAGCACTTTCTCTGGGCCAGATGCTTTATTAACTAAGCGTTACACACTTCATCCTCTGAGCCTGAATCATATGAGGTCTGTCTGAATACAGAGCCCACACTCTTTGCCAGTATAGTACTGGCACCAGACAGTGGATGTAATACAAGGAAGATGGGTT
Organism: Rhinolophus hipposideros; assembly: GCF_964194185.1. Lineage (NCBI taxonomy): Eukaryota > Metazoa > Chordata > Mammalia > Chiroptera > Rhinolophidae > Rhinolophus > Rhinolophus hipposideros. The sequence continues at coordinate 54,742,512 of NC_138054.1, forward strand.
CGACATCCAGACTGCCTCAGATCTACCCGACCAGCTGTGTGGTCATAAAACGATTTTTCTTAATGACTTTGTGCCTCTTTTACTCATCTGTAAGACGGGGATAATAAAAGTACCTATGTTTAGGGTTAGTGCAAGGCTAAACGAGTATTTAACCCCTTAAGACTGGTATAATACAAAGCTGTAGGTGTTCAGTAATATTCTATTATTAGCGGTATTGTCCTCTCTCTGTACACTTTCTCAGCAGAATTAAGAAATCCTTCTATAATGCTCCTAAGGGGAGCATTATTTGCCCACCTTTATCGTGGCACGCGATCATCTGTATCATAATGACTTGACTCACACTCCCATCAGCCTCCGTGCTCCAGGAGACACCTTGTCCCATCCATTGCTGTATCCGTAGAGTATTGCAGAGGCCCTGTCATGTGACAGTGATGCTAATTGGACACTGAAGGAAGCAGGGAAGGCAGTCAGGGAGGGATGGAACAAAAAGGTGGGAAGGAAGAAATAAGGAAATAATAAGTCGACTTATTATTGAAATGCTAATTGTCTGGGCCAGATATTGGAGCCCAAGATGCTACCTACCAAAATGCTAATTTTGCCAGACAGGCAGTGAGTACAGAATGAATAATGTACATGATTCAGAGGTACCCAGTCCTAGGATGGCAGGGTGGAAGGTCCCTTGGGTATCCACTAACCCACTCATTTGTGAAGGAAGAAACCTAGAACCCGAGAAATGCCGCCCAAGATAACCCCCCTCCACTGCCCCCAGCAAATTATATGAAACATGCCTAGGCTTGAACACCATTCTCTGATTCTCACAAAACAGGAAGTAGGAAGTGTCTTCCTTCTTCCCTCTCCATCCTTATTTTGCCTTTATCTGCTCTGCACCATCTTTTCCCTCTATCCCAGCCCTATACTCTTTGTTCAATGTGCAAGCTCCCACAGGCCTGACAGCAGCCCCAAATCCATTTTAATATCAAAGAGACGGAACATCTAAGGGGAAAAATTGGGTCTCTGTATGTTTAGTGTCTTGTTGTATGATATTGGATTTTAATTTATCACAATAAAAAATCAATTTATAGCTCAAAACCAACATATTTTCAGAAATTGGAACTGTCAGGAAGCTGCCTCTGTATGATCATTTAGACAGGGGATAGATAATTCATGACAGGGGGAAAAGGATGTTCATATTACCCTGGAAAGTGAGACCACGAAAGGTTTCAAGCAGATTTGGTAAACTCAGAAATGTAATATCTTTCTCTTTATGAATGATTTTATTAATTTTGATCTTCAAGGTGGTAAAGAAATAATCATTTCTGTGCCAGCTGCTTTCACATGCTTGGCCTCACTTAACCCAATCCCCTAAGAACGCAGCTAAGAAAGTATTATTATTCCCCTTAAACAGATGAGGAAACTAAGACCCAGAGAAGTTAAGGGACTGGCACAAGACCAAATACCCAACAAATTGCAGAGCTGGGAATTGACTTCAATATGCACAGTGGTTAGGCCCATGTTCTTTCCAATTCCAGGTGGTGGTCTCTCTTCCCTTCAAGGGTGTCCTTAGGGCCTCTGGCAAACAAGGGACCATTCATTTGCTCTTCAGGGAAAAAGTCAAACTGCCCTTAGGGTTGTCATCATGCAGACTGGCCCTGTGACTGAAGGTTTATCAGCTACTCTCTGGGCCTCTGAAGGCTTGTGTGAGCCAGTGGCCTCAGAGTTAGAGAGCTTAAATATGCAGTGAGACCTTGGGTATGGGTCATCTGCTTGTACTCTGGGACTTTTTCTTAAAGGCCCCGATAGTATACATGGTGGGCCATGTGGTCTCCTGCAGCTATTTAGTTTTGCCATTGTGGTGTAAAAGCCACCATAGACAATTATGCAAACAAATGAGTTTGGCTAAGTTCCAATAAAACTTTATTTGTAAATAGAAGTACTTGGCCCACGGTCTGTATTTTGCTGGCTCTGTCCTGGATGGTCATTAGGAGTCTTCTAATTTTCTCATTCTGACCCCATGATGAGTCCTGTGGGAGAGCAGGGTGAGCACCAACTGCAGATCTCTGGTTCTTCATCTCCCGGCCCTTTGTTCACTGCTCTTCAGTGGCTGACTTTTGGGATGGGTATAGAAGTACTTTTTATAAACCTTGAAGATAAGTGTTCAGCTCTAAAGAATTGTATCCGTTATTGTACCATTTGTTGAGCACTAAATGCCAGATAAATGCTGTGCTAAGTATTTCACATATATTTTTGTCATTGAACTCTTGTAATCTACCTATCAGTTGTATATTACTATCCCCATTTTACAGATTAGGTGACTGAGACTCAGGGAAATTAGGTCACTTGCCAGGACTACTCTTAACATTTTTATCCATTTGTTCATTCAACAAATATTCATTGAGTACCTACTATGTGTCAAGGAGTAGTCTCAGAGATACGTACGCACTGATGAATAAAAAGAAGGTCCTTCCCTACCTGGTGGAGTTTACATTCTAATATGGGGAGACATAGAAAGAATAATAGACATACATAGCCAGTAAACTCTGTTAGAAAGTAACAGTGCTCTGGAAAAAAAGAAAAATGAAGCAAGGTCATGGCATTTTTCCACTGTACTTTCTCTGTCCTTGCAAAAGGGCCTGTGACATACATGCATTGTAAATCACAAATATTAACATGCTCTGGGAGCTTCCTGTAGTTTTGAGGGTCAACTGAGTAATGGAAAAAGACACTTCTGAAAATTCTCATCCAAATTCTAGAAGCCGTTACACTTGATAAATCAGAGCTGTCCGTTCGGGTGTCTCTGCTTTTATTTAGACGACAGATTGCTTCATATGAGGTCTGCTGTTTGTTGTTTTTCTATCTCGTGCATTTATTTGAACTTTTAATTTAGAACTCATTTCCCACGACTGTGCCTCGGTTATTTAATAGGTGCTTCTGTTTTTACAAAGATACTCCTTAGCAGAGCTGTTTGTATTGACGTGGTGGCACTGGAATTAGGTGGGACACTGACATGATGGCTCTGTGGGGCTCTCAAGTACTTCTCAGTGGCAGCCTGAGGTGGAGCGGCATTAATAGTTCTGGGTACAATAAAGGAATGTGTGTCATAGAAAGAGAGAGATCGGGTCCAGGTGAGAGCCTGGGAAAATTCGCCTCTCCACCAACAGAGTTCTGTCTGGGGACATGTTCCTAGTGGAGCCTGTTGCCGAGATGACCAGCGTCATGGAAAGAGGTCTGGGTTTGCTGTCCAGGGCCTGGTCTTGAATTGTCACTCAGTTACAAAAAGGACAGGTCGAACTATAATGATGAAAACAATGGCAATAATAGTGACCATGATGATAATACTGTAAACACGGAGGGCTTTCCCAGCTTCTAAGTGCTTTACCGACATCTCATTTCATACTTTGTATAAATCACTGAACCTCTTCAGTGGCTCAGTGTTCTCCTTGGGAGTAGGAGAGTAGTAATTCACCAATTTTTAGAACAATCTTGCAAAATAGAGGTATTCTTTCTTTTTTGTACAAGCTAACACTGAGGTTCAGAGAGGGGCAGTGAATTGACACAGTGTCTCCGTAAGAATTGCCCTGTCCTCTGCATTACTTCATACCACCAGTCTGCTGGCCAACACAAGGAAACTGGTGTGTGAGTATGTCTTGGATCCATTGCTAGATGTTACCTGGAGCAAAGCATGTCAGTGATTTCCTGGTTTACCTTTTCAACATTTCTTCTTTTGTGCTACAGTTACTGATTATATATATTTTAATTCTCACATTAACAGGGAGGTGAATCTAATGCACTTACAGTTTTATATGTTATACTCATACTCCTTCTTTCTTGTACCTTGCCTCACTTTCTAGAGTGAGGCACATTTGCAGGCCCTGATTACTTGCGAGTAGGAAAAGTGGGGAGAATTACACAAAGAAACAAACAAAAATGCTAGACTAATTTGAAGGCAGGGTCCAGGATTTAGTCATTCTTGTATCTCCGATCTTCTGGCATGTGGTAAGCTCCTAGTAGCTATTGGTGGAATTGCACTGAATTCCTCACTGCAGAAATCAAGCAGCCTCTGACTTGTCCAGTTGGGTTCACCTCGAACCTTTGGCCGTTGTGAATGGGAGCTCAGTTCTATCAACGGCCATCTCCTTGAGGAAGCAAATGGCAGCTGCATGCCGTTTGCTGGTGGCTTTCAATGATGCAACCCATTTTATTTCAGCCATATCGGTCCTTCACAGGGTTCCTTTAACCTCTAGATGAATAGAAGGTTGTATAAAATGTATTAAATGTCGTATGTACTCATATGTATTAAATCTCACATTCAAGTGTTATTAATAACATTAATGCATAGATAACTCATTTTCTCCCATTTCCTTTTTCCCCCCATTTTGTCTATCTTGCTTTTTCCTTTTTCAGCATCCCTTTTTTCCTACTCATATGCATATAGATATAGTCACCCTTTTTTTCTTATGTATTGCTTATGTATTTTCCAAAGACAATATCAAGTACTTGCTATATATAAGGTATAAAGTATAGCCTGCTATTAAAGAAGTGTAATATATTATGCAAATTCAGGGGGAGGTAGGATCTAACTAAGGGGAAGGAAAGGAATTAATATTTATTGAGCACTTACTATGTGTTGAGCACTATACTATTAAGTTCCTAGAGGACAGAAACTCCTGTTTTCTTCTGTCCATCCTGTGACACACCTGCTACGGTAGGAAGCCCCCCACTACAGGGGGTCCTTCAGGGACCTATGGGGGCTGCATCTCAAAGTTTTGATGCCTGGGCCCCCTGAGTCCTGGAGCATGTGCAAGCCTGATGCAAAGAACGAGAGAGACGTTAGCTTAGCAGAGCTCGTGAGGTGGTGAGGGGTGGTCTGGGAGTGTTACATCCACTTTGCTCAGTGATCACACACACACTGTCTCATTAGGCCCTCGCAACCACACTGTGGACTAGGTGTTAGCCCAGTTTGCTGGACGAAGCCATGAACGTGGTGCTCGGAGAACAGAGGTGCTCTAGGCACTGAGGACAAAAGGCCAGTAACTTGACTCAAGCCCAGGACCTCACCGTCTGTGTGATGAGCCCAACGTCAGATGCAGTGTACAGCTTTCAGGTGTAGGCAGCTCGTCTGCCATGGCTTCAGCCAAGTATTTCTACTGGGATCACCCCAGTACTCACCCTTCCTCCAGCTGCCTCAGTCACATAGCTCGGGGATGTGCCTGCCGGAATGGATTTGGCTTCTTACACTATTTAGAAAATCAGGAGATTTCATCTCTGTAAGAAATTTACCAGGGAAGCACATTTTGTATTTAAAATAGAAACTGCTGCACCTCCAGAGACCGATGTCTAAGTTTTTCATGAGGTCTAAGAGATGTGCAGACTATTTTGAAATTAGATATTTAAAATTTTGAAAATAAAGATTGCACAGCCAATTGTCTCAACTCAAGACAGTCATAACCTCACTTGTGAGGAGAAGAGACTTCATCTTCAATATAAATGGGTCCAAGGAGAGTGTCTGAGACTCAGATGTGGAGATGCGTCATCTTGTGAGTCTGTGCAGGATGATACATTCCCCCATGTGAATAGATGCGCATATTCTTTCATGTTTATTTCTGCACTGTCCAAGTCTGTGCTTATGTGGCTTTTTCTTTTCTTTTCTTTTCTTTTTTTTTGGCTTATTAGTAGCTTATGGTACAACTACCCTAACCCTTAACAAAAACTTCTTCATCTGATACAACGATAAAAACAATTTCTTAAGTTTAAGAATCTCTTTGCAGTTTTTGTACTTTTTTTTCTTACCACTGATTTCACATTAATCTTACAAGATTTGTATTACACTTGGAGTACTACTGCTGATAGAGCTGGAGCTCAGAGAGGTTAATTGTCAGCCCAAAGTCACACAGGGATAATTAATAGAGCCTAATCTTTATTTATATTTGATGCCTTTCTATTTATGAAAGAATGCCTATTATAGAAAATTTACAAAGTATAGACAAGTCATAAAGAAGCAATGAAATTATCTGAAATGTCACCTCTTAGACATGAACCCAATCAAAATTTTGGTGTATAACCACCAGTGTTCTTTACGGAACCGTAATTTTTCTTTTTTCAAAATTGAAATGATATTATACATGCTGTTTGGTAACACCCTTTTTTGCTCATGCATATTTTTTCTCTTATTAAATATTTTCCTATAGCGTCCTTTTCAATCACTGTAAAGCATTTTAGCATTTGAGTGAAATATAATAAAGACCATATTGTTAGCCTCTGCATATTTGGGCATATCTTTATACTCATCTATGATTATTTCCTTCATTTACATTCCAGAATTACTGAGTCAACACCTATGTATATTGTAAAGCTTTTAATTTTGTTCTTTTTAATTTTGGTCAAACTGTGTTCTAGAAAGTTTTACTTCCAGACATACCAATACTGTCTGTTTCACTATACATAAATGTCAGCATGGAGTATTACCATTTCTTTTAAAACAATAAAAGTTTACACTTTTTGATGCTGAACTTTAGTTTTAATGCCTCCGTCTTAATTTCATTATCTGCTCATAGGAGTCATTGTAGGGCAGCAATATAACTGCAGAATCTTTTATATTGATGAGACTAATAGTTCTTTGGCTTTAGCTACAGATCTGAACGATGCCACAGGGCATTGAGAATTGGCTGGAATTGGATTTCCCATAGAGCTGGACTTCCCAGTTCTCCAGGTATTGGCTGTCTGGGCCACCATTTCCCCCATTACACTTTCTCTGGCCTGTGTTTAGGGCAATATTATCACTTCTCCATGTATTCATCAATGTCACCAAGAAGAGAAAATGTGATAGTCTTTATTAGTATAACATAAGATTTCTGATCTTTGACTTTTAAGCAGAATAAAATCTATTTATGTATTCATTCCTACACAGAAAGCTCTACGGTCTTAGGCAAGGTCATTTCACTCTGAACCTACATTTTCTCAGTTACGAGATGGACATTGGCACCACGTTGGCCTTCTTCAGACATCTGTTGCAATCATTCAGGGAGAGAGAATGCAAGTTCAAGTTCTTTACAAATGAGTGCTCCTTGGTGAGGTATTTTGTTTTTGTCGTAAGAGAAGATAAAGTTGGCATTCAGCAAATGTTTATGAGTGAATCTACTCCTCGTTGATATGCTTCATTATAGGAATTACTTTGTATAATCTATGGAGACCAGGTTTATCGAGCAAAGGAATACAGCCTAGGTGCTGTCCAAATTCTGAATTAGTGGGATCTGAAATGATGAGCTTTGACCATGGCCGCCTTCAGGATGGTCATCAGTTTGCTTTTCTGCCCACAGCGCCTATCTTCCTGCTGCTTGGGTAAGGTCTTCCGGAGAACGGCATGCACCTTAAACCTCTTGAGGCCATTTCTCTAGCCTTAGTGAACTTTTCGGCACAAATCTGCTGTGGCTTTTATTTCTTTTTATGAAACTACATGAATCTCATTGGGAAAGTTCAAGTTAACTCTTCCATGGAGTGCGAAATTCCATCCTTAAGGACCAGATCTCCCATTATATATGGAAGTCCCTTGTTTTTCTTTTCCTGAAACTCTCATCTGTAAAATTAAATTCTTCTATCAAACATTTACCGAGCACTGACTGTGTACCAAGCCCTGGGATACAAGGAATAATCAGAGAAACCCCCTTCTTGCCCAGGACTCATGATCTAGCAGCCGAGTAAACAACCAATTAGGCAACAGGGTGATAGGGAAGATCATGGCATGGTCGCTTCACTTCGAATGCACACACGTGTGCTTCTGTATTAATGACCTGAAATCATTCTCATTCAGCGAGCAGATGATGTTTAGTTGATTCATACAGCAATGGTGGTGAAACAGAGATGTAATACAGAGATATGGTACAGAGAACAGAATTACATAACTGATCTCCGAAAGGGGAGTCGGGATGGAAACCCAGATGTTGTCAACCCCCATCCAAAAATATTCTTTTCTTTCTGCCAGCCTTTATTTGTCATCACTTTATACACATGTATATATGTATATATATACACCACATTTTATTTATCCATTCATCTATTGTATATGTATATATATGTATATATGTATATGTGTATACACACACACACACACATACACACACACACCATGGAATATTATCCAGACTTTAAAAAGAAGGAAATTCTGACACACGCTATCACATGAATGAACCTTGCAGACATTATGCTAAGTAAAATAAGCCAGTCACAGAGGGACAGATACGCAATTGATTTCTCTTATCTGAGCTTCCTAGAATAGTCAAATTATGTCATAGAGACAGAGAGTGGAAGGGCTGTTGCCAGGGGCAGTGGGGACGTTGTGGGGGCATGTTTAATAGGTACAGAGTTTCAGTTGGGGAAGATGAAACAGTTGTGGTGATGGTTGCACAGCAGTGTAAATGTTCATAACACCATTGAACTTACACTTATAAATGGTGAAATCGGTAGTTTTTATATTGTGTATATATTATCCCAATAAAAACTGTGTGATAATTGGATAGATCATGAGAGTATATCTTCCAATACCTCATGCTCCTTTGAGAGCAGGAACCCTGTGTTTTCACGATGTACTCTCAGTGCTAAGCACACACCTTACAGACGGTAGGTACTCACTTAAAATAAAGTTGAATAAATATAGAAGTTGTCCTTTATTACTACATTGGACTAATGTATCCTAATTTTATAGATAAGGAAACTCAGACTCAGAGAGTAGTGACCTTACTAAAATTACACAAGTAGTAGATGTCCAAGTCAGAATGGAAACCCAGATGTTGTCAACCCCCATCCAAAAATATTCTTTTCTTTCTGCCAGCCTTTATTTGTCATCACTTTATACACACAGTTAGATAAAACCAGAAAAGGTAGAGGCAGATAAATGAAACTGAAATGCCATGTTTTAAATTAAAAATATTTTAGAAGACTGAAAAGAGGGTGGAAAAGGAAGGGGAGAAAACAAGGCTGATCTAAGACTTCCCCTGGGATACAGTCACTTTGCATTTGCTTTTTATTTTTCCCAACCTTTTGCCATGTAACCAAAAGAATTGGAACAGGAGATTGATTGGGCAATCAGTGCTTTCCCAGGGGCTGTAAGGGAATCTCTTAGGTAATTTAACCTGGAAGGGGGTTTTGCTATAGGGAACAGCCTACATGGTTGCAGATAGACAAGATGATTTAATAAGGCTTTTCCTGCTGTAATTGCTAATCTTCCTTGTGGGAACCCCCTTCTCGTGCGCATTAAAGACTCCATTAATTTGTTTATATATAAATTCAAGCTACTTCTGTTCTGTCACACATCTAAGAGGCTCCCATTCAAGAATCCCTGGCTTATTCCACCCATTAGATTTACCAATAAGAAAGCTGTGTTATACGTTTTATTACCTTGTCTATGAAGCACTTGTGACAACCTGGAAGAACATTCATGTGTAGTATGAATAACTGTCAGGGTAATTGATAAAGTAGTCTGTAATAAATGTAGCTAGAACAGCATTCCTAGATGCTGAGGTCTCTAAGTGCTCAAGAGGAGAGGGGAAAGGCACTAAATAAATCCAGTCTTTTCAGAAATTGCTGGCATTCAAGAAAAAAAAAATCGCCAACCAGAATCCTTAGGCCTGCATTTCACTTTCAAGTGTAATTCTTTTACGTTGCAATTCATATCTGCTGACACGTTGGAATCAACTCAAATAAAGAAATGCCATAAATCTTGCATTGTTTATGTTAAGCACGTGTTGGTCCTGGAAGAAGTCTGGCAGGAGGCTGCCCTTGTGTGTAAATAGTTTAAGAGAACCAAGTGGCTGGAAAAGATGTAGATCCAGGCAAGACAAATGGTCCACCAGCAGCTACCTAGCCTGTTTAAAATACCCAAAGAAGTGAGAGGCTCAGAAGTTTATCCTCGTAGGTGAATTGTAGCTGGCCATTAAAATAATATAAATAACAATTGTAGCTGACACTATCACTATTGGCCTTCTACTAAGAGGCAGCTACCTAAATACACTAGCTTTTTATCCTGAAAACAATCCTACATGGGAGGTATTACCAGCTATGTTATCTAGAGCATGTTATTGAACTTCTCTCTAATGCAGATTCTTCATTTGGAAATGCAAATAATGATATTAGGTTGGTACAAAAGCAGTTGTGGTTTTTGCAATTATCTTTAACCTTTTAAACTGCAAATACTTTTGCACCAACCTAATAACAACCCTAGCAAGGTTGTTGAGAGGATTAAATTAAGTCATATATGTCACGTGCCTAGGGCAGTGCCTGACACACAGTAAGTGCTCAGAAGTATGAGCTGATGTACCATTTTTCACTTTAAAGATAAAGAAACCAGTCACAGAGAAATTAAGAACCTTGCCCAAGGTGACTGATGGAAGATGTGAACGTGAGTCTTTTTAATTCCAAAGCCTAAATTCATTCTGCTCTTGCTGCCTGTCGGCTACATGTTCTCCACGCTAATGTCACACCTTGGTCTTTTTTCTGAATTTTGAGCCTGGAAGGTGGGAGCTTTGTCTTCTCTACATCCCTAGTCTGTCTGCCACTCTTCAAAGCTGACAGAGTGGATGGAGCAACCTTCCTTGGTAGGATTTTTCACCTTCAACTGGAATTTGCTATTACCTGAGTACATGTTGCATCTTGTCCAAATGTGAATTAACGTGACCCCTTCAGACTGCTAATCTTTTTTGCAATACAATCTACACCTCCTTTGCCCCATGAAAAGGTGTTGGACATTGTTATAGCAGCTCTCTACACTCTTACTAGAGAATCTGTTTGAATGATGCCTAACCATTTTTGCCCCCAGCCATGGCTGTATTTTTCTTCTCCAGCTGTTTTGCAGCTTAGACTGGTTTTGTGAGCTGTACAAAATACTAGAGAAGGAGTCAGATCCAGGATATAGACATCCCCCCCCAATATTTCTTTACCTATATCCTTTGCAGTAAAAGATAAATGCCAGCTCTTCTTCTCACTAAGCTGTTTCCTCCAAAGTCACTGGGCTCCAGTTTCTCCAATTGTGTCACGCTGTACCCTCATCTCTGATTGCAGATCCGCCAAGCCAACTGTAGGTCACAGAGTAATGCTCTGAGGCCATGTCCGGACTGGTCTGTCAGCCCCCTCGGCCCCCCACACTGCCTTGAAAATCCAGCCATCTTCATGAAACTTTTATAATTAGGGCTGGCAAGGCAAGGAAGTGGACTTCAACATTTGACAAGGATTTTTGGTATGAGGGCACTAATAAAACAGCTTAGAAACAGACCCAGTATCTGGAACCAATAAGGGGTCAGTGGAGAAAATACAAAAGTGATTGTAATTCCCCTTGTATTATCTTGGCCGGTTAGACAGATACTCTGGAACTCAATTTCTTCATTTGTAAATAATAATATACACTGCACTGTGTATTGAATTATACTAGTCATGTCAGAAATGCCTTGAAAACTGCAAAATGCCCTGCAAAATGTTAATTGCTGCCAAAGTGGAAAGAGAGCGACATTTAAAACCAAAGTTAGAAGTGGTGAGGCCCTGCAGCTGTGATCTTGGCCACTGAACCTCTCTGAGCCACATTTTCTTAATCTGTAAAAATGGGCAAAATAATCTTTATACTCCATGCATGTTTCACAGAGTGGTTGTCAGCCTCCAATATGATGTAAATGAAAGTGTTTGTCTAAAAATTGAATTCTAAAGTGTTCTGCAGCTATTAGGCACCACGTTTATTATCGGGATGGCCAGCCAGTGGAGCGTCTCATCTTTGTCTTTGCAAGTCCAAAGGGCACCTTTGTAAATGCAGTAAATTTCCTATGGAGAAAGTCTTACTTTTCACTGCAAGAAGGTTTCCAGCTTTCTCAGCCAAATGATTCTTCTTATACCTTAATTGGACAGAGAATAGAGAGGAAACAGAAGTCAGAGCCAGGAATTGGGCTTTTTCCATGTAGATACGAATTAAAGAGCTGTGACTGTCTTTGCCTCTCTTTTTTGCTGTCTGCTGGACGTTTTGCACAGTCCTGGGATGAAGTATTAATAACTAAGATCTCTATTAAGGATAAATGCTAGTTCTGCTTTGTACCAAAAGATAGATGCCAGGACATAAAAAGAATTCTCTCCATGGTGCTCCTATTAATTCATAGTAGTTTAGAGAGTGGTAAAAAGCCACCTAATTACTTCTGCCTGCTGTGTATTTCAAAGATGGCAGGTATCTTAGTAGATTCAAGGTAAATCTGGCATTGAAGTCACTGGGCTATAATCTTTTTTTACCCCTCTTGGAACCATCAGTTCTGCCTGTGAGAGAATATTGGCTCCAAGAACCATTTGCATCCTTGGGCTCCCTTTGTCCTTGTATGAGTGGTGAGACGCTGAATCTTTGCTGGCATCCGTTTAGCCTCTTGGAAAATGAGGGCAATCTTTGTCATTCGTGTATGTGATATGACTGAAGGACCCTGTGAAGGTCCCAACCTGCCTTCTGAGCTAATCTGTGTACAAGTGACCAGCCCTCCAAGATGAGAACCATGTCCCTAAATGGTGCCTGAGCACAGTCTGCTGAGCTGTGGAAACAGTAGTTACACGTCATTGCCAGGTTCATGATACATTAGGTCATGGATGAGTGAAAGGATATGGGCTAGAACTGCCATGCAACAGCTGAGCTGTGGAGGCAGGAACTCCCGTTTCCACACCAGCTTTTCCTGCTGAACAACATTCCCCGTGGCCTAACGGGGTTCCCTCAGGAGCTTGCTAATCATCCTCTTTGAAAAGAGGCTCCGGCCCAGCCCAACTTCACATCCCTTCCTTACAAGAACCCTATCGCCTTAGAAATAGAGCATTCCCTCATCACCAAAAGCAAAGCCAGGCCTCCCACAAGTCAGACTCTGTTCACCTTTTAAGTGACGAGCTCAGAGAAGACCCCGTAGCCCCGGCTTTTCCTCTTCAGCCCAACTGAACCCCCCCCCACACTTTGCTTCCTGAAGACCTAGAAGCTTCAGGTAATCCTTCTAGAATTGTGCTGTCCAATTTAGTAGCCTCTAGCCACATGTGGCTATTTAGATTTAAATTTAAATTAATTATATTACTCAGCCATAAAAAAAATGAAATTTTGCCATCTACAACAACATGGATGGACCTAAAGTGTATTATGCTGAGTAGAGTAAGTCAGACAGAGAAAGACAAATGCCATATGATTTCACTTATATGTGGAATCTAAAGAACAAGATAAAGGCACAAACAAAACAGAAACAAACTCATAGATACAGAGAACATTTTGAGGGTTGCCAGATAGGAGGGGTTTGGAGGATGGGTGAAAAAGGGGAAGGAATTAAGAAGTACAAATTGGTAGTTACAAAAGTAGTTATGGGGATGTAAAGTATAGCATAGGGAATATAGTCAATACTATTGTAATAACTATGTATGGTGTCAGTTGGGTACTATATTTATTGGCGTGATCACCGTAAGTTATATAAATGTCTAATCACTATGTTGATTATACACCTGAAACTAATATAATATTGTATGTCAACTGTAATTGAAAAATTGAAACAAAGTTATTTTAAAAACTAAATTTAAATTAATTAAAATTTAACATAATTTAAGAACTCAGTACCTCAGTCATCCCAGGCATATTTCAAGTGCTCAAAAGCCACATAAGCTTAGTCGCTACCTGTGAAATAATGGGAGAAATATACAGAAGGTGCCAAAAAATGTATACGCATTTTAAGAAAGGAAAAAACTATATTAAAATTGTAATACTCAATGTATGAGGTGTGACAATTAAGTTCGCAAACTTGTTGCAATGATGTTGCTAACCTTTTCTGATATCAGAGGGATTGATTATTCATTATGAATTTGTACCAACTGGACAGCTAACCAAGTTTACTGTTTGGAGGTGCTGAAAAGGCTGCGTGAAAGTTAGATGACCTGAACTTTTCATCAACAATTCATGGCTCTTGCATCACAACAATGCACCAGCTCACACGGCACTGTCTCTGAGGGAGTTTTTAGCCAGTAAACAAATAACTGTATTAGAACACACTCCCTACTCACCTGGTCTGGTCCCCATAGACTTCTTTCTTTACCCAAAGATAAAGGAAATATTGAAAGGAAGACATTTTGATGACATTCAGGACATCAAGTGTAATACGACAACAGCTCTGATGGCCATTCCAGAAAAAGAGTTCCAAAATTGCTTTGAAAGGTGGACTAGGCGCTGGCATCAGTACATAGCTTCCCAAGGGGAGTACTTCGAAGGCGACCTAATGATATTCAGCAATGAGGTATGTAGCACTTTTTCTAGGATGAGTTTGCAAACTTGTCAGACCTTCATACAATACCAATAGCAAAAGATGAATACAAGTCATGGTTGACTTTTGCAATTAGAAGCGGTGCTCAAAGTGGTAACCATCAGTGTAATTTTAATATAGTTTTTTCTTTCTTAAAAGGTGTACACATTTTTTTTGGCACCCTCTGTATTTATATTGGTCTCTGCCCCTGGCACACACCTTTTTAAACCCTTGGAATGTCCTGGGTGATGGTGCGTCTTTTGTGCTAATGAGGAGACTCTGGGTGGGCTCCTGGATAGCTTCAGGATGGGGTTTAGTCACTGGAATGATCAAACCATGATTAGAAGCTTGGAAATTTAAGCCCCACCCCCCTTTCTGAGACTGGGAGAGGGGCTGGAGACTGAGTTAATGATTGATCATGCCTATAAGGACGCTTCTATAAAAATAAAAAGCATGAGGTTCAGAGAGCTACGGGATGGTGAACATGTGGAGGTTCAGGGCGAGTAGCTCGCACAGAGGGTATGGGAGCTGTGCGCCCCCTTCCCACATACCTTGACCTATCATCTCTTCCATCTGGCGGTTTCTGAATTATCCTTTTATATCCTTTGTATCCTATTGTAGCCTTTTATAATAAATTAGTAATGTAGTAAGTAGACTGTTTTTCTGAGTTCTGTGAGCTACTCTAGCAAATTAATCAAACCTGAGGAGGCAGTCATGGGAACATCTGATTTGTAGGCAACCTGTCCGACGCACAGGTAACGTGGAATTGGCAATTGGCATCGAAGTTCAGGGGGCAATCTTACGAGACTGAGCCCTTAACCTGGGAGATCTGATGCCATTGTCAGGCATATGTGTCAGGATTGAGGGAAACTGTAGGACACCCAGCTGGTATCACAGAGAATTGCTTGGTGTGTGTGTGGGGGGGGAGGGGGGCGGGAGACCCCCACATTTGGTGTCAGAAGTGTTGTGAGTGTGCTAGTAGTTTGAGAGTCAAAGAGAAACACATGGGAGGTGTGTTTCCTGCACACTACCTTATTGTAAAGTACAAATATAGAATACCCCTCCATCACAGAAAGTTCTGTCAAACAGGCATGTTCTAGAGTACATGTCACTCTGCCCTGGGCTGAAAATGCCCACCTCTGACTGAGTTCCTACTCTATGCCAGCTTCACGCTAAGTACTTTATAATCCCCAAAACAGTTTTAAAATTTGGTATGACTTAACACACGAGAAACCTAAGGATTAGTGGTATTGAGCTGCCCATGGCTGAGCTAGGACTGGCACCTGGGTCTGTCCGCTCTGAAACCTGCTCATTGAACTACTGTCCGACTCTGACTGTCGATGCCTGCGTACTGCAGTAGATATGGTTATCTCCTGTGTTAGTTCCTGTGCGACATCTTCCGTGAGCTGGTGAGGGCACGGCAAGCTGCCGAATGAGGGTGGGCTGATGCAGGCACTAGGGTCTGCACACGTTTTCTTGTGAGGCACTGTGCCGAACACTTGCCGTCATGTATCATGTTTGGTTCTCCTAATAACCCCATCATGTAGATACTTTTATTATCACTACTCTATACATGGAAAAAATGTCCACTTAAAACGTTAAGCAATGTGGTGGTCGGTAAAAGGCAGAGCCTGAAATGGGACCCAGAAGGTCTGGTCTCAGAAGCCCCTGTCACGTCCATTGGGTCTCTCTGCTTTCACTCACCTCAGTGTGATGATTTTAGGCTCATTCCCAACAGAAGGGTTCTCGGCCTCTTCTCAAACCTGGAGGACCTCAGTGAATCTTCTGCTTGCTTTGGGAGAGGAAACAGAGCAAAATGTCTGAGTGAAGTGGAGGCTTCTGAGTGCAGGAGCTTATCTAGTCCCTGGAGAGCTGGCTGTGGGTAAAGGCTCGCCCTTTCCCTCCGCTACTGAAGTGCTAATCGATGAAGCAAATACACCTGATTGACTTCTTGTCAGAGCCCCATTTTGCAACAATGGACAACATCTTCTGTAATTTGAAAACTGATTACAGAGCTGCAATCCTGGTTTGCTGTGTTTTTTGTTTTTTGTTTTTTTTTTTTTTCCTTTTACATAAATGGAATTTCTCTTTAGGAGAGAGAGCAAAAGCTTTTCTGGTTGATTCCAGTCCATTTCCAAGGAGGTTTCTTTGCCAACCTCTTTTTTTTTTTGTTTATTTTAGTTAATGCATTAAATAACAGTAACTAAACTTGAAGGCATAGCAAAGGAGAAAACATAGTACCATCTGCACTCCATTTTCATTCGTTAAGAACTCTGAACCTAATAAAAAAGATGAACTTCATAAACAGTGTTTATTCCATTTTCTTGTATATCTATAGTGGCCTGTTAACAAGTACGTTGTATGTGTAAAGTTGGTGTATGTGTCTGAAATCCCAAATTCAACATGGTTAGGAGGATAGATGAGAACATAGTGAGTGGTCCCCAGCTCTACATTCATAGTTTGGTCAGGGAGGGGAATTTAAGCAAGGATCACTAAGGGGGTGGGGTGGAGGGTGGAGAGGCAGGTCAGTTTCCATGGAAACTACTTCGTACATCTCCAACAGCAGCAGGGAAGTGGTGCAGCCTCCAGTTGAATTCCACTAGAGCGTGTGTGTGTTCTGAATTCGTTATCATCCTCCTCGGATACTTCTCAAGAGTAGGAGCATTTATGAGAACGCGTATGTGTTCTGGACGGAAGGGGGTTTGGATTCGAGTCCAGGCTGTATACCTAATCGTGAAGAGAATAGGCTTTAAAATCAAACTGAATGGGACCTAGAGCCAGAGGCAGCACTACCATGGCCTGCGGGCTCACCACCTGTTTTTGTCCAGTCACAAGCTAAAAAGAGCTTTTACGTTTTTTAATGGTTGAAAGAAATCAAAAGAAAAATAACATTTTGTGATGGGTAAAAAACTATGTGAAATTTTAATTTCGTTATCCATAAATAAAAGTTCTTTGCCACACAGTCAGGCTTGTGGGTTGGCATGTTGTCTGTGGTGCTTTCTCACCAAGGCAAAGTTGTGTAGTTACAGCAGACAGTATGGCCTGCAAAGCCAAAGGTCTTGACTGTCTGGCCCTTTATGGAAGATGTTTGCTGAACCCTATCCCAGAATCTAGACTCTGGATCTAAAAGGGAAGGCTATTTAACTTCTTTTGTACCTCAATTCCCTCATCTGAAAAGTAGGGTTAGTGATAGTCGTCGTATCATCAGGTGGCCCTGAGGACTGAATGCCATGGTACGGGTAACTCATTTAGCACAACTCTGGCACACAGAAGACGTACAATAAATGCCAGCTGATGACCACATGATTTTGGTCAAGCTACATAAACTCTCTGAGCTTCAACAATCTCATCTGTAAAACAGAGATAATAATAGATCCTTATAGGATTTTTTAAAGGATGAATGGGGTAGCTTATCAATAACATAATGGCCAATTTGTATTTAACACTTACTTGACAGATACAAAAAATGAGACCAAAAAAAATCACTAAGTGACTTGTGTTACCCACCCCGCCAGTGGGGTTATGAAACAGGCCATCCCCAGAGCCCACTGTTCTGCCTAAATAACTGTCCTCTGACCTCGGTGGCTGACAGGGAGTGAGGTTATGTCCATCCTTTCCTCCTCCTCCTTGCTACTACAATGGTTCCTTCCACATGCCTGTTTGTCACTCTGTCATTCTACCTGTAATGTACTTCTTCACGTTTCTGTCTCAAGCGTTCATGTACAACTGTCTTACGATTGGTCACATGTGTTTTTGCCATCCTTCCTGGAACATGATTTTCTTGAACTTGGGAACCATATCTTATCATCCTGTGACCCTAATGTCTAGCAAGGTACCTGGTCCATTGTTAGGGCTGAGTTAGTGTTTGCTAATTGTCTGAAGAAATGAATTAATGAACAACAACATGAAGTTGTCAATACTGTTTGTGAATTTTCTTACACTAATCCTATTGAGCTTCTTTGGGTGATGTGTATTGTTACAAAACATTTGGTATATAGCTGGCGTGAGAGCGCATGTGCAAAGGAACCGTTACACAGTAGGAGCCTATATGTATGATGGGACCCTTGCACTTACAAGAAATTGAAGAAAACGTATTCGCCTTCTCATTGAAAAAGTCATTTGCAGCTTGCCTTCTATCTCTGCTTGGCAGTTCCATTCATACTTGCAAGATTTCTCAGGTAGAAGATGGTGTAAGGGCCTGCTCGGCCAGGAATCAGACCATCCCATCTTGGTGATGATTCCCCTTGGGGATGCAATATGAGACCTTCACAGAGCACGGCTCACCTTGCTTATGTGTCCTGGCTCAGGCCTGGAGATTCACAGCGGGGGTGAACACAGCCCTTACTCAGAAGTATGCTTTTGTCCTCTGTCTGAACACAGTTCTCTGAGGCCATTCTATGCTCTTAATCTGCTAGACTGGACGCAGACTTCTAGGCAGGCAGAGAGGAAGGCTGAAATTAAACAGATAATTTGACTTTCCTGGTTAGACCCTAGAATAAAAGAAAGTGCGACCGCCAGACTGTCATAATGACCTCACAGACTCTTATGCGTTGGAATTTTTTAACTGATCCATAACTGTTTAATGGGAACATTATTACTCTTACGTAGTAGACATGGAAACTGGGGTTGCAGAGGTCGTGGTTGTACATGTAGAGCGTTTCAGAGCCTGGAGCAGAATTTAAATTTTTTGATTGCTAATCACCTCACCCAGCCGCACCACAGACACATCCTAAATTCAGGGCCCAGATTAGCCGTCACTGCATGAATTCAACTCCTTAATTTAAATGAAAGGAAATGGAGGCCAACAGACGCTAAAGAGTTAAGCCCAAAGTTACCATTGGTGGCAGATCTGAAAACAGTGTCTGTTTCCTCTGGAACAGCAGTTTACCCAGAAGTAGGTTATAGAGAGCTCTGAGAGTAACAACTCTGCTTCTCCACGATGAGCCCAAATTTAGAATATATTTTTCTCATTAGAACACTGCATCTCTTGAACCTTTGGCCTAGTTTTTATTATTATTTTTTTTTAATTTGGAAATGGTGGCAGAGACTGGCCTTGTTCATTTTTTTATTCCTAGGAGAGCTCAGACCCTGGGACAGAACAGATGCTCTATAAACACGTGGTGAATGCATGGACACGTGGCCACACCTCTTAGAGCTCAGTGATGTACACGTATTCATGTGCAAAGGAATCTAGAGGTTGGCCTAAACACAGAATTGGGAGTTATGCTCCCTGTGTTAGAGTCACTTTTATAATCTCAGGCCTCGCCCTTTCCCCGTGGCCCATCTGATGACAGAAACATCCCTGGGAGGTGATATACATTAATTCATCCATGATTTGAAGGTTTGTGAGCATTTAAATGACACCTGGGGTGATTGATTTCAGAAGCAGAGCAGATTGTGTTTAGAAATCAATTAATGGGCTAGGTACCATGTGATCATTCAACAAACATAGAAGAACACCCTACTATGTGCCAGGTCCTTTTTCCTGTCCTCATGAGGAATGTGGGAGAAAAGAATAATGCTTCCCTCATACGGTTGTTTTGAGGAGAGTTAAATGAGAACAGTACATGTAGAACCCCAAATATCATGCCCAGCATGTAGTAATTCCTCAAAATATTTGCTAGTATTTATAAAATAAGTATGTTCACAAATTATGACAATAATTGAATAATGAGGAAAAGCAAAGTAACTACGATATGCTTTGAATTTTCTCATTGCAGAGCTGCTTTTCTTCCTTATTTTTTTTAACTCACCTCATTAAATTACTTTATCTATAAATCCAGCAATATCAGGTAAAATGATGCCTGAAATCCTTCCTAGCCTCATGATACCCTAACCACCTCTAGGTAGATAGACGCCTGCTTCCCCGAGACCCTGGCAGAATTGGCCATTCTCCCTCTGTTCTATCTCTTACTTTGTATCTGTTTTTATTTATATTTTATAACGCACATCCTTCCTGGTTTTGTCTCTCTATCAACCTGTGAATCTTGAGAGTAAGGACAGGATCCTATTCATCTTGGTTTCTACCAAGTTTCACACCTAGAAGGTAATGAAGGGTGAGTGAATACGGCTCCTTTTTTTCTCTATCAACTTTCTGCCTTTCAACACACACCCCTTTTTCTGCCATTCAGTCAAAAGGAAGTCACTCTGTATGTCTCACACACTTTTACATCTTTGAAGTCCTCATACTACATCAGGGAAAATTCACATTTTTATGATCTCTAATCCTTCATGGCCCTCCCTTGACAAGGCACAGCGAGGAAGCTCCACCCCACCAACTGGATCGCTTTGGGACCGCTCTAGGTCCTCATACACCAAAGGCGGGTTTGCCCGTTGTTTGTAAAAGAGCTGTGCACCCTGCAGAACACGAGACATGACCTAAATTTTTGATGAAGCATTTAAATTGGGCGAACAGAACACTGCCCCTCCCACCCCCTGTGTCGAGATGGACTTAATGAGCCTGTGTCTTGTGGAGATTAAAGGAACTAAAAAGTCCACTACCTCCCCACCCCTAAAACGTTCAGTGCAAAGAGAGAATATGGGAGGGGGGAATAAATGAACAGAAAGAGAGATTTCAAAACATTACATGAAATAGCAGGAGCTCTATGTGTCATTTAAGATCTCAGTTCTGTTTTAGGAAAGGTTAACCCGGCGTAATTATTGTTGCCTAAGAGAAGGGGAAAGAAAATAATAGGAGCTGAGCACCTACAAGGGGACTCAAGACGTCACAAGCCAGCAAGGCAGGTTTTAGTCTGCATTTGACAAATCGGATACAGAAGCTCACAGAGGTTAAGAGACCTGCCAGAGGTCATCCCAAATAGGAATCATCTAAGTCTGGGTTCAGAATCTGGGCTCCCAGCGCTATGCCCATGCTCTTTCCTTCTACACCAGTCGAAAGGAGTATTAGGAAGAGGACCCAACCCTGCCTGGCTCCAAATCCCACATATGCCCTAGAAGGAAATGACATTGCTCCTGCAATTAGAATATGAAAACAGAAAAGAAAAGGAAAGAAAGTTTAAGGAAAATCAAAGTGGCGCAGTGAAATCACCCTGGGTTTTGGAGGCTGTCTTTGCACAGACGGTTTAATTGGCGTATTTTGAGGGTTAGATTAGAGGAAGAAGAAAAAAGACAGTATTCAACATGATTTACATGAAAATGAGAAGAAGGGGAAAAAGTGGGGTATTAAAATGTGTGAGTTGAATCCTTAGATGTCTGCCTCATGAGTGGTGCACAGCAGAACTTTTAAATTGGCTACATTGCTTTAATTGAAATATAGAAATGTAATAACACAATGTGACAGGTACCTATGGAGGGGGGTAGCGGCTGCTCCCCACCTCTCCCTCAAGCAGCAAACAACGGGGATGGAAGAAAAAAAATACACACCGAGAGAAGCACTTGAAAGGGCTTTGTTCTTTTCCAGGCTCTTTGAGGTTTGTTTTTTGAAAAATACATCTTTTTTTCTCATTCGCTCCAGGGTCCAATTAATCCACACCACACCGCCCCCATTCCCAGCATGTTCTTGCCATAGAGGTATTTTGCATCAATTAGGGTGTTTGTTGTATATTAGATGGAAGAAAAAGAATTTGTAAAATATCCAGATTTGCCTACATAGATCACAAATCTGTTGATACCGTGTTTCCCCGAAAATAAGATCGGGTCTTATATTAAGTTTTGCTCTAAAAGACGCATTCGGGCTTATGTTCAGGGGATGTCATCCTGAAAAATCCTGCTAGGGCTTATTTTCTGGTTAGGTCTTATTTTCAGAGAAACACGGTAGTCTGAACCCAATTGATGAGTTAGATGGCAATCTCATTTCCCCCTGTGGTTTCCCTTCCGTCTCTGCTGGGCTGTGATCGTTTTCAAGTGTACACAAATGTTGAAGTTTATTGCAAGGGTACATGACCAAGAGGCAACATTGGGAGATGGGCTCAGGCCTCGAGGACACATGTTTATGAGGGGAGGCAGTGAAGTGACCGAGGACTGGAGGGAGGATCACCAGTCTTCTCTTTGACTTGGTTACCCTAAGTCCCAGCCCACCCTTCCCTGCAGGATTTGTGCTCTGATTATGACCATACCAGGCAGCCTATTTCCCCAGCCCTCGTCCAACATTTTCTCTTAATACCCGTTCATGATCTCACAATCTCAGTCCTCTTCTGCTCCCATTTCCTCCCTTGTATCACCACCAAAAGCCATCAAATCAAGGTTGTCTGGTGCAGCCATCACCATCCCCATCCTACAGGTACACGAGGTGCTGGCAGCACATTAGCTCTGTTCTTCTCACTTCATCTTACCACATCAAGGTTATGCCTGAAACATCCAGTTCCAGCTCTGAAATACAGAGCTTTATTCAACCACAAGGCATAGATCCCAATAGCAGGCTGTTATTTAAATCCATTTAAGCCTAATCCCTGCCTAATTCCCAGCACACCTTCTCTTAATGTCAGCCCACTTTCATGTTAAAATCAGCAACAGTTAATTGGGAAAACAAATTGTCAGGCTTAGATTAAAGTGGTGTTTCTCTTTAAACTATTTGTGGCGAAGGACTAGTTATTTTCTTTTCCAACCCACCAAGGAGCAAGACTGTGCATGCTTTGTGCCATGTGTGACTTACCCTGTGGGCTCCACGGTGACCCGCTCACCCCTTCCCTGCTGTGACAGGTCCACTGAGCACACATTGGAAGCTGCAGCAACATAGCTTTAGCAGTTTCTAAACTACTATTTTTGTACTTCTCCTGTCACAGATTAGTAACAGTTTACAGACCAGTCCTAGTCTGCAGACCACAAAATGTACGCTCGGGACATTATCCACTTCTCACTCCCCATAGCACGTAGTGTCCAAACGTGGAAGAGACTGGTACCCGCCAGGGCCCCCGCCTCTGGCTCCACCGTTCATTCATCCAGTTGCACAAGTCAGACGGGATCCCCACGGCTAACTGTAATATCTCATTGGATTTGCCACTTAGCCAGTCTCCCCGATGCACCCACCTTTGCTCATCTCACTTACCTTGACTATGATCTCAGCTCCCACCACCTCACCTGGATTGCTGCACGGGCCTCCTACCTGGTGTCTCTATAGTCCTTATAACCATTTCAATCCATTCTGCAAAACCAAGCCACAGCAACCTCTTTAAAATATGCACAGAGCATGTGGCTTCTTATGCTTTTTTGCTAAACATCGCAGCACTTGACGTGGCCTGGAAGGAGGGAGGGTAGGAAGGGCACCTGTTCGCTTCCCTGGGACGCCTGTCTGCACTCAGGCTGTCTGGCCTTCATTCAGTTCCTCAGGAATCCTCTGCCTCCCCAGCCAAAACCCCTTCAGGGCCCTTGCTCCTGCTTTTCCTGTGGATTAGAATATCTCCCTACACTCCCAGTATGTATAGCCACTCCAGACCAGGGCTCTATTCTAGATACTTTGTAAAGTGTGATCTCATGTAATCTTCGCCTCTATAAGATAGGATTAATCCTTTTTTAAAATGAGAAAACCGAAGCTCAGAGAGGTTAAGCAGCTTGCGTCTGGTGGGACAAACAGCTAATTAGTGAGACCCACACGCAGCCTGCATGATCCTGGGACCTCCATAGGCCTTGGCCCAGCTGCCTCATCCACTGTTGGGCCTGAAGCGGCCTCAACGTGCTGAAATGCAGGGGTTGTGACAGCCTTCTGCCTGCCCCCTCACCCCCGTGAGACCGGCCCTCCTGTGCTTCCCTGATTTTTGCTTCTTACCATCCCCTCCTTCCAGCTGACCCTTCTTTCGTTTTAGTATCTCATCTCATTGATTGACTAGATAATGTTACAACCCAGCTGTAGGCACCCAGGGGGTCCCGATTAGGCAGAGCCTGAAGAACAGCTAAAACTAGCCCCATTTTGTCCATTTTCTCCGGAAAGGCCTGGGGTTGTGGGTTTTTGACACCCAGTCATAATGGCGGTGACCTTCGCCTCCCCTATTTGGGCCCTGCCATTTTGAGGAGAGAGCCGACTTACTCACATCTAGGGCTGGGTCATTTTCTGCTTCCTGATAAGAGCCTCCTTGGGCACCAGACAGAAAGCTACTGAGCTGACAATTTCCAGCATATTCTGGCCTCTTAACACATGGGAATATGCAGTGAGAAGTCCATTTACATGAGTAAATGAACTTATTCAGGAGATAAAGAACATTTTTTTCCCCTCACTTAGTTAGAATAGGAGAAAGAGAATCCCCTGAACTTTGTAACGTTATGTTCCGGGGGTGTCATCCTGAACTTTGTGTCATCAGCCTCCACGGGAAGCAAGAAAAGCTCTGAAAAGAGAGGCGCATAAAAGCCTCCTCAACGAAAATAAGTGAACGGGTACCAGCAATGAGAGGGAAAAAAAATCATGCTGTAATTATAGATTTTTGTTTGCTTTAAATCCTGGCTCTCAATCTGTGAGCTGTTTAATAATGAAATAGAATCATATATGCAAGTGCAAATTTGGTATATGTCAGCTGATTCCAAACACTATTTACAGAATGGAATCATTACAGTGCGTTAATATAAGGAAGACGGCGCTGTAGCCTATTTCAGTATAATGTCCTTACAACGTCATCACAATGGCTATGGCCCTTCTCAAGAGTTTATCTGAAGCCATCTTAACATCGTTGGAGCTTTGTTACTGAAATAATGCAGCTTAGGTTCTGCTGTTAGTATTGTGTATGGCGGTTGTTTGTGATGAGAGAGAGAGAGAATGAATGAATTCCCGAAGGGCAGATCCTCTGGCCACAGTTTTCTATCAACATGCTTTTGCCACTGCAGAGATACACTGCGTTGGTATTTGATTGCTTCCATGTCTCTTGCCTCACCAGATGGGGAGCTCATTGAGAGCAGGGGCCCTTGTTTATTTATCTCTGAAATACTAGACAATGTGGCATAGTGCTTAAAAGCACTGGCTCTGCAGCCAGACAGCCTGGATTCAAACATCCGCTCCAGCAACATACTAGCTCGGTGGCTTTGCCTAGGTAGTTAACTTCTCTGTGCCTCAGTTGCCTATCTCATAGAGTTGTTATAGAGATTAAGGAGGTAGAACCCAAGAAACATGACTGACACATAGAAAACTGCTCCCTCACTGTCAGCTGTTATTCTCATCTCCGTACCCCTAGCGCCCTGTATGATTACAGGTGTAGACTAGATGACCAATCAATGTGTGACGGGTGAAAAGATGAATGGGTGGATGGGTGAATAAACAGCAGAGCTCTAACACACGGCATGCTTTGCTTATCTGAATCTATAGCGTTCTTTGTATTTCAATGGCTCTGCCAGAATCCAGGCCTCTTCTTTGTTGGAACTTGAGGCTGCACGGAGATGATTGGACTTGGTTCAGATAGCTATCGGGAGAGACAAAGAGGTTTGCACATCAGGGACTGAAGTTGAGCCTTCCGCGAATGTGCAAAACTGAGAATTGATGCAGAAGTCATTATTAACTCACACATTTAACAGGATGTTTGCCTTTCAACAAAGAGCGACTAATTAATGTAACAGTTGATTATGTGGCTCCCTTAATTTGTTACTGGTTTTCAAACACCAGAGTAATTACATCACTAAAGGACAGTTGCTAGAAAGTCAGTGTACAAAAGAGATGCACAAAGGATTGACTCTGTTGGTTCTACATCCTATTTGGACGTAGCCCTGTGTTTGAGACTGACTTGGCAGCAATTTACAAGTTCCCAGTAGAAGTCAGTCCCTGTGCCCTGGCAGGATAAGAATGAGAGTCTGGAATGGTGAGTAGGCCTGTGGAGGGGCGGTGGACGTGGCGACCTGTGTGCAAATCCTGACTCTACTGCTGAACAACTGCTCTACCTTTACAGGGCTCACCTTTGGAAATGGTGTTACTAACAGTATCTCCCGCATGGGGAAGTTGGAGGGATTAAGATTCTTAACAGTGTAAGGCATATGATCAGGGGTTAAAAATATTTACCTTATGCTTTTGATCTACCTTATGCTTTTCCCTCTAGCTTCATGTCCCAGCATTGTCCCCCATCTTATTTCCCAAATGCCCCCTGCCCCTAGCCACCCGTGCCCACTCATATTGTTCCCTGGGTCTCAGAGATTCAGTAACCTCCTGCCCCTACTCACTCACTCACTCACCCACCCACCCACCCTCACCCCCACCCCAGCTTTGCAAGCTCCTATTCAGCCTGGAAATCTTAGCCTAACTAAATCTTTCAAGCACGCGTGCCTCAGCCAGGCAGAATTGGGTACTCCTTCCCTTGTGCTGCTTTACCTCTTGAATATATTACATGTCAATGATTTTAAGATACTTTTCTTTCCTTACATTTTAATATCTCTGCAATAAGGCTTACGGTCTATAGCATCCTAGATTCAGTGCAATACAGCGCCTGCATTATAGCTCGTCCCACATCTAGTATCATTATTTGTGTGTCTGAGCAACCCACGGGTGGAGACTGTGATGTATTATCTTTGTATTCCCCAGTGCCTAGAGTAAGCACTCAGTCAGTGCTGCTAAACAAATAGGAGGATAAATGAGCAAACAATAGAGCTGGGAGCCGGATTCTGTGGGGTAGCACATTCTCTTTGGACAAACGCAGACATCTGAAAAGTAACAATAACAGCAACAATATAGTACTTCGTGTGTGCCAGGAACCATTCAAAGCAGTTACATGTATTAATTTATTCACTTCATCTTTGTGATAACCTGATAAGGTAGATTCTATTTTCATCTTCATTTCACAGATGAGGACACTGAGGTCCAGAAGGTTAAGAAACATGCCTACGATCCTATAGCTTATAATGATGGATCTGTGGTTTTAACCGTGTAAATCGCCCTCTTACCCACTGCTCTTGTATTGCGTGTGACTCCTTAATCAAGCATCCAAAGTCTTTCTTAGGCTATCACTCACTATCTGCCTGGACAACCTGTATGCCCCAGCCAACACGCCCTGGTCTCACTTCCTCAGTCAAGACAGGAGCCGTTCTCTATATTTTGTTAATATCATGTCTTTGCCCGAAATTGTATCTGCTTTCCCTTTACCATCAATTCATAATACAGAATCGGCTTCAAAGCCCATCCCAGTCTAACCACCCATAATGTCTTCAGAACCTACACCACCCTACAGGGAAGTCCCTTTCCTTGTAACTCACTGGCTATAGTAACCTTTGAAAATTATATATGTGCCATTTTATGTATCTATAATGAATCTGTGTCAGAGATTATGCTGTGTTGGCTTTTGCTCACCCCGTTTCCACCTTAGACTGCCAGCTACTTGAGGGTATGGGTAGATCTTAAATATTGTTCGGGTGCCCCCAAATCATTCCTATTTCAGAGCCCCAGAAGTAGGAAAGACAAAATAAATACACGTTGATAGAAGGATTTCTTATAAGAAACTACATCTGTATTATATAACCTATTGTATTAACATTTTATTCATTTATCATTCAACAGTGTTTAGTGTTTGAGTCCCCATGCTGTTCTAGGAACTGAGCTAATTACTATTACCCCTACAGCTACTATTATTACTAATAATAACAGCTGACATTTATTGAGCACTGGCTTTTTCTCAGACATTGTGCTAAGCAGCATATACGTCATTTTTTAAAATCCCTTACAAGAACCCTGTTGTCTTCAATTTACAGAAAATGAAACTGAGGCTTGGAGAAATTAAATATTATGTCTTATAAACACCATGAGCACAAGGACTAAGTTTACTTTTGCTCATTTTTGTATCCGCCCACAGTTTCTGCCTCTTATTAGGTCCTCCATGTATATTTATCGATTGAGTAAATAGATGAACCAATGAGTCCATTTTTAGAATGGCAGTCTGTCCCCAGAGTCGTCAGTCCTAATTATTATGCTATCTTGACTCTCTCTCAACCCTATTTTACAGATGAGGATACTTAGACTATGAGAAATAAAGTAATTGACCCAGTTCATGCAACTAACAAATAGCAGAGGTGAGAAACTACTGAGGTCTAGCTGACTATCCTTGGACAACAATGTTTAGCCCAAAGATAATTTTACCACGTCAACTGTCTATAAGGTAGAGTTACCTGTCTATAATTTGTCCTTTTTCTCTCTCTCAAAGACCCCCAGGGCAGTCGACATTAGATATATTTAGTATATAAGGCCCCAATTTTTGTTGATTATTATTTCAGTTTTCTAAACGGGCTTCATGATTGCTCATAGATGTTCTAGTAGAACATCAATCCTTAAGTTATAATCCTCCATTTTTCTTCTCACATCTTTAAACAAAGAACAAGCCATAATTTATGTATGATAAATTAGATACTTTTATAGGGTGCAGTTTGATTTTTTTTTTTTTATCCCACTGGGGCTTATAAAATGCTTTCATAGGATATTAGAGGGCAAAGGAACAGCAGAAAGAATCAGTCTCAGCTGTTCCCTCTCTCGGTCCTCCAGAAACCCTGGACTCCAGTTAGATGATCATGGGTCTGTGAGCTGTTTTCAGATAGACCTAAGTTCAAATTCCAGTTGAATCCTTATGATTTGTGTGAACTTGGCCAAGACTCTTCGTTCCTCTGAGCCTTAGTTTCCTCATTTTTGAAATTGGAATTACATATAGTATTCTCTTACAATGGTTGTTGTAAAAATTAGATATTACATAAATAAAGGACCGACCACACTGGGACCAAGTAGACAGTAAATAAATGTGAGCTATTATTTCAAAAAGCCTGAAAAAGCTATATTTTGCCTTTAGTAAAGTTGTAAAGAATAAGGAAAATGGACTTTTTTCTACCTTAGGTTGGAGTCATACCAACTCTATGAAGTTACACTCTACAGCTTATCGAAGAAAAATAAAGCTCCAATTGGTATTTAACCTTGCCTTTGATAAATAAAAAATAGACAATTATGAAGTAATATTTAAAGTAGCATGGGTGACAGTTCTCGAAACCTGGAGTACACTGAAGCATTAGTACTTGGCATGTCCTTTGGGAGTTCTTTGATCCCCAAGTATTGTGTTTCCCCGAAAATAAGACATAGCCAGACAATCAGCTCTAATGAGCAAATTTTTGGAGCAAAAATTAATGTAAGACCCGATCTTATTTTACTATAAGACCAGGTCTTATATAAATAATATAATATAATATAATATAATATAATATAATATAATATAATATAATTAATACAATATAATATAATATAATATAATATAAAACATAACATAACATAATATAAATATAATATAATATATACCGGATTTTATATTAATTTTTGCTCCAAAAGATGCATTAGAGCTGATTGTCCAGCTAGCTCTTATTTTGGGGGAAACACGGCATAGAAGAGACTTTGCTACCCTCCTCTTAGCCATGGCTCCTCCATATTCTCCTACAGTTAGAATGCATGTGACTAATCGGGCTGGGAGCTGATGTGACATCCATTGCTCCTAGTCCAAGCTCGTATACACTGGATGCAATCCTCTGGCCCCTTCTTCTCCTGCCTTGACAACCACAGGCCATGGGTTGTGATGTGGAACCATCCTTCAGCCTGCGCCTAGTCTCATTGTACGTCAGAGGCCCTGCCGACCCCGGCTGGGCATATAGCTCGAGTGAAAGATGAACCTTTGATGTAGCAAATCATTGAGATTTAGTGGTTAACCTAGCCTACCTTAATATATTAAGCCATGAGGCTTTGAGAGTACGGTATATCAGGCAGTGTTTGTAAACTTTAATTTCCACCACTCAAAAAAAGTTATTGGCCATATATTCTTTACTTCCTTTATTAATTTATCCATCCATGCATTCATCAGCCTAGATATCCAACAGACATTTTTCTAACACCTCGTCGACAGATAAAAGTCTGGACAGTGAGGATATAATAACCCAAAGTCCCCATCACCCCTACCCTCTTGTGGCCATAATCTAGCAGGAGAAACATACAGGACACATCTATATTGATGATATAATATGATAATGGCTGTCATAGGTAAGGGGAGTGATATGGGAACCCAGAAAAAGGGACACTGATTCCAGCTTCGGGGTGCTAGTGTGGGGAGGACCTATGATCTGAGCCTTGGTGGATGAACAGGAGTTTTACTTGTTCAACAAATGTTTATTGAGCAGCTACTATATATCAGGTTGTAGGCACTGGGGATGTAGTGATAAGCAAAGCAGGCAAGATAATAAATACAGACACAAGTGAACAAATTAATTTCAGAGTAATAAGTAGTATGAAGCCCATGATAAAGGGAGACATGACATGGATTAACTGAGGGGAGGCCTTCAGCTTGGGTGGTCAGGGAAGGCTCCTGTGAGGAGGTGACTTGTGAGCTGAGTTTGCTTGGGCCCAGGGGGTTCAAGGCCCTGAGGAGACATGGTGGGAAATGAAGCTCTCAGGGGAAACAGGTTCGTGGAGCAGAACATACAGGCTCAATTTTATGTCAGATATTGCTGGGACACTCAATTTTTCTTATGCTGAATTTAGTGTGTTTTTTAAGTTCCTTTGCTTGAAATGGAGAGTTTAGACACATCTCTTGCGGTCGAGGTATCTATTATTGGACTCCTGTGTTTTTATTTTAGGCATCTCAGAAAGCAGTAGTCTGAGAGGAGCCAGGAGAGAATGAGCAGTAAGCTTTTAAGCAAAAAAGTTGAAACAGAAAATTGGTGTGCTTTGTGGATTTGGAAAACCCACAGGCTCAGGGGTTAGAAAGATCTGGGTGTGAGCCCGAGCTCCACTGCTTTTCCAGCTGACAAAGCTTGAACCAAGGAAAATCTCTCTCTGTTTCAATGTCCCCCTCAATTAACTGGAGATAATAATAGCACCCCTCCCATAGCTGGTTATGAGGCTCAAACCAGACAATGCCTGAAAGTTCTAAGCATGGTGGTTGGCAAGAAGAAAACACTCGCTCAACAGTGTTTTCATCGCTGTGATCGCCATCATTCTCGGCTCTGTCTTTGCTGTCAGCATCATCACGCTGTCTATTTTGGTGGGGAGGATTCTTCCTCCCTGTATTTCCAATGATTATTTTCTTTCTTCTTCTTTTTCTGTTTCTTTTTTTTTTTTTTAATGAGGGCTTTGCTTTCATTTATTTAACAAGTT
Organism: Rhinolophus hipposideros; assembly: GCF_964194185.1. Classification (NCBI taxonomy): domain Eukaryota; kingdom Metazoa; phylum Chordata; class Mammalia; order Chiroptera; family Rhinolophidae; genus Rhinolophus; species Rhinolophus hipposideros. Next base: position 54,773,796 of record NC_138054.1, read on the forward strand.
ACATGAGACTGTCCCTGGTATCTCAAGCCTCAAAGTCTCATCCTGGCCTTTGAGGCCCTCTTTCATTTTGCCTTTAACCAGAGGGGTTCCACCTCACCTCCCACGATTATGAACCCGACTCACCCTCACACCCCGAGTTCTGCCGTCAGAGTCAGTCTCCATACTTTTGTTCAAGTCTATTCCCACCAAACATGGAACGCCCTCTTTTTTTTTTTCATCAAAAGCTGACGTACTACTTTATTAAACTATCAAATGTTATTAGTGATTTTGAGCCCCAATCCACCTCTTTCTTAGCTGTCATCAAGTATGCTGAGTCTCTGTTCTGCACCAGCCTTTGGGGTGGTCACTTAACATACGTGATGTCATTAATTGTCACCTCTAGAAAGCAACTGAGACTCAGAGAGGTGAAGTTCTTGGCAAATCCAGGTAGCTAGGAAGTAGTGGAGGAGGATTGGTGATAACGACGCAGATCCACACTGTCCTGTAAGGCAGGACCAGAGAATTACTTCCTCCACGTGTGTGATCCAAGTAAGGTGTGCACAGCCTCAGTCGGCCTTGGTCCATGTTGTTCAAAGTAGGAAGATAGACCTAAAGGCAGAGGGACAAACCAGCAGGGCACTTGAAGGAGACAAAGACTCTTGCGTCAGTGAGTCCCATCCACTGTGAGGAGCCATTGGAGGTTATCCCTGAATTTTCTCAGCTCTAGATGGAGCCCTGTCCTATGTCCTTGCCTTGCTGAAACGTCCAGGATGAACTCAGTGACGCGTCCAAGAGTGTTCTCAGAGCCAACTGAGTCAACTCAGCCTGAGAAAGAGTGTGCATTTTAGTAGATGGAGAAATTATAGGTCAGTCTTGGAAAGCGGTAGCTAGAGAAGGGCTTTTAACAGGAAGCCATGCATAGGTCAAAAGCGAGGAAAATTAGGGTGAATGAGGATGCAGAGCACAAATAATTCAGGGCAAGAGATTGAGGTAGAAGCTGTAAACACTCAGTACCAGCCAAAGTGGTTAGAAGACATTTTTCTGTGGCACAGAAGTAGGACAGGCCAGCTAATGTTAGCCATCAGTTACTTTCCAGACACCGTCTCCACAGAGTGCCCTCTTCTGGCTTCCAAGCAGCCTGGCTTTCTGGTGATTTCCATCCAACAATCCTGGTGGCATCTGGGGATGAGAGACAGGATTGAGCATAAGCAGTGATGAGGTCCTTCAGGAGATGAACAGAGAGGTCTACCCACAGGAGATGCTCTCTGTCAAAAATTTCAAAATAATTTTAGGAGACATAAAAAAAAAGTGATCACACTGAAATCCTGCTCATCCTAAGGAAGTGAATGGTGACTTAGGGCTGGGATTGGCTGATTCCACCATGTCTGCATCCAAAGTCCCCCCCCCCCCTTCTCTCCTACTCCAACCTTGGTAGATAGTTAACCAAGAAGGTGCCTCTAAGAACCCAATCTCTGTATATGTACAGGAAAGTGAAAAAGAAGTTTGGATTTTGCTGCTAGAATTGCTCAGATTCGTGAAGAAAGGAGAATGTTGAGAAGGTTTACAAGCTGAGGTTGGGCTCTGTGCTTTTCTTTGAAAATAGCTGTAGAAGAGGAGATGCAGATGGCCAAAGCTGCCCTACTATGTGCCTGCTTGATAGCGGGGACTCAATACATATTATTGAAGGAGGGAAAAATTAAGACACAAGTGAAAGACGGAAACTACACTCAGTTGAATCAGAAAAGGAAAAACTGAAGATGTCTGTTTCAAGATTCTTGGCATTTGAGCCCTTCGGACATCCTGGGCCCTCTTCTGGGTATTTCCAGAAGTCGTCTCATTTAACTCACAACTTTATGATGTGCCTGCCGTTTAGTATCCCTATTTTACAGATCAGGAAACGGAGGAACCTAGAAGTACAATTATACTGCTTATTTGAAGACTGGGATTCATTCACCACCACCATTTATTGGAAACTTATTGTGAGCCTGATAATGTGTTTTATATGCAATATCCATTTTATTCCACTTAGTCACCCTGCAAGGCAAGTGTTTTACTATCCCCATTTTGTAGATGAGAAAACGAAAGCTAGTTCTCACATCAGATGAGTAGAGATTGATCCCCTGATGGCACAAAATCAATTCAAGGCCTGGATTAGAGTTACTGCCATATGTGGTGATACGTGTTGTTTCTAGTGCTGAGAAGGCTCCAGACAAAGGACAGCACCTTTTGACCAGCAAGACAGCTCTCTCCACAAGGCGCCCCAACGGGAAACTTGGACACACCTCCATGACACAAAGAGGGAAGGAAAGGGGAGCCACCTACCTCTACCTGACCTTCCGTCTCACTTATGTCATCTGTGCTGCTTTTCAGCAGCTTTGAGAGTAAGCCAGAGAAATAACAACATAGCTAGTAAATGGAAGAGCCAGTATTTGAACCCAGGCAGTCTGGTTCCAGTGTCCATATTCTTCACCTCTGTACTGCTTCTATCAAGATGATACAGAAGGAGCTAAGACTTAGGACTCAGAAGTTCCTCCAGGGTGCTGATTTCAGATCTGCTGCTTATAAGATGTGACTTTGGGCAGATCCTTAGCCTCTCTGGGCTAAGGAGCTTCCTCCTTTTATCATGGGGATAATAAAAGGAGATAATGAATGAGATAATAAATTAGATAGAGTGTTAAAATCTATGAAGTTTTTTGCACATATAAGTATGAAGTTGACATTGACTGTTAGGCGCCAAAGAGCCTTGAAGGATATAATGAGGTGCTTGCCTTGCATGCTGTGGGCCTACAAAAGCAGTTTTGTTTTCTTTAATCAAAATGGGAGGGAGGGAGAGCGAAAAGGAAGGAGGGAAAATAAAGGTTGGTGGATGGATAGACGGATGGATGTAGAGATGGTTTATGAGTATTTTAGGAGACATACATACTTCCAGCAGAAGATACATAAGAAAGGAAATGTGTAAGAAGCAGTATATTATCATTGCTCTTGGATTTTGTAGTTAGACTTTGGGGTGGGGGTAGGGGTCCAACTCCAGGACTTCGACTTTCTAGCTGTGTGAACTTAGACCTGCCACTTCTCTCTAAGCCTCACTGTCCTCTGTCAAATAAGTGATAATAAAACCTTCCTCATTGGCTTATAATGAGAATTGTATTTGATCGCATAAAATATGCATTGGGCATGTAGGAGGTGCTCCAAAATGTCCCCTCCACCACTGGCTGAGTCCCTTGATGTTTCCCATTGTATCCAAATGATAAAAACTTGCTAGATGCCTATTTATTAGAACTAATGCCCTGAAGTGGGGAGAGGGCATTCAGAAAAAAACACCCTGGTTTTCCTCCTTGTGCCTGCAGGTGCAACTGGCACGGGAAACATTTGCTTCAGCAGAGGTCTTTGTTCTGCTGCAATTCTAGGCACCCAGCTAATCCTTCTGCTTCCCAGATGCTCTCAGAGCTGCTATATTTTTAGCTCATCTCTTTTATGTGCCTCACTCCAAAGACATCTTATTATTCATTTCAAAACTTGACAACTCCTAGCACGTTGTCCCCTTATTCCATTCTGATACACAAAGGAAGAAGGGAACGAAGCAGGCTCCAGCCAAGTTTTGTTTCTGCTTGGTTGAGTCCAGAGTCTCAAGGATTTCTAGCCGCGTCCACTTACGACTCCACTCTGGGCGTCACGAGGACTCACTCACACCCTCATCTGCCTCATGTTATAGAATGTGCAATTATATGCTGTGTGGAGGTGCACTAGAGGATGACACTGAATGTGTCACCGCACAGCTCCGGGACAAGACTGAAAAGCCTTGGAGTGAATAATAGAGCAAGGATATGCATTTCTAACATTAAGTCGTTTGCTCCACAAATATTTGTTCAATGTTGACTGTGCTCCAGGATGTGTGCCAGGTGAGGGCATATGCTTTGCAGACACAGGAAAGCTATTCCCTGATGGGATAACTTTTGCATGACTTTGAAATAGCAATATCACATTTATTAAGCACTTGCTACGTTCTAGGAACCGTGCTCAGCATGTCATGTGTATTTATTCATATAATTCTCATAACAACTCCTGTGAGATGCACCAGTTATTCCCATTATACAGGTGAGAAAGCAAAGTCACAGAAGGTAAGTAACAAGCCCACTTGTCACAGCTTGTGAATAGACCTCTCGCTCCTGAGCCTGTGCTATTAACTACTGTGCCATAGTCTCTCCATTCTCCCCGCAGACTGCCCCCAGTGCTAGGGTCATAATAAATGAGACAGTGCATACAATGCACTTAGTGCACAGGCCCGGCCTCATGCTGGTAGGGATCGGATCTCCAGTATGCCGTCAAAGATAAACACAGATAGACATTAAAGTGGTGAAAACAGAGTTTATTCAGGAACTATTGACAGTAGGGGTAAGAGCTGACCTCCATTCTGACTTCTGCAGAGGTGACTAGACATTTTAAAGGCAAAATGAGGGAGGGAGATGATCAGGGGCTAGGAGTCAGCCCAGGGAAGTTTCAAAAAATTACAAAAGGTGGGTAGGTGAGATTAGTCCACATGAAACCCGTCTGGGTTTACTGACTGGTGCTTACCCAACCTTAGGCTCCTCCCCTCCCACAGAGACTGGGAGACGAGGCCCAATCTTCAGGTGTTGGCTGGAACAGACCGTAAATTCTTTTGGCAGCCTTGAGTTTTCTCAGTCAGGCACTTTAACGGGGGCTAAGGTCATCCTTATGATGTGGCCTTGAGCTGTTAGAAACTGTGTTAGTGTTTGTTCGAGTCTTGACAGGCCCGGTTGCGGCCTGATAGAGAAAAGGGCTCAGAGCAGCCTGGCGAGGGCTTGGTCAAGGAGAGTCTTCTCAGTGGTGTGTTGTATGTTCCATGCCGGCCTACGGGATCCTCACACCAGCTGTGCTGAGTGGGCAAGCCACTGCCCTGTATGTGCGGATTCATGAATGGACACCCAGACAGGTTAGAAAGGTGTCTAGATAGTAGGTCATTGCAAGTGTTCTGAGCCCAGCAACTGCAGACAAGAGGCTCAGGGAGCACAGAGGGGGAGATAGCTACTCCAGCTGGGAAAGGAAACCCTTTCAGGAGTCCCGGGAACTAGTCCTTCAGTGGCTCAGCCCTGAAATTTCAATAGAATCCTCTCAATGACAGGACAGGCCTTCACGTTTTGGCCCTGGCCTATGTCTCCTTTAGCTCACACTGAGAAGTCCCTGTGGCAGGGGCACACGGAAAGGCCTGCCGATGACTTCACACCTACAGCTTCTGAACACCCAACCCTAGAGTCCCCAGAATTCCCCGAGGCCACCTCTTCTGCTCTGGCATTTGCACGTGCCGCTGCCGGTGCATTGGAGTGACCTCGTCCTCCTTTCTATGCTATAACTCCTTATATTTTGTGAATTGGCCTGAATGCCTCCTCTTCCCGGCAGCCCGCCCCAGCAGGGTTAACTGCCCCTATTACGTTCCTCAGCCCAGTCCAGCACCTTCCTCTGTCTGAGAACTTACCACATCCCATTGCAATTGTCCATGCGCCTGGGCGTGTCCAACAGACTGTGTTCCCGGAGGGCTGGGGCAGCCTCTGGTCCTGTGCCTATCAGGTGACCTGTGTCTCCAGGGCATCCGACCCATAGCAGGCCCTCAGTGAGTACTCTCTGAAAGGACAACCGGTGCAGGATTCCAGGTTCTTTAGCTCTGTGTCCAGCGTGCTTTCTGGCCCTCCCGTGTCCCCTGTAACTTACATCTGCTAAGAACCTGACAACTGACCAGTCTTCATGGTGGCCCTCTGACACAGAGCTCACCGACGGGCACACCAAGGCCACTACAGGTCTGTGACTTCCCTGGGGTCATACAATGGAGAAGAAAATGGCAGAGCCAAGGAATGACCCAGACCCATCTGGCACACAGACCATGCTTACTCATAGATAAGGTGACCTAAAGCTTTATGCTTGGAGGTAGGAAACACATCCAGTTGTTTGCAAAAGCTCCAGGGGAGCTATTTAAACCACGAGGTGCACCGCCATCTAGGCTGCCACGACCAGCAAGGCCATTCGGGGTTTTTCATAATACAGACCCCCGTCTTCTGTTGTCAGAGAACTTTAACAAACTTCTGTAGGACATGGATTGTGTGTCAGGAAGCAGGGGTAAAGGAAGGTAGGATTCATCTTCTGCTTACAAACATTTTGCCAGATTGTCCCCAGACCAGAGAGTCTGCCTGGGACAGAAGGGCGGCGGTCCAAGTCCAGCTGCAGCCTGGCCAGGGCCCTCAGGCCCTCCTCTCCAGCAGGACAGACAGGTCCACTTGTAACCGTCTACACCTGTGAGCTGCCCTCTGCAACGTTCCAGCTTGCATCCCCTTGGCACAGTGCGTTCATGGCGTCCATCCCAAACCACTGAGCCAGGAGGGGAGGCTCAGCTCTCTGTCCTTCTCTAGCCTGAAGAAGGACTCCTTTTGCAGCCCGTTGAAAGGATCAGCTACAGTTAAGATTAACAGCAGTTGAGTAGAAAGGAGCTAAACAAGTTCACTGCCACCCCAATATTTTTTCTTTCTTTCTTTTTACTAGTTCCAGGTGTACAAAACAATGCAATGGTTAGACATTTCACCCCCATAAAGTGACAACCCCCTCCCCCAATCTATAGCCCCTCTGATACCATATATATCTATTACAGTTCTAGGGACTCTATTCCCTATGATGTACTCCATATCCTGTGACTATATGTATTAAATTATAGTTGACATACGATATTATTCAGCTTCAGCTTCAGGTGTACAGTGCAGTGGTCAGGCATCTACGCCACCCATGAAGTGGTCTCCCTAATAAGATATGTGCCCATAGGACACCCTACAAAATCTTTACAACATTATTGATTATATTCCCCAAAAAACTGTCTTTCGTGTCCCTGTGGCAATATTGTAGATACCAATTTATGCTAGCTACCCCAGTTTTTAACCCCGCCTTCAAACTCCTGCATCCCCTTTACCCTGCTACTTTCTCATTGCCACTTTCTGCCTAGCGTTGTATGGTCTAATAATCCCCAAATGATTGTGGTTCCTTATGTATAAAATGCTATTTCATAGTTTCACATTTGTCATCACTTTGGATGGAAGTCTTGATCCCTACCACCATCATGGTCACTAATTTTTACGTAGGCATCTGCTACTAACTGGGTCAATCCAGGCCTCCATTCCTACCCTGTGTTTACCTTTATTATGGCACAAGTACCATATTCACTTACTCATCCCACAAATCATTGCGGAGCCCCCACTAAGTGTCGAACTCTGTGCTGGGTGTTGGGGGTACAATGGTGAGCCATTGACTGACACGGGAAATGCTTTCCTAGTCTTGGCAGATTAATGGAGGAAATAGATATGAACCAGGTAACCATGCAAATGATGGGCTAATTACAGATTGCGGTGTGTGTTAGGAAGAAAGGGAATGGGGTTCTTTGAAAATATTAAACAAAGACACCTACCTGACTCCCTGTCTCCACAAAGGACATGAGGTCCTCAAGGGCACAGATCTTGCCAGCTCTAGGGTTGTCTCCCCAGCATCCAGCAGAGTGAGACATAGAGTTTCTGGATCAAGGGAGATGCCCCATTACTCGAGTCGGGTTGGGGGGCAAGTTAGAGCTGGGCCAGCAGCTAGTGGCCCAGCTAAGTGACTAAGTCAGGCCGCCGTGCATCTTCCCTGGGTAAGCTGTCTTGGATGCATCTGTCTCTGATTTGGCACACAGATAAAACTGTGCCAGGAAGGAGGGCAAGGAGGGATAAGTGAGCTGGTATCTGGACACCACCGTTAAGGAGATAACCTGATGTAGCACAATGGGCATGAAGTTTTTCATTCATCACAGAGAATTTAACACCTGCTCAGAACTTCACCAGTGATTAAACATCGATTGGGCAAGTTGCTTAACTCCTCTGAGCCTCAGTTTTCTCATCTCTAACAGGAAAACAATAGAGCTGAGGGTTAGAATTTATTCGTTCATGTCAATTTTGCCCTCTGAGACCCTAAGGTGAGTTGAAGGAGATGGCTGCGAGATGATGTTTGGTGCATTTTCAACGAAAGGGGCAATTTTGTGCTAATTTCTTTTACTGACAGTTCATTTTCCAAGGCAACAGGCTAACAAATCATGGGGCCAATTAGTGTAAGAAAAACAATTGATCGTGGTACTCTGAGAGCTCGGCCCACCACTGCAATGGTTTGGCGGTGTATTTGGGGAAATGCTGCACAGCACTAAATGGGACATAATTGGATAGATGCAGCTATAAATTGCACAGCACTGCACACACTCGGCTTCTGATTTAAGTAGGAAGGTCTGGCAGTAATACTAGGAAAACTGAAGGGTTTGCTACCCTGCATTGAAAAACAGAGCCAAGCTGGTAGGGACACCCCCTCATTTTACAGATGGGTAAATTAAGGCTCGCTGAGGGAGCAGAGGTGGGACTAGCTACCTAAGATTTTGTTGTTTCACCACTGTATTCTCTTGGCAAACTCCTCAAACAAAGGGATCTGGTTATAAAACTCAGGAGATGACTGCATGCCTTTCCCAGGACTGCCATTACAAATTACCACCACTGAATGGCTAAAAAAACAGAAATTTATTGTCTCATAGCTCTAGAGGCTAGAAGTCTGACATCAAGGTTTTGGCAAGGTTGATTTCTCCTGAGGACTGTCAGAGGATTTGTTCCATGCCTCTCTCCTAGTTTGTGGTGGTTTGCTGGCCCTCTTTGGTATTCCTTGGCTTTTAGATGTATCACCCCAATCTCTGTTTTCATATTTGCAAGGCATTCTCTTTGTGCCTGTGTCTGTGTCCGAATTTCCCCTTTTGACAAAGACACCAGTCATGTCGGATTAGAGGCATATACACCCTCTTCTAGGATGACCTAATTTTAATTAATTACATTCTGAAGGACACTATTTCCAAATAAGGTCACATTCTGAAGTACTGAAGTCAGGGATTTCAACATATGAATTTGGGGAGGGCACAATTCAACATGTTACAATGACTGGCAATTTAGATAACAGACTCTTTGTGCTGGAGAGGAGCTGCTGTTTATTCAGCGTCACTAGCTGTCAGGCAGAATACTAGGAATGTTAGCAGCATGATTTTATTTAGTTCTTACCTCAGTCTAACGGTGTTATAGATGAGGACACCAAGGTTCAGAGAAGCTAGGTAATTTATCCAACGTGACACCAGTAGAATAGAATAGACCTGGATTTAAATGCTCACCTCTGTCTATCCAAAGTCATGTGTTTCCTCAGCACCCAAGGGGCTTAGTAAAATCGATCTTGGAAGCCATGTTAACCATGACCACCACCGTCTGTCCACCTCAATCTATACATAAAGACACCAGGATGTGGAATCCCAGTCTTCTTACTCCTAATCCAGCACTCTTTTCTATTGGCTGCCTTTTAGTCAATTCTTTTTTTTTTTCCTTTGTAAGTTTCTGTCTGGCAAGCAAGACTTCATTGTGAAGAAGGCAGAGGTTACCTTCAGATTGGTTACAACACAAGAAGTAATTTTCCATTAAATATAATGACCTCATTTCTGCAATGACTTGTGGCAAAACATTTCATTTCCATTCATCCACACTCATTTACCTACTTGCTATAATAATTTTGCACCATAAACTAAAATGTTGAAATCATTGGTTACATTACTGAACACCTACAGTGGTTATGAGGATTCTTCATTCAGAAAGAAACAGAAATAAAAAAAAGAATTGTAGGAGAATGAAAATGTAGTCAGTTAAAATACATTCAAAACTGTATTCAAGTACAGAGCAGCTGCCGGGGTTCTGGAGCCAGTCAAACCTGGCAGCAAACCAGGGTCTACCTTATCAGCATTATGACCTGGGGCAAGTTACTCAACCTCTCTGTGTCTCAGTTACCTCAACAGTCAAAGTAGGGAAAATAATACGTAAGGTTGTTGGTTGAGTGAAGTAAATGATGATTCCGTATATAGAGTACCTGGCACAATGCCTAGCATCTAGTTGGCACTCTCTGAATAGTACCCTTTTTTTTTAATATAATGAAAATAAAATCTGAGTCATTATGCATATTTGTAGAATCTTCCAAGTTTGGGATATTTTTTCCCCAGAGTTTCAGAAGTATAAATTTTTCTCACATTTATTCAAACTGAACTTTTAGAAAAGTACTGGCTGATGTTTATTTATGTCACAAGAATGCAAGAAGGACAATGGAAATTGACAGCTCTGTCTCAAAGCTCTTCTAAGAATGCTAAACGTGCCCCTTCCTTTTATGTACTGGATCAATGGTTATCTGAGGTGAACTTGATAAAGGACATTTATCTGCAGCCTACTTTTAATTAAGTCATTGAAGTGACCAGTGCCTTGGTTTCTCCTGTTCTCAGAGAGAAGTAGAGGGAGTGAGAGGTAGAGAAGGGAGCATGCTAAGATTTCATTTTTTTCTCCAATATATTATCATGAAAATGTTCAAACAAATGGGAAATTTTACCTTTCGCCATATTTGCTTTCTCTGACTCTTTCTCTTTAGATAGGTTAAAAGATCAATAGATAAATAGACAGCTAGATAATAAATAGCTGCATTAGCTGTTCTCATTGCTACTGGGGTTTCGCTCAAGGCCCTTTCTTCAAACAGTAATAGGAGTATAGTTTTTAAATCATGAGTTCATATTGATGTTTCCAATTCAAATTTAAATCATTGGGTTATTTGTTAATTTTTTTATTTGTATCTCATTTTTCTTTCACTGAAAATCTTGCTTTCTAATAACACTGTATTCATGTATTCATCTTATGCTAATATATACCCAAAGCAAATTTAAAATTGCAATTCCAATATTAATAACTACTAAAATAAACCAGGAACAGACTTCAATGCCAGTGAGACTTACAAAAAACCCCATCAGCCTGAAATTCCTTAGGCAAGTCACTTCTTTGAGCCTGTTTTAGGGATAATGATGGATACTGTATTGTTCAGAAGTCTCTCCATCGGCAGGTAATACAAAACTCACCTTAAACAATCGTAAGCAACAAAAGGAATTCACTGATTTCTACGGGGTTCACCGAAAGCTACAGGGGTAAATTTCCCAGGCCTGAGGGATCCAGGTTCTTAGATAACAGTCATAAAGTTTGAAAATCTCTCACCTCAGCTCTTCTGTCTTTTCTGGTTACTTGATTTCACAGTAGATTCTCTTTCTCACATGCCTTTGGCTGCTGCAAGTCTGTTATCTGTTTAGCTCTAAGGAAGGCCTCACCTGAGGGAACCATGCCTGGGGAGTGAATGCTACATAATACAGCCATTAGACTGATCATCTTAAACTCAGATGCCTGGGGAAAGATGCCAAGTATTAAGAGCCTACCATCTACCAGATATACGGCTAGACCCTTCAAGTGTTCTTCCTCACATCCCTATAAGGGACGGATTGTTCCCATTTCACAGGTGAAAAAGCAGAAGCTCAGTGACATCAGGTGACTTGCCCAGGGCCTCAAAGCTGAAATTCAGATACTTCCAATATACTACATGCCCTTTGGAAATGGGGACAGGGCAACACAATATACAAAGTACTCTTGAGTATTTAGCAGAAAAAGATCAAAGAATCTCTCTCTCTCTCTCTCTCTCTCTCTCTCTCTCTCTCTCTCTCTCTCTCTCTCTCTCTCCCTTCCCATCCCCCCCAGCGTTTGAGAGCCCAGGGTGCATGTTACCATCTCAGTATTTCCAGGGCCCAGTGTACCCTAGTACCAAAGTACCAAAGGGCTTTGGGGAATTGAATGAGAGCAAACCCAATTTACTAACAGTGGTAATGCTGTAGCCACATTCTTGGTCATGGGACATGGAAGTTTGATTGAACCCCAGTGTTAGGAAACTAGTGTTTCACGTAGAAGCCAGTTTTCTCTTTAAAGGGGTTTTTACTTCTCCTGAGCAGAAATCTGCTTCATTGTCACTTTGGTGATTGTTAATTGATTAAGCACACCTGGCTCCGCTTTTCCTGTTAGACGAATTTAAGTCCAAATCATAGGTCTAGGATGCACTCAGCTATTAATAGTTAACTCTTTCATCTTCCTATTTTCAAGTGAGGGCTTCACTCCCGTCTTTCCAGTGCTGTGTGTTTATAACGTGTGTGGAGAGCTACTAAAAAGCTGTCTTTTATAACTGTTGTTTTGTTATGAAACTTAAAAAGGATGTAAAGTGTTGCGAGTAAATAAGGACATAAGTACTTATTGAATCCAACCTCCTCATTTTCACAGCTGAGGAAAGGAAGGCTTCGAGATAAAAACAGATGCATAAATAGGCAAAAGGGGTTGGGTGGAGGGTCTGGGGAAAGACTTGGACTCTGGATCCTGCTGACAGATTCATTCATTCACTCAAATTATTCATTAAAATATGTACTGGCAAGCTCATAGAGCCAGAAAGAAGGATATCATTGCCAGGGGCAGGGGCAAGCAGGGAATGAGGAGTTAATGTTTAATGGTAGATTGTCAGTTTGGGAGAGGGAAAAGGTTCTGGAGCTAGATGGTGGTAGCGGTTGCGGAACAATGCAAATGTAATACCACAGAACTGTACACTTAAAAATGGTTAAGATGGTAAAATTATGTCATGTATGTTTTACCACTAAAAATATACAGAGGGTGCCAAAAAATGTATACACATTTTAAGAAAGGAAAAAAACTATTAAAATTGTAATACTCAATATATACCAATAACAAAAGATGAATACAAGTCACGTTTGACTTCTGCAATTACAAGAGATGCTCAAAGTGGTTACCATCAGCATCAGACACTTCTGATTACGGCGAACTACTGCTTGAGCAACGTTGACCAAAGTGTCACTTGAATACAAGTTTTTGGCACCCCTGGTATATGTACTGAATCCTTACGGGATGTCAGGCATGTACTTAATGGCCCAGGATTGTGTCCAGTGTTTATACCAAAGCATCTTTGCTGTAAACATCTTTGGCACAAGCGATTTCTCTGTGAACATTTTTGCCACACAATTAATTAGTCATAAGACAATTTCCTTGTAATAGACAAAATGACTGGTTGATAGTTCAGTTTACATTTGGCAGACTTAATGTATACAAGCCAGTTGTCAGTTTGGTGTCATTTTTCTTATATAAACTTTATACTTACAGTGATGAGTAGACATGATGGTCTTAAAATAACAACTATGTGTAAAGCTAGATTGCAAACCTACATGGAAAGCCAGATTGCATACTATGCTAGAAAATCATAACATAGTTTGCAAATCCTTCAGTGAGCACATTATCCCCTTCCAGCCGTTAAAACAAAAAGTTTGCCAAGCTATGGCAAATATAAAAGAGGTGGTACTAATTCACAACAGTCTCCGAGAGTATTAATTTTTGATTCTTTAGGTGGAAACTGATACCTCTCTTAATGAAGGAAGAAATTGTAGGAAAAAAGAAAAAATGCATTGCCAAATGAGGAGATAAGTCAACAAGCAAAATAAAAATAAAAATAAATGTATAATAATGTGAACAAAAGACTTTAAAGACGATGCAGTTTCATTTTTTGCAATCAAGTTGTTTATTTGTTTATTTTTTTATTGGGGAACAGTGTATTTCTCCACAGCCCATCAGCTCCAAGTCGTTGTCCTTCAATCTAGTTGTGGAGGGCGCTCCTCAGCTCCAAGTCCAGTCGCTGTTTTCAATCTTTAGTTGCAGGGGGCGCCGCCCACCATCCCATGTGGGATTGAACCGGCAACCTTGTTGAAAGCCCACGCTCTAACCAGCTGAGCCATCCGCCGCCCCTCCAGAAGCTCAGCGGCAGTCCATTGTCTTCAATCTAGTTGTAGAGGGCGCAGCTAACTGGGCCATGAGGGAATCGAACTGGCAACCTTGGTGTTATGAGCACTGCGCTCTAACCAGCTGAGCCAACCGGCCGCCCCCTTTGATATGTTTTAAGTACTATATAGACATAATCAAAATTGGCAGATTTTTTTCTCAATTCCTTCACTCTGTGGTATAACTATTAGAACAGAGGCCAGCAAAAGTGGATGAATATGGACTGAGGCCATTGTATGAATCCATGCTGGAAATCATGGCTGTGACCTGGTCTGGGGGTGGAGATGAAGAGGAATGGACAAAGCGAAAGGTGTTTGGGAGGTGAAATTGACAAGACTTGGTTATGGGCGGGGGTGAAACTGCAGGAGGCTGAATGGGCTCAAGGATGGTTATGAAAATGGATAGATGATGATGCATGCAGTAAAATCATTAAATTGAAATATGAAAGAAAAAGCCATCATATGTTTTTTTCTTTATTTTAATGCTTATTTGTATTTTATGTAATTAGTATAAATTAGTATAAGTAATTTTTTTAAAATTATATAAATAAGCAAAAATTCAGATTTTAAAAATCTAGTAATTCTCTTTTAAGAGAGAACCCTTGTTAAGATTTTGTTGATGTACTTCTCAAGTTTTTATACACATAGATATGGATATGCATACTTTTTTTCAAAAACAGGATCATATTAAATACATTATTTTGTGATATGCTTTTTCTTTTTCTCAACGGGACATTGTGGTTAGAGTTCCATTACAAAAAATACATATGTTTCCAAGATGATTTTCAGTTTTCCATATTATTTCATTTTACAGAGAAATGCAATTTCTTTGACCAATCAGTTAATGCTCAACGTTTCTATTCTAATACCACTTCAGGGAGTGTATCTTACATCCAAATCTTGCCCATATTGTACATTATTTCCAAATAATTGAATTCGTGCAAAAAGATTCTTAGGGTCAAAGTTTATACATGTCCTTTAGGCTTTGAAACATACAGCCAGTCTGCCCTCCAGAAAAGTTGCATCATATCACACAGCCACAAATAAAAAAAGTAACCATATTGGCCAATGCTTAGATAGCCCTTACTATGTGCCCTGTGCTGTTTCAAGCCCTTTACAGATACCAACTCATTAATCCTCATAACAGGACCATGAGAGAGGTATTATTATTTTCCCCATTGTATGCATAGGAAACTAGTAGCCAAGAAAATGTTCCCCCACACCTTTGTCAACACTGGGTTTCTTTCTGTTTGTTTGTTTGTTTTTTTCCTTAATCTGGTGTATAAAAAAAAACTGCATCTTGGTTAGGGGGTGGGGTAGAAAAAAAAGAAAAAAAAGGCATCTCATTTATACCTGGTATGTTTTATATGAATCAATTTAATATTTCCAACAGCCTTTTGGATTCTATATCAGTCTTCATATTATACAAAAAGAGAAAGTAACGCTCAGAAAATTAGAGCGATGTGTCCCAAGCTATATATCTGATAAATGATAGAGCTTAGATTTGAATTGTGTTCTCTGTGCTTCCAGAGTCCGTATTCTTTCCTCTATAATCACACGGCCTCTTCAGCAAGAGACAAGGATATTTAGAAATTTAATTTTGTCCTTGAGAAATTTTGTCCTTTTCAGGGACAAATTTAATTTTGTCCCTGAAATCTTGTCCTTTTGGAAGATTTCAGGATGGGAACTCAAGGAAGAGTTCTGACCTGCTGCATTTAGCATTTGATGATGGGGTTCCTGAGGGCTGGTACACGGGTTACTTCCCAGCCTCATTGGCACTGTGAGGCAGCACACGCATCCAAAAATATGTTACTAGAAAAGAGAAAGGCCTTTACAGTGAGCCTGGGCCTCCCTTTGTCTTGTAAGGTTTTAACTACTATAATTGCTTGTAGTGTGTTTTTCATACATCTATTTTTATTTTGTGTCTGTCTGCATATCCGCTTTTTTGTTTTGTTTTGTTTTGTTTGTTAACTCACTTGAATCCTGGTGGGTATTTGTCCTGGGAATAGTATTGCATCAGGAAAGCACAAACTCTCATACACACATACACACACAATAATAATATGAAGGCTAAATGGAGTAGAATTTATTCTTTAAAAAGCGCTAATGGTAAAGTCTGAGCAGATGACTTTCTAATCCATACTGTATTTAATTGGCTGTATTGAACCATAGTACAAATTAAGTCTTCTCTGTAATTTATTCTGTCAGATGGTAACCCTCCAAACAATTTGATACTTCATTTAAACATTGGTAAATGGCTCATGGAAATGCTAAGGGGGAAAAAAGGATTTAATGATGATCAGATAAGAATCCCTCTGTTCACAGAATGAATCCTATGTGAAATGTCATGAATTAAATTAACCCAATTCAATCATTCATTGAACATTTATTGAGCAACTAACTTGTCCAGTGTATGTCTTCAAATGGCTTGGTTCTTCCTTCTTTCTTTAATTTACCAAACATTATTTAGCATTTACTATTCAAAAGTAATGGTATTGGGAGCTGGGATAAGACTAAGGAGAACCAGACATCCATCTTTCTCTTAAGAAACTAACATCCCCAAGGTGGAGAGAAAACATGTTCTCAGGACCTACAGACTTTTACATGCTCAGTTCTTTCTGCCTAGAATGGTCTTTTCCCCTGATTTTCTGGGGACTCCCCTTTTACCCTTTGAGGCTCAGTTCAAGGTCAGCTCCTTTGTCAAGACTTCGCTGATGCTCTTCCCCATTCCTGCTCTGAGCCTATGTAGCACCCCATGCACACGTTTAATATAAAGCTTGTCTTGTAGTGTGGTTGTTAGTTTCTTTGCCTCCCTGTTTTATGCCACTGCAAGGTCCTTGAGGAAGGGGCTGTTTCAATATCTAGAGAGATGGAGTACTTAGTGTGAGTCCTAGAACATAATAGTTGCTCAATAAATACATATGGTGTGAATAACTGGATGAACAGAGAAATGTGAAACAAAATTAAGATGTGTGAAACATCCTAGATACAAGGGCAAATACAATGCAATGAGATCTGGGGATAGGAATTAGAACTAAGGGCAATGAAGTCAGGGCAGTTTCCTTGGTTGAGCAGGATGTTGGAGCCAGGCCTTAAAACACAGATGTGATACAGTTCTGTGGAGTCAATGAAGTATGAGTCAGGGGATGAACAGCGAGAACAGCAGAGAAATCAATGGGCTGATGGCACAGAGGTGGGAAAGTACAGACTCCAAAGGGTGGGGGGATGAGGACTTCTTCAGGTTCTCTGCAGCCTAGGTTACCTGAAGTTCACTCACGGGCAGAAGAGTGGATTGAGGAGGCTGATCTCTGAATTGTCCTTGGAATTGTTCAGTACAAACTTTCATCCACACTGTTAAGGAAGAGGGTTCAGAATGGAAGGAATACATGAAGCTGTGGCAAAGAGAGAGAGTATTCTTGAAGCCTCTATTTTTAAAAGCAGATACCCGCTTTGATTTTTGGCAGTGCTTTAATATCTGGACTGTTTTCCCAAGACAAAATATCGTTTTCCAAAAGAAATGTGGAAGAAGGACAACCAAAATCTGCCTGTCCTCCACCGTCTCCTTCCCACCCCAGCCCAGTATTGTCTGCTGCCTCCAGAACAACTGGCAACGCCCCAGAAAGTCCCCACAGAAATACCCCGGGGTGGAGCAGGGGTTCCTCATCGTTCCAGCCTTGGCTGCTCAACAGATACCATAGATGGCCTAGCTCTTAAGAGTAAACTTCCACAACACGCTGTCTTGACCTTTTCTTTTGAGATCCTTATAGCTGGCCTTTATCCCAAACCTTCTGACCTATGACCCCCTTCTGACCTCAGTTACCTGCCAGAATCCAGAACAGCCTCAGCTGTGCTTCCCTACGCAGCGGTCCCCTCCTTCATCCCAGCTTGTCAGGGATGTTGGACTAGGGAGTCAGGAGTCTAAGGAAAGGAGACCTTGATTCTGCATAACTGTGTTCCTCTTTTTCAGTGTTTTTGTTTGTTTGTTTGTTTGTGTGTTTTTTTTGGTTTTGGCATGCTGAGTAGGGAGAACAGGGCCTGGGTTTAGTACTGGTCCCGCCGGAACTCTTTCTGACCCTCACTCCTTTCATGAATAAACTCAGAGTTGAACTCCATGATGTTTAAGGTTCCTCTGGCTCCAACTGTCTTTGATTGCACTGATAAAATCTACTTGAAGTCATGGAGCAATTTTGAGGCTCAGTGAGCAAGTATTTGCAAGATCCTCTTAGTTGCCAAGATGAATGTGATAATACGGCTGTGGGATTAGCAGGATTCTAATATATTTGTATTTCCAAGTATCTATATTATGTCTGCACGATTAAGGGTGGAGGAAAGTGGGACATATCCCCTCTCTGACTCTTAGTTTCCAAATGAATGAGCCACTTTCAGAGCAAACCTTTTAAACATGTCATAAAATTAACTATGGGAAAAGATGATGTTACACAAATCTCAAAGCACTTTACACACACGCTTTGTGAAGCAATATTAGGTACTATCAGGCATTCAAAATGTTTTGATTTTAAAACACTTAATGAAGATTCCCAGATAAATTGAAACATCTCCATCTGCTGTCTTGCATAGTAGGTGATATTTTACCATTGTGCAATCATCTCCAAATCTAATTCCACTGGGAAGACTTCTAATCGCAGTTTAATTTTAGAGCAATATTCTGCTTGGCAATCAATAAGGTACTGTCGTCAAACTTTGATTTAATAGGAGACGTTGGATAGCATTCTTCACATTATGCGGAAAGAGAAATACTTTCAGGAAAGGGAGAAAAGGAGCAAGTCTTTGTGCCCCACTTCCCCTGCTGCATACAACTCGAGCTCACAAAAGCCTATAAATCAATATCCCCATGTTGTGTGAATAGACGTCTCATCAATTTTACATCATTAACATTATGAAAAAGCTACTGCTCTTTGAGCAGTTTTCCTCTCCTAGCTAAATATGTCCTCTTAATAAAATAAGAATAAATGGATTTGATTATTCTACTAACAAACACTTCCTTCTCCACCAACCTTATTTGTGTTGCAATCCACTAGAAATATACAGTTGTCTTATGGTCACTTGAGCTTGGTTGACTGGGCAATGATACCACTCTCCAAGCATGATGTCTGGTGGGCAGTGGGCAACCTGGACAAGGTATGCAGCTGAAAGGAAAATCCTGAGGGAAGTAAAGAGGACAGAGAATGATCAGACTCTGTAAGATTAAGGTGCAGCAGCAAATTCTACTGCAGGAATAATTCATAACGTCAGAAGCCTGGAAAGATGGCGATAGGCTGGGAATGGATGGTTTGGAAGGCCAGGGCCAGTGGTCCAAAACTAAGGTGATGGCTACCATGAGAGGCAAATGCCCACTGTCCTCAGAGCCTGGCTGTGTGATGCAAGGCTCTAATGGCTACAGGATCTGGGGAGTTGGGACAAGCCTTAGAGAATATCTATTCCAATTGTTCCCACAGTTTTTATAAATAAGTCCCTATTGTGGTACATGCCTCCCTCCCTCCATGGGCTCAGTAAGGAGGAAGATTGTGTCCACCAAGGAAAATGCATTTATCATCATTCACTCCGCTATGTGAATTATTCGAACCTATAACTAATTTCCAAAGAGAATCTGTTCCAAGATTAGTTAAGGCGTACAGTAGTAACCTGATACAATTCCAGATAAACTTGCTGTTTTCATTTGCATGCACAATGAAATGTTTAGTCTTATAATGAATAGTTTATAAATTTGTTTAGCTTTTTGAAATGTTGAAAATTGCTTGGGAGCTCTTTTTAATTACCTTTAATTACCCTAATAGATCCGGGGCTTTGGGTTAGGAGTCACTGATCTGGTACAAACATCTCGTTTAATAGAGGAATAAACTGATGTCCAGAGAGGTGCAGTGAGTGCCTTATGATTGCATAGTGGCTAGAATTCAAGCTTCTTAACACCCAGTATAATGAAAATTCCCTTAAAGTTATAAGAACTTCAAACGTATCATATAACACCCAAATGCATGCATAACCCTTTACAGAGAACTGTTTAATGAAGGTTTCTTTATAAGTAGATTTTAAAATGAGTAGGAAAATGGCTGTAAAGATCACCATCACCAACTGGATGGTAAACATTATTTGTTGAGGCTTAGACAATAAAGGCAGGGAAGTCAGTTTCAAATTACTGATCACCTATCCCAGTTTACCTTAGTTCAACAATCGTGGAGCGAGCACAGTGCAAAGTGGTAGGATGACAGAGACGAGGGAGACAGAGCCGGTGGGGAAGACAGACAAGGAATCAGACAAATGTATCAGAAAAGGGAGGTGTGTGAAAACAGGAGCCCAGGAAGTTTTATGTGAGCAGTCTATCAGGAGTTTCGGTATCAGTAGATACTGCAGTTCTGTGGAACCACAAAAGAAGGAGGAATTATTTCTGGAGGGAGAGGGAAGGCAAGCATCGCTCAGGGGAGGTTTCACAGAGGTGGTGCTGTTTCAAAGGGCCTTTGTTAAGAGGAGTGAGATTCAGGCAAGTGGATAAAAGAATGGGGGTTACAGACAGAGGGATCAACTCATGACAGCCACAGGTATACGGGGACCCCACCTCTAGCCCAAAGGGTGACTTTGGACAATATAAAGTGTTTGTTCCTCAAGACACTCTATTACCGTGTGTCAGAAAATTGTTGCTAACCACGCAAAGCCATGGTTCTGTGAAGGTGAATGGTCGCCCGGTCGCCCCCTGTGGTCGCACGGTGTACATCTCCTTCCAAGGCAAGCAGAGGCCCTGGGTCTGTGAGTGTATTAAACATCAATCAGAACTTAGACAGGGCTGTGTCATAAAGAAAGACGTAGCAGAAGCCTGCACCACGGAAGGAGACAGACTGGCTCTGGCAGGCTGAAGGAAGCCACCACCCCAGATGCCCTTTCAGCATATGAGCAGTTCTACCTAAACTGTATCTCTCCCATCACAGCACTAAGACCGCGGAGGGAAGCCTCCACTTATCAAGGGCAGCCACAGCTCTTTTTCCTTCCATCTGGACCAAACAGCTTTTCCAAAGCCCTTTGGGCCTGTTCATGCACGCAGCTGAAACACATCTCTTATTGATCAACTGCTCGAAGGGAAAGTCCCCTGAAATGCACTCTTCCTTTTGTGTCTCGTAGACCCTTCAGCATCACCATGCTGTTCACGAAATTTCCTACATTGCAAAGGACATCACCGATCACCGCGCCTTTGGATATGTTTGTGGAAAGGAAGGGAATCACAGATTTGTGGCCATAAAAACAGCCCAGGCGGTGAGTACCCCATCCAAGGAGGGCGCCTTTCCTTATAACTTTAGGGGACAGCACGGTCTCACTGCTGGTCTGAAGGCCCACTCTGATGTATGACTAAGTGACGCTAATGCTCAGCTTCCCGCCTAGGAAAGATAAACAGCCTTGAAGCAAGGAAACTCGCTCATGCCTATCCTTGGTGGGGTTGTTTTTCCTAATGGGTGTTTCATAATGACTAATTATTTTTCTTTCTGATTAAGCTGGATGGAGGCACAGTATACAGATAAGTTTCCTTGTGTTCATAGCCTCATTTAGAAAGAAAATAAGAGAAAACAAATAGCTATTTTGCATAAAGCCTACCCTAATTTTATTGTATCCGAAATTACTAATAAATAAAAGCATTGCCTTTTATGCTTATGATTATTATGAATTTGCAAATATAATTAGTTGAAGAAATGAACTTTAGCCTAGACGCAATTTGCTAAACCAATATAAACAAGGTAGAATTAATTAAAGATGGAACGCTTTCAGTTCAATCGAAAAAGGAAGGGCTGCAGGTTGTAGCCAGAAGAAACAGAAATTAGTAGTTGCAACTAGTCCCAGTCCCTTATTAATGCTTTTTACCACCTTTTACTCCAGGCTGAACCTGTTATTCTGGACTTGAGAGATCTCTTTCAACTTATTTATGAATTGAAGCAAAGAGAAGAATTGGAAAAAAAGGCACAAAAGGATAAGCAGTGTGAACAAGCTGTGTATCAGGTATGCCTGTGAATTTATACTGGTTCCAGAGAAGTGTGGGGCTTAAAATAAACAGATGTTAAAACTGACAGTCAGGGCTTTTCCTCCTGCCACCAAGTAGAAATAAATAGAGATGAAAGGTTCCCATCATCTTTAGATGAAAAATTTCCCATGAAAGGAAATTATAGGCACCTAAAGCAAGCCATTAGAAATGGTCCCTTATTCTCTGAAATTCTAGATGTGTAAGAGAAAGTGAAATCTTGAATCAGAGGATGATTTCAGGGGAGGAGAACAAAAGAAACCCAATTATTTTTGCTATAGTTACAAGGGGGGGGGGGTGAAGGTGGATACAAGGGTTTTGGTTTTTTTCCTGTGACCCACCAGCCTATCCTACCCGGAGCTGGTTTCTTTACTGTCCTGTAATTTCTGAATACAGTCTCACGTCTCTGCCTTTCTATCCTCTGCTGCGCAATCTCCCTTCCCTCACTCTGCTGTAGACAATTCTGGAAGAGGATGTGGAAGACCCTGTATACCAGGTAATTTCTGAAACTAGTTGGGGTTTTAGGATCAGGAATGTCTGGGCCTGTGCTGTAGTCATGTTTTCCTAGACCTGAAGCATCCCCAGAATGCAGAGCCCAGAGAGGGACCAAGGTGATTTCTGAGGGTAAGGACGGCCATCCCCTTCAGGAGGGAATTTCCATAAAAGTGAGAAGTTTGGCCGGCATCAATGACAAGGGGTTTGAAGATGCACTTCTCCCTTCTTGCCCTGCCTTAGCCCCCTCCACAATCTGTAAAAGTTTGATCCCAGAACTGAATGTTTTTGAGAGTCTCTTTAATGTTCTGAGTTCATGAGAGAGACTGAATAATGAAGTGGTTTTCCCGAGTTAAGAACTGGAGATGGGAACTGACGTTTTGACGACATTTGAACACAAACCCAAAGGATGGTTTGTAAGCTTTAGAAAGGCTGTGAGGAGAGTACTTTCTGGCCCCCGATCAGCCAGGCTGTCCCTCGGATTAGCTGGCTCCTGCCACAGGGGCTGTTGTAAGGAGGGTAAGGAAGATCCTACAGACATCCCAGCCCAAAGCGTTCTCTGGATTCTCTCCAAGGCTGCAGCCCAGGTGTGGGTAGACAGACGCTTTCTCTTTGGTTCAAGTATGTGCTCTGTTTAAACAGATGCAGAAAAAAAGGCAAGAGGGGGCCTCTCCTGCTCTGTGCTTATTCCCACGGAGAGAAAGAAGCCCTAAAATGTACTTGTTGCACATAAAAGAAAACCTAGAAATTATATTTCTAACTGGGACATACATAGGTTACAGATGTGTGTGTCACCTAATCATCTATGTGAATGCATAGTTTCCCAAAGAAAGCTGGTACTGCTATGACAAAAGTAAAATCATATGGCTTTTCAAGGGTAATATACTATGCATAACTTGAAGCAGGAGTGTCTAGCTTGTACGGCAAACAAAAGTCAAAGTTACGCCTTATGACATGCCCTGCTTTACAGTGCATGCTGAGAACATTTCTTTACAGTGCATGCTGAGAAGTATTTGTTTGTATTTTGAGCTCAACCCTGGCTAACTGGCTCACAAAGAAGGAAGAATATTGTCTTTGTTGAAATGGCCCCATCCATTAGAGTCTGAAACATGCACATGGAAAATTTGATCTTTAGCATTTAAAACTGAGAATGTACATTCAGGCGATGGTTATACGATGAGGGAGTTTGGAGTTCTGAGCACTTCAGAATTGGCTTGGGACCTTGAGCCTTAGAGAGCAAAGGAAGGCAACCGCTGTGACCCAAAGTTTACAAAGTTGGGACCCAGGAGTTCCCAGAGGACTCAGCAACACCAGCACAAGAAGACATTACTGAGATACATGCCACTGAATTAGGAGGTTCTGTCTCCAGAAAGATCTGCCAGGGCCCTCTGCAGTCATCTCCAAGGACTGACCCTCAGACCTTTGCCGTTTCGTTAGGAAAAGGCAGGAATGTTCACGGGCATCTGGTATTTCAGTAATTCAGTGGTCTCTCTACGGTATTTTCTCTTGTGCCTGTTTCTTTAATGCTCACTATGATTTGTATCTTGAATTCCAAATGCTTGTGTTTCCTCTTTCTTTTTTCCCCTCTGATCTTTTCTCTCCGGCTGCTCCATATTAGTACATTGTGTTTGAGGCTGGACACGAGCCAATCCGTGATCCCGAAACGGAAGAAAACATTTATCAGGTATAAAATCCCTTCCCTCTGTCCCTTACAATCGCACCCCTACCAGTACATGTACTGAATGAGGTCTGAAGGACCAAGTCTCTCCTCAGGTCTTCCCCTGTTGGTCACTCCAGGCTTGTTAAAATACTTCCACATGAATTGCTTCTAGTTCCCCATTCAATTTACCAGCCATGTTCACGCCTTATTGCTGAAATGGTTAATGGCCAGTACAGTGTTTTAGTTTTTCATGGAGCTTAACTATTTTCAGTTGACCCCAAAATCAAACATTCCATTTTACGAAAGTAATCCATTGGAGGGCTGTTCTCCATAATAGAGTAGGATCCTTCGTAGCTCAGAAGAATGTGCTCATCAAATTTATTTAGAAAGCTAACCACGCTACTGAAAATGAAGTACAAATTCACAATTGCTACTTGAAAACAACATTGGGAACATTAACTGAATAAAATGAAATAAAGCTAAAGGTTTTACCTCTTCTGAAGGGAAAGTAAATTAATATTCTTAAACGTCTGCTTATGTGAGATATCATGAACACACTTTTAACTAGTTTAATTCTCACAAGTATGCTACAAAGTAGGCATTCTAATCCCACGTTTACAGGGGGAAACCGAGACTCAGAGAAATTGAGTAGCTTTCTCAGGACTATAGAACAATTTAGAGCTAAGATCTAACCCACGCAAGAGTGTGAAGGCAAAACTCAACGCTTCTTCCCCCATGATTTCCATCAAAGAGTTTGGAGTAATTGCAGCATAGCCACACATCAAACAAATATGACGACCTCTAATTTTTCACTAATTAGAATTTTCATCCTAATTTGAATATAAACATTATAGAAGTAGGAAAAGTTTTCATGTATTTCATAAGTGATTTTAGTTTTCTTAATTTATTTAGTTGTGTGGTCTGTTATTCTGCCTTGGGCATGCATTACTTGCTTAATAAAAGTGAAACAGATTCTCAATTTCCATCAAATGCACAGAATTCTAAATGACCTAAATATAATGTTAGCTCAGTTTAAAGCAGCCCCGTGGTATAATAATCTAAGGACAGTTGACCCTTGAACAATATGGGTTTGAACTGGATGAGTCCACTTATACTTGGATTTCTATCAACATAAACCTGTACTGTTTTATCTTTGCTTGGGCATCGTGGGTGCAGAGGGCCAACTGCATGCATTGATCTATGCCATTTTACACAGGGACTTGAGAATCTGCTGATTTTGATATCCACGGGGATTCCTAGAACCAATCCTCCATGTACACAAGGGAGAGTCAAATACAGAATGGGGAATATACTCAATAATTCTGTGAGTCTATGTCGGGTGTCAGATGGGTACTGGACTTATTGGGGGGGATCGCTTCATAGAGTATATTAATGCCTAACTACTGCGCTGTATACCTGAAACTAATACAAAATAATATTGAATGTCAACTATAATGAAATATATGTAATATATAAATATATATATATATATATATATACATATACATATATATATATTTAGTGTGTGTGTGTGTGTGTGTGTGTGTGTAAAGTACAGCATAAGGAATATAGTCAATGGTATTATAATAGCTATGTATGATGTCAGAGGGGTAGTTGACTTGGGGGGGGTTATCACTTTGTCAGGGGTGTAAATGTCTAATCATTATGATGTTTTGTACACCTGAAACTAAAAAATGAATAAATACACAGATTTCCAACTACGTGGGGGGTAAGTGCCCCTAACACCCATGTTGTTCAAGGATCAGCTGTATTTCTATCTATCTGATCTGTCTGGATTGGATTCCAGTGTGAGGTGATGCTTCAAGGGTGGTTTAAAATCATCACATAAAAAGTTTCTGTCTTCAGACAAGTTATTACAAATTGTGTATTTGTCCTCAGTGTCAGATTCTTAAAGTACAACCTTGCAATATCTGAATATGAGGCCAAAGGAACCATTAACCAGTATTTCTCTGAAGAGAGAGCACCTTTACAAATAATAGGCTTTTCGATACAAGAGGTTTCTGACATTCAGATGTAGCTGTTGGCAGGACTTCCATTTTGCCCGGTGGGGGACTGCTGGGGAGGGGTTTTAGGCAAGTGGAGAACTGGGTTCTAGTTCTGCCTCTGTCACCAACAACCTTTGGCTGAGTGGTCGTGGACAAGGCCCTTGCCCTCTCGGAGACTCAGTTTTCCCAGTAACAAAAATGGGGAATAATTTCTCCCTCACTCACATGTTGGTGTGAGAACCACACAAGCTCACATGGAGAAAGTAAAGAAGAGGCTTCATCCTGGGTCACACCGTGAGTCCACCGTGTGAGATCCAGGATCTTAGTTCAAGGACCACCAAACTCAGCCATTAATTCACCTTGTCAAGTTCTTTTCCGTCTCGGGACCTCAGTTTATACATCTGAAAAATGAGTGAATAAGAATGAAGAGGGCCGGCCTGGTGGCTCAGGTGGTTGGAGCTCCATGCTCGTAACTCCGAGGGCTGCCGGTTCGATTCCCACATGGGCCAGTGAGCTCTCAACTACAAGGTTGTCCGTTCGATTCCTGGAGTCCCGCAGGGGATGGTGGGCTGCGCCCCCTGCAACTAGCAATGGCGACTGGACCTGGAGCTAAGCTGCGCCCTCCACAACTGAAAAACTGAAAGGACAACAACTTGAAGCTGAACAGCACCCTTCACAACGAAGATTGAAAGGACAACAACTTGACTTGGAAGAAAAAAAAAAAATCCTGGAAGTACACACTGTTCCCCAATAAAGTCCTGTTTCCCTTCCCCAATTTAAAACAAAAAAAAAAAAAAAAAAAAAAAGAAGAAAAGAAAAAAAAAAGAAAGAAGAGTTTCTCAGGCCAGGCCCTTTTCCACTCTTTGCAGCTGGTGCCTCAACATAGGCCTGTGATTCTTTAGTGTAGTATGTTGGCTGGCATTACAAGGCAACAAGAGTCTTAGAAATGGGGTGAGAGGTGTGTGTGTGTGTGTCCGTGTGTCCGTCTATCCATTTGTCTCTGGTAATGTTTATTGAGTGCTGATTGTGGACTGGCTCTGTGATTGCGGGTTTATATGCATTATCTTATCACCCCTCACAACAACCCTATGTGAGTGGAACCATTATTCCCACGTTATAGGTAAGGAAAGTGAGGCTCACGGCGTCACAGAGCTGTAGGAAGTAGAACTCCCCACTCACACCCAGGTCTCTCTGACCTCTGTAAATAAATAAATTAATCCTGAGGCCCTGTTCAGCTCAGAATAGCTGACGCTGAGTTCCTCAATTAGATTCTGTGTATGTTTTCAGTCACTATCTAAAAATCACACTTGTTTTAACACCTCTGACCTCCCCATCTTATGTCCCTCATTACCAGGAAGGTACCATTTAAGAGAATGAATATTTTATTGCCCTCTATTAGAAAGGCCTCTGGTAATTTTCCTCTCTTGCAATTGCCAGTCAGCTGGGCCTCAATTTGCTTAACAAGAGATAAGCTCTTGGTCCTAAAGATAAGGCTGGGCTTTTAAGGAGCTGCTATTTGGTACCTCATTTGTGTGTGTGTGTGTGTGTGTGTGTGTTTGAACAAAAATATTTTGTTTTAATTGGGGTAAAAAATTTAACAATCTTGAATTCAATATTTAATGTGAAAATATTATTCTCTAATTTAATAGATCTTATATTTCTTTTTTTAATATTTTTATTAGTTTCCAGTGCACAAAACAATGTAATAGTTAGACATTTATCATTTATATCCCTCACACTGTGTCAACTCCCCTCCCTCCATCTATTACCCCTCTGACATCGCACACAGCCATTACATTTCCACTATCTCTATTCCTAATGCTGTACTCCACTTCTTGTAACTATATATGTAGTATATATATATATACATATATGTATGTATATATATATATATATATATATATATATATATATATACACACATATAAAATTGTAGTTGATGTTCATTGTTGTTCAGCTTCAGCTTCAGGTGTACAGTGCAGTGATCAGGCATCTACATCATCCCCGAGGTGGTCTCCCTAACGAGACACGTGTCCATCGGATACCCTACAAAATCTTGTGATTTTTTTTTTTAAGGGCCTCCAAGTGTTCCATAGCTATTCCTCCTGAATAGATTGCACTGTTTCTCCTAGTTCTGGGTTGGCCCAGTGTGGTCTCAGATTTCCTTCCATGCCCTGTTTTCTGGAATGAGTCAAACAGACTTGGGATCTAATCCTTCCACTATTTTATGACCTTGGGTGAAGTACATAACTTTTGTATCTCAATTTCCTGGGCTATAAAATAGGGATACTATATTATCTGCTTCTAGAAGTGATGTGAAGATGTAAAGTGATGAGAGCAGCACCTGGTGCCTCATGGGTTCTCTGTAAATGTTACTTTCCTTCACATCCTAGCATCACCGGTATCAGATGCTGCTTAGGACGTCTTATGATGATGTATTAACTGAACTAGAACATGACTTACTCACCTCATGTTGTCAGCCCAGCGGAAAGCTGCCGCCTCACCCGACTTTGCGATTTATAACTCCAGCCTCAGGGAGGCAGAGGCTCTTGAATAAACCTCTCTTCGAGGATCAGTAGTCTCCTTTTCCAAACGGGATTAATAATAGTAATTGTCTTTCTCTTTGCATGCCTCAGAAAAAGTGATCAGCCGTCTTTAAAACAACACAGAGCCTCACAGTACAAAGCGTTTTTACACCTCCCTCAATTTTGACCCTTCTAGTCACTTGGTGCAATAAGAACAGCTACAATGACAGTCATTTTAAACATAAGAAAATCAAGTCTTCCAATTTAAGTGCTGGGCCCAAGGCCAGAGGCTCTGCTTCTAAACCCAGTGTTCTTTTGTCCTTTTAACAAGCTTCTCGCATGAGCCATATCTCATCTTTCTATGCAAGCGATCTCCAGTTTTGTTCATTCAAAAATCATTTTTAATCACCCACAATGTGTCACGTATCATTATTTTAAAATGATTAGTCTCTAGTCCTGTGTCACCCAACCGGTACACTGCCTCTCTACACTATTAATATGTTGCTCAACCGAAAATGTCTTCTGTATCTACAGTACTTAATGTATAGTTGTTAGTCACATCTATTAAGTCGTCTTTCAAACAGTGTCATGGATGGAGCGCCTAGCATGTTTCAGGCACGTGGGGATGTAACAGCGACCACGGCATGGTCCCCACCGGTACTTAAGGAGTTTGTAGACAACTCCCTGGGTGTTCACAACAACCAGATGAGGAAATTCAGGTCAGAGAACAAAGTGACCTCTGAGGTCACCCAGCCCACAGCAGAGCCAGGATTAGGATCCATGTCTCCCACCTCCTTTTGGTCCAGAACTGTTATCACTGTACAACATCGCGTTACTGAAATGGTCTGCAGACCACGTGGACCAGCCAGGGGGAGATGAGAGCCAGGACCGAGAAGGCTCTTTCTGCTCTTTGTCTTTTGAGCATCTCTGCCAGTGTTCTGCCCTCCGCACACACGTGGTAAATGTTTGGTGCTTAGACATTTCTTGTTTAACTAGTATTTGCAGATGGGGAAACAGGGATAAGAAAATATTCGCCCTGCCCTCAGCAAGCGTACAGAGCAGTGGGATACAGAGGAGGAACAGACAGCTACACTGCGGTTTGAAAACTCCCATGTAAGATAAAGCACATTTTACACTCGACTTCAGTCGTCTGCTTATGTTTCCAAGTCCCCAGTAAGACAAGGAGCTCTGTTCACTCAGGGGTCATATCTATCTTGTCCTTCATCACTGTTCCAGGCACCGCACAGTGCATGACACATAATAGGTACTTGGTAACTTTTAGTTTTTAATGAAAGGATGCACTAGAGGGTTACAAGAGTACAGAGGACTGTTCAAACTAGGCTTGGAAAGTCAGGCAAGGCTACCAAGAAGATGCCCCAGCTGAGATAAATCTTAAAAGACAAACAGGCAAATTTATATCTCACCCATGGCAAAGCCAAGCAGAAAAGCTTTTTCAATTATTCACAGTTTGGGTTTATCCATCCCACCGCTTCTCCATTTGCAGGAATAATTGAGAGTCAGCAGCAGTTCAGTTTGCTAAGTGCCCACGGTAAGCAGTGAATTACGGGCAACAGAAATGCTGTTCGTTTTGCTCAGGAAAGGGCGAGCTGGTAGAAATAAAAGTGAGGGCTGGTAATTTCTTGGCCCTCGTTAACAAGGACTCTGTTGACATTCTTAGAGGATTCCTTTTAGATGGACCCCCGTTATCGGGAGCAAAGAAATTACATTCTTCATTGGCTACCTGCAGACGAAAGTTTGCAAGAGCAGCTCGAAAGTGCATCTTCTGCACAGCCATGCTCACGCATAGTCCTGTTGTCTGCAGCGCTGTGCGTGAGCTTCTGGGAGTGTAGGACGTGATGTGAAAGAAAATGGAGCACCTGAAACAGCTGTGGGAATGGGGAGCACAGGCGAGATGCAGCTGTCTGTGTAGTGTACTTAATGTGTAGTGGTTAGAATCATTTCATAGCTAGTAACTCATTCTTTCAAAAAATCTTATGTATAGAGCACCTGGCAGGTGCCAGACACATGGGGATGTAATAGTGACCGCGGCACAGTCCCCACCGGTGCTTAAGGACTTTGTAGACAACCCCCGAATGCTCATGACAAGGTTAAAGGCTATCTGCCCAGCTCAGCCTCCTGGCTTCCGTGCTCACCAGAAGCAGGCCCCTCTCCAGGCCTCATTTTCCTCTCCTGCAACGCAGGGACAGTTGTCATCCTTACCTGATTGACGTATCCTAAGGCTTACGTGAGAATGTACGTAAACACAAATGCTTAGACCCGTGCCTGGCACGTAGAAAGTGTCCCATCAATGTGAGCTCATACTGTTAGTAATAAATGTCCTGTTCGGTAGCCAGAAAGAGCTGGGTTTGAATCTGGCCACTTTCTAGCTTTGATGCCTTGAACAAATTTTCCTAACATCTCTGAGTCTCACTTTCCACTGTTTACAGTGGAGAGTATAATACCAACTTTTGGGGGTTATTATAAGGATTTTAAATTAAATAAGAGTGAAAAGGACAAAGGGACTCAAGGAATAAGTTCAAATTCTTATTTCTCTCAGGATAGCATGGTTAGCTGGCCCAAGCCTAAAAGGTATCCTTTTTTCTTCACTATTTTCCACATTCCCCTATGGAACATTTACCCAGCAGAATGCCTACTGGATGTTAGGTCCTGCGCCTGCTCTTGTGGCGCTCCCAGGCTGATGGAAAGAAAGACAGGTTATCAGACATTTATAAAACCGATGCCGGCTGATCCCACCAAAGGAGGTGTGAGAGAAGCTCTCGGGGTGCTGGGGAAGAACAGCTAATGACTGCTTTCAATCTGGAATGTTTCAGTACAAAGGCCTTGATTGACAAATGAGAAAAGTATTCAATATATCCACTGTTGTTACTATTATAAAATGTGTTCATATACATATCTATATAATACATAAATGATAAAAGAAGCTATCATTCTAACATTTTACACTATTACGGTGCCTAATAGTTTTTGGTTGTTTACTATCTGTTTTCTCATTTGATCCTCACAATAATTGAAGTGAGAAAAAGAGCCACCGTGTTTCCCCTAAAATAAGACCTAGCCATACAATCAGCTCTAAGGTATCTTTCAGAGCAAAAATTAATATAAGATCCAGTCTTATTTTACTGTAATATAAGACCGGGTAT
This sequence comes from Rhinolophus hipposideros, assembly GCF_964194185.1. NCBI lineage: Eukaryota > Metazoa > Chordata > Mammalia > Chiroptera > Rhinolophidae > Rhinolophus > Rhinolophus hipposideros. The sequence continues at coordinate 54,805,398 of NC_138054.1, forward strand.
AATATAATATAATATAATATAATGTAATGTAATGTAATGTAATGTAATGTAATACAATATAATATAATACAATATAATATAATACAATATAATATAATACAATATAATATAATAAATATAATACCAGGTCTTTTATTAAGTTTTGCTCCAAACGACGCATTAGAGCTGATTTTCATGGAAACAGGGCACTGGCACCCATTTTATAAGAGTGAAGCTCAGAGGAACAAGTGACCTGCTCAGGGTGTTACAGTCACCACATGGCCCAATAAGACTGGATAGATTAGTAAGAGAAAAGAGGGAGGGTAAAAGATACAGATACATGTTTTTAAAAAATCGAGATTGTCCAGTTTCTAGTCTTATGCTTTTCATACCATTTCTGGCCCTTTTCTTGAACAAAAACTTTTGATAATTATCAGATGGCTTGTACAGATGCCCCCAACAGAAAGTGTACTTTGTACTAGGACCTTGATATTTGCTGTATTTAAAATAGTCCGCATGTCAGTCTTAGCATTGAACAATTTAACCTCAGGTACAAACTGTTTTTAATCACTTTGGGCGACTCCTTTTAATCACTTTGGAGAACCTCCCTGGGCCTCATTTTGTGAAATGAGGGCTTTTTTATCCCCCCACCATGTATTTCTGAAGTCTCGGCAGCTTCTTATTCTGTGATTCTATAAGGAGCCCAATGGCCGAGACAGCCTGCAAACATTTGTTAAATGATTTACACACCCTTTGTCCTCATCCAGTTTTCCTGAGGGAAGGAGCCTGGCCTCCTGCTTTCAGAATTCCAGCAGCCCCTTGGAGTTGGCTCCTGGGACCTCAGGGGCTGTTCTCATACATACTTAGCCAGCTTGGCATTGAAGGCTGTTTGCTTGGTTTTTCAAAACTGGAGTACCAGAGTGTTTTGACTGTGTCGAATTTGATTTTTTCCATAGGTTCCCACCAGCCAAAAGAAGGAAGGTGTTTATGACGTGCCAAAAAGTCAACCTGTAAGTGTAAGTATATCTCCTCTCTACAGTCAGGTTCCCATGACCTGGATTCATGTTGAGACTGTGTCTACAACTTGAGGAAAGGAACCCCTCTTTTAGATAAGTGTCTCACCCCATACGGCTTTGCAGGGGACTGTATGTTAGGTAACTCCTCAGGGATCGGAGGAAAGGGGGCATAAGGGAGAAATGGTGGGGCTGAGGAAGAGCCAAAGATTTTATTATATCTGGTCAAATGGACAGGCGGGGAGCAATGGCTTGGTTTTAGGAAGAGAGTTGCCCATCCAACTTGAAAGTGGTTGAGACGTTTCAGAGGGACAATAGAAGAAGGGCTGGCCAGGCTCCGGCCAGTGGGCAGAGCACAGTGGAAAAGGCCCTGTGTAGTGTGGGCTTACCAAGGACCCAGGAGGTCCACTGCATCCATTTCCCATCTGCTGGTGGGACTCCTGGAAATGCGAGAGGGAAAGGAAATTTCAAGCTCTGTGGTACCGTGCTGCCAGCCACGTCTAGGTGCAGGCCCACATTTGGGTCCTTCCGTTGGCACACAGAAGGCGACCTCTATACATAATTGAAGGAGTACTGGGGAACCAGCAAAGACTCCTGAGCAGGGGGACATGAGATTTTGCCACAACCTATGCAAAAAAAAAGGAAAGAAAGAAGGAAAGGAAGAAAGAAAAACTAGGCTGTTTAGTTACTATTGATCTTGTTCCGCTCAACAATGGGTGGGAAGAGTACAGGCTTGAAGTCATGTAGTCCCTCAAGTATCCCAGCTGTGGTCCTAACAGAGCTGCTCTGAGGCTCGCTGACTCTATCTGGAGCATGCTGATCAGTTCGGACCCCACACTGTAGGAGACATAAAGATACACCAATATGTTTCAAGATCAGATTGATAAGGGGATTTGAAACCCCATCCCATGAGGAATAGTTGAAGGTCCTGGAAATGTTTGGCCTAGAGAAAAGAAACCATGGAAACTGAAATGTAGAGATGGGAGGCCAAAGGGCCATGTACAGAAAAGGGATTATAGAGTTCTGTGTTAGCCATGTCGTAGAACTGAAACCAGTGGGGCCACCCCAAGAAAGCCAATTCCAGCTCAAATTGAGGGATGACCTTCCCAAGGACAGAGCTGTTCCAGGGTGGAAGAGCTGGCACCTAAGAAAGTGTGTCCCCCATCATTGGAACGGCACAAGCAGAGCCTGGAAAACCACCTGTCACAGAGACTATGGGGGAACTCAAACATGGAATGAGTAGAGGGGCAAGACTCTCCCCTCTGTAATGTCTGAGTTGAGAGTCTTTCTCGTCTGTTCCTACCTCCCCAGTCCCCACTCCTCTTTTCCCTTGTGAAATTTCTTTTTGATCAATGTCCATTTCTGTGCCCTACTCTGCCAATACCTTGAAACCACCATACCTGACCTAAATACTGCTTCTGAAACCCAATACAGGTTAGTCTTAATGAAAAAACCTACCCAAATACAGACCCCTTTTCAAAACCTCGAATCTGGAATAGAGTAGAGAACACACAGAGAACTGCTCAGAGAAAAAGCTGTTTTTCTCCCTGACGCCTTTGTGTTTAATCAAGCCTCTTGTCACTGACACACTGGTCTTTCCTGTTTCAATTTGGTCCAGCACCCGTTACACAGCTCCCTACAATTCAATTTGTGCTGAAATTGCCTCACTTGCCCCTAACAGGTTTAGATACGTGAGGAAACGTGCTTCATTTGTCGCCTTTGTTTTTGTGAATTTATTAACCAGCCTGGCCACACCATCTAAAAAATATCCAAGCTCTTTAGCCTGACAAACACAGCACGCATGTCCCGGCTTCGGCCTCTGTCTCTTCCTGGTCCAGCTCTGCATAGCTCCATAGTTTCCTGAAGGAGGCACATCCTCCCCTAACACCCCAGCTTAACTTCAGGCTTTGTGCTCTCAGGGAATCTTTCTGGACTTTTGCTCCAAGCAGGATCAGCAGATCACGTTACCTTTGTGTCCTCACTCCCTGTCATTCCTCTATGCATAGGCCATACCACACACTGTCAGATTCCTTACCCCATTACGTCCAGGGGCTTCCCGAGGTCCTTGCATTACCAGAAGCAAGCCCAGAGCCTGATACATGATAGCCAGGCATGACACAGCCAGGAGGAGTATTTAATAAATACATGAATGACTCTACCCTGCAGTAAGAGTTTATGAAAATCCCTGGCACTTTCTGGTAATGGGACTTCCCTGTTTTTCTGACTCTAAAATAGTCATTACAAGTCATAAGGTTTCGTTGGGAAACATCTGGCCTCCCTGAATGATCTGTAGTGGCTCCCAACCCACTATTCCCACACCGTCTGCCTAGAAGCGTCTAATGGTGATGATGGCTTTTCCATGAATGATTTCAACATTTCTAAAAGCTGAAGAGAGGCAGCAAGTAAAAAGCACAGGTTTTAGTGGAGAGATGGATACAAGTGGAACCTCAACTCCTGCTCTCACTGCCTGTGGGATTTCTGACAAGTTTCCTTGTCCCTCTGAGTCTCAGGGTTCTCATCTACCAAAGGGGTTATTGAACCTAACTTGCAAGGTGATTTAGAGGAGAAAGTCATATAAGTATTGGAAAGTTGGTCCCACTTGCCTAAACCTCCCAGAGGAACTTTAAATGCCCCATGTCTCTCCCTCTTCTGGGATCTTGCTGTCCTCCAGGCTGCCTCCTGATGGGGACTCCTTCGCTAGGATACTTCTGTGCTCTGAAAAATCCCTGTGTGATCTCACTGTGTGCTTCCTTACCACCTGCTCCTTAGTCTGAAAGACAACAACCAAAGTAGTGAATGGGAAGCAGCTTCCAGGTTGTTTGGGGCTTCCACATGTTTTCCACAAGAAGGGAAACTGCCCAGGGGACTGTTGCTCCTTTTCTTCCTTGGGTCCAGGTCTACACAAACCCCTGATAAACAATTCAGCGACGGACTGTCATTGAGGAAAACCACAAACCAGCCCGCAGTGATCTCCAGAGCCACATCTGAGTATAGCTCATCCTAGCCACCCCCAGAGGGTCCTTGAGCAGTTTCTTCTATCTCTAAGCTTTAGTAGCATCACCTGTGAAAAGAAAGGAATGCCTACCTTATCACTTTGTTTGGAAGGTTAAAGGAGACATGTATGTAAAACCCAGAACAGGGGATATGGAGTAGATTAAATGAGAACATTTCCATTTGTTGCTGTTACAAGCAATGCACCAGCAAACAGTTCTCCCCAAGCAGGGAGATTGTCAAGTGTCCTACGAGACTACGCTCCTCCTTGGGGGGAAGCCTTTCTTACCCCAGAGTCTTCGGCCCCTCTGGGATACCGCTTTCTTCTCTTTGCAATGATCACAGTGGGTTGTTGTTTTCTCTTACTGTGTCCGTGTGAGCCATTGGACTTTGAGTTCCTTAAAAGCCTTAGCTTTGAGGTTTGTAATAGTACCTTCCTTAGAGTTTTTGTGTAGAGACTGAATGAGCTTAAATACAAGAATCAGCATAGTGCGTGTACAGAGGGATTATTTAATAGCTGTGAGCTGTTATTCTTCTATTTGTTTCCCCTACTTTTCTGTGAGCTCCTTGACACGGGAATCACTTTTAATCATCACTATCTGTAATGTAACTCTTCTTGGAATCTCTGAATTCTTTACGATTTTGATGGCAGGCTTGCCCCCGACCCTCAGCCCCCTAAAAAAGTGAGCACATGTAAATTTTTGTAGCCCTTAAAGCTGATGGGTCCCTCCATCTCAGCTGTGTCCGAAAGATTGGCTCATCTTCACTCTCCCATGAACACAGATAGCCTCAGTAAGGTGACATATTTGATGTATTGGGGCCTCCAGAGTTTCAGGGAAGTAGAAGTTAGAATTCATTGTGTTTCTTATTGGTCTCACCTACCTCAGTGCATCAACTTATGGGAGTGAAGTTTTGTTTCAGTTAGCTGGCCCCAGGTCCGGACAGAAAGCTGGTTCCATCTCCTTACATTCCTCCCTGAAATTCACTCATCCCTACCCCAATGTAACCCCACCTCGCCACATAACCTCAGGATACTCACCTGTACTGGTCCCTTTCTTGTTCTTCTTTCACAAATAACACGTTAAGATGCCCTTGTTTGCTTATTTTCATTTGGGCCTGTGTTGTGCCCTTCCAGTAGATTTGTTCTTAGGGTTATGCTATGCCCTCCTGCACCTTTACCTAGGAACTCTGAGCCAAGATTAATCCCACTCACTCCTGGAAATATACATTTCATCTCTTCCTGGTCAAGACAGCTGGAAGCTTTGTACAGAGACTAATCTTAAATCCATGGGTATATTTTTATGTCAGAGTCTGTGAAATCCAACGGCATATATGCTGGCTGACAGGAAATGTTAGATGTCTAGAGAGTCAGGGAGGTTTCAGGAAAGAGGATATAACTTGGGCCAAGCTTTGAAAGATGGGCAGGATTCCAACAGGCAGAAGAGAAATGGAGCACCTTCTAGGCAGGTCATTGAGGTGCCCCTGGCTCCTGTGTCCATACTGCCTGGAATTACCAGCAGCACTCAGAGTGGATTCATTTATCATCAATTTCCATCTCGAAGAAGTGGGGACATGCAGGTGGTCTGCCTTTCTGCCAGCTGAGAATGCTGGTCATGTTCTTTAGACAAATATCCTGCCTCATCAGGACTGTCAAAAATGCATATTCCTGAGTGCAGAGAAGGGTGTCTGCTAAACACCCATTACTGCATTCATTATTTAGTGCTTTTTGCACTCTGTTAGGCTTTGGAGACAAGTCTCATTCCGCAGTGGGATCTCAAGTAAAGCAGTATAGTCACAGGCTGCTGACGTGCCTATTACAGACCCTTTTGTGCCCCACGACTTAGTTGAAACTTCTGTGAAGTTTTGCATGAGAAATACTGGGCGCTTTTCTTCTCGCCTCCCCTCCCCTTTCATCCCCCCCTTCCTTCCCCTCCCCACCCACTTCCCTTATAATATTCTTATGGCTGAAAAAGATCTTTTATCTTTCACCTTATAATTGCCCAGTTTAAAAGCCTTTTATGTAGTTGTATTAGGCATAAAAGACTTTCTAATTATCAGTGATAACTTTTTTAGGCCTTCAAAAGATTCTTAAAAGTTTGGCATAGTGGTAAATAGAAAGGACGCAGGTTGTCAAATTGATAAGTTGGATGTGACATTAATTTCCTTTTGATGAAACATGGATTTAGGAATTGAAAGGAATGAGCAGAGCCCCCTGAGATTCTTTCCTCGCTTTAGGTGTGATCTTTGTCAATCGCTTTGACTTTCTGACATTCATTTTCCTGAATGGAAATGACTACCTTCCTCTACCAGCATCTCGGGGCTTTGGTGAGATTCAGAAGGCAATGCGAAAGTGTTTCCTGTGACGATGAGGGCTTGCTTTTATAGACCGTGGGTAAGTAAGGACTGAGGGACAGTATGTATCAGTTACCTCCACATATTTTATGGGATGTCCTATGATTAAGAAGAAGGCCCAAGTTTTATGACAAGAGAGAGCAACTCTGGGCTCAATCTAAGAAAGAAATTTCAGACCATCTGAGCTGATTTTCAGAGGAAAATGCAGCGTAGTGAGGTCTCTGTCCCTGGGAGTAATCAAATAGCAGGTGAATGGTTCTGTAAGGGACACCTGTGTTATGAGGGTCACTGTCGTGGTGGACCTCAGAATAATTTATCTTCTCTCACATTCTATTTGCCCCCATGTTCATGATGTCTAGGATTTGCCTCATCATCTTACTCCCAGTATCTCAGCTGCCAAGCCACACATCCTAGAGGCCCCTTTCTGTCTTCATCATTGTCACTCTGGCTGTAAAGTCACCCACTCTGACGTAAGTTGTGGCATTGCCGAGGATAGAAAGAAGTTTACCAAGTATAATAACCAAGCATGGGGCATAGAGAGAGTAGGTGCTTAGAAAATCTGTTTCTCCTTAGTTTCCTTCTGGAGAGCTTGAAACCAGGGCTCTACATCTGTCTGCTGTGTCCTGAAAAGGAGCCACACTGGCAGAAACTGATCGAGACCTGAGGTTTGCATTTGCAGTCCAAGCCTCCATTCAGTTCCTCTCTTTGTTTTATAGTGTTAGGCCACCAGCCAGATATACTAAGAGGATAAGGCTGAGTTCGCTGTGGAAACAGCAGGTGGACCTCATTGCACATCTGCTATGTGCCATGGGCAGTCTAGGCTCTGGTCTCAGTTTCTCTTTCAGTAATCCCAACCCTGGGAGTGAGAGGTTACGTAACTGGCCCATGATCACAAAGCTGGGACGTAGCAGAGCCAGAATTTGAATCCTAGGTTCTTCTGACTCAGGTACCCACACAATTTCCACCTAAAACATACTGCCCTTAGTATTAAAGAAAATGCAAAGCCCACCGTCTCCTCACAGTTACCCTAATCGGAATTAGTACTCAGGCTTCAGCTCCCCCCACCCATCACTCATTGTTTTTGTCTTCACAATAGCACAGCCCACAGGAGGCCCAGTCCTCAGTTGCTGGCTGTGAACACATCTCTCCTCCTTTAGATTGAGCTCCATGAGTCGTGCCCATGTCTAATTCATTCCTGAACCCTCTCTCTGCATGGCGCACTGCTTTCATGGTCCTGATGTCGAAAAGGTATTTGTGAATCACAAAGAACAAATTTCAATGGAAGCTGCCCATCTCTGAAGATCAGAAAGCTTCTCATTTTGCCTTCCCTGCTTCCCATCCTCCAAACGCCTGTGTGTTTCTGATTGAGATCCCGGTCCCCCAACAATCAGTATTCAGCTGATTTTCCTTGCCCTAGATTTAGTTCATTTTCACTGCTGCAAATGCAGGAAAAAGTCAATCCATTAATGTGAACAATTTCTCTGGACAACTGTTCTCTACACCCCCCCAGCCCCCATCTTTCATGGCAAATAAATTTTCATTCACAATTCAGCAGTTGGTTTTTCCTTTAGTTTGAAATCTGGATCAAGATGTTGCATAATTGGATTAAATCTAGTCTGAACATTTGTCAGTTTCATTTCCTCATTAAGCACCGCATTGTAGAGAAATTATAATTATCACAACGCAGTTAACATAGATGTCACACAAGAGGAGGTCGTCCTGAAGTGAGGAAAAGGAATCTGAATCTCTCTATTCCATTAAATGGAATAGAATTTTGATGTTTTGATGTTTCTGACACGGCCTTTCTTTTAGCTGTCCTTAGAAATGGTCCTCAGATGGAATCCTAAATTCCTAGAATCTTAAAATTAGTAGGAACATTACAAGGGGCTATATGGTTTAGCCTCCCCAGCAGTGCAAGAATCCCCTGAGAACATTTCTGAAGTGCAGATGAACATCTCTGACTGTTTGGCTTCTGCTCACATACCTACAGTGACAACCCTTCATGACTTGTACAGTCTCAGAGCTCCAATTGCTAGAAAGCCCTTCTTTTTGTGAGTTCCTTACAAATTCTGTTCATTTCTCCATTCATCCATTCGGCAAATAGGTACTGAGAACCTCCTATCTGCCCAGTAGTGTTCTACTCACTAGAGATATAAAGATGGATAAGACTGGCTGCTTAAGAATCTTAATGGTCTCAAGAAGACAGACATAAAAACAGTTACAATCGGTGTAACCAAGGCTGCAAGGGGCTGTGGACATGATGCTCTGGAAGTGTAGTGAAGGGCAGAAAACTTTGCTGAAGGGAGTTGGGTGAGGTCTTCGCGCAGGGAAAGGAGTCCGAGTAGGGTCGTAGAAGGCAGTGGGAGTTTGGCACTGGAGAAAGTGTGGAACAGTGTTCAGGAAGAGGGAACCGAATGTTTAAAGGCCCTGAAATGTGGAAAAGCCTGACATAACCCAGGCTGATGAATAGACTAGGGTGGTGGGACCACAGGATGGCTCCATGGGAACAGGAAACAAGGATCCCAAGGGAAGCCAGCCCCAGTGAGCGAAGGGCCCGAAATGTGATGCTCAGAAGCTGAGATTTGTTGGGAAGCCACTGAGGCTTTCAGGTGGTAGAGTGACACTTATTAGAATTGTGTTCTTCAACATCAGTCTGGTGGCCTGTGGCAGGTGGCTTGGAAGGTGGGGAGACCATTAAGAAGCTCATAGAATTATATATGTGTATCCATCAGGACAGAGTCAGGAAAACAGAGTCTACACCAGGCAGTTTTATAGAGGGACTTTAATGTGGGAAACTAGTTATGAAGGTGTTAGAAGAGCTGAAAATCCAAACAGGGTACAGCGGGGCGACCCAGGTTAGTAATAGTAAGAATTCACTGCCGTCCCTAAGGCTGGAAGGAAGGAGGTGCCATTTGCAGAGCCCGGGAGCTGGGTCTGCCAACATCCCATTACTGGCTGGCAGAGGGAGCTGCCCAGCAGGGCTGAGGCCATGGAGAGTTGGGCCATAGAGAGTTGAGCTGTCTGGCGGAAACTGAAATCACAGAGGAGACTCTACCACTGCCAGAATACTGCCAAGATAGCAAGGAAGAATTCCACCACTTCTCCCTTCCTCCCACTGTCCAATTTCTGACCACTGCCTCCTGTTGGCCAAAGCTAGGAGGAAGTGGATCGGCAAGGGAGCCTGGGCAATGTAGTTTACAGGGATCAGCCCCTGTCATATAGCACAGAGCAGGGGGAGGGCAAGAATGCATCTGAGGACAAAGAGGTCAAAGGGTGGGCAAGTGAGGACCACTGTGGGTCTGGCCTGAGAGTGGGCCCTGTAGACCCTGCAGAGAGAAATTGAGAGAGAGAGAAATTTGAGTGGATGACGAGAGAAAATCTGGAAAGATCTGCTGATGTGTGTGGGCAAGGGGAGACAAACATGAAATCTAAGCTACCTCCAAGGTGGCAAGCTTTGGAAGGCCAGGCGATATGGACTGACTGCCCTGTCTCCTCTCCTATAGCTCTGTCATTTACATACGTGCTCTGCACCTCTAACTTCTGAGAGTGTGTGTGCTTCCACCTGTCCATCCACTGTCTTCAGGTTCTTGCCAAAGACAGCCATGATGCCTTCCATCTTCTTCTCTGTTCTCGGTCCATGACTCTTGTTTTGGCTGTGCTACATTATTACTTTGAATGATATGTGGCTCTTCCTCCCAAAGTTGAAAAACTGGGCAGTCATGAATGGGATCAGAATGGCTCACTATTACACCATTCCTGAAATTTGTTTTCCACAAATATGCATGTGAAAGGGGATAAGTGTTTGCATAAGCAGTTGCCTGTTCTAGCATTTGCTCAGTTGTGTGTTGGCCATAATCACATCCATATAAAACAATGATCACTCCGTTCCTCTGCGGAAATCCCTACCACTGGTCTCCTAGAGGAATGGCCTTCCAACTTTTTTCATAAAACCCAGGAACCTTCACTCAAGTGAAATGTGCCCGGTAACCTTCTATATAAACAGAGGAAGGAAGTGGTTGAAACTGGGTTGAAGGCTACATACTTGGAAGCCCTCCCTCCTACCTACTCTAAAGGCAGAAACTTCTGGAAGAGAAGAGACCCGGAGAGGGTAGTGTGAAAACCCGTGTCAAAGGAACCCTCTAGTCAATTCCATGGGTGGGAGACATGTGAGGAGATCTTCACATTTTTCCTCCCATCAGAGGTGTTGTGATTCTATCATTGAATTTGTGAACACAGATTGTGAGTCCACTCTTTAAGAAGCAGTAAAACAGCAGAAAGAGCAAGACTAAGAGAAATTAGTCCGAGTTTTACACTTCTTACCTATCTGGCTCCAGGCCAAGTGTTTTATTTTTTGGATTCTCCTTAGTGACCAGTTCATAATGCGAGGACAGCTTCTTCTCTGGGTTCTTGTGAGGATTAAATAACAGGTGTGATTGCTCTTGTGTTTAGCACTGTACTTGGTACTTTAGTTATAAGCGTGAGCCTGGTAGCCTGACTGCTTGGGCTTGAAGCCTTTCTCCCTCAAGTCCCAGCTGTATGACCTTGGATGGGTGTTGAAACTTCTCCGTGCCGTGGTGTGTTCACTTGTAAAATGAACATAATGACTACAGTACCTACCTCATCGAGTTCTTTAGGGGACTTGGATCAGACAATACACGTAAAACATTTAGAGCAGCACCTGGCACCTAGTAAGTATGCAATAAATGTGAGCCATAGTTATTTGTATGAGCTCTTATATGGACAAAGGACTGTACCAAGTGCTTTAAGAGATTTGAGGATGAGTAAGACCTGGCCAAGCCACTAAAGTGCTTTTAGTTTACTGTAGGGAGTAGCATGCAGAGTGAGGGGCTAGAGCACTTCCAGTTCCCCATGGCCAAGCAGTCAACAAGGTCAAGTTTAACTCAAGGACCTGGGATGGGGCTGAACCTGCAGGGGAGTGCCGTGGCTCTGGGGCAGAGATAACACACAATTGTAACTACCAAATGTTGAACACTCCAAGAAAGGGACTCTGATCGTCATTTAATTCACTACTTCAGGACTCTCCCAAACCACTGTAAGACGTCAGTCTCTTCTCTGCTGTAAAGTATCCTGAAGATCAGTGAAGTTAAATCACTTAGCACAGCTGCACGAGGTATCACTAAGAATCTAATCCAGAGCTCTCTGACCCTAAAACTAGGGTGACCTAGCTGATCATCCAGCCTGGGTCACTTTTGAAAGAAAAATGGGTTTTCTATTAACAATGACAGCAGGGTACTAGGCGGGAACAGGAGGTGTCAGGCCAACCAGGACATAGGGCCACCCTCCCCAAAGCTATGGAGTGCTCTTCCTGCTGGGTCGAGCTGTCTCTAGCACAAAACACAGCATGATTTCAAACAGGAGGCAGGACGCACCTATCCATCTTGTTCCTGCAACTCTTTGCCAGAGTGCTACCTGTGCTGAAGCAACGGCAGTACTACCCCCAAGAAACAGGTGCACCGATGCATGCCTGCGCCTTCCGTGGGCATAAATCAGGTCACTTGGAGATGTGCTACGTGGTAAGACAATGTGATTCAGGCGTATCTAACTCCTGTGGCTGTCAGTCTATCATTATTCCTCTATTACAGACCATTAACATTCGCAGAACCTTAACTACCGCATCTCTAATGAACAGAGCTGTAATATACAGTTTCCCCATAAATATCCATTGATGCTGACACTCACTCTTTCTTGGTACAGTAATTCCGCTTTTCTGGATAAATTATGGTGAGGCTCTTTCTTTCTCCCTGTCTGCTGTTATTCACGGTTACAGAAGAATGATGAACAAACTCTAGTTGTAAAAAAAGGAGAAAGAGATAAATGAAGGACCGTGGAGAAGAAGAAAATTTACATTGGTGCCAGTTCCAGTCCAAAGCATGTAAAACCTGTTTTTGCAACGACTGAAAAAGGAGACGAGAAGTGGACATTTGCTGAGCATTTCCTGGGGGGGGGGGGCAGGGTACGTGTGCCTTGCTCTAGAGTCTGTATCTAGTTCAGTGACCCCCAAAAACTGCATTGCCTACTGGTCGTTTGTGACACTTTTAAAAACACAACTTTTGGGGGCCCACTCCTCTAGAGCTGCTTTTGTATGGCTTTCGTGTTTTTAGGTACAAAGGGAGATTTGTAAAGTTCCCCCAATGAATTCTGACGCTTGTCTACATCTAGTTCAATTAACATGGCAAGTATTTTGTTCTTCATTGTACGGATAAGGAGACTGAGGTTGAAATGCTAAGGCGAGAGGAAAATACAGTCTCGTTATTAAGGATGGACCGCTTGCTTCCCTGCTTGTGCACAGAGAGCAGCTCGTGTTAAGGGGACGTTCATTCTCACGTTTTACAGCGCTTTCTCCCTTCTCTACCTCCCATTTTCCTGCCTATCATAGAGTTCTGTCAGCTTGTTATCATGTTTCTTTCCAGCGGGTTAGCAGCTGTCCTTATCTCCAGTATTACTCCTTTCCCACTGTTGCTTGCTGTCAGCCCAATCCTCTGTGTTTTTTCCACCTTTCCTATATATTTTTTAAGTCTCCCAGCCTTGTATCTTTGGCTATTTCGTTGTTGTTGTTGTTGTTGTTGTTGTTGTTGTTGTTGTTTCTACCTTCACCTGGGATGCTCCAGCCCCCCTTACCGCTGTCATCATTATAGGGTGACCCTCGTAGTATGATCTGGTCATGACCCTCCAGAGAAGACTGGTGTGCACTGTGGCAGAGTGGGTTTCCAAATTGCCCACTGTGGTCGCTCCTTCCAGAACCCTTACCTCTCACCCTAGTCTTAAAATGCCGGTCATCTAAGACCCTTTATTCTCCTCACCATAGCATAGTGGCTAAGAGCACATACTCCAAAGTGAACACACTTCGGTGAAAATCCTAGCTCTCTCATTTACCAGCTGCCTGACCTCGGGAAAGCTAATTAACCCTCCTGTGCCTCCATTTCCTCCTTTGAAAACAGGGATTACAGTTACAGCACCTACATTTGTTGTGATAATTAAATAAGTTAATGCATGAAGGCACTTCAGAATAGTATCTGGTGCATACAGAGGAAGTTCCATCTAAGCATTAGCTGTTATTATCCTGCATGACCCCTGCCTGGCCCAGAAAGGATGAGGTTTCAGTCTTACTATTTAGCCCAGTCCTTCCTCTTCAGACCAATGGGCTGTTTGGAATATATTCTACAGATAGAATCATCATTTCTTAATGAATGATTGGATGTCAGGGTGCAGAAGAGAGAGGGATCAAGAGTAACTGGTACGTCTGGGGGCTTTATGGATCTACCAAAACCAGAAATAATGATTTCAACCACTTGTGACATAACCTAGGAGATATTGACTACTTTAAAAGAAAAGAGTCTTTCATAGAGCAGATGGAGCAAGCATGTGGGTAAAGAGGGTCTCTGCTTGTGGAATCTGTGTAAGACATCATCCAATATACCATTCTTTCGCCCTAGCTGCATAATCGCAGAGAAAGGGTGAGCAGCACCAGAGAACAAGCAGGAAAAGAAGCCAGGTACCACAGCACTGTCAAAGTGACAAAACTGGAGTTCCCTCGTCCTTTGTGCAAAGGAGTACGCACAACGTGTCCCTTTTAATTGTACAGTTTCTGCAGTAGTGGAAGGTACCTCTTCCCACCAGTCTCTGGTCACTTATGCATTGTTCTATTCAAGCGTGCATTCTTTCATCCATTCCACAAATATTGTCTAGTGTCCACTGTGTTTTAAGCACTCTGCTAGCCACAGGTACTGTACAAGTCAGACCAGGTCCCATCCCTTACCCAGCTCACATTCCGTGGGTGAGGGCTGCCAACACACAAGTAAACAGACAAACAGATCATGCGTGCTAACCACAAAACCAAACAGAGTAATGTGACAAAAGCTGAGGGCTGCTACTATATAGGTAAACACAATAGGAAGTCTCTCCAGGGAGGTGACACCTGAGCCGAGATCTGAATTAGGAGAAGAAACCAATCTGATGAATGGGACAGGAATAGGGAAAGACAAGACAAGGGCAAAAGCCTTGGGGAAGGAATGTTCCAGTGGTCCATATGGAACAGAGAGACCAGTGTTGGCCAGAGTATGGTGGGAAAGGGAAGATTGGTAGAAACTGAGTTCAGACACAAAGGTGGCAGCTGAGCACGGACAGTCTTACAGGCAATGGAAAGAAGTTTGCATTTTATTCCAAGTGTGATGGAAGACAGTGTGGGGTTTTAAGCAGGGGAGTGAACCTGATCTGGTTTTCTGTTTTGTTTTGTTTTGTTTTGTTGTTTTGTTTTTAATATCGGTGTGACTGCTGTATGGCCGATGAACTTAAGGGAACAACAATGGAAGCAGCCGTCTAGGCAAAAGGGAATGCTGCAGAGGAGATGGAGAGAGGCAGAGAGAGTTGGGATATGTGCTAGATATAGACAGCATGAGCATTTAATGAACGATTGGATGTCAGAATGTGGGAGAGGGGAATCTAAGTAACTTGTACATTTGGGGGCTGATGACCTTTACAGAAATCAGAAGACAAAGAAAGAGTAGGTTTGGGGAGATCAAGAGTTCTTTGGACATGCTAAATTTGAGAGGCCCAATGGTACGGAATGCAATCACTTCGCCAGTTGCTACTAAATCAGGTATTGGCTAGATTTCAAGTAGCGAGAAATGCCACACATTGACTGCTCCTCTTGAACCTCCGATGGCTGTCACTAATGGGAGTGACTTGAGGGAATTCAGGTGAAAATGCCAAAGAATAGCATGTCCCTTTTCTTATAAGTTTGGTTTGGGGTATTTCCCTAGTATTTCTTTGAAATTAGAATCAGGGCCATTTACTCTGATTACAAAGCCTCATTAGGTTAAATGACAGAGCGGATAAGACATCTTTTCTGGAGTTTATAATAGCACATGCCAAGTCTCTTTGAGTGAGTGAGAGAGTGTGTGTGTGTGCACACGTGTGTGTGTGCACACGTGTGTGTGTGCTCGCGCATGTGCGCACACATACACACTTAGCATTCGAAAACACCATATGGACCACCATACCTTCCACTGAGTAAAGCATGCTATCACCAAGTTTCTTTCTTCAGTTTTCAGTTCTGTTGCATAAGCAGTTCTATTCATTCACTCATTCTTTTTTTTTTAATGTGTAAATTAAGTATGATTTCTTTCCATGTGCTAGCCACTGGACTACCTAGATATTAGTAATACAAGGATGAATAAGATATAGGTTTCCATACAAGGAACTTAGAGGCTCTACAAAATCATAGTCTGTAGTGGAGGAGAGAGCAGGTAATCAACCATTATAACTAAACACGTAGACATGTGCTATGCCTTGTCTATGGGTCATCTCATCTATCCTGAGGGCCACGGAAGAAGTCTCGGAAGAGGTAACTAGACTCAGGTTTCAAGCGATGTGTTACAGTTCTGATGAATGACGATGGGAAGAGCAGCCAGTCACAAGGAATAGCTTATACCAAGGCCTGAGAGGGGAAGAAATATGCTGAGAGACCTGCGAAGAGGGCATGTGAAATTATGACACAAAGTTACAGACTGTTTGTAGATTGGACAGTCAATCAGAGATACTTGAGCATAATGCTTTCCAGATTTCCTCTGACTTCAAACCTGGAGGCCTCCTTCCAAATCTAGTCTATTGGTGAATGCTTCACACTTGCTCCTCGGAGCTCTGTGAAGTAGCCATTTCACTCACTGTTTTACTTATGAGTCAGCTGAGCTTCCCTTGGGGCTTTACTTTCCTTGTTGTAAAATGTGATCCAGGTGTCTTTGCTCTGACTTATTATCGTCTCCTTAGTCTGTACAACTGTGAGGGGAATGATGATGGGGTAGGAAAGAACTAGACCAGGACTTGGGAACTTGGAGTTTTATGCCAGTCCTTCCACTAACATCATGATTTTGAAAACGTTGGAGGCCTCAGTTTCTTCATCTGGAAAAAATAAATAAAACACATAGGGTTGAGTTGGGTGAGAGATCTCTACAGTCTCTTATAATTCTACTACTCTGTAATCTGTGAACTGTTCAGAATGCCATCGAATGGGTGCTACTAAATCATCATATTCCTAAAGCAGACTCCAGTAAATCATTGGCTTTAATATCTGACCCAAACAAGCAGACAGTAATGGAGGTCAGGCACCGTGCTCATAAAGCTATTATCTTAAATCTCATCCTGGGTCGTCTTCACACGGGCTTATGAAATGGATAGTTCCCTAATTTTACAACAAAGAAAAATTCAGGAGATGGGTAAACTAGTCAAATGCCATTTACGTAAATATGAAATCCTTAGTTTGGTTGTTTGCTGTGGAGTTGGCTTGAATCCTGTGAGAGGCGTTGCGGCAATGGAAAAGGTCCACACTCTGTGAAGATAAGCAGCGTAATCCCCACCCATGTAGTGACAGTCTGCCTGCTCCGACCTGAATGGGTATCCTCCCTTTTCCCTCCCTTGACTGTGAACAGCTCAGGGAAAGAGCAGCGCCTCAGCCCTTGAACGACTGGCACAGTGCCTTACTCATAGTGGGCTTTCAGGAAAAGTTGGTTAATTATTCACTGAATGCCTCAATAATGGAATCCAGAAATCAGGAAGTGAATAAGGAGATGAATGCCTAAGCATGTAAAATCTGCATTCCTCCAGAGAAGCAAAGGGAAAACATGTTGCAGGAACGGCTGTCAGAGCAGCAGGCAGAGCCCTCCTGACTATTTTTTCCTTTGCTGTGACATCTCTCCATTTGCGATTTCCTCTGATTTGCTCCCTGTTCAGCCGGAGCCTCTGCTACTCTGTCTTGATTTCAGCTCCATCCAATATTTCTTGTTACCATTTGGGTGCCATCTGGACCGCAAGAGTAGCCTCTCCAAGAGAGACACCGCAGCAAAGAAAGAGATGACTGGCTGTCTGAGAAGTTCCCCTGCCCTCCTCCCCAAAAGTGTGTTGAGATCTTGTCATCCTGCTGACAGGAGCCCATTTCGCATTACTGTGATTCTAATTCACTCCCTTTTCAAAGTACTGAACTGGTGCCAAATCTTGTTAAGAGTTTCTGAAAAAGCCTTGAGTTTTTGCTAATGTGGAACTAGAATAATAGATCTTTAAAAGGAGAAAGGAAGAAATAATTAAAAACAAATAATTATAAGCTTTGGGAAACCATTCCCCTTGGTTTCTCATTTTCTCTGTACATTTATACCTACCCAGGTCTGTTTGTTCTGTTGACAGCTATCCACGCAGTAAAGCCCTCTTGCAGCCTGCCCCTTTCCCTGACAAAGGAGCTAAAGAAGGAAAGGGACACCATATTCTAAAGTCCTCCTTGGCAAATATCAGATCTCTGGGGTGAGGTCAAGGGTTGGGACCAGCATCTAGAGCCCAGGAAGCTTGTATGAGTGTAAAAGTATGAATCATTTCTAGTGCTCCTAGAGAAGCTTGATGGCTAGGATGGCGCGTTTTCCGTGTTTCTTCTTAATCTCCATCGCTGGCCCCGTTTTGGCTGTCATCAGAGGTTATCACCATCATCATCTCTTGTTATGATCGCTGTCCTCTGTCCTCATGATCACAGCATTGTCACATCAAATCCCCCAACACCAGCACTGCCACCTCTCAGAGTATCTTCTGCTTGTAGCTTCCTTAACCCCTCAGGATTGGGTGGGGTACCGCGTGTTTAATAACAAAGACAATAGTAGTAGTAATCCCTGGCACGCATCGCTTTGTTCCTCTGAAATGGGTACTTTATACTAAAGGCTTTATGCAAATTATCTTATGTATAATACCAGTCATATGATAATTGCCTGTTTTCTATCTCCTGCATGTGATGTCAGGGCAAGGACTCTATCCCAGCATAGTTACTCAATAAAGAGACGTAGAGTGAATGAGGGAGTGCTTGTCACAGTCCTAGGATAGTCCTCAAGCCAAACACTACCGGTACCATCCTTTCCCAGCATCATAAGGAGTATCTCCTTCCCTGTGTCACTGTTGCTGAGATCAAACTCACTCAGCTATTAGTGTCTTAATGCATAATCATCAGTGGTCTGCCGTTGGTGACACCAACCCCATCCTTCTGTTTATTTTCAAGAAAATAAGGGATGTGTTTTAGAAAACCAGGCCATAAAAGCATGGAGTTGCTATTTGAATTTTGAAATAGGTGTAAGGGGTGAAAAAGAAGAAGAGCAGAGAAGAGAAGGACATGCGGGTCCGTGGAATAATGGGGCTGACTCTCAGGACAGTCCAGCCTTGCCAGTGTTAAATCGGGGGGCCGGAAGGGGGGTGAATGTGCAGGAGCAGGAAACTGCTTGGACCTAGTGTCTGCTCTGCGAAGACCATGTCGCACCTTCAGCTGCTCCTCCACATGGCTTCACCCCTTCCCAGGACCAAACTTGAGCAATGGGTTGGAACCTGCCTACCTTCACCTACCCAGCAAATAATTCCACGGCTATCTCATTCCTACCTTCTTCCTTTCGTCCCAAGTCCTTCCTTCTCTCCATCTCTGGCTCTCTTTCCTTCTCTCTCTCTTCCTCTCTTCTTTCTTCCTTCCTCTTAGCCCCTGTTCCTCTCCCTCCCTCCCGTCCTTCCTTCCCTGTAATTTTGGAAAGGGAACTGACCTCCACTGAGATTTTACTCTGCCAGTTACTGGGCTGATTCTTTTCCTACACATCAGTCTTCTCACTGTTTCCTCTCGGCAAGCATTGTTATCCTTACATGGTAAGCATTATTTTCCTGATTTTACAAAGGAGAAAACTGAGGCTCAGGGTGATGAAGAAATTTACCCAAGGGAATGCCAATGATGAAGCAAGAAGCCTCCTTTTCCACTCCCCTACCCTGCCTCTCCTAAAAACATCAGGTTTCTCAACTTAAAGTATCCTTTGTTTTCAAACGCAAGCAAATTAGTATTCTTGATATTAGATTAAAGTGGGGAAGCTCAAAACTTCAGAGTCATATTCCTTCACCACAGCTGTCCCCTGTGCATTCACATTAGCTGTTAACTTGTTCGGGTCAGCTTAGGTCCCTTACCTATGTCCAAGGGGGTCCTCCTTGCTCAAAACACCTGCCTAAAACACCAGCAAATTCCTTTCATCACCAGTCCCGTCTTGACTTTCTCTTTGCATTTTAAGAAAGGCGGTTTCAAGGACCCTCCTAACTTTTAGGAAGCCAAATGTAAATATTTCATTGTCCAAGGCTTTGTGGAGATACTGCATTTGCATGCACTTCAAAGGGAAGATGTAACTTTCATTATAAGGTCTAAGAATTTCTTCCACCCTCTAACTTTCTGGACAACCTTGGAGACCTTCCTGAAATGGTAACTGGGAGAAGGAGGGCTGTGAGCTGCTAAAAATGAGGAATTAAAAGCAACTTTTCAATCACTACAGAGACAAATCCTCAAAGCAGCACCAGTTTCTCTATGATTAGGTCAAGGCATTGCATCCAGTAAGACCACTGAGCCCCACATCTCGGTAGACCTGGAACATTTTGACATAAATGGGATTCCATTTTGTTAGAATGAGGATGAGACTTCATGGATTTCCACTTGAAACATGAATATTAACTTTCTTTCAGAAGCCCCACAAATGTCTAGTTCTGGCTTAGCCTAAGGCAATGGAGGGGATAGAAAACAACATTTACATCCAGAAGGAAGCTGTTAGTTTTGCAAACTGAGTTTGATTTCATGGTGCTGTCTAGACATAACAAAGAATTCAGTTCTCCCATAGAACCTTTCCAATCAATGCAAAGGTTGGCTATTCTTTGAAAGAAGAGAAGAGACTATATAAGAAGGAATTATGTCTAGAATTTAGAAAAACCTCAGTCAACCAGAAACATCGAGAGCTGAGCTATCCCACAGAGTTGCCACTAGCCACATGTGGCTATTTAAATTGAAATTAATAAAAATGAAATAAAATTAAAACTTCATTTCATCAGTCACACTGGCCATACAATAGCCATTTGTGGCTCCTGGCTACCATATTGGACAGTGCGGCTACAGAACTATGCGTCATCACGGAAAGTCCTATTGGACAGCACTGCTCTTGGGGGAAATCATCGACTAGCATTACAGTTTCTATTCCCCATTTCAACTTGCGCCCACTCCCTCGGTTTCTCAATTACCAAACAGATTTTCCTGTCTTTCTCTGCCTGAAAGTAGGAAAACGGTTGTTTACTGTTGGCTAAAGGTGATGGAGAACATAAACTCCTAGGTACCCCACAAGGAATTAGTCTTCATTACCATGTGTCTTCCTTCCTCTAATCACTCACCATGGAAAGGCACATGCATTCAAACGCCTGGAATCACTAGGTGCCTTAATAGTACCCACCTTTGCGCAGGTACAAATCACTTAAGTGAATCCGTTTCTCCCGAGCTTCCGAAAGGGATCGTTGAATTCATTCTTTTGCAACATCGGCCTGAGTTCTGAGTTTAGATCTGGAGCTTTGTGCCCTCCCTGTTCCACTCCCGTTTCACCCCCAAGCTAGAATGATTATATATCCTGGCTCACTCTGAGCTTCAGCAGAGCAGAGACCATATATTATTCTTCGTAGCTCCAGTGCCTAGCCAGGACCCAGCATGTGGAAAGTGCCCAGTGTTTGTTAAAGAAATTAATTAATCAATTACATAATCAATCAAGATGCCTTCAGTTTTCCCAGTAGGACTTTCACTATTCCTGCCGAGAGTTAATTCCCCAATACAGTGATTAGCAAATGTGGCTGCACTTTAGAATCACCTGGGGAGCTTTTAAAACTTACTGATGCTGGAGCCTCATCCCAGACTAAGAGAATCCAGATCTCGGATGGCGGGGCTCAGGCACCAGTAGCTTTATATAAAATCTTCCCCAAAGGATTACACTGTGCAGCCAGGGGTGAGAACCACTGCAGGTTCCTGATTTGGCAGCCAGTAAGTAAGTTTTCACCTTTTTTGACATGTTCACCCCATGTCCCATCTCATCCACCGTCACTTTCGCTGCAAGAGTCACAAGTTTCGTCTTCATAGTTACCTTACTCAGTTATGGGACATTAATCTCCCCCACTGCTCCAAAAAGAGATTATGGGAAGATAAACTCCCCGGGGAAGCTTTATTTGACTGTCTTAATGAACATTCAGGATAGAACTGTATTGAAACAAAACAGAAGACTCTTTCCTTTCAATCCTCATTGGAAGTTTAAGTTGTGGGTAAAACTTGATGTCTTGTTGCGTGTTTCAAAGCAGAGAACAAAAGCTGCATGCATGTTATCACAGTAAGTATAGAAAAAAGGAAAACAATGCTTGAGGATAAATGAACTAAAACTCTAGTAGTTACTGTAGAAGCAAGAGTTGGGGATGTGGAGAGATTAGAGAATGGATTCCAAGTAAAGTGGGAAGAACTTCCCCACTGGCTGGATGAAGTGCAGTGGGTGTTGCAAAGCCTGCCTCAGGCAGGAGGGAAGAGCTCTGAGAAATGACTGAGGCAGGGTCAAAACAGGCAGATAAAAACAAGTACCAGGGACAAAATGTATGGCGGGAAAAAGATGATTAGGCAAGGCTGTAGCCAGAACTGAAATGAGAGGGGGAAGATTGGGTCAAGAATGGGTGAAAGGGTTCAGGACTAAGGCTGGTAGGTGTTGGGCAACCTCGTACAGAGGGTCTTATCTGTGTTCTCCAGCAGGGGTGCTTTCTAAAGAGGGGCTTCTGGCAAGATTTTTGTTTTTTCTTCCTCTTTCTTTTCCCAAATATCACATAATAATAGTTTCCTAACATTAGAAAATATGTGCCTGTGCATTGAAAAATGAGCCAAAAGAAATAGGATGAAAAGATACTAATAATAGCTACTATTTATTGAGCACCTACTATGTGCTAGACAGCAACTAATAGTTTGCACCCACATCTCAGTTAATCTTCTCAGTGAACCTGAGATGTTGTCATCATTATCATCTCCACGTTAAAGATGAGAAAACAGAGGTTAATTGGCTTGTCCAGGAGCGCAGCCGTGATTCAATTTGTATCTGTGTGACTCCAAAGAGATGAATT
The DNA here is from genome assembly GCF_964194185.1 of Rhinolophus hipposideros. NCBI lineage: Eukaryota > Metazoa > Chordata > Mammalia > Chiroptera > Rhinolophidae > Rhinolophus > Rhinolophus hipposideros. The sequence goes on from NC_138054.1 coordinate 54,827,690, forward strand.
GGCTCGCACACCCAGACCAAACTCCATCTGAATTTACGGAAATCACCTCATCACACCCCACATCCACACCTCCCCAAAGGCCACCTCTTCTGTCATCAAGAAAGTGATGGGCTCGTGCCAACGCTGGTTATCCTCACACATTTTCATTATGTGGTGGGGGTTTTTATGAGACTCTACCACAGGCTGTTTTTCAAATTTATTTAATTCATCCATCATGCTCTGAAGCCATTTGCTTTTTTATATTGGACAGACGTAATGAGATTTTGGACACTAAAAAATGTTTTTATTAAAAGTTATGACCCAGAGCTAGTTGGTAGGGACTGTGCCATAAATCCCTGGAAGTGCGAGTATTTATAAAGGATGTAGTGACATAACCTTAACCTTTTAGGCCACTCTGTAGATTATAGGATCACTTAGACTAATATTGTCTCGCCACCTCTCCGCACCTCTGGCCAAATAATAATGATCATTTATGTGGTTATCTGATGTGCTTGTGCATTCTCTCCTCTTAGCCACAGTTGACTCTGGGGGAACCAGTGCCCGGTGGAAGCAGGTGGTTGATGACAGAATTTGCTGGTGGGTTGGCCCGAAGGCCCTGCCGTGGTGGGCACGAGCACACTGGCTCTGCTCTGCAGCCTGGTAACTGGAGCTGAGCGACGTCAAGTCACATGTGCAACAGACAGGGCGAAAGTGATTTCTGACAAATGCGTATCATGAGACTCTTGGGCGATAGCTTCTCCATTCCTACATGGCCGACGGGAAGCTCTCCTCAAAATTAGGAAATGAGACAACTCTTTCTGCTCGTGCATAGTAACTCTATTTTAACGTCAATATTATCAGATTCACATTAATGTTATACTTTCTAGAAATCATCCAGAGAATAATTCGCTTGTGGTCTGGACCAAAACATGGTCATTAAATCTCTATATAATAGATATCATATATTGTATATTATCTATAATAAATATTGCTGTGACTTTTAAGTTAACATTTATTAAGTAGAGCCCTGGGGTGTCAGATGGTGGGCCACAGTTCCACAGAAGACTGCAAGGGGATTGAAATACAGAAGTTTATTCCTCCCAGGTCCTGGAGGAGGGTCCATGTGGAGGGGTCAAGGCCAGAGAGAGAGCAGCAGGACCTAGGGACATGCCATTATTAGGGCCCCTCTGGGCAATGCCTAGGGTTCCTGGGCTAAGGCTGGGTTGGGCAAATTCAAAGAGATCAGGGTTTGGGTAAAATTATCTAAGGGGTACAGAGGGGAAGGCCATGGGAGGCGAGGGAGACTGCTTATCCCAGGAGCCATATCAGGAACTGGTATTCATTTGTTTCTCTGCAGGCTGTTAGCTAGGGCATGCCTCACTGGAGGGGCTCGTGTCATTTTGTGCAGGCCACTTGGCCACACAAAATGGGTGCTGAGGCAGCAATATTACAGAGTAGTTTAGCCAAACTCTCAATGTTATAAACAACAAAATAAAAAAAGACATTAAAACAATTAGATTCGGTCAACTGCCAGCTGCATTTAAAACATGCATTCGTTCATATGTGTTTGAGCACAGCTGTGTGCCAGATCCCCTGTGAGCTGCTGGGGATTTGGGAGTGAGTACAGTGTGGTCCCTGCTTCCGGAAGCTCACCGTGTGGTCAGCACAGACGATGTGCTCTTATTCTCAGAGGAGGATTTACAGCTCACACAATCCCGGGAAGCTTCATGGAAGAGGCGGCCTTTCCTCTGGGGTGGAGGAATCGGATGAGCTATGAGCTTGCAGGGATGAGGAGAAGAGCATTTCAAGCAGAGGGGACAGCATGTGCAAAGGCACTTACAAAACGAGCTGTTCACGGGCTACTCTAAAGAGTTTAGTTTGGCTAAAGCACATAACATTTATTTTTCTTTTAAAACAAAAATCTCAAGGATAAACGTTATGCTCTTATCTGTTGCCACTTTCAAGACTAGCCAGGTAAAGTCTGTAATTTCAGGAAGAGGAACTTATTTACACACGTACCATTGCTGTATTTCCTAATGTTTGATGATCTGCGTGCACTAGAAACATATGCCAGGGTGTTCACAGTACTTGGGCAACGGCTCCCGCCGACTGAGACTGGGAGAGTGTAAATCCTATACAGATCCATCATCATTACACTCCTGCGTCCACGTCATTTGTGTGTCATTCCCTTCATCCTCATTCATCATCCTTTGCACTTTCAGAATGGCCATCTGATTGAGCATTTTGAAGAACGGTTTGCTGCAGCCACCCCGGTAAGAATGAGAGGGCCCTTCTGGGGAACTGTTTCGTGTCATTATCATCCCATCATTCATGTCATGCTCATAAGTCATGCCTTGTGGTTACAGAACAGAAACCTGCCGATGGACTTCGATGAGATTTTTGAGGCAACACAGGTAAGGCCTCCAGGCTCGTGTTAAGTGAGGGCTGTTCTCGTCATTCTCATGCTTTCCATGTTGTCCTCATCCAGCCTGCGTGAATGGCAGGCGCCCTGCTCTGCTCTGCTCTATTCTAATAGGAAGACTATTGGCGGGCCTGTGATACGGTCAAATAGTGTGTGTATGTGTGTGTGTGTGTGTGTGTGAGAGAGAGAGAGAGAGAGAGAGAGAGAGAGAGAGAGGCACTCTCGTTTCATTCAACAAATATTTTTCAAGCTTCTAGCATGTCCCTGGCATTCTGATAAATGCTGGGGATGTCATGTAGAGGAAGACCCAGTCTGTCCTCAGGAAGCTCATATTATAACACAGTGCAGCGTTGCATAGCATAGGCTAGGATAAGGTGGGGTAGGGTAGGGTAAGGTAGGGAGTGGAGGATAAGTTCCGACAGCCTGGTGAAGCATAGTTTAGTGCAACACAGTGTAATGGGGGTTCAGACACAGGAGCAGGATGTACCAGGTACACCACTGAGAACCAAAGACAGGCCAGACTGCACTTTAATCAGGATGTCCTAGAATAGATGCACTGGTTTATAACCAATATTCGTACAGATTAGCTTTCAAAGTCCAGTTACTAGACTGTACTTGAAACCAATGAATTTGGAATCTCTAGGGTGTGAACCAGGCATCAATATTTCCCCCACCCCCATTATTTCAGCCAAAGTTGAGAGCCACTGAAATAAGAGTATCTCATAAGCTGTTCTGGGCAGTGGGATGGAATGCAAACTAAGGTAGGAAACACTTTCCCGGGGGGGGAAAAATAGTCCTCTAATTTTTGTCCTGAAGGATGGGTGTTAAAAGCACAGGGGGAAGGAATGAGTGTTCGAAGTAGGAGGAAGCACGTCTGCAAAGCCCTGAGCCATGAGATGGCACGTCCTTTACAACCCCTGGTGTTTCTCTGCTCCATGACACCGCCCTGATTGTGTCTATAGGCCTGTCTTTCCATCAAATCACCAGCTCTTGAGAGCAGAAGCAGGAATGTGCCTTACTCGCCCCTGTATCCCTTTGCACAGGAGCTGATGTACAGTAGGGGCTCCATACTTTTTCTAAATAAAGGAGCTCCCGATACCAAAACATAGGAAGTGGGTCTGTGAGAATGTGTTTTGAAGGACATCTCAGCCTTCGCCAATGGTGCCTTCAGAATTTCTCTATGGGAGGGGCCTAGAAGTCTAGTTGCAGTCGTCTAGTTGAACATAGGATCCGGGGACTGACCTGGAAACAGCAATTGTATAGCACTTCAGATATTCTTGTGAAAACATCACTTGTTTGTATCCAAGAATGGCTGGGGAAAGAGGAGGCGTGATGGAGATACACAGGGGCTCCTCCTTCCACAGACAAGCTACTTGTCATTCCCTTCACTGGCCTTAGCCACTCCCAGTGTGACTCTGCTTACCCTGGAAAATGCCTGAAGCCTAAATCAGGAGCAGAATCTGCTCTCAACGGCTACCTCTGTCTTTACCTGAAGACATCTGCAGTACCAGTAATGGAAGGAAAGGCACCTAGTCATCTCGAGCCAGCCTTCCAGGTGATTTCTACAGATGGAAGTGCATCACGCCAGACTTTTTAGAAATGCTGGTTTCTACTTAGAAAATATTCTGGAGCTGGACTTGCACCATGTCGGAAGGCTAACAAGGGCTCTGTAAAGTGATAGATAAACAAGATACTGCTTGGTCCGAAGGTCACATCCAGCTTCTTTTAGCTGACTGGTCAGAGGCAAGTCACTTAACCTCTTGTTCTCAGCTCATCTGCAAAATATAGATAGTGAGACACCTATGCTGCCAAATTCACAGGGCTCAGTGCACGTCAAACGTGATGATAATAAGTATTGCAAAGTGTATTGTAAACAGTAAAGTGGTTTACTAATGTGAACGATTACTTTTATTCTCTTGAGGCTGTTAAATGATTAATTAGGACAATATTATCAGATGGAACATGGCTTACTGTGTTATAAATAAAAGGGCTGAAGTTAAGGGGGGAAGGGAAGTTGTGAAAATAGATATTATTCCAGATTCTCAATTACATATGGTTATTAGAATTACTTTTAATTTTATGGGCTAAGAATTCCTTGTCTCTATAAAATTTAATTTAACTCAAGGTTCTATTTAAACAGCAAATCCAATGAAATGAATTAGTAATCTATGTTTTGCGCCTCTGCATGTTTTTCTCATTTAATCCTTGAGTGAGAAATCATCTGGCAAAAAAGGAAAGTCCAGATCTCAAGAATGAAGGTTATTCAAAAAGTTGTGCTTAAGGAGAAAATTAGCCAGTAAACTATGTTTATGACATTAGTAAAAGTGTACCATGAGTTCAACACATGTGAATCATAAATTGTGTGACTTACTTATTCATTTTAATATTTCCCTACCCCTGAAAATAGTTGTGGACCATTTTCAAAGCACTGAGTTCCACTTGCGAGAAAGCTCACCAGCTTCATTTGAATTAAATAGAATTATTACTTAGATGAATTTGGGAGAGAGTCTAAAGGATTCGTATAGTTTCATGAAATAATATAAAAAAATTGAAAACAAGCTAACGAAGGCTTACCAAAGACAAGCAGCCAGATTTGGGAGAGCACCCTGCATGCCGGCCACGGCATTATCATCGTGTAGCTCTGGGCTGTTATCCTGGGAGAGAATCAAGGCAGTGAAGAATTGGCAGAAAAGACAGAAAAAATGCACCAAGTGCCACCGCTGTCCACTTCTCCGGCCTCCTCTCCTGCCCGCCTCTCCACCATCACGCTGGTCCCACCAAACTGCTGAGACGCCCACCTGCTCAGGTTGTTCCAGGCCCCTGTCCCCTTGTATCTGCCTGGATTGGCCCTCCTCTTGGTTGCCTGGCTAACTTCTCCTCTTCTTCAGGATTCAGAGCAGGGCCTTTTCCTTGAGAAAACCTGTATTAAACTTCTTTGCCAAAATCTGGCTGGGTCCCTTCTAGGTCTCCCCAGTGTCCCATAGAGAACTCTGTCACCATGCCTGCCACATGACCTTGAAATAATCTCCATCTATGGATTGTCCCCACCCGACTAGAAGCTCCCTGCAGGCTGGAACCTGGCATTTCTCATGATTATGTTCCCAGCCCCTAACAGGTGTTCAGTGTTAAGGAAAAACATCGCTTGGTTGGGAAAGACATGGATATGAATAGAGCTGTACTCGGTGCCAGGCACCGTTTTCCAGTCGGAAAGCTTACGGGGAAGAGTTGAAAGTGAGTTAGCCAGGCTAAACTTCTTGCAGCCAGAAGAGCCTTTTGTACTTTGTAAACCAGACATAGCCAAACTTCAAAGAAAGTCCTGCTATTAATAGTGTCAATTAATCTGCAGAGGAGATATTACCACGTCTGCGGTCCCAGTGAAGGAACTGCAGCCCTGAGAAGTGGCAGAGATTGAAGTGGCAGAACCCAAACGTCGGTCCCCGGTGTGGGATGTCCCAGCCCCCAGAGCTCACTTACCTGTCAGGAGGAGAGAACATTCTTTACTTGGTTGTGAATCATAGAGATCCAGTCCCGCCTGGTTAGAGCCCAGCTCAAGTGCATGGTAGGCAGGGAGATGCTCCCTGTCCTTTCCATTGAATGGTGTCTTTAGGTTTCCCCGATTAGAAGCTATTACTTATAATCCAAAGAGGAGCAGAAAGTGGTTTTTCCTCAGTGAGCCGGTTTGCACAAAGCATGATTATGTAGTCTAAATCAGGCCGTTGGAATCCTGGCCATAGACTCCCAGCAGTCTCTGAAGCTGGAAGTGTATGCAGATTAGTGTCTAAGTGTAACTTAAAGGGTTTCTTCCACAGCTGTGGCTGGCACAGCTCAGGCACCGCTGTATGATGGATGGGGATACAGAAGATACAGTGTCTGCAGTGATGGAGTTCCTAGGAGTGATTGATAGTGTATATACTGGGCTAGTTGTGATGCCCTTCCTGGTGTTAAATGATATGTTTTCTTTCCCTCCAACTACATTTTTTATTCTAAAGACAGACTCCTTCAGTGGCTGTCATTTGACTGCATGGTCGATGTGCAGAAAATTCAAGTCCTGGCCTGGGTGACCTGGAGGTCACCTCTGCGAGGCTCAGTTTATCTATCTGCAAAAATGGGGATGATGATTCCTGCCTCTCAGGGTCATTGTCATTGGGAGCCTTTACTGAGAAGAGGCCATGAAGTCATGTGTTACGCAGCACACGAAAGGCGTTTTGTACACATGGATACACTCATGAGAAAAAAACACACAAAAACAAATGTTAGGGCTGCCTTCTTGCCTTTATCTCCTGGAGAAGAGAGACAGTGCTGGCAGGGATGGGAACTCCAAGGGAAGGGGTGTTATCGTTTATGGGAGGTGGCAAAGGCTGAATCTCCTCACCTGAGCAAGGAGAAACAGGCACACCGAAACAGGAAGGAATTCTGGCCACATCCCAGGTGTTTTTAGGATCCTGAGGTGCAGCAATGACCAAAAGGGCTTCTTGTTTATATAGACATGTTGCAAAAGAGAAGTAGTTTTCCTCATGGCATACTGTTTTTAAAGCAGGGCCCAGCAGCAGCAGCATTCCTTATGGTTATGCCATTATCTTTTTGTCTTTTCAGGCTGTGACCCAATTAGAACTTTTTGGGGACATGTCCACCCCTCCTGATATAACCTCTCCCCCCGTAAGTATGCACTGCCCTCTGAGTCCTCCCTCCCTTCCCTTCCCTTCTTTCGTCTCACAGTGGCAAGAATATGGGATTTGGGGAAAAGAGACCTGCTGATGGATTTCCACTGACTCTTTCCAGCTGTGTGATTTGGGCAAGTTAACTAGCCATTCTAAACCTCAATCTCCTCTGCTATTTTTCAAAAAGGAATTATGATACATGCTTCTGTTTTGAGAAATAAATGAAACCGTGCGTCAGCAGTGATATAAGATCACCTGGGTACTTGCTTTTTGCTGGGCGGTGGACAGACCCATGAATGGGATGTAGTCGCTGCCTGCAAGGAGTGCATGGTCTAGTTGGAGATGTGGGCAAGAAACGCCACAGGACCACAAACATTTGGCATTTGACAACATCTGCCCGGTGCCCACACTGCCAGGTGGTCAGCCCAGTCAAGGAAGCCCCTTCTCCCCGCCTCCTTTCTGCCCTTCCCTCTCTCCTTTCTTCCTTTCCTCTATGCCTCTTCTTTTTCTTCCCTCCCCCTGCCACCTTCCCACCTGCCTGCTAGCTTTGCGGAGCTGCTCACGAAGCTTTGGATTCCCAGCTCCACGTTCAGCCAGGGTATCTCAGTCATTGCTTATAAGGAGGCAAAGATTGTAGGAAGCCCTCATTTGAAAATGAAAAGGAAAAAAGGAATTATTATAAAACCGAAGCAAAATAGAAACCCAGTGCTTTGAGAACTAGATGCATTCAAAGACCACCCTGCAGCCCCTGCAACAGCAGAGCCTGCTGAGATGGCCCCTCTACCTCCTCTGTACCCACTCCCCAGCGGTAGGCGGGGAGCAGCCAGCCACAGCTGCGCCAGCTGAAGCTGCTGGGAGGGGGCAGCTCCTCCGGGCACCGTGCATTTGTGCAGACTGAGGGATGGTGCTATGGTTCATTGGTGCGATGCGTCTCACAAAGAAAGGCTGTAACCTCACCACTAAGGACAGATGGCACGAGACTCTGCTGCCCACAGCTGCCGCCAGGGAATCTAGGCACAGCTGTTCTGCTCCCAACACCTGATGTCCAAAGCAGCAGTGAAGGAGGGGACCGCAGCTCCTACCTCCAGGGACGCTGGACGGCTCTAGAGAACCTCATTCTCTCCTCCATCCCTGAGGGGAACAGTTGTGTCCTGGGTATTGGCATCTCAGAACTGTAGGACTCTGGAGCTAGAAAGGCCTAAAGAGATCTTCTAACCTCATTTCCTTCATTTTACAGATGAGCACACTGAGTCCCAGAAAGGGCATGTTACTCACCCAGTGTCACATAGGGGAAAAGAGAATGGCGTTGATTGTGTTTAAAAGTGCTTAGTGCAGCATCTCAGCTGTGTTTCTGGCCCTGAACCCAAGTGCAGTCCAAATGGATATTTCATTATCCTCGGAACAATGCCGTTCTTCCCACAAGCTGCTAGTTTAAAAGTGACCTCGTCTAATTGCCATGGTTTCAGGATTAATTGCTTGCCCCAGTCTATCCCAAGGGGGAAAAAAATAAGGATATCATGGTATCAAATTGACCTACTCTATAGGCAAAATGCCTCTGTAAATGGGTGTAGCCCTTTGAAAGGAAACTGCGTACTAATGTTTTTATCTCAGTGCCCCTCACCTTACCCAACAGTTCATGGCACAGATGTTTCTGGAATCTGGAATCCTGCATGGACCAGGCACTATCGAATTTGCAGCTGCTCAGGCATTGTTGTTTTGAGGGTTTCTTTTTGTTGTTTTTTTTTGGGGGGCAGGGAGGAGGCCATTGTTGTTTTTATTATCTTCTTGAAAATATTTACTTCTTTTTGCAAGTGAAGAGAAAATTCAGGCCAAATTCTGGGAGGCACCAGGGTGCAGGCTCTCTGTTCCAGTTGCTAAGCACTGTTTATTCATTAGTCAGCTGTTTATTGACCGTGTATTAAGTGACAGGTCCTGAGCTGGGCATACAGTAGGTCCTGAGTGGGTGCATGTCACTTTGAATTGACCACGTCTAAAGGATGAAAGCCAAATGTTATGGAACAATTCGAGGGCCCGAAAACACCCCTCAGGGATTGGGGCTCAAACTGAATAGTCATGATACTGGCAAACGTCATCATTTGCTGAGCACCTAGTATATGTCTCAGAATGGTGTCAACAGCTTTAAATGCACGATCTCATTTACTCCTCCTAGCAGCTCAAGAGGTAGGTATCATTTTGTTCATTTTACAGTTAATCTGTGTGACGGGCTCATGGTCTGCACCCCACCAAAGTGGTCTGGACCGTGGCTCGTTTCTACAGCGCACGCACATACCTGCTGCCTCCCATCCCTGATGACTGCTGAGCCACCCCCCCCACCCCAGGAACCTCATGCACCCTCTGTCTCTCTCTGTCTGACAGACTCCTGCAACTCCAGGTGATGCCTTTATCCCGTCTTCATCTCAGACACTTCCAGCGAGTGCAGACATGTTTGGTTCTGTACCTTTCGGCACTGCTGCTGTACCCTCAGGTAAGCCGTCTTCCACCTGCTTGCCTTCCTTCGGCCTCCATCAAGAAAGAAAAAGAATTGACTGAACCAGCGGCCAGATTATGCCACAACCCCCGAGGAACCACCATTCTCTCCTTGTGACTCTTCAGGTGACCCTGAGAAGTTGTCATCGATGAGGCGGGAAGGCTGGTATTTACAAAGGTCTGGGGTACTGCTGGAATTCAATGACGTCTTTCACCTGGAAAGTTCAAGATTCTAGGTTACCGAAGTATATAGCTTTAGAGAGCTTGGTGCACACAGAGCCATGCAAGTCAGATTCTTCCTGTCTATTTCAGCCAGAAGGAAAAAAGCTGGTCGGTGGGGAGGAGGTGAGTCAGATCTCCACACACCTCTTGAGATCTGACTCATAGATGGGATCTGTCTCATTTGATGGAGATTCAAGGACGGGGAGATTCCCCATACAAGAAACCTGAGGGACAAAGCAAACTGCTAACAGTGAATTGGGAGGGTGATGGAGCTCTTAGTGATTTAGAAAGCGTTTGTTCTTTTTTCCAAATATTTTTAAAAGCGTGTATACTACTTTCACAACAGGGTAAAAATATATAGTGTTTCAGGTGAGTTACAACTTGGTGGGGTTGCTGGCATCTTGTTTCCATGAGGTCAGGCTCTCCATGCAGCCAGTGCTCTCTACTTGGACATGACCAAAGCTGGTATTACTTCTGCTTTTTACATACATGGGAGCCTGAAGGACTTTGCTTTCCTTTTTATTTTTTTTAATTAAAGTTTATTGGGGTGACAATTGTTAATAAACTTACAAGGTTTCAGGTGTACAATCCTGAAATACATCATCTCTATATCACGTTGTGTGTTCACCACCCAGAAGACGTTTACTTTCTTTAACTACGTATTTGAAGTTTGTGGCTTCATCTCTCTTTTTCTACTTTGTTTTCATAAATGGCAAATAGAGTTGAAATACTTTAGAACACAAATCTTGCAGTTTTGTTTTTTTTTTGTAAAAAATTACTCTTAATTACACAGTGTCAGAAACAAATTCTTGCCACCACAGATAAACCTTGTTGTTCTGCAAAGTGAATGAAAAATGTATACCCTGTCCTGAAATAGTTAACACTTACTCCTCATGAGCCCAGGGATTATTATGAACTTGGAGAAGCAACCGAGTTTGGTAGCCACTGGATCTACTTACAATTTAGAATGTGCAAATAGCCTACAAATGTATGTAAGTGCTAAGCTTCCCTACTGAATCTGTTTTACCCATCTCTAAAATGGGATAGTGGTGATGACTGGTCTTCCTTACCTAAAACAGTTATCAAAATTTCCTTGGAAATAGTATAATAGCATATGTCATTTTAAATCAGAGTAACAGTTTTCAGTCAGAAATGCACTACCTTTTTGTGTCGTCAGCCTTGTGTTCAGAATACCCATGCGAGATATGTTGGGACCCATGGAGATATGCTGGGACAGGTGATGGGAACTGTAGGCACCAAACTTACTAATTTACAGGCACGTTCATTCCGTAGATAATCACTGCCTGCCCACTATGTTCCAGGCACTGTTCTAGGTGCCTGGGGTGTGTCAGTGAATACAACAGACTTCTCCCTGCAGAGAGCTTACTTTCTATTTGAGAGACAGACAACAGCATTAAAATACGTAACGTATGTAATATGTTAGAAAATAGTAAGTGGTCTGGACAAAAACAAACGGTAGAGTAGGGTATGGGGGCTTTGGAGCAGGTGAAGAGCCGCTGTAAATGGAGGCTGTAGTCAGGAGGGGCTCCTGCAAAGCTGAGATGGGAGCAGACTGGGAGTGGTAAGGGAGAGATCCAGGAAGGTATCAGGGTCACGTGTACTCCAGGAGAGGAGGAAGGACTTGGCCTCTCGGAGTCTCTGTTCCCTTCTCTGTAGGTGAGAGGGTGGGACTGGATGCCATTGCCCGTGTCCTCCAGCCCTTTTGATGAAAAGCACCTGTGGACCTGCCCATGCCAGGCAGGGCTCGGGGTCTTCTCTGCAGCTTGTGCCAGGTGAGGGCTTTGAAGACCTGGATTTCAGTCTTGCTGGTTGACCAGCTGTGCTACAAACTATGGCCAAGCCACTTCTGCACATCCAGATTTGGTTTCTTCAGCTACTAAAAAAATACACATATATACATATATCTATATATATGTGTGCATATATATATATGTATATATGTATATATGTATGTGTTACCTCCAAGCTTCCAATTTTTAGAATGTGTATCTAAAATTAATTTCAATTAGCATATTTTTGCTTTCTTACTCTACATAAGACACGCTGAAGAACAAAACTAGGCTTCAGTTGGTGTTAAAGTACCTGCCCTTTTCCTCCCTTAACTGGCCTTAAAAATCTCTGCAGCAATGGCTCTCCATCTACCGGTCCCTAATCGTAGAGCCTAGTGATGGAGGACGAGGAAGTGAACTGGGGTGTGCAGCCCAGTGGGCAGACTGTGGGGTGCTATTGTGTCCAGTGGACCAAGTTTGAATCCCAGCTCAGCCATTTATTTATAGGCTATAGACTCCTGGGCAAATTGCTTAACCTGTCAGGGCCAGAGTTTCTTCATCTTTATAACTGAATTGAAAATAATACTTACCTTGCAACAATATCAGGAGGATTGAATGAGACAGTTAAGTGCCTTGAAAAATGCTAGCACATTTTAGATGCTTTATGTAAAAAATGCTGTTACTACGATTATCCTGATTTCTAAAGTAGAAGAAAATATGTGTTGTCCTACCCTGTTTTCCCGAAAATAAGACCTAGCTGGACAATCAGCTCTAACATGTCTTTTGGAGCAAAAATTAATATAAGACCCGGTCTTATTTTACTATATTTTACTATATTTACTTATTTTACTATAAGACCGGGTCTTATATAATATAATATAAGACCTAAGACCCGGTCTTATATTAATTTTTGCTCCAAAAGACACGTTAGAGCTGACTGCCTGGCTCGGTCTTATTTACAGGGAAACACGGTACCTATACTATTTTTCTTTACATTCTTGAGATGTTTCAAAAATGCATATAATGAAGTGTAGGGCTTTGGCCTCTTGACTGTGCCTGGTGGAGCTGGTCTGGGTGGAGAGGGGTGGCTGGAGAATGTACTATGTATGAACATAGAGCCTGCCACTAACCAGCTATGTAATATTAAGCTAAATCTCTTCTGAGCCTCAGGACACATATCTGTAAAATGGGGATCAGAATTCCACTCCATAGAGCTGTTCTTAGGATTACACAAGTTAATACATATAGTAAAACATTTAAAACAATGCCTGGCAGTGTTTACATAAGGTCTCACCTAATGTTTGCTACCCTGTTGACCAGAGGCCCTGGCTCTGCTACCCATGCTGTTTGTAACTGTGGCAAACCATCCCCTCAGGAAGCTACAATTTCTCTAAAAATGTAAACTCCACCAGGGCAAGGATTGTTTTGTTGTTGTTGTTGTTTTTACTGTTTTGTTCTTCACCGCATCTCCATCTCCAGAGACTAAAACAGTGCTTGGCATCCAGTAGAAATATTTCTGAGTGAATGAATGAATGAATGAAGCAATCAATCAATCAATCAATCAATCAATCAATCAATCAAATGAAATAATATAGATAAGAGGTACCATGCAAGTTCCCTATATGTTGTGGGAATCCCTTAGTTTTCAGTGGTTTTTTTTTTACATTTTAGTCTGCTACTTTTTTTTTTCTTTTTTCAAATAATGAGGGTATCCCTGGGTACCAGCATCTGGTTATAAGTTGCAATTTCCAACACTTTTTAAAAATCTAACTGCAAGGCAGTAATGCAGGTGTTTCACCTCACAGCAAGGAAGTTTATGATGGATCTGAACTCTCTGGCATAAACAGATGCTCTTTGGCACCTCCTCTCTCCACTGTTGAATGTCAATGAGCAAACAGTTACTAAGCTGTTATTGTTATGTGGCTGCAGTGGCAGCCACCAAGTGGCTTCCCATGTCCAGGACTAGCGCAGCCCTGCCACTGAGGTGTCCCATCAGGCATGCACCATGCCATGTGGCCAGAGGACCTTAGCTCACAGAACTGGGGGAAGCCCAAGCTGCACGGACCCTCTCCCCACCCCAGGAAAAACAAGTGAGACCTGCAAGTTCCCAAACATGATACCCAATTACCCTGTGCAGCCTTTTTTTCTTTTGAATATTGTACTTTGGTCTGAAGCAGATGGCATGAGGCCAGAGAGACATGCTAATAGCTCTCTCTAGAAAAGTGTTCACTACACAGCCCATCTGTTTTTTCCTTGTGGGGGAAAAAAAAGATAGGGGAAAAGAAAACCCTGCTACATGCTACCAACAGTAGAATCATCAGAGATCACAGCACTTATGCATCTTGGAATTTAATTGTACACTTGGAAAAATGCAGGGAAGACATTTATTCTATCACTCATTTACCTGTATATAGAGCCTTTCTCCAATCTAAATCATTTATGGAGCAGCTGATTTGTGCCCAAAACTATGCTAGACACCGACGGGGGAGAGCGATAAAATAAAGGGCTCCTGCTAGCAGGTGGTTTCTGGTCTACTGAGCGAAGACAGAATAACCAGGCAATTATAAGGCAGTGTGACAAGTGCCATGAGAGCGATGAACAGAGGACTGTGGAAGGCCAGCAAAGGAGAACTAACTGAGTCTAGAAGTGCTGCTGAGCTGAGTCTCGAAGAGCAAATAGGGGGTAGCCACGTGTAGCCATAAATAGGGGTTGGCATTCTAGGCAGATGGGCCAGCAGAGACAAGAGAACAGGTTGAGTGTTGTTTGCAGCTGCTACCGGAAAGGGTGCTAGTAGGAATTCAAACTGAAAATAGGGAGGAAGAGGTGGAGAGGGGGCTGACCCCCAAAGGTTCATAAGCCAAGCTCAGGCATCTGAACCTGATACACAGGACAATAAAGCACTACATTTGCATTTTAGAATAGTCCTCTGGTGGCGCAGAGGAGGGTGGAATGAAAGCAAAGCCAAAAATAGGCTGGGGAAGGCGGAAGCCTTCCATCTATCCAGCAAGATGGGCGTCAGCGTTGAGGTGATCACAGGCAGGTCTCCACGCTGTCAGATTCACCGTTTCCTTCTTATAACAAATATCTGTACTATTATGAAATGAAATTCATAGATGATATAACCCATCTGTACAGTTTCTCAAAAGTCAATATGATGCCCAAATAGTAATATAAGGAAGAAATCAAAGAAGGCTAACTTATAATGAAAATATATGTATTTCAATAAGGAAATACCCAGGTACAACCACACTAGAGGACATACTAAGCAGTCAGGTGTGTATACTTAGACATATAATCACCACAGGTACAGACTATCCAGGAGTGTCAGGTTGGCTCAAACAACACAAGAAGTGTCTGTTAGGGACCACGATTTTCCAAATTCGTGAAAAACTATTGACAGTGTTCCAAACAAAGCAAAGTAATAGTCTTCCCTCAGTGTTACATTCCTGGGAAATTAAGTACATTGAAACTGTGCAAATAAACTTTGAATATTCTATATACCATGTTTCCCCGAAAGTAAGACCTAACCGGAAAATGAGCCCTAGCATGATTTTTCAGGATGACATCTCCTGAACATAGGCCCTAATGCGTCTTTTGGAGCAAAACTTAATAAAAGACCCAGTCTTATTTTCAGGGAAACACGGTAATTCAAAGTTCAGTCTTTACTCAAATAATTATGAACAGGAAGTGGGATAGTGTTTTGTTAATGCACGTTGGCCTCACACATCCTAGGATGTCTTGTATCAATGCTCTTGGCCCCTTCAATGGCAAAGTACCCATCCCCAAGTTATCAGGACAACCAAACAACACACCCCACGTATGTCCTAATCATCCCTTACGGGGAGGTAGCACTCTCATTGAAAACCCTTGAGCTCATTCAAGTAAATCAGAAGATAAAAACAAAGTTGCAAAATTCTTAGTCTGTTGCTACGTTCCAGCCACTGCATTATTATGATGGGCAAGGCAACAGGAGTTTCGAGTTTTAAATGTCAGCACAAATGCCTCTTGCACCCCTCTTATTTCAGTGCATCAGGGCTAAAGTGATCTCATAAGGATACTGCCTGTTTTGTTTATTGACATCCCTGCCATAAAATCATGTAACACGGCTCAGTTAAACATCAAGATTAATCTGTCTCTGTGTCCTGTCTTGGCCACACGGGAGCCTCCTCTTACCTTGCAAGGAAATGGCCTGGCATTCAATGTTGGCTCCATCCCTTATCGGTTAGTTGAAGGTCAGGTAGATCTGAGGCTGGGGCACCTGCACATGATTTCTCTGGGCTCACTGCACTCACTGACATGGCATGACCCGTACCTTGGTGCCCACCTGTCTTCCCTTTGGAAGTTGCTAGGTTACCCTTCACCCACCCCTCCCTTTTTCCTGGTCTCGCAGCTTTGTACCTGCAAATTCTTCCTGACAGCCATGAAATCGTGTGTTGAGAGGCCAGGCAAAGCTAGCTTGTCCACTCTGTACTGCCTGTCCTGGTCACCTGTCTGCCAGGCTCAACAGTCTATGCATGTGGCCATTGGGTTCTCCGATCAGAAATTGGTCTTGGCTATCTGGGGGAGGCAGTGTGGTGCAGAGGAAAGCACGCAGGCTTTCGGGGTGGGTGACCTCCGTTGAGATCCTGATCCCACTTCGTGCCAGCTGTGTGACGCTGAACGAGGTAGTTTTCCTCTCTGAGCACCAACTTCCTCATCCCTAAAATGGAGATAATAATACCTACCCTGCAAGGATTTTGTGAACATGTAGCACCTAATACTACACCTAGCACATGGTAATCATTTAATAAGTGGAAATTATTGTTGTTGTTGCTACAATCACTATTGTTACTGTAAAACAAAGTCACTTGCGCTTTTTTTTTAAATGACTGTATCTCACCTGAAGGAAATAACACAGCAAATAGTCATGACGGTAACATATGTGAATGCACCCCCTGTATGTTTGCGGTGCCAATCTGTACTGCTATTCGAAGTGTTCCTGAGTAGGACAATGATGTGCTTTTATAATCTCTAAAATTGGCATCGTAATTCAGAAACCATGTATAGTAATACCTATCGCTACCATTTATTGCATGTCTGTTATATATCAAGGAAGGTATTAAGTGCATGTTTATAGGCTCTGATTCAAATGGTACTAACTGCTCACACTACTGACTGCTCACTCTGTGGCAGGTGCAGTGCTCCACACCCCAAATCCATAGTCTCAGTTAATTGTTAAACCGTCCCAATGAGGCTGAAAGTATTTGATAGAGTAGGAGATAGAGCTTTAGAGAGATACCTAAGCAATCCCCAAATGCCACAGATAAGAATCGGCAGTCTGAATTTTGACCTTGACCTCTAAAATGCCAACATGCTGATTTTTGTTCACTTTGCACATAGCGTTGATGCTGAAGAGAAAGATGTTCTAACCGGCTCTCCAACAAAGAGCCTGACTGTGGGGACAGAGCCCCAGAGAGCAGTTTCCAGGCTCTCGGCCTCACGTGCAAAGGTGCTGGCTCGGGTAGTAGATGGCCATCCGCTGTAACCAGTTAGCCATTGGCCGCTGATGTAACTGCCGCAGCTGAGCTAGCAAGCACGATTGCATTTAGCAAGTGGGGTTGGTTGGTTGGCAAGGAAGCGGACGGAGGATAGTGGATCCTGTTGATCCTACTTTCTGTGTCTCGCCCGGCCGCCAGCGAGACTGGCATGCAGGAGGACCTCTCGTTGGGGTACTGGGGGATGTTTGCTTTTATGTCCTGACCAGCTTGCTCCCTCGCTGCATTCCAGTTGCCCCTCATGAGGCATCTCCTTCGAGAGGTTCCCATGCATGACCCCTGCTCTGGAAGCCAGGCTCCACGGAAAGAGGGGCTCCTGCTTTACTCATTTTGGCATCCCCAGTCCGTAGCACACAACCTGACACTTCGTAGTTTCTCATTACCTCTTTGCCAGTCACTTGACTCCAGGAATGATTGTCTCCCGGGGTGCCTGACTCTTCTTTTTCACCCTTCCAGGTTATGTTGCAATGGGCGCCGTCCTCCCATCCTTCTGGGGCCAGCAGCCCCTTGTCCAACAGCAAATCGCCATGGGTGCTCCGCCACCAGTCGCTCAGGTGATGCCGGGGGCTCAGCCCATCGCATGGGGCCAGCCGGGTCTCTTCCCTGCCACTCAGCAGCCCTGGCCAGCTGTGGCGGGGCAGTTTCCGCCCGCCGCCTTCATGCCCACACAAACTGTTATGCCTTTGCCAGCCGCCATGTTCCAAGGCCCCCTTACCCCCCTTGCAACAACCATCCCAGCCACGGGTGACTCCGCAAGGTCAAGTCCACAGACCGACAAGCCCAGGCAGAAAATGGGGAAAGAAATGTTTAAGGATTTCCAGATGGCCCAGCCTCCACCTGTGCCCTCCCGCAAACCCGACCAACCCTCCCTCACCTGTACCTCAGAGGCCTTTTCCAGTTACTTCAACAAAGTCGGAGTGGCACAGGAGACAGACGACTGTGATGACTTTGACATCTCCCAGTTGAACTTGACCCCTGTGACTTCTACCACACCATCAACCAACTCACGTGAGTCCCCGTCGTACAACCGATGAGAGGGTTGTCTTGTTTCTGGGGTCCAAGAGCTCACCCCAGTCACATTCAACAGGACTCTTTGTTTACGTTCTTGCTGCTACTAATAATAGCTACCAATTATTAGATACCGATTATAACAGATACCCCTCCTCCACATACTGTAATATCTATGTTATTTTTGTACTCAAAACAATGCTTATGACAAGTTTTGTTAGGCTTATTTGACAGATAATGAAAGGTTCAAAGACAAAAAGAATAGACACAGTGGTAGAAGTGAATACAAGCCTGTTATTTTTCTACCATGTCACTCGGCCTCTTGGGTTTCTGTTCATTTGCTCCTTCATTCATTGATGTATGCATATGCCAGCTAGGACACAAAGATAAGAAATGAAATAAAAATGAATGATGTGCGTGAATTTTTAGGAACCAGGATAAAAATTTAGAATAGGAAATTAAGATCAGAAGGAAACTTAGAGCAGAGCTAGAACAACCATAAGGCCTCCTACAGCTGGTATAATGAGAGCTAGGTTTTGACTCAAAACTTAGGGTAGTCAAAGAGAAAACCTAATGATATAGCAGGAAGCCCTGGGCCGAAGCTTCTCTACTTACTCGTTTTGTGCCTACACACAAGTCATTTCTATGTGCCTCAATTTCCTCCTCTATCTTAGGCAAGGATTATGAAAAGGATTCAGTGGGACATGTACTGAAACATTCCCTACCTCACAGAGTTTGAAGTCGTTTTATCATCATTATCATTGCCTACTGAGTGATTTCGTGCAGAGTCCTGGACCAGGGTTCTAACCTTGGCTCTGCCACCACAGGCTGTGTCTTTTGGCTAGCGTGTGGCTTCTCTTAACCTCAGCTGTGTCATGGGTAAAGTACGGAATGAGCATTTTGCCTCCTTTCAGTTCCGGCATTCAGTGATTCTAACCGAGCTCACTTTTCCCCTGAAAGCATCCAGAAAAACCAGAACCGTGCAGCCAGACTCCAGATACCCTTGGGCACACCTATGCTTAGTCCCCACCATTTGCTGATGGTGTCTGATGAGTCAGCCTGTGCCTTGACAGTTGATAAGGGGAAAGAAAAGGCTTATGGAACAATGAGTTTGGAGTTTTTATTACTGTCACAGATGATATGGATCACCGCTTGGCCAATACTGTGAATTGTCAAAAAAAAAAAAAAATCTCATGTTAACATAATTAGAGAGGGTCATTTCAGCCAGATTTGGAATGCTGTTCTGAAAACTAACGCCTTCCATGTGTACTAACAACCTCCTTCCCCTCGAGCCAGATGACCTACATAGTGGGGGCATCTTATGAACTGCAACTCACAGAGTTCCAGGGAAGAATAATGACTAAAAAGTGCAACGCTCAATAGAGGACAGTCATACATAAATAAGCGAGCATCTTTTGAAAACACATATCTCTCTTGCAGTGTGCCAGCTACAAATAAAAGAGGGAAGTTGAAGTTCTTCGAGGACAGGGAATGTGTCCTAATCATTCCTACACTACCCATAATGGCAGCATAGTATCTAGCACAGGAGAGGGAGGCATTTGGGAAAGGTTGTAGAGAATGAGACAAACAAAACAAAGGCTACTCCGTCACTGTTGTGTTTCCGAGCAGGGTTTTGCACCTGGCACTGTTGACATTTTGGGCCAGATAATTCTTTGTTGTGGGGGCTGTCCTGTGCATAGTAGGATGTTTAGCCGCAGCCCTGGCCTCTACCCACTGGACGCCAGTAGCAGACATCCGCTCCCTAGTCGTGACGATCAAAAATGACTAGGCATTGCTAAATGTCCCCTGGGAGTGGAATTGCCCCAGACAGCAAACCACTATTTTAGATTGTAGAGGTATGCTATAAAACCTTCTAAAGGTTAAGACGCTCGTGTAAATAAACTCCTAGTTATGCTTCCCATTGATTTCATTCTGTAAGTGTGAGCAGTATACCTCTCAGAATTAGCAGCTCAGCCGGGGTTCACAGCCTTTCATGAGCAATAAACCACGTCAGACACAATTCAGAATCGAATTACACTAACAATTACTAAACGCCGACCACTTATCAGGATGTTTCCCTATAGCTTATCTCACTTAAACCCACTGTAACTAGTTTGTTCCATAACCATCTCCTGAAACACAGCAGAGTTCCTTCTAAATTAGAGGAAACCTTAATGTTTTCTTTTAAAGAACGTGGGTGAAACCAACATTTCTATCCTGTTATCCCTCAGCATCACCTTTAGAATGGGTTGAGTGGAGGGTCAGTTGGACTAAAAGCAAACCTCAAATAGAAATAGAAAAACAGCACAGTGAACGGACAGCGTCAGACAAGCCTGTGTTAAATCCCAGGGCTCCTATTTTACAGCTGTATTAGCCCCGAGAAAGTCACTTCCCCTCTCTGAGCTGCAGTATCTTCATCAGGAAAATAAAACACAAAACCAGTAGGCACAATAGCATCTAACCTGTCTATATTAGAGAGCATAATAATTGCCAAGTGCCCTAGCGCGATGTCTAGCTTGCTGGCACACCATAAGTATTATTGTTGTTCTAAATATGCTGGTAGGTTCATCAAGGCAAAAAGAAGGCGCCCAGTTTTACATTCACTCGCTGTCTGATAAGCAGCCAGATTTTGTAAATTCTTATAAGAAGTTATGATCGGGAGGCCTTATCAATGGCATTTGCAATTCAGCTACTAACTCAAGCCACGGCACTCCCTTACTTGGGTCTGAGCCAGTGACTGGTATTTTCAACGCCAAATAAGAAATTTGTAAAAGAAGAGTAGTTTCAAATGGCATGTTTGTTATAAACCTCTGGAACAAATGCAACCAGGAAAGTGGGGGAGGGCCAGGACAGAAAATGCACATCCTTGTAGAATGAGGAATATGGTGCCAGCTGTGAAGTTGCCATCAGCTCCATCCATTTTCCCAGATCACTGAGGTACTCGTTATTCAGTACATGTGTACCTAATACTTACTACGTGCCAGGATACGAAACCTGGTTCTACCAGTTTTCGTCTGTGTGGCCTGGAACGATTTAGCAGTCTTCCTTTGCCTTATCTGTAAACTTGGAATAATCCTTCCCCTAAGGTTTTATGAGAGTTAGAAATAGTCTCTGTAAAATTTCTGACAGTATATGACACATAGAAGGCCCTCAGTGTATATCATTGTCCTCTCATCTACTTGTTCTCATTGAATTAATTGTATGATGTTAAGAAAGAGAGAAGAACGCACACTGTAGTCCAGTGGTTCTCAACTTGAGTGTGCAGAGTTTCTGATTCGGTGGGTCTGGGATGGGGTCCAAGAATTTGCATTTCTAACAAGGGCCGAGATGTGGCTGATGACCCAGGGACCATGTGGCCCAGCGGCCCTGATTGCCCAGTGGCTCTGATGACTTCAGAGCCTCTGCCCGTCCCATCTGCCCGCTCCTTCCTGATCATCAAGTATATGAGAGGACAAGATAAGCATGTCCAGAGGAGGTATTAAACGGTTCAACTGGCTTGACCTGTGATAGGAAGGAATCCTGTGATTTGACTGACACATACCAAATGCTCGAGGTTCCTGTGGGAAACGCGTGGTTGCAGCCAGACACTTAGGGTTTTCTCTCTCTTTGCATGGTCTCTGCAGCTCCCACGCCAGCCCCTAGACAGAGCTCTCCATCCAAATCATCTGCGTCCCATGCCAGTGATCCTACCCCAGATGACATCTTCGAAGAGGGCTTTGAAAGTCCCAGCAAAAGTGAAGACCAAGAAGCTGTAAGTGACCAGTGTGTTCTTTCTGGTTTTGTTTTTCTTTAAAATCAAAACTTCTGTATCTATATGGACAGTGCGTGAGGAAACCGACAGTAGAAAAGAATGCTGGCTCCGATGCTTACGTTCTAAATGGGTTAGTAAGGGGCTTTCTTTTATGTTCAAATGAGCAGCTGAACTAATGTCCTTTCATTACGTGGTTCCTACAAGTTCTTGCATTTGTGGGCGTGCCTTAAAATAACTGAAGTTGCTGCCTTAAAATAACGGATTTTACGTGTGCGTGAAAGCATGCCCAGCAGTCTTGTATTTTCAATTGTTGGGAACAAAAAGTGTTCTCTTCTTGTGTTCTAGCCTGATGGGTCACAGGCCTCATCCAACAGTGACCAATTTGGGGAGCCCAGTGGGGAGCCCAGTGCTGATAATATAAGTCCACAGGCCGGTAGCTAGATAGCGCAGGTCTGGGTAGGTATCTGTCCTTTTATCTTCCTCACCCTTAAGTCATCTGCTTTCCCTTCTGCTTGTTCTTCACTTCTGCAGTTACATCCCTGATGTTCGTCCCCCTTTCCTTACCTGAGCCTATCTCGAGTGTTTGCATCAACTGTCTTTGCCTGAATATATCTCTGATGTTTGCATCATCTCTCCTTGCCTGGTGTCTGTCTGTCCCCTATTTCTCCTCATGGATGCATGACCTTTGACATACACTGGGAAGTAGGGGTAAGGGTGGGGAGTGGGGAATGGCCATATTATTTTATTAATAACATGTTCTGAATGAGTAGTGATGATAAGCGAGGCATGGTCAGTACTACTTACCGTGGATTCAGTTTCTGAAAGCATCAGTTCCAAGATGGACAAATTTTGTCCTCCCTGATCAATTTCCAGTGAGACGTGGTCCAGATCTGCTTTAATCTTTTAAGCCAAGTGTCACTGCACTTGCCTACACTCCACAGATCTGAAGAGGTCACCAACCAAACACACTGAGAAGCCAGACTAAGAAGCAAAAATAAGCAGTGCTTGAAATAAGAGTGAGAGAGATGGAAGATCGTGATAGCCCATTTCGTCTAGCCAGAGGGGGCCCCCTCACCCTTTCCAATGTGACAGTGACATGAGAGCCCACACACATATGGCGTTCGCTTCTGAGGCTCTGCAGTTTGCACCTGTGCTGCAGCATGTGGTTTGCCACCGAACCACTTCAGATTCCATCAGCAGCAGCCACTGTGAGAGAGGTGTACTTACATTTACCAGAAGTGGCTTTGGGCACTTGAATTTCAATACATTTGATGGGATCGAAAGAAAGAGTTGCTGATGAAGTGAACCTTCTCAGGAGACAGAAGAAGTACACCTTGTTACCCAGACATGATTTCTAAGGTCATTCCTTGACAAATGTGTTCGATTTTCAAATACTTTCCTGGTTTTCCATACACGTGTTGGGCTGCAAGGCCGTACCCACAGAGCTCCTTTTGAACAGCGTGATCAGAACCATTAAAATGGTAAATAGTTTTCACTGCTCATGAATGGCTTCTGAGGCTACCCCAGAATCAGATTCTCAGTTCACGTGTAAGTTATTTCGACAGTTACTGAAAGCTAATACAGTGCTTTGAAAGTGCATTTTGTTAATAGGTTTTATGATTAAAGAACTTAACATGCTGTGTATTTTGCCACATTTTAAATCAACACAGTACACATCGTAACACATCATGCCACACAAAACCAGGTAATACCCGTCGAAAAATTTAGTCTTGCCAAGCTATTTGGGAGCTGGTGAATTGAAGGCAAAGTCAATATTCCAAGACAGAAAAGTTGAGGATTATGGGTGGGCTTCTTGAGAAGAATCCTCAAGAGGTTTTCTACCCCTTGCATATGTTTTATTTCACATGCCCAACCCTGCCTTGAAAAAGTTGATGAATGAACTAGCAGTGACAAGAGCCATTCATCAGGATAACAGCAAACATCATCCTAAAATCAAAGGTCTTCTAGAAAACAAAGATGACTTACACCATTTGCAGATCAATGTGTCAAGCCCTCATCTTTATGAGCCTGTTCAGCTTGAGACAGTCACACAAGCTGAACGGTTTTGTGGAGCTGCCGTCTGTTCTGCATTTGCTGATGCATCCAGAACTCCAAGTCATAGCTGAGTTGTAAATGGAGATAGCATGGTATAGTGAGAAGAGCTCCGGATTTGGAACTTGAGTTCAAATTCCAGCTCAGCTACTTACTAATGGGAAATCTTAGGCAAGGACATAATTTCTTTTGAGTCTTGGTTTCTTCATCTGCTAGAAGGGCCTTATGTTATGTTATGTTAACCGAGATAGCATATGTTGAGCCTCTGGCATGGAGGCAGACACTCAGTACTCAGCTTAAAACTGAACTTAAAACTCTGCATTCTGGAGTAAGACGGGCTGAGTTCAGCATCTGTCTCCACCACTTATTGGAGCTGTGTGACCCTAGTGAGAGTTTTCTATGTATCGATCTTACTTTGGAGAATACGGGTAAAAATAGTGCCGCTTCGTAGTTTTATTGTTTGAACTAAGAGTTTCTGTGTCTCTGTCTGATTTTGAAAAATAACGATAAAAATAGTGTTGCTTCGTGGGGTTATTGTTTGAACTAAGATTTTATATGTCTCTATCTTATTTTGAAAAATAAGGGTAAAAATAGTGCCGCTTCATGGAGTTATTGTTGGAACTAAACGAGTGATGTATGTGGAGTTCTTAGCACCCAATAGATGTTAGCTGCTGTCACCACCACCACCACCACCACCATCACCATCCTAAGTACTTCAATAAATATTAGTTCCCTGCTACCTAGGATTTTAGCTCTTATGTTGACTAAATCCTGCCATAAGGACCAAGCCACTGGCAGGGAGGTTTTGCTCCGTACTTTCTATCTTTGGATAATTAATTTTCAATACGCTTCAAAACAGCTTTGAGCTGGGAAAGCAAAGAAAAACCCATGTCTTTGTTCTCTGGCCTGCCCTGTCCCATAATCAAAATGACCCCAGTTAGGGCCTCACCGGCCACCTCTCACTTCCAAAACTGAGCAGTCTTACATCCACACATAAATCATAACACATAGCTCCTAGCTCCAAAGGGGGGCTGGCCTAGAATCTTCAACAAAGCAATTTTCTCCCTTTGAAAGCTTAGCCTGGTGATTTTACAATTGCCTATCAGGAAACGCATGGCAAGAGGCTGATGCCAGCCTTGCAGACATATCCCCTAGACCCCACCAAGGAGAGTCCAGAGGAGCCTTTCTGGGCCCCTTCATCAATGGCACCACAAGCCACATTGGATCTTTCTATCTCCATTCCATTCACCCATCCAACCTACTGGAAATTTACTGACTGTAATTTCTTAGTGCCTTCCCAGACATTTGGAGAAGGGATAACATAGAGGGATAGTTAACGTCCGTGGCTTTATTTTCCCCTGTGCCTTCGTACAGTTGGAAAGTAAGAGTTCCATCTTTCTTATCGCCCTTGCAACCATCATCTCCAGCTGCTTTTTATTAGAAACACCCACCCAATTCTGAGTAGGAAGGGGTGACATCTGTTGATAAGTTAAATCCATGGTGCGTCACAGTAAGAGAAAACAGATGGACTCAATCCTTGAAGGGGAAGCTTCAGGGCCAATCTCAAACAGCATTTCTGTATTAGCAATAAAGGGAAATACCTTCAATTACTTTGTTTCCCCCCTACCCTTCCGCCTGGGAGAATCACGTGTCTTGGAAAGACTGGGTCAACAGGGACAAGAAAGGACCAAAATAATATTATAATGGTTGATGTGGGAATGGCAGGTAATTTATACTTCACTGATGTGTTGCTGGAGCAATTTTGAGGGCAAAATGTTAGCTTTTGAGGAGATGAAAGAAAAATGAAAACATTTATTTGGTTAAACGGCTAAGTAAATAAACGGCCTATCAGACTTTCCCAGCTGTCAAGTCAAAATAGCGTCTGTAACAAGAGGGAATTGTTTGGTCTGTCTCCCTTAGCAACAATAGATATTGCCATAAATAGTAAGTCGCCATCATTTTTTAAATACTGATCTTCATAGTGGGAACTCAAGACATCTAAAATATTACCTGATGGATTTCTAGTGTTCAAGGGAAAAGAAAGCTGAACTTAGGATGCTCTGTGAGGAAAAATCTTTAAAAAAATAAATAAATAAAAGGTCAGGGGATGAGGTGGAAAAAGAAAAGAAAGGCACACAGAGCTCGCGGAACTTGGGTCTGAATTATGGTTCCAAAGCAGATAACCTGTAACCCCTCTAAACCTTGGTCCCTTCATATGGATAAAATATGGATAATGTAGACCAGCTCCCTCCCAAGGCTCTCCCAGAATCGGAAGATATCATTAATGTGAAAGCTTTGTAAGCTTTGATGCTGAAATACATGTACTTGGGATTATTATTACTATTCTGTTTTTAAATAGAACCAAACAACAGAGACTTCAAACAAAGAGCCACAAAAATGGAAAACAATCTGTCCATTTCATGGACACAGCACTCAGAGGGAAGTTCAACCCAAACTGTTGGAATGGTTCTGACAGGAGATGTGAAGAGTCTGGCTGAGGACAGGGTCGGATAGGATGGAGAGGTGAGCTTCGGGCCAAGAGTCATTTGAAAGATAAAAGCAGGAGGAAGTTAATACGGAAGGGACATGGGAAGTGAGGAAAGGAGCATCATCTAGGATGATCTCCAGGTTCCTGACGTAGAGGTCCAGGCGTGCCAATGACTGAGCTGAGCAACATGCTTGAGCAGAAATAAGGCAAGTTTACACTGAGACCACCTGAACTTCAGGTGATGATGAGACATCCAAGTAGAGATGCCAGTAGGCGACTGCATATGAGACTCTGGAGGTCAAAAGAGAAAACAAGACTAGAGATCAAGATTTCAACGTGGTTTAAGTCACTGGAGGAGTGGGCAAAACTAGATACACTTGATCATTTAGAGACGAGGTCGGCAAACTCTGTAAATATGTGTGTTTTATCGGCCATACGGTCTCTGTCGCAGCTAATCTGCTCTACTCTTGCAGCAGGAAAGCAGCAAAGTGTGGCTAAGTTCCAGTAATACTTGACATATAAAAAACAAGTGGTCACCCAGACTGGCCAATGGACCATAGTTTGCTGACCTCTGATTTGGATCACACTTGGTGCCTCTAAAACCACGCTGTAGAAAATCACCACAATTGTCTTCCATTAACTACCACTAATATATTTAAAAGTTACTCGCATGTTTATGGCACGTTCATAAACATCACCCAACTCAATCCTCAGGAGAACATTCTTCAGTATTTTTATTCTTCCCACTTCACAAATATGATAGGTAAGGCAGAGAGGCTAATGACTTACGAAAACCAGAAGATCCGCATGTAATGGAGCTCAGATTTAAATCCAGACCCAGATTAAATAGCTCAAGGCCCACAAATAGGACCAGGACAACTGAGTCATAGCACCTTCTTTTCGACGTAACGTGCTCACGGTCACCCAGCTAAAGCATGGAAGACCTAGTCCTCAAACAAGTTCTCCCAACAGCACCCCTTCCCCAGGCTGTCCTTATTCCCAGCTAACAAAGCGCAGGACCGAAGTCCCTTAAACAGGCTGACTTCATTTAGGTTGTTGGAGACCACCGGCCTGAGATCCAGGACCCACTCCTAATGGCCAAGAGCTTACCCAGGACAGGCCCTCCTGCTGATGGCCGAGAACTGGTGTCAACAACCTCAGTATCCTCATCTGCTATGTGCCAAGGTCAAGAAAGATGCCATACACGTGCAAAGCAGATAGTTTGTGTCCGTCGTCATTATTGATGGGAAAATGCAAAATTGATCAGAACATGTGCAGTCCCCCTGGGAACTCCGATGGTACATCTCTGTGTTCACCAAGTGAGTTTCAACACCCAGCCCCCAGGAAGTGAGAGTGTTTGACAGCAGCGTCAATCTCTAAGGTATTATCATTACATCCATCCTGTGTGCTGAAGACTTTTCTACCCTGAAGGACAGATTTTCAGGCTGGAAGTGGTTAGAAAGCTTTGTTGTTGTTGTTCTCCTTTCTTTTGAATAAAAAGGAAAGAAAGACTCCCACCAATTGTTAAAATCCTCCGTGTTCTCTGAGCTCATTTATTAATGTTACAAACCCCATTTTACAGATGAAGAAACTGAGGTCCAGGTGAAATTCTTGCCTATGTTCATAGAGGTAGTTAGGAGGATTGCCAGGATCTTTCTGGATCTAAAATTCATGCATCTTTGATGACCCTATTTATATCTTCAGATTGAACTTGAAGTTATTTCAGCCTTATTTACACTCCCTGGTAACCACCATCCTTTTTCATTTGCCAAGCCAGGAAATGTAAAACTCCAGAGAGCTGGGCCTCACTGTTGAGACTAGAAGACCATGAGGTTGAAGTTGTTCCCTTGGCAGGACGACACTAAGCTTTGGCTCACCCCCCAGGTCCAGGCTGACCCCTGGCTTGGCTCAGTGTTAACCTCACCCCCAGGCCCCCAGATGGGCCACAGGTGGGCCCACTCAACAAGTAGATTGCATGGTACACATTGACCTTACATCCAAGACTACCTTTCTCAGCATGCCACGTCTTTTCTCCACTATAATTTTTTTGGACACACCTTTGCTAGATGTAGCCAAGCTTTCCAAAAATAAACACAATAAAAATTAAATAGATGCAAAGGAATAAGCCCAATTCAGGTGGATTTCAAAGGGGACTCATTTATAATGTGGGATAGGAAACAATTTGCTCCTGTACTTCAAGCCAAATAGCCAGGGACAGGTGGAGAAGTGAGGAAGCCAGCACAGAAATGGGATCCGGACCTGGGCTGCCCTCCCGGCTTTCCACAGTTTCCTGTGGACTTTGCGAAAAACAACCCTCAAATCTGGGAGTTTCAGTTTTTTCCTGAAAAAAATGAATTGTGAGACAGAGGACCCTCCTTGCTTTGACATTTTACGAAGGGACCACATGGTAGTAGAGAGGACAGTGGGCTTAGGAAGACCTGGGTGAGTTCCCACGAAACTCTAGAAATCTCATCTATAGGGGTTGAAAGCAGATCAGTGATTGTGGGCACCAAAGGGAAGTTTTTAGGGTGAGGAAATGTCCTATAGCTCAAGTGTGGTGGGGAGGGCTACACAGGATTATATACGTTTGTCAAAACTCATCAAACTGTACACTTTCAATGGGAATGTCTCATTCTATGTAAGTTATACCTCAATGAAGTTGATTTAAAAGTGAGATCGGTCACTTCATAGAGATGAAGAATAGATTAGAGGTTACTGGGGGTTGGAGATAAAAGGGAATAAGGAGTTACTGTTTTATGGGTATAGATTCTAGGGTAACGCAAGAGTTTTGAAATGGTGGTGATGGTTACACAACACTGTGAATATAATTAGTATCTTTGAATTGTACACTTAAAAATGATTAAAATGTCAAATGCTATGCTGTATATATTTTAGCACAATAGAAAAAAGCTAAAAATAATAGCAAACCTGGTTATATCCCAGCCCTGCCCTGTGCTGGCTGAGTGACCTTGAGCAAGTCACCCAACTCTGAGCAGCGCTGCTTCATCTCGGTAAATGGAGACAGGAATGCTCAGGGTACAGCCTCATTGTAATGCCCAAGTGAGGTCACAGGTGACACAGGAAAGAAAGTCCTTCAAAAACAGCAAACATTTCTGTAAGCGTCAACTGTTCTCTAATCCTGTGATGCTATTTGGCTGTTGGACGCAAGCACATAATTCATACTTGAAGTGGTCTCTGTTATCCACAGGGCCCTGCAACCAGACTCTTTAGATGAACCCCCTGTGCTTTCTGCAGTTTCCCGAGGCTGATCCAGCGCCATCATTAGGTTTCATAACAGAGCCCATTTGCAGTGGCCCCTGTGTGCTTCAAAAGAGAAGCAATTTGGAGAGCCACCTACAGGGATCAGAGGCCTAAGACCATCTTCTCTACAGGAAGCAAAAAGCCACATGCCCAGACTTAAGGGACGTAACCTTGTTTTGGAGTACCTCCTCTGTGCCAGGCTCTGTGCTAGACAACCAACGTGTATGTGCTCTGTCAATGCTTACCACACCTCCCCCAGAGAAGCCTAGCCTCATTTTACAGATGAGGAAACTGGCACTCAGACGAGTTAAGTAACCTTCACAGAGTCATAGGGTCACTAAGTGGGTGACAGGGACAAAGTGCAGCAGCCTGACAGCCGGGAGCCAGCCCAGCCCTCGCAGGTAGGCCTTTGGGTTCTGTTAAACATGAACAGGTTTAGGGAACATCAGCATCAGACAAGGCCATCCACAACCGTGATGGGTCAAGACACATCAAGACCACTCGGTCCCATGGCTGAGCACAGGCAGAACATGAATATTGTCCCCAATATAAAAATGACCAAGTGTCCTTCTAGCTTTCACTTGCTCCATTCTTTCTGGCCTCAAGATTTATTAAAATAACCACACTCCCACTTTCTCAGAGCATCCAACCTAGAGAAAAACCTTGCTTATCCCTCCCCCAAGTCATCTACCACAAGTCCAGTCCCGTGTTCAGCCTTTTCTCATACCCTTACAGATGCCCTCACTGCAGTGAGTGATAAGCCCAGCTTGTTCCGCTGCACGTGTGCTCCTGGTGGACTCTGGCTCCAGGAACTTGGCAGCGGGAATACTGACCTAGATCTGCCTGATTTCCAATCTGTGTGCTTTCATTCTTTCATTGTACCTCCCAGAAAACAGGGTATTC
This sequence comes from Rhinolophus hipposideros, assembly GCF_964194185.1. Classification (NCBI taxonomy): domain Eukaryota; kingdom Metazoa; phylum Chordata; class Mammalia; order Chiroptera; family Rhinolophidae; genus Rhinolophus; species Rhinolophus hipposideros. Next base: position 54,858,245 of record NC_138054.1, read on the forward strand.
CGCTTATGTCAAAGGTTGGGGGGTTGATTTTGTTTTCATGTGTACCTTCTGGTTTTCCATCTTCTTTGCTGTTCTCTAGAAATGAAGATGTTAATATGTCGATCACAAGTGAGCTTAAAGCTCGTATTTGCCAACTTCCATTGAAGTGAAGAACCATTCATTCATTCACTCGCATCCTCATTCTCCCTGCTGTGAGCAGCTGTGCCACCCATGGTCGAAGCTCTTGCTCAGGATTTGGGGTACTGACATGAAAGGTGCAGTAGGACTCGCTATGGAGAGAGTACTGGAGGGTAACACGATGACAGTGTAGACAGAAGTCTGCACAGAGTACTAAGAGTCTGGGAAGCCTTTCTATTTGAGCTGGTTCTGAAAGTATGAACACCCAGGTGTAGGACAAAAAGAGGCCCCGGGGACACTGCCTGAGCAGAGGTGGAAAACGTCCTGTCACGTCAGGCTGACCAGAAGCAGAGTACGGGAGGTGGGGTTCAGGAGGAAAGGAGGTGAGCGACGCTGGATGGGCCAGTGGAGCGTATTGGAAAGGCGTCGTGTGCCATCTTGAGGAGTTTGTATTGTCCTCAGAGTAATAAGGAGTCAGGAGGGTCATTTCAAGCAAGTGACTGTCATGACCAAATCCATTGCAGAGACTATTCTGGCAGAGGCATAAAGAACCTTTTTTTAAAGCATGATGTACATGGCCGGAAGGTTGTTTTGATTCATGGTCTGGAAGGGGCATTTATTAGCTCTAATGGACTATGAGACTAAAGGGTTTCATGTGCCCAGTCTAAGGAGCTTTCACCTTACGCTGTGGGTAATGGGGAGCCTTTGAAGGATTTGAAGAAGGGTAGAGATGTGGTCAAATCTGCCCAGAGAAAACAACAAATGTCACCAGCATGCTGTGTTAATGTGTGATTCCATTTAGACTTTTTGGAATATTGAAAATAGCCTGAAGACCCCACTGTGACCTTGCCAGAAGTCAGGTTGAAAATTTCTGGATCAAATGATTTCTTAGCTCTCCTCCAGCTCTGACAGTCTAAGATTTCGGTAACAAGGAAGGTAAAGCTATTGCCAAAATGGATAATGCATCACAGTGTCAGACTTTGGGATTATCTGCTGCTTGGGGTTTTCCACACCACTGCTCCCCTTCATTAGTGGGGATAATTGGGAGTTGACTGCACTTGTTACCACTGTTGTGATGGGTATTTGAAGCTAAATTCCGGCAAGCAGAAGATGTGTGAATATTTATCTCAGCTGCAGAAAGTTAATGCAGTGTGGCATTAATTACCCTGTCTGAGCCTGCTGTCTTCTTCTGTTTTTAGGTGTCATTCTCAGTTGAATAAATTAGTTTCCAAAATTAGAATAGAGCAAATTGTAGGCTGAGATCAAGGCAGCTTGACTTCTTCGGGCATCCATAAAGAAGGGTGAAGATTAAGATGCATCCTGGTAGCCCACAGGCAAAGAAAATGGTTTTACCCAATACTTGTACTTTACGATTCCACTTTGGCTCCACCCACCCCACCCCAGAACAGAACACAGACACACAGGAAAGTTACAGGCTTAGCTTTACAACACGGATTTGAAACATTTCAAGACATTGTCAAAGACTAGATTAGGTGCTTAATAATAAGTCATCTTGCTATACATTTTGCTAGACTACATTTTGAGAGAATAAAGCCAAATTGGAGAGTTTTTTAGGACAAAGTGATCAAAACAGTGAAGAATGTAAAACTGTATCATAGTCATTCATTAATTCAAAAACCCTTCACTGAGCACCAACTGCGCTAGGTTCACATATGTGAAATGGCAGAAGGAGCCTGCAAGCGGTAACCAGAAGTAGGGTGTGGAAGAACAGGCTTCCATATTTTCTGTTATTGGGTATTTGGAAGAATTACACTTATTCTTCACACTTTAAGGCAGTATGAAGTTCCATGGGTGGAAAGCATGGAGGGACAAATTGGCACTCTGTTACGTTACAAAATAGGGTGCCTCACAGAGGAGGAAGCTCTTTCTCCCTGTCTGAACACAAACATAATGAGTTCTAGAAGAAAACATCCTGGATCTGATGGCAGGAGTCCTGGATCCTATTCATGGCATGGTTACTAAGTAACCTTGCGACTCTGGGGAAACAAAAGTTCTCTTCTCTGAGCTTCACATTCCTCAGCTATAAAATGATAGATCTGGACAAAATTATCTTCTAGTCTATTCCAACTTTATAACAAAGACAAGCCATATGATATACTAAGTACATGAGAGGCAGGCAGCACAATGTCCTTGAGATCACACACCTCTCTGACCTTCCATTTTTATCTGCAGTATGAGGGTGGAGAGAGTAAAAGCCACTCCCAGGACTGTTAAATAAAATAAGACATTTGGGAGCTTTATGAAACTCCAAAGGCCTCTACAATACTACAGATTAAAGAGTTGGCTTCTTTTTTTTTTTCCACCTGTTGTCATGGAGTCAAAGAGCACTGGACCCTATTTTAGGTCTCATGTCCCCAACTTACTTGGTGTGTGACTAGGGACAAATTGTTTAACTTCTCTGTGCTTGATTTCTCACTTGCAAAAAAGAAAAAGCATCTGCCTTACAAGTCTGTTGTGATGAGTTAAAAAAAAAAATGCATTTGAAAATACCGAGCATCATGCTAGACACATAGTAGGGGCTCACAAAATGCTAGTTCAATCTGATGGTTCAAGAAAATAAACAAATAAAAAGAATAATCTATACTCACATAGTAGGAGGAAGGCTAATATATAAAATATGGCAGAATTAAGTTGTGACTGTGTCCATTTCTGGCACAAACATCCAAGAGTGACAGCATAAGGGCAATTTTAATGGAAGAGACTATGTATGCTTCAGACCAGAGTATGTATTGATCTGATCTGCTTAGCTAGTACATCTCGGGCCATTTCAACATGTACTGGCGTCCTAAAGTGGTTTCAACAAAGCCAAACACCACTTACCATCTACGTTTGGATTGAAGGTCTGCTATGTCATACATTGGTAAAAACCCTTGTGTATATCTCAGGGCAGCCCCATGGGTACAGGCAAAGGACTGGCCAAACCCGAAACAGCAACTTGCATGGAAACAAGTCCCAGAAGCTTTTAACTAAGAGCTAACAGCACAATTGCTATTTCTCTTGCTGTAAAGTGTGCTCAGTCATGACTGCTTGGAGAAACCAAAGAGTGGGTGAAATGGAATTTCAGCGGGATCAAGTGGACATTCATAAAACTGTGTTGGAAAAATCTCCACTTGATTCAGGATAATTGTTAACCATGTTGAAGACCTGTTACTGCCAAACACTGTTGCTAGATGCTTTATGTAGATTATCTCTAATTTTCTCAAGAACGCTGTAGGATAAGCAGGATGATTCCCATTTCATGGTTGGGAAAACTGAGTCTCCGAAAAGATAAATTTCTTACCCATATTACACAGCTTGTCTAGCTCGCTCGACTATACCATGCTATTTCCCTAACAGGGGCAATCCATCTCATTTGAAAAACAAGGACGAACCTGGGTGAGTAGTTCTTGATGACAAAAATTTGCCAAGATGATATGCACCATGATCAAACAAGCCAAAAATTACCTGAGGTCATCCATCATACACTGTCACCTTTCTGTTCTAATCCCAAACTCTCCTTCCCAAACTGTCTTAGAAAACCCTATCTGGAAAAGAGCAGGTCTCACTTTGTCCCTCTGTCCATAGGAGCTGCGGCCTCTCTGCGCAGATCAACAGACCTAAGACATAGCATCAATGCGGGCTCGTTGTGGGTGCTTCCAGACTGGGATGGAAATCAGCATCACAACAGGCTCTCCTGGATTCTTTCACCTCACCTCATCCCACAGAGAAATTCATTATTGCCCAATGGAACTCGTTTGGAAGAGGGAACTAAGAGTTTTTGGCAACTGACGGCAGATACCTATGGCAGCACAAAAAACAAACAAAAAAAACCCACAAAAGTGTAACAAAATTATACCCAACGTTAAATCACAAATCCAGCAAACGCTTCTCAAACAAATATTCTGAGCTCTCCTAGTGTGGGTTTAAGATGACCCAGTATGCAAAATCATAATTCTCTTTTTATTTCTCTACCTGTTGACCACTGTAGAGACATCAAATTTGGAGCGACAGGCCTCAGAGAGTTACAACAAAGTTGGCACTGACTTCTTTTAGGCAAAGCAAGAGGTCCTCTGTGACTACAACCTCATGATCCATCTGCCTTTGACATATGATGATGTTTTTCCATCACGGGGCCTCGTCTGCCATTTTCCCCCTTTCCTTCCTTTGTCATGTTTGAAAATTAATGGGTGTACAAATTTTTGTATCGCTTTTGACTTTTTTTAGATACTGATGAAGAAATCTAACTGGGGGGAAAAGTCTCATATGAAATGAATTAACTTGAAATCACAAGACAAATAAGTGGTTGATTGTTCTTTATGATCAAGAATGTTGCCAAAACCCTTTAGCTATTTCTGCATCCTGGTGAAGAAAGACAGCTTTCGTTTTGAAACTTCATTCTGTGAGTAGGAAAGGACATCAAATCCCATTGATGAGAAAGAGGAAAAATGCATCCGATTTCCTAAGAAGCTCTAAATTCTAAGTACAATAAAATGATATTTTTTATTTTTCCGGTATCTTGCTGCTGTAATGCTATGCAGACAAGTGTCTTCTCCACGTGCCATTTTCAAAGAAAAGTCATTTGCCAAATAATTCTGATACAATCCTGGTAATGTGGTTTTGGATCTTAAAAACCGACTTTCTATTGGAACAATGGTGACATGAATATTCAGAATAACAAACTGATTCTGTGGTCACAAATGGTTCATCTCTATCCCTTTTTGTACATCAGAAAATTCAAATGGGATTTTTATTTTATAACTTGAAAAGAAAAAAAACCTTACCATTAAACTCTTTAACTATTTAAGGGAAATGGCTTTAAGGAGTTCTAATGAAAAAAAAAATTGCCATTTTTTTTTTTTTGTAAATATAAATGTTAATGAAAATGCTTTTTAATAATGCCATTACACTGTAGAGAAGGTAGCAGATTGAGTGCAACATGTGACAAACTTGATGGATGGGGCTCGCTTTCCAGATGTTATTCGGGAGCATATGGTAGGAAGCTGGAATTCAGAGACAACTGGCAGGAGCAGGTGGCCAATCAGCAGCTAGTGAACAGGAAGGGAGCATGTGACACCATCATCTAAGTTAGCCTTCCCACAAGAGTACCCACCCTCTACGTAAAACAAGAAAAGACAATTCACATTTTGAAGGACTGTCCTTCAGATTCTAAACCTCCCTTCCACCTCTCCACTCCCATAGAAATCACTGGACTGTTTGTACGTGAAACAGAAGAGTTTAAGCTTCCTTTTTTTACATTTATGAGACAAAAAGTGCAGTGTTCGGTTCGTATGTTTAGCACATGATTTTCATAAAGAATCTATATATTTTTGCCCTACAGAGAATTGTTCTACGGATCAAATGTGTTTTCCTGATGTTCCTATGCAGTTACAATATGTTGAATTTAGTGGTTTAACACTAAGAAGAACACTTTAAAGAATCATATGGTTAATTGGTTTTGAGAGTGATTACTATTACTTAGTTTTAAAATTTGAAAATTAGAATTTACATTGATATGATTGACTTAAATCGGCCTGTGCACTTTGGTTCTTCGTATCAATAGAAACTAAAATGATTTGGAAGAAGGTACACTTGCTCACAAAGAGAAAATCGATGTCAAGGTGATTGTTAGTTTGAAGCCCAAATTTTACACTATCAGGTCCCTGGAATCTAAATTTTTTTTCCAGTTAAGTAAACTGACCAAATGTCCATTACAGACAGAATATATGTAAATGTCATCCTAATGTGGAAGGTCTGAAGAACCAGAAAAGTAAGAAGGGCCATTTACCTCCCTCACCTATTGGTCCACATGATGTCTCTAGGAACGTGCATACATTTTATGATTAGGTCATCTTTTCACATGAAGGGGAAAATGGGAAAGGTGTGATCACCACAAGAGTTGTCCTGAAACCAGTTTGATTGCTTTCTGGGCATTGGTTAAAATAGGCAATTCCCATGGGGAAGTGGCTTAAATTGCTGTGTTGTCCGTGATTCTGATTCTAAACAAGTGGTGCTATCTTCTCCCTCAACATGGCTGTCTTGAGTTTGTCTTGCTGTTATTCTGATCCTCTGGGTTGCTTCTGACACGTTCCCAGCGAACTCTGGCTGATGTTGCTGTTTCAGGTACACCGTCGAGAGTTAATTTTGTAGCAGAAAGGGACAGCCCAGTGGACTCACCATTCATTGAATGTGATTGAAAATGGAACTGGCTCTGAACTCAAAGGAGATGCCCATGTCACGCATTCAAGGGAGGGAAATAAAGTCAAGATTTTAAACTGCCATCCGTGTTATCCTTGGCAGAATTCTGATTTTTAGCAAGCACTGTTTGGCGAGCTCAGAACCACAGTATCCTATCCCAGGAGTACAGTGACATTTCCAAATAAGAGCTGAGGTGCCAATACCAAAAGGCCATGGGATGTCTGCACAGTTCCAGTTAGATTGATAGACAATCCATGTACCCCGCTGTTAATTTCTCATCCTTCACTAGCACTAAATTTGTCACTTTAAATTTTGAAACCAGGGAAACTCCACCTGTCATTCTGTCCCCTTTCCCCATAGCTCTTCAATCTTTACATGCCACAAGACTTTTTGATAATTTGTACTCATCGCAGTGTCTACTGAAACCCCCTCATGTAATGTACCGGCACCTTCTTTTTTAAAAATGTTTACTCCGTGGGTTTGGTTCATTCCAATTTCTGTGTTCTGACACATATTTTTTTAATAAAGATGAGAAAGAGAAAATGACTGTTGCAGTACATTTCTAGACCTACTTTAACTTTACCTCAGAGGACAGTTTGTTAACATATATGGACACATTATTTTTAACTTTATGTACAATGCATTCAACAGAACAACAAAATTTTTAGAAATTTTCCATTAATTTCTGTAACACACCATGTAAAACTTAACAAATAAACATGTTTGAGAACAATAGCTTAGCCTGGTTTTATTCCACAAGTTTCCATTGGATATTCAGGCAAAGGATTGAAAGGGGAAATTGCTTCTAGCTAAGCTTCCATCTAACCAGATGAAGGCCTGTTTTCCTGGCACTGGGCCGAAAAGAGAAAGCTTCTGTGAGAAGGTGAATCAGTTTATCTTCAGATGAATTCAGGTACTTGATATGCTTGGAAAATCAGTCACAATGAAGAATGAGGAGGATGTTGTCAGGAAAAGCATACCCTGTATAGATGTGGTGTTTGGACCACATTTAACATGAGACTTCCAATGGGAAAGACTCAAGGACTAGCTTTATGGATCTGTGACTTCGCCTTTAAAACAAAACGAAAAACAAAACAAAAAAACCTGCTAAACTGTTGGTTGTTAAACCAAGTTTAAAGTCTCAAAGAGGTTGCCATAGTTCATTTCAAGGTCAGCTGCTTTAAGGGACCCAAACAAGAAAGCATTTGTTTTCCTTCACATTCCCCAAACACTCCACACCAAAAAAAAAACAAAAAAAAAAAACAGAAGTTTAAAGCTGGACCTTGACTTACATCATATGGGTTAAAAATAGAAAAAAATGTATATATGTTTATGTATGTATACATATTTATGAGTGTATGTATATGTCTGCATGTGTGTCATTTTCATTTCCTCTTGTTACTAAATCAGGTTTTCTATCCAATCATCAGGCAGATTACAGATTACAATTAAATCATCGAGAGATGCCAAAAGCACCTCTGTTTAGGAATAGTTATATTCCTAAATAGTTATATTAATGATTGCATAAGCACATGCCCACAATCTGGCCTCATTATACAAAAAATATTAAACAGATGTTATCTCCAATTTTGCGAAAATAAGAGAATAGACTTAGATTCCAGCAAAATAAATTTCAGGCAGGTAGAAGAAACAATTTTTATACAGTAAGAAATGCTCACTCTTAGATCGAATTGCTAAAAAAAATGTTACACAATCTTTTCTGAATAACAACAGTGGCTCACACTTGTTGAGCAACTAATATGTGCCTGATAGATACTAGATGCTTAATGTCCATTATCTCAGTTAATTTTCTAAATAGCATGGAGTGGGTGGATATTATCCCCAACCTACAGATAAAGAAACTGAAATCAGAGAGATCAAATGACTAGGTAGAGTTGAGGTTTAAATTTTGAGACTCTTCACTCAGTTGATTTTGATTTTAAAAAACAGTTGGATATTCACTTACTCTTTTAAATAGTTCTACGTACACTTGTTGAAAAGCATTAACTTTTTATGCTTCTTCCCAGACCTGTTGTTGGTCTTTGGTAATAAGAGATTTCTAAGTTCCTTCAGTTCAAAGTAAAAATAAAAAATCTATTAGATGTTACTGTCTTAAGTATGTTGCTAAATACATCGTTTCTTCTTCAACTGACAATTTTGAAAGAATGTGTGTCTGAGGGATGAAGAATACACCTTTTTGCCCAACCAGTTCAAGGTTAGCTGAAATCAAGCACTGGTGACTGACTTTTCCAGCCTAAGTAAATCTTAAAGAAGTGACAAATTAAAAGGTGTCCTATTTAACGGCTAGGCAGATGCCAAAATAAATCAAGCAGATGTATCTGCTTTCATATTGTGCTTGCGAGAAAACCCTTGTTGTTTTGACAGTAAATGTTTTTTGTTTTACTCAGAATGACAGTAGGAAAAATGCCTAGAATAAAAACAGGTTTCATGAAATCAACCTTCAAAGCTTTGAACGTTTTCAAAAGATGTTTAAATTCAAGGGCAATGTGAGCAATGGTGCCTGAAAGATTTAAAAAAAAAAAACAGATGTAAATGGCTTTCAAGACATTTAGTGACCAGTTCTCGGTATTTATGTTGAAATATGAATAATAGCTGCCACTCTTGTGTTCCTACTCTTTTTCTAACTATCTTGTGCCACTCTTTTTTAATTATCATTTCTAAATCCTTACACAAACCTTGAAAGAAAAGAAATATGCTCCCCATTTTACAGCTTAGAAAACTGAATCTCAGAGATGTTATGAAACACCTATCAAACACGAGAGCCAAATAGCTCACCCAGAAGTTGCCATAGTTCCCACGATCTGATTCCCAAGACTCTTTCCTCCACTCCATTGTTCTTCTGTCCACAGGGTTTCTGTGATGTCAAACTGCTCATGCACCCTCTATAAAATACTCTTGAGTCTTTCTGTATTCAATTCCAAGTATCATTTTATATTACAAAATCATACCATGCATTACCCTGACTGATTCTGTACAGAAACTGACTGTGTTTTCTTTAGATGTTGTTTTGAGATTTTTAATAGTATTTATTGAACATTTCTTTAAAAATAAAATATCTCCAGTAGATTTCTGACCTGCTACATGGCAATTGAAATGGATTTTCCTTTACTATCACTTTGGGGATTACTTTAACATCCATTCTGTGACGGATTCTCTATTTGTTGCATTCCTTATCTCCCTTTTTCTTGGTGTTTCTTTTTTCTTCTTATTTAAATGCTTTAGTTCTATTCCTTCATAGCTTCTTTTTCTCTCTCTCTCTCTCTTTTTAAATTTTTTAAATAGTTTTATGTGTGCAAAACCCTGTAATAGTTAGACATTTATCATTGATAACCCTCACAAAGTGATAACTCCCCTCCCCCAGTCTACTACCCCCTGACATCGCATACAGCCATTACATTTCCACTGTCTCTAAATCCACAGTCATTAAGTGAAATGACTGCAGTTATTTTAAAACAAAGGAAAAATGCCGTTTTATTCTCAAGAACAGTAATAGCTGTAACCCAATCTAATGAATATTTAATTTCAAAACAAAACCCACGCCTTCACTTGATCTTGCAAGGTACAGAGATCTGCAGAGGGAACATTTTTGAACAGGTTTTCTGTTCATCCTTCGCTAAAGAATATGAACGACTGCCAAGTGGAAAATGTCTAAATATTTTTGGGAGACAGTATCGTCTGCTGACTTGGGTTTTTCAATCTTCTGAATAACCTCTTGCTACTTCTTTCACTCACACTGTAGTCGCAGGCTGGAGTGGGGAACACACAGGAATGGTTGGATATGGAATAAGCAGCAGCCAGCGCTGGCATACGGTCAACAGTAAAATACTAAACTGTCCTTCATACTGCACTTTTAGCAACTTGAACGTGCCTTCCCTTTGGGGGTAGGGAGAACCCTGAAGTCTGTCTCATTTCAGACCAGGTCAGAATCACTTACCTGTACATGGCCATGAGCTCCTAAGTCTAGAAATTCAATTATTAGAGGAAAATTGTTTCCTCTTAACCTGTCTTGTGCTCTTTCAGACCCTCCATAGAAGGCAAAAAGAAAGGTGGTCCACAATCACAGAGCCCATGTTTATCCTTTTAGGATAAATCAACATCATAGCATAAACTGAAACTGAAGGAAACCTTACTCAATGGGTAGCCCTCTTTTATCAGAAGAGAGGCAAATGATTCAAAAGTCAAGCAGGTAGCTACTTATTGTGCTCTAAACTTAGGCAGAACCTGGGAAATACAGTATTCAACCAAATCTTCACATGATGTACTCATATAATAAAAAGAAATCAAGTATTCAAATATAAAATGAGAACATTATCAATGTTTGCAGATATTTTCTAGTAGGAAATATCTAGCAGAACCTGTAAGAACTAATAAGGGAACTAAGGTAGTTAGTTTAAAATTAAGTATATAAAAATCTAAATTACCATTTAGAACACTTAATGAAAAATAGGTTCCATTAATAATAGCAACAAAAATAAAATACCCAAGAATGAATTTAATACTGAGGATGTAAAATCTAGCCCCCAAAAATAATTAACAAACCTTGTTCGAAGGGCATAAAGTAACTGAACAAATTGAGGGAAGAAGGTTCAACATTATCAAAATGTCTATTCTCCCTAATTAATTTATGACAATGAAATTCCAATCATAATCTCAATTCTACATCTTCAATCACATTCATATTTAATCATATTGTAAAGTATATCTGAAAGAGAAAAACATGGGAGAATACTCAAGAAAATAATTAATGTAATGAGGATAAACTTACACTATAAGATCTCAAAACAAAAAGCCAAAATAATTTAAAGTGATTGGTATAAGATGAAGAAAAAAATGATCACTAAAAGTAGTATAAGATACAGAAGTAAGCCCAAGAAATTAATGTATAATTAATTAATATGTAATTACATGTATTTGGATATGTGGGGATAAAGGCTATTTAATAAATAGAACTAGGATAACAAAAACTAGAAAAAGTTAGATTCCTACCTCACACCATATAGTTAATTAAATTCCATATAAATTAATTATCAAATGTGTCATATGTAGACATGAAAATATATGGGGAAAATTAATGAATATTCATTTAGGGGTAGAAAAGGCCCTCAAGCATAACACTAAATTCAGAAGACAGGTATGTAGCTAGGTAGGTAGGTAGGTAGGTAGGTAGGTAGATAGATAGATAAGATAGATCTTATAAGCAAAGCTTTATTATCTTGAATATAAAGAAATCTAAAAGCTTATAGCAAAAGTTTATAGAAAAATTGATAAAGGATACGAACAAAGGAGAAATACAAAAGACCCATAACTAATAGCTAGAGATAGAAAGCTACTTAATATTTCAATAGGGAGCATCTGAACTAAATTACAGTACTATGCAGCACTTCTTTTCTAATGAAATAAGTTTATGAGTAAATAAGCTTATATGAAGCAATGTCAAAGATATATAAAAAGAGTGATTTGGGTGAGTTCCCATTTCTATTAATAATATAAGAAGTGTATGTGTAAGTGTTTATGTAGCCATAGAAAATTTTTATTATGGTGTTCAGGAAACTGCTCATTCATTTGATATGTATTGAGTGCCTGCTGTGTGCCAGACATTGTTCTGTATGCTGGGGAAGCAAAGCCCTTGCCCTCATGGAGCAATGTTAGGCACACTTGATCCCCAGAGTGAGTAAGAAAGGGGAGTCTGGAGGGGAAGAAAACAAACTTCTTGTCTAAACCTAATTGTACTTTTTGAAATTTTATGTTAGTACATACTTTCTTTTTTCACTATTGTTAAATGGCCAAAAAGTATTTGCTTAAATGCGTACATTTTTGTAATTAAATTCAAATTAAGGTAATTTTTGCCTGTCAGATTGGCAATGATTAAAAAGGTGATTATCCCTATGTTGGTGAGGATATGAGGAAACAGGCACCCTCAAACACTTTGAATTTTTGATTCAAAGGTATTTTTAAGTCAACAGTTTTTTAAAAGGTGTATAATCTTCAACATGGTAATTCCCTGTCTCAGAGTGGAATTTAAAAGATGGAAATTCCTTTGATAGTGAACAAATAGGTTTTTTTATTATTATTGTTAGTTTCAGGTGTACAAAACAATGCAATAGTTAGACATTTCACACCTCACAAAGTGATTTCCCCCACCCCCAATCTATTGCCCCTCTGACATCATATGCCATGTTTCCCCAAAAATAAGACCTAACCGGAAAATAAGCCCTAGCATGATTTTTCAGGGTGACATTCCCTGAACATAAACCCTAATACATCTTTTGGAGCAAAAATTAATATAAGTCCTGGTCTTATTTTTGGGAAACACGATATTAAAATTCCATTAACTCTATTCCCTATGCTATACTCCATATCCTGTGACTATATATTTATATATGTATATATATGAATATATATACATATATATATTCCATATCCTGTGTGTGTATATATGTATATGTACATATACATATATATATATAATTATAGATGACATACAATATTATTCAGCTTCAGGTGTACAATGCAGTGGTCAAGTATCTATACCATCCATGAAGTGGTCTCCCTAATAAGACATGTTCCCATCTGACACCCTGCAAAATCTTTCCAACATTATTGATTATATTCCCCAAACTGTCTTTAATATCCCCATGCCAATATTGTAGTTATCAGTTTATGCTGCCTAATCCCTTTCCCTTCTCCCTCATCCCCCCCACATCTCACAACCATCAGTTTTTCCTCTGTATCTCTGAGACTGTTTCTGCTTACTTTGCTCATTCGTTCAGTTCTTTAGATTTCACATGTAAGTGAGATCATATGGTATTTGTCTTTCTCCGACTGACTTATTTCACTTAACATAATGTTCTCTAGGTCCATCCATATCATTGCAAATGGTAAGATTTCATTCTTCTTTATAGCCAAATAATATTCCATTGTATAAATGTACCACAGTTTCTTAATCCAGTCATCTACCGATGGGCATTTCGGTTGTACAAATAGATTTTAAGATGTTCTTCACGTATGTATAATAAATAACTGGAAATCTAAATTTCCAAAACTTATGAGATGTCTAAATGTTATGTGTGTAGGATGCAATGGTATGCCTGCATAATCAATGACAATCTCCTTGAAGACAATCTCCTTGATAAATGTCTCTCACATTTATCTTCAGTATCAGTAAGTATAAGTTTATGAATGTGGACTATGCAGTCATTAAAATAATGTTGTAGAACCTCTATTTTATCGCAGGATTTCCCATGCCACTTTTTTATTAGTAAAATCATTTTTGCATTATGATTCTAATTTGGCTGTATAAATATATGCATTCACATAACATTCATAGGAAAACAACTACAAAATCCAAGTAGTAGGATTATGTATGACTTCTATTTTATTCTTTGTGCTGAATTGTTTTGTTTTTCAGTTTCTCTATGATGAATATCTGTTACCTTTTTAAGCAGAAAAAAAGTATCATTTTAAGACAGAAGGACCATTAGACAAAGATGTAAAATGTTAAGCAGACATCATAATAAGAGGTAATATTTACTGAGTTTTTAATTTGTGCTAGAAACCATTAAAATGCTGTGCCTAGATCATCTCAGTTCATCACCCTCACTACAGCTCTGTGAGGTTTAAATATTAGTGTATCCATTTTACAAATAATGACCCTGAAGCTGAGAGAGGAAGCACCCAGGTCACAGAAGTAGCTGTTGGAAGGGCTGAGAGTCACATCCAGTCTAACTCCAGAACTCAGCTTCTTAATTACGCCAGATTGGCTCTTCCATTAGCATCAGGATGAAGAGTACCCATTGAACCATTGTTGGAGGTGATTTGGTGAATTTGAGCAACATGTGTTGGAGAACAACAAGAGGATTTGGAATCAACAAAATTGACTCAGACACGTAAGCAATTTTTCACTCTAAGCTTCAGACCACCCTAATGCAGCAGTTGGTGGAGATCCACCTATCCCCTTCTCAAAGAAAGTTGATCTTTGGACAAGGGTTGAATGATTCATTACCATCCTCTAAACAGGTTCAAAGAGACCATGAGGAAGACCAAGCATCCTGCACTTCATGTTGCTTCAAAACAGGTGAGAACAGTTTGGGGAGGGCTGGACCACGGTGCACATTGCCTAGCCAATGAGTCTACTAATGCGGCAGGAATGAAATTTCACTCTGAAAACCAAAGGCATTTCAGAGATGGTGGCAATCGGTGACCTAGAGGAGAAAGAAGGCCCAGAAATTCCCATTGCCAAGCACCCATAGTTGGCCTTTCTTCTCATCACTATCATAAGAGCATCATTGCCAGCTCCCCTTTACAAACTAAGGAAGTCATGCCATGACTAAAGCCTAAAGAACTAAGTCAATCTATGAAACACATTATCATTTACAACTGATAACAACATCATTCTCTTTATTTAGCATGCAATACTTATTTATTTTAGTGAATGTAAAACTTGAGTCAATAAAAGATATATAAATGTAAAGCTTTCATAAGGTTGCTCCTAATCCTGCTCCTTCTGCCAACCCTATTTTTCCATTAGTTTTTCTAAATGATTGAGTAAATAATTTTATATTATATACTATAACAGTATATTTTATATTATATACTATATATTTTATATTATATACTATAACAGTAATTTTAATATTATAGAGAAAACTGAGTCTGGGCCATGCTCTTCCATCCTAGTTCCTTTCCCAGAGAAAACTCGTTATCCAGTCTACCCTTCTAGATTCTTCAAGGCAATTACACTCACAAAGGTGCACTCAGAAATACACCATTCTATTTTGCAGGTATTTGCTTGTTAATATATAAATAACATGCTATGTGTACAACTTGTTTTTCTTCAGCGAACCATAGGTTTGAAATATCATCTTTCATACACACGTAGATAAATCAGATGAACATGTGTGCACATGAAGTCCAGAGTTCCAAGAGTAAAGCACACAAATCTACACTGTACCATGCAAATCCCAGCTGCCCAGATCTGTCACTGACTAGCTCTGTGACACTGGGGAGGTTAACCTCTCTGAGCTACCATATTCTCATCTATAAAATAGAGATGAGAATATCATTATAATGAGAAATAAATGAGCTGGCATTTGTAAAGTGTGCGGCACACATATATTCTACATTCGTATCTGTTAAATCGTAATCAAGTGTCTGAGGTCCACACTGGTGAGGAACAGAGCTGGGTTTGCTCTCACTGGCCCACTTGGCTGCTAATCCACCTTGCACTCCACTATGATCCTCTCCCAGAAGCGGTAGTGATCACCGATCCCACCCTTCATATGGGGAAGCGGGAGGCCAACAGTGAAGTGGCTTGAAATTCATCTGCGGAATGAACCTGTGAGACCCTCTTCCTCACTCGCTTCCAAGGCTTTGCCTGGGCCAACCCACATGTCTGGATTCTAGCCTCACCTTTCTTACAACCCCAAACTTTCTGGGCTTCTCTATTTCAAGGGCGAGCGGAATAGGTGAAGTCTCCTAGCCTTTCTCCAGGGTGCCCCCAGGGAGCAAGGGGATAAGTATTGCCTGACCCACCATCTACACCTCTCCCAGCTTTAACAGAAGTCTGACAGTTTCCTTATCTTCACACATGCCCATCTATCCCCTCTTCTCCATCCCATTAGCACAGCAGGACACACCTCCCATGTGGTCACCTTGTTTTTCCTCTTAGACATTATCTGATAAGTATTCCTAAATATAACTCTGCCCATATACTCTGTTCTCCTAAGACCTTCCATGCTCCGTTACCTGTAAAATTAAATCTGCTGTGAGTCTAATATTTCCACCCAGGTTTTCAAACAGACAAGGAGGAATTAAGATGACAATGAGTGGCAAGGTTTCTGGAATTTCATTATAAAGTTATAACCTGAGAAGTTGCTGACTGTCTTTCTTAGATGTCCCAGAAGCCTCGATGGGCCCTCTCCTTGTCCAGATGAGGAATTAGAGAGAGAGAGATTTGGGGACACTTTGTCAATTTCATTTTCCCCTGCCCCTGTATCCAGCTGCCAACATCAGCACCAACCTACTCAGCGCTAAACCAGTTCTGACCGTGGAGGTCATTCATTAGCAGGCCCGTCTGCACGAACAGATAGGGTTTGGGTCTGGCTTTGCTGTCTCTATCAGAATATGTGTCACAGAGTCAAAACCTCGCTTTGGGATTCTGGCCATGAGCGCCCAGTCCTAGTAATCAGATCTCAGTTCCAGTTCTCGATGTCTGTTCCAAAGCTGCAAGGAGAGCTAGCAGGTCTGCCTGGAGTTCTGACACACTTTCATGAGCCATGTCCCTCCTTCTCCCCAGGAAACTGGATTACCTCTCTGGGAGATTGGATCACCCCCTGTCTTGTCAGGCGAGAGTGCTACTTCATGTCAATTCTCAGTCTCTCAGAAATCCCACTGACTCATTGCTGAGCCAGGCCAGACCCAGTTGCTTGCCCCACTTAGACATGGTGACTTGGCATGTGACCACTGGCCCCTTCTACCTCCTCACCCCATAGCTGGTCTGGGAGTCTGGTCCTTAGCCAGCTCATTAGTTATCTCTGCCATTCACCTTTTCTCCTTTGCACTAGGCTCCTTCTGCCCCACCTCCTCCTTACAGCCAGGTCTTCTTTATAGAGGATGGCATTTGGGGTGAGGGTTAATATATCTATATTCTTGTTTTTTTTTAATCTCACAGTGGCCCTATAAGATGGATATTCTCACTTGCCTTTTATAAAGGGAGAAATTGGAGTTCAGGGGCAGGAAACAGCCTCTCCAGATAAAATTCTGGTGCAGCCAGAATTGGAACCCTGACTGATAGACTACAAATTCCTTGCACTTTCACTACTCCACTCTTCCTGGGGAAAGTGAGAGTGAGGTGATGAATTGTCCTCCCACCTCCACTTGGGATCCAGTTGACTTTCAGGAAGCTCCTGGGCCATGGCCTCTTAATGATACCTTTCCCCAGCTCTTTCCATATTCACCTGAACAGCGGATGGAAAGAGCTTAGCTAATATCTTAGGTTAATGCATGAGATTCACCACTAATAATGCCGTTATCTCAGTGGAAACATTTGGTTTGTGGATCATGAGGAAGAGGTTTTATCAAATTCCACATGAGCTTACTCAAAAGAATAATAATCTACAAAGCCAGCCATGCTTTGCGCGGATGGCATTCTAGGTAGAACAAGGATCGTATCTTGCAAATGTGCTGTAATTTGCAAACCAAGTGCTGCACTGGAAACCATCATCTCCAGAAAGATGTGCTTTAGCAGATTTGTTCTCCACCAGAAGAAAACCGACATGCCGGGGGCCCAAGCAAAGTTGGCCTATGGAAGTATCTCTGACATTGTGCCAGAATTCAATTAATTTTGTTGTGAGTGCTGGGACTAGCCCACGGGATAGTGAGGAGGGTGGCCGTGTGGGGCTAGAAACAAGAGCAGAGAGTCTTTCAAGCAAGCGAGAGCCAGGTTGAGAAGAGCCTCGAAGTCGCGGAAGGGAGCCTGGGAACAAAATGCCAGGAGGGAGAGTCCAGCAAAGTGCAAAATGGGTGAGCAGGGGGCAGAATGTGGGCAGAAGCTGCTGTCGAAATCAGAGGACAGAGTGAGGGGTTCAGAATCGGGCATGAGGCAGCTGAGCACAAGTGAGCACAGATTCCTGGAGGAGCATCAGCTGCGACCCGTGACCCACTTTCAGGAAATGGTCAGGACTTCACTGGGTCAGTGGGGCCTACACCTTCTTGGGTGCTTTAGATGATGTGGATGAACATCTTGACTTCCCTACTAGACTGTACACCTCTTGAGAGCTGGACCATGTCATGCTAATTCCATTTCCGTACACATAGCTCAGTGCTTCGCACATCGTAGGTTCGTGGCAAAGGTTTACTGAACACATGGGACTGAAAGCAAGGCACGGGGCTGAATTAGGGGTCCTGGAGTTGACTTGCGGCTCCACTTCCGCATAGCCGGGTGGCCTTGGGTAACTTACTGTACCTCTCGGAACCCCAATTTCTAAGTTAAATGAAGATTGGTTGGATGATCAATGTAATGCCCTTTTCTATATTCTAAAATATTCTGAGTCTGTGGATATATGAAGCAGTGAACAATAAAGGCTGTTTTGACAACACAGCCACCAAAGCAATATCATTCTTACCAGCAAGGCAATATCATAAAAGAACGACAACCCCACCAGTGCCCAGGACACCAAATGAATAAGGATGTGGCACTCTCCCTGAAGCAGAGCAGAAGTGGTGGAAGATGGGGGAACAGGCAGTTAAGGAATTACAATCCAGTGTCACAGATACTATCCTAGAGATAGTGTTACGGGCCAAAATAGGAAGTGTTTCCTTTTCTTGGGATAGTCAGAGAAGGCTTTGAAAAGGAGATGACATTTGAGATGGATCTTGAAAAGATGGACATGAGTTCACCAGATGGAGAAAGGGGGTTCAAGTGGAAAGCCCATCCAGACAGAGGTAATGACATGTATCAAGTAGCACCGGTAGGAAATACAGGATTTATCAATGGAGACCAAAAGTTTGACCCAGAAGACAATGTATTTTCTCGTAGAAAGGAAGGAAAGGAAAAGAAGGGAAGAGAATGGAAAGGAGAAGGGAGAAAAAAAAGAGGAGAGGAGAGGAGAGAAAATGCCATTTGATGCTAGGGATCTTTTTATTTCCATCTTACCTACATTGTTGAGAAATATTCAAGAGCTAATAGAGAAAGCACTAAAACAGACAGCAAGGCAATGGATTGCAATGCTGGAGTGCTAAAGCCATAGAATGTGAGTTCCAAAAGAAACTTAGAAATCATCCAAGTTGAAATTTCCCAACATGAACATTTCTGCATTCTTTTATGTGTCCTTGTCCGGCTACCTCCTTCTTCCCCACCCTCGTTTCTGGGATGGGAAATGGGAGGTAGGATTTAAATAGTGTTGAGTTTCCAGGTAACTTTGGGCTGGGAAACACAAATTACAGTTGAGCACTTATTTTAAAGAAAAAGCTGATGTCTGGATAATGGAGATTACCCTCTCAAGGCCTCAGAGCTAGTGACTGTCAGAGCTGAGAATAAAGCCCCAGTCCCTCTGCTTTTTTGGTTCAAGTTCACGATCCTTGTAACTTCTCCAAGCTATGGTGAGAACATCTGCATGCCCCATCAGCCTTTCTTGAAGCAGAACACAGGTGTGAGCAGGCTACCTCCAGGGTCCAGAAATGCACCACTGTGCACCAATTTCCACACCACTGGCTGGTATCCTGCTCCAAAGAGAAAGACCCAAGGGCGTCACTGCCTACCAGATGACTCGTATTCCTCACCCTAGCACCAACAGAAACATCCAGATGTTCATCTGAAGAGCCGTTGGTTTATTGTCGTTCACTGGGGTTTTAAAAGTTGAGGAAAGAAAGAGATGAGAGTGAAAGAGAGAAAAGGAGATTCTCATCTCTCTCCAGCAAAGAACTGAGGTTTGCCATACAGCCGTTGGCTCAAATCCTGCCTTTGTCAAATACTTAATATTATTATTTTAATTATAATAGCTAACAGCTATTGACCCTCTCCCTTGGTGCCAGGTACGATGCAGGTGGTTTACCCACAGCATCTTCAATCCTTATAAAATCCAGGAAAAGTAGCATCATCCTCATTTTGTTAGTAAAGAAATGAACCACGGAGAATTTACACCCCTTGTCCAAGGTTATACAGTGGCCCCCTGACAGCCTCGGGATTCGAGTGCAGATCTCCCTGACTCCAAGCCTTATTTATAAGAGCTGTGTGACCTTGAACAATTCAGGTTCCTCATCTGTGACGCAGCAAATAATAATGAAAATACATGTTGTGGAAAGACTCACAGAATAAATACATCAAAATTAAAAAAATAATAACTCCTTCCTAGCAGGATTGCTGTCAGGATTAAATGAGTGGATATGGGAAAGTGCTTTGTAAACTGCCACCCACCATACAAATTTTATCATTATTATTATTTCAAAAAATACGGCTTCTCCCATAAAATAAAATCATCGGTGGCATATATTTATGACAACATGCCCCAGAAACAATTTCTATTCTGATGGGTTGCCTCCCTATCATGTTATTAAAAGGTTAAGGAAAATGAACAATGGAGGATTAAGATTAGATCTTTCACACATGATACCACAAAATCAATAGAGCCCCTGTAATCCATCCGGTGATAGGAAGAAATAGACCCAGGCTCCTGGAACGATTACTCAGGGAAATGTCAACAGGTATTGACAAGAAACCTGGCAAGGCAGCCATGGTCCAGGCTTGGCCGCAGTTTCCCTCACTCTAGCGCCCTCATGGCAAACAGAGACTCTGCGTTCCCAGAATGCAGAGCAATGAGGGTGCTGAGCAGAGAGGCACTTTCCTTCTCCCACAGTTCTGCAGAATTTATGTTTTTGCAACTGGGTCAGAGCTTCTTGGGAAAAATGATAGCCTAAGCAGCGCCATAGGGAGCAGGAGATTACATCTATTTGTGGTCAATCTAAAGCCCATTTTTTAAAAACCTGCTATGCTTATCCTTAGTCTATGATGGTCATTATCACTGTTGTTCTTATTCAGTATTTAAGGATGCCTCTCTTCCTGAACATCTGTGGGATTGGGGACCAACGCTGAAAATTCCAAGCAGTAGATTCTCCTCGGAGGGTTTATTCTTCCTGCCCAGCTAGAAAGGGATGCCTGGAGTTCTCAGAGGCCTGGTGAGTGTTCTACTTAGGCTTTTCAGTCAAAAATCTGAGATTTGGCTAAATATAGGATTAAAGTCTGGCCCTAGGGTGCCCCAAGATAGAAGGATCTCTTATTAACCTTCATAGCTGCATGATTCTACATCTGTATGAACTTCTCCCCCTCTCCTGGATATGGACAGGACTTTAAGGACGCTAATATAGTAAGAGTAACAATAGGAATAGCAGCTGCCATATATTGAACACCTACTATGTGTCAAGCACCGCAGGAAATGTACATATATTGCCTCTCATCCTTATAATCCTCATTAAGCACTGTTCTCTCTATGTTCCAGTGAAAGAACTGAGGATCAGAAAGGCAAAGAAGCTTGCCCAGTCACGTGGCTAATAAGTGACAGAACTGAGATTCAAACTCAGCACGTTGTTCCACACTCTTTGGTGCTGCCCCTCAAAAGTGCAAATCCCCAAACCAGAAGCAAGTGCTGTGATTGAGCTGGGAACAAAGAGCAGAACTGCCCTCCCATCAGAGGGACAGCCAAATAGAGAAGTTCAAGAGTGGTGAAAGTAACAGGAGAAGGTGCCAAAAAAAGAGTGAAGGAACAGAACGGACTGGAGAGGCCTGAGCTAATTCTAGAGGGTTTGGAAAGACAAGGCCTGCATGGGAACAACAGGGCAGATTCGGGAGCCATTTGGTGCCCCTCAGAACCTACTCACAGGTTGCCTTTCTCCCAGCCTCTGAGGACACAGGCTGTCAATTTGGGGATATAAGAGACCCCAGCCAGTCACTCTGCAAGTGTGTGAGCATAGAGCATCTGGTAGCCAGCCTCTTTTGGTCCTTGTGCCCATTTTTTAGTGCCTGGGCTCTAGCTGTCATCTACTTTCTGGTCCCAAAGGGAACCCAGGTGACTCTGGCTTGACTGCCTGGAGATTTAGACTTGCCCTTCCTCAGCGAGTCAGCCTGGATCTGCAATGACTGAGTGCCCATCCACAGGGAGCGTCATACTTATGGTGCAGGTGAGAGCCCGAGACGCAGAATGGAGATTTGACTTTTCTCTAATATGAATAGGACTTTTCCTCCCACTTTGTCCTGCCCTTACAACAATCTGAAAACTGGGGCCAGGCTCTAGGCATCAGGTAGAACTGTACATCTGGAAAAGGATACCTCTCCCTTTTCACATTTGTTCAAGGAAGTCCTTGGAGTTCAGAGTCAGGGTCCAGACAAGGGAGGCCTGAGGACCGGAATAACCCCACACACTTTATGTAGAAACTGAGTAATTATACTAATGAATGCTTATAAAATGTACTCATCCCATTCCATGAATTGCTATAAATATTTTGAGTTAACTCATTTCGCCCTCACGAGAGCCCTATGAGGTGGGCACAATTAGCCACATTTTCTGGACAGGAAAACAAGTTGTGAAGCATAACTAATAAGTGCAGAAGTCCACTGCTATAGCCTGAATGTTTGTATAGCCCCAAATTCGTATGCTGAAACCTAATCAACAATGCAGTGGTGTTTGGAGGTGGGGCCTTTGGGAGGTGATTAGGTCATGAGAGCAGAGCCTTCATGAATGGTGTTAGTGTCCGTATGAAAGAGACCCAGAGAGCTCCCTGGCCCCTTCTTCCATGTGCAGACACAGCTAGGAATAGCTGTCTGTGAATCAGGAAGGAGGCCCGTATCAGACAGTGAATCTGCTGGCACCTTGTGCTTGAACTACTAGCCTCCAGAACTGTGAGAAATACTTTGCTGGGGTTTATTAGATATGCAGTCTGTGATATTTTTGTTATAGTAGCCCCAATAGACTAAGGCACCCACTCTAGCACCCTACAGTAGGGCTGCAGATCTGTGTATACACACTGCCCCGTGTCACCCCTCTCAGGAGACAGAGAATTGCCCCATCCCTGGCTCATGTATGGAGATTGTGGTGTCAGTTTCCAGGTTAAAGAGAACCTTTGAGGAAGAGTGGTTGCACATCTTGACATATGCAGTTATCCAAATGTTGGTCCAGATGGAATAGACCGATGTATTCAGGATAAATAGAAAATTGCAAAGTATATTTTGAATAAAAATCAAAACCATACTCACATTCACATAAGATTCCTAAAATATCTTGTTTTTTCGTCAAATAATTAAAAAAAAAACTTTCTTGGGTTGGTCAGTGAATATGATTTAGATGCTCAAACGATTCAACCTTGACTTCAACTCTGCTGTTTATGAGCCCTCTGCAGGGAGCCCAGTTCACAAGGCCAGGGTTTTCCTGTCCAGCATGTGCTGCAAGACTGGACACTGGCTGTGCCTAGACAGGTATTCATTTTCCCTTTGGAAAAGAGGGCGCTTATTTTGATTTTTCCCACTCTGGCTACCAAAATTTTCACATCGATGGACAGACATAGGAGCCCATTCAAGTCAGATGTCTAGCTGGAAGGACTGTGTAAGTTATCATATCATTAACCATATGATATCAATAAAGATATTAATAGTTAACATTTGTGGAGATCCTGCTCTATGTGGCACTGTGCGAAGTGCCTTTCACAATCCTGAATAGGGAAGTGAAGTAACTTCACACAGGGCTACACACCTGGGTAAGGGGAAGAAGCAGGCTTTACAACCGGACATTCTGATGGTAGAGCCTGTTCTCTTCACATGTATGCAAGGCAAATCTAGTGTCATTTGCTGCACAGTGAAGCACTCTGGGGATGGTAGACTGGGGCTTGGTGTCAGACAGAGTTGACATCTCCCTCAGCTGAGGGGATAGCTCCAGTTCAGGTGGGACCAGGTCTCCTACTTTGTTTTGCTTGTAAGACCTGCTGATCCTTGTCTAAGTGTCCCTGTTCTTCCCTTTCATGCTCTGTCTCTGGATGGCATCATTTCTGTGTATCAGGGGTCTTGAAACCTTTTGAAGGAAGATCTTGGTCTTTACACTTGCCATGTCTCAAAGTCCACTGTAGGCCTTGAGTACTGATCAGAGAATTGCTGCTTCTCTTGTGAGTATGGAAATGACATTCCCCCATGGGTGGTGGAGCAGTGGCATACCTATCTTTCTACCCAGAAAGCTCCACCTACCTCTGTGAGCCATGTTCTCTAGCAGCAGTAATTGAAGAAAGGTACTTTCAGACTCTCTTGGGAAGAAAGAGGTTCTTCCTGATTAAGATGTGTTTAACAAAGAAAAAAAGGTAACCTCATTAAACAATGCCACTTCCCACGTGTAGTAGTAGCTGGTCTCCAAAGATGGTTCCCAATGAAACACACCTCCCAGTATTCGCACCCTTGTGTAGCTCTCAACTCCCTCCCACACAGAGCCTGGGCTGACCCTGGGGCTCACTTTAAGCAGCAGAATGTAATGGAATCAGTGCTGTGCCATTTCCAGCCTAGACCCTCAAGAAGGTCTGGCAGCTTCACTTTTATGTTCCAGGGAGCCCTGAGCTGCCATTTACATGAAGCAAGAAGTCCAGCTACCGTGTAGGAGAGATGATGTGGAGAGGCCTGGTAGAGTGGCCATCTGAAGAGGAAGAGACCCCGAGGAGGACTGACACCCCAGCCAAGCTGTCCCATCCAGCCCTGAGCTGTCTGGCTTCCCAGCTGAGTGAACAAACATCTGCATGGAGAAGCTGTCTGGGAAGTTCCAGCTCAAGCAGACAGCACATGGAACAGAGATGACCACCCCTCCTGTGTCCTATTTGAATTCTTGACCTACAGTATTGTGAGGTCAATACTCACAATACTGTATATTGTGAGTAATGGGGAAAAAATGGATGTTTTAAGCTGCTTCTTTATGGCAACACCAAATAACAGAAATGCTGTGTGACGCTATATAACATCAAAAATAGCGTCAGTCATTCAAAAGTCTGACTACTCAACCGCTTCACCCTTTGGTTTGGGGCTTCCAAACACAAGAGATTCTTCCCAGAGTTCCGTCACAACCCCAGTGACCTCAGGGAAGTATATGGTTTTACTACTTCCAGTTACTCGGGTTTTCATTATAGATACGTGCAATTCCTCAAGTTTCTTTCTTCTGTGAACTGGAAGCTCCATGTGGGCAGGGAGCAAAGGGTGATATTCACTGCCATATCCTCCATTTTAGCACAGAGGTCCCTGCATGGTAGATATTGAAAAAAAGTATGTGTATATATATATATATATATGAATTATATATATATGAATTATATATGTGTGAATTATATATATATGTGAATTATATATATATGTGTGAATTATATATATATATATATATTTATATATATATTTATATGAATGAATGGATAAATGAATTGGTATGAAGTTCAGATTGATGTAAAGCTCAGAGTAGCTGCGGCATACAGATTGAGAAATCATTCATTTGCCAGGCTAAGGAGTTAGAACTTCATCCACTAAGTGACTAAAGGAACAGATAAACAAAGTGGCTTAAATTCCACTATTTGCCACAGTTAATCCACAAAATCAATGCAGCTACATAATCCGTTGAGTTGTTTCAAGTCCCCCAGGTAATTAGTTTCCTGGCACATTACGAGGTGGAATCCCACTTGTTCCTCACATATTTCTAGCATTCCTGGATATATCTGAAATAGAAAATGAGTACTCAATATTTTATTTTTTTGAAATTACCCATACTTTAATATAAAATCATTTACAAAACTAGGGTGCCCTGAATTGAACTTGAAATGTTTCATTGCCTATGCCAGTGACGTCAATAGGCAACATGAGGTCAGTAAAACATCCTACGACTTTAGGAACCAATAAGGTGTTTAATAGAAAATACTATGTACCATGCTCCAATGTTAAATGAGTGATTACATATAGACACTGAGAACCACTGAGTGGCCTGAGTCGCTCACGTTGCCCACATGTGGCTCTTGGGCACACTACTATTTCATGATCAATGTTGAAAAGTTTTCCCCAGTTTGGGGACTTCATTAAAAGCATAGGTTTCATCACTGTCACAGCCCACCTGTCTTCTAGTGTTTCTTCGTACCCCTTCTCCTCACATATAATGTTGGGTCCTCTCGGATCAGATCTCTGGTCAATGACTAGGAGCCAAGTCCACTCTAAGCCCTAAATCTCTAGCATCAAATCAAATTGTACCTAAAGGGATCTCGCCTCAGTCTTCTCAATTGCATTTGGCAAGGACATGCCAACTGATGGGGCAAAGTGACCTCTCCTCTCAACACTCTGACCATTCCCCACCTTGGAGCACATCACTGGCCTCTTGTATCTACCTGGTCTTTACAGGGCTGACCATCATCATTAGTGCTGATCAACTGTTCTTGGTACCCTTCATATGTTTTCCTGACATGACTGGCTTATACTCAGTGTCTTGTATCTATTCCTCCTCACTTACAGCCAGAGAGAAATGCATATCTATACTTTATAAGCCATAAATAATAGAAGAAATAGAGCACTTGTGTTTGTCCATAGAGAAACACATATCCATAGCTATATACAGAAATATACATAATAGAGGACACAGAATTCCCATATCTGTCAACAAAAGGGAGAAACAAAACCCTGGAATAGATAGCCTCCTCTGCTAAATAGACCCTGCCTTTCTGCCACCACCAGAGTGTGGTGTCACACACATTGGCTACTTAGATGGCTGCTGTGAACCCATGACTCCTTTTCAGTAATGCTTGCCAATTCTGTGAGGTTGGTAATGGGAATTATGGGAAGGAGGGTGTATTAGTTTGGGTAATGCTAGCTACTATAAGAGAAAAACACTGAACTTTCAGCAGCTTAGCACAAGAGAAGTTTATTTCTTGACTCAGGCATTGTCTGATCAGCAGGGAGTGGGGAGGACTCTGCTCCATGCGGTCATGCAGGAACCCAGGCTGCCAGAGGTTCTGCCCTCTTCAGCACTGGCTTCCAAGGTCACCCTGGGTTTCCACATTCAGCTGGCAGATGAGCAAGTCACAGGGCCAAGTAGAATTATAAGGAGCACGGGGAAATGTAGTGTAGCTGGGTGCTTCAGAGGAAGGGGATGGGAATGCATGAACAGCTATTCTCTGTGACAAAAGGATAAAACTCTTAATTTTTTGCTGGCTATCTTTTTTTTTTTCTCCTTCTTATTTTTCTGTTTGGAAATAGAGTCATTTCCTTTTCCCCTTTGGGTTATTTTTCTCCAGTTAGTCCTCCAAAGACCTTGCTGCCCACTCAGCCAACTCAAATTTCTTTCTGTTCCAGTGTTGAACCACGTGGTGATAATACCCCTGCCGCGGGTAAGGAATCCCAGTGTACAGAACCACCTCTGGTGATGCAGTTATCACAGCAGTCGGCGAGAGGCTCTTTTGAGTCAGGCTCCCCAGCCTCAAGGAGAAATCTATAGTGAAACCCTTGGAGATCAGGAGATCGCAGACACTGATTAGGACTCTGGAGCAATAAAGCCTTCCCTACAGGATCCAGGGAATGTGAGCCTGGGAGATGAGGAACTCACCTTGAAGTGGACACAGCCTATATACTTTAATCCCCAGGACTGTAGGTGACAAGGAAGGAAATGTGTGTTGTATGGTGTGGTGCTGCTCTAAACAGCTGCCAAACTCATCCCTGGGGACTCAGTATGCCTTCCGTACCAGAGAACCATAACCTCGGTCATAATAATCCCACCTCTGTGCAGAGCTTCATGGTTTACAAGCCTTTCACAAATAGCACATTATTTACTTCTCTCAATAATAGCAGACAGATATTATGTTTATGCCCTCCTCTCCATCCCCGCCAGCACTGCCCTAATTCAGGCCTTCATCGTCTCTCAGTGGACTATTATAACAGCCTCCTAACTGGTCTCTCCGCTCCAATTTGCCTCCCTCTAATCCATTCTCTACACAGCAGCAAGAGTAATCTGTCTCACAAAGAAAGCTGCCCCCTCCCCCCACTCCTAACACCCTCCAATAGCTCCCCTTTGCACTTAGGATAAAACCTGTATCATTAGCACTGCCCATCAGGCCCTGCGTGATATGGCTCCTGCGGCCTCTCCAGTTTCATTTCTTTCCACTACTCATGCTGAACTCATGCTCCAGCAACACAGAATGGCTCACAGTTCCCCACAAATACTTATGATTTCTCACCTTTGTCTCTTGATTTTGCTGGCCTCTCTCTTGCAATGCCGCATGCCCTGCCTTTGGTTCTTTGGTTTGCTAACTCCTCCACACCAGTTTAAGCATCATTTCTGAGACATCTTTTCCAATGACTACACACACACGTGCACATATGCACACGTGCACACATGCGCGCACACACACACACACACTTGGCTACGCCCAAGCTATCCTCTGCAGAGCGCCATCACTGCACTTCTCACACCGTGCTGCCCTGATGTATTACTGTGTCCATCCCTCTCACCAGGCTATCAGCTCTTATAGGGAAGGTCTATTACATATTCATCTTTATACTCAGGCACCTAGCATTGTGCCTGGCAACTAGCAGGCTCTCAATAGATAATTATTGGAGCATAATTTCAATAAGCCTGCATTTGGAACTAGGGAAACCCCTTCTCTAAGGGCTTAACAAATAATTGTCCACAATACGAACTAATAAATGGGAGAAAAAAATGCTAATCTAGGTCTGTCTAAGGCCCCTAAACACTTCAGACTACTGCACACTACCTTCTAAGAGACCACAGGTATCGACGTGAGCTAAAAAAGTTATATCTCTTGAGGGAGTTTTTCCTTTTTGCTTTGTTTTGTTTTGACTTCTTTTGAATCTCATATCCTTTTGAGAATCTGAGGAAAGCTATGGAGTTTTTCCCCAGAAAGAAATGAACATACACACCAACTTTTGTATGTAACATAAGAATCTATTAGTCAGGATAGGGTAGCTGTTGCTGCAGTAACTAAACTACAAAACCTCAAGGACATAGCATAGCAAAAGTTTAAGTCCTACTCCTGTATAGTTCTTTGTGGGTTTGTAGGGGCTCTCTCCTCCATCCAGGGAGTTAGGGATGTAGGCTCCTTCCACCATAAAACACTGTTATCTCAACACATGCTTCCAAATTACCTGGACAGGAAAAGAAGGAAATGAAGAAGGCCCACTGTCTTTGAACTGCTTCAGCATGACAGTGGCACATGTCTGTGGTAAACTGCAAAATGTCCACAAATTCCTTCCAACCTTGTGTGCACACCCCTTTGCAAAGTGACTCTGATTTTCCTCCTATCAACAGGTATGATCTTTATCTCCATCTTTTAAATGTGGGCTCAACCAATGAGACATTAAGAAACCTAATGCAAGCAGAGGCTTGAAAATCACTTGTTCATTGGGGCCTGTCCTTTCTTGCTGCTCTTTGGAACCATGAGATCACCATGAAGAAGCCTCAGTCAGTCTCTTTGGAGAGAGGTGGCCCAGTTACCCCATCGCTTTAGCCAAGAGCCAACACCTACAGACAGACAGAATGAATCCTCAAGTAGGTAAGACCATCCTGTATCAACCAGCTCCCTGCCGAGCCACCCACTGGCTGAGATTGTATCAGTAAATTCAGGCAAGACCAGCACAACCACCCAGCTTAGCCCAGACCGACCTGATGACTCAATGAATTGTAAGCTAGTAAGTGACTATTAATTTCAACTACTAAATTTGGGGATTATTTGTTATGCAGCATAAGCTAACTGATGCGAAAATAGAAACCAGAAGCGGTGCTGCCTTAACAAAAACCTAAAACATGTCGTAGTGATCATGTGATTATGGAACTGGTAGAGACTAGAAAATTAGTTATCAAAGGCTGGAAAAACCACAAACTGTTAGGCAATCCATTGACCTACAGCAACTAATTCCTACATACAATTTAAAGACCTAGAGATACATGATCATTTTAAAAAGCTCTCTTACAGCCAGAGAAGAGAACTACAGTCTCTAGTGAAAGCAGCTAGACTAGAGGAGTGCTGAGGTTGTGTTAGCCCTAAATCCATCTTGGGACTTCCTAAGAAGAGGGTAAAGCCTTAGAATTACAAAAAGAAGAGTTTGGGAGTCAGAAAAAAAAATGTATCTGGTCATAGATTTGCTACGTACCAGCTTTGGAACCAGTTGTGGAACCCCATCTCAGAGGCATGGGAGATGATACTTAGTTTGTTGGATTATTGTCAAGATGAAACAAGAAATTACTAAGAACTGTCCTTGAAAACCTGTGTATTATCACTGCATTCACAGGTGAGTGGCACCTGAAACCACCAGGGGTCACTCTGCGGTTGGAATTCCAGGAGAAAGACCTGTTGGAGCCGGGAATGGAAGAGCTCCAGGAGAGTCAATTGGGAAAGCTTTCTCAAGAAAGTGACATTTAGCATGAAATGTAAATAATAAGTCATGTTTAGCCAAGTGGCACATATTCTGGGCAGGAGAAACAAGTACAAACTATGTGGAGTGACAGAGCTCATGATTCATTCATGTACCTGGCCTCCAAAATGTGTAGGTTCCTCCACGAGTGCCTCAGGTTGAGGACATGGAAAGGGAGCCCTATATTGTAAGGACGTGGCTTCTCTTAAATACAGGCAGACATGAAAGAGGACATGACTCTTTCTTGAAATGCAATTTTCTGCTTGTTTACAAATGATTAACTACTGCAATCAATTGTGCCATAGTTCAGGCCACTGCATCCTTTGGGACAACAGTGAGATGGTGCCTTAGGCTGGGCCTGGTAATCATTGGAATGCACACAGGACGGTCTGACGGCAGACCTTGTGCTCTGGATTCTGGCACAATTATTGTGAAGGGACTACTGCCCTCTGCGGCTTTCCATCCCTCCCCCCTTGCTCCTCTTCCTCATTTGCGTTCCCAGCCCCAGCCCAGTACTCTGGCAGATGTGGCAGGTTGGGGGAGCAGGCTGGCACTCAAGAGTATACCAATCTATGTCAGCAAATAGGTGAAGGGGCTTAATGTTTTATATATTCAAACCTCAAAACAACCTTGTGAAGTGGATAGTAAGGAATTATTATCCCTATTTTACAGATGAGAAAACAGCGTCTTAGAGAAACTAAAGAAACCAAATCCAGTCTTTGCTCTTCCTTCCAGCCCAGCCCCCAGTCACCTGCTGCTCTCTCGCTGGAGGCCCCTCACCCACGCCTACAATCTCAGCAGCAACAGGATAGCCATCCACCAGGTTCATACAGCCCTTCATAGACTGCAGGTTGGCTTTGTCAATGCCAGATTAGTGCACTTTGGACTTCAATTTCTTGATTCTGAGGAATCGGGGGTGGTTCCCAGGGAGGTACGTCTGAGTACCTCCGCCATAGGCATATTGCCGTCAAGTGTGTGCCATACTTCTTTCACACCGGACTCCTGTGCAGCTCACACAGGCAAGGTAGGTGCCATCTCCAGATTGCGAGTCAGGGCAGACATTGTATGTCCACACTGGAACTGAGAATGTGAAGACACCCATCCCACATCTGGTCACGGGCCATCTGGGAATCCTTTCTGGAGGTATTGAGGTGAATATTCGCTTGAATTATGCCATTTCAAGAGAGTATCAGGGTGACCTTTTCTTTTAATCCAGTTTTAAAGTGAGGCCACACAGAAAGGACAGGGTAATCGGTGAACTCTTCAGAATAATGAAAAGATGAAGGTGAAGCACTCCTCTAGAGTCAAATAAAAGAAGTTTGACTCACCTCATGTGAGAGGCACGTAGCCTTTGCTCTGTTCAACCTGAGAGGAAAGACATCTATCTAATACCAATTGTCTACTTATACTTTGCAACAAGGTCAGGAAAGCTATTCGTAAAGTTCTGTATAAGTTATATCATAACAATACATATTTGGCTAATTATTCTTAGAGTTATCATTTTTATAATGCCTATTTGTGACACATTTTCACATTGAGCATTTCATCTGACCCTCCCAACCCTGATAAGCAGGCATGGCTCTCCCAATGAGGAAACAGAATCAGAGACAGTCAGTTACAGAGAGAGCACATAGTACGTGCCTGGCACCGGTCAGAGTGCTTTAAATATTTAGATTTATCTAATCTTCACATCAACACCATGAGATGGGTACTACTGTTAACTCTGTTTTATAGGTGAAGAAATTTGGGCCCAGAGAAGTTAATAATTTGCCCCAGGTCACACAGCTGGTGAAACATACAGAGAGAATTTGAACCCAGGTAGATGGGCTGTAGAGCTCTACAGCTTCTTGCCAACTTGCTCAAAATCACATAGCTAGAAAAAAGCAAAACTGGAATTCAAAGCTTCGTCTGACTCCAAACCCTGGGTTCCACCTAGTAACAGGAGCTCACATGTCCGAGTCCTCCACACGGGATGATCCAAGCACTTTCCTCATGTTAATGTATTTAATCCTCACCATTTTTCAAGTGAGGAAACTGAGGCATAGAGGGATAGTAACTTGCTCAAGGTTGCAAAGCTAGTACGTGGCATAGAAAGGGCCCAAACCCAGGCAGTCTGCACTTAGAGCCCACCGTCCTCATTGCCCCACTAACAGCCTGTCCTCTCGGTTGCTTACCTAAAAGTCTGTTCTCTACGAATAAAAACCCAGGTGCTGCAGAGTTTGCTATGGTTCTCATTGCTTTCCAGAGTCACAGGTAAATTTTCTATCTGTGCAAAGTCTAAGGGGTTTGCAGTCACTGGTTCTGTTTACTTTGCTGAACTGTTTGCTCTATGGGGACAGAAGCTGACTGTGGCACTCCCTGTGCTGGCTTTGCATGGATCTGGGTGCCTCAGCTGGGTCTCCTGTCACCTCAAGAAAATGAAGACATCCAGGACATGGGCTTGGAGGGTGCCGGCAGAGCTGTTTCTTCTCTGTGCTGCTCTGGGTTGTCTCAGTTTGCCTGGCTCCAGGTAAGTGACAGTTACAAATGATTCCCTGATCATTAATATGACAAGGAATATAAAGCCACATAATGCTGACCGTCTCTTTGTCACTTGCCTATTGAATAAGGAACATCTCTTGAAGCAGTCTGCATGCATCTGATAAAAAATATCAACATCTCTTCAAACTATTGTGGAACCGAGCGGCTGGCTTCAACAACAGTTCCCATAAAAAATTGACATGTTTGAATGTATTGTGTCATGCTAAGAAGAATAACATACTTGTTCTGTAGTCTGAACAAAGCTTCAGTGTGATTCTTTATGCAAAAGAGGTTTGTTATATATGGAAAAATTAGCCAGTTCATATCAATGATTTTACTACATGAGAGTGACCTACTCTACCTGTTCATCAATCCAGTTTTGGGGGGTTTTCGTTCTCTCTGTCTCTGTCTCTGTCTCTCTGTCTCTGTCTCTGTCTCTGTCTCTGTCTCTGTCTCTCTCTCTCTCTGTCTCTCTGTCTCTCTGTCTCTCTCTCTCTCTCTCTCTCTCTGACACACACACACACACACACACACACACACACACCAGATGTTCCCAGCGGTTAAATGCTAAATGATTTATTTCACCTTTTTTTTTTTTTGTATCTGTTAGTAAGATGCAAAATAGGCTAAAGGAAATATCTGAGTCAAAGCTCAAACTTAATCTGAGTGAAAGCCCAACCTTGGGTTCCAGTAAAAACTGTGCTAGTGACTTAGCAATTCGGGGTCCTCCTGTGCATGAGAAGTCCTCACCATGACGGGTGGAAGCCCTCAGGCTTCAGGCCTCCTTGTGGGCAGTCCTGTGGGAAGAAGGGCAGTTAGTGCCATTTGTTCAGTCCGTACGTAACTGCTATCCGGGCACAACCTCTCACTTGATGTGAAGAGCACCTAGTAGTACCCACTGGACACACCCTTGGTCTCAGCTCTGCTGAGCACTCAGCCCTCCCACTGGGAACCACCCCAAGACCTGCACAAGGAGTATGCCTACCCACTGGGCTCTCAATAAATAATAGCTATTATGATTATCAAGAATCTCACCTTGGCGCTAAGAAGACTCAAGCTGCCAAGGCCTTCCTTGTGTGTACAATGTGTACCCAGAGAAGCATTCAGGATCTACGGAAATGTGTCTGGAATAGAGGTTTCCAAGGGATCATAGCAACTCTACCCACAGCACTGACCCCTATACAAGGCTCCCTGTTGGGCTCAGAGGATGCAGAGATGAAAAAGACACAAAGGGCTTGTGTCCGCGTGAAGAAAGCCAACATGTGAGCACCTGTGTACTCTGTGTACTGTTGCAAGAGATCGTACAGGGGCAGGTGGGAAATGAGAGGCAGTGATCAGCTCAGCTGGGCATGGGGTCTGGAAAGCCTTGTAGAAGAAATGGTGCTGGAACTGAATCTTTATATGAATAGGTATTTGCTAAATGGCCCAGGGAGGTGAAGGGTGTTCTAGGCAGAGGAAAGCACATAGACAAAGCCATGGGAATGAGAGAGAGCCTGGCTTGTTCCAAAAGCTGCAAGTCTACTTCAGTAGCCCTGAGCATAGACCAAGGGCAGGAGCTACCAGAGATGAGAAGGAATAGCAGTCAGATCATGGCTGGAATGGAGAGGTGCCAGAGTGCCAGGTAAGGAGCTTGTACCTTGCTGTCTAGGCAATGGTGAACCACAGAAGGGTTTTAAGTAAAGGAGCTACGCGATCATAGTTATATACATTTAGGAAGTTCACTCTGAGGTAGAAAGTGCAAATGTGAGTGGGTGGGTAGGGTTCAGGTCGGGAAGCCTTGTTTAACCCTCCAGCAATGTCTTGAGTTGGGTGTTATCTCTTACTCACACCATGCAGAACAGATCGATCCTCCAAAGAGGAGAGATTCATTCATGTTTTGTGAGTCTCAGATCCTTTCCTGAGTACAGATTTAGTGCTCTGGCCTCCACCCCTGATTCTCATGGGGCGGTCTTGAACATGCCACTTATTTGATTTCCATACAGGAAGTGAAAGAATAGCCTTCAGGTCTGGAACAGAGAACACTGAGACCTCCTTCGTATTAGCTAAGAAATGTTTTCATTTCTACTTACTCTTGTAATCAAGTCAGATGAAATAATCCTCACATTGTCAGAAGACCTATTGTTTATTTATAGCCACTCTGTGCCAGTTACTAGATACATTAGCTCTTATCCTCACAGCTATTTGAGGCAAGTGCTATTGTTTACAGGTTAGAGAGAAAAGCTGAGATTTGGAGAGAGAATGTAACTGTCACAAGACTACTCACATAACGTCTAATAGAATATGGATCCAAATCCAGTTTGTTTGTTTTTTCTGGTTCCAGAGCCCATGTGTGTCCTTCCATCTTTCTGCCTCTCATTCATGCATTATCCCCTCTTTTCCTGCATCGTGTATCTCGCTTGCGACACTCCCATGACATCTCTCTATCTCCGGGGCCCACGTTTGTTGCCTTGAGACGTTGCTTTAAATTTCACATATGCAACAGCAAACAACAGAGAAAAGGAAAAGTTGAGAATCTGCCACCCAGAAGCCGTCCCTTCTAGCAGAGAGGAAGGATGCTGTTTACAAAGGGGAGGCAGCTGCCTAACAAACTGGGGGACCGGAAAGCTGTTGTGTCAGGGCATTTCTACAGAAAGCCCACACGTACTGATGCACTCATCTGTGTAAACTGATGGCTCACGATTTGCAGCTGACCTGATCCTGCTGGACTTGACGAAGCCACCTTGATTTTGATCAGAGACTCCTGTTGGAAAGAGAGTAGGGGACAGGGACCAAGTGAAATATGTCCTGATGCTGACAACACCGTTCCAAGGGTTCTGTTCCAAGGACTCGTGGAAGGGTGTTCACCGTAGCATTATTTGCAATTGCCGAACATGGGGGAGATAGAAATATCCTTTAAAAAGAAAAAGAACAAATCGAATGCAATGTATGTCCTATGATGGAACATCTAAATAAAACGAAAGAACTGGATCTCTTTATGAATCGATGTGAAGAGGCCTCAGAAATACAATGCTGACTGACAACAGCAAGTTGTTGAATAATAGGTACAGTATGAGTAAAACACGCAAAAACAATACTATGCATTATGTATATATGCAAAATTATTTGAAAGACTGGAAGGATACATACCAAATTCAGGACAGTAGTTCCCTCTGAAGAGGAAAATGGAACTGGGGCTGGTGTGATTTCAGATGTCAGAGTGATAGGGTGATTTTTTATTAAAACAAACAAACAAAAAAAGACTAAAGGAAATATACCAAAATGTTAACAATTGCCAATCCTGGGTTGTGAGGACATGAGTGTTTATTATTTTCTTTTCTGTACTTCTCTAAGCATATTTGGTTTTTCAGCATTAGAAAGATACAGAGGCTTTTGAATAACAGAAGTCAAGTCCGTTGGTCTAAATGACCATCTGGTTTGTTTCTGCAGAAATGCATAGGCATGAACGGCGTGTGTGGTAACCATACATGGAGGCCCAGCCTGGCCCTGTCCTTATTGGTACCATGCTATTCCCAGGAATTAAAGATGCAATTTAATGCTAGGCTTTTCTTTCAGCATTGCATTTTGTACTACTCATAAACCACACACATCTTATCCAATGTAATTTACAAACGTATTATTTATTCAGCTGATTACTTCTTATATTGCCGTCTCTGTAATGGAAATTGGGTGCAAACAGGAGAGATCTGCTGGTGATAACTACTTTTTTCCTAAGTTCCTTCTGTGAGCGATCATCTGGCCCATTAACAGACTTTCAAATCTCAGAGAAAGAAAGAATTATGACTCTTGATAATGTGTGTGTACATTCCTCATCCGCTCAGTCTCAACTGTGGCCCGGCATCCTGTTGATAGTTGCTAAAAACACAATGTGACTGTTTCTTAGTTGAAACA
The DNA here is from genome assembly GCF_964194185.1 of Rhinolophus hipposideros. Taxonomy (NCBI): domain Eukaryota; kingdom Metazoa; phylum Chordata; class Mammalia; order Chiroptera; family Rhinolophidae; genus Rhinolophus; species Rhinolophus hipposideros. The sequence continues at coordinate 54,894,888 of NC_138054.1, forward strand.
GGAAGAGGATAGCCTGCAGCGCTGTCAAATACACACTTCGGAGAAGCCAAATCACAGACAATATTGTTTTGTCAAACCTGGGCAAATGAGTAGAAAGGGCACTTTCTGAAGCACTTCCCCCCACTTCCCATGGGGACGTACAGCATCCTGCCTCAAGTAACCATTTTAAAGTATCCACCTGTGGTTTCCAGGCGAGTCTTTGACCTTTCGTTAAAGATCCAACTTTACTAGGCCATTGATTTTTGCTGGTCTCTAGGGTGGTCACGGAGATGGATTCTGCTATAGTTAATATGATCCTGTTTTTAGGACTTCTGCCAAGTGAGAATGTATTGTTAATGACCTTGTCTGGAGTTGATACAGTGTGTGTTGGAGATGGTGGAGACTATGTGGTGATCTCCCTAATGGCTTAATCTTGGACGTGGAGGAAAGAGAGACTTTGCAGGGACACAGAGGGCACCGGTCGAGTGAATGCTGGCCTGATCCCTTCCAGGCAGCATGGGGCAAGGGACATAGCACAGACTGCCAAGTCAAGCAGAGCTCAGCTCAGAGCCCAGACCACCGCATACCAGCTGAGCTGTAGGACTCTAGGCCATTTCCTTCATCTGCCCAGGTGGGAGTGTTCCATCGCTGCCTGCCAGCATGGCTGTCGGGAGTCAGCGAGACAGCATGGGTAAAACATTTCACACGGGGTTTGACATGTCCTAGGTGCTCAGCAAATCTTCGTCCTCTGTCTCTTCTCTCACCTTTTTTTTTCTCTTTTGCCTTGAAAAGAAACACGTGTCACAAAGAATCTTACAATGTTATACACTCTTTCAGATGAAAGGAAAGTCAAAATCGTAATATAGCCATCATATTACATGGGGAAACTGGAGGCCTAGCTGGATTAAATCACATTCTCATTCAGTCACTCTTCTACTGAATGTCTCACTGAGTGTCAGGAACTCAGCAAAAAGCGCGGCCTCATCTTCTAGACATATTTCAAGCCTCGTGTGGCTTGACTGCTCTACAGATGTGACGTCATCTGCCTCTCCGCCACCCCCCCGACACCGTCCTCAACCCAACCCCCACTCGCCTCTGCATACTCTCTGCTCCCTGGACTGGCAGGGCACAGTCTCTCCGGGTGTGCTGCTGGTGGTGCTGACACTCCCCAAGGGCATATCCTTGACCTGCTTCTCCTCTCAAGAATAGTCGTGTCCTCTCCCACAGCTTTTTGTATGCAGGTCTGTATGTCACACAAATCTCTCCCGTGTTCCAGAACCATGTAGGAACCATTTATTGAATGAGTCCACATCAGTGGTCTGTATACGGGCACCTGGAACTCAGCATGCCCCACCCACATCTGCACCCCCAAAGCTCCTTCGTGCCTGTGTTCCCCACCTGCCCACACACCCAAGCTAGAAACCAGCATCAACCTTCCTCCCTCTAACCCACACCCCATCCAATTACCCCTCACTGTCTACCCATTGCCCCTGAGAAATGTCCCATAATGTCTGTCCCCCCCATTCTCTCTCCCCTGGCCCTGCCATCATTCAGGCACACATCATTCATGGCGATGACGACACGAGCCCTCTACCTGCTTGTCCTGCCTCCAGGCGCTCCCCACCCGGTGCAGCCTCCACTGCAGGCACAGTGACATGCTAAAGCACAACTCTGGCCATGGCGCCTGTGTGCTTATAAACCTTGCCTGCTGGATTCCAGAAGAGCTAAGACATGAGACATGTTTCTCTTTTCCTATTCCAGGACACCCTATGAGTTCCAGAGGCAGAGCCCGTGTGTCATATTTCTGTGTGTCCCCTGTAGCACAGTCCCCTGAATATGGTTTGTTCCCAGCAAGTGTTTCATAGACTCTTAACATGAGACGCACCTTCAAGATTGTCTAGTCCAAACCTCTCCTTTTCCAGGGAAGAAAACAGAGGCTCAGAGGTGGGAGAGAATTGCTTACGATCCCACACCAGCTGTGGTTGTATTCTCTGCCTATCTGCAGCACTTTCGAGTTCATAGCGTACTTTCACGTACATTTTCTTGTTTAATCCTAGAAATAGCCTTGTGAGGTGGGTATAATTATCTCATTATAGAAATGAGAAAAGTGAAGTTCACACAGGCTACCAAGATGACCCAGCTGCGGACGGACTGTCTTCTGATCCGAGTTCAATACTCATTCGATCGCAGCTAGCCATAATGTGAGGCACTTACTGACTAGTCAGTAAGTATTTGCTGGATGAATTAACCTATATTTGAATGATAAACTAATAGCCTTGCACAACTGGGTAAATATATATTTACTGAATGGATAGATAGGTGGTCATCGGGATGCTTAATTCCCTTCTGACACTTGACTCTCTTCTCTCATGATGACCTTTTAGAGGTGAAAGACCACACTTTCTTGAGTCAAATGCAATCAACGAGAGCCTTGCCAAGAGTAGGCAGACCCGGAGTGTGGATGTCACGTTGCTGCCTATTGATTGTGAGCTGTCCAGCTGGTCCTCCTGGACCAAGTGTGATCCCTGCCAGAAGAAAAGGGTAAGTACTTAGGTAAGTACCTAGGGTAAGTACCTAGCTTGAAGCATCCAGGACCCCTAAGCCTTAGCCCTGTTGGCTAAGGCACCCCCAACATAGTAGGACCTTGGTAAATGTTGGCTGATTTAATTAATGAATTCTATTTCTCTGTACTTCCAAGTAGCAATTCAATTCTTTCTTTGATCTTTCAGGGTTTTTTTTTTTTGGTTGTTGTTGTTTTTTTCCAAACACATCTGTCCTTGCTCATGTTAACAGCTTCCTAATGAGGCTTCCTACCTCCAGATTTGCTCTTTCAACCCATCTTTCCTGGTGCAACCAGTGGGAGGCATCAAAAATGCAAGTCTGGCCTGTCTTTCCCCAGCTTGAAACCATTCAAAACACCAGCCACCTGCGTGTGGCTCTTAGGATCAAGTCCATACTTACGGTAGTCAAGTCCTCAGACCTAGACCTGGCCGACGTCCCCATAAAATGTCGCCACTCCAGCACCCAAAACACTTGTGTCTAGCTGACCATTTCACACATCTGGCTGCCTTTATTCATGCTGTGTTCACAGGAGCGAGCTTTCCCACATCCTTCACGGGCTAACACCTGCTGAGATGGTGAAGCTCTGCTCAGGGGCCACCAGTTTTACGAGGAGCCTTCCCTGATTTCTCAGCCCCATTTCCAGTTAGATAGGCACCCTTTTACGAGCTGTAATAGCTCCCTATTCCTCCCATATGCTAGCATTTATCATTTACTTTTCTTTTATTATTTGCCTTACTATGAAGCTGTGAGCGCTTAAAGGCATATTCAGTTCTATAACTTCAGTGTGTAGGCCAATTTCTGGCACATGATGGGTGCTTTATAAATATGTGTTGTTTGATCTCATTATGGTTTCTGATATCTCTGTGAGGAAGAGAGAACAGTTCTGATACTTTCTATTGGGCAGATAGGTAAACAGAGACACGAAGCAGGGAAATGAGTTCTTGAGTTCACCTAGTAGAAAATACAGTCCACGAGCTTCTTGTCTAGTGCTCCACCAGTCAAAACACACAGTCTCTGCAGTATTTGTTCTTCAGGCTCCCTTGTCACAGGGGGGCTGACCCAGGTTCCCAGCTCTGAGAGCAACAGATGTGTCAGAAAACAGTTGTCTTTTCCCCAGCTCCTTGGAAAACCAAACCAGCCATGGGCTAGGATCCTAAAGGGGCTGTGGAAGTAGGCCCAGGACAGTTACACACTCAATTGGATCAATGTGGAGAGCCAGGCAGGATCATTCAGTTCTCAAAGTAGGCTTTATTGCTGAAGTTGTCAAGATTGATCCAATTATCTGGATAATCGCTTTATCTTCACCGTGAACCAGGAAGCCTCAGCTTGAGTCATCCATTCATCCAGCCATCTAGAGCCCTTTCCTCAGAGTTTGCTACACACCTTCCCTTAGCTGGACATCATCTCTGTCTGCAGGGTCTCGGCTGGTAGTTCATCAAAACCTTTCAACTGGAATTGGGAGATGTCTTTCCATCATTTCCACACTCCTCAAACCCATTTTGTCTTTGGCGCCTGGGGCTAGTCTTTGCGGACGTTATTTCTGTCCTGCCAGTACTGCCTTCCAGGAAGAAAGACCCTCTGGAACTGCAAAGGAGCATGGGTGTATGGTTGTCTATATTTCCTTTTTTAGATTGTTAGATACTGTACAAGTAATAACTATGGCTAATTAAGATGCAATTCTGCAAAGGGGCTGCTGGCCTGGTTTGCCCCCTTCTGTTGCACCAAAACCTGACTGCAATTAGCATTTAGAAGCCACCAGATCTTATGACTTCCTTCCCCTGCAGTGGTTTCTCATTTCCCCATAATAAAATACTGAATCCAACCTTACTGAGGCCTGGAAGGCTTTGCATTACCTGCTGCGGGATATGCCTCCCTTCATCTCTTGCCAGTCTCCTTCTTGCACTCTTCCCTTCATCCATTATAAATTTATTTTTGTTTCTGGGAACAAGGCACACTCTCTCTAGTCTCTCAGCTTTGGCACAGAAATTTCCTCCACTTGGACTGCTCTTCTCTTCTCTCCTCACACCAGCTCTCCATGTTTGCCTGACTTTTCTACCCATCCTTTGGATCTCAGCTGAGACGTCACTTCCCCGTCTCCTAAGTTTGCATTGAGGATTCCTCTAATAGTCTACAGGGCAGTCTGTCCTCCCTCTACCGTGGCACCCTGTGCACTGTGTCGTCACGGTGCGGTGCCTACCACCACCATCTGGGACGTGCCTGAGAGCAGTCCAGCGGGCATGATTATAATTAAAAACAAGCAAAAGCAAGCATAAATAATGCCTATTCTTTTACCACTGGGCGGCTTAATCAATATTTTGGAAATTCAATCAATATTCCTGGAATAAACAAACTAGAAGGTAGAGATAGAGAAAGATTGACTGCAAAACATCATTAACAATAAAAAAGAAAAATACGTAACAATAAAGCGAGTGCCTGCTATATACCAGACAAGGAGATTTCATATATGCGTCTCATATACATCATTGAAACTCCATAATGTACATTTAGGTAACTCATGATCTTCATTGTAAAGGTTACGTTGAGATCATAGAGGTTAACTAACTTTCCCAGCAACACCTAACTAGAAAGTATCGGCGACAGTGTAGCTCCCAAGTGTATACTTTTGCATTTATAAGATACTGAATAAATTAGAATACTTGCGTCAGCCCATGGGAGTAATCGAGCTGACAGATGGTCGTTTTGTGTTATTGAACTGGCCACATCAATCTTCTTACTACCTTTTGACTCCAAAGCTTATGCTTTTCCCACATTCAGGAAGTCTTGACTGATCACTGCAGAGGCAAGGTCCCTGCCCTCAGAGAGTTCACAGTCTACTTGATATAGTCAGACCAACACTGCCCATCGCAACATCGATCCTAAGCGCGGAACCCCCCACCCCCAGACCCCTGAAGCGCTGCCCTTGACTTACTGTGTTTCTCTCTGCTCCAGTACAGACATGCGGTCTTGCTCCGGCCCTCTCAGTTCCATGGGGAACCATGCGACTTCTCGGACAAGCAAGCTGAAGACTGTGTTACCAACGCACCCTGTAGAAGTCAAGTGCGATGTGAAGGCTTTGTGTGTGCACAGACAGGTATAATGGGACACGATTGGGATGGAAAAGCTGGCAAATTAAGTGATGGCACGTGATGATGGTGGCACTGGCCATTCCGAGTGCTGAAGATCAGGCTCATGTGTTAGGTCAGGGAGCCCCCTTGTCTTCAAATCTCCGATCTCCTTTTACGTGTATTGCTTCATAAAAAAAACAATCCTATAACATCGGTGTTATTATTATCCCCATTTTACAAATTAATAAATTGAGACTTGGGGACGTTACGTGCCCAAGGGCATACAACAGGTGAGTAGAAGAGCTGCAATTAGAAATTTGAGAATTCTAATCACATTCACTGACATTAAAAATACCCAAAGTGGGTGTGCTGGAATCAGAAATCCTGAGTCAAGTCTCAATTTGACTGGGTGACTTAGGAGAAGTCATTTAACCTCTTTGCATGTTGGTTCTCTCAACAGAAAGTCAAAAGTGATGTTAATGCCTTACAAATTTGTTATAAGCATCAGGTGACACAATGCATATGAAAGCTCTTTGCAGACTGTGAGCTCTGCTGGCTTCCTCGGAGGCTCAGGGAGAGGCTGAAACAGTTAAATAAGGGTGATTAGCCTCATTTATCTCTGAAAAACCTTTGAAGTTTTTGTCTTTTGCGCTTATACATCACCAAGTCCAGCATAACCCCAACTCCATAAAATAGTCGATAAAACATTTTTGATTAAAGGAAGGAAGAAAACAAAGGACAGGTGGCTGGACAAACAAAACGAAGGAAGTAAGGAGCACACAAGTGAATAATCATCAGCTGCAGAATTAAGTCAACACTTATCTTTTCAGCTCCTTCATCAGGCTAATTCAAGCAAACATATGCCTCTCTATTTCTCCAAGTGTCCAGGAAAAATAAGAGAGTGGGTTGACCCAAAGGATGTAGGTGGGAGTTACGTCACTCTACGTTACCTGTATCCAAGTATACTGTGCTTTGGGATCTTTCAAGAGTTAGGGACTCTTAGAACAATTTCGAGGGCTTATTGCAGTTGCAAACTTCCATCCAATAAATCTGATAGACGTTTTTACGGTGTGTCCACTGATTCATTATGGCCAGCGTTCCATGATTCTGACCAAAGCCATAATGGCTATTCAGGCCAGCTTTACTTTAAGTGCCTCGTAAGAAACATTTGAAGACCAGATTGTTATTCTTCTGCCCTTAACACCCCAAGAACATTGGTTAAAAGTGACCAGACACATCTAAGGAAACAGGGTCATCGGTATTATGGACTTTATCCCCCAAGAATATACAAATAAGAAAGGAAACAGTCAGTAGGGAAAAAAGTTTAAAGGAAGCAAAAGTGCTGCAAATAATTCAAAGCAATTAGTCCAATGATTTTTATAGTCGAAATGGCTATCGTGTTGTAGGTGGTATGGTTTGGTGGAAAGAATTATGATTAGACAGTTATAGGGTCCAATCCTGCTGCAGATATTTACTGGCAATGTGCCTTTGGCCCACAAAAACACTAATTGTAGTAAAAACAACATTTATCAGGCATGTACTATGAGTAGGTACTTCTATTTATTCGTTTAAATCCCCAGCAACCCTAGGGGTAGGTATGATGACCTCCCTATTTTACAGATAAACACATTGAGGCAGGGGGTTAGGTGGCATGTGGAAGGTCACACAGCTAGTACGACTTGTAGGACCCAGCAAACCCACCTCTCTTCCCCGGCCTCAGGCGAGGGCAGGGGGAAGTCCAGACCTCCTTCCTGTCTGGCCACTTGACCCCTGCCTGTTCGGCACTTTCCCGTTCCCCACCCTTCATAATCACCCCTCAAAGTGCTTTCCGACATACAACACTGGCCCCTTTGGGGGAATAACCTGTAAATGCTGTTACCAACCCACCCTGATACACAAGGAGTAGTCAAAACAGAGCATTAAAGGTGCAGAAAGTATCTGGTGCTCATACAATGTTCGATCCTCTTAACGGCCACATGACTGTGTGTGACATCTTTTTTCCATCCCAGGGAGGTGTGTGAACCGCAGACTTCTTTGCAACGGAGACAACGATTGTGGAGACCAGTCAGATGAGGCAAACTGTAAAAGGATTTACAGTAAGTGTCAACAAGGAATGGACCAATACTGGGCGATTGGCAGTCTGGCCAGTGGGTAAGTTCCTTGTTTCTCTCGTGGGAAGAAATGGGAAGGCACACGATTAACTGCAATTCTACGGAGAAGAGAGGAGGGGAGCTCACAGGAACAGAGTTGCTCCCTTTTTCCTTTCTGACAAAAGACGGTAGTGTAAGGGGATGTTTGTGGTGCTCTGTGAGGACCGTTCCAAGGAGCTCCAGGAGCATGTCCCCTGTCTCATGGACAGACACGGGCCACAGGAGGACTGAGTTAGGAACGTTAGGGACAGGGCTGTGGGTGGAGACCCCAAAGGCTCCCCGTGAGGGCTGAGGATCAATGTTTCTTTCACTCCTGTTTTGTGACTGCAAGGTGCTTTCTAAGCCTTGCCTTTGAATCCTATTGACAAGTTGTGAAGGAGGTTGTATCTGTTTCTGTAACCCTAGGCCCCAGCATAGGGTCAGGCCCAGAGGAGAATCTTCTACATAGTTAGTGAAGGAACGGATTCCCAGGATGGGTCTGCAGTCAATCTGTGTTTCAAGCTTCTGGGAATCTCTGAGTTAGCCCAGTCCTCTGGCGAGGTCAGACCTGCACGGTCAGAAGGGACCACACTGGCCAAATGTTTGCACTTCTGCCATGTTCTGCAGCTTCTCAGCCTCCAGGAGGAAAACTGAGAGCTTCCCATCACATGTGTTAAAAATCACTATACGTGATGTCGTGTGGGGAGAACGGTGACCCTGAATGGAATTCACTTTCTTCCTAAACAAAAAGGAAATCTCGATCCTTAAAGGTCGAGCGGGAGACTCCTCACGTGGGGAAGACCTCCTCTCAAAACCACCTTTTAAGCTACTTACTATAATCCCCACTTTCTCAGTAAGGAAACTGAGGCCTAGAAAAGTTAAGACAGTTTCTAGGGGTCACGGCTGTCATTCAGAGCGGACATTCAGAGCCAGCAGTAGAGTCTGACTGGAACCCTATAGGAGGTGGCAGAGGGATACCTTGCTGGCTCCGGGACCTCAGGTAAAGCACTTACCTATGTGGGGCTTTAGTTTTGTCATATGTAGAAGAAAGTCAGTAATGCCCTTCTTCCAAGTTCTATGAGGACTGAATAAACTAATGTGATTGTAACACACTAATAAGTGAGAGGCAGCGTGTGTGGTAGGAAGAATGCCGATTCTATTCTTGAACAAGACCCTCAGACTTTGAATCCTGGCCCCACCAGGTACTGCTGATAGCGAGACCTTGGGTATGTTAGTCACCCTCTCTGTCCCTCACTTTCCTCATCTGTAAAATGGATATAATAATGCCTATCTCATAAGGTCATATCCTCAGAAGGACTCAATGAATAAGCATGTGTACATTGATTATTACAGTGCCTCTACAAAGTGAGCAACACATTATGTTTAATAAAATAAATAAATATACATTATTGTGATACATGAGATTGTCATAGGAAAGAGAGCCTACGACAATTATGTTAGGACCAGAACCCAGGCCAATGAGCAGAAGCTGAAAAGAGACAGAGCTCCTTTCAATAAAAAAATTAAAAAAAGAAAAAAGAAAAGCTTTCGGTAGTAGTCAGAGGTGGTCCAAATGGAGACCTGCCTTAGGAGGCTGTGAGCAATAATGTCTCATTAGAGACAGGATTGTCATCCTTTTGCCCAGGGTTTCAGGGACACTAAATAAGGTATTACATTGAGCCACTACTGTCTGTTTCCAGTTAGGCCCTCAATAAGTGATCGTTACTTTAGTGTCTTGTGATACAGGTCATACAGAAATTCAGAAGAAAACCACCATCTTCAAGGAGCTCACAGTCTAATGGGGGCAGCGGACACATAAGTAATAACAAGCATTATCATGGACCAAGCAGCTTTCTCAGCACTTAACACATAGGACACATGTACTCCGCATAACAACGCCATGAGGTAGACATTTCTCCTTGTTCCCATTTTAGAGATGAGGAGACCGAGGTACAGAGAGGTTAAGTGATGTGCCCAAGGTCACGTAACTCATACATGGCAGACGGGGTTTGACCCCAGGCATCTGGCTCCAGAATCCACGTTCTTACCTATTATGCCAGACCATCCTTGTAAGGCCAATGGAATAGTACAGGACAACAAATGCATGCATGGAGCAAACACGGGGTCTTATGAGAGCTTCTTACCCAGCTGGGCACAACAAGTGTCAGTGAAGACTTCTCACAACAGGCAACGACAGAGCTCAACTTTGAAAGACAAACGTATAAGAGAGAAAACACTGAATGGCGAGAAGGGCATTCTAGGCACAGGGAACAGCCCTTACACATCAGAGAAGGAGCAGAGCAGATTGGAAGAAGAGCAGGCCTGTCCAAATGGCTGGGGACTAGGGTATGTGCTAATGGTTGGGCGTGGCCAGAGATGAAGGGGGAAAGCTGGTTTCAACCAGATATGCACGCAGGGCCTTGAATGCTGTGCCAAGGAATTCTAGAAGCCCGCCTACCATTTCATAGGTCTGCCGGTTGGAATGACAGAACCTGCCATTTACCCATACCTCTTCTGCCTCTCCATGTTTTCCCTGCAGGATTAATTTGTTCACAAACAGGTTGGAGGGCCCAGTTCTCGATCACAGGTATTACGGCGGTGGGTGTTCCCCCCATTACATACTGAACACGAGGTTTAGGAAGCCATACAACGTGGAAAGCTACACCCCACAGGTAGGTGACAGCCAGGAAGCCACTGCCAGACAGTGGAGCGAATACTTGCTGAGGAGCCAGCTAGCGTGGATCCCAGGCGTGGCCTGCCCCCTGCCAGCTGGGAGAGCTCGGGGCCATCACGTTTTCTCTTTGAGCTTCACTTCTTCACCCATGTGTAAAATGGGTGTTTCCTTCCTCGACACAGGAGTGAGGCAGATGTGCTGTATATAGTAACAGCTGTAGTGGCAGTAGCAAAAATTATGCTGACAATCGTATGCAAAGCTACCCTGAAGACAAACGTACAGCTTGGGATTTGGAGTCTCACAGACCTGGTAGCTCAGCAATTTACCACCTGTGTCATCCTAAAGGATCTGAGCCTCCATTTTCCCACCTTTAAATTGGGAGTTATAAAGGTTCTTCCCTGCAGGGAGAGGACTAGTGAAATATTGTGTGGAAATGCTCAGTGCACACAGTACCTGGTCACGTGGTGTGTCCTCAGGAAATGTTAACTCTTCTTGTTGTTACCGAGCCCTTCCTATTAGAGCCAGGCATTGCTTTAAGCATTGGAAGTTATAAAATGCTCTACCAGTATAAGCCTGTTATTATTAACATACAGACTTCAAAGCAATCTCACAGAAAACGGGGTTTAGAACAGACTGTGTTACTGTAAGACACACACACTTAAGATCTGAGGGGAAGACACTGGGGTTCGAGGCCTGGCTCCACTACCGGCCCCAGTGTTACTGCAGGCTCAGTCCCCTTGCCACTCTAGGCCTCAGTTTCCTTATCTGTAAAATGGGGCGATGGACTAGATAACCTGGATGGTAGTTTCCAGTTCTAAAATTGTGCAGTCCTGCAGGTGAAGCCACCACCCTCTCCTCCTTCTCCCTTCCTGCTCCTCTTCTCCCCACACCTACTTATTAGCTAGAAAGAAAAAGAAAAAAATGAGCCTAGGGACAAACACACCCTCCCCCACAGTATCAGTGCCATCCCCACAGCCTCTCCCCTCAAGGGAGCATGTTAGAACAGCCATTTGTCATCCAGGTAAAAATAGCTTCTGACCCAGGCAGGATATATATTTTGATGTCTCCTCTCCTCATCGCCAGTGTTTTTTGAGTGCTGTGCCAGGCACTATCCAGCATTTTACCCATAGAGGCTCATCTCTCGGAACAAGCCCCAAAGAAGGAACAGTTATTGTCTCCATTTTACATGGGAAGAAACCGAGGCATGGAGAGTTTATGTCACATGTCCCCAACTAGGTTACCCAACTAGAAAATGGCAGTGACGCGTTCCACGTCAGGCAGCCCTCAACCAGGTCACACTCAGAACCACGTTTGCTGTCTTTCCCTGGCAGCTAAGGCATTATCGGAACTGCAAGAAGCTGATGGGGTGGGAGTGGACACAGTGTGGGACTGGTCACTCTAGGGCCACGCAGGCAGGACCCTTGGCGTTCCCCTGTGCACAGGACGGTCAGTGCTGATTTTCAAGCACATCGCTCTGCCGAGTTCTCTCAAAGGCTCTTTCCTGCCCATCATTTCATCTCCACTGCACTGCCGTTGACCAGACCCTCGTCTCCTGTCACCCGCACATTTCTGACAGCCTCCCCATTGGCCTGTCTCCCTGACGTGAAATTCGTCCCTCCCAGTCCAACCACGATGTTGCTCTATAATGATCTTCCTGAGGCTCGGCTATTTCCTGTGTTGGCTCATGTTTAGATGACATCCAATTTCAGAGCAAGTATCCAGAAGCCTCAGATTTTGAGGCCAGTGCATTGCGTCCCGACACCTCTCTCTTCCCCTAATTCTGGCATCTTCTGATACAACTCCTCTAGAGCCTCTTGCAGTTTCTGAATAGATCCTGCCTTTTCCGCCCTCCATACCGTGGAGGTCATAGCGTGGCCTAAGCCGAGTCCACAGCCCCAAATGTTCTCCTACCTTTACTGCCAGTTGGAATCCAAATCAAGCACTTGCCTCTGACTATTACCCCACATCTGAACACATCTGTCTCTCCTACTGGACCAAGAGCCCTGGGGGTGGGGCACAGGTGGCTCTGAGTTTTCTGTATCCTAAGAACCTAGTCCAGCACCTGGCACATAGAAATAGTACTGTGGATATTTGTTGACTTGTACGGACCTGATATGAATCAAATAAAATAAGGAACATTTCCTTTTTTCTTCCCTTAGACCCAAGGAAAATATGAATTTGCGCTGACAGAATATGAATCCTACTCAGATTTCGAGCGTAATGTCTCAAAAGCAGAAGCCAGCAAGTTTAGTTTCAGCTTTGGTTTTAAAATACCTGGAATATTTGAACTTGGCTTTAACATGGCAAGTGATATTGGCCAGCGTTCGATTCGCAGAACTAAACGATTTGCTCATACAGTAAGTACCCCTTTTGTGGCTCTTGAATTTCTCTGTATTCATCGGAATTTTTATACCCATTAGTGTGTGTCTATAGTCTACGTTACTACTAGTCCTAGCAACCAATTATATTTCTAGTCTCTTGAAAATCTTTTCACACACCCACACACAAAATAGCAGGGTCTTATGTTAACTTACTTTTTAGAAAGACCAGGCAGCCTGTCTCTAATTATTTACTCTCATTTTCTAATAAGCTTCACCCCTTGGTTTTCATGAATTTAAGATTGTAGCTTTGCTAGACCACTTCATCCCTGGAGACTTTTGAAACCCAGCAATCTGACTTCTATCGCAAACGTTCAGCTAACATTCCTCTCTGGGATGTCACCGGAGACCTCTTCTCTGACTTCTTGGGGGCATGTGGTAGCATTGACCCCACCATCATATACCCGTTTCTCCTGCTTTCTTCCTGCTCCTTCTCAGTTCCCTGGGTTCTAATATCCCTGGGTTCTAATATCCCTACCTCATCTTTATTTAGTTTGTGACATCTTCCCTGATTACTCTCCAGGCAGTCCAGGTGACCTCTCCTACTCACCTGCCTCCTGTACAAGGACAAGCTGTGAGCCTTCATCTCTGCTTCTACCATTTCTGTTAAGCTCTGACCTGCACCCCTCACTTTTGGAGACCTCAGGACCGGGGTGCCTTGCTCACACTCCAAAGCAACTTCTTCCTCCTGAATGTTCTGTGTGAAATATCATTCTTTTGCTTCTACTTTTCAAGTCTGAGTATTTCAGAGTCAAATTTGGCTCTCTTTTCATTTCCACATTTGTCGGTCATCACATCCTTCAGTATCACTCTTCAGTATTCGTTCATCTAACTCTGATTATATCTTAACTAGCCCAGGCCCTTTCATCTCTTGCTCTGCCCTCCTAAAGGGTCTCCTGTAATCCATCTTGCCCCTTCAAATTCATGTGCTGCCAGAGAAATGTTTCTACGATGCTAATCTAATCATATCATCTGCTCCCTATTGCTCAGAAGATGAAGGTCAAAGCCCATGACTTTATGGAAGAGGAGTAATTGGAGTGGGGAATAAGGGGATGTGAGGTTGGAGAACAGGTAACAGGCAGATGTGAGGAACCTTAATTTCCAGAATGAAGAAGGTGCATTTTCTTCTCTGAGAGTTTTCAACATGGGTGTGACATGACAGAAAATTAATCTGAGAGGTATATGGAGGAGACCACGACTAAACATCAACAGCAATTTATAGGAGAAAAAAGAAATGGTGAGGGGTTCAGAAAGGTCTCTGCTGCTAAAATACCAACTAGCAGAAAATAAGTAGTACACATTAATTAGACTATAATTGCCTTTGCTTATTTTCCTCATCTTCTAGGCTGTGAGCTCCTTGGAGGCAGAAGCTGTGTTTTGTTTTGTTTTGTTTTGTTTTGTTTTAGATTCAGGGTGGCACTTTGTAGACATCCATTTCAAGACTGAAATATAGTGATGAAAGGATAGGACAAATTAAAAGGAACGTGCCTTGTTAGGAGAGAAAATGAAGGGTACCATCCATTTACTCCCTCCCTTTCTTATTCTCTCTCTCCCTCCTTCCCCACCTCCCTGATTCAAATAGCCACTTGTAGAGTGCTTACATTGTGCTAGGCACTAAACTGGAGACGAGGGACCTAAAGACAAATATAACATGATCCTTGCCTTCCAGCTCATAGTCTAGTAGGAGAAGTAAACATATATGCAGATAACTTATTCTTAATTTTTTAATATCAATCGTAATACAGCATGGTGTATGCTATAAAGGAAATAGAAGCGAAGTGCAATGCAAGCCTGGAAATAGAGTACGTGTCTAGAAAATTCAGTGATGATATCAAATAGGTGACAACAACTAAGCATGGATTTAAAATACGAGTAGATGGGTGTCTAGCAGAAAGGGGTGGGAACCGCATTTCAGGCATAAGGAATAGCACATGCAAAATTATATTATAAAAGAGAGTGGCAGGTTGGGAGAACAGTGAGACGTTGGATAATGCTTGATGTGTTGGTGGTGGAAAATGCTAAGGCATGGGGAGAAATACTTGAAGGCTGTAGAAGTGGAAGCCAGAGAGGCTATTGGGGAACAGATTGTGAAGCTCTTATATTCAAGGTAGTTGATTTTATTCTGGAGGTACTAGAGAGTCAATGCAGGGTTTTGTTTTAAACCCAAAAGGGCGTTATAATCCTATCAGAATTTACAGATGTCCGTTCTACTTGGAGCAGTGAAGGCCGACTAGACACAGAAGAGAGATCAGTGGGGAATATAACAACCCAAGGAAGAGGTGAAACCTAAAATATTTAGAAAAATCATAAACAGAGCCCCTAGTGACTGGTGGGGTTAGCAAGATAAGGAAGAAGGGAGTCATGAGTGACTGGGGCAGGACCAGACCCGGGTGAGCGCAAGGCAGGGACCAGTGAGGGAGCTGGGTGGTCGGCAGTACCAGAGCTGGCATGGCTTTACAGAGCTGAAGGTCAAGCTGGCTCAAAGTTCTAAGAGAGAGGCAGAATGTACCTCCCAGACACTTTCCACCTTTTCACCTTTTCCTCTGCCTCTACAGCCGTATAGGAACCTTTCAACGCAGGTTATATGAATACCTCCTGGATGTTTGTACTTCATCCAGTATCGTCATCTTTCAGTCGATCCCACACTCCAGGAGTCACCAAACTTTTTCTGTAAAGGGCTACATAGGAAATATGTTAGGCTTCGTGAGGCTGGAGGGCTCTGTTGTCACTACACAGCTCTGCCATTGTGGTGTGACAGCAGCTATGGGCGTGAACAACTGGGCCTGACTGTATTCCAATAAAACTCTATTTACAAAACCAGACACTGATTTGGTGTGCAAGCTGTAGTTTGTTGTCTCTTGCCAGACACTACAAAGTCTAGCCTTCCTAAAGCACCACTTTTACTCTTTCTTGAGTGGCTTTTCTTTAGAAAAACATAAACAAAGAAGTGGCCTCTACAGGTCAGCAAACGCTGATTCCCATCAGAGTGGCCCCAGGTGCCCACACTGCTCCCTGTCATGTCTGTTTCTGGCTACCTCCCCTTCTCACTCATTATTTGCTACTGTAAGATGCTGAGCGAAAACCTAGCTCTTCCAAGATGCAAAGGACATCCGAATATTTATGAGACTTGAGAGCTTGTCAGAGAGGCCATCTTCCCTCAAGTATCCTAAAGGAATCATAAGAGTGATGACTCCAGGCCAAAAACATTGGATGGTATTTGTAAAGTTCATCTTCTAGTTCCAGATTCCTAACTTTAAAGGTCTGGTTTTCCCATGTTGGTATTTCATTTAGGGAAGCAAATTTCTGCACGCACGCTCCGAACTTGAAGTCGCACATTACAAGCTGAAATCCCGAAGCCTCATGCTCCATTACGAATTCCTTCAGCGAGTCAAGCAACTGCCCCTGGAGTATGGCTACGGGGAGTACAGGGATCTCTTCCGCAGTTTCGGGACCCACTACATCACAGAGGCCGTGCTTGGGGGCATTTATGAATACACACTCATTCTGAACCAAGAGGCCATGGAGAAAGCAGGTACATGGCCAAGGGACCATGGCTTTCCTGACGGGTCACGTATGAACTATGTGTGTTGATGGGGAGAGGCTTTCATTCGTTCTTGGGAGAAGAGTTGTAAGTTGTGTTCCTAGTTTTCCTTCTCCTTCCCTGGCTATACTTTGAGTTGCGTTTGCAGATTCCTCCTCTTTTTGTAACTTGTTAATGTTGGTCCTCCACCCAGCCCTCTGTCTGGGCAGTCCTCTTTTCTACACCTACTTTCTCTAGACAATAGCACCTAGTCTCATGGCTTTAAATGCCTTCAACATGCAGAGAACTCCCAATTTATATATCCATCCTGGGTCTTTCCTCTGCAACCAAGAGCTTATGTCAAAATGCCTCCTTGATATCTCCATCCAAATGACAAACAATCATCCCAACCTTAACATGCCCCCAAAGAGAACTTTTGCTTTTCTTACCGAAACATGTTTCTTCCATTGTCATCCACATCTCAGAATGCTTCCACCATCCAACCAGTGGCTCAAGCTAAAAACCTAGGAGTCAACCTTGATTATGTTACTTTTCTTTCAACCTATAAGCAAGTCCCATCATCTCTACCCCAAAATTATATTTTCTCTCTATCTTTACCTATTACGATCTTACGCTCACCCCGGGACCAGTGCTTCTCAAAATGTGAATGTGAATTATCAGAGAATCTTGTTAATACACAGATTCTGATCCAGTAAGTTTCAGGTGAGACCCAAGATTCTGCATTTCTAGCAAGCTCTGGTGTGATGGCCATGCTGCCAATCCATAGACCACAGTTTAAATATCAAGGCTGCGGATTATTACCATAGCGTCCAAACCAATGTTCAACTCCCATTCCTCCTCTACAATCTGTTCTCCATACAGATATTACAGGTCTTCCCAGTTGGAATCAACTACACGTCTAAGATGTGATTCCTGCTTCCTAATCCAGTATTCTTTCAAACAGCACGGCACTTGTCAGCTTCAGTGACCTGCCCTAGGTCATGCAGTTTAAAGTGGCAGAGCCGGGGTTTGGTTGTAAATCCAGGGCACTTGATAGAAGACACACGGTACATAATGTAAAACAATGTCATGGTGGCCTCAGCCTTGCCAAAATCGAGAGTACCTTTCTCCATAGCAGGGGTTTCAAAACTGCTCTTTGTACTTCCTCAAATCAGCTCTGTGATAAAATAAGTTGGGGAAATATAACAGACCCTACTTTCACAAGCATACTGCCATAAAATGACCTCTCCACCTCTTCTGATACATTAGTCACACTTCCTTCCCACAGAAGCCCTTTTTCTTATAAAACGTACTAAGTATAAGAATTATAAGAGGGGTTATCATGGGATTCATGTTTCAAGGAACATGCCTGAGGGAAAACTAATCTACACTAACACTACTACACAACCACAGTAGTCAGTATTTCTCTCTTGTCCTTGCACTGGCCTCAAAGTACTGCCGAAAGGTGCATACAAGTCACACCTGAGATTTCAGCAAGCCCAGGGGCGGAGGATGCCTTGGGGAGAATTAGGGAGGGCCAAGTGGGAAACGATCCAAAAATAGAGAAGAAATAAGGGGAATGGTCTCCTTCTCTCAGCCAGGTACTATACCAGACACATTATGTGCATAACGTCAATTAATGAACGAACAAGCTCTTTCAACTACATCAAAGATTAGAGCAGCGTAGGTCAGAGGAAGGCAGACAGATGGCAGCAGCCTCTACTCCCCGGATCAGTCCCTAGAGACTTGATAAGAAACCGCAGGTTTAGAAAAGGACTCAGCACTCCCACCCTTTGGCGGGCAGCAAAACCCCTCAGAGTCTGTGAGGAGACGGAAAGGGGAAGCTGACACTGATCTCTTATGAGGTCTCTGCCCTGGTGCAGTAACTGCCTGCCTTGCTTGTCATCAGGCTGGCCACCCATTTATGTGAACCTGTATGGCCTCATGACATCCAGGAAGGGGTAGGCCTCTGAAATCTCTCATAGGGAAAGGGACACGATAAATTACTGTTAGGTCATGAGTCCGTTTTCTTGCTTCCTGCAGATTATTCTCTTAAGGATGTCCATGCCTGTGCCCAAGCTGGCTTTAGAATTGGTGGTAACTTAGAAGTCGTCTACCTCAAGCTGGGTGTGTCGCTGGCCATATGCGAGGGTATTCTGAAGGAAATAAAAGGTGAGTGGCGAGGGCACGTGACTTCTGTGCTTCTCATCTTTCCCTCTAGCATCCCCAGGGTCTCGTCTGTCTTTAAGCTAAATATTGGCTATTCCAAACATTTTAATTAAAGTAATCATTCATTCATTGAAATTTCATTCATTCATTAATCAATCATTCATTCATTAAAATTTTACCTGTGCTGATCATATGAAAATGAATAAAATTGTATTTTTGTCTTCCTGGTGCTCACATGAAGTAGGCACACAAAGAACCAATGACAAGATAGGGATAAGTACCAAATCCTGAGCTCCAGTGTCGGTTTCCTAAGGGAGGGACCATTTGAATTGCCACGGAGGAGTAAAGTATCAGGCTTGTGTTTTAGGCAGGGAAAACAAAACAAAACCTAGCGATGGAAATTTAGTCTGGGCGCTGGGAGTTGGCCTGGCTAGAGGTAGGATGCTGAGATCTGGGGCAGGTGGATCAGGTGGGGGAGGCAGGTGAGGAGGCGAGTCCTTACCAAAGGCAATGGGCGATACAGAAACGAAAAGAGCAGGCAAAGGCACATATCATGTAGCAGAGCCCACATGGCAGGAGAGACCATGGGAAAGATGGGAGGGATGCGGTGAACCAGGTATAGAGCCAGGTGTCTCTGGAGCAGAGAATTTGAAAGCCATACAAGGGAGTTGGGATCAACACAGCGAGTGGAGTGGGAAAGAGGCTGATCAACCAGCAGGGCTCTCGTCCCCAACCCGCCTGCACACCAAGCAGGTCACCTTCATCTGCTCTGCTTACTAAGCTTATGTGAAGAAAGAGTTCCACAGGCGAAACAAAACAACAACAAAAATAACTGCTGGTCAAGAGCAATCTCTCGCTCTTGTGACTGATGTGTGGTTGATATGGTTGTTTATTTGTTCCTTTTGGTGGGGCTGGGTTAGAAAATGTGTCCTACGTAAGGAAGCATGCATAAAACATAGGTGCTCCTTGAAGAGGACTTGTAAAGTAACCCCCCAGCCAGGTCACTAGATACAGCATTGCTCAGTACCCCCAGAAACCCTTGCCAATCACAGCTCCTCCCTTCCTTTTGGAGGTAACACCCCCCTGACTTCTGTGTTAAACATGTCTTTCCTTTCTTAGTAGTTTTACCACCCATATGTATCACTATCTAGGATGGCTTAGTGTTGCTTGTTTTTGAACTTCATACGGATGGAATGTAATCTTTTCAGTTGTTTTTTTTTTTCATTCAACATCATGCTTTTGTGTGTAATTATAGTTAGTCCATTTCCATCACTGCATAGTATTTTATTGTGTGAGTATAACATTTTGTGTTGTCCATTTCAGTGTGGAATTGGGGTTCTTTTCTATTTCAGGCAATTATAATCAGTGCCACTCTGACATTCTTAATCATTCGGTGCAATGTGCAAGCTTTTCTAGGAGTAGAAAAGCTGGGTTGTTGAGGATGTGCTTTTTATGGGCTAGCTAATGCCGAGCTGTTTTCTAAAATGGCTGTACCAATTTACACTCCTACCAGTTGTATACAGGACTCCCTTTAATTGATGCCCAAGTGTTATAGGCTCAAAGCTAAGTAGTCACTTTACACCAGTTCTTTTGACATTGGGCCTAGAGACAAGTTAGAATGGGAATAACTCACTGATGTGATTGAGTGCTTTTTGGGAAACTCTACGAGAAGTCAAAATAATAATTACTTTATAGAAGATACTCTTGAGAAGGTATCTATTGCAGGCAGAGCCCAGCCTTAATTTCCCAGCATTTGTCATCCCACACAAAGAAGTGAGATAGCTTAAAGCTTGGGCGGATCTGTCTGGGTAAATTCCTTCGATCCAGTGTCTAAGATATCTTATCTGCAAAATAGGGATTACATAGTTCCTATTTCATAGTGAAGATTGAGTTAATACTTGTACAACACTTAGTGACTGACATGTAAATGCTCAATAATCTATCTACCAATCTATTTATCTATGATCTATCAATCTATCTAGATATGAATCCATCTATCTGTCTTTCTATTTACCTACCTATCTAACAGAAGTCTATCTTCCATAGACTCGCTAGTGACTGGCATTTATAGATGCTCAGAATGAATGTCCCTTCCTCATCCTGCCCCCAACTTGTGTCATATGTGATTGGGTGAGCTGCCTTTTGTCCCTTGCACCATGACTCCCTTGCTGGCAGGGATGTGTCTTGTCCACTGGTGTCTCCAAGGTGAGCTCAGTGAACATTATGGTAACCAGGTTATTGGTTGGCTTACAGTAAGTCCCAAGGTACAAAAGTAGATTCCCTGACATGCCATGTCTCTGTGTCTGTATCAGACAGAAATAAGAGGAAAACCATGGTGGAGGACTTGGTGGTCCTTGTGCGAGGAGGAGCAAGTGAGTACATCACTGCCCTGGCATTCAAGGACCTGCCGACTGCCGAGCTGATGCAGGAGTGGGGTGACGCGGTACAGTACAACCCAGACATCATCAAAATTAAGGTACCGTTGGGAAGCTGTGCTACCCATCCCCCTCTATTCAGGACACAGCTATGAGGGGCTAGTGTGAGCCAGGGTATGGGATACAGAGCTCAGTAAGACCCAGGCCCTCATCTTGAGGTACATGCATTATAGTGGAAAATGTATCTGGAGTGAACTGGTGGTAATGCATTGTCAGCCCCAGCTAGAGACTAGAGACCCCTGACTCGCATTCACTTGGACCCCCAAGTTGCTAAAGAAAATGAACCATCAGCTTCTAACTCCAGCCTTCTTAAATTAATATTGTTTCCATTTCATCAGGGAATTACTCGTTCAGATATTTGTTCATATAAACATTCATCCAGGCAACCAACCCATAGTTGCGAAGTTCCTGCCATGTGATAGGAACTAAGGCACTGAAGGAAAATAGAGGGAGGTGCAAGGATGAAAGATAGTCTGTGCTGAACAGTAACACACATGCAGGTGTACCTATCTTACAGGACAGGATAACACATCATGCTAACCACTGACATCTTTTGGGCACCTACTGTATTCATGACACTCCGCAGTGTTATTTCATCTAATCCCCACAAGAGTGCAAATTAAGTACTCGTATCTCCATTTTGTGGCTGATAAAAATCAAGTTCACAAAGTTGCACCCATTTGTGGCTGCTCCAGCGTCTCTGTTAGGGCCAGACCTGAGACTTGCTCCTCTTCTCTCCCCACCGGACTTCCCTGTGGGTTTGATGAATAGAAAATAATGATCGCAACCACCTGCCACCAAACAAGAGCCGTTGTGCAAACTTAAACTAAAAAGACATTTGCTAGGACACAACTGTCATACACGTCAGCACTGGCAGGTCCTTGCCCGTGGGGTCTTCAGCACGGCGTCCATGTCATATCTTACCCCGTCCTCCTCTTGCAGTCATCCGGACAGTTGTTGATGGTCCAGTGTCCACTCCTTGGAGATTCAGTCTTGCAGCCAAGGAGGGGAGTTGAGGGGCTGGAGCTCTGATGGGAGGCTCTGGAGTTCCCAACCCTGGCAGTTTCCCACAGGGTACTTATTTGTATGTCAAATGCATAGTTTCTGCAGAACAAGAATGCTGCCATTCAGGTCCTCTCCTCGGCCACTTATTCAGTAGTGACACTTACATGAGCACTGAGAAGGATAAAGTCAGCCACAGGTTGCAGGCAGCTCCAGAGAAATCTGGGCTCGACTGATGGCACGGTGACATTGATTGGTATCACATATGGGCATGGGGGAGAACAGAGTTCAGGGGAAAATAGATCCCTGGTATTTACTTTTTACTTATCTCTTCCCTGAATCTGTTATATAAAACTGAGAATTACTGGATTGCCCTGATTACCTATCTAAATAGGTTGGATGTGCCAGCCTAGGCATTGGGAATGTCAAGTGCCAAGCATATGATTATGATATGATATGATATGATATGATATGATATGATATGTAGTGTGTGTGTTTGTGTAGGGGGGTTGGGAGGGGGTCATGTTAGCGTGCTAAGCATCTCAAGCAGGCCTGCAAACAACCACAGACATGCAGCATTTCAGAAGGCACAGAGGCTTCACAGCACATGTGGGATATAGTAGAAAGTCAGACCAACTATCAGTGGAGTGCTAGGAAGGTCTGTTTGGGCTGAAAGGGGTGAAGAGATTAGGGAATCAGAGATGTTTTTAGGAGTAGGGGAAGAGGGATTGTCAAAGGTTTTTAAGCACTTTCTCTGTATATTCCTAACAGGAGTTGGAAATATACATTCTGGGCATCCCACTCCTTCATGCAGCTTCTGGCAAGAGAAAACTGCAGATGGTTTCACATTATCTTAGACAAATTCTTCTCTGCAGAGTCAGCTTACCAGGTAGCTGGAGGAGCAATTGCTTTCCAGGACAGCAGAGCCCACTAGATAAGCAATTTTTATACACAGTGTTAGCCAAACCTTGTGTACCTAAATTAGCATTAAAGATCAGATCTGAAACATGATTTCTGTAGGTGCCGGGGAAGCAGGGAAGAAAACCACAGGAGAGCCCATTCCCCCTGTTTACTGGTAAACTTTAGACCCAGAGAGATGGCTTTCTGATCAAAGGCGAGTTAAGAGAAAGCACTAGGCATATAAAGAGGATTCTGAACACAAAAGTTTGGCATGGCATTCAAGAGGCAGAAGACAAAAGTCTAAAGTATAGAAAAACAGAAGTAAATTTTAGAATGCATTTGCTTTCTGATTATAATAACATTCAAGGAAATGAGGAATTTATGAAATCAAAAATAGAAGTTGAGATGTTTAGACACTACTCAGATGAAAAGGGAAGTAGCTGAATTAGGACGCTAAAAGCACCACCGCAGAATTAAAACCTACGCTGGAAACTATAAAGAACAGAATTGACACTGCAGAAAATCGAGTCCGTGATGTGGAAGACGCTATAAAAATGTTCTTATAACGTAGAAGTAGAAGACAACGAGATTAAAACAACGACATAAAAGAAATATGATGGACAGAGAGTACAGAAGCAGAAATCTAAAATTCAGGGACTTCTTCCTGAGAAAGAGACAACGTTAAATGTGAAGATGCATTCATCAAACGCGTAATGAGGGAAATTTCCCTGAAGTGATCGTGCAAAGTGAGCAGCTCGTTGAAAAGTAGGCAAAAGTGCGGAAAACAAAGCCATACTGAAACACATTCTGGTGCATTTCATTTTGTACTTTTAGGAACAAATATGTCCTATGAAAATAAACGTCGTACTGGTCTCAGAATCCTTAGCAACACTACATGCCTGAAGATAATGGAGTGACAACCATGAGGCCTGGAAGGAAAAAGCTTGTGACCCGGTGAAATGGTCCTTAATGGAAGAAAAATCCCAAAGATACTTTGAGACATGAAGGGAATCAGATACAGGGTGGCCAGATTTAACAAATGCAAATGGAGGAGCTCTGAATTTCAGACAAGGAATAGTTTTTTAGTATGAGCTTCTCCCCAGTATTTCGTGGGGAGGTGAAAGTTATTTGCTGTTTATCTGAAATTCCATTTTATCTGGGCATTCTGTATTTAACTGGCAACCATAGTCACAAAGCCTCTCATTCACGTACATTTCTAGTGTCGTCAGGGCAGCTAGTCTGTGTTCTGGGATCCAGGCTAATGATGGAGAAGCCATTGTACAGAGCTTGGGCATCGCTCATCGTAGAAGGAAAAAAGAGATAGTGAATGGTGTCCACGTGGGGGTCAGGAGAGCCTAACGTACGCGGCAGTGAAACAAACCCTAAATCTCAGTGACTTAGTGCAACGAAAGTTTATTTCTCAAGCACACGACCTGTCCAAAGTGTATTAGCTAGGGGTCTTTTCTTATCCTCACTCAGGGTCCTAGGCGACGAAGGCTTTATCTTGTCATGCGCTCCCAAGATCACCACAGCAGTGGTGAGGGAATGGGAAAAGTCACCTGACTCTGCTCCAACACCTTCACCCAGGATGGGATACTCCCTCTGCTCACCTGTCAAAACAAGTCACGTTGAAAACCTGTCCGTGAGCATGGCGGGGAATTGCAGCCCTGCTACCTGCCCAAAAGTAAAAGAAGCTGATACATTTGGTAAACTGATAATGGCCCTCACATCTTTCTCAAACCTTTTAGTCCAGGATTCCCTAAGAGCAAATTACTCTGACCAACAGGTTTCAAATACAGATGTTGTGGTAGCATTGCCTGGTAAAATAGTGCTGGCCTTGAACTGCTGGGTCTAATAAATTCTACATTTTACAGTAATAAATTCTACGTTTCAAATAAGGAAACTGTGAATGTAATTAAATGGCAGGCTACACACCAACAAAATGATTTTGCCACGAATGAGATTCTTAACCTGTAAGGAATGGTGCTGTTTATAAGCCACATCTCAAAGAAGTGGACAGCTCTCAGACGAACTCAGGTGATGAATTAATATGCAAAATGTTTAACTTCTCAGGAATAAACACTAAACTAACAACCCAGTATTATTTTTACCTATCAAATCGATTGTGATTAAAAATCTATAATACTCAAAGTCATTGAGAATAATGACCTGGGAATATATATATATATATATATATATATATATATATATATCTCCAAAATATTAAAAATGTTTATAGATCCAATAACCCCAAATGAGGAGTTGACTAAAGAAATAATTTGAACAGTTGATAAAGATGCATGTATAAAAACATGCTTTGTTTTATGTTGTTTGGAGTAACAAAAGAAAAAAGGAAACAACCTAAAGATTCAGTAACGGGAAGAGCTGCAGCTCATCTATGCCACAGGATGTTATGCTGCCAGAAAAAAAAGAAATCGTTCTATCAAGGAATATTAAATGGCATGAGAAAATGCTCATAAAATGATGTTAAGTGAAAGAGAAAAGCAGACTAGAAAACTACACTTGTCTTATGCCACCAATTTGGTGTAAATATTGGTCTCCATCGGCCTATCCCAAAATATGTACTGAAAGAAAATCGACCCCAATGGTAGCAGTTCAAATCTTTTTCTGAGACTTACTGGCTGTGTGACTCTGGTCAAGCTTCTTAACTTTTCTGTGCCTCAAGCTTTTTATCTGTAAAATGGAACTATAGAAGACTACCTGATTCATTCACTGCTGTGAAGGTTAGGTTTGCTATTGCACGTAAAGGATTTAGTTCAGCACCTAATAAATGTTAGCTATGGCAATAGTTGTTATCATTAAGAATGATGATCACCAGGATCTATTACGGAGAATTACGGGAAGTTTAATAGATAGCATCCATCATCTCTTTGCAACAAGATGAGAAATAAAATTTTCACAAGGACAGGTATGCTAAGGACCCAATGATCAATGTGAGTAGTTAGGACTGTGTATCTGGGGAGAAATGGGAAGAAAGAAGGAGGGAGGGAGGGAGGGAGGGAGGGAAGAAGGGAGGGAGGGAGGGAGGGAGGGAGGAAGAAGAAAAAGAGGAGAAAAGAGAAAGGCAGGAAACGGGGATCAGCAAACCAAAGAATGCATAGTTGTGCCATGTTAACTTCATTTTTAAAAAGGAGCCGTGAAACTCTGAGGAGTTGCTGCTCAGAACTCCACCAAAGTTTACAAAATTTGGAGAACCCTGGAGTAGAGGTTGGAAATGGAACTAGTCAAGCCATTTTGATCATCAGGAACTAGTAGAACCAACAAACACTTTGGGTTAGAACCCTGGCGATGCATTTTTGTATGACTTCTTTGACTTTGTTCAAGTTCGTCAACCTCACCTGAAAACAGGATGAACAATTGCCCTTGCGATCATGAAGTGGAATCATATTGATAAACCGCCAACACAGCTCCTGGCACACAGAGTATGTGGAAGGTTTATTCTAGTTCTGCATCTACCTTACTCTCTCGCCTGGAGCAAATCTCAGTGCTGGCAGGAAAAACCCTGGGTGGTTAAAGGCAGCTTTTCAAGGTGCTCCACGGGGAAAGGAGACTGTTGGAAGAGCTCCTCAGTGGTGTACAGCAAACCCACCCCCCCCTCCCTCCCAACCCTCCCTCTTGAGCAGCCAGCAGGCTGGACAGTTCTGCAAACAGCCTCTGGATCAATTCATTGACTGCAAAACGGTGAGACAATGGGACCACCAAGGGGCCTTGCTTTGCCCACTGGGGCAAAGGTCAGCATCAGATGCATTAAGAAATGGAAGCAATTTTCTTCCCACTGGAGGCTTCTATTAGGCATGATTGCCTGCATTTAGACAGACCCTAAACTCTCCAGGGCTGGATTAGGGGAGGATCACAAACAAAATCTGGAGAGGAAACTGGCCCTGGAGCTAAAGCTAGAGCCCAGGGGCTCTGAATATTTTTAATTACCTTTTTGGACTTTGCCTCTGATTTTCCCTAGCCCACATTCATCTGTGGCTTCCTCTTCTCAAACACTGTTATGCCCACTGAGCTACCAGCAACACTCTTTCTGCCTCTATGGTTGTGCTATGCACACCTTCTCCTCCATGCCTGCTGCTTGTGTCCTGATGAGGTCTTCGGTCTCCCTTTAATTCATCCATCGTCCACTTTCATCAGAGGTTTTCTCTAAGCTCAAGGTTGGACCCTAGAGACACAGGGCTGAGCAGTATGCAGCCCTGATCGCAAAAGGAGATTTCAACATAAAAACGGTAATGACCACAAGGGAGCAAAAAGAATTTATATTGGATGAGTAGTATAGACAGTGTTCCGAGTGTTTTGTGGGGGCAAGGTGCCCCGTGAGCTTTGGAGCTCAGGAAAGCCTTCCTGGTGGTGGCTCTCTCGTGATGTGAAAGCTTTTGATAGGTTTGGAGGGAGAGAGATGTTAGGACAAGGCTCCTTTAATACTTTCAAAGAGCTGCTTGAAAATCACCTCCTCTCCCCACCAAAGACAGATTAGCCACCTGCTCCTGCTCCTCTATCCATTGCAAGCTTCCAGTGCTACCTGTGGCCACTGTGCTGTAAGGATGTTAGTTTCCATCTCTAGATTCTGAGTTTCTTGCCAGTGGGGATTTTATCTTATTCTTCATTTACACTGAATTCCTGGCACTTCAGAGGTATTCCGTAAGTACTGGTTGACCTGAACTTGAATGAGCTTATTTGTAGATGTTGGGTGGGATGGGACAGAGAGACGATCAGGCGTCCATCCGAATGCTGTGGCATTTATCCAGTTCCATATGAATCCACTTTGGTCTCCGTGCACTGACCCCTGGCCGTTTCCTGTGCGGCCTTGCTTTACGCTTCTATCTGATAAATGTTGTCTGTTGCAATCAGTGCCTCTCCTCCCTTCCCAGGCAGAGCCTCTGTATGAACTGGTGACGGCCACAGACTTTGCCTTCTCCAGCACAGTGAAGCAGAACATGAAACGGGCCCTGGAGGAGTTCCAGAAAGAAGTCAGCGCCTGCCACTGTGCTCCCTGCCACGGGAATGGAGTCCCTGTCCTGATAGGTACCAGGCAGCCGCTGTCCCTTGTGGAAGCCATCCTCTGGAGGGGCTGCCCCTGGGGCCAAAATACATCATCAAAACCACATACCCTCCAGAGTATCTCAGGAAGAGTTTCTAGGTCAACCCCTAGTCTCTGCCTCAGGTCCCAGGGTCTGTCATGAAGCTGTCTCTTCATTGTCTCAGGGGGGAAAAAGAACCCCCTAGCCATTTGGAACCTCTTAAAGCTGAACTTCTTCCCCCTGACTGGACATTTCTGTGTTTCCCCAAAAATAAGACCACCTGGACAGTCAGCTCTAATGAATCTTTTGGAGCAAAAATTAATAAAAGACGGTCCTATTTTACTATAACATAAGTAAAAGACTTACTATATAAGTCTTATGTTATATAAGACTCGGTCTTATATTAATTTTTGCCCCAAAAGACGCTTTAGAGCTGATTGTCCAGGTAGGTCTTATTTTCAGGAAAACACGGTAGAACTAAGGGCATACCTTGGAGACATTGCAGTTTCAGTTCCAGACCACCGCAATAAAGTGAGTCGTAATCTTTTTGCTGGTGGAGGGTCTTGCCTTCTATTTGTAACACAACACCTGTGAAGGGCAATCATGCAAAAAACAATAAAACAAGATATGCCTATATTTGAGACTTACAGCCCTACTGATGCCCGGGCCCCAACCTGGCTCATGACATGCGACTGGAGAAGGGCCCGTCATCAGGATGGTGAAACCCTCTCCAGGAAGTTCTAACCTGCAGCCTGGGTGTGACTCACATTGCCAAAGTCCCCATCTCTCCTGGATTGGACCCAGGAGACCCCTGCACTCAGCTCATGGCCAAGCGCACGCTGTTCCTGGAAGGCAGCAGATCCCAGCCCAGGCTGCATGTGAGAATTGCCCAGGGAGCTTTTCACAGACACAAGCCCTGGGCCTTAGCCCAAAGTAATTAAAGTGAATCACTGGGATTGGTCTTTGGAAAAGCCTATCAGATGAGTCCATGGTAGAATAGGACTGAGAAGCTGTTCTGCAGCTGAATTCACTGGCAGACAGGATCCAGGATTTCACCATGTTTGTAGACGAGTGGGAGAGCTAGACTTAACCAAAGAGTTACATTGAAATGCACCAGTGTTCGTCTGACTATCTCCCACGGAGTCAGAATGTAGGCAATGAGGACATGCTACTGTGGCTGTCCAGATACCTGGGTTCCAGCCACAAGGGACACAGTGAGTGACAGCAGCATTGTACTGAAAACAGGAGCAGGCTGAGGCTGTGGGGTCTGTAACAAGGAATGGGGATGGACTCAGGGACTATCTTCTGCCCAAAGAAGGGGCCCTGAGCTGAGCAGAGGAAACCGTTGTGCGCGTCCTGAGCGATACGTGGTGAGAAGATTAGGGGGCTGGGAAGCAGTGGCAAGGAGGGGCCGTTAGAATTTGATTCCTACCTGTAAGGATCACATTGGGTTCCCAGCAATGGGCAGGGCAAAGGCAGAGGTAGGGCCTGGAATCTAATTCTCCTTTTCTGATGAGCTCACAAACCTCTAAGGACTGGACACTTCCAGTCCAGCCTGATGTCGAAACAGGACAATGATAGCAACTGGTCCCAGCAGGTCCCAGCCCAGGGAGCCAGGTGGCGTTGGCAGAACAAACCACGGGGACGGAGCAAGCTCAGCAGAGGGGACACAGAGAACACCTGTCCTCAGGGAGAAAGATCCCGGCTGCCCAGCTGAGACTGAGGCATGTGTGTGTAGCTCGTTGGCCAGGAAGGATATGAGCAAAGCAGGCAGAAGTGAGAGCCTCAGGCTGGGAAGTTCTGCCTTCAGGACAAGGGCATATAAGTGAGGGACAGTTTCGCAGAAAGTGGACCCGCTCACTGGCTCCAGGTTTTGATCCAGGGTCACTGAAGTCCCCCTTGCCTGGTGTGAAATTTGGACCCACCTAGGGTTCTGCACTGGAGATGAGGGAGAATATAAAGCCAGGGACTGGGATATTCTTGGGACAATCCTGTGAAGAGATTTGGTGTGATCTGGATGAAAGAAGCTCTAGGATGACCTGTTACAGATTAACATAAAGAATGTCTTCCAAAATGTCAGAACTGGCTAAAGGGAGGATAAGACATCTGAGGGTAGTGAGTTCCCCATCACTAGAGGTGTTCAAGCAGAGGTTAGACAATTATTTGTGGTGAAAATGAGCATCAGTGACCACTGGCCTCACCACTAATGTTGCTTCCGACTCAGAACACATCAGGCCATGTCAGAATTCTGCTAATGAGTAATAACAACTCCATATAATTCCCCACGATGGCAATAAACACCCTCTTTTACTAGCAAAAGACCCTCCAGAAAGGAGTAGGTATTCTTGGCACTGAACCTTCTTATTTCAAACCATTCAACTAAATGTTTGCCCTCTTGTAACCTAATGGCAAAGCAGTGCTGTGGAGGGCTGAACTCCAGTTCTTTGCTTCACTTGGTATAATTCACGCTCTCTGCACTGTTCTTTTCAGAATCACGTTGTGACTGCATCTGTCCTAATGGATTCCGAGGTCAAGCCTGTGAGATCACCTTTCTGAAAAGTAAGTAGTCTTTGAGAGTTGGTGGGAAAACGGAACTCTAGAGAAGTCCAGAGAATACTCTAAAAGAGCAAGGTGGGGGTGTCAGGTAGGGAGCTGGACAGTATGAAACTTGAGATCCATCCTAGCTCCGGAGGGTATATTTCATTTTCACGTGAGAGCGCTTCGTGTTATAGGGCTACTAATGCATGGCATTTGCAAGTAATGTCTTTGGGTCGTTCTGGAATGCTTACCATTTTGGTGTTTATTTTTTTTTAATTTAGTGAACGCCTATTCAGCCATCAAAATCCAGCACAGATGCCCCTTGTTCTGTAAAAAATCTTCTAACACTACTCCCCCTACAAGTAAAATTAGTTAATTCCTCTTTGGGGCTCCTGTAGGACTTTGAACATTTATTACAGCTATTTATTACAGTTCTTAGCACATTATATTTTGGGTTCTGTGTGACTATTTCCCTTACATCTATGAGTAGGGATCATGTTCCATTTATCTCTGTGTCCCCATGTCCCAGCACAGCTACTGCTCAGTATTAAAATAACAAATCAATAAGATCCCCTCCAAGTCTCAAATTCTTTGGCCTGTTTATTATCTAAGAGTTCTCAACCCCCCATCTCCTCCTTCCCTTTATTTTCCTTTCTGTGACTTTTTGGTGATACCATTAAAAAAGGAAATTGGCACATGCAGTGGAAACAACAAATATTTATTAGGCACTTTACCGTGTACCAGGCACTTTTTTTTTGCTGAGGGCTTGGACTCAGCTGGGTTCAAATTCCATCTCTATCATTTAATAACTGTGACCTTGAGCAACTTACTGCACCCTTTGTGCCTCAATTTCCTCACCTGTAAAGTGGAGCTGATGATATTAGCTATCTCATAGAGTTATCTTTAGTTTCTCATGAGACATGTATATAGCACTTAGAATGATGCCTAGTACATTGTAAGAGCAAAATAAAAATTTGTTAATTTGTTCTAAAGCTAAATAGTGCTGCATATACTACCATATCCTTTTGTTTTACATATATTAATTTTACATCTACTTGACATGCTTTGTATTTCCATATGTTAACTTTTACTTGTATTCAATTTGTATTTTACATATATTAAACCTTTTCGTTTTTACAGCAACCTCATGAAGTAGATACTATGAGTTAAAGATGAAGAAACTGAGTTTAATGGGGCATGAACTGACTTGCCCCGTGGTCACACAGTTACCTTTGCTCTTGACTCCTGCCTTCACTATTCCCCTCCCCAGAGAGATGCTCAGGGTTGTCTTCACTCCCTCTCCTCCTACATCTCAACCAGGACCCCCACGGTGGGTGACCTGCCAGGGAGTGTGCAGTCCATCAGACAGCCACAGGATTTCTGCTGGTTAGAGGAGACCTTGGAAAACTTCTCCTCCAGTCTTCTCAGTTTACAAATGGAGAGGCCCAGAGATATTAAGCAGTGTACCCAGAACTGCACAGTGAGTTAGAGGCTCAGCCAGATAGTACATGATGTATCATGGTGGATATAATTGATTATTGGCCAATCTCATCAATGACCAAAAAATCCCTAACAGAAAGGCAAATGTCAGGGAAGAGAGAGTACAGTGTTACTACCTCATTTAAAACACACAACATTCATAGTAGATAACATAGTTCCTATTTTATACATTGAGAATGGACCTATCCATCATCCTATATTGGAGAATTGTCTAAGCTGGAAACCATTCATTGAACAAATATTTCCTATAGGGCCTCCTTTGTGTCAGCTTAGGTGCTGGGGTTCAATGGTGAGCAAATCAGATATAGTTCCTGTCATCATGGATATTTCTCTTTAGCAAGAAAGACCAACATCATTTGAATTGCCCCAGAAGTACATTTACACTTTTAATCGTAACTGCTACAGAATGCTCTAAGAGCTTCAAATATGAAGAATTGATAGGAAGTTAGGGGTCAGGGGAGGTTTCTGTCGAAATAGCACTTAAACTGAGATCTGAAAGGTGAATAGGATTGACCAGATGAACAAAGGCCAGGAGGAGCAGCATGTGCAAGGGCTCTGGTGTAGAAGGGAGCATGGTGAATACAATGGCCTGAAAGGACAGTTGACTGGAGAGGGGAGATCAGAGATTCAGACTCCCGAAGCCTTTTAGAATGTACACCCCACCCACTTGTAGGGTACCACAGTATAATAGGGCTAATTAATGTTCATTGACTTTCTTTCTTATAGACGTCCCCATTGATGGGAAGTGGAATTGCTGGTCAGACTGGTCTCCATGTTCTGGAGGACAGAAAACAAGACAAAGGCAGTGCAACAATCCACCTCCTCAAAACGGTGGCAGCCCCTGCTCGGGCCCTGCTTCAGAAACACTTAACTGTTAGGTGGAAGGGAGAGCTTCTAGTAGCAGATGACACTACCGTGGGCTGCACTCAGCGAGAACTCTGAGCCCTGAGGAGCTCAGGGTAGCTCACCCCCACCCCAGCCGCCATCTGGGGCCAGCCCAAGGGTGGAGGGCAGTGCCATTCAGGATGTTTAAAATAAAAATGTTATTTGTCAAATGCACATTGATTGGAACAAACAGTGAGTTAACAATCATGATAAGTTCCTTAAGGGCTTAACCCTCTTGGTAATCCTTGCTTTGCTCATCTCTACAGTTTTATTTCACTCACATTTACTACCAGCCAGGAACTGTGTTGGGAGTTATTTACATTGAAGTCCTACTGTCTAGCAATGACTGGCTCATAGCAGGTGCCCAGTAATGAATCAATGACTAGATACTAATTTCTCCTCCCTTGAGGAGTGTACTGTCTCATTCAATGACCATGGCCGTTAATATTTTTTAAATGATTGCTATGAGCCAACCACAGTGGTCAGTCTGTTAATTCATTTCACCCTCATGATGACCTTGTAAGGTGGACGCCATATAGTGGCCTCTTAAACAGCTGGCAGAACTGAGGCTTAGAACAATAACGTGGCTCGTCCAGGGTTACACAGCTAGGCAGTGAGCAGAGCTAGGCTGCAAATCTGGGCTCTCAGGCGCCAGGGTTTTAAACTGAATTATCATGTTCCCTTGCTTTCAATAGATGGG
Source organism: Rhinolophus hipposideros (assembly GCF_964194185.1). Lineage (NCBI taxonomy): Eukaryota > Metazoa > Chordata > Mammalia > Chiroptera > Rhinolophidae > Rhinolophus > Rhinolophus hipposideros. The sequence continues at coordinate 54,928,363 of NC_138054.1, forward strand.
GATTTGATTAACAAAGGCTTTTTAATGAAACAAAATATTGGAGAAAATGTCATGTGTGTGACACAGATCTTCACAGATGTGTCCTGAGGGGAGTGGGTCTGGGTCCCTCCGCTCCCTTTGGCTAGTGAGCACAGCAAGCACATGGTTGTATGTGGCACAACCAGGAGCTGTGGACTCGAGCTGAGTTGTCGTGACGTGAATGGATACCCAGAGAAGATCCTGAGTTGAAGAGAAGAGCCAGGGAAACTGATCACTGAATGAGAGACAGGTACACAAGAAAGATTTTTAAACATAGAGGCGTGGTTGTGGTGGCTGGGATAGGAAACATGCACAGGAGAAGTTCAAGCTAATGGCTGTGGGGCCGCGTGCAATGAGAACGTTCCCCTACCTCTGTACATTCTACCTTGTTCACTCATGCTCTTGTGCGAACCCCGTTTGGGGGAGGGAGGTGCTGGAGGAGGAGAATAAGAAGGCATCTGATCTTCAGGTTACTAAAAACCAAAATATTTTCCTTCTTTAGACTGAGTCAAGTGATCACTCAATCTTTATTGCTCTCGTTCATGCTATCATATTAAAAACCTCCCTTGATATATTTTTTGCTCTTGGGCACTTCCTGTCTGATGACAGAACTTGATGTGAGTTTGTTGAAACCAAATTGGTATGGAAAAAAAAACAGTCGATGAAAGGTGAATTGGATCATCCTGTTTTCAACCAATTTGTTCTTGGCTACGTCATCTGCTTTGAATTTGCTACTGAGCCCAGGACTGGGGCCTAAGACCGAATGCATCCATGACACCAAAGCATGGGGCACCGCCACCCACCAGCCTGGCTCACCCAGGTATCTGGAGCTGTCAATCGAACAACCATTAGAAGGAGCTGATATTTTACCGCGCAGGGTTTGTTGCAGCAAGCGTGCGAAAGCTGTCTATCTTCCTGCATCCTGGTGTCCCCTGCAATTGAGCTGACGGGTGTGGGCCTTTTTTTGGCTTAATATTATTTCTTCGCTGTCTGCTGTTATTGCAACAGGCTAATCCAATAATGGTTTATCTCTTTCATTATACCGAGACCGAATAATTTTCTTGAGTTATCATCTATCTTCTTTGAAGATTCCCCAGAGATGGGGAAGAGAGGTTCTGTCTTTGGTTGACGGGAAGCTCCAATGAAGCCGACAGCAGCACGTCGAAGCCAGTGCCGCCAAATTAAATTCTGAATCTCAATCACAGCCACCGTTTCTAATGGGAAATTTGAGTTGATTATGGCGATGACAGGCCAGGTTCACGTTTATTGCATTTAGCAGAAATTGTTTATCCTATTAAATATGGTCTTGAAGGAGAGACAATTGAATTGCGGAACACCGGTGAATACCCAAGTGACGCCAGAGCCCTGCTAAACTGTGTAATAATTATATTCTTATTTGTGGGCTAAACTTCCCCTCGTGGCTCTTTTTGCAAACAAATGTACTTAGGAGGAGGCTGAAACATAATGTAAGAATTAAACAAAATAAATGCAAATCGTGCTTTTGGAAAACCTTGGCAACGGTAGCTCGAACCAGCGTACCCGAGTAGGAGCTACAGTGTCCGTGGGGCACAGTCGAGGCAGTGGTTTGGCAGTGATCCTGGAAGCTTGAACAAGATACCTGGATGTGGGAGAGGTTTGCATCCAAGAACATAAATCTCTGAAATGCTGTGAGCTCTGCTGCGTACTTGATGTAGGGGTATGAGGCTGGGAGTCCTGTGCCTGTCCTTCCACCCTGGGTGACCTTGGGCTAATAGCATAACTTCTGTGGGAATAATAATTATTATTATAATAGCTGCCAATTACAGGGTGCTTCTTAGTTTATGAAGTCTTTTAGCCTACATTATCTCATTTTATCTGAATTTGATGGGGGTAGATATTAATACAGTCATCAGGTAACATGTAGAGAAAGCTTCAAAGGAAACCTGATCTTTCCAATGAATGAGCAGACTAGGAAAATCAAGGTGGGACTTCTAGGGAGGCCAGACGAAAGAGCATCAGCTGGCTGAGAAGCCAGAGGAAATTGCCATCTTTGTTTTAAAGAAGAGAACTCTGGCCTGCTCCCAGGCACTTATAAAAAAGCCCCAGGGAGAGAGTGTGCCTGGAGGAGAAAGTCCTTGGGACACCAGCCGGGTCTCCCTGGGGACCTTCGTGATTAGCATCTTGATGGAGAACTATTTTGTTTTACAGACTGAAGATGTCCTTAATGACATTATGTCTATTTGCCAATGTTTCCAGACTTTGCAGACATTGTATTATAATTTACTCATTCGTCATCTCCTATTCTTTCTCAAATGTAATGTCCATGGAAATGGGGAGTGTCTGTGTGCTGCACTCCTATGTCTCTAGTACCCAGTACAGTGCTTGGCAGAATCAGACAATGATAAATAATTGTTGCATGAATTCGTAAATGGATGAAAAGGGATATGAGTGGGACCAAGGGCAGAACCTTCCCAGGCCGGTAAGAAACTTCAGTGAATTGGTTGCACGTGATGGTGGCATCATGAAGTTTGGGGTATAGAACCCTGAGAAAAGGGCAACCCACACAGCGATGGCCAGGGCCTGCAGCCAGCTTCATGGGCCACATTGCAAACAGAGTCAAGTAAAAGAGGCAGCAAAATAGCTGATACCAGGTAGGGACTGATCGTCCTTGTTTGGAGGTGTTAGTGTTGGTGACTTCCTGGGGTTGGTGACTTCTGCATCTGGGAAGCAGACAAGTCTGCACTCACGGGTGGGGTAACCCTGTGAAGCACATATACAGGTTGATGAAGAAACCAAGGCTCAACAGGGCTCACAGCCCTTCCCAATATGTAGCAGAGGCAGGACATGAATAAGGAGTAACTTAACAACAATCGCCGTCCAACATTCTGCCTCCTCCTCGTTTTCTCCTCATAGATTTGTCGTAAACCTAGACTGTCCACATAAACCGTAACGGCGACCCGTTGCAATGGTATGCTTTAAGTCTTTGATATTCCCTGTTTGTCAAATGCTGTCGTGAAATCGGAGTTTTCTATCTGGTATGTTCTTCTTTGAGTTGTCTTTCTTAAATGTTGGGCCAGATTCCAATACTGAAGTACTCAGGAATGCAAAGATGGGTTTATTGAGATGCCCCGTCGAGACAGCACAACCTCTTAGGCAGAACTGGAAACACAGATGAAGAGGCCGAGCAGCAAAGTACTTAGAAGTGTGTGCGCTGCTGCCAGATTGCCTGCATTTGGGACGTGGCCTGGCTCTGTGACTTACGAGCTTTGTGGGCTTATGCTAGTTACATACCCATCTGTGCCTCTGTTTCTTCATCTGTAATTTGGGAGTGGTGACAGTAGCAAATTCCTGGGTTTCCGAGAGGCCTGGGACAAAGTCAGCCCTTCATAGTTAGCTATATCATGGACACCACTGTTTCTGGGGATTCTCAAAACAGCAACAAGAACTACGGGGTTTTTTTGTTTGTTTGTTTGTCTTTTTAAAGTCATTTAAAACTGCTTTAAAGACATTTCGGTGTGAAACCCACTACAACGCGTGAGAACAAGAAAGACGTAAAATAGCTTGGCACGGAGGAGATGTCTTAATAAAGGACCTGCAGAGCTTTTATATCCCAAGCTCTGGCTTATTAAGGGAAAATGGAACAGCATAATAACTAATATTTGCAGAGGGCATTACTAGTTACAAAGAACTTTCACATACTTAATCCAGCTTAATCCTCTCAATGCCTGCAAGAGGACGGATTTATTATCTGCCTCTGACAGGTGATGAGACAGAGCCTCGGAGAGACTAAGCAGTTTGCCCAAGACCACACAGCTTGAGAGTGGCAGAATGGCCTCAGTCCGCGGGCTGCTGCCACGGTGCTCCCTATCTTCCCCCTGCAGATCCAGCTTCAGTGCCTGCCCGCCTGCATAGAAAAGACAAAGAAAGGCCCCTGGTCTGGCATTTGGTAGCAGAGAAGCAGAGCCATTTGAAGGGCTTTGGGGCAGACAGGGGTGTAAGACCCGATGCCACGATTTCCTAGCTAAGTGACCTTGACAAGTCACTTATCCGCTCTGTGCCTCAGTTTCCTCATCAGATGGCGCAGAGACTCCAAATCACACAAGTGTAAGGATTGAATGACGTGACATATGCAGAGGAATTGCTATCACCACGAAGTGCCTGGCGCATGGTGGGTACTCACCTGTCTTCCCATTCTTGGGTGCTGAACAAACCCATCCAGCCTAGTATGTGCTTTTTTTTTTTTTTAAGCCTCTGTCTCTTTGAGCAGGTAGACTGCATTTTACAGAAAAGAAAAGGAGAAGCAACTGGGATTGTGTTTGCAGTGGGAATTCATTGAGGGTTGTCAAAGGGAGTCAAGTGGCTGGTCTGACAGCACCTCTATGCAGAAGGCTGCTCCGGAGCTGGGGCTCTCCCATTATCCGTGGCTGTGACCACCAGTTATCTCGCGTCCACACCTTGCAACCCCAGGTGTTCCTTCATCCATCATTGACCGTGGTCTGGTGTCCACTACTCTGTCCCCCACCACCTCCTGCCAGACGGGCCTCCTGGTTAATAAGCCAGTTTGTTCCTATCCTGAAAACTATCTGATTCTGGCCCCTTTTATCCCAAATGCCATCCATCCATCAACTGCTTGCTCCACATGCGTGGTTAGGAAAATGGGAATGGGGGAGGGAGGCAAATAATAGATAAAACTTCTTAGCTGCTATCTCTAAAGAAATAGAATGGATAAATAGATCCGTCAGACATGTATCATGCCACTGGAAAGCAAAGTCCATTTGTTAAAAATAGGTTAGGACGGGAGGATTTATCTCACATTTTAAGCTGGTAATATAGAAGGGAAACATATTTTCCTTTCTCTCTCCCAGGGGAGGGGGAAACCCCAAGGCCATGAATACTGAATTTGTAACTCGAGTTGATGGACTGTCCTTCACTAAGGTGGAAAAGGCGGACTCTCTCTTAAATGGGTGCAGATTATAGAAATGGTGTATATAGGCTCTCCCCTGATGCACCGGGAAGTTTGCATGATCAGGAGTCCTGGGAGAACGTCTTCCATAGGGTTCTCTCTCACAAATTCCTACATGCTACATGCAAAGCCTATTTCAGAGCCCCTCCCTCTAGCCCCAAGGGATCAGAGAGACAACAACATCTAACAGACTTTTGCTAGGAAGCTCCTATGTGCCAAGCACTATGCGACGTAGGTACTGGGGTTCCACAGATACATATCAGTACCCATCTACCTTGCCAAAAAGTCACTGGTTGGGGGTATAGACAAGTAAGTTACAGTGATGGAGTATGTAAAATGCTGGAACACAAAGGCCTATGAGGGAGTAGCTCCTGATGAACTGTGGGAGAATGGAAGGGGTCAGGGTTGGCTTTTCTGGGTGAAGAGACATCTAATCTATACCCTGAAAAGCACTGGTGAAGAGATAGAAGATGGGAGCTAGCAGGTGGAGGTCCTTTGGGGTAGTATGTGCAAAGACCTGGAGAGGACAAAAAGTACAACCTATTTAGGAAACTAAATTGGAAGTAGTTCATTCTTTTAACAAATATTTATTCAACCTCTATTAAAGCGAAATACCGTTCTAGGTACTGGGATCTAGCCAGGAAAAGTTGCCTGTTAATGAGGAGGTGTATGAAGGTGGGAAACAGCATAAACAAATCTATAATCTCAGGTAGTGATAAGTGCCGTACAAGAAAACTAAGTGAGGGTAAAGTCTTGGGAGGGGTCATTTTTGAGCAGAGACTTGACTGAAACAAGGGAGTGAATCTTGGATGAGCTCATTTAGGGGACAAGCATTCCAGGCAGACGGGCCAGCAAGTGCAAATGTCCTGAGGCATGAGAGAATTTGGCAGGTGTGAGGAATAGCACAAAGGATTGAATGGTTGGAGCAGCATGACTGAGGGAAGAGTGAATGGAAGGAAACAAGTCAGAGAAAGAGAGCCCAGGGCTCGTCATTATAGGCCATTGTATATCATGTTCAGGACAATAGATTTTTTTTAGTACAATTGGTTCATAGAGTGAAAAGGGAGGTAAAGATTGGTACTTTGTGTCAGATCAGAGAGCACCTTGTGAATCCAGTTGAAAATGCTTGGGCTTTATAGCAGTGGTTGTGGGATGTTGAACCACCAGGAGCACCTAAGGTAAGCAGGGGAGTGACTGGAAAGTGGCCATCTGTGGAAATCTCCTCAGAACCAAGGATCTGCTGCCTCAGGAAAGGCCCAGTGACCAAACCCGAGGTCCAAACTGAGCTGTCCCCAGCTGGAGAATGGCCAGGGCTCATCATACCCCTTGCCCACCCCACCTCATGGTTTCCACTTCTGTGACTTTGCACATGCTATTTCCTCTTTATTATTTTGCCCCTCCTTCACCTTTCTTTGCTTGTCTGACTCCCACTCATTTTCTCATTTCCTTCTCTCCGCTGGCCACCCTCTCCTCCTTCAGGCTCTTTCCTACTCCTACAGCCCCTACGCTTCCTGCTGGTAGAGGACCTGCTGCCATTGTTCCCAGGCTTCTCCAAGACCCAGCATTCTTCCAGGGCCAAGATCCTTTCTGATTCATTTCTGTCCCTCCAGCGCCCAGCACAGGGCCTGGCACAAGAGCTCACCAGAGTGCTTTACCCATTTCCCGACTGAAGGCGTAGCGACCTCCATTGTCCCCTTTACTAATCCGTTTCCCAGGCCCTTCCTCTCATGACTCCTGATGGCTTCACTCTGCCATCTCTCATTTCTGCAATGTGGTTTTTGAAGCCTTCCCTTCCTCTCTGTCCATTTTCTTAACCCTAAAGGCATATCGTTCAGCAGAGATTCATTGAGTGCTGAACTCTTTAGATCTCCCTCTATCTCAAAGCAAAAAGGGGAAAATCATCTCCTTACTGCTTTTCATTCTGTCATTAATTTACTTTTCAAAAGACGCCTTGTCAAGCTGAAGATTATATCTTTAAACCATGTTTTTCCATCCTCTACCTATACAACCTTAGATTATAGATCTCCTGAAAGGACCTGAGGGAGAATACATTTGACAAGCTTTATGCCTTTTGCTTGGTGAGAGCTGGGCATGCTTTAACAGGGAAAGGTGCAGACCCAGTGAAGGGTGTCTGCTTCTGAAACTGCCACTGCTGCTGTGTTTTAATTTCTAAAGCTGCTGTGAATGCAGTGTCCTCAGAGGAGGGGGGCAGACACTGGCCATGGTTCTCTGACTCACATGACAGGAAGATGGCTTTGCTCAGCAGGTGGTTTGGGCTCACAGGTGATCCAGGCAATTGGTTAATTGCAACATTCTTGTCTCCACCCAGATTACTACACTTACTTCCTAAGTGGTTTCCTTGCCTTTGGTTTCTTCCTTCTCCCCTGCGTCCCCACACCATCCTACAAGTCCCTCCACTGATAGACAGGAGCAAGCAAAGGTGGGAAAGCGTGTGCCTAATGTATGGCATTCAAACCCTGGCTGGCCTGCCAGTTCTATGACCCATGAGGCTCAGGCTCACCAAGACATGGTTTCCTTAGCTGTGCACGGGGTCTCATGAAACAAATCTTAAGAGGGCCTTGATAAGACTAGATAAAATAACACAGAGAAACCTTACTGTGGCTGCCCTTTTGTTTTGTTGCACACCCCTCTCCCCTGAACATATAATGACTCCTCAGTTCTCAAAGGTTCTCAACCGTGGCTGCGCTGGAATTGCTTGGGGAAACTTTTAAAACTACAGATGTCTGGCTCCCACTTCCAAAGATTCAGATTTAATTGGTCTGGGGTGCAGCCTCTGGACAGCAGGGTTTTTAAAACTCCCCCGGTGATTCTGAAGTGCCCCAAGATTGAGCGCTACCACTTTTAGATCAAGTGTGAATGTCCTCCATAAAATGTACACTTGGCCTGGCCAATCTGGTGTCCCATCACTTTGTAGCATGTAACTACCACTCCCCAGTAAATAATGAATTGAAATTAATCATTAATTTAAATTCACATAAAAAGTAAATTAATGACAGGGTGAGAAGCAAGAAGGGAGTCTTTTTTTCTTCTTTCGGGTAGATCTAAAGAATTCAGAAATAAGTTTGTAAACTATGTTTTAATTAATAATGATAACAATAATAGTAAGGGTGATGCTAATAATTTTGTACGTGGCCTACGTGTTTTATGTAACTTATATTGTTAACACGTACCAACTCGTCTCTCCCCATTCCCAACACAAACACCTACACACATACCTAACCTGGTCACATGCTGAATTTCTATCTTAAAGGTCTCCTCCCGCTTTGCCTAGTTCATAAATCCTTCAAAGTCTAGGTCAAGCTGCATTCCATATATAAAACACAGACAAGGAAAGATCACACTCTCTCCCACCTGACCTCCCTTGGAACTTATTTTGTGTGTCACATATTTTGGCATTAATTTCCTGTGTCTTCAAAACCCCTTCTAATTGTGTCATGTCTACATAAATCTTATTCCCCTAAAAAGGTTGAGGATTCTGGGAGGATAGGAATCATCCATAGACAGTGGTACCTCGATTTTCGAACATCTCCGTTGACAAACATTTCGGTTTACAAACGCCGTAAATTTTATGGATCTATGGTATCATTAGATAATAAAATTCATGCTAGATTTGCAGTTTTAGGGATTGATTTGAAAGGTCTGGAATGGATTAATCTATTTAGCATTACCTTCTATGGGGAAACCATGCCTCGGTTTTCGAATGTTTCTGAACTCGAACGGTCTTCTGGAACACATTACATTCGAAAACCGAGGTACCACTATATGTATATATGTGTCCGTCAACAGAAGTTTCTTATATCAACTAGAAATGCTAGTTCTACTTTTAAGGAGCTCGCGATCTGTAGGAGAAACATATAGGCAAACAGAAAAGTCAGTGCAATACAACACATTCTCTCTTCGAGGCATCACTGGAATGCTCTGGAGATAACTGAGGCAGGCCGGTGTGATGGGCTCTCCCTCAGGTACCCGAGTCAGGGAAGGTGCATTGATCATCATCGATTGGCCCCTCCAATCCACGCTCCACTCTGGGAGGCTGGCCACTATGGACCCCATCTTTGAACTGTCTCTTGAGTTTAGTCCCTCTCTTCATCCACAAAGGCCTGGTAGGTCCCTCCCAACTCAAAGCACAGACCTAGCTTCTGGGGACACAGTGCTGAACCAAACAAAACTGATCCCTGCCTTCAAGATGGGGAAACAGGTCACAAATAGTCACAGGAGATATGGGAGCCAATATACAATTACTAAGTGTGAAAAACGCAATGAAGGAAAAACATAGTGTGCTGTGAGAAAATAATTGGGAGAAATGTGATACGTGTGGTAAGAACTTAAGCAAACGAGAGATTAACGGAAGGAATACAAGGAAATATTGAATCCACATGAAGAAACATTGAAGGAACTCAAGTTAATCTTTAATTTTTTTTCTCGTTATTTCACCGTGTCTGCTTATCCTCTCAACGAATAATCATTCTATAAGTGAACAAATATAATTAGCAAAGAAGTGAGATAATTTTTGTCATACTTTGTTGTATTGGCCATTGATTGTTTCAAGAGTCTGCCTTGTACCTCTAACTGTTAATATCCTATAAGTTCCTCTAAAACATGGATTGAGATTTCTCCATTTTTGTTGTTGTTGTTGTTGGGTGATCCAAAGTGCTGTGAGCAGGACCGAGACTCTAGTTAACACTCAACACCCAGTTGTTGAATGACAGAGTATTGAGGGTATGAGAACAGTTGGTTGTAAATGACACAGCCTGGTCTTAGGACTGGGAGAGGTCAGGACAAAGAAACAGTCCATGTCGATTGGCATTTTTTCTCAGCTGCAAGAAGTCTTCATCCAGTGGTCCGTGCAGGGAGAGATGTCGCTGCCTCTCAGAGGCCCTTAGCCCAGAGGCCCTCAGCAAGACTGGGTCTGCACTGTCCGCCCTGAACATGAGGCGCCTCCATTCTCGGGTGGAGGGTTATTGCACTCTCTCCTCCTTTCCTGAGTGCCCCCTGTGCAAGCAGACCAGGGGCTCCAGCAGCTCCAGCTACCATCTGACTTGGCTCCTGCACAGACAATTTCCCAGGGAAGGAGGAAGTTAGCATACAAGGAGCAGCTGGGACAGTTTGGAGGGAGGACCACCCATTGCCCTAGATAGGCCTTCAATCCCCTCTTTGGGGAAATGCCTTGGTGTAGCCAACCAAGATCTCTGTGTCTGCCACCTCACACTTAATTTGAAACTTTGGATGGAGTGAGAAGAGTCCCCTGGAAGCCCATCTCATGAAATTGAAGTCTGCAGTTCCATGGAAGATGGATAGGAGAGTCAGGCAGGGCGACTTACTCCTCTGGAAGAAGGACACAGAGCCACTGGAGGGTGTGAGGAGCGGGGAGCACAGACAAAGGCCAGCCAGACACCCCTATGGAGAGCTGGGCTTTTAAATGAGGGCTTACAAATCAAACCCCTTCAGACTCTGACAGTGGGGTTGGGAGAGGGGGGTGACAGATTCTCTGCACAGAGCATCAGAATGCACACACTGACCAGGTGGCTCTGGAAATCCAGCTCATGCAGTCCCCCTAGTCCTGGGCTGCTGCATGCTGATGGCTCTGTGCCTTTGGGCAAGCTCATCTTCCCTCAGACTGAGTTTGCACTTCTGTAAAATGAGAAGGATGGACTATTCTGGTGGGGTTTCGCCATGGCTATTTTTTTCATTACTGGTTGTTGTTTTTTTTTCTTAAATGAAATCTTACACGGGCCCCGACATGGAAGTCAGATGAAAGTAGAGCTATTCTGTTTGAAGCTGGGGTGTCTATTAGGTTCACCGTGCTCCCCGGGGGCAGCCCCTAAGACCCCAAGTTTCCTCAGATCCCAGTGTGAATATCATTGGATTAGATTATTTTCAAGTCCCTTCCAGCTATGTAATTATACTCCCTGGTGGGGCAGCCATAGCAGGGTTCTCTGTCTCTATTTCTCCCACCTCTGTGACTCAATCCCCACAGGCAAAGGTGTGCTGGGAAAATCCCTGGGGACATGCATCAGGGGGTCTCCATGGTGGCTGACTCCCTAGTCTTAGATTTTTCTTGCCAGATGGATCTGGCAAGTTCCATCTGAGATCCGAAAGTTCAGTCTGAGCCCCAAGGCCACCTGATGTTCACACCCTGCTTGGAACAAGGTTGATGGAACACCATGAGCTGCTTGCAATTGACTGAATATAATCATGCAGGAGGAATGGGCCTGTGAGGAAGAGGACACAGTCCTCTGTGCCCTGCCACCATCCCCAGATCATTGGCATCATGTCCCCCTTCAGTGCCCATCATGTGTACATATAACTCAGCGTGCACCAGCACTGAGCCCCGCATTGGACCATTGGAAAGACATGCCTACATAGTTCACACTCACTGATCTTCTGTCTTATGCTGTGTGGACAGGGGTCCAAGTAAGTCACTGGTTCTCAGGGCCCTTGATGTGCTGTAACTATAATTACCCAGGCAGGTTCCCATGTTTGTCCCTTTAAACCAGGTCAGGCCAGTAACTAAACTGGGAAAGACCCTCAGATCCTCTGCCCTCATTCCCCAAATTTACGATGTAAATCTTAAGATGTAAATCAGTAGAATGTAACAGTAAGAGCTTCGCTCTTAACATCTGACTTCTTGGGTCCAAATCCTGGCTCTGACACTCCCCAGCTAGAGCAAGTTATCTCACCTTCCTTTGGCCCCAGTTTCCTCATCTGTAAAACGGGGCCAATAATACTATTTGTCTCGTAACATTCTTGGGGAAATAAATAAGTTCATGCACATGAAGTGTTGTGATAGTGCCCGGCACAGAATAAGGCTTAGTTATTCTTTCTATTCATTGACCTTTGTTCCCTCTGGGAAAGCTGCCTGGTCTGTGGGGCCAATGGGGGCTGACACCCAATCCACTCTCTGCTTGAAAGTTCAAAATATCCCTGGGCTCTGGAGTTCGGCAGTATAAGTCCCATGTGGTTTTCTTTGTTTCTTCCAATTTCTCCACCTATCACATAGCACCTTTTTCCAATTCACATGAGGAAACTGGAACAAGTTTGGCCCTGGTAATTGGTGTGCTTGTTTTTTTGTGTTTTTTTTCCCTCTTCATCCTTCTTTATAAGAACTCTGGAATTCACTCGCCATCTTGGCTTGCCCCTCTCAGGATCCCTCCTATATGATAGCAGGCGGCGTGTTGCGCCCCAATTTGTACTCTGTTAGCCAGCACAGGAGGGGTTTAGACAAAGCCCTGAGCCAGGACAGGTCGTCTAGCAATGGAGTTATGTCTTCCTCTTAGTTATTATCATAGAGCCTGCCACGTGTGGTAGCTACTTTCATCCTCAACACATCCTGTGACGAAGGTACTGATACCATCCCCACTTTACAGGAGATGCCCAGATGAAAACTGACAGCACTGGGTTTCTAAGATCTGTGTGACACCAAAGCTACACTGTCCTGCTTCCCATTGAGAATTACTCTCCCAGTGAGGAAATTATAACCCACCATCATCTCATTTAAAACCAGGCTCTGTCCCATCTATCGTGTGCTTCAACAGTTGGTTTTATGGACCCGAGAGGTATACCTTAGATATTCCCATCCAGACCTTTTCTTTTTTCTTTTTTCCCCCACCTTTTTATCATTGCAGTTGCCAATTGAGATTGATTTATACACCGATGTGGTAGGCCATGTTTTTGCCATTATTCCATGTACCATATAAGCAGTTTTGTCTGCATGGAAAAATGGGAAGTTCAGGGATCGGGGTATGCACAGGGATTCTTGGAACTCAGAAAAAATTTAAATGAGAAAAATGAGCCCCAGAAAAAAAGAAGTAATTAACCAGTGTCTCACAGTAAGTTAGTGAAATAGTTGGAATTCACATCAGGTCTCCAGACATCTTCATCTGTTAAGGGATGCGAATTTCTAACCCTTTTCTGAGAACCTTCTTCCCTGGTATCAGCCAGTTTATGCTGCAGATACATATGTTTAAACCTTACTTGCCTCACCTTGTTTTTAGTTATAACTCTTTGCACTGTAATTACAACTACTTAAACCTTATAGTGGGCTGAATTGCGTCCACCACCACCACCACCACCCCTCCCTACAAAGATATGTTCAAGTCCAAACCCCCATTACCTGCAAATGTGACTTTATTTGGAAGTAAGATCTTTGCAGATTATATCAAGTTAAAATGAGGTATTGCTGGATTCGTGTAGGTCCTAATCTAATGACTAGTGTTCCTATAAGAAGGGAAAACTGAGACAAGGAATGGAGAATCCATGTGATGACAGGCAGATATTGGAATGATGTCTCTACAAGCCAAGAAATGCCGGGGGTTGCTGATAAGCACCAGAAGCTATGAGACAGGCATGGAATAGACTCTCCCTCATGGCCTCCAGAAACCAACCTGGACGACAGACCTAAATTTTGGACTTCCAGTCCCAGACGTGTGAGACAGTAATTTTCTGTTGCTCTAAGCCACCTCGCTTGTGGTAATTTGTTATGACAGTCCTAGGAAACTAATGTATCCCTTCAAAATTGAATGGTGTTGTCCATATACACCTAGGTAAAAAAAAAAAAACAACGAGTCCTCATCTGAGAGAGGGTCTTAATGGCAGGGGAAAGCATAAGAACCATGAAGTGTAGGGGTCAGCCATAAAGTTCAGAGTGTGGGTTCCTAGGGTAGTGGGCGAGACGGCACAGAAAGGAGAGACTGGGACCCCAAAGGCCATTTCTGCGCTGGCCTCTCTGAGCTGGGCCAGGCTTGAACATGAGTAAAGAAGGTGCATGAGCCTTACTTACCCTTATTCTCTGTTCTCTCACAGGCAAAGCCCTGGAGACCCAGGGGACACTGACACTTGCAGCTGGTGCCCTCAAGAATGGGGACCCCGTTGTGGAAGCAGGGTCCGCAGCGGCAGGCACTGAATTCCATCAGGTACTGATCCAAGGCCCGGCGCAGGTTCCGGCGTTTGGCCTCCAGGGGCCCTAGGTTTGTGTGGCGCAGCACCTCGTGGATAGGCTGCATCTGCGGGCACGAAAAGAACAGAGGACCCCTCCCCGGGCTCTGTCCAGTTTCCCGGAGCCCAAGAACGTGCCAGGCACAGAGCCAGACACTCAGCTTTATCCCACTGCATGGAATCCTCGCAGCCACTCTGGGAAGCTAAACTCCCCGGCAGATAGATAACCAAGTGGAAGCTCAGGAGGGTTCGAGTGACCAGCTTAAGATCATGCGGTGAAGTGCAAGAGTCACTCCAAATAGGGACCTATTTAGCTCTGAAACCTGTGGTCCCCCAATCTCTGAGGAAGACGGGAACTCAGAAGCCATTTGTGCCAACTCATCTGCCCTCTCCCGTACTTTTAGGAATCCGGAAGAGTGTAAAGTGTGTGGTGTGTGTGTGTGTGTGTGTGTGTGTGTGTGTGTGTGTGTGTGTGTGTTGACTGTCATCCTTCAGTGTGGGAATTAACAAAGTCCTTGATAGGTAGTTATGCTGTCATTGCTGAGCACCTCCCCTGATGGTGCAAGGGGTATGGTTATGTGTATGGGGGCGGGTGGGCGACGTTTCCATTTGCAGCAACCCATTCCAGGCATGACTGTAGTCCAGGGTTTCTCGATTTTGGCACTGTTGAATTTCCAGCCAGATAATTCTTTGTTGAAATTCCTGTGCATTGTAGGATGTTTATTTTAGCAGCATCTCTAGCCTTTACCCACTAGATGCCAGTAGTACCTTCTAGTTGTGAAAACCAAAACTGTCTCCTGACATTGCCAAATGTCCCCTGGGGGACAAAAATCAACCCCTGGTTGAAAATATTGTGGTAGATGTAGTGGAGAGCATGGAAGCTGGAGACAGGAAATGGCTTCAAATCCCAGCCCTACTGCTTCCAGCTGTTTGATCTCAGCCATGTGACACATGGAGCTTCCCATCCTCCTCTGTAAAGTGAGAACAATAGTCCTAACTTCCAGGTGGATTGTGAGGATGAAACTTGATGGATGGGGAAGACCTGTCACGTAGTAAAAGCTAAATAAATGCTGCTCACCTCCTAGCTTTGTGGCCTAGAACTCTTAACCGCCTCTCTCTAAACCTGAGCCTCATTATCTATAAAATGGGAATAAGTACCTATTTTTTAGAATTCTTATGAGGATCTAAAAGAGCAATGAATGTGAGATACTAGTGCAAAAGGGAAGAACAATATAAAATAAAGCACCATTTTTATAAATGTGATGATAGTTAAAAAGAAAGCCTATATTTTTCAGATTTCATGTACATATGGTTACCTTCAGCACACTTATAATGCTACATATTTTAACAGACAATCATAAAACGAAAGCTCTTTTCCAGCTCTTTCATTTTTACAGGACAGTAATCTGAAGCCCTGAGAGGGGAGTCATTTGCCAAGGTCAGTGGGCAATTCAGAGAGAAAAGTCAGCCACACTGGAACAATCTCACTTCTCTAGAATCAGAGTCCACAGAGGGCATCGCAGTAGCTTTGAATGGGCTCCTGGAAATGTGTACAGAAAGACCTGCAGCAAACAGACCTTGGCCTGTGGTCAGGGGCTGTGGCTGACGTCACCAGGTTGGTCATGTCGGGACTGGCTGGGCTTCCACCCAAGGGAAGAAGACCACTTACTGGAAGTTCAGGGAATTTGGCCCCATGGTTAGGAAGTCAGGGCAGAATGGGTTGCCCTGTGGCCTTTGTTAAAGGTGACCTTTAGTTCCACAGAAAGCCCAGGACCATTGGGCAACTTCCCTTTGACCTTCCAGCGAAATTCAGCACTCAGTCCCACATCTCTCACTTCTGCCTCCCAGAATCCTCAGTGAGAGGAAAGGGAGCACTCCTTAGGGAAGACTGGTGGGGACTTAAAGGAGGAAAGGGTGGTGGCAAAACAGAATTTTAGAATGTCAGAGCTTGAAAAGATATTGGCAATAATCTTGTTCCCATTTTACAGATGAGAAAATAGATACAGAGAAGGCAAGAGGTGTGATATAGCAGCACAATATAACCTTAAGCATAATATAATAATATACAACATAACACAGCATCATAACATTGCATTATATAACGTGATTCCTAAGTACCTGCCGTAACTAAGTACCACTAAGCTCTGGAGATATGCAAATGAATCAGATACTGTTTCCACTCTGATTATCAGGTTCCAAATAACCCCCTAAGTGGCCCCCCTGTCCATAGTCTCTCTCTCTCTCTCTCTCTCTCTCTCTCTCTCTCTCTCTCTCTCTCTCTCTCTCGTCTCTCTCTCCCCTTTGTTTCATCCTTCATACCTCTGTGAGCATTCTCCTTTTAAAAGCACAGCTTTCCAAAAAAAAAAATAAAAAAAAAAAAAAATAAATAAATAAAAGCACAGCTTTAGCTTCCCTGCTCTATAACCTGCTAGCAGCGTAATGCATCGAATCCAAACTATTCAGGGGTTTACATGGGTTATGAGTGTGGTGTTCGAGTCAGTCAAACATGGCTCAAATTGCACTCTGCCATTTACCAGGCATGAGACTTGACCAGCTCACTTAACCTCCATAAACCTGTTTCCTCAGCTGACATCTACTAAGTACCCACTTCCCTCTCCCTAACCTTGTGATGTAACATTCTATCATCCTCATGTTATAGAGCAGGAAAATGGGGCTCAGAAAATGAAGTAACTTGTCCAAGGTCACACAACACAAAGGTTGCAGAGCCATGAACCAAACTATCTTTCTCACCCCAAACCCGGGTTCTCTTTCCCTAATGATAGCATTCGGTATTCTCCAAATCATGAAAACTTCCCCTCAGAAGTTTTGCTCAAGGCAAACACAAAATTCACCTCTTGCCCATGAAAGTTTATATATTACTCCTGAAATCAATTTTACAGTTTTTGACCAAATCTAATAGCTTGATGATAGCATTTTTTCCAGACCCTATGTGAATTACAGGTGTGTGAAAATGCTCCCTTACTTATTGAAGATGAAATGAAATCAGGGTTAATTCATCTGACCTCTTTTCGCAAAGAGAGCAGGGTGTTATAATAGACTTTTATGTTTAACTGTTGGTATACATTTTAAAAACAGGAATGTACCTGGAATTTAAATTATATGTAGACAATAGGCAAGTGTCAGAAAAAAATAGGCAAGAAAACAATAATATTTTATTTAAAACCCCAAAATATAACTCCTTTTTTTCAATGGATTGCCCTTTTATATGAATAGAATTAGTTTGACAACTGGTACAACCATTACTTATTTGCAGTTAAAATACAATTTTACTCTCTTTGTGAGGTTAGGGATTTAAGGCAAGGTTTCTCAACTTTGGCACTATTGCTATCTTGGGCTAGATATTTCTTTGTTGTGGAGGCTGTCCTTTGCATTATGGGATGTTTAGCAATATCCCTGGCCTTTGCCCTCTGGATGTCAATAGTACCTTCCCGGTTGTGACAATCAAAAATGTGTCCAGACAGTACCAAATTTCAATGTGGAGGCAAAATTGCCCTCCAGTGATTGATGACCATGGCTTTAAGGAAGGTACTAGAATAGAGGGAAATGAGAACTGGATAAGTCTTCCAAAGGTCTGAGATCCAGGTACTGCCACATATGAGCTCTGTGACCTTAAATCATTTGAGTGTTTGGAGCCTCAGTTTCCTCGTCTTTTCAATGGGGAGAATCATGTCCCTGTTAGAGGTTCATTGTGGTGAGGAGATGCTATTATTTAGAGCAGGGGCAGCAAACTACAGTTACAGCTTGGAACCACACTCAACCCACAGATTGTTTTTATATGGCCTTTGAGCTATGAATGGTTTTTGTATGTTCAGAAGATTGTAACAAAGAAGAAGAATTTTTATAGCAGAAACTGTATGTGGGCCACAAAGCTTCAAATATTTACTATCCACTCCTTTACAGAAAAAGTTTGCCAGCCCCCAATTTAACAGCTGTGATTTTTAAAACTCTTTTATAAATGCATATGTATAAATGCATATTATTATTATTATTTTTAATGTTGCCCAATCCTGAAGACATTATGGGACTACTAGTGTAAAACTAGGCCCTGATGAGATATTCGTGCTTCTGATCCCAGCTGTCCTGCAGCCTGGGCCGCATACTCTGTAGAATCAGGTATGGGGAGGGCTAGCAGTTCAGCGTGCTGTTAACATTTAATCTTGCTCTTTGATGGGCTCATAATAAGAAATATGAAATGATCTGGTCTGTTTCACTTTCATTCCTTGTGGATGAAGACTTTCTTCAACTGCAAAAAGACTTACCTCCAAATCAATAACAGCAGGATTATACTTTAATGATCTCCCCCAGAAACGATATGTGATGACGCTCTTGTTGTGTGCCAAGCCACCACCCCAGCCAGAACTGCCACCTCGCACCCGAGAAATGATGTCTTCCACCGCCATGGCCTTATGGTCAAAATCTATCAAGAGGATAACTGCATTAGCTCATTTCCCCAAAAGCCAAAGGACAGGTTAGCAAGTGCCACTAATAAGACGGGGGACAAAGTGTACGTGCTATCTTCAGAGCTGTCTCCCACTCGTTTACCTTGCTGCGTTATAACAAGACAAAGCAGAAGAGAAGGACCAACCCTCAGAAATAGACCCATCCTCTGGATTAGAGCAGAAAATGGGAAGACAGCCCAGCCCAACATGGAAGAGTGAAAGGATGGGAAAATGGATGACAATTCATTCATTTATTCATTCATGTGTCAGATGCTTACTCAGTGTCTTCTATATGCCAAATAGTTTCAATTAAACAGTGAATTGTCTCTGTGGGGCTCAGTAGGGGTGTAGAGAAAAACATGGTCAGACCAACAGTAGGGTAGGGGACTGGTCAGGAGGAAAAGTGAATTTTCTAGAAAAGAGAATGAATCTTTGCAGGTAAATGGAGAGAGAGGAGAAGGTCAGCAGAGAAAAGAAGCACTTTGACTTAAAGCCCTGAGGCAGGAGTAGCCTAATGCAATGGGAATAACTTGACCTCTTTTGTATCTATCTCATCCACTACTCTAAACTGTTTTATCATTCCTGCATCCTCTGTCTCCTACCAAAAAACAAACAAAACAACTCAATACATATTTGATGAATGAATGAATGAATGGATGAATGAACACTCATATTGACTTGTTCAGGAAATGCCCTAAAATATTCCTGCACAATCTTTCTCTAATAATTATTCTTTGAGCTTGAACTTGATAACCATATTCTCCTCTCTCAGGAACTTCTTTCTTCCCTTTGGACTGTATGTTGATGGGCCTTTATCTCAACAGTCGATTTTCCAGATTCTGTCTACACATTCCTTTCATCCCAGGACTTAGATCTTTGTCTAGTGCTTAAAATCTAGGCGCATGCACCACACAAAGTAAGATATCTCTAAGATGATCTCAGCCCATGATAATTGAAAATACAGCTACCGCAGGTCATGGGTTTGGCGTATTTAGCAGCTATGCAGTTTGACCATTGACTGACATGGAGTCCATTAGGAGGAACAGTCATGTTGTGCCTTGATTCTGTGTCCAAGGGAAAGTCTGGCTTTTCTTCCTGGGGACCCATTACTAAATACTTACCTCTTTTGCCCTCTCCATGTTTTCTACAGTGTTCTCCTGATAAACGTCCTCCAATATTTACAGAATCCGAATAGTCATAACCAAGGCCCACAAATCCTCCAAAGCATGTCCCGATGTCTTCGCTGGTGATACCTGCAACAGGGACACATAGAAACGCAACACACTGAGATGCTAAAAGACTGTTCTTATGGTACAACCAGCTCACGGTAGTAAAAGCTAGCTTTGGTTTTGGAATCTATGAGATCTGGGTTGAAATCCCAGTTCTTTAACCCAATGTCAGTATTCTCTTCTGTGTGGTTCCAGCCCGAACAATTCTTGAAATGAGAAGGAATACGTGTTGCATGGATTAGTGCTATTCCCCTTTCCTTTGCCAGTTCCCCACTGAGCCCCCTGCAGGCAGTGATTCTCATCCATTTCCATGTACCCCTGTGCTTAGCCCAGTTCCTGGCCCATTTTCACTTTGCAGTTTTGCACATGTTGCCCCTTCTTCTGTCCCTTTTTACCATCTTTCCAAAGTCTACTCAAGTCGCAGTTCAAATGTCATTTACTCCACGAAGCATTTTTCGATCAGAATACTTCCCTTTTTTACATATATTTTATATATATATATATATACATATATATATATATATGTATATATATATATATATACAGAATACTTCTCTTTTTCTCCAGAGCTGCCAGTGTCTTTGTTTGCGCGTGAATGATCATAGTTGTCACAATTCTTTTTGCCCAGGTTCTCTTTGCACCCCAGAGAGGCCAGAGTGCTGTTAGAAGATGATGCGATCTCCATAGGGAGTCTACCTGCCTCCTGATCTTAGGAGAACTGTGAGCCCCACAGTAGCTGTCTCTGTGTTTGTTTACATCTCATATTTGTCCCATTGAGAAGCCTGCATTTTGCAGATGAGGAACATAATTCTCAAAGCCGTAAGACCATTTTGCCCTGACCCCACAGCCTGTAAATGAACAGAGCTGGGTTTCCATCTCTTGGTTGGCCTGGCAAGAGAAGGCTAGAAAAGTAGACTGCAGCAAGAAGATACTGACCATTGCTGCAGAGCCCATCTCTATCTGCAGCTAAAGTCTTCTGAAGGTTGTGGACAGGAGTTTGTATTTTTGAAATATCCTTATTTTTAACTGCAACTATATAATAATTATTACCAGTCATTATATTACTCTAGCAATCACAAAGGAAAATAATAGGCCTGTAATTCAACTGAGCTAAGGATTAGATTGAATATCCTCAAGGGAGTGCTCAGCAACAGCATTTACTTGCCTACATCCCCATGAAACTGCAAACGCCACGCGGTCAAGGACTTGTATCTTATTCACCACTCTTTTGTCAACATAGCAGCACAGGATCTGCCGTGGAGGAGGAGTTTAGTAACTATTTTCAGAATAATGATTGATGAATGAATACAATGAGTGAATAAATGAACGCCATGAATGCTTTGGTAAGGGCTTGTGATGGAAAGAATCTTAGAAGTCAGGAATCCTGAATTCACGTCCCAGTCACTCAGATGAATGGATAAAGAAATTGTGACTAGATAGATAAATCAATCGATCGATAGATGAGAGAGAGAGAGAGACAGAGAGAGAGAGAGAGAGAGAGAGAGAATTAAATACACACACACACACACACACACATATATTTGAATATCATTCAGCTTTAAATAATAAACAGACCCTGCCGTTTACAGAACCATGGGTGAACCTGGAAGACATTATGCTAAGTGAAATAAGCTAGACACAACAAGGAAAAGACCACATGATCTAACTTATATGTGGAGTCAATCTAAGAAAGTCAATATATAGAAGCAGCGAGTAGAACAGTGGTTACCAGGGACCAGGAGGTGGGGGAGAGGGGGACATGCTGGTCTAAGGGAACAAAGTCACAGTTCTGCAGGATGAGTAAGTACAGAGATCTAATGTACAGCCTGATGACTATAGTTAATAATAATTGTATTGAGTAATAGAAATTTGCAGACAGTAGACTTCAGGGGCTCTTGTCATGCACACACAGTAAAGGTCACTGTGTGAGAAGATATGTACATCAGTCGTCTGTAGTAATCATTTCCCTTTGTAGCTGTATATCAAATCATCATGTTGTATACCTTACATATATACAAGTTTTCTTTTTATAGAAAACTGAAAAACAAAACCCCAGTGACCGTGAATTTAGAAAGGGCCCTTGATCTCACTGGGCCTCAGTTTCCCATTTATGGAGGAAGGCGATTGGACTGGCTCATCTCCGAGGCTGTTTCCAGCCACAACCCTAGGGGACTCTGTGCACATCAGTTTCTGAATAACGAATTCCCGAGCTGAAAGTGCCTGGGAGAAGTGCTGTTCTCAACACCATCACTCAGCACCGGGCAGAGGGCTTCTTCTACCATTTCCATTCAAGCACTTTTCATTTTTAATGCATTACTAATTGGGGAAGATTTAGCATATTTAATTGTTTTGATTAAAAAATGCTTCAACGGTGATAAACAAAAGTGGATGAAAGGAGTTCATGGGCAGAAGCCAGAGTAATTACCTAGGTGCGTGGTGAAGTGCTGCCGAATTAAAGTGACAGGGCTGGCTGATTAATGGGGCTGGGGGATGCCTGTGGAGTGATTTTGCTCATGAGGGGCTACCGACAGTCTGCCACGTGCTGCTGGGAGAAGAGAATTCTAGCTTGTTTGATTTGAAAAGCACAACTCAAATTACTGCAAAAGAATTACCTTCCAGGGGCCCCAAAGTAGGGTACCAGCCAGCAAGGGCAGGTCTGTGACTGAATCGTACAGTGTGAGAGCTAAAAGGGTCCTTAGGCACCTACCCACGCTTCTCATTTTTAGTTGTGATGCCCTACGTTCATAAAGGTTAATTATCTTGCCTAAGGCCATACAGCTAAAAAAAAATGTTGGAACTGAGATTCAAACTCAAGTCTGTCTGTCTTAGAAGCCTGTGGTGTTTTCACAAATTCCAATTATTGCATCAGCCTAAAGAATTCAGAAAAATTTGGTGAGCACCTACTATGTACCAACCCCAGCAATTGCGTATTGGGGAATGTAGACACAGTGAGAATAAAACTAATAAGAATATGATGCAAATGTGAATACGTGAGATTCTAGCCTTGGGAAGCCAGCAGATTTGGACAATATATTAAATGAGGAGTAATTCGTATGCGAGAGTTGCTTGTTTCAGTACACCGGGGACAGAAGAGGGGTGTCTCCAACAGCCGTGAGGGAGGCCAAACCGAAGGTGTCTGCAGAGTACCCACGGGAAACCGAGATCAGAGAGCTGGGGTGGGAGCAGAGGGTCAAACATGGTTCCAAAATCCAAGACTTGAAACTGGTATTGGAGGCCAAGACACAGAACCAGAGAGAGGGAAGCTAAGAGCAGAGTAGGCAGTGGGGAGATGGAGCAGAAAAAGGACTGGAGCAATTGTGTAGCACTTGCCCGGATGTGTGCGTAGCATGGGGTGGGGAGGTGGGGACGGACTATATTTATAGAACCAGGTAATGCTCTGTCTCAGCTCTGCCCTCGTCTCATCAGGCTGGACACCTTAGATGTCAGCTTTGGACCAGATCACACTGGCGTTTGTTTTGGCTTCTAGACTCAATGAACTCTGGAGTTGATGGTTCCTAAACCTCGCTACATATGGAGATCACCTGATTGCTATTAAAACTGAAGGTTCCTGGGCCCCACCTTGACTGATTCTGAGTCTGTATTTCTACATAATCAGCGCTCTGTATTTTAAACAAGGTCATTTATTCCAGGTGATTCCTCTGAAGTGCGTCTGGACCCAGATTTTGAGGATCACGGTCCTCCGGAGAACCTCGGGTGGCCCGCTGCAGAGCACTGGCTTCTGTCCTGTTTCAGGCCTTTGTCAATGCCCCGGATTAGGACTCAGCAGCCAGGCTTAGCGGATCTTACCCAAAAGAAGCAACTAGGAAAAGCCAAGGATACTTCAGATTAAGAATCAGTATCCACAAAGCCCTCAGACACCTGGATGGATAGTCAGACCAAGCATAGCAAAATGCGGCTCAGTTGGGAGTGCTGTAATATCCTACACTGGGGACAAAATACCAAATGCACAAGCTCAGTAAGGAATGCTCACTGTTTAGCAGAAGAACAGGAGAAAAGGCCATCGAGAGATAACTTCCGCCTCGGTAGGGATAATGAAGCCAGGTGAAAATGATAATCAGTAAAGTAAAGGAAGGGATACTCTCACTCTCTGCACAGGTTAGAAAAACTCAGAGCTTGCTGCAAAGTTCTGGGAGCCATACTTTAAAAAGGAAATAAGAAAAAGGACATTTGTTGGACATTATTCAGCGTTAAAAAAGAAAGAAATCCTGCCATATGCAACAACATGGATGAACCTTGAGGACATCAAGCTCAGTGAGATAAGCCAGTCACAGAAGGAGAAATACTCCGTGATTCCACTTATATAAGGTATGTAAAATAATCACTGATAGAATCAGAGAGAAGAATTGTGGTTGCCAGGGGTTGAGGGGAGAGGGAAATGAGGGGTTGCTAATCAACAAGGATAACGTTTAAATTCTGCAAGATGAATAAGTTCTAGAGATCTGTGCAGCATTGTCCCTGTAATTAACAATAATTTAGTGTACTTTTAAAATTTTGCTAGAAGAGTAGATTTCATGGTAAGTGGTCTTACCACAATAAAATAAAACTTAAAACAAAATTAGAGAATGACTGGAGAAGAACAAGCGTGAGAATAATGAGGGTAAAGAAATTCAAAGCCATTTTCTTTGGAGAATGTTTGAGGGGAAGAAGGATGTTTACCTGAAAAGGGAGGAAAAATCCCTTTTTAAGAGAGATTAACAGACCTGGATTCAACTCTCCAGAGGGTTGTCTTAAAGAACAGGAGTTAGGCTTCTTTGTGTGGTCACAAGGGAAAGAACAAGAACCAAAAGGGCAGAAGCTACAAGGAGATTGGTTTAGGCTCAATACAAGGTAAACTGTCATGATTGTCAGAGGCCAAGAAGATATGAGTTATTTCCTCAGTGAGCTCCCCATCCCTGGAGAGTACCAAGCAGAGGCTGGCTCCTTGCCTTTGAGAGGCACAGTAAAAGGGCTTAAAGAATTGAGCAGTGGTCTTTTAAGGTTTGCTCCAAAGCCAAGACTCTGAAACTTGAACACTTTCAGAACCCTTTTTTGTTTTTGTTTTTTTTTTAGTTTATATATACATATATTTTTATTGGGGTGACAATTGTTAGTGAAATTACATAGATTTCAGGTGTACAATTCTGTATTACATCATCTATAAATCCCATTGTGTGTTCACCAACTTACAGAACCTTTGAGACAACTTTGATAAGTACAGTACTTAATGGTTTCTTACTGTATGCCAAGCACCTGGGAAATAGAGGATTAAGGAGAGCGTTCGTTCTCAGTGAGCTTACAGTCAACTGTGGAGAAGTGGACAAGTAAACAATGATTGTACTATGTGACAAGAATTTTGAAAGAAGGCAGCCGGGTCAGGAAAGGCTTCCTTGTGGGTCAGAAGAAAGAGACCAGAGGCAAGTCTGAAATGATGAGTAGGGATTAGCCAAAGTAAGGAGGACACTGAGAGCAGAGGGAGACCATGTGTAGGCCTCGTGTCCCCAGTAGCAAGATTCTGCTCAGCCAACATGACCTAAACTCAAGAGTGAAAAGAAGGAGGAGTGAATCAGTCAAGAATAGATTGGGAGACCCCTGGGTCATTTCCCACTCTCGTATGGCCCCAAGAGGAGCTGTTATACACGCCTGGCAGGCTCGGAGCCCAGAACACATGTCTCTGGTCACCATGTTTACTGCTTGTTTCCCACCTGGTCTTGGCCATGGTGCAGGTATGAGGGCTGTCCTCACGCCTCTGTGGAGACACCGCACCAGTGTGGCTGGCTCAGAGGCAGAACCAGGCAATTGACTTCTGAGGTGGCAGAACACAGCAAGTCTCTGTCATTCTTCAGATTAAAAGCATCAGGTGGAAAACAGCAGGTGTAATGCATTATTTCTCTCTTTGCAACAAACAAATGCCATTCAGGATACTGTGATTTAGCTGCTATGCTGCTTTGCTACATTGGTTGAGCCCAAAGACAGCCTCAGAAGGGAAAGAAAGAATCGTATGGTCTATTTCATGTTGTGACCTTGAGGAAAATGATTGTTGAGTCTCTGGCTGGATGACCTGGAAAGTGTTGGCTAGTTTACCTGCCCCCCTGTGCTTCTGTGTATCCATTAAAACTCATGCTGCTTCTCAACCACCTGGGAATAATAGTACAAGTACCTCTGTGTCTTTGTATGCATTGCTCCCTCTGACTACAGTGTCTCCTACCTCTTTCAGTGAGTTTCTCCACTAAGCCCTCGAAAACCTTTCCTCACTCCCGACAGCCCTATCTGTATCCCTCAGTATCCCTTTCTGTCTCCCAGGGTATCTCAAGCTTCTCTCCAGCAGAGTATTTAGCACACCTTAGTAATTGTCAAATTCTTGGTCTGTTCTTCCAATTATACTGCAAATTTATAAAGTCTTCTCTTGGGTTTACAAGGGTCAGCACAGAGCCTGGCATGTGACAAGACCCCAGGAGTGATTCCAAACTATCCAGGCAATACCTCTAATATGTTTTGGGAGTCACAGGTCTTCCTTCGGTTGATAGTATAAATCACATCTTTGTAATATCTCACACTTGATTAAGAGTTGATATTTTGTAAAGCACTTTCATTTGTATTATCTTATTGGGGACTCACAAACAATCTTCTGGGGCCGGAAGGATTTCCCCATCTTACAGGCTCACAGATGGGAAAAGACAGTCATTATGGCGGTTAAGAGTATGAACTACCATTCACTCATAGTGTGGCTCTGGGTAGCTTACTGAAGCTCTCAGGGCCTCATTCTCCCCATTTGTAAGATGGAATGATAATAATTTCCACACGAGTCCCTAGAAACAGTGTCTAGCACAATGAAGTGTCAACAAATCTTAGCTGTCATTGTTTGGTAACTCGACTAACAAGTTAACCTAACAAATGTGAGACTTAGGGTTTGATATCACACAGGCTACAGCCAAATCAGTGCATGCTCCATGACGTCACACCAGTGTTACTCTGCAGACAAATGTTCATCACAGGGCATGAGTGGCCATGGCCTTACCCAGCCCCTCATTCTATGACCACCTCATTCTACAAAACAGATCAGAGAAAGGAACCCATGCTCCCAATCGGCAACGTTGGGGCTGCAATCTCAGGTTTCCCTGCTGCCTGATAAGGAGCTTTCTTCAAGGACTCTTGCCCTAATAGATGATTTTGGTGATGACAAGAGGCAGTATAGCTGAGGGCCAGACTCTGAAATGGAGATGACCTGAGCTGGAAGTGGCTGTGCCCAGTTACTCTCTGGGTAAATTGTTTCACCTCTATGCCACAGTTCTCTAATCTGTAAGATGGGGATTTTAATACTGTCTACCTCAGAGGGTTGTTGTGGGAGTTTAATGAGGTCAGCCATGCAGGTGCAGTACTGGGGAGAGTGCCTGGCTTAAAACTAGCAATGATGATCAAGTATTACTATTATTGCTGTTGCCAGAAATGCATACATAGATTGGGCTCTTCATTCCTGGTTGTGAATCTGGAAAATTAGAGAATAAAGGAGGCTGAGGAGTTTTTGAGAACAAATTTTCTTAATCAACGTTTCTACAGTATAAGCTCTTCAGCCATGAGTGAGTGAAGAAGATCCAGGGAACACCCACATTGGAGAAGTATCATTATGTGCTAGATGAAGCTTCTCCGTGTGTTATCTCATTATGTTAATAGCCACAAATCACTCCACAACAGGTACTATTATTCCCATTTTAGAAATGAGTAAATAGAGGCTTAGAGAGTTTAAGTCACTTGCCCAAAATTATACAAGAAGTAAATAGTAGCAATCCGATCAAAATGGCGGCGTGAGGTGAGCCTCTGTAAAGCTTCCCTGGAATTTACAACTAATCAGACAACAATAACTCCACAAAAGATTCCCTGCACAGCACACAGGCAACATGAAGAGGCCCACTACTAAATTCACCTAAAGGTGGGCAAATCGCACGAGCGGGGAAGGACGGAAGGGAGAAGTGGGGAGACAGAACCGCGCGGGCGCAGGATGCAGACCTAGCTCAGTGCTCCGAGCTCACTGCATCCCAGAACTACCGCAGCTGCGAGAGAGGGAAGAACTCAGACTGATAGGGCTCCGCTTATGGCCCACAGGGCTGAGGGGGCAGCATGTAACACGGCTGAACCCAACGCTCACGGCAGAGACCTCAGAGCAAAGACTGAGGGAAGAAGGCTGAAAACGGTGGTTTAAGCCCTCACTGCCGAGCAGAGAATGGAAGCCTTAGGCACTGAGACTACCTGTCCCCTCCCTACCCTCCCAGAGCTTGCCCCATCCCCACCTGCCCGGTGCTAGAAGAGGAACAGTAGCAGTATCAGATCAAAAGAACAGAACATTTGCTGTTCTGAGAACTGTGGACCGCAGACACAGATTCGCAGCCCAACTAGTTCCGGCAAAGGGGAGGGAGCTGTGGAAGCGGACCGGCTGTGGTGGTGGTCGCTGCCATTGCTCTGGACCACCTCTCACAACTCACCCCACCCCTGGCCAAACCTATCTGGGCGGATCCCTGCAGGAGTAAACAGAACTGCTGAAACATAGGGCTCTGAATCTGGTGCAGAAAGAGCTTTGGAACTTCAAAAGCTCTCCACATCCCCACAGGGACGTGGCGCCCTATGACCCAGGCGAACTGTTAACAGAGGAGAAGCCCATCTCCCAGGGAATCCCCCACTGTGTGAGAAGCTGGAATAATGCAGAGAAAACATAGCACTACTGTGTGAGAGAGGGAAAAAAAGGCTGCAGTCGGAGAGAAAATAAAACATTCTACCAACAAGTATTGGCAAACAAAAGAAAGACCTCTTCCTATCAACCTGTTGCAGAAGCCACTCCTGTAGATTTCTAGGAAAAGAAATAATAAATCAGTAATTGCCATGAATAACCAAGGCAACAAGACAGCTCAGAAAGAAAGTGAAAAGTCTCCAGAAAAGGAACTTAAAGATATGGAAATATGTGACTTAAATGACAGAGAATTCAAGATTGCAGTTCTGAAAAAACTCAACGAGATGCAGGAAAACACAGAAAGGCAATTTAATGAACTCAGAAACACAATATAATAACAACATGAGCATTTAACGAAAGAGATTGAAATTTTAAAAAAGAACCAAATGGAATTTCTGGAGATTAAGAACTCAGTAGAAGAAATTACGAATGAAATAACCAGCTTAGGTAATAGAGTTGACCAGATGGAGGAAAGAATCAGTGACGTCGAAGATAGAAACCTGGAAATTACACAGATGGAAGAAGAAAGAGACTTGAGACTTAAAAGAAATGAAAGAACTCTACAGAAACTTTCTGACTCCATCAGAAAGAGTAATATAAGAATAATGGGCATACCAGAAGGAGAAGAAAGAGAGAAGGGAACAGAGAATATATTCAAACAAATTGTTGATGAGAACTTCCCAAACTTGTGGACAGAACTGGATCCTCAAATCCAAGAAGCAAATAGAACACCTAATTACCTCAATCCCAACAGGCCTTCTCCAAGGCACATTGTATTGAAGCTGTCTAAAATCAACGACAAAGAAAGAATCCTCAAGGTAGCCAGGGAAAAGAAGACGGTAACCTACAAAGGAAAGCCCATTAGATTATCATGAGATTTTTCAGCAAAAACTCTACAAGCCAGGAGGGAGTGGAATCAAATATTCAAACTATTGAAAGAGAGAAATTATGAGCCAAGAATAATATATCCAGCAAAGATATCCTTTAGATATGAAGGAGGAATAAAGACCTTTCCAGACATCCGGAAGTTGAGGGAATTTTCTAATACACGACCTGCACTACAAAAAATACTAAAGGAGGCTATTCGACCACCATCAACAGGGACAATTTGTGGCAACATAAAAAGGGGGAGAGTAAAGGACTGAACCGGAATATGGGAATGGAGAAAGTAAGCGTGCTGAAGAAGCTGGAATACTCTAAATATCAAATTTTCTTTTACATAAACTTAAAAATAACCACTCAAAAAAAATCCAGAACTGAAATATATACTGTAATAAAAGAAGAAACAGAGGGAAACATCATAGAACACCACCATACAGAAATAATAGACAACAACAAAAAGGCAAAAAAATAATGGAGACACAACTTTACCAGAAAACTAAAGATAGAATGACAGGAAATACTCACGTATCAATAATCACCCTAAATGTAAATGGACTGAACTCACCAATAAAAAGGCACAGAGTAGCAGATTGGATCAAAAAACTAAACCCAACCGTATGCTGTCTCCAAGAGACACATCTCAGCTACAAGGACAAGCATAGACTCAAAGTCAAAGGGTGGAAATTGACACTCCAAGCAAATGGTACCCAGAGAAAATCAGGTGTATCCATAATGATATCAGATGAAACAGACTTCAGAGTGAAAAAGGTAACAAGAGACAAAGATGGACATTTCATAATGGTAAAAGGGATTATACAACAAGAAGACATAACAGTCATCAATATTTATGTCCCCAATCAGGGAGCACCAAAATATACCAAGCAACTACTAACAGAACTAAAGGGAGTAATTGACCAAAACACAATTATACTAGGGGACTGAAATACATCATTGACAGCTATGGATAGATCATCCAAACAGAAAATATATAACAAAATAGCAGCCCTAAATGACACATTAGATGAAATGGACATAATTGACATATATAGAGCACTTCATCCTAAAACATCAGACTATACATTCTTTTCAAGTGTACATAGAACATTCTCAAGATAGACCATATATTGGGACATAAAATCAGCCTCAGCAAATTTAAGAAGATTGAAATCATACCAAGCATATTCTCTCATGACAAGGCTTTGAAATTGGATATCAACTGCGAAAAGAAAGCAGGAAAAAACAGAAATACGTGGAGATTAAACAACGTACTTTTAAAGAACAACTGGGTCAAAGAAGAAATTAGAGGAGAGATCAAAAGATACATAGAAACAAATGACAATGAAAATACATGATACCAAAATTTTCGGGACGCAGCGAAAGCAGTTTTAAGAGGGGAATTTATATCATTACAGGCTTATCTCAAGAAACAAGAAAAATCCCAAATAAATAACCTCATGTTACAACTTAAAGAACTAGAAAAAGAAGAACAAGTGAAACCCAAGGTCAGCAGAAGAAAGGAAATAACAAAAATCAGAGCAGAACTAAATGAAATAGAGAACAAAAAGACAATAGAAAAAATTAATGTAACAAAAGAGCTGGTTCTTTGAAAAGATTAACAAAATTGACAAACCCTTGGCTAGACTCACTAAGATAAAAAGAGAGAAGACACTAATTAACAAAATCAGAAATGGAAAAGGGGAAGTTATCACGGACACCACATAAATACAAAGGATTATCCAAGAACACTTTGAAGGACTACATGCCACCAAATTCAATAACCTAGAAGAAATGGACAAGTTCTTAGAAACATATAGCCTTCCAAGGCTGAACCATGAAGAACTGGAAAATCTAAACAGACCGATCACCAGTAATGAAATTGAATCATTCATTCAAAACCTTCCCAAAAGCAAAAGTCCGGGACCAGATGGCTTCACTAGTGAATTCTACCAAACCTTCAAAGAGGATCTAATACCAATCCTGCTCAAACTCTTCCAAAAAATTGAAGAAGAGTCAGTACTCCCTAACTCATTTTATGAGGCCAACATTACCCTGATACCAAAACCTGGTAAGACCAACACAAAAATAGAAAACTACAGACCAATGTCTCTGATGAATACAGATGCTAAAATCCTAAACAAAATTCTAGCAAATCGAATACAACAATGCATTAAAAAGATTATTCATCATGACCAAGTGGGGTTCATCCCTGGGGCACAAGGATGGTTCAACATCTGCAAATCCATCACTGTGATACATCACATAAACAAAATAAAGGACAAAAATCATGATTATATCAATTGATGCAGAAAAAGCATTTGACAAGATACAACATCCATTTATGATTAAAACACTTAATAAAATAGGTATAGAAGGAAAATACCTTAACATAATAAAGGCCATATATGACAAGCCCTCAGGTAGCCTCATAATTAATGGTGAAAAACTGAAGCCCTTTGCTCTACGTTCAGGAACACGACAGGGCTATCCCCTATCACCTCTGCTTTTCAACATAGTGTTGGAAGTCCTCGCCAGAGCAATCAGGCAAGAGAAAGAAATAAAAGGCATCCAAATTGGGAATGAAGTTAAATTGTCACTCTTTGCAGATGACATGATGCTATATATAGAAAACCCTAAAGACTCCACCAAAAAGCTCTTAGAAACAATCAATGAATACAGTAAAGTTGCTGGCTACAAATACTAACAATGAAATCTCAGAAAAAGAAATACAAAAACCAATTCCATTTGCAATTGCAGCAAAAAGAATAAAATACCTAGGAATAAACTTAACCAAGGATGTGAAGGCCCTATATGCTGAAAACTATAAGACATTTTTGAAAGAA
The DNA here is from genome assembly GCF_964194185.1 of Rhinolophus hipposideros. Taxonomy (NCBI): domain Eukaryota; kingdom Metazoa; phylum Chordata; class Mammalia; order Chiroptera; family Rhinolophidae; genus Rhinolophus; species Rhinolophus hipposideros. Next base: position 54,960,405 of record NC_138054.1, read on the forward strand.
ATTGAAGAAGACACAAAGAAATGGAAAGACAGTCTGTGCTCATGGATTGGAAGAATTAACATAGTTAAAATGGCCATATTACCCAAAGCAATATACAGATTTAATGCAATCCCCATCAAAATCCCAATGGCATTTTTTAAAGAAATAGAACAAAAAATCATCAGATTTGTTTGGAACCACAAAAGACCCTGAATAACCAAAGCAATCTTAAGAAAAAAGAACAATACTGGAGGTATCACACTGCCTGACTTTAGCTTGTACTACAGGGCTACAATAATCAAAACAGCTTGGTATTGGCTGAAAAACAGACACGTAGACCAATGGAATAGAATTGAGAACCCAGAAATAAAACCACATAAATATGGACAGATAATTTTTGACAAAGAAGCTAAAAACATACAATGGAGGAAAGATAGCCTCTTCAATAAATGCTGCTGGGAGAATTGGATAGCCACGTGCAAAAGAATGAAACTGGACTGCTATCTGTCACCATGTACCAAAATTAATTCAAAATGGATCAAAGACTTAAGCATAAGACCTGCCACAATAAACTGCATAGAAGAAAACATAGGTACTAAACTTATGGACCTTGGGTTCAAAGAGCATGTTATGAATTTGACTCCAAAGGCAATGGAAGTAAAAGCTAAAATAAATGAATGGGACTATATGAAACTTAAAAGCTTCTGCACAGCAAAAGAAACCATCAACAAAATAAAGAGGCAACCAACTGAATGGGAGAAGATTTTTGCAAACAGTGCCTCCGATAAGGGGCTAATATCCAAAATATACAAGGAACTCATGAAGCTCAACAACAAAAAAACAAACAACCCAATTGAAAAATGGGCAGAGGACCTGAAGAGACATTTCTCCAAAGAGGACTTACAAATGGCAAATAGACATATGAAAAAATGCTCAACATCACTAATCATCACAGAAATGCAAATAAAAACCACAATGAGATATTACCTCACCCCAGTCAGAATGGCTATCATCAACAAGAGAAATAGTAACAAGTGTTGGAGAGGCTGTGGAGAAAAAGGAACCCTCATACACTGTTGGTGGGAATGCAGACTGGTGCGGCCCTTAAGGAAGGCAGTGTGGAGGTTCCTCAAGAAATTACGAATAGAATTACCATATGACCCAGCAATCCCTATCCTGGGTATCTACCCAAAAAATTTGAAAACATTTATACGTAAAGACACGTGTGCTCCAATGTTCATTGCAGCTTTGTTTACGGTGGCCAAGACATGGAAACAACCAAAATGTCCTTCGATAGACGAATGGATAAAGAAGTTGTGGTATATATACACAATGGAATACTATTCGGCGTTAAGGAAAGATGATATAGGAGCATTTGTGACAACATGGATGGATCTTGAGAGTATAATGCTAAGCGAAATAAGTGAGACAGAAAAAGCAGAGAAGCCTATGATTTCACTGATATGTGGCATATAAACCAAAAACAACAAAAGAACAAGACAAACAAATGAGAAACAAAAACTCATAGACACAGACAATAGTTTAGTGGTTACCAGAGGGTAAGGGGGTGGGGGGAGGGAGATGAGGGTAAGGGGGATCAAATATATGGTGATGGAAGGAGAACTGACTCTGGGTGGTGAGCACACAATGGGATTTACAGATGATGTAATACAGAATTGTACACCTGAAATCTATGTAATTTCACTAACAATTGTCACCCCAATAAATTTTTAAAAATTAATTAATTAATTAAAATAAATAAATAAATAAGAAGTAAATAGTAGAACTGTGATTGAACCAAGGTCTATGTCCAAAGCCCATTTTCTCCATGTCACATTACAGTGCCTGTGGGAGGCTCTGGGCGTAATTCTGATATTATCACACCTTTTCTCCTTTAAGGCTGAGGCTATTTTCGATGCTAGAGGTGGAAATTCAAAATCAAGACAAAGTCAGGAGGCTGGTGCTGAGATTCTCTGAGTTCCATGTATATGCAAATGACTTAAGGGGAATGGGGACAGAGCCAAGACACCAGGAATCTGTCAGTCAATCAATACCATCCATCACCATGAAGCCTGGTTGTCATGGTAACTAAGGATAAAGGCTGGAGCCTGTTAGAATCTAGTGCTTGTCTGTTCTGGGCAACTGGTTGGTTAGCAGGCACAGCAAAGACTACTTAGCCATGAATATAAGACCCTTCACAATCAGGTTCCTGCTCACCCCACAATCCTTTATGGTGGGACTCTTTATGACTCCACCTGACTCTGCAGAATATAAGGAGAGCTCCTGAGGCTGCACAACATGTACGGGCTTAGATTCTGAGCCACCCCTGCTAGGAACACACAGAGCATCCACTGGGGATCAGCGTCAGCCTATGGGCAAGACTCTGGGGACACACCATTAACAAGATATGTGATTGAAACAGACAGTCGCCATAGTGTGATACAGAGAGCTGAATCCCAGTGCATGGAAGCTCCCATCCCAGGACTGGGGAGACAGAAAGACTGCCTGGAAAAGTCCTATCTATAGAGACCAAGGAAGCCTTAGCCAGGAGAAAAAGAGAGGGGAAGAGATTTCAGGTAGAGGGTACAACACGTTTCTTCTCGTAGTGCCCCAAGGAGAAACTGAGCGTGGTGCCCAGCTCAGTGCCAGGAGCTCAGTGCCCAGCCCAGCCCAGTGGTGAGCAATGGGGTTGCAGGGCCAAGCAGGCCAGAGGGTGCTCACTTTGGCCACTGGCTGTCTTGCCCAGTGGCAGGGACCCTTCTGCTCTCTCTCCTTTTTTTTTTTTTTTTTTTTGTTCAGTTTCAGGTGTACAAAACAATGAAATAGGTAGACATTTATACCCTCACAAAAGGACCCTCCTACTCTTAATGTTCACCTTTGCATGGCACCAGCAGTGAGCCATTCTGCAACTTGTCATCCTCTCTGTGGCTCCCTGGAGGCCAACCCTGACTCCATTTCCGGGTTACTGATACCATCACTCTCCCTGCCGTAACCTAGCCACAGCACTGCTCTCACTTATGCGCTGGCCTCAGGGGCACGCCCTCCACAACAGGGTGTGACCTGGGGGTGAACCTGGACACTCGTTTCCCACTCTCACTCTCAGCCACTCTCAGGCAACTCCCTCTACTTAGAAAGCTCCAGCTCCCTTCTCCACCAGATAAGCTCCGACTCCTACTAATTTTGGAAGATAAGGTTTGAATGTCCTTGGAGTCTAGAAAATGGGAAGAGAAGCAAGGTGGTCGATCCCTCCTTTTACTTCTACTGTGTTTATTTCTATTCAAGCATGTATCACATTGTGTTATTCTTAGCCCTCAATACTCTGCACATTTCTCCAGGGCAGGGATCTGTGTGTTTCATCCCTGTATACCTTTAAATCTTGAATTCTCAGTGGGTATTTATGGGATGAGTGGATAGATGGATGGATGGAGATTAGATTCTGAGAAGGGTTTTCCTCAGAGATTGATATTTTCTTCCTCCTACTTTGGGTAACAAATGAACCTTCCTGAAAGGGAATTATAAGCAAGCAAAGGCAATAATATATAAATACCATAGAAAGAGAAATTTGAGGGATTTAAATTATACATCTGTCCCACCCCAATTACTCTCCATACACAGCTTAATCACCTGGGCTGCCTTTGACTCATTTCCGTAAAGGAATAGGAAATACACAGCCCAGAGGCCTTCATTCCCCAATCTCCTGCCTCTGACAGACATCACTAATTGATCATAGCACTTTCTGGCTGAGCCCCTGTCTGGTGTCATAATTCTCAACTCAGCAGTCCCAGTAGCATTTGCTATTAAAACCACCTGCCGTCACTGGCTTAGACACTGTTTCTGGCCTACAGGTCTCTGAGTTTCACTCTTGGAATGCCACCTCATGCTTGTTCTGGCTCTGTGACTGTTACCTAGGTTTCAAAACAATCACTAGCTGGTCCGTTTAACCTTTAACAAGTCTCCCAATTACAATTCTTAATCAATGGGTCCAACTGACCCCAAACTGCATTTAGGAATGAATATTGAGCATAATGCTCCCTTAATTATTTTAAAATGTGGTCTAACCACTTTGAAAGCTATCACAAGCAGCTTAATGTTTTTTGTTTGTTTGTTTTTAAAGAGGATAAATGAAATAAAATATCCAGATGTACCACAAGAAGTATTGAATTGGTAATTAGAAATCCTCATTTCAAACTTCTCTCTGCCTCTAACCAGTGGTGTCACCTTGGACCTGTCCTTTTATCTCTTAGTGCCTGCTTCGCCTCATTTGTGAGATGGGGACAGCTGTATAACACATCTTAAAGCACTGCCGAGAGGCTCAAATAAGATTATATGCATGTAAAGACTCAGCATCTGCCTGCCACAGAGTTAGAACTCAGTGGATGCTTATTCTTTCATTTCCATTGGGATAAACTTTCATTACATGAGACTCCACACCTGTCTTGACAGTTATTACTTGTATCTGCCTCAAGCTTTCCCCTTTGTCTACCTTCCTGTGATGCTTAATTTTATATATCAATTTGACTGGTCCATGGTTGTGTCCAGATATGGTCACACATTAATCTTGGTGTCTCTGTGAGGTGTTTTGGGATGGGATCAACATTTAGATCAGTAGACTGCATATAGCAGGTTGCCCTCCCGAGTGGAGGTGGTCCTTGTCCAGTCAGGTGAAGACATAAACAGAACAAAAAGGCTGACATTCCCCTGAGTAAGAGAGGATTCTTCCTGCCTGACTGCCTTCAAACTGGGACTTTGGCTTTTCTCCTTCCTTAGGACCCACACTGACGCATCAACTCTTCCTGTGTCTCAAGCCTGCACACCTTAGGACTGGAACTAAACCATCAGCTCTCCTGGGTCTCCAGCTTGCTGACTACAGATCTTGGGACTTGTCAGACTTCATAATTGTAGTAAATCATATGTATCTCCTATTGGTTCTCTGAAACTGATTAGTAAGAACCTCAACTCATACACTTCCTAATGCTTTCCTTAGGGCCATTGATGATGCTTCCTTTACTTAAAGTGGTTAAACACATGTCTGTAGTCAGTGGATCACACTGGGTTAAGACAGTGTTTGTAAAACTTTTTTGACGGCCCCCAAAATAATCAATACATTTTACACACATCCAGTTAAAATAAGTTTCAGTACTTAAACATACTTGGTGTTACACACTCTGATATTTTCCATCCTATTGTGTTCGGTTTCACTTTGTTAAATGCTGTCATGACGCACTAAATGTCTCTTACAATCCACTTATAGGCTGTGGCCTGCTGTTTGCATAATCCTAGGTCAACATCTCTGAGACACTATAGTATGTTGGTTAAGATCATAGGTTCTCAGGTTTGACCTCTGGCTCTACCAATTAATAGCAGTGTGACCTTGGGCAAGTTACTTAATATTGCTGCACTTCAGTTCTTCACTTGTAAATTGGGAATTCTAGTATCCTCTTCCCAGTTCTTTCCTGAGGATTAAATGAGACAGTACATTTACAGTGCTGAATCTAGTGTCTACCAGATAGCCAAACGCCCAGTAAATGTTGGCTGTCTTACCACCACTGCTACAGCCTAAGCCTCTGGTATATAGTATCAGAGTGAATGGTGTAATGTGTGCGCTGATAAATACTTGGACAGTAGGCAGACATTACATCAGAAGACCTTGATTCAATGTGAACTGAATCATGTTGAGCCATTTACTTAGGCTCTTTGGACTTCGGCTAGCACCCTACAAAATTGGGGTAAATAATCCAATTCCTCATAAGCTATGAAGATCGTCTTGAATACCAGATGTGAAAGTCGTAGTTTACCAATGTTAGGAGTTGTTATATATAAATATATTTTATTAAAACAAAACATTTCTGTGAACTCTACAATGAATAAAAAATTAGTTGTTCACTCATTTTAGGTGGTAACCAATTTGGCTATCCACGGAATAAATCATCCTTGACTATAATCAGATGATTATGACAAAGAGATACCCCCATTACCTTCTATAAACCCTCAATGAGAGGAACCCTGTTGGTATCTTGACAGTGCTTAGCATGTTGTGCATGTTTAAGAAATGTGTGTTGCATGACAAGCTAAAGGAAGGAAAGAAGGAAGGAAGGGAAGGAGGGAGGAAAGGAAGAAGGGAGAAAGGGAATGTAAAACTGTAATTCACATCAACTTTAGTGAGGCTTTGTGTCGCTGTGGCTTTTTCGACCCTGTGTGTTAGGTGGTAGACCAGCTGGTCCAAGGACCCTAGATGGAAGATAAGGACTAATGACAGACTGAAGGTACTGTGCCCTCACTGGAAGGGTCTTTCCCAGGGTCACTGTTATCTGGCATCCATCAAGGGGAGGAATGATGGAATGCACGCACAGATTTGGGCAGAGTTGTTAACACTTTGAAAGATAGTGATGAGAATTCAAAGTGACCTTGATAAATGGGAGGAGCAGTCCCTCCAAAACTGGATGAAGCTCTAGAGACAGAAATGAATGACCTTGATCAAAAAAATGGGCAGGTTGGGGAGGAGGCATGATTGCTGATGCTCCAAGTCTACAGCAGAAGCATTGGCCACTGCAGGCTGGACATAATGATAATGATTTCCCTTCCATTTGAACAATGTTTCAGAGCTGACCAATTACAGAGCCCTGTGAGATAGGTCATCTTATTATCCCCACTCTAAAGATTAGAGTGGGACAGTTAACAGTATAGAGTCAATAACTGGAAAGCTGGGAATAAACAATAATAACACCAACATATAGCACAGTAATAAGAGTTAACATTTTTGACTCTTATTATATGCCAGGCACAGGGCCACGTGCTCACGTAGATTGATTCATTTCATAGTCACAACAGTCCTATGAAGTATGTACTGTCATTGTCTCATTTAGAAGAACAGGAAACTGAGATATGGAGAGGTTAACTAATTTGTCTGAGGGTCACATGGCTGATAAATGGAGATAAGATTGGAATCCAGGCAATCTGATTCAGAACCTTTTTCTGCAATTGATATTTATTGAGTGCATATTAGAGTCTGAGCGCTGCACTAAATATTTTTTGTGGATAAGTTCACTTACTTCTTACAACTACTCTGCAAGGTAAATGTCATTCATACCTCCAGCTTAACAGGTGAGGAAATTGACACTTCAAATGATTAAATAACTTGCCCATGATCAAATGGCTAGTACTAAGTCACAGAACCCATGTTTTCAAACACTATCGTTAGAATCTTATCCTGCAGTAAAGGGAAAAAATATCTATTTAAACACTTATGCAAGATAAATTTGGAATCATTCTCAAACAAACAAACCCTTGTTATCATTCCTATTGAGTCTTAACGAAGCTGAAGTTCTGAGAAAGGTCAAGGTCATAATCAAGGTCATGCAGCTACTTAATGGTAAAACCAAGATCCCCCACCCAGCTGTGTCTGACTACAAAGTTTTGATGCCTTGCTACCACGTCACCATCATATTTCTTCATTCCCCAGACCCTGCTCAAGTGACTATTACCTACTGACCTCACCTAAAACTGTGATCTTCAATAGTAACTACCATTTAGTGTTTTACTTAGCACAGCACTTTTTAAAAATATCATCTTGGTTAATACTCATAATAGCCTTTTGAAGAAATTTATTACCCGTACATTAGTTATGGGAAAACTGAAACTCAGAGATATGAAGTATTAGCTTTTAAATGGCTGAGCCTACATGAAAAGCGAAGATATCTCAGTTAAAAGAAGTTCTTTTCACTATCATACTCTCTGCTGGCTTTTATAGGGTCACTGAATGCTACTGGTTTTCTTCACAAGCAAAGCATCAATAGAAGTCATTTTCTGTAAGGTCTTTGCAGACCCTTTTAATATTGCTAAAAACCTCAGGATGAGCCTGTAGAGTCCCGAGTCTATTTAGTTTACTTTCTATTTCAGGCATGGTTTCCATTACAGCATTCCTGCTAGAGGCATCCTATCAGACTTACTTAGATTCTTTCACTGACAGGGAACTCTATTTTATATTGCATTTTGAGAGATGAAGGGCACAGAAGCTGAAACAAATGTGTCAGGACCTATCTGCATTAGCAAAAAGCAAGTGGGGGGGTGGGTTCGGAGCAGACCGCTTCCGATCTTTATCCCAAAGGTATTTACAGAATATCTATCTAACCCCTGATCTTTTTCTCATTTTGCATGTCTGCTTGGCTGGAGGAAGCCTGTAGAGAGGACATGACACAGCATAGTGAACAGTAGTTGTTGGAGAGGAAAGGACAGATGATAAACACTGAGGAGGTGACTAATAAGATGTGTGGGGAGAGAGAAGGAAGAAGCCAAAATTATTCCCAGGTTGGGAGTCCTGACAAAGGCAGGTGGAACAAAAAGGAAAGAAGCCTGGACCGTAACTCAGACTATCACATGTATTTTTCACTTACTAATGATAGGACTTTTCAGCCTTGGTTCCTTCATCTACAGAAGTAAGGAAACCTCTCCTCTCACACAAAATCATAGGAAGATTAAGTGAGAAGATATACAGGTGGCTAAACAGGTACATGAAAATGTGCTCCACATTGCTAGTCATCAGGGAAAGGCAAATTAAAACCTCAATGAGATATCACTTCACACCTGTTAGAATAGCTATTATCAAAAAAATAAGTGACCCCAAATGTTGCTGAGGGTGTGGAAAAAAGGGAACACTTGTGTATTGGTGTATTGGTACAACCCCTATGGAACACAGTATGGAGGTACCTCAAGAAATTAAAAATGGAAAACTATCATATGATCCAGCAATGCCACTTCTGGGTATTTATTCAAGGGAAACAAAACCATTGTCTCAAAAAGATACCTGTACCCCCGTGTTCTTAGAAGCATTATTCACAATAGCTAAGGTATGGTAACAACCTAAGTTAATAGATGAATGGATAAAGAAAATGCGGCATAGATACCCAGTGGAATATTAGTCAGCTTTTAAAAATAAGGAAATCCTGTCATTCGTGATAACATGGATGAAACTGGAGGGCATTATGCTAAGTGAAGTAAGGCAGACAGAGAAAGACAAATAGTGCCTGGTATCACTTATATGTGGAATCTTTAAAAAAAAAAAAATCAGACTGAGAAACAGAGAGTAGAAAAGTGGTTGCCAGGAGCTGGGGCTGGGTGGGGAGGTAGGGTAGGGTTAAAACAGGGAGAGGCTGGTAGAAGAGGACAAACATTCAGCTGAAAGATGAATATGGTCCAAGGATCTAATGTATAATATGGTGACTATAGGTAAATAACACTATATTGTATAATTGAAATTAGCTAAAAGAATAGAATTATAATGTTCTCACAAAAAAAGGTAAATATGTATATGTGAGGTGATAGATGCATTAATTACTCAATAAGGGGAATCCTTTCATAATATATACATATACCAAGTCATTATGTTATACACTTTAAATATCTTATATATTTGTCAAAAAAGTTAAAAAAAGATTGAGAAGGCTTATGTGAAGTCTTACTTAGCACATAGTAGACAGTCAATTATTTTTCTACTGCTCTATTCTAGTAAACCAGGAGATTGGTGGTGTCTCTGACAAAGAATTCAGCAAGAAGAATACAAATTGGGGAGGGGTGAAGACATTCTGAGATGGCCTGGAGGTGCCAGCTTCCTCGTAGAGATGTGCTCAGGCATTTGGAATCATGGGCCGGGGTTTAGATGGAAATGTGAGGTCACTCACATGAAGGGGAGAATTTGAGGAGTGGAAGAAGCAAGGGCAATGACAGGGAATGAGTCATGAGTTCTCAGCAGGGAATGAGTGCTGAGAACACTTCCTAGGGCCATGCCCACATGTAAGGATCAAGTAGAGGAGAAGAAAACAGTAAACATGATGGAGAATTAGTAAGAAGTAGGACAAGTTCAGATCAGCTCAACATGCATTCACAGTGTACCCACTATGGGCCCAGCCTGTGGGTACAAAAATACCCCAGGGAGAAGAGGCATAGAACTTGTACATAAAAGTTCATTGTCTAGTAAAAGAGATCAGTATGTAATTATAACAGGCATAATGTATGCCTTTTAAAAACATACATTCTGGAGTCTTCTCTTGGCTCTAGAATCTCTGCCATTTTTCCAAATTCCTGCAGAACATCTCTTGCTTGGCATCCCCAGGCAAACTTATTATGTTCTTACCCCAATATGTGTGTGGATCTGTATGCATGCATGCACATGCATGTTTGTGTGTATGTGTGTATGGTGGAAATATAATTGAGAGGAAGTAGTAATTTACACCTCACAATCCACACCCAAGCCATCTATAAATTATCTAAATTCTCCTTTCAAAGTATATCCCGCAATTGTCATATTCTTTCCTCTCCATTGCTAATTCCTTACTGGGGTAAGGAAGAGAGTTCTCATCAGCAAGAAGCCTCTCACGCTTCTCCTTGAGGCCACTCTCACCCCCTCTACGCTTCTCTACACAGCAGCAGCACAATCTGCTGGTATGTACATGGCGCCAAGCTCTGCCCTGCTGGTAACTGCAGTGGTGTCCATTTCACAGCAGATTTCATCCAGACTTCTTACCATGGCTGGCAAGACCCTGAGAGGCCTGTCTAGGCTTCTTCCAACCTCAGCTCCTGGCATTCTCTCCTTATCCATAAGGCTTTGGCCACACATTCCTTCTACTCTGCCTAGGACACCTTCTTTCTTGTCTTTGGAATCTCTTTCTTATCCTTTGGACCTTATCTCAGTCTGGATTTCACCTCCTCAGGGAGAATTTTCCGGATCATCCTAAGCTATGTAAGTGTCTCCTCCACCTCCCCCTGCAGTTATTCTCTGTTTCTACCACCTGTTCATTTCCTCTATGGCTCTTATCACAATTTGCAATTGTATATTGATTCCTTCACTCAACAAAAGTTTCCGAGGCCCTCATATGTGCCAGGTACTGTTATAGGGGATGAATATAGAGCGATGACCAAAAGAGATAAGGTCTCTGCTCTCATGGAACATGCATTCTAGAAAGAGGGGTTTGACATTCAACAGATTAGTGCATGAACATGGTAACTACTGAACAAATAATGATTTTCTGAGAATTAAAATAGGGTGCTGCAGCAAAGAGGGGCTTGACTACCTGGTCAGGAAAGGCCTCTCTGAAAAGCTGGTGTCCAAGTTGGTATCTGAATCATTAGAACGCATCAGAGGGAAAGGTAATCCAGAAAGAGAGGACAACTCATACCTAGACTGTAGGTTAAAATAAGCTTCGTGTGACAGTGTCTTAAAGGAGCAAGGATGGTAACAACAAAGGAAGGAAGGGAGCGAGGGCAGTTTATTCAATTTCCTGCACTACATCACGAGCTTGGCAATGACAGGGACCATACTGATTTTGTTCACCTGGTACATGGTACAAATTCAGTAAACACGGTTAAATAAATGAATGCATGAAGAAACAACATTATGGGAGAAGGGGTGGAGGGGTGTCAGGGCAGAGGTGGAGATACCCATACAAGATTCAGAAGGATGAGTTGAATCTGTCAGGTTGGCAAGACAGGGAAGAGCACTGGATGCTGACAGCACAGCATGCAAAAGGAGGCAGGGAACATACGTGAACAGAGCAGTGTCACTGAAGTGCTTGACCTGCCCCAAGTAAATTATCACCTCTATGACTGGGCCAGACTGGTGAAGGCACTGTCCTCTTTGCCATATCTTGATACAAAGACAAGAAGTAAGATCTCCAAAGAAGGGATGAAGGAGGGAAAAAAATATTAAATCCAGAAAGTCGAGCCCAAATCTATCCTGATTCCTGCAGAAGGCAGACAGCTGTCAGCCGCAGCCCTTGAGAAAGGTCTAGGATCCCATTGATGTCTAACATCACCTCCCCAACATCCGAGACTTCACTTGATTTTTGATGCACGGTTTCATGCTGTCTTTGGGGTAGAAACATTTCATCTAAAGAACACATTAGAGCAAACAGCCTTGTGTATCCTCTGGGAATTACCCTGAGAGGATCTAAGGCAAACCCAAGGACAAAAGATTCCCCCAGAGCAAACCAGCCAGTGTGTTCACTTAAATGTTTCCACACCAAGCTGAGCGATTTGAGGACATGAATGTATATACCACACGGGGTGTTTCTTAGAAATAAGCACTTAATCGGATACAAATATAGATTAAAGACACACAGAGAGAAAAAGACAGTGACAAAGAGGAAAGACAAATGGGTTGAGAGAGAGAGAGGCAGAAAGAGGCACCTAGTAAGAATGGAAGTGAGAGAAGGGATGAGGAAGAGACAAAGAGAAAACTAGACAAACATCAAACAGGAACAGAGGATGTGCATGATTCTACTCGTCAAAGGGAAAGAAGGTAAATGTTTTTGTTCTTCGTAGGTTAATATGTAAATGGCATTCTGATTTATTAGCGGTCTCCAGCAGATGAGGTGATGATTAGCACATTTCCATATTTATAGAAAAGCAACACTGACTTTCCAGATTTATAGAAAATCAGCTCTTCACAAATAGCAAATTGTGCTATTATCGACATATGGTTTTCTATAAACAGAGCTGAGGTAATTATCCCTGGGACAATTTGTTGGTGGGCTCCTTTTGAATATTAACCACATCGGAAGCCTGTTTCTGCCTCACATATTTTAAAGAGGAGGGACTAAGAGATACCCTAGGCAGTTAATTAGTAATTCAATACCAAAGATGAGAGCCGAAATAGAAGGCTCTACCATGACCACATGATGAAAAGACCGTGGGTCCAGGGCTCTGATGCCAGCTTCCTGCAGACCTGGGCGAAGTAATTAACCAACCTCCAAGTATTGTCAAGAAAATTAAATAAGAATATACAGAAAGGCACCTGGAACCTAGGAGGTACTCAACAAGTATTAGCTCTTTTGCCTTCCTCACATTTTTTAATGATTCTAAGAAGACACACTTGAGTTAAGTTTTTCAAATTCTTTTTTTTACATTGATCCTTACTAAACTATTTACTTTGTATCACGACCTATACACATATACATGTCTATATTTAACAGGAAAAAGTGTCTTGAAGCAATAACTCACCTTTGCTGCCTGCAAACCACTCTGATATTTTCTATTCTATCCTGTGTTGTTGATGTTCAAAACTGTCGTTTGTGATCCATCCATTGATTTAAAGCCCTACTACTGGTTCCACGCTGCAGTTTGAAGAGTACTATGCTACAAGAAGGTAGGGACCATATTTAGATTTGCTCACCATTGTATCCCTAGCACAAACACATAATAGATATTCAATAGACATGTGAATTATGAATGAATAAATACATGGATATATAGCTGAATTAATGAATGACTCTAGCCAAGAATCTAAAGGAATGCCCCTTTCAAATTCCAAGTCTTCTTTGGCACACTCACTACAAACTAACCCCTGTGTTGAATGTTAAAGAGACAAAAGAGTATCAGACAGGGTCCTTGCTGATAAAGATCTTGCCATGTAGATGAGGAAAAAATTAACATTTGGAAAATCGCTCTTTTAAAGGCTAAACAGTGTAGAATTTACATAAATGTGTTGAAGAGAAGAACTGGCCAGCCTGGGCTGGGGCAGTCAGGAAAACTTCTTAAACCTGGGAATTTGAAATGTGGATAGATCTCTCACCCGTCTACTCATTCGTTGCTTAGGTTGGTAGTTCTCAGAGTGTAGTGAGTATCAGAATCACCTACAGGGTTTGTCATAACAGACTGCTGGGCCCACTCCCAGAGTTTCTGGTTTGAGATGTAGATTTGAGATGGGAGCCTGAGCATTTGCATTTCTAACAGGTTTGCAGGTGTTGCAGATGCTGCCAGTTGGAGTCCACACATTGAGAACCACCATTCTAGCAGTTGGGAGTGAGAACACAAAGACTGTTGATGTCATGCTAAGAAGTTTAGACTGTATTCTTCACCATTCAGGGTATTAGGCAAGAAAGTGACATCATCAGGTCGTTGAAGTAGAAAGATCTTTCTGGTGAAAGTTGTGGAGAATGGATTCAAAGGGGTGAGCCTTCCCCTAGAGATAATTTGGAGCTGACGCAGTAATAAGTGAAAGATGAGAACCCAGCCTACCACTGTAGGAGTGGCTGTTGAGAAGAGAGGATGGAGGAGAGCTGTTCACGAGAGAGAACTGAAGGGTCTTAGAGATCTCCAGGGTTGAAGAGGAAGGAGGACTCTGGGATGGCTCCAGTTTTCTGGCATCACCAACTGATTGGCCAGTTCCATTAGCCAAGAATCTACATTTAAAATGTGTTTTAACGTTTTAAATACCAAAATCGCAGATTCTCTATTATTAAAGAGGTAACCATTGTGAAATAGAAAACACGTAGTTTGAGGGAGCCAGACAAAGGTGAGTGAAAATCCTGTTAGCGTAGTGCTTATTAGCAACTCATTTCACTCTCTGGACCTCAATTCCCTATAAATAATACTAATGATACCGTATGGTTGTCATGAGGACAAAATGAGATTATGCATGGCTCATAGTCAGTGCTCAGAAAACTGAAAACCGTGTTCTGGTACAGGGACTGACCACTGTGTGCATAAAGCTTCTTACTTACTCAGTGATTGCATTTTTTCTGTGTCAAGCACCAGGATGTACTCATAAATGCCACCCATTGATCCAGACGTTATGTAATGGGTGCCATAGTCATTGATGAACTTGGCGTACATGCCGTAATTGTACTGCTCCGGAAGCTCCATTAATGACTGCAGTATTCCTTCATCCAGCATAATGTTGTCCCTCCTCATCCTAAAATGAGCCGTCTGCACCTTTGTGAAAATTCTCATGAAGTGATATTTCTGCCAACAACCACCACCACCATGGAATGAGGGAAAAGAACAAAGAGAGTATACATTTTACCATATGAGATAATGCAAAAGGTCCGCATTTAGTAGCTGTAGGAAATGTACATATTTACACATAAATATATAAGTATAAATACAAACAACAGAGTATTAGTCTATTTTTCAAGCATTAGACACCACTGTGTGCCTGGCGTCTTCGCACACGACTTCATCTCTGTTCCCACTGCCCTGTCCAGGTCAAGTTCTCATCAGTGCTCACCTGGGTTGGCTAGTACAGTGTGCTTCTCTGTGCTTGTCACCTCTATTCTTCCCCCAGTCCATTCTCACCTCCACATCTCGCCCTGCTCTAATTAAAGCATTGCATGAATGCAACCTCCTACACAAGTACTAGGTATTCATTAAAAATTATGCTTAGGATTCTTTTTGATGACATGGTGAAATGCCAATGTTATTTATTTATGTAATTTATTGAACAAATATCTAAAAGTGCCTACACTTATCATGCACTCTACTAGGTGCAGTGGACATAACCTTGAATGAGATAGGCCCCTGCCCTCATGGAGCTTACATTCTTGTGGTAATCTTGTACTTTAAATAATAAAGAAAAGCAGGATCCTGTCATAATACTTTTAAAAAAAAAATGGACCAGGGTAAGGTTGAATTGGTTTAAGAGGAGGAGGGTCATGTATGGGCATTACTTCCCGGTAATATAAATCTTGATCCAACGGGACAGTGAAATTCTGAATGGGTCACCTGCTTTTAGAAAAGTCCAGATTAATATGTGATAGCCAGATAATGGAACAATACTTTCAAATCAATAGCTAATTTGTAGCAAAGCTCCAGGATGTGATTTATATTTGTTAAGTAAGTTCATTTTTATAACTGTATTTTCATCATCCAAAATACCTTTTTGAGTACCAGCGAAATCCACAGTTGCAATGTCAATGTTATTGACATTTTTTTTTTGGTAAAATCTAATGAATTCAATAGATTGGATATCTCTGGCTCCTGGGCACTTCTCCATCCTCATTGCTTCCTATTTTTCCTTCCTACCCTGTACTTCAGCTGGCTGAAGTACTTTCAATCCTAAATTTTTGAGGCACTCTCTGATAGCCAGGCCTTTGTACATGCTGTTTCCCAGGCCTAGAATACGCTTCTGTTAATTTCTGCTTCCCTTCATCTGGAGAACTTGTACTAGTCTCTAGTTGCTCTCAGTTTAGGTAGATGTTCTTTCCTCAAGGAAGCAATGTCTGACCCTTCAGGATAATAGACAGGTAATAGTGAATGTTTGATAAATAAATGAAAAACTGGTTCAGCATGCCAGCCCTCTGACCAATTTGAAAAAGTAAGGCTTGCATTAGAATTCTTCCAAGTCTAGTTTAGAGGGCCTGGCTGTTTCTCTTTAAGACATTACCTTTCTAAGTATTTCCCTATATGCTCCAGGTCACCATGAAAAAAGGATGGGGTGAAGTGATAAGGGTTCTAGTCTCATAGTTCAATTTTATTCCCTTTGTGATGATTAGGTGTGCAAAAGCATAATAAGAAAAACAAACGTGATTACCCCTGATCAGACATTTCCAATTACACAAGCAAATGAAGGTTCAATTACTACTGTACTTTTTAATGCAATTAAAGTAATATGTTTTCAGTATAGATTATGGAATACCATGCGACACGGGCATTGTGTTTTAATACCTTGTCGTTATACTTGCTTAACTCTTTCAAGATCGAAGAGGCATACGATCCAGATACACCCACATCCACTGTTACAGGGCTGCCTGCAGGGCCTACACCCACGGTCACCCCACCTGACACAGACAGGTCATTTTTCAGTTTAGAAAGAAGTTCGTTTGCATCATAATACAACTCTGAGGAGAGACTAGTATCTGCCCGGGCCTGAAAAGAAACAAACGGATATTAGCTTTGTGCACTTCGAGTTACATTCCACTTCATACTTAATATTTAAATCTTCGCTTTGTAAAATATCTAAAGTTTCACATTATTATAAATGAGTCTCTTAAAAGGCTAATCCAGTCATCGGATTGATAGTCACTAAGATACAGAAAATAGAGCAATGTTAGTTAGCGTCTTGTGGTACGGCTGAAATGTATAAACACACACACAGATGATTCTGAGAAAAATGCTATATTGTTCTGAGCATGGATTTCTTTCCAATTGGCTTATTTTTCCTGTAGAGAAGGTTGCTTGGCTCTGCACTAGACAGATCCAGAAAGCCACATCCGGGTGTGCACCAGGGAGGACAGGAGCAAAGGAAGCCCTGCAGACGACGGTAATTCTAAGCAAAGGGATGCTTTAGTGCTGCCCACCAATGTTTGGTTACTGCATTCCAGGCACATGCTAGCGTTGCATTTCTCTGTCATCTTGAACTGAGCCATGGTTGTGTGTCTAACTTGAGCCAAGGAAGCAAGTGTTAAGAGCCCATGAGTGGGTCACTGTACAATCACGAGGACATGTGTTGAGATAGAATGCCCATTAGTTTGGGTACAGAGTGTCTGTAATACAGGGAACATCCTTTCCACCTTAGGAGGGGCAAGTAGCACAAGTGGGGCACCGCTGCTTCAAAGAACTGAGATTTCAGAATCCTTTGTTGCCACAGCATAGCCTTGTCTGTCTTGCCTGACACACAGGCCCTAGGTCATCCTTAAGGTTAGGAAAATGGCACTGTCCTTGTCTTCCATCTTGGGTTATTATAGGCCTGATGACAGCAATGGAAGTGGGGTGGACGGAGCCAACTCCTTAAAAAGAGACTTCATAAGCCTGGCCTTATCCTCTGTCAATATTTTTCTCTTCAGAAATTTAGAGGAGGGGGATGTGACTAGATAATTATTTAGAGTCCTGGGATCTTACCATCTCTCTGTATGGTTAGTGTATAGATATAATGTGTATAATCCATCCTCCCTTCTAAATGACATAAAGTCAGGCTTAGCTCTGGGTTTAACCTGTTTCTGCCACCTACTGCAGTACAGCTTTGGGCCTGACACTTTATCCCTCTAAGTCTCTGGGGATTTTTTAACATCTAAAATGGGACAATGGTAACATCTATCCCATTGTGTTGTGACGAGGGCTAAATGGGAGAATTTGTATAGAAGATTTGACACCTGCAGTAAGCATCCAAGGACGTTTTCTGTGTGGGTGTCTCACCCGGAAGGTGAGGGTTGAAGAAACGAATGGTCAGGAACAGGCTCTGGAGCTGATCATGAGCTATGTGCTACTCACGTGACAAGGAGACCACTGAATTTTAGAGGTGGAGAGAATCTTAGGGGTCATCAGCAGTTTGCAAGACCTTGCAACAGCAGAACCCTTTCTTCAAACAACATCAATGCAGAAAACCAAGGTGTGAAAGTGATCAGTGGAGAGCTACTCTTGGCAAAGCCAGGGCATAGGTCTCAGAACCCTGTCTACAGTCGTCCCTCATCCCTCTGTATCTGTGGGGGCTGGTTCCAGGATACCCCACAGTTACCAAAATCCACAACTGCTCAAGTCCCTTGCATAATGGCATAGGATTTGCATATAACCTATTCACATTCTCCCGTATATTTTAAATCATCTGTAGATTATTTATAATGCCTAATACAATGTAAATGGCATGTAAATAGTCATTATACTGTATTGCTTAAGAAATAATGACAAGGCTAAAAAAGTCTGTACATATTCCGCACAGATGCAACCATCATAGGCCGAACTACATAGCACACATCAGCAACAACATTTATTTTTTAAAATATTTTTGATCTGTGTTTGGTTGAATACATAGATGTGGAATCTGTAGATACAGAGAGCTGACTGTTCTTATAGTTTAACAGATCCGCAACTTGGAAACAGGTCTTCTCACTAGCAGCCCAGAGAATAGGGCCCCAAATCTATTTTATTGATTTTGCAATGGAGCCAAGATCTAGCAGATGAGTCACATTTACTTTATGCCTCTCTCTGGCCCTGCCCTTGCCTCTCAGTGCCCTTCAGCACTGAGCATGTGTGCGGCAGCCACCAGCACGCTCTACAGGAGATACAGTCTTCTGAAGCAAGGCATCAATCTCTCCCAACAGCACTCTCTCTCCTGCCCCCACCCTATGGGGACCTGTGATCGCCCCTGTTGAGACTTACTTCAAAGTGGTACGACAGGATGTTGTAAGGCTTCCGGAAGTACTTCTCATCCTCTCCATAGTAGAGACGCTCACAGGCGGGGTCATAACGTAGTTCCCTCCATTCCCCGTTGTATACTGTCTCACACTGGCCCCCGTAATACTTTGCATCGTACACACTCTGAGTTTCTTTCTGGGTCAGGATGTTATACCTAAATTGAAAAGGCAGGCAGCTTCTGGGAGAGAGCACTGGAAAGGCAAAGACAGCATAAAATATCCTCTGCAGGATGCTCTACCTAGAAGCCTGAGCCGTGGTTTCTCAAACTGTGTTCTGTGGAGCTCTAGGGTTCCTTGAAGTGCCTGTAAGGCCACTTTGGGTAACAGTGGGAGACTGAGTGAACTAAGCTGGGCCTTCAGGTTCTCTTTAACCAGAGCAGCCAGACATGTCCATTCAGCTTCTAGAACAGTGCTCCCAGGTTGGAGGCACCCCTAAATATTTGTTGAGTAAGTGAGAGAAAAATATGCACAATTATCAGGAGTCCTAGCACAGGAAGCAGACAATTTGGACCCATCTAGCTGCTGCATCTTGCTGTGTGACCTTGGGCAAATCATTTAGTCTGTGCCTCAGTTTAGTCATTTGTAAAAAGCAGTGAATACCACTGCCTTCAGAGAGTTAAACAGGAGTTAACACGTAAAGGAATCATAATAGTATTTAGCATATATTTATGTACTAAATAAATGTTGTTGCTGTTAGTATTATTTCAGAAAAGGGCTCTGCTGCTAAAACATAGGGTTGTAATATTAGGTGTAAGTCATAGTGCTAAGCTGAGAATCTAATCCTCAGAAAGGCCCTCGTCTTCCAGACGGTGTGGAATGTCAGAGGGGATACTGTTTGAAAGTCAGGGAGACTGCTGTTTAATTGCCAACTCTGTCGTTTACTAGCTGTGTGACTTTGGACACATTCTAGAAGGCTTCTGAAACTTCTTTTTCTCATTTGAAGAGCGGACATCATAAAACTACATCTCATGGCTTTTGTGAAGTCCAAATAAGAGTAGTAAAGAAAAACAGAAGTAAAGTTAATAGTACATATTAGGCACTTAACAATTATACTTCCTTTCCCCTAGCCCAATACCCTTCCAGAAATATTTTCATATATTTCTCTCTCTGGAGTATTTCAAATCTATCTGCCCAAGTTCTGTATTTTAGGCTATGGATGGTTTAACCATATTTAGGTAAAAATAATGTGAAACAGGTGAAATACCACATTAATTTTCTAAAAAAAGAGAAAGTTCACTAAACAAAAACATGTAGAGTTGGCTAAGAGTTCCAAGGATTAGAACAATCAAAGCTTCTTTTGTTATAGATAATAAAATAATTGCTTGTCTCTGCCTCTCAAACTCCTAGTCAGCATTTAGGTCCCTCTCAAATGATTCCTCCTCTATATGGCCTTGATTCTCCTGGACAGACAGTTGTCCCTCCTCTGTGGTCCCATGGCATTCAGTGATTACCTTGTCACGTTTCTTTGTGGCCTCTGTGGGAAGACACAAAGGCAGTAGGATGAGCAGGGTAAAAACTGAATAACACCTGCTTCAAAGGAATAAGTGGACAATTATAGAGCACCTGGCATACAGTAGAAATTAATGTCAGTTAACTTCCTTCTTCTTCTTCCTTTCTCCATCTCTTTCTTCGTATTAGTGGAAGTGATGTATATTAGCTGTGATGAATTGAATTGAATGCACACTCTACCAGACATTTAGCATACATTAGCTTTCAACCTCACGACAATTTTACAAATGCAGAAACTGAAGTGCAGAAAAATTAAGTAACTTGCCTATAATCACAGCTGGATTTTTTCCTAGGTTTTTTTGACACGAATATGGATTCTTTCCTTTTACACCACCCCGCAGTTTCTATTTTCCCCCTATTGAACGTGTGTCTTCCTGTAGCTTATAAATACAAGCTCTCTAACGAGTCAAACTAAAACTCAAAAGAATAATAAGCCCTAAGATTGTACTAGAGCTTCTAAGCCTATGTAAAGCCTACACATATTTGGAATATCTGGTTGCAAAAGCCCCAGTAAAAAGGAAAAGATGTAGTTGAGAAATTCCACATTTTGAAAATCTGTGCAGAAATATTCACACACATATACAAAAATATGTGTACAAAAATGTTCATTGTTGTATTTGTTTATAAGCAAAAAAGGGGGGAATGATCTAATTATCTTTCAATAGGAAATAGTTATATACTTATTATCATAATAATAAATGATCATATAGTTATACTACAGAAGAGTCAGCACATAGTAGAAGGGCCAGATAGTAAATATTTTAGACTGTAAGTCTCTGTTGCAACTACTTAACTTTGCCATTGTAGGGCAAAAGCTGTGTTTCCATAAGACTTTTTTTTTTTTTTTTTTTTACACAAAAATAGACAGCAAGTTGAATTTGGCCTTCAGGCCATAGTTTGCTGACCTCTGTTGTAGAACATTATGTTGCTTAGAAAGAGACAATAGAAAATATGGGAGGAAGTCTCCAAAATATATCACTAAAATAAAAAAAGCAAGTAACAGCCACTGTGTGGTATGATCATATTTATGTGAACTGAGAATCTAATCCTCAGAAAAGCCTATCTGTCTGTAATGCACAACATGTATTATAGACATATTTCCAAACAACGTATATTGTCAATGCATTCTTACATGATCTGGAAGTACCTACGCCAAACTGTTAATGAGTGTCAGCTCTAGGGAGGACAATGAGAGAGGGTGATGGGGTGGGGTACAGGCCGGGGAGGGTGAAGGAAGACTTTCAGTTTATACCTCAAACACGTATGACTTCTATAGTAATAAATAAAGATGAAAAACTAGGAAATGCTTAAATTACAAAAAAAAAGATATCAGGCTTCTTAGATCTTGAGATGAATAGAAGAGCCATCAAATTGTCAGCAGTTCGGAGTGGAGGAGAAGCCATTCTATTGGTTTCAGTGTCTAGTGTGGGCAAACAAAGTATACTTGAAAGGCTCCTGATTGAATCACATGAGAGCAGGTTGTGATCTTTTTGCCATTAAGAAGGTAATTATTTTTTAAGCCAATACCCCAATATTTTATGCTTCTCTTATGTTCACCCCACAGTCACTTTCAAAATCTACAATAATCACCTTTTATTGGTATAAGGATGCTGAATCGCATCCCCCTGACATTCATATGTTGAAATCCTGACCCCTAAAACCTCAGTATTTTGGTGATAGGATCTTTACAGAGGTAATTAAGTTAAAATGAGGTCATTAGCAAGGGCCCTAAGCCAATCTGAGTGGTGTCCTTCTAAAAATAGACAAGTTGGGGGCTGGCCCGGTGGCTCAGGCGATTAGAGCTCCATGCTCCTAACTCCGAAGGCTGCTGGTTCGATACCCACGTGGGCCAGTGGGCTTTCAACCACAAGGTTGCCGGTTCAGCTCCTTGAGTCCTGCAAGGGATGGTGGGCAGCGCCCCCTGGAACTAAGATTGAACACGGCACCTTGAGCTGAGCTGCCACTGAGCTGCCACTGAGCACCTGATGGTTCAGTTGGTTGGAGCGCGTCCTCTCAACCACAAAGTTGCCGGTTCGACGCCCGCAAAGAATGGTGGGCCGTGCCCCCTGCAACTAGAAATGGCAACTGAACCTGGAGCTGAGCTGCACCCTCCACATCTAAGACTGAAAGGAAAACAACTTGAGGCTGAACGGCACCCTCCACAACTAAGATGGAAAGGACAACACCTTGACTTGGAAAAAAAAAAGGCCTGGAAGTACACACTGTTCCCCAATAAAGTCCTGTTCCCTTTCCCGAATAAAATCTTAAAAAAAAAAAAAACCTTTAAAAATAGACAAGTTTGACCCAGACACATTCAGTGGGAAGACCATGTGAAGGCACAGAGAGAAGATGGCCATCTACAAGCCAAGGAGAGAGGCCTCAAAGCAGCCAACATAGCTGATAACTGAGCTCAGATTTTTAGTCTCCAGAACTATGAGAAAATAAATTTCTATTGCTTAAACCACTCAGTTTGTGGCACTTCATTATGACAGCCCGAGAAGACTAATACTTTTGGTGTGAAAGAAAACAGAATTTGATCAATTTTTCCTAAGTGTGCACCGACATGGACTTACAGGATTCTATCCCATCTGGTAGGTGGGCTGTGATTAAGCCCTCATGAATGACAGCTGCATTTCACCTGACCCTGACTGGGCTGCAACATGGCCAGGTCACTGTGCGATGATGACTACATCTCCCTGTTTCCTCATCTGTAAAGATCTAATTGATCATATTGATTTGTACTCCACGGGAGGCGATTATAGGAAGCGCTCTGACATCAGGGCTCAGCTGATGAAAAAGATGAGTCAAAAGCAGTCTCTACCTTCAAAGACTTTATAGTCAAGTTAAGAGACAAGACTCAAGGCAAAAACAAAGTACCAGGGAACTAACAATACTGAGTGTCACTATGAGCGTGGCCCTGTGCTGGGTGCTAGAGGAGAAGAGATGATAAAGAGTTCTCAACTGGGGCAGAAGGACATTGCAACCAGATGTCCTAGTCCTGTTGGATAAGTGCTGGAAGGATGGGACACACAAGGGACTCTGGGAATAACGTGTATGTAACTTCAAGAAGAGGGGAGTGTATGTCAAGAGGAGAATGTGGAGGAGGTGATAGTGTCTTAGTCAGCTCGGGCTGTCGTAACAAAACACCACAGAATGGGTGAATCAAAGAATAGATATTTATTTTCTCACAGTTCTGGAGGTTAGATGTCCAGATCCAGGTGCCATCCAGGTTGGTTGCTGGTGGGCCTCTTCCTGGGTTGCAGAAGGCTGTGTCTTCACAGGCCTCTTCTCTGCATGTGGTGCAAGAGATTTCTGGGATCTCTTCCACTTCTTACTAGGACTGGAGTCTTGGATTAGGGTCCCACCCGATGACCTCATTTAGCTTTAATTACCTCTTTAAAGGCCGTGTCTCCAAATACAATCCCACGGAGGTTAGGGCTTCAACATATGAGTTTTAGGGGGTCAAAATTCAGTTCATGACACTAGGTAAGAAGTTAGGGTAGGAACATGGGGAAGGACATTTCAGAAAGAAGGAATTAAGTCTCAGAACAAACCAGTGTGATGCGTACAAGGAACTGAAATTGACCATAGCAAGTAGGATGAAGAAAGTTAGAATCAAGGCTGATTGAATCCCAACAGATAAAGAAACTGTTGCCTGGGAGGTGTGAGTAAGCACTAGTAAAGTGGAGAGGCAAGCCCCTTTCCATGTTACCCCAAATCCACTTTCTTTGCACTGTATTATACTGTTAGCCCTGGTTATACCAGCAAGTACAGTCTCAGGCCGAATGTGAACAGGGCTATCGGGAAGTGCACTTGGCTCAGAGAAACGCTGTCTTCTGGGGAATCAGGGAAGCCTCCACAGAAGATGTGGCTTCTTAAATGGGCCTTGGAAATGGAATGGAGGTGAGAGGAGTGATCAGTAGAAGGGGAAAGGATGAAAGGAGAGCAGGACTCTCAGAGACACAGAGGAGAAAACGTAAGTTCTGTCACAAAGCCAGGACTGGGCAAGACCCTGTTATGGGCTGAATGTTTGTGACCCCACAAGTTTCATGTGTTAAAATCCTACCCCCTAATGTGATAATATTAGAAGGTAGGGATCCTCGGGAGGTGTTTAGATCATGAGGGGGGAACCCTCATGAATGGTATCAGTGCTGTCATAAAGGAAACCCCACAGAGCACCCTAGCCCCTTCTACTGTGAAAGGGTACAAGGAGACCTGAAAGGCAGCTGTCACCTGACTATTGAACTTCCAACCCCCAGACTTGTGAGAAATACATTTCTGTTGTGTATAAGCCACCGAGTGTGCAGTATTTTCTTATAGCAGCCTGATCTAAGACGCCACCTTAGGGGGACAGTGACAGCTGCCTCGTAGGAAGCCCTCCAGAAGAACCCTCCAAAAAGACCCTCTTCTGTCCCCAAAACGAATATTCATGATTGAAGAGAAATCATTGCCTGCCCAAAAATGCCCAGCAGGCAGTGACTCACCCAGCGGCTGCCCTCTCTGATCCTGGAATTGGGTCATACTGGCTGCAGTCATCTGCCATGGCCCTGACATCTTCACAGTCGTCCTCATCAGAGCCATCAAGACAGTCGTTGTCTCCATTGCACAAGAGGTGGCGTTTCAGGCAACGACCTGAGAGAGGAGTGGCTGTGGCTGCTTCTAGAGCCTCCCGGACTCCCTCTCCCTTAGGACCCGCGTGCATAGTCACCATGTCTGATCCACCTTTGATATGGCCCCTCAGTCCTCTCCATCCTGTTTCATCCTCTTTTCATCCTCATTGCCTCTGTCCTCTTTCTAGCCTTGCTGTTTCCCACCTACAGCCCCCGAACTCCAACTCTGCCCCAGGTTCCCCTCCAAAACCTAACCTCTGCATTGCAGTCTCAGTGATCTTTCTAAAATGCCAGTCTTGTCCTGCCATCACCCTGCTTTTTATCCTCCAGTGGCTTCCCATTCCTCTTCTTCTAAATGCTACAGTATGGCCCCCAGTGACATACCAGGCCCGTTCCCTTCTTCTCTTCCCAAAGCTCAAACCCACAATTTTTCTGGACTGATTGCTAGTCCCTAAATCCCCAGGCTTTTACATATTCTTTTTCCTAGAAACTTTTTTCTTTTCTAAATCTCAGCTCAAGTATCATTTTGAAGCCTGCTGTGACTCCCCGAAGCAGAGTTAGGCACCCCTTGCGAACGAGTCCCATGGGACCATGTACTAATTAATGCCCATTACACTGGCTGTCACACGATATTGTCATCGACTCCTTCTGAGTCTCTCCCCCAAAGAGACTAGAAGTACCTTGAGGTCAGGCATGTTACGTTTTCATCTCTATATCACCAGCAGGTAGCATACTGCCAGGCACGTAGTATGTGCCGAATCAATATTCAATGAAAGGATGAATGAGTGGATTATATCTTTTCTAAATGAATCAACATTGTTCTAAAAAAACTTGCATCAGAGTTACTTGGGCTGTTGGCTTGGCTTAAAATGCAGATTCCTGGGCCCCATCCCAAACCTCCAGATGACGACTTCCAGGGGAAAAGCTCAGGAGTGTGCCTTTTAACAAGCTCCCCAGGGAAGTGTTTTGCATGCTACATTTGACAAGCACAGCTGTTATTCCGCTGGAATGCTACTCACCTGTCTCCTTACACTGGAAATCCTGTCCACACTGTGCTTGCCTTGCACAAGCTGAGGGACTGTGACAACTGACTTCATCCCAGATGTCACCACTGCAGATGGTTCCCCCAAACTTGTTTGGCTGCAGGAGACTCCGGTATCGGTACTAAAGCAGATTTTGAACCAGACACATTCATTGTGTATCAATCAATCAAGATTTTGTGCAGGCAGGTCTCAGCTCCACCTGAGGAATAACTGTGTAATGATTGAGAGCTGCCTAAAAGGCTGCCTTTTGACGGGATGAGTGTGATGTCAAACCGGGGTGGCCCAGTCACCAGCTGCAATATTGAATACTATTGAATAAGGCCTGCAAGCTTAAAGGAAAGGCTTGAACTGGTATTTTTAAGGGCTTCCTACTTGCTAGAAAGAACCCTCTTCCCCCCTTCCTCCACCAGTTAGTTCCTATTCATCCTTCAAGATTTGTGGTTTACCTTCTCTGAAAGCCTTTCCTAATTAAGCAACATATTCTATAGTTCTCTGCACATCCCTCTCTTCCTAGAACTTGTCATCTAAGCTTGTGATGGACTGTCTGCTCATTTGTATACCTTTGTCATTAGTCTAGGAACAATTTGCACACGGGGCCAGGGGTGGTGAAGGAAGGACCATGTTTCGTTTGGGTTCCTACCCTTGACCCGTGATCTATGGTCAGGTACACGGCAGGCACTTTTAGAAAACATTTGCTGCTTGTCTTTTGCAGCATGTCTTCTGGACTGGCATCCTCTCTTTCCTTGGGACATGTTTCAGATGGTTAAATGGGGATGAGCTCACTCCCTCCATCACAGGGCTGTATGGGTGTAAACCGTGCTGGGCAACCAGAGCACCAGGACTGCCAAGTTGCAATGATTGGTTCAGGGATTGGTTCGTGGCTCCGCCTTAGGGCAGAGTTCTCTCTGAGGATTTTCTTTCAGAACTATTGGGAAAGACAGTTTCTTTGTACTAAAGTTGCTGGCAACTGTGGGCATGAAGTGGTCATCTTGCCTAATATGTAGAAAGAACTCGTCCAAGAGATGGGGAGACAAAGAGAGCTCTGAAGACATCATCTAAGGTCTGGGGTCTAACTTTGACAGCAGATGAACCAATACTTGTTGAATAACAGAAAGAATAAAATGCATACCATTCTCGGAGCTCTGTGGTCTCATGATACTGTAGAAAGAGGAAGCTAAACACTAGGCTATCCAGAGATATTTAATTCCCATCCCTGCTTTGAAGAATCTAAAAGTCTAGTTGAGGAGATAAAATATATACCAACACAAAACATGCTATATGGAGAGCTCCAAACAAAATGTCCAATAAAGCAATTGTATGTTTTCTATACAATAAAGTGTAGTCCCAGATTTTCTGCTTCTTCTGACCTTGGATCAGCCTTCAGGCTCTTCCTTCAAGAATGTTAGAAAATATGCACGGCAAGAGGTATGAGTTCCTGACCTGAATCTATTCTTACATGCTGTGTAAAGTATCAGTGTTTGGTACTCAGTGCCTCAGTTTCCAAATCTGTAGAATGTGGTGGTTGACCTAGCTGACCTCACTAAATACAATTATTAAATATTGTTTCACTTGTGTCCTACATTTGAAAAGAGCATGAGCATGAGAATTAGACTGACACGGGTTCAGATCCCAGGTTCACTTACCAACTGTCCACAAGCAAGTTACTTGCCTTTTCTGAGCTTCTGTTCTCTAATATGTAAAATGGATGTAAAGGGTTTTATGAGAACTGAGAGAATGTATGAGGAAGCCCTTGGCCCTGGGCCTGGCATACCATTGGTGCTCAGTAAACAGAAGTGGTTTCACACCATTATTAATGTAGTCTCTTCCAGATGATTCAGTGGGTGAGAGGGGCAGTGCAGCCGCCCCCTCTCTGGCCTACTTAACTACTCATTAGCTTAGAGGCTTAGGTAGCAAAAAGGTAAAGATCAAACCTGTCGATTTGCCTTCCCTGCCTTTCAGTTAATAGCAACGGTAAGCGATTAGTAAACTCTGGGAGAGGAGGTTCTAATTAATAATCAGTTTGGGAATATGAGGATATTTTAATTTTCTACCCACAACTTACCCCCAAAATATGGTAAATAAAGGAGTGCACGGCATATCAAAATGAAGCCAATTCTCTTTCTTACGTCTCTACAAAGTTCATCAGAGTTTTGAGACGTGCCTTTACCAACGCAATGATAATGGTGATGGTAGCTGTCATTTACTGAGAGCTGATTCATCCAAACATTTCACGTTCTTCATCTCTTTTAATCCTTAGGAGTTTGGGAGTTTATGTACTATTATGAATCCTGTTTTAAACTGGGTTGGAATTCCAGTTCTTCTACTTACAACATACTATGTGTCACTGGGTAAATTATGTAACAGCTCTGACCCTCAGTATTCTCATCTATAAAACGAGAGCTATCTGAGAGTATTGGGAAGGTTAGTGTTAACACATGTAAAGAAATTAGCACTTTGCCTGGTTGTTGGCATGTACTCAACAATCAGAGTTACCAATATCATCATCATTCTTGCAGCCAGCTCTTAGGTAACTCCAGAAGGACTTATGACGGAGTAGGAATTGGACCAGGTGATCTCCAATATCCTTATTACTCTCCATATAGTTCAGGGAGAGGGCGTAGAGTGAAGTGGTCAGGCACACAGGCATTTTGGAATCACACTGACCAAGTTTGAAATCTAGGCTCTGCCACTTTCTTAATGGGTGACCCAAGCAAAGGGAATGATGATATCTGTCACTTACAGTTGGCTGTGAAAGTCAAATAAGACAATTTATTTAAAGCATTAGCACAGTGCCTGATATGTAGAAATCATTTAATAAATGGTGACTGTCGATGCCATTATCGTCCTTCCTGTGGTTCCAACACTTGGAATGATGGTGCCAACATGAGGTTTGTTCCCAACGGTTCCCTATTTTCAAGGTTGTAATCAAATAATGAAGACACTGTGTTGCAGAAAGGTTAGTGCAGACATTCCCTTAGGGACTTCTCCGTGC
Source organism: Rhinolophus hipposideros (assembly GCF_964194185.1). Taxonomy (NCBI): domain Eukaryota; kingdom Metazoa; phylum Chordata; class Mammalia; order Chiroptera; family Rhinolophidae; genus Rhinolophus; species Rhinolophus hipposideros. Next base: position 54,989,434 of record NC_138054.1, read on the forward strand.
TACCACTTGCGGTTGGTATCATTAAGACGTAATTTTCTTTTTAAGCTGGTAGATAATGTTTCTTTCCAAAAATGCACATCTTTGTGTGATTTTGAGAGGAAGAAACATGTTAACAAAAGGAAACTAGAGTGTCTTTTACTTAAATGACAGGATTTAATTATTTCAAGTATTACTTTAAAGACACATATATCCTTTTGAGTCATTAAGGAAGTTATTCAATTCTGATTTAAACTGTGAGTCACTCACCTCTGCTATCTGCTATCAACACTCTAACACATACAACGAATGTAGTTGCGGATAGAAATAGGCTGAATAATGGCCATGCAAAGAAATCGAGTCCTAAGCCTTGAAAGTTGTAAATGTTACCTTATTTGGAAAAAGGATCTTTGCAGACATTATTAAGGCTTTTGAGATCAGATTCCTCTGGATTAGCAGGGTAGGCCATTAATGTCATTACAGCGTCCTTCTAAGAGGAAGGCAGAGGGAGATGTCACACAGACACCGAGGAGACATGTAGAGGAGGAAGAGGCAATGTGGGCACAGAGGCAGAGATTGGAGTGACGCAGCCACACGGTAAGGTTTGTCGACAGCCACCGTGTGGCCCTGGGCGTTGGAAGAGGCAAAGAACAGATTCTTCTCTAGAGCCTCCAGAGGGAAAGTGGCCCTGCCAATGCCTTAATTTCAGACATCTGACCTCCAGAACTGTGAAAGAATAAATTTCTGTTGTTTTAAGCCACTCAGTTTGTGGCAATTTGTTACAGCAGACTCAGAAAATTGATGCAAGATGCCAAAGCACAATGATCATTTGAGGGCCAGATTTAGAACAGGGGCAGTCCAGGATTCTTTGGCGTATCTCAGAGATAGGAGAGGCAGAATAATGAATTTCAGGCTTTGAAGGTGAAGAAACTAGGTACAACTTGTGTTTCCACCACTCTGTGGTTTTGAACAGCTCCTCAAACATTCACAGGTCACTTGCACATCTAACTGAAGAATGAGTCTGGAGTTAGAAGGACCACCAGCCAACTCTGCAAAAGCTCAGGTGAGAGAAGAGCAAGGCTTGATTCAAAGCATTGGAGAGGAGGGCACAGATAGTAATTATAAAAACAGCTAACATCTGCCGGATGTCATGAAAAGCGCTTTGTGTGCATTACTCATTTAAGGCTCACAATAACTCTATGATGTAAGCACTGTTACTATTCCCATTTATAGATAAGGAATCGAACACACAGAGAGGATAAAAATAATATGCTCAAAGTAACAGCAAATAGGAGGCAAAGCCAGAATCTAAACCGCAGAATCAGAGCTTAAACATTTAAACTTGACGGTAAGGTGCCAATAGGCAAGGTTCAGGCAGTGTTGTACAGCTACGGGAGGTGGGAGCCTGGGTCCATCCCACCCGGGGTACGTCCAGTGTGTCGTCTCTACAGAGTTTAAAACTAATACAACAGAATAGAAGTTAGTCTGCTTTTTCTTATCACCATGAGCCAGTGATTCTGAACAAAGTCAGAAATGTAAGATTCCTCCCTGCCAGAGCGGTCCTGAGGAATGCTGCCAACCTCCCACTTCCTTTGGTGTACCACTGAGCTTAGCCGCCATTTTGGCTCACTCAAAACCACTTAGATGTGCAAGATAGACAGACAGACATTTGTTCATTAGGTGTGTCCGCCTTTTTAATCCATGAATATGGAATCCTCAGGAAATCCCTCTATGGCATGCTCTCATTTATCTCAGCTTACTATAAGTCATGGGCAGCTAAGCATTTTGTGACTAAGTCATTAACCCCTCCAGATGACCTTCATTAGAAGACAAGAGATGGCCAGGACCCAGAGAGGCCATCAGGGATCAGTGTGCCCCTCCCTGTCCAAATGGCCATAACACACACCTCCTTTACAGTCTTACCCCATAACGCCGTACAACAAAATCAGGGGAGGCAGAAAAATGTCCTCCATCCATGTGTCCATGGCTTCTAGGTACCTATTTCTAGATCCAGTTTCTCCCCGGACATCCAGATTGTTAGACCTGGCTGCTTATCTCCATTTCAATGCTGAGTTTACGATTCAAATATTAAATTCCCCCAAACGGGTCGTAAATGTCTTACCTTTCTGTCCTGGCATGGAAAGCAATCTGTCCACTCGGACCAGTGGCTCAGCTGGCAGGTAAGGGCTTTGGAGGTGAAACTCTCAGCAGCCCGACTCATTCTCCTAAAGAGAAGACAGACTCCCGTTTCAAATTTAAAATTTTTCATTACGATGATTTTTATTTTTGCTATTAAAAATTCAGAAAGGTCTTTTCATATGAAGGCCTCTTAATATGAAAACAGATGCTGAATTTTTCCCAGGTTTATTGAGGTGTGACTGACAAAAAATTATACATATTTAAAGGATACAATGTAATGGTTTGATATACATTGTGAAATGTTTACCATAATCAAGCTAATTAACATATCCATTACTTCACGTGGTTACCCTTTTTGAGGGAGTGAGAACACTTAGTAAATTTCAAGTAAACGAAGCAGTATTATTAACTATTGTCACCTCACTGTACATCACATCTCCAGAACTTACTCGTCACATAACCAAAAATTTGTACCCCGACCTCTCCCCATGTTCCCCACTTCTCAGCCCCGTGCTTTAAATACTCTCTGGTTCTATGACTTCAACTTTTGTAGATTCCACGTATGAGAGAGATCATGCAGTATTCTTTTCTCTATCTGGCTTATTTCACTTTGCATAATATCCTCCAGTTTCGTCCGTGTTGTCTCAATTGGCAGGATTTCCTTCTCTTTGTCATGGCTGAACGTAAGCTGAATTTTCTAATATGTAAACTTTGCCCATTGATTTGGGCATCTGGATACCTGTAGCAGCAGAACTCAAAGTAATATCACAAGACATTCCCTTAGCCTTCAAGTTATCCGGAGGTGGGAGTGGAGATAGAGTAGGGGGGTGCACAATTATTCTTACTTGGAAGGCTCGGCTGTAGGGATACTTTCGCCACTTGAATGGTTTTGCCTTCCTTCTTAAGAATTACATCTGCTGTTTTTAAAACAAACAATATATGGCCTAGTGCCCTTTCTTTTTTCCCAATTTCTTTTATTGTGGTAAAAGACAGATAATATAAAATGTAGTGCCTTAACTATTTTTAAGTGTATGGGTCCGTGGCATTAAAGTACATTCACATTGTTGTGCAACCATCACTAACATCCATCTCCAGGACTCTTTCCCTGCATCACTTATGATACACAAAATGTAAGTAAAGAAAACAGCTGTGCACATACATGTTTCTTCCAGTTAATCACGGTTTTAGGAAACAAAGAATGAAAATGTATTGTGTTCCTACTGTATGCAGGTATGATGCTAGAGGATTGATATAAAAATTTCTCTTTTAATCCTATATGAATATTACGTTGGTCAAATTATTCTAGTTTTAGAGAAACACTGACTGAGGAGGGCTAACATTTTTTGAAAAGCCACAGTAACAGAAAGCCCAGTGGTTAAGAACAGAGTCTGCAGTGAGAAGCTTGCGTTTGAATCTTAGCCATGTGCTGACTTTGAAAATTTAAGCAAAGTACTTAACATCTCTGGGCTACAGTATTTCCCATCTGTAAAACTATGTTAAAAATAACATTACCTAGCATTATTGAAAGCACGTTAAAATGCTTATGCAGTATTTATGAAAGGTTGGCTTTTATTAATACACTCTAGGGCATTACATGGATGATCTCATTTAATCTCTATAATGATCCTAGGAGGTAAATGCTACCAGCCCAATTTTATATATAAGAAAGTTAAAATTCCTTAAAGCTTAGTAACCCCTGAAGCCTTAGCTCAAGGGTGACAGAGGCAGAATTTGAACTAGTTGGTTTGATGACAAAGCCTATTTCCTGTTCCTCATCATGCTTGCCTGGCTCCAAACCTGAGCCTCTTCCCACAGCATCGCTGCTACTGCTGCAGTTTCAAAGCCTGGACAGCCCACTGGGCAAAGTAGGAAAGTTATCTGTTACCACCAGAACTGCCACAACCCACGATAGCCAGGGAGCCTCTGCTGTGATGAAAGGCAAAATTATCTCCCTAGTGTGTGTGGGGTAAATGCTTTAAATTTCATGCTACTTACGTCATACGCTGCTATTCGCAATTAATGACATCTAAGCAGAAACCCTAGACGAGGAGCCATGAGATAGTCAGGAAAGTGATGGTCATCTTTAACACTGGTTCTCAAACTTGGGTCCCAGGACCTTTTTACACTCTCACACATTATTGAGGGCTTCAGAGAGGTTTAAGTGGACTAAGTCTATCAATATTCACAGAATTCAAAATAAAAACTGAGAAAAATTTAAAATACATACCTATTGAAAATTACAGTAACAAATCTATTCATGTTATCATTATAACATAATTTTTAGAAAAAATACCTTTCTAAGAATAATTATTAGTGGAAGGAGTATCATTGTTCTGTGTTTTAGAAAATATCTTTAATGTCTGGGTTAGTAGAAAGCAGTGACATTCTCATTTCTGCTTCTTCATTCAATCTGTTGCTTTGGTTGACCTCTATGCAGAAAATCCTGCCTCATACATTTATGTAGTTGAAAAAGTTATATAGTTGAATATTTTAATAGTCTTTTCAGTTAACTGTGGTCGTGTTTCTTCGATACTACACCAAAACTTGACAAATAGTCATTTCTTAAATATTAGTTCCAATGTGGAACCTGAAAGCATATCAGTGAATTTTTTGTACCTTGTGACATTAAATCTATTGGTACACTTTGAATGGATCTGATACCCATACATGATTTTTGTAACGTCAGGCATTAGAAATTTGGAAAATAATGTTTCACTGAATATACATGTCTTAAAAATATTAACACATTTTTATATAATATAAAAAGACAAATTTATTAAAATCCCCAATTAGCTCATCAAGGTCACGGTATTGGATGTTTTCCAAAATTTTAATTTTTGCTTTAAAGTTCTAATTGTGTCATTGGTAATAAATAACGTTATTTCATTTCCTTGTGAAGTGATAGGCTTTCTGTTCAATTTTGAGACAATGTCTCGGAAATATCTAAGCCTGAATATCTGTAGTGTGACAGTTACCCTGTTGAATAAAAATGATGTTCCCAGAAAAAAGTGGCTACTTTGACTTACAACTCAAATTATTGCTTTTTCTCAAGATAGTCATCATACATCAGTGCAGCAGATGTTCTCTATGCATTCTTCCCATTTTGACACAGAAGATTTAAATAACGTGTATTCAAAGATTGAGGTTTAATAAAATTAATAATTCTTACTGTTTCAGAAAGGACTTTCTTAAGTAAACTTAATTTCTTTCCTGCGAGTTTAGTGCCACTACCCTGATTTGTACCAAGGCCACAGTAGTTTTATCTGCCATTACTTTTGCACCATCAGTGCAAATATAAACACAGTGAATAGTGTAAATGTTTTAGTATCACTATGATATTGTTTTGAACTCACAGGACCCCCCCAAAAAAGAAAGATCTTAGGGACTCCCTGGGGCCTATAGATCACACTTTGAGAAACTCTGATCCATAAAATGGTGCTATTAAAAACACTACCCTTACTATCCCTTTAAATAGAACTTCTGTGCTCAGCTCTAAATATTCCTCTCTATCCCAGTTCCTTTCATTGCTCTGGAAGACCTCATCATCTCTATAAATGAGCCATCCAACACTCTGTCCTCTCAGTTGCTCCTTTTCCTCATTTCTGATGACCTTTTTCTTCATCCTACTATCTTCCATGTCACATCCCAGAACTTCACACTTTCTGAATCAGCTCATCCTCCAAATCACTACTTCATGAGTCCTCTGTGAATAGTTATTTGGGGCTCCACAACCTCTTCTCATCTTTCTTATATGCTCAAGGATTCCCTTCTGTTTGGATCTTATTGGGGTATTCATTCTCTTGACACCTAAGCTTTCTCTCTATCAATAAGACTCCCTCCTATTTTTCATTTCTCTTTATAAGTAGTTTTGATTCCATGATCCATAATTTAAAAATCTAAACTATATCCTAAATTTTTGGACCCCACTATTCCCTTGATGACACCTACCTATAAAACCCAATCCTGAAATAATCCAACTATCTACCTCTTTACCTAGTTAACTCATAAATATCTTTCAATTTCATTGTAAATTTCAGTTCCAGGGAAACATTACTCAATACTCAGACTGCTTCGATACCTTCCTTCATATTACATGATTTGGTTAAGCTCTGCACACCTTCTTCTCAACACTTAATTATCACACTTGTACTATGTGTATAATTTCTGTTTTCTCCAGCAAATTGTAATGTTTTTTATGAAAGCAGGTACTAGCTATACATTTGCTACTGAAGCCATCGTGCCAGACCCAAGGAAGCTGCTCAATAAATGTTTAGGAAAGGAAAAAATAAGGAAGGGAAGGAAAAAAGGAGAGAGGAAGGGAGGGAGGGCGGGAGGGAGGGAGGGAGGGAGGGAGGGAAGAGGAAGAAAGGAAGGAGAAAGAATGATACCAATTTATGGAAATAGCGTGACTTTGTTTCGAGATTTATTTGAACCTAATTTTCAATTAGAATCTAAATAATCCTGGTATCTAGATGTTAAAGTGGCTAAGGATTGGTCCATATGTCATTTTGCCAATAGCTTGTCCTAATAATAAAAGATTGAAGCATAGGAACATGAAGAAAGACAAGGGTTCTAATTATCAAAAGGTGGGAGAGAAGCTACAGGACAAAGGTTTTGGAGCAAAACAATGACTCCAGCATTAGTTCTGCGTCTCACTGTGGAATTGTCAAGGTAATGTCACTGCAAACCCACAGAGACTGCATTATTATGTCAAAATGGAAGGAAACAGTATTAATGGATGGAAGCAAAAGCTTACACAGAGCAGTGCGGTATTGTTGTAGTTTTAAAAGCTTTGTGACATGATGTCTAGACAGAAGCATACATAGTAATGCTATCACTGAAGCAAGAGTACAAAAAGTACACGAGGACCGTTCATTAACTCATTACAAGGCTCCAACCTTCTACCAGTGTCAATATGACCAGCATTTTCTCTTCTCATCCCAATGAACTTTTTAATGTAGTTTAGTTTTTGTTGATTATAAAAGTAATACATTCTCATTGAAGAGAACATAGAAAGGATTATAAAAGAAAAAGATTGCCCCAAGTCCTACCACCATTAATATTTTGTTTTATTTCCTTTCACTTTTTATTTTAATGACATACGAGGTCATACTGGGTATTGCATTTTCTATCCTGATTTTCCACTTGATATTGTAGCAGAAATGTAAACTATTGATGATGGCTATACATTGTTTCACTCCCCTAACATCAAACCATTAGATTATTGAGCACCCAGTTTTTCTGTGTTCTGAGTTATTTACTGAAGATTTATCCTGTAGAATGAGATGGCTGACTTAAAGGACACAAGTGAGATTTTTAAAGCTTAGGACACAGATGGCCAAATAGCTTTTCCAAAAGAATTGTATGATTTTTTTTTTCAATTACTTAAGGCAAACAGTTTTAAAGCATCTCCCAGCTACTGAAAACCTACTCAAGCAATAAAACATTTAATAAAGAGAACTGGGGTTCGGGAGTCTTTGTTTCTAGTCTTTAGTTGGCATGTGCCTTTCTGTGCTACTATTCAATTTTATTTAACTGTCTGGCTTTCAGTTTTTTTCCTCTGTAGAATCACACACGTTAATATAGTTCTATTGTAGGGTTTCTCAAAGTGTGCTCTGTGGAGCCCACTTCCTGAGATATGCACCTGAGATGGAAGAAGAAAACAAAAGTCACATAGTCAAATACATTTAGATAAGTTGCATACAACGTACTACTTTTGGATATGTTAAATGCCCAACAACATATTAAAGGCTCTGAGAAGTTCTGCATCTTAACTAACTTAACCCAGCATTTACCCAGTTTTATGAACACAGGTTGTTTCTTTTTTCATGTACTTTCTGTAAGACTATGTAATCCAGTAAAGAAATACTGATGTAGCAGAAAAGGGTTTAGAGTCCACCAAACACGTATTTAAATCCAGTTTTTGCTACTTACTACATTTCAAGTTTCTTATAGCTAAAAAACAGGGATAAGAGAACTTGTGTTGAATATGGAGTGAGATCATGTATGGAAAGCCCCCAGCACAAGCCTAACATACATGTTAGTTTCTTATCTCTAACCTTCTCAACCCCTACATGCTCATCAAATCTCTCCATTGTCGTCAAAAATGTATTGAATGCCTACTCTTTATAGATCTGTGGATAGTGTGATGCTTCCCGTCTGCCTATTTAAATAGGGTGTCATATTGCACAAAGGGCATAAAACCTTGAGTTGAACATACAACTTCGGAGTCAAATGCTTGACCCCAGTAGGTGGCCACCACAGCGATTTCAATCACAAAATAATTAATTAGCTACCAATCTTAAATCAGAAGGTCAGAAGCCCCAATCCCAATTATTGCCAGGGGGCCACCTAATAAATTGGCTGAGCTTATATTCAAAGCTGATTGTCACTAATTATATACTCTTGAGCCAACCCCATTCAGTTCCATGGAAATGACATCATGAAACTAAGTCTTTGAAAGTGCTGAGTCTCCAGGGACCTCCATGTTGCTAAATCCAGTGGAATGTATTCTGCCTTGGTCTTACGTGCCCTCCTTTAACCATTGCTTCCTTCTTGAAATCTTTCCTCTCTTGGACTTCTTCGGCACCACACTTCCTTGCTCCCTTACTACCTCAATGGCCAGTTCTCTTTGACTTCTCTGAACACTGGAATTCCTCAGGGTACAGCTGTGCCTTTCTTCTTTTTCTGCTTTATCTCACTCTTAAGAAGGCGAGATCCATTTCCTGGGCTTCGCATATCATCTGTATTAATGCCTCCTAAATGTAGATCTTCAACTTAAACCATTCCTCTGAAATCCTGTTTTGTTTATCCAGCTGCCCATTTTATATCTCCATTAGGTGCTTGCTTCTCAGGCACGGCAAACTTAATGGCTCCAAACCCAAACTTTTGATTTTCTCCTTTGAACCAGCTCCTCCCTCAGTTTTACCCGCATCAGTAAGTGGAACTACCAAAACATGCAATTGCTGAAGCCAGATACATAGCAGTCTTTAATTCCTTCCTTTCCCTCGCCTCCCCCTTTCCCTAATATCCAGTCTTTGAGAAACTTCTGTCAATTTTACCTTCAAAATTTATCTCAAATATCTTCTCTTCTGCCTATCTCTACTGCCCCTCTCCTAATTGAAGGCACTGTTATCTCTCACCCAGATCATCACTGTTATCTCTCACCCAATGGGCCAAGATTTTCCACTTCACCTTCCTCCGCTCCCTTCTCGGCACAGCCACCAGGATGACTTTTTAAAATTAGAAATCAGCTAATATCCCTTCTCGAGTTCCATTTCTTGGGCTTCGTGTGCCATTTATATTAATGCCTTCAACCTAGTGTTTGACCACCCTCCCATGTTTCCTTTTAGTTTCTTTGTGTTTTTATTATGGATAGACTAAAATCCAAATTCTTCACCATGGTATCTTCGGTCGTCTGTGATCTGGGCCCTGGCCACCTTTTTGACATCCTCTCCTGGCACAATCCCTTGTTTTTATGCTTCTCCCATCCTTCAGGTCGGCCAATGGGAAGAGCCATTTGCCACAGAGGACTCGAACACATGCTGGTCTCTCCTCTGCTCATCCTGTGGTTTCTCCTTACCCTCCTTCATATCTCAGCTTAAACCCCGCCCCTTTAGAGAAATGCCCCCCCTCTCACCCAGCCAGCCTATCTTCAGATTGCTCTGATATCCTCTATCAAAGGGCCCTCTTTGATTCCTTCCTAATATTACAATTTTTGCTAAAACGGTTTGTTTACATGTTTATTGACTGACCCTATCAATGCACCATAAAATGCCATGAGGGCAGAGTCATTATCTGTTTAGTTCACCACCTAGGACCTAGCATACCTGGAACATTTAATAAAATCTTACAGGAACCCTAACATTGAAAACATATGATATAACTTCTGCATTTTAATGGTAAGCTTTTATTTTTTATAAGCTCATATTTACCGTCTGCTTATTATAAAGTCTTAATAGAAAAATGTGGTTGTCTGAGAAAACCACTTTAACACAATGGTGATGATATAAGATTTTATTTGGGGGGAAAAAAGGAGTGCCATTGTTAAAAAATTTTTAAAGTTTGAAATCACTGACCGATCTAGAAAATCCATGACAATTGGCACATTATAAATTTGTTCTAATTTTTGTCAACCATCAGAGAGAATGGAAATACCCCAAAATGTCAATAACAATCACGCAACACCATTGCCAACAGCTTTGACTGAATGCTTACTAAGGACGAGGCATTGTTCTAAGTACTTTTCATGCATTTAATTCTTTCTCTTATTTTCCTCCCGTTTTATAGCTAAGAAAACGTAAATAACTTGCCTGAGATCACACAAATAGTAAATGCCAGTGCTAGAATTTGAACCCAGTCAAATTACTTCACCGTGTAGTTTCCCATTTTCAAAGCTAGGGTCAGACATGCCGGCAGTAGACTCGAAGACCTCATGATTTCCTCCTTCAGCACTTTAGAAAGTATTTAATTAGCTCTCTTTTGCCTTGACTTCAAATTTGCCTCTTCACTGGTCTGTCTTATTTGATAAGTTCATCAAACATCAAGACCCTTTGTTCATTTTCAAAAAGGATTACAATGATAAGCTTTTATAATTAAGAGCATCTCGGCAGAGATTTCCTTTACCACAGCTCTCTTGCCTTTATCTTCTGATTATTAGAGATACATTTTCTGATTTTTTTTTCTAAATTGTATTTGCTTTAAATACAAGTTGCAAATTCACTACTTATGAACACGTCTTCCCCCTGTTCTGAACTGTTACTTAAAGAAAATCTCATCTCTCTTGCTGTACCATTTAAAAACAATGATGATTCAAAATCGAATCATCCAACAAGAATTTGAATAAAATAATTCTAATTACAATCTTCAATGTCTGGAAGTAGGGACTGCATTAAAACTGTCCCAAAGGTGAAATAAGGGGCTGTTTAAGCACCAGGAAGTACTTAATGTTGAGTATAAAAAATCATGAGGCCAGGTTAGAAAATCAAGGGAATGGAATGGGCAAAATGCAATTTCCATATGAAAATACCACTTCCATTCATTACCTCACACCAAAAGGTTTCTATGAAGTGATGAGCATCTCTGCAGTATCCTGCCTTTCCCCAGATGGTTTTATATAACTTATCTAATTTTATCTTCCCCCAACACTATGAGATAGATACTCTTATGATTCACAAATAGATAAAAAGAGGTTAACTGTCCAACATTACTCAAGAGAACTATTATTTATTAAGCTGAGTATATTTTATATCCAGGATTGTATTTCATGTTCATTAACTCTTACAGAAGAGACATTATTATTCTCATTTTACAGATAGGGAAACTGAGCTCAAACAAATTGATTTTCTCCAGTTTACTTCCCAGCTCCTGAACATTGGAGCTGGGATCTGCACACCGGCCCCTGAGACTCCAAATGCACGCTCTTTTCACTGTCTCCTAGTCTTTCACTGGATTGATAATAGCGTGAAAAGAAATCCCATTCCAACCTAAACAGCCTGTTGCAAACATGAAGGCATCTTAGTTCCCCACCAGATGATTTCTATGTGCAAGTTTTGCAGAGACATATGGCTGACTCACCAGTTCACCTTCTCCTCTATGGTTCCCCCAGGCTGACAAGTCATTAAAGACAAGATGAAGAAAGCAACAGCAAACATCTCATTGAGAAGCCACCACCTTATATAACCTAGAAGCAATAAAACAATCTATTCAGGGAGTTGGGGTCAACGATGTCTACAGCCGGAGCACATAAGATCTAATGTTTGAAACTAATAAAACTTACTCAATTCTCATCCGGATGTGGTTAATTAGTTACTAGGTTATTGATTAGCCAAACACCCTAAAATCCCAGACACCAAAGGCCGCTGTCCTTCAGACCTTTTGAAAAACACTATCCATATGATTGAGGAAAGGAAGATATTTCTTTAACCAATACCAGTTTAGCAAAGGGATCTTATATTCAGAACGAGGCATAAGCCAAACCAAGATACAGTTCCAGAATTCATGGCCTTTTGGAGGGGCTCTTGGACCTTCTGAGGTCAGATCAATTTGTTTTGCAAGACTGAAACAAGGCTAATACTGGTATATCAGCTTAGCCATAAACAGCCAACAAAACATAGGAAATACTGTTACATGGAGGTTCTACAATGTACTACCAAACATCTGGCCTGAAAAACGTGGGTAATTGAAAGGACTTTCCACTTTTCATCCAGACGTTGGATATCATTAAGAGCCAGCATATTTGTGGCTTGAGGGGACCAAATGCCTTAAATGGACACCTCTAGAAGCATTCTCTAGGATGACAGTAACAGCTACACATCTGGACTGATGGTACCATGCCCATACTCACTCTTTTACTCTTTCAGTCATGATGGGCATTTCATAATGTTTTTACTGAAGATGTCGGTGTCACGAGAGGTGTTACACCTGGACACCCTTGAGGTAGCTCAGTGTGGCACCTCTGAAACCCACTTTTTTTCCACCAACTCCCTAGCCATCTCCCTCCTTCCCTTTCTATCCCATCCATAGTTCAAGTTTCTGACTCTCCTGGGGAGTATAGCTCAGGTTTTCCTCCGTCAGTTCTACAGCTGTCCTTGTGGGGAGCAGATCTCTCCCTAAAACAGTGGTCTCAACTAGGTGTGATTTTGCCCCTCTGGGGACATTTGGCAATGACCAGAGATATTTATGGTTGTCACAACTTTGGAAGTTGTGCTACTGGCATCTAGTGGGTAGAGGCCAGGGCTGCTGCTAATCATCCTACTATGCACAGGACAGCCTCCCACAACAAGGAATTATCTAACCCAAAATGTCAATAGTGCCCAGGCTGGGAAACACTGCCCCACAAAAAGTCCAGTCTCCCTTTCCATTGGCCCTTGTAATTGGGGTGAATTACTTTCCTACTTTTTACACATAGGCAATGTCATCCCTGATGGCTTTCTCCTCACCTCAGAGCCCAGCAGCATTCAGGACTCGTCCTTAACCTCTGCTAGCCTGTAGCAACCTCCACCGCTCAACATGGTCCCTTCCGTTCTATCACATGTCTTCTGCACTATTTTTCCTCCAAGCTTCTTTCCTTCATTCTCACTGTCTCTGATCCATTTCAGAGCATCGGCTGTCTCTGAAACTATCATAGCAGACTCCTACTGGGCCTCTGTTTCTCCTCACTCCAAACCTCCCTGTACATTGTTGCTGAATTCATCTTCAAGGAAACTGCCTCCAACATCGCTCTTGTGCAAAGAAACCTTCAGTGGCTCCCTCATTGACCGTAAGATTAGAAGTCCAAGTTCCTCCGTAAATGGGCCCAACCTATCCATGCAACCTTATCCTCTACAACCCTCTCATTATCCCCCACATTGTAGTCCAGGTTTCCCTTACCTTTCTCACTGCTGCGACTTTACTCATGCTGGATGGACCCTCTACCTGAACTTCCTTTATCCATTATCTTCTACCCGTCTGCCAAATGTCTTCTCAAATAGCAGGTCCATCATGGATCCTTGGGTATGGCCCCATCTGGAAGAAATCTCCTTGTTATCTTCGAACCTTATAAAGACATTATAAGCGATTTTCATTTTTGTCTCATATTATGTTTTTGCAGGGAAATGGGGTATGTCTTGAGAATGAAAGTTTCTTTAGGGTATAATCTGTGTCCGATTCTTCTTTATAAATACCTATATCACTTACTACTAAATCTTTAGTAAGAAATATTTGTTGATTGAGTGAATTAGCAAATGAATCAATTAAAAATAGTTTACTATCTCATAATACCTTCAGATATATTTTCTCATTTAATCCTTAAAATAATCTTGTGAGATAACTATTTTTATCATGAGGAGAATTCTGAGAGACAGTGACTAATGTGGAAAATGGCAGCACGATGTACAGAGTAGCAAGCCCTGTGCCTGCCACGACATGATTTTAAAAAAAAAAAAATGTCAAATCTAATCTTCACATGGAACTTGAAAGGCCAGTAATAATCGTGCTGTTTTGAAGATGAGGATATTGAGTTTCAGAGCGGTTAAGTAATTTGCCTGCAATCCCATAGCTGGTGAATCTCAGGGTCGTGGATTTATAATCTGTCCAACTTCAAAAGCTGAGATCTTTCTCAGTCTGGTCACACAACTGCTAAGCAGTATATCAAGACTCAGGCCAGTGTCTTGTATCTCCAAGTCCAGTTCTCTGCCCATTCATTATGCTTTAGCTCAGAGAATAAATGTCATTTCCAGGGGACAAAGAAAGCAAAATAAAGTGAGCGGAGAGCTAATCACAGGTAGGATCAAAAGAGAGGAAGCTAAGTCAATTGGGATCATTTCGTGCCTCTATGACTAAGTGTGTGGTGTGTGTATGTGTCGTGTGTGTGTGTGTGTGTGTGTGTGTGTGTGTGTGTGTATTGGGATGGGGGTGGGCACCTACCTTGAGCTAGAATGTTCTAAGATGAATGGGAAATGCCAAAGCATTTTTAACTTTGTGTTTGTGGATTTCACCTTAATTGTAGCATTCTGTTATCAAAGATAGATAGTTACAAACCACCATGCAGAATAGACAGCGAGATGGCAATTCATTTTGAAAACACATTGCTTGTCTCATGAAAACACTTTCCACTATCTAAGTCAGCTTGTGAGTTATGACCTCAAAGCAGGACATCCTGTGTTATCCCAGACTGCCACCACAGGGTGACATCCAGGTCTGTGCTCCCTGAAAACTTTTAGAAACTCTACACCACATTCCCCGTGCTGGCCCTGCAGCTTGCCCAGTGCAGACAGGAGATCACAATTCTGCAAATCTAACGAAAATGGAGACAATTTGCTAGAATGGAAAGAACACAGCTGTAGGTCCAAAACCGCCACTAGCTAGTTATTGTCTCCTAGCCTCAGTTTCTTGATCTGTAAAATGGATAAAAGAATACCTATCAGGATAGGATCAAGAGCTGAAGACTAAATAAGGAAATCTATCCTCAACTGGGAATTTTAAAGTTGTTGCTTGTTTATTTCAGCAGGGCTTACCCTTCTCTCTGCTCCTCTTTTCCATTATCTATTCATCGTCTGTCCTAAGCATGGGAAAGGGAAAACGAAAGAAAGGCGGGGCCTAGGAAAGAACGTAATGGAGAAGGATGGAATGTGGGAGTCCATGTCCAGGGGCCCTCCTGAGCTGATTCTGAGGCCTTCTAGAGCAAGGCTGCTACTACAGAAGCTGAGAAAATGACATCAGCTGGAGGGCTCCAATGATAAGTGGGTAGAAGGGCCCACTTCCCCATCGCTGCTCAGGTTCCAGTACCATTCCAGCACCACAAGGGGTTGAAAAGTTTGGGAGCAACTCAATGTAGCAATTTCAGCTTCGACATGGCCGGTCTCACGATGGATGGCCAGAAACAAATGGGGCTTCTTCAAGCAGCTTACTGGTTGGCAGTCTACACGGATGGCAAAGCACAGAGTTTTATGAGTTTGTTTGAAGTATTTCTCCAGGGCGTGTGTGTGTGTGTGTATGTGTGTGTGTGTGTGTGTGTGTGTGTGTGTGTGTGTTAAGGTTGCTCTCTCGCAGCAAAAACCTGTAAAATATTCAACACAACCCCCGCGCCCAGTCTGCCGACAATGGATGAACATCCCCCGCCCATTTCCCTGCCTTCACCACCCTCCTTTCTCAATCCTTTCTACAATTGCATGTCTATGACATCTGTTGTTCCTCCTGATTACTTTCATCAGTCCCGGGCTGTGGCCAACAGACATTCGTGGTAGGTTTTCGGCTGGAAATGAAGTGGGGCTGGTTTAAGTAATTGGTCTCAATCAGAGGCTTTACAAGGACGGGCAAATGCTGCTCCCCACTTCATGTTCAAGCTCTGTATTTGCATTGAAGTGGTGGGATGAGAGGGGGTCAGTGTCTGGCTCATTAGCGTAGAAATTAAAGACCTTTCCTCAAAGAAGGCATTGAGCATTGTCAGCAGCTCGGCCCGATCCGGGTGGTCCTTTGGGAAATTCCTGGTGGAATTTGGCTGCAGTAATAACCAGAGTCCATTTTACACCTGAGCAAGTTCTGTGGGCTTCATCAATTGATCAATCGTCTTCTTTGATGCCTGTACTCACAGCATGATGCAGGATTCCCCTTCTTCTGTTTCCATAGCACCCTGCTCACATCTCCCTCTCTAAAAGACCACCAACTTGATGGTTTGTGATTTATCCCATTTGTGACTTCTGTGAACTCTAGGGAGACAGCGCTGGGCTGGCCCTGGGTCTCTGTGCACCAGATGTGTGAGAATCAGCCCGGGGAACTAGCTCACAGCCCAGCCGACCACATGTGCCCCACAAGCAGACCATAAGGGACTAAAGCATGTGCAGAAGATACTAAAAACAATACTAAAATCACTAGAAGTCAATTGGCTTTGTATGATCACCATGTGTAGGCAATTTTAAACAGTGTGGGAATCTCCTCCTACAGCGTTCTCTCCTCCATTCTCTGCCTGCATCACACTGAAAGCTCTGGTCACTCTCTATTCCCCCACTCCACTGGGAGCTTCTTGAGGACAGGGGCCGTATTTTAAATCACTTTTATGTCCCCAGTACTGGAACATAGTAGGTGTTTCTTATTTGTGCTTTATGTAGCAGAGTAGGAAGATAATACCTTTTAAGTGTAACCTGGATTGAAATCCCAGCACCACCATTAACCAACTGCAATTTCAGACAAGTTATTTCACCATTCTGCCTTAACTACCCCTCCTATATATAATGGGTTTGGTGGTAGTTCATATATATATATATATATATATATATATATATATATATATATATTTCATATATATATATTTCATATATATATATTTCATATATATATATATTTCATATATATATATGAAATTTTCATTTATCAATCATTAGGTATGTATTTCATATATATATATGAAATACATACCTAATGATTGATAAATGTTTGTTGAATTTACCTGAATCAAAAGGCATTTCCAGGCAAAAATCATGATGGATGCTGTTTCTCTTTGTAATCTTTTCATTCCCTGCCTTCTCCGTCATGGCCCTCTCTTTCAGAAACACCCTTCTGGGACCATGCAGGTGGGGGCTTGTTCTCAGCTGGTGCTTACGGCACCATCTGAGGAGTCAATAATGGAGCGAGGGTCACTGAGAAAATGATACAGTTGACCTTTGTGTGTGCCCTTTTTCTGTGTGTTTTAGGCATCTTTATGTTATCAGGCCACAGTATTTACTGCTTCAATGAGGCTTCTGAAAGATATTGTGGCCTTTAAGCCTCAAACCAACACTGACCCAATGGATTAATCAGTCAAACGTAAGCTCTGGGAGGCTGACCACGCCCATTTTGTTCACTGTTATACCACAAAGTAGCTGCATGTCATAACCAAGCAGTTGTTACATTCGCTCCACCCTGGGATGGGGTTAGGTACCAGGGTGGGTTTGAAACACTCACAGATAAAGAGAACACTGCCCCTGCCATCTCAGTGTCACGCCTCAGGATGAGCGCCGTGGAGAGCTGCATGGGGCAAGCTGGGAGAAGCCACGAAAGGCTGTTTATCTGTGATTTGGAGGCATGTGGGCAGGTAGAAGTGTCTTTAAGCAGAGAGAGGAAGAAAGGCCATTCCAGATAGAGGAAACAGCATGACAAAACCATGAAGACACAAAGGGACAATGGCTAGTTTGGGGAACAATCAGCTATCTTGTAGGATCGGCAGAAGGATAAACAAAGGCCACAGCAAAGGGCGTTTTTTGTTTGTTTGTTTGTTTTTTTCTTTTTTGACCAAGACTACGATTTAGATTCCATCCCTGAGGATGTGGACAGGCACTGAACACATTGGAACAGCAGAGCCCCATCACCAGACTTATACTTTGCACCCAGGGGGACACATGGAGGATGGACTGGAGAAGGCTGAGACGGGAGTCAGAGAAATTGGCTTAGAGACTGACTCCCAGAGACTGAACTCCATGCATCGGACGCACCTAGGGAAATGCTTGGCGACAAGAGGGAACGGTGGGAACCCAGAAGCTCCTGAGTAAGGCCTCTGGATCCATATGCCAACCTGCACTGGATTGCATTGCATGACCTGGAGACAATCACTTGGCATCTCTGGACCTCAGTGTCTACACCTGACAGATGGCTCACTCTCTACTGCCTCCTCCAGTCGGAAATCTTCTACTTCTATAATCCCGATCTACGGTACTCACCCTAGAACGACAGGACTAGGGAATACATACATAAAATATATGTACACGTATATTTCCAAACCGTTAAAATCCCTCTTAATACTTTTATTCAGGACTTGTATTCCCATGAGACACTTGAGATGTTAGTGTATAATTAGACTTTCTCCCCACTCATAAAGCCAGGCTACGCGGAGTGAGAGACAGAGCCGGATTAGCCTACTGTAAACAAATTTGGTCAGTCTCCTTCTAGGCAGTCTCCGTTCCAGTTGAGCGCATTTCAGCAGCTCCTGGGTGAATCTTAATGCCTCCTATGGACACAGTTGTAACAAAATAATCATGTAGGCTCCCCTTTCTTGAGATTGCTATGGGTTTCACTTCTCTAGCATCTCTGTGACAAAGCATGGGGCATGGGGGGCAGGGGGGTCTGCTGCCTCAGGGAGGCAGTGCAAAGAAACTAGAAAGAGCCTAAGGCAGGACAGAGGGCACCTGGCTTTCAAGGCAAGTTCAGGCACTAATTTTCTTTGTAACCTTGCAAAAGTCACTTCAGCTTTCTGAGCCTCAGGTACCTCAACTGTAAAATGAGGCTGAGAACACCTGCCTCGCAGGCCTGCTGGAAAGAGTAATTGAGATAATGTATGCGAGAGCCTTCGGTAAAGCTCTGTGGGCGAGGGGCCAGCGTCAAGGATCACAGGCCCAGCTTTCCTGTGCAAAGGGTCAGGGAGTCAGGGCAGGCAGAGAGCACACGGGAGAGCTAAGTGCAAAATTCTCGTCAGCATCAGCATCCTAGAAAACAGAAGAGGGACAGACCTGATGCCCCACAAACTGCCCTCTGATTGAAATTGCCCTGAAGTTGGATGTAGGTTTTCCACCTATGGGGTAGAAGGAAGAGCACTAACATTTGTGAGCTCGTGTGCTCTGCTGGCAATCTTTCGACAGCTTTAGATGAGAAATCTTTTTTTTTTAACTTTTTATTTTTTTAATTTATTTTTAATAATAGATGACAATTCTGATACCCAGTCCAGAGATGAGAAAACTGAGACCAGAAGAAGGAGGTAAGAGGGAAAGAGGATTTCAGACTAAGTTAGCTGACTAAAATCGGCCTATGCTCCCTGTCTCTGGAATTACAATTACATGAAAATTCTATTGAGGTGGGGGACTGATGTATAGTAGGTTATGAAGAAAACAAATGATACATTTGGGGGAACTCTGCTAATCCTTTCATAGGGCGTCAGAGAGGATGAATCCATATCAGCAACTGTAAGCATCATGATGGCAGAGCTGTACTCACTGCACTATCCCCAGGACCCAGAACACTGCCTGAGACAGAGCAGGCACTCTAAATATTTGCTGAATGAACGAATGAACCCTGTGAAGCTCATAATCATCCCCTAGCTTTTCTGGCTGATCGCAAATAGCAATAAAGGAAAACAAAGTCCTTCACATAAAGTGTCCGAGGAATTTGCACATATTTATTGTACCAATTGTTTCCATTTCTATTGCTGTATAACAAACCACCCCAAAGCTCAGTGGCGGGAAACAACATTGATCAATTATTTCTCAAGATTCCGTGGCAAGTCACTCATGGGCTACATTCAGCTGAGAGCTCAACCAGGGTGAGTGCATTCTTCAGCGTTTCTCTCTGCATGGCCTCTCATCGCGCAGTAATTTAACCGAGGCTACTTCACAGCCAGACAGCTTCTGTTTCTACCACACTTCTTAATGTCCCATTGACAAAGCAAGTTTTACGGCCAAGCCCAGGATCAGTGTGGGAAGGGAGCACACAAGGGTGTCGATATCAGGACATACGCTTCATTGAGGCCAGTTGGCCACATCAATCTTTGTGAGCAGCACATAATCATAAATTTATATATGTAAAGCCATTAGAAATGTGCCTGGCCCTTAGTTTGTACTGCTTAAGTATTAGCAATAGCTAATTATTATTAATAGCTAATTATAGCATATTACTATAATGATTTTAAGCTCCTCACTGCAACTGCCTTTATTTTATTGAGTACTAAATAGGAACCCCCATGCCAGGGAAGCTCCGGAATATCCTTCAAACTCTGAGCATGTTATATTACTGAAAACATACAAATGTATTTTGAGTTGCTGAGTCAGCAACAAAATATGAAATTGAATCCTTCTTTCTCCTCTTCCTCTTCTCATTTCTGTTGTTGTTGTTTTTGTTTTGTTTTTGTCATTTCCCTAAACCTGTGTATACTTTTTGCTTGTTCCTAAAAGTGATGTTTTAACCTAAAGGAGGATTACTAATTTCTATAAAAATCCACTTGCTCAACAGGTATTCTTTCTAAGTCCATTATGATCATTTCTTTCTCATTTCCAAGGATTCACTTGGAGATGGACATGGGCTCAGCTTAGGCAGATGAGATGCAGAGATCTGTTGGGTAACGTCTTCGGAAGCCTACCTACCTGGATGAAATGAAAAAGGTATGCAAGGAGAACCCTTGTTTCCTTTCCTGCTTTTAGACATAGTTGTCTGAGGACATGATGCTTAGAGATACTTACCAAGCCTTTGATATTGCCATGAGAATAAAATGCTTGATTAGTGGAAAAAAATATAAAAATTCTGAGGAGCAAAAAATAAATAAATAAAAAAAAATAGCTCTGAGTGGCCCTCCAATCCCAGAGGAAAAGACACACGTGGAACAGAACAACTCAACAAGACTGCACACCTTCAGGTTGATGCTCAGCCAGATCCAGGCTCAATCTAACTGCCACAGCCTGAAGCAGAGCTGCTTAGCTGACCACAGATCTATGAGGGGAAAATGTGTGGTTTAACCACTGAGTTTGGGGACAGTTGTTATGCAGCATTATGTAACAAGAGCTAAACAAACAATATTTTATTCCCCAGTCTGTTACTGAGTTGCAGAATCTGAGGTCTCAGCCTAGGATCATCCTGATAAGGAAGGGAACATAGTAAGAAATTTCTGGAGAAAGGTGCCCTTGGTGTTTTGGGAACTTATGAAAACAGAGACCGGTGCCTGCTCCTCTCCTGGTTTCTGAAGACAGAAAATTTGCTGTAGTAGCCTACACAAGCAAGGTTAAGTAGGGACCAAAGAGTCATTTGGTCGGGACAAGAAAGTTAAAATATTGGATTGGCCTATCCTAATTGCTGAAAGTAACCAAAAAGCTATGGATTTACCAATAAGATGTGAGATAGTAGATTTGATAGTAGATTTGAACAGAGCTTAGCTGAAGACGGTGACAGAAAAATAAGTGAAACCATATATGGCTTATACCCCTAGTTTCAAGTGTTCAGTAATTCTGCTTCACTTAGTATGTTCTCTGCCTAAAAAATTTGCTGTCATTTTCAAAACGGAAATTTCATGTGTACTCTTTCACCTGGGCCGTTGGTAAGTATGGGCACTGTTCCCAATATGGCTCCTTTTCTCTTTTCCTGTATATTATTTTTTTCCTTGCTTTGTGCAAATCTGTTTCTTATATACCTGGCTTTTGCAGAAAAACTTTTTCAAGTGGTCTTTGAATGTATTCATACTTTAAACCTTGTCTTCAAGCTTATAGCAATTTTCAAGGAATATTAGGAATTTAGTCAAGTGATCAACACTGTTACTGCTAAAATTAAAATTATTAATGGCAGCAGCAACAGTGACTACTACTTCCTGAGCACTTTCTACATGCCTTGCTCTGTGTTCTGCATGCGTTTTATCCAATCCTCATACCACTAGGTGACTAAGTGAACATTATTATGCCATATTCTTCTAATAATAATAAAGCAACATCGGTTTGGCACTGCCTGTGCATCAGGCATTGAAGTGAGCTCTTTACATGCCTTGCCTCAGTACCTTCTGTCAGATGGAATGATTGTTTCCTCATTTGTCAGATGAGAAAATTGCAGATCCAGTGGGTGAAGGCAGTTCCCACATAGCACAGTCAAAAGACAGTGCCAGGATTTGAACCCAAGGTTACCTGATTCTAAATCCATACTCATTCTGCTTCATCATTGTCTCCCAGAAAGAGAAACCATGTTGCCATTCCTGCTACTCTGACCTTTGGGCTCAATCTACATCGGTAGAATCTTCCTTAGTACCAAAACGCTAGATTACTTAGCATCAAAACGCCAAATTACCAGATTTTCATGCAATCCCATGTAGATGAAATCTGTGACTTCAGGGCAAAAGCAAACACAAAGGATAGGGAAATCTGATGACTTTTAGCTAATGTCCAACCAGCAGTTCTCTTTCCTAGCTCTGCCTCAAACACCAAAGTGTCACCAGCCCCAGGGCAGATGGGACTCCACCCTGTGGATGGTGGGGCCTTGACTGGGGAGCAGCCAGTGGGCGTTAAGAAAAGAAACGCACACATCACTCTTTCATAAAACTTCAGTTTACAAATCCCTTTCCTATATTTTGAGTCTTGCATCCATTCTTTGAAATGAATATCGGTTTTCTCAGCTTATTTGCTGATCTCAGATTTCAAATTCAACGCTTTCTTTATTGAAGACCTAGAATGTGTCAGTTTCCAGTACAGTAATACCTCATTTCGATCTCACATCATCCCTATGAAGTAGAGATTGTGATTTTCATTAGGAAGAAAAGAGAATTGAGTTTCCGAGCAACGGAGTGATGTATTCATTACTGTCCGTACAACCAGTGATAGAGTCTAGATTTGAACCCAGATCATCTGTCATCGAACCTGGGCTCTGCCCCAAGCACTAGGCTGCTACAAGACATCTCCAGCCAGTTGGACACAGCAGCCTGGACTCTGCTGAATGCTGCCGCTCTGATGGTTTAAGGTTGTCTATTCATCGTTGTACATGGAAATAGATGACTTCTCTTTAGTTGATAGGATTTCTGAGCAAGAAGGAGCTGTATCTGAAAATCTGTATCCACGGAGCCTCATGGACACCTGGACCTGATTAGATGACATGACCCTCAACCTCGAGCCTGAAGCTAACACCATAATGGAATGAGAATTTGGGGGGATATGGGGGGGTGCTGAATATCGCTAGTACGTGAAGCAAATGTAAATAATGTGTGGCCAGAGGGCAGACTGTGGCATGCCCATTTTAAAACATGATCCCCAAATGTGTTGATTTTCTTCCCATGAACAGGGAAGTCTATGTCCCTGCCCCTTGAATCTGGACTCTGGGACTGCTTGGCCAATAGAATATGACAGAAGTAGTACTGTGCTATTTTCAGATCCAGGACTTAATGAATTCACTGTGTCTTGGGACACCTGCTCTTCACACCTCGCCACCATACCTTGAGGAAACCTAAGCCACACTGTGAGAAACCCACGTGGAGGGGAGCTGACAGCAGCTTTGCTGGCCATGTGAGCGAGCCATCTTAGAAGAGCGTCCCCAGATGAGCCACTAGCCAATGCTGCATGGAGTAAGGATGAGATATCCCTTCTGAGCCCTGACCAAACTGCAGATTCATAAGCCAAATAAAAGATGGTTGTAGTGTTTCAACACCATGTTTTGGGGTGGTTAGTTATACAGCAACAGGTTATTACAAGAGAGGTGAACCCAACTTCCGTGGAGTCTCTATGACAAGGCTATTACATTGACAATCATTTTGAATTGTTATAGCAATCCACTTAAATAGATGAAGAAACTGAAATTCAGAAATAATAAATGACTTGTTTGAGATCCTATACTTGGTAAGTGAATCAGCATGGATTTGGGTGCAATCTGGGTAAAGTCTCCAATCTCCTTCAATCCAGTAAACCACAGGGCAGAGAGACAGGGACAGCTGCTCTCCAGCTCCCTGACTACCTACCTGTCAATCTTTTCCTAGCAACATCCTGCATGGACGATAAGTGCAAAACAAATGTGCCCGCTAACTCTCTTTTTAGGTTGCATAATGCTTATTTGGAAATAAGAAATGCATCCAGGTTTGAATTCCAGGCATAACTTCAGGGAGTGCCCCCTAGGGTAGGGGATCAGCTGAGTAACTTTCTGGCTGTATGACCTTGGACTCATCACTTAACTTCCCTGAGCCTCAGTTTTCTCATCCATCAGTTAAGGACAGAAATACCAAACTCATAGAGTTGTAAGGACCTTGTGAGGCTATATTACGTGAATGAGTTCACACAGTTCCTGGCCTCCATTGAATGTCCCTTACATTGAATTTTCTTCACTCATCCCTCCTGATCCCACAGAGGGAGCTCCCTAGGGTCACCTTGATCTAGATGCACCCCACCCCTGAGCATCATTCATTTTAACCTCCTCAAAGATTTAGCCCTTTTTTTCCTCCACTTCTTCAAGCCCCTCCAGACAAGAATGAAGTTGAAGCCACAGCCAGTAATCTTTGCTCACAAATTTCTCCTTCATGACTGACTAAGCCCCAAGACTGGAAAAAGCATTCCCTCGAATCATGTAAATCCCCACTCATCTCCAAAATGGGTGCTGGAGTGCCTCAGGGAAGTGATTTTAACAGCCTCACTGACTTCAGCCAAGGTAGGCTCCAGTTGCTCTGCTGAGATAATCTAGCCTGCGCCTAGAGCACGACCCTGAAGGGAATCCCTCCCTTCTAACTGGAAAAATGGCCCCCTGGGCTGACAGGGAACAGTCTCTTCCCTCCGGATGCAGAAGGAGAGAGGTCTCAAGCCACTTGGCCCCTACAGCCCTCCTTAGACGCACAGGTACAATTCGGGGACTCTCGCTCGCATTGTCACTTGAACAAAGGATTTCAGTCACTCACTGGTGGAAAGGTCTGTCTTGAGAGATGACATCCGGACTGTCAGGTCAAGCTTGCCTGCACTTTCCCTCACAACCTCCTGGATTTCAGAGGCAGGGAATGAATGCTATGATGCACGGAGCCATCACTGCATCTCTACAGAAGAAAACACTTTTGAGACTGCTGTGCCTTTGGGAGAATTGTTATCTTTTTTTGCACCACTGGTTTTTTAAAATAATTGTTTTCAAATCTGGGCCTCGTAATAGATTATTCAACCCAGACCAACTGAGTTGAGTGAAGTACACAGCCAGCCCTGTCTGTCCCAAAATGTTGTATCTGCCTTGTCATAGATGGCATAGTTCCCCACATTGGATTGAAAGATTACTTTCTTCCCAAGTCACTGAGAGCCCAGGTCCCATTACACATATTAGAAAACAGGTCAGCAACTCCACCGACAATAATAATCATAAAAATTACTATCTGTTTTTGAGAGCTTAGTCTTCAAGGACTTAATGACCATTATATCATGTATTTCTTGCTTCAGTCCAAAATGTAGATCTTATTGTCTGTATTTCATATATGCAGAAACAGGTTCAGTAATCAAGTAATTTGTCCAAGGTCACACAGCTAATATGTGGCAGAATTAGAATTTCCATTTTGCCGTCACTGACCATTGCTAAACTCTCTGGGGAAAGTTTGATGGCTGTCCAACTCCACAGGAACACACTACCAAGACCAGCTAAGTGACAGAGCTTGCCTGTCCCACCGTGCTCAGCAGGAGTGTTCCAGGCTCTCCATCCATAATTCACCTTCTCCATGTCCTGAGTCAGTTCAGAGCAGGCCTGAGTCCTACTCTGTCCTTACCAACAGATGGTGTCCAGCATTTGTCTTACAGCCTCTAGTTCATTCTCTGCTGTGGGAGAACTATGGGGACCTATGACCTCACCAAATGCCTACTGTTGTGGCCCATGCTATATTCCCTCTGCTCTCTGGGCCCTCCCCTCCAGGCTAGAGTACATCCGCACAAGAATTCCTTATAGAAGAAAGAACCATAATAGAGACTCTCAGGGCCCTCAATGAGCCAGAAATAACAGACGTTCACAAAACATCCACAATCCCTTATGAAGAACAAGTATGATTTACTGTGTTTGGCTTGTCCACTGTCTTCTTCTAAAGGAAACTGTCCTGCCCACACACGCCACAGCCCCTGAGTTGCCACATTCAGCATGTGACTCCTTGGTAACCCCAACTGCACTGGGTGTGGACACCTAACCAAAGGCCAGCTATGGTGTGGCCAAACATGGGAAGCTCTGCCCAGAGAAGGGTGAGCTGGCCAAGCAGATTGTCATTCTGGGGAACCTGAACTGAAAGATGGAAGGAAAATCCAGTTGCTAGTAGCAGAATCTGAGGCTGGTTAGATGCCCAGAAAAAGTCTCTGAAGTAGAACAGAGACGCTGAATAAATTGATGTAATGTGCAAATAGAAATTATGATAATGTGGAAACCTGTGTAACCAGAAGCTCCGAGGAAGACCAAAGACATTTGAAGAAGCCAATTGTTGGTGGAAAGAGAATCAGAGACAAATTAATACTTGGATATAGTTCAGCTGTGCTAATGGCAACAGTGGGATCGAGATCCAGCAAGCATTTCTGCTGTGGTTTCTGGAATAGCCCTGGATCCGGGTGCCTTAACTGGGAGGTCTGGCCATACTCTGGTTCCTGCTCTTAGATTCCTGGGGACATCCCCTTCTCTGTCATTGCCAAGGACATCCTCATGGTGACACTCTCCCCTCCTCCTTCCTTTTCTCATGCTGTCTGCATAAGTCTCTTCATTACAACTAAGAGAATGCTGCTAAAACTCTCATCTCCACACACTCGTGTTTGTGCAGAGTAATTGGCTTATTTGTATTTTATAGACTCTGAACTTAATAGATGCTATATGTAATCTGTGGACATCTAGAATGCAAGAGCTACATGTATGGCCTGCAGATAACCACGTGGAGAGATTATGATGCTATTAAGTTTTCTTAGTTTTTAAAGACTTTTTTTTTTAAAGATTTTATTGGGGAAGGAGAACAGGACTTTATTGGGGAACAGTGTGTATTTCCAGGCCTTTTTTGGGGGGAACAATAGTGTTTTTTTCCCAAGACTCATCAGCTTCCATCCAAGTCAAGTTGTTGTCCTTTCAGTCTTAGTTGTGGAGGGCGCAGCTCAGCTCCAGGTCTAGTCGCCGCTGTTAGTTGCAGGGGGCACAGCCCACCATCCCTTGTGGGAGTCAAATGGGCAACCTTGTGGTTGAGAGGACACGCTCCAATCAACTGAGCCACCCGGGAGCTGAGCGGCAGTTCATTGACTTCATTTTAATTGCAGAGGGCGCAGCTTGCTGGCCCATGTGGGAATTAAACCTGCAGCCCTGTTGCCCAGAGCTCGTGCTCTAATCAACTGAGCCACCCGTCCACCCAAGTTTTCTTAGTTTTATCTTTGGCTCCAATGTACATCTTTGTTCCCAGGTGTTTTTCCTATTCAATTTTGGTGAATTTATATACCCTTATATGCTCCTTTCTAAAACAAGATAATATGTAAATAAGTCTTTACAAAGGCATGTTATATAAGCCAGGGCCATGGTGGAAAACAGAAATCACCTCAGATAGTTCAAGAGAAGCGACTTTAACGATGGGACCTCTATGGACAAGGTTGAGGGAACTGACAAGGGGTGGTGAGATGCCCAGGAAGTAGGAGGAGTAGGAAGGCATTATCACTGAGATGGTTGGGGGAACAAAGGGAAGAAATTATGACCAGAGCCCTGTGAGTATGGGGTCATGAGGAACCATAGTGATGGAAGGACACAGGTACTGGCAGAGATGCAGGGAGAGGGCCTGG
The DNA here is from genome assembly GCF_964194185.1 of Rhinolophus hipposideros. Classification (NCBI taxonomy): domain Eukaryota; kingdom Metazoa; phylum Chordata; class Mammalia; order Chiroptera; family Rhinolophidae; genus Rhinolophus; species Rhinolophus hipposideros. The sequence goes on from NC_138054.1 coordinate 55,017,237, forward strand.
GGCGGAATGCTCTGACCTCCTTCTCATCTCACTTTGGGACTTCCTGCTGTTGCTTTGCAACCCAAACGAGGCTGCGAGGAAGTCCAGGTGGTGCCGTCTGTACTGGTCAGCCTCCCAGGTCACAGAGAAAGACAGAGAGAGATGGAGGATGGCAGAATTGGAGCGGCGAGCAACTGAGAATAAATAGCCATGACAAGCATATGGTCTCAGACTTGAGCCTGGTGACAAACAGGGATCAGACAGACTAGGAGGAGCAGAAGGGAACAGAGGTGAATGTTCAGAACCAATTCTGTAAATGGAGAGCTGATGTTAGGCTCACCATGTGACTTGACGGCAGTCCTTGTGGCATGTAGGGCTTTCTTCTGAAATGATCAGTGTTCTTTCAGTTCTGGAGCACTCACCTGGCTCCCAGAGTCCTGGCAATCCTCAAGATGCTTGCAACCCAGCCGCCTTCCACGCCCTACACCTTGCAGTTCCACGTTCCCCAGATACTAACTGAGGCTGTCAATCTTATCAGCTCCTGTAGTTCTGCTTTTCACACAACCAGGGGAAGGGTTCTAAGTAGTCATTGCGCTGATGGAGAGCTTGGGGTTTATGTGTTTTCCTTCCCCCTCTCCACTGCTTTGTTCCTTGTGCCCGAGGAAGCACTTCTCCGCCCAGCCATGTGCTAGGACCTCTGGAGAACATGCCTCTACACATGCGCCCTACACAAACAACCTGCTAAGGGATTCATAAAAGAACTCTCACACCCAGCCCACCATCACCCACTTCTCACCCCTGCCATGGCTTCAGTGAGTTCTCAGGAATCCAGGCCCACAGACTCAGAATTTGTGAAAATGAAGAACCAGGCTCTGTTCACATTTATTTGTTGCCATCTTTAAGAAAACAAGAGAACTTATGAAAGCAGAAAGCTAATATGTATTGACCACCCACGATAGTCTAGGTATTCATATATATAATTTCCTTTCATCTTTACATTCTTTCTGTGGGATGGGTCTTGTAGAAACTGAAGATGAGAGAGGCTAAGTAACTTACCCAACGTCTCACTTCTACAGCCTCACAGAGGCAAGGGTCAGGCTCTGTCTCTCTAGAGCCCAAGACCACGCCGTTCCCATTACACTGCGCTCTTGCTTAGCGAAAGAGGGCTGCTCACTGGCCTGACTAGAGAGGGCAGAGGGGCTTTTGGAACCCCACAACCTGGTTATGAAAACCAGGGTCTTCTGAGCTCACTGGTATTGTATGTCTGCAACTGGAAATGATAAAACTATACTGCCAAAAATAATTCTATAATCTTATTATTCAATTGTTTGAACAAGATTATTCTGCCTTACTTCCCTTGTGCTGGGGAAAGAATAAGGAGCATATCCATTGTGGTGGTGCATACACACACACACACACACACACACACCCCTCTCCAGTAACCTTCCCCAAGCCCCATCAAATTCCACTGCCTCAGGGCAAATATCTCATGCCCACCAGGGCCAGAATTCACATCCTCTGATTTGAGTTTTAAAGACAGAGATTTACACCGGATTATAATCTTTTTTTCTTTGGTTGTGGTTGCTTCCGATTTCCATTGTCTGAATCATAGCCATGGAAAAAATTGAATCTTTTTCTAACATAGAATATATTACTCTTGAAATAGTAGGAAATGTTGATAATTGCCTTTTATTGGACTCACAAATAATTTATAAGTTGGTCCGGTTTGAAAAAATATATATATCATAGTCTTTTATTTCTTTGGCTTCTTCCTTGAGGCTAGAAGCAGGCTCTAAAAATAGCTGACTGTGCAGGGATGGGCCTCGCACTCCTCCTGGTGGCCATTGTACAGGATTGCGTGCTCAGTAAATGAGCCCAAAGCTGCAGACACAGCATTTGAATAACTCTTTCTCCCCGAAGTATAGAGAGAAATTTGATTTATTCTTCACAGGCATGTTTACATTACAGAGCACTTCCCCCTATCCAGTCCATCAGCTTTGAGGATAAGTAAATGATCATATGCATTATGGTGCAGCGAACACTTCTCGGAGGTAGTAACAGCTTTCTGTGGTTCTACCAAATGTCAGGGAAGCTGGGAGTTCCTTTTTTCCTTAAGAAGATACTGAGGAAAAAACACAAGTTGACCTTTACATAAGCAGGGTAACTGCTTACTGCAGGGATTAACCAAACGTAAATGTGTACAGGGTGGGAGAAGTTGGGGGAGGGGGAAACAGGATAAATAGAAGACCATGGAAATGCAATACTTGGCTTGGAATCCTTTCTCCACTGATCAGCTGTGGTGGGCAGCATCCTAAGATGGCCCTCCACAAGAGTGACAGATAGGAAGGTAGGAAGCCGATATGTCCCCGCCTGCCTTGCAATTGGGAGCATGTAACTGAGTTCTGGCAAATGGGATGTGGACAGCAGTGATGCAGCACTTACCCCTAAGCATCCCGAGTGACTTTTCACATGCTCTCTGCCTCTGTATGAGCACCAATGGAAATGAAATCATCCAAGATGTCAGGGTTACACAAGGGAAGTGAGCCAAATCCATGAGTCATCACTTAAAAGACACTTACCCAGGAGAGCCATCTGATTCTCATGAAATTGTGATGTAAGCAAGAAATGAGCCTATATGCTAAGCCACTGAGATTTGCAGACTGTTTTACCAGCCAGCATTAATTACCCCGACTAGTAAAGCAAGTCAGTTCAGGTCTTTGAGCCACCGTTTCCTCGACTAAAAATAGGGATAATATATGAACATTTAATTAAATAATGTATGTGAAAACAGTTGGGACAGACTCGGGGCTCAAAAATGCTGGTTATAAAGCAATGTGTCTCCTATAGAAACCAGTATGGAGATTCCTTAAAAACTTAAAAATAGGACTACCTATGGCCCAGCAATTCTACTTTTGGATGTTTATCCAAAGAATTTCAAAACAGTAATTTGAAAAGATACATGTATCCTATGTTCACTGCAGCATTATTTACAATAGCCAACATATGGAAGCAACCTAAGTGTCCCCCAATAGACGAATGGATAGAGGATGTGGTACATAGTATATACAATGGAATATTACTCAGCCATAAAAAAAGAAATCTTGCCATTGTGAAAACATGGATGGACCTAGATGGTATTATGCTGAATGAAATAAGTCAGACAGAGAAAGACAAATACCATATTATTTCACTTTATGTGGAATCTAAAAATTGAAGAAATAAAACACAAACAACCTCACAGATACAGAAAGCAAACTTGTGGTTGCCATATGGGAGGGGTGTTGGGGGCCTCGGTGAAAAAGGTGAAGGAATGAAGAAGTATAAATTGGCAGTTACAAAATAGTTGTGGGGATGTCAAGTGCAGCATAGGAAATATAGTCAATAATATTGTAGTAAATATGTATGGTGTCAGGGGGAACTAGACTTATTGGGGGATCACTCTGTACATCATATATATATGTGTATATATATATATATGTGTAACACTATGCTGTACATTTGAAGCTAATATAATATTGAATGTTAATTATAATTGAATTTTTTTAAATTTGTAAACAAAAATTTAAAAAAACAAAGAAAGGAATTGTGTCTCACATAAGCTATATTTTCTTTCTGAAAGAGTATTTTTGTTATTATCACACAGTTTACTATTTCAAGAAAAAGAAGCCTCAACTCCGACTGGCAAACCAAATAGGTATTTTATGGGCTCCCAGAACTGGAAACTCCAAGCGTAGCTTAAGCTTTAGGTCTGGTTTAATCCGTCTGGAAGCTGGAGAACCCTGATTATTTCTACATCTCCACTTTTCTTCCACCTGGTACTGCTTCATTTTAAACCTGACTCCCCTAATAGTCTAAAATGGCTGACAGCCCCTACTATTACATGTTCCTCATCTGCTCTGAGAGCAAGAGGAAACCTCTTTCCAGCATTCTAAGAGAGAATCCTCTGGTTCCTCTAATGGGATTGGCTTAGATCGCATGCTTACCCCAAACCAATCACTTTGTTGAGGTGGAGAATATGTGCTGATGACCGGCCAATCAGGACCCATACCTAGAGCTAGGGATGGGCTTTCCTAAAATCACATAGGTTTGTGGGCAAAGAATGAAAATGCACATGTTTTTAAGGGATTTTTTTTTTAAGCAGGAGAAAATGGATGCTAGATAGGCTATTAAAAGTGTGTGTTCTAATTGCTATGTTTATTTTCCTGGAAGCAAAACAAAGCAAGTTATAAGGATAGATGGTAAATGTTATTTTGTGATCAAAGGGATCACTCAACCTTTCAGAAATCTGTAAGTTAACTGGACATGATGGTTTCAACTTCCTAACCCCTGACAATGAGTTCCCTAAAATATCCTCAGATATTGACTTTTTGAAACATACTCAGATATTGACTTCCTGTCTCTCTCGACAGTGCAGTGTTTAAAAAAAAAAAAAAATCTCAGGAATAATTGAGTGGTTTGCTCTTCTGCTTTCTTTTCCCCTCTTTATTTCTTGGTACTTTCCTTTGACTTTGTGCAAGTGTTTCAGAAAGCATAAGATGCTATACAAATGGGATGGATTGTTCTTTTCAACAACTTTTTATGCCTAAAGTAAATCATATAATGCTTAATCATAAAATAAAAAGACTGATTTTAAATGCACTACTTAGATAGCTGAAGGAGCAGTCACCTAGAAAGAGAGTCTGCATATTCCAATGACGGAGCCATAGCTCAAATTGTATTAATTTTTAATTAACAGTTTTAACCAAAAGGTGAGTGGCTTGCATGTGATTTGCATTATGCATCTGATTTGATCCCCAATCCCCTATAAGTTTTTTGTGTTGTTTTTTTTTAATGAATCTATCCTCAAAAGCAAAAATTTGTCTTTTCATATCTTGGCATCTGAGGGCAGTTGTCATTGGAGAATTCCAAAAATATTTTGAATGAATGTCAAAGTGTAAATACTCTGGAGGGCACACGCGTTTTACATTTGTGTAAGAGAAGAGAGGGTCACCGACTATTGTACTCTTCCTACAATGAAGATGATCTTATTACCAGCCTCCTTCAATCCCCCTACAGCTGAATTCCCCCAGACTACAGGCTAAATGTGAACTCCTCAGCATGTCCTTCAGGCAGTGAGCTGTCCCTACATCCTGCCGATGCCTCCTTTTGGCTGCCACACGTCCTGCACTCGTGCCAGGCGAAAGCTCTCTCCACTCCCTGGGGAGGCCAGGCCCCCCTCCAGAAGCTGTGGTTCTGTTCACGCATTGCCTCTCCTGAAATGCCTTTCTCCTTGCTTTCATTTCACACTCTCAGGCCGCACTCAAGACCCAGCTCACCTGTCATCTCCTCTAGGTTTTCCTAATTCTTCTCCACAAGGAAAAGGACTTTGTTACTCTTTCTTTTATTTTTTATAAAAGAAAAAGTCTATTATAGTGCTTCCTTTTTCTCTTGTAATATTTCTATTTATCATTTGAATTTGGCCAAGGAGAGCTTGCCCACAGCTCCATTCTTCACCCCAGCCCTGTTCTCTTCTGTGTGGTAGGGCCTATGACTCCTGCAGGGTGCACAGCTCAGGCTCCTGTGTCAGCTGGTACTGCCTGGGTTTGGCCAATGGGAGCCAGTGACAGGAGACTAAAGGATTAGAGAAAGGGAGAAGCCAGGGTATTTTATCCCTTCTCTAGAAGCCTCAGGAGGTATATGTTCCAGTGGCGATTTCTCTCTCTCAGGGATTCTCGTTTCCTCTGAGTGATTCCAGCTCCTGGACCCTAAACATCATCGCTTCCTCTTTGTACCTCTGGCCTAGTGTGTTCTAGCTGTTGCTAATCTCTGAGTTTCCTCACAATCTCCACTTTGGTCCCTTAGCGCTTCCATCCCAGGTATAACCAATTAAATTCCCTCTGTTTCAAACATTTAGGGTGATTTCTGCTTTCCTGACTGGACCCTGACCAATAACATCAGCTCATCTCCCCATCAAGCCGTTGAGAATGGTTGGTTTAATGAACGACATCAGTGAATGGATAAATAGACAGCCAGGTTTATTTGTCGTACGTAAGTTTTATGTATGACAAGTAAGACACTTTTCGTGGCACTTCTTGTAAGTCTCTTTTTCCTTCTATAGCCAAAAATATCTTTTTTCAAGCTCTATTCACTTCTTTTAGCTGGATTTTCCAACCCCTAATGCCTTGTTCAAGTTTACCCACACTTGAGTCCGGCATGGCGTTTGTGTCACTGACAGATGGTGAAGACATTGGGTATAGAGTGAGATTGTCAAGATTACAACAGTTTTGGATTACAGCAGAATCCAAAAAACCCAGGCTGTTGGCTGGGACCCATAGGACAATGGTGAAGGGTTCATTAGCTCTCCACTCTTCAGGTCTGATATGTGACTTAAGCCAGAGCCAGGCCAATTTACAGTGATTCCCGGAGCCCAGTGCAATTTGCAGATAAAAGGAAGATGCATGTTTGTGGCCAAAGTGGAAGATTTGAGTATAAGTCTGGCTGCTAAAACGCTCCCCTGTGCATGAGGCCAGCACATGGCTGGATGGTCTCTTCAGTGCTGCCCAGAATGTTATTTTATTTCCATCGTCTGGAGGCCTGACTACGAATGAATACAAACCAGGCATTTGGAAGGGATCTGGGAATGGCTGGAAGTTAAAGCTTCTGCTACACTAAAAGGATGGTGTAGCTCAACTTTCTGTCCCTTCCAGCCCATCACTGCTCTCAAATCACCTTGACCCCTCATGGGCTTGGCTGTAAATGAGAGGGAACTTAGGACTAAAGTGAGAAAAGGAAAATAGTACAACTTAATGAAATCTTACCTGAAAGGTAGCATATTTACCGAGGAAACATTTACCGGTATTGCAGACGTAGCACTGAGTTAAATATAGAGGAAAAGGATGAGTAGGAACCAACTTCTGTCCTTGAAGGTCCGACTGAATGCTTGTGGGAGACAGACACAGGGACAGAGGGACAAAGGCAGGTTGTTGGCTGAACCAGAGCCCAGAGGCTCTGTGTGGCCCATGCACAGCACCTGAGAACACATACTCTGGGTGAGACAGGCCAGGGGCTAGTCCCAGCTTAAACACCTCCTAGCCTGGTGACCTTGACCTGTGTGATTTCTCTGACTTTCACCTTTCTTATCTGTAAAAGGGGAGTGAGTGTGTACCTTCTAGTTGTGAGTCTAAAATGAGTATGTGCACAAAAAATTCTTTGTAGCTTGTCTGATGCAAGGTAAACCCGAGGACACCAGTGTTGTCGTGATGGGTGGCAGTGGTCAGGCTCCTCCAATACCTGTGTGGGCCCTCCACGTTGCAAGGAGGAACCAGGGCTGGAAAGGAAGACTGTGTGAATGCCACGTGGCAATTCTCGCTGTCCACCAATTTGCTGGGTACCCGGGAAGCCCTTTTTGAAGATCCTCAGAAATCCCAGGAAGGGTGAAGAGTGTATGGAGGACTCAGAGATGTTATCACATGGATATAAACAGGGCCAGTTGTTTAGTTACATCGGGTTATGAGATAAATGATGAGGAAACTGTGGGAACAGAGGGTCGAGTAAATCCCCCTGCTTGTGGTCATCAGGAAAGGCTCAGTGCTGGCATCACCTATACTAGTTCTGGAAGATTAAGGGGAAATGTATGGGTGGATGGCAGGCATGCCAGGGACAGCATTCCAGGTAGAAGAAATGATATAAGCAAACATCTCGAGGAAAGAAAGAGCACGGTGAGCCCAGGTGTGAAGAAACTCCGTATAGCTTCTGTGTAGGGGCCAAGTGACAGGACCCAAGGCTGCAGAAGCTCCACAAGGCCAATTCTGAATATCCTTTTGTGTCCTGGGAAAGGCTCTGGACTTTTCCTTGTGGCATTGGAGAGACAGAGGAGGTTTTTAATGGTGGGGTGTGTGATCAGATTTGTCTGGGGGATGATCATTCGGGTAAGAAGGCTATTTTGGTGTGAGAAGGGAGACTGGAGGCAAGGGGCATCCCAAGCCTAAAATAACACCCCTGTCCCCTGCCCACCCCCGGAGGAGATAGAAAGAAGCACATTGATTGAACAGCTGTTTCTGAGTAGTCTAGTCATTTCCTGAAGGGAAATTAGATGGTAAGGATTGTTCCTCTTTCGTGCCAGACAATAGCAAGTGCCTAGCCCAGGAATGGGCACAGAGTAAATATTTGCCGAACGTGATTGAATGAGGCCCCATCAACTGCATCTGAGACGTGAAGTCTGGGTAGGAGTCAGGAATGTCCAAGGTTTCCACATGGGAAAGTGGATGAACTCGGTGCCACTTGAGCAGGTTTAGGGGATCAGGTCTTTGGTTCACCTATGGCCTCGTTGAGTGTGAGGTGTCCATGGCACACCCAGGTGAGCAGTGCTGCGGGTAGTTGAATATATGAATCAACAGAGAGAACAGCGCCTGGCTCAACACATTGCGTAGGTGCTCAATAAGGATTTGTTGGGCGCATGCATGAGTGACGAGGTCTGCTATTCAGGAATGACCTAGACTCCTTGACCACCTTCCACAAAGCAGGGCCCCTTGTTGTGGTAGTGCCTATTATTTTTCTTCACAGCACTTACGGGTCTGAGTAACCCTGTAATGATCACCTGTGTAATGCCTGACTCCTTAACTAGACTACAGGTTCTATGGTGGTGAGGACAGTGCGTTTTGTTCTTCTCGGTGTGTCTTGACCTAGCCTAGCCTAACCTAACCTAACCCCTAGTTGAGGTTAGGTAAATATTTGTTGAATGAATGAAGGCCTAGGGATATGGATGATAGTGGAAGTCAAGAGAAAGTCTTCGTGAGCTGAATGACAGTTCAAGCATGGAGTTTCCAGGTTCAAAATTTCTTGTTTGTAACACTCTCCTTCAAACTTCCTAGCTATTTCCTCCTCCCTACATACCACAGCCCGCAAATCTAGTTCTGCTCAAATCCTTTAAAGTCCCTCTAGGAGCTGCTGTTCTCTTATCTGTAAAAGGGGGATTTATTAAGTACCCTGACCCCCTTTGCTAGGTGACTCTGAGCATCAAATGAGGTAATTTAATTCAACAATATTTACATAGGTGATTAAACGCCACAGTGACCAATGCCTTTGAATAAATAGCTGACCTCCACACTCAGTTCCACCTGGCTTGAAGCAGCCTCCTCTGGGAAGACGGAAGGCATCCTCCCATTTGCTCGGGGAGACTCTGGGAAACAAGATCTCTTTGACACATGCCACCTCCCTTCCCAGGAAGCCCTTCATTTCAATGACAAAAGACTTATTTTGCAACTTGAACGAGGGCCTAATGGCTTGACCCATCCAACACCCTCATTCAGTGTTTTCTGTGATCTGCCACGCGGGGCGTGGTGGTGGAGTCTGGCCACTTCCCACCTCCCTGCAAGCTGCTGCACCAGCTCTTGGCAGCGTGGAGTCTGAGCTGCTGGCCACTCTGATAACATAGCTCGTGAGCGGGGAAGAGACATGAAAGCAGAAAAGGATATAAAATCTGTAGGGCTGCTTTTAGAATGACAAAGGGTCAGAAACAGAAAGTCCTGAAAGTAGAGACCATGCTTTCTAAAACTTTTGTCCCCCTAAAGGGCCTGTATGGGAGACTTTATTGTTGAAGGCAGGTCTTGTAAGCTGTGCTCTCCCCTCAAACTGCCCCATCCTCAATGACTTTGAGACTAAGATCAAGCCTTGTTCCCCATTATGAAGCCTCTGGGCAGAGAGAGACACCTCCTCCTCTATGGAGAGGAAAGAGGGGGAGAGAGCTAGCCTTTCCCAAGTGCATATTAGGTGTCAATTACGATGCCTGATCCTTTATACACCTTCTGTCATTTCATACACAGCACCATCTGTGGGGTTGAGTTTATTAGCCCCATTTTACAGACCAGGAAGCTGAGAGTCAAAGACACAAGTCACTAGGGCAAAGGAACAGCCAGTAGGTAGTTGAACTGGCATTGCTCCAAAATCAAATACACAGTGTCTCCACAGCGCTTTCTCCATATTTCTAGGAGTGGTAATTGTGTGGTTTTAGATTTATCTGTCCACAGGTGTGTGCATGCAGGGCACGGGTCCCCTGTAATCGCCTGCCTGCCTGTCCCAGCTGTGCCCTGAGCAGGTCTGGACACCTTTGACCACAAGATCCAAGCCTGCGAGTCCTAAGTGCCTCCGAACCAAGTGGGGAGAATGGTCAGGCGCATCCTTGTCTGAGATGGATTTCTGTCAGCAGTGTGCCATGGTGCCTCGCCTGCCTGGCCCCCCACCCCCAGCCTTAGCTTCCCTGACTAATCATCTGCCTCTATTCTTTTTTTTTTATTAAATTTATTGGGGTGACAATTGTTAGTAAATTTACATAGATTTCAGGTGTACAATTCTGTATGACATCATCTATATATCACATTGTGTGGTCACCACCCAGTCAGTTCTTCCATCACCATATATTTGATCCCCCTTACCCTCGTCTACAACCCACACCCCTTTACTCTCTGGTAACCACTAAACTATTGTCTGTGTCTATGAGTTTTTGTTTCTCATTTGTTTGTCTTGTTCTTTTATTGTTTTTGGTTTATATACCACATATCAGTGAAATCATATGGTTCTTTGCTTTTTCTGTCTGACTTATTTCACCTAGCATTATATTCTCAAGATCCATCCATGTTGTCACAAATGCTCCTATATCATCTTTCCTTAATGCCAAATAGTATTCCATTGTGTATATGTACCACAACTTCTTTATCCATTCATCTATCGAAGGACATTTTGGTTGTTTCCATGTCTTGGCCACCGTAAACAAAGCTGCAATGAACATTGGAGCACACTTGTCTTTATGTATAAATGTTTTCAGATTTTTTGGGTAGATACCCAGGAGAGGGATTGCTGGGTCATATGGTAATTCTATTCGTAATTTCTTGAGGAACCTCCACACTGCCTTCCATAGCGGCTGCACCAGTCTGCATTCCCACCAACAGTGTATGAGGGTTCCTTTTTCTCATCTGCCTCTATTCTTGATTTTCACTCTTCTTTCTCCGTAGGGTCTTAATCTGTTTGCCACATGCCCTGATCCCTTTTCTAGGCACTGCTTGTTCTTTCCCTAGGTGTTGAAATCCATCCCTCAGATGCTGCCAATAATTCTTCTCTAATTAGCTAATACCATCCCTCCCTTAAAGTCGCAACGATGCCTCCCCTATGAGTTTCAGCTTGGTGACCACCTGTGGCATTGTGGTTAACAGCACTGGACCTTACCCCAATCTCTGCCCATCTTACCTCCTTTAATAAAAAAAACCTCCAAAGCCCCCGACATGTGAAGAGTGGCAGTGGGATCTCAGGAAGTTCAGTCTTCTGTCCCCTTTTCTCCAGGCTCAGCAGCCCTGTGGAGTCTCTCCATCAATCCTGCAGCTATGCTCTCCCTGCAGCCGTGTTCTCAGAGGACACTGCTCTCCCTCTCCGTTTAGTTAACATTCCATCCCAAATATGGACAAAGATTTTAGATTGACTACACTTTTTGACTACACCAGAGCTGAGGTTAAATATCTAACTATACTAGATTTTACCAAAGGCTAATTTTTATTTTTTGCAAAATGGAATTTATGTATCTTTAGCTGAGTCTTCCCTAAGACCACCTGCCTGCCACACTCCTGTCCTGCCGCCATAGGTCAGTGGTCATCTGACTCCTGCTCCCCAGGAATGCCCACACACATGTCTCAAGTCCACAAAACATAAGCATGGCATTTGAGAGGGAGCAGTTAGAAAGAGAGGAGGATATGTACAAGGGTGGAGGAGAGAAGATATACCTCCCCAACTCCTCACAAGAAAAGCGATTCCTCACAAGAAATGCTTGAGCCTCCAAGCATTGCAGCCATGTGGTATTACCATGCCTTGATGTCCAGACCCAGAAAAAACAATACCCAAAGGGAGAAAGAGAGTTCCCTGTTTGAATTTTCCACCTGAGGACCCACTTTTCTGGATGATAGGACATAAGAGTAGCTGATGTTGGGAATGAGTCCCTAGGGGTCTTCTTTCGATCTCAACAAGATAAGCAGATCTGCAAATATCATAATAATCCATCTGAGAGACGCATCTCTAATGTAACTGGCATTAGTGGAGGAAAACTGTGTCCTTACAAGAACCTAAGGGGTTACTACCCACCCAGCTCCAGGTACAGCACCTGGCACAAAGTAGGTCTTCAGATGCTGGTTAGCAGGTTGTTAAAAGCAAAGCAACGTGCCTTGGTCACATGTGCTTAGCATCCTTCAAGAAAGCTCTTACTAAATTAGGATATACCATTAAGATGATAACGTCGATAAGCACAAAATTGAGATGGGCGCTTCCTTCCAGGCAAAAGAGAAATCAGCTGGATTACAGTTTTCACAAACTGGGAAAAAAGGAAGCAGACCCTTTGTTGAATGCACATACATCCTAAGATAATTTTATCCTTAAATTATTTATCTTTAAACAATTGTATACCTTGTAGTAACCATCCCGTATTTCTACACTGTTTATCCATCCCTTCCTACCTTCCCATCGTCCTGTCCTGTCCATAGCTATTACCTTCACTTTTCACTGCCCTATTTTACTTGCCTTCGTATTGTCCACTCCCTCAAGTCCTTCTGGGGGCAGCAGGGAATGGAGGCAGGGACAATAGATGGGGTGGGATAGGGCAGAGTCCAGATGGAGAATCAGACCTGTCCTCTGCATGGCCAGGGCATTTGCTTTGACTTTCCTAAACATCATTTTCTCCACTAGTCAACTAGGGATAACATCTCTTATCTCACCATTTTGTCATGGGGAATAAAAGAAAATCTATGCAAACGGTGTAGCTCATTACACAGTAGACTCTCAATAAATTTAAGTTCCTTTCCTCTTTTCTTCTCTCCCTTTTGAAAGTAGTCAGGATATAAATTATACATAAATAAATTACACGTTACACTGGAAATCCTCCGAAATGATTAATGTAACCAATAAGAATTTTAATATTAATAATAGGTTACTCTAGCAGCACCATCCTAATTCTGACAATCAATCTGCCTGCTCCAGCTTTGTCATCACATAACATATAGTGCTTAAAGTTTACCCTAGAAAGAGGTGACTGCATATGATTTTCAGATACTTTTAAAATCCTTTTTTCCATCAGAGTATCCTGCTACACACCATTAGTTATGATGCAGTGTAAGCAATGTGTTTGCCAAGAAATGAAAGACTGAGACATAAATGGAAACACTGAAAAGCTATATGCAGTATCTGAGACTGAAAGTAAGGTTTGGAAGCATCGAGACTATGCTGGAAATATGGGTTTCTACTGCTCACTATGCCAAAGAATAGAGGGTTCTTACTGGAAAGTATGCCACATCATCCCCATTTACCAGAAGGAAACTGAAGCTGGGGGCCAGAAGATTTTGAGCCTAACTGCAGCCAAGGTATCTGCTAAGCTTTCTCAATGACTTCTTCTGAATTTGAGTTTGAAAAAAAAAAATGCTTCAAAGAACCCTTCAAGCTCTCAGATTCTGTGAGTTCATTCTGTGTTTCTCTAAGGTTTCAATGAAAGCAACCAGAGTAGTTGTGAGTGTGGGCCAGACTGCTTGTCTTAGAATGTGTGCTCTTCTCCTTGCTAATCGTGTTACCCTGAGTTAAGTCATTAACATATGACTTAACTCATATGTGCCTCAGTTTCCTCAACTGGAAACTGAGAATCAAGATCAGGACGACATAAGGTGATGCTTGCGTGGTCTGGGGCACTGTTCCCGGTAGGCAGTGGATGCTTGGCCAAGCATTTTCATGTCCATGATGAAGTGGAGATCACAGGGAAAATCATCCTGACCTGAGGCTAGCAACAGGCTACCAAAGTACCCTGCAGATATATGGGATCCCAAACGTGTGTATCCAAGTGAGTTACTTGTTCCTAAGGTGTAACAAGATCTGGCTAAACTTGGGTGAAACACTAAATTCCACCTCCGAACGCTCCCTTAATGGCTGCACTTTGGGCCTGACTCTTCTGCCCCCACCCTTTCAGGGAAGCATGTCTGAGATCTCCTATATCAAGCTGGGTGCAAGGACCTGATTCTCATGAGATAAGCGCTGACAAGCAAATTGGTATCATTACAGGGAAATAAAACACCGCTACTTCATTTGTACGTTCAAGTGTATCATGTGCCTTTTGATACTGACACAGCCACCATTAATTAAGGAGGAGAGGGAACAGGAAGAGAGGAACTGACTTTTGGGGCCTATTTAGTGCTAAATGCTATAGAGATTCTCACGTGGCACATTAATCCTTAAGCCAACACTACCAGCCCTCTTTCCTAGTTTTACAAATGAGGCACGGACCTCTCAGAGGGGTTTGTTGACATTCCCAAGGCCAACAGCTAATAGGGAAATGGAGTTAAGTACCTAAAGGATCCTAAGGTAATAATAACAGGGGGTCCTGTGGAGTTCCAGGAGTCAGGGTTCTTAAGGCTACTTGCAAGGCACCCCTAATCTCTACCAGTAATTAGTGCTCACTGCATCCCATGACGTACTCTTCTAATTGGTCCTGAACCGAACCAAAAAGCACAGCGCTCACAGTCCTGCCAGGTCTAGGGAGGTGCGAGCCCTTCCCACCTACTCCACCCCCCTCCGCTTTTGCAGGTCGGCTTGAAGCCACCAGGGGGAGCTCTTGCATTAAGAGCAAAGTGAATTGGACAGCCCAAATTATCAGCTGGAGCTGGGAGGGCTCCAAGGGCTCCTGAGAGCTTCTGCAGAGGATTCCTCATTATGTCATTTATAAATGTATACAAGGCAACAACTCTCGCCTTTGACCATGGTGAGGACAGGGGTGTAAGGGAAAGTTACAGAGAAACTTTGGCCTGTCCGCCCACTTAACTTGGAGAAGAGGGGCCCCAATCTATTTGTGAGCAGAGTCCACGGGGCAGCCTGGATCAAACTGTAAGTCATGAAATCAACGTAGTGGAGTGTGCTGGCCATTGATTTTTTTTATTGAATGGCATGTCATGGCTCAAGAGAATAGAAAACAACAGCGTGATCATACACACAATAAGAGTAATTATTGTTTTGAGAAATGTTTATTTTAATGTATGTGTGTGTGCTTTGTGCTGTGGCCTGATAAAAAA